>NC_140472.1:24115559-25438059 GCF_051167445.1 Perissodus microlepis
CCGCACACCAGCACATTAGCCCCTTTGGTCTAGTAATATTCAGAACATAACCCATAAAGAACTATTGTAATGTGTCTCTGCCTCATTATTGCCAGGTCAGTGTATGGAGCAATCCAGGAGAATAGGGTGCCTCGCATGGCTTGTTAATTCAACACCTCTCTCATTTAGAGCAACATTTGCACAGCTGGCCTTTTGAAGGGAGTTTAAACTATATACTCCCACATATATATGTAGTGACATTGCACATACACAGGCATACAAATCTTAGGCTGCTCTGACATCACTCCACACCACTGGCTCCTGCCCAACCTTCGGCCCCCACCTTGGGAAATCACCCTGTGCCTGTCCAGCCACTAGGGCGTGAAATACACACCCCTTGAAAGCAACTGAAGTGGGTGGAGGGAATGAACGGTCGGGGTGGTGAGGGGCCAAAAGGTGGCGAGTAGCAAGTATGAGTGTGTGAGGTTTGGAGATGGAAAATGAGGGGGAAGAAAATGCAGAGGGGAATGTGTGTTAGACTGATCTGGAGGGAGCAGAGGGGGTGTTGATTAGAGAGCTTGAGTGGTGAGAGATGGAATTGAAGAAGGATTAAATGGACACTGAGTTTCAGGAGGAGGAAGAGGGAAAGGTGGGGGCCGCTTTGAAAGGAGGTCCGGGGGTACGCTCTTGGCCTTGAGACTGGGGCTCCTTCACGCTTCACATCTCTGCAAGCCACTTGGGCCTGTGCTCAAGAGGAGAGTCAGCGCAACCTTTGTTACAGTTGAGGAGTGGGGAGTGACAAGTCATACCAGCATGTCTGACATGTCAGAGCAGTTGGCTGGGAGACCCAGAATCTGGTCGAATCGGATGCTGCCCATCTGTAGCCTCAGTACAGAACCGGACTGTTTTAATTGACAAAAGCCGCCCGAGGGAGGATATGAGATCGTGCTTGAAGGAGAAAACAAAAAATGTGGTTGGTAAATCGGGAACTTATTAAATGGGCATCGAGTTTTTTCAGCAGGCAAATAAGACCGCCACATACGATGCGCAACCCTAATCATAGCTAAAGGATGAGAGGAAGTAAGTCGAAGAAAGTCCTTTTTTTCTTTTCTTTTTTTTTTTTTTACCTGAAAGACAAATAGAAATATGCATGATTAGATTTAAGCTTTGCTCAAGTCCCCAGTTGGATAAATTCATCCTTATTCGGTTCTCTCAAAGAGCTCCCTTTAATGTCACCCAGCAAAGGGAAGTGATGAAATGGAGCAATTATGTATCCATTTGTGCTATTCAGGTGTAACCAGGTGTAAAATTTCCAATCTGTGCACCTGCTGTATCTTCAATTCATTGTGCTTCTCCAACAGTGTTGCCCGTTAGATGGTAATATCCAAAATATGGACAAAATATTACATGCAATAAATCTATTTACCATTATCATATTGCTTCCAGAGAAAAGGATTGCTCTTCCTGTGCAAGCTTACGGACAAAATTGCAATAGCTAAGCGATCGCAGCCGATGAAACCAACATATCTTATAGACTTGAACTAAATTGTTAAGTTGTGCTGTAATAAGAAGAAAAACACATTGCAATAAAACAAAATTGTCCCTCATCAAGAAGAAACACGCTTAATTTGATATCCAGACATTTAGGAATATGAGAAAGCAAACAGTGAAGCATTCTCATCTTGAAAGGGGATGAGTACAAAACAGATAGCTGAGTTATCTCCCGTCGGAGTGGAGATTAATTTTAATTTTCCAAACAGTTTGTGCAGATAAATATTCATGAACCACCTTGAAAAGTGATGGGCAACTATAAGGCGGTCAGCAGAGAAACCAACAAACCTCCCCTCCGTTCTCTGCAGCTGTGCCGGGGGAGGGAAGTGGGGTTAGTTCATGATGAAAGACTCTCACTATCCACGACCTTTCCAGTCTAAAACAAAGATTTGCACAATTAACTACTTTTAAATGTCATCCAACTGCCAAATCTGCATATCAACACCAGGGCTTGCATAGAAATGAGGATGTTTGTAGAGGAAATCATTTTTCTCCACTGTCCCATCCCAATGCCACCAAATGGGTTCTTTCTCGTTTTAGCCAGCAAGGAAATGTAAATGTCAACATATCTTGTGTGGAGATCCTTCTGTTACTAATTAACCTTTGCCGTTTAGAAGCTAGACTGAGCTCTGCCTAAACACTGCAATTAACTCAAGCTTCAAAAGACAGGGAGACAACATCTACATGGAGCCTGCAAAGGAGGAAATCACACCGACTTCATTATCCATGCCGACACACATACTTTGCACCCCTCATGTATTTTGGGGTTCTCGTAGGTTGATATTTCCCCCAGGCAGCAGGAATGAGTCTATTGGGAGGATGTCAAAATTTAGTGGATTAACAAATCTAATTTCTTTTTATCTTCATAAGCTTGGACAGGAAAGCTAGTTTCGTTATAGCCCCTGGTGAGAGGAAAACCATAATGTGGAAATCTGTAATCGTAAATCTCCGTATTTAAAGCTGAGGACTGCTGACGTCTGTCATGTTCAAGTTCAACTTCCAGATGCAGGGACTGGGAAGAAAATTTGTCCTGTGGCAAACTGAAGACTTTGGTGATCTAAACAAGTAAACGAGCCAGTGTAATTTAAAAACTGTCTTCTGTGTGGGTCTCCTTTGGGCTTGAGCTTCACAGGCTCCTCTGGAGTCATGAATACCAACATTCAGCTCGTTCTTCAGCTCAAGGGCAGTGTCAGTTACAAAGTCAACCCATTAACATCTTCACTCTTCAACGCCATGCTCTTTCTTAACAGAAGAACCAACACGAGTCAATAGACAGGTAGGTAAGCAAGTGAAATACCTCTGTTTTCCCCTGGGAGGAGACTAAAAATGCTATATAGTGGACAGGAATTTGTTTCTCTGATGTGATGTTAAAAAACCGAAGGAGTTACCCCAGGACTGATGCACACAAATGACTGACATAATTTCCAGGAGAAAGGAAGTATCTGGGCTTTAAGAGGGTAAGGGTGAAGCTGAGTAAATGCTGGGGAGGTGCCAGAACAAAGCTGATACCATGTAGAGTGAAAAGGATGAAGGAGAGCTTTAGCAGACTAGACCCTCCACAGTTGGACAGTCTGTAAGGGGAGAAAGTGAGTAAAAGGAAACCCTTTAACGACAAGGAAGGTATCTCTGGCAAACATGATCAGCCAAGCTTTTTTTGCAGACAAGATATGGCTAGTTCAAGAAAGCTGAGAAGATAAACCTTTGTGTGACATGAAGTGATATTAACAGGCAAGTGACAGGTCTTAAATTATATCAAATGACTAAAAATAAAAAACGTCAGCCCTCATTGCTGGGGGCACCACGGGCAAGATCAGAAAGTTAATACATCTATTATTCAACCACAACTATCAAGGTTTCTTCCTGAAGAAATACTAACAGGTTCTGGCATACTTAGCTCCTGACAGCACAGCAATACCTAAGGAAGGTGCACTGCTGAAACACAGCCTTCATCATTACTAGATGCACTGCATCAATCCTTGTGAGGAAGTTCAAACAAGCTTTGGCCCTTTTCACTTGAGGACATCCGTCAATGTCAGCCATGATTAGGTCTTGAAAAAATACAAATTTCTTGGGAAGACTAGACTAACGTCCTTGCAGGTCCGACATGACAAATGTCCTGTATGGTCAGCGTCAATTCTTATCAGCACCTCATTAAAAATGTAATGATCACATGAATATTTACCAAGTTTAATTATGGCTCCATATAGCTATTCTGTCATGCCCTGCACCCCCTTTTCCTTTCCAGGAGGGCAGTCTCTCATCTAAGTTCCAGCTGAATGCGTCCTTCCACCTTGATGAATATTGCAAAAGTCCAAGGAGAGCTAGCCGCTGATGGAATCCACCTCAATCAGCAAGAGAATCAATGGCATACATTCACATTTGCAAAGGCTCTAATTGGCGGCAGTAAAATTCAGCAATTTACCCATGAGAGAAATGGGAGTGGAGTGCAAGGAGATCAGCTCATTTGTAACAGAATTTTTTTTTCTTTTAAACAACTTGTCCTTCTAAAAACAGAAGGCCTGCAACAGATGAGGAGCAGACCAAGCAAAACTATTAATGTCTCTGCTTGTCTGGACTAGTTATTGAAGTAGGGATGCAACACTGGAGCTTTTTCATTAAGGTTTTAGCCAGAACTGGCAGTATTTGGTTCATTTCTCTTTACCTGTGTTCTGCTCAAATATAGTCTCAACTAATATAATGTAAAGATCTGATATCACAACTGTTATTCCTTCTGACAAATAGTATTCAGTAACTGGCCTTTTGAAAAGTTGATAGAACCGATGAGCAGTTTAAAACAAAAATTAACAATTTATGAAGTTAGTACTAATTGTTAGACCCTTAATTCTCAATATTTCAAAATTATATTTTCAATTATACAATAAAAAATGTGTTGTATGTATTCTTTATGTACACTACTGTGCAAAAGTCTTGAGCTGCTCCTCATTTTGTAAATGTTGCTAGGAAAATGGTAAATAGATGGAGCAATTCATTGAAACAATGGAAATGCAGTAAAAAGGCAAAACACAGAGTTTGTGCATTTCTAATGTGCTTAAACATTTTCCACCATTCTTCAACACAGTCTCACCTCTCCTAGACAAACGTTTAAGTAATTTTTTTAATTAGTGTTTAGGAATAGTTCTCCAGATTTCTTGAAGGACATTCAAAGTTCTTTGGATGTTGGCTGTCAAGATGATCCCACACTGCTTTAAAAATGTTGAGGTCAAGACTCTAGGGAAGCCAATCTATGACTGATAGTGTTTCATTGTGTATTTTTCTGTCCAGGTATGCTTTTACTGCACTGGCACTGTGTTCGGGATCACTGGAAAGCATCTGTCTCTCAGATGCTTTTGCCACCGACTTTCAGTCCTTTTCCTGTGCGATTTCCTCAGCCTTTTCTCCTAGGTTCTCTTCGTTAAGACTGACTTCTTGACAGCCCATACTTCCATTGAGATCATTTCTGATGAGACTTTGGTGAACAGTAGATGGCTCAACTGAAGGACCACATGCAACTCTCACGTCCTGTGTTAGATCTTTGTTGGATTCCCCACCCCCGCATTTCTTCAGGCACTTTCAGATACTGTTCATACATTGGAGATAGCTTGTTAAACATCCCACTTCTTTTGTCCACCACCTGCAACGCACTATACATCATGTCAAGATATGGCATAAGTTTGGATAATAGCTCGTTGGGAATCACCTTGTTGGTGCAGAACTATTGCCATATTTTGCAAATTCCACTAAAGAAAGTAACAAAGTACACCAAAATGCAAAAAACAGTTGGTTCTTTAAGTTTTCTGCAGACAGAATTGGCTGATCCCTTGACTTTTTCTATGCTTGAATGATTGATAGGTCAGTGTTAAGTGACTAAGCAAATAAAGTAACCATCCTCTAAAAGACTGGACTGAAAAAGCAGCCAACAACAATCTTGAAAAATCTTCAGAAAGGCTGGAGAACTAGTGCTCAAGGCCACTTCAAACAAAAAAACAAAAAAATCAAAAGACTTTTGCACAGTACTGTCTTCTCAACACAACAAAAACAAAAGGTAAACAAAACCTGATATAACAGCTCCCTATGTGTTTATTCAGATTATGAAAAGTCATTTAGCTGATAATCAAGTGAACAGAGCCTCAAGTTGATACAAATTGTGTTGACAACACAAATAATCCATCTGGGAAGAACCAGCCTTTGTCTCCTTTTTGATGCTATCTCCGGTGTTTAATCACTGAACACGAAACACACTGAACAGTAAAACAGGCCTTTATAAGAGGGAGACATATTGAGTGACATCTTCTTAGCTCTTTGAGTCCTTTGCTGTCCTGCTGGGCTGCAAGCTGATGCATCCTCACTTTGTCTCAGATGTAAAAATTCTGTCCAAAGTGCCGAACTTGAAAGCCTATCCCAATGGAAATGAAGGTTTATTATTTGTTCTGGTGCTCAGTAGAAAAGAGATGATCGATGCACAGTTTAGGGTTGAAAACATCTTTATTTCTAAAAATACAGAGGCTTTGGTATGTCATACTCATACATTCCAAGGCCTTAGGTTCCAAAGAAAAACATGCTGGTATCCCTATTTGCATTTTACCTCAGAATGCAGTTTGTGTTAAATTTCACCATTCTAGCATTATAAATAGTATGCCCTCTTTGTTGATATGCAACTCATATAATAAAAGGTCTGGAAATCCTGATGGAAAAAATGTTTAAGTGCTCAACAGATGTTGTAAAATGAGCGGAAAAGTGTTCCACTGGCGTTCTGAATATTCCTCTCTTGACTCAATTCCAGACATACAGAAAGAAATGAGGGGGGAAAAAAAGCTTGAAGTAGTAGTGTTTTATTCATCTTTATGTAAATCCAGTCATTTACGGTTGCCTTAACAAATCAGGAATCAAGTGTGTCAACATCTAGCAGAGAAGGAAGTGCATATGGGGATTACAAAAGAACAGAAATAGAACAAAAGCAGATCGAGGGAGAAACCCTCCGTCGGTTAAAGTCTACAAATCCTGACACGAATAAAATGAACATGTTTTTAATTGTCTGAATTCTCTATGTGCTGTTGAAAGTTTACAGTAATACTCTAAATTCTAACCTCAGTAAGCTATTGTTCATATCAGAGTGACATGGAGGCTGAGCCCCGAGCTGCTTCACACCATAGAAAAATATTTGCATTTTTAAATGTACATTGCTGAATTTCTAAAGAATGGATGAAAACGATGATTCTCACCTTGCAACTTCTTCTCACCCTGGTGTTAGGCCCAAGCCAGTTTTTTCTTTTCTTTGCATCCTACACAACTAAGAAAGAGAAACTGCTCGTTGCTACATAGCAAATGTTACAAGTATATGCTCAAAACCAATATTCCAATAAGTAAACCCCACACAGTATTTATTTATATTTATATATATATGTATATATATATATGTATATATGAAATCAAATACACTTCCAGAAAAGTTGAAATGCTAAGTGAAACATTTAAAATAGAACTAAGACATTGTATCAAATGTTGAAATTGAGAAATTATGCTGTATAATGAAAAATATATTACAACTTTGAATTTCATGCAAAATTGGCAGACCTGGCTTGCAGACAGATCAGTCAGCAGACACGCTCTGACTACGAAGCCATGCTGTTGCAATATATGCAGAAAATGGTTTGTCATTGTCTTGCTGAAATAAGCAAGGCATTCACTGAAAAGTCCTTGTTGGGATGGCACATGTTGCTGGAAAAACTTGCATATATTCAGCATTTAAAGTGACTTCAGAGGGGTGTAACCACCATACCATGTGCACTAATGCATCCTTATATAATCGGAGGATTTTGGCTATTAAACTATGCACTAATGAGCCAAAAGTGTGGGCTACATTCTGTTTCCCAAATCTCAACTTTTCCCTCCCCCTACTGATACCCAATTCAAAATGAGCATTTCTCAGTTACAACATTTAATGTGTTGACTTGTCTTTTTTTTTTCCCAATAAAATCTAATATAATTTCTATAATTGGATGGCATTTGCTAACCACTTAAGGCTTAACACTTTCTCTTAATTATCATGATGACTGTGGTTAATATTCTTATAATATGGCCCATCATTTTTGGGTAAAGGCAACTGCTATTTCAAGCACTGTTAAATTTCTCAACATAACGCTCAGTCAATGATAAATCCGTGCACGGAAATAGAGCACACTTGATTCCAGGTAAAACGGATGCCAATTTCATCTTCACATTTCAAAATGCTCCATATCCTGCTGAGACAGTAAGGTCACGATCTCACTGCAAACATGCACATTTCAATGCTTTCTTCTTGCCATAAATTTTCCACAGTTCTGACTTCTTCTGGAGTGAATCGTCCTTTTGTATGATAACAATGTGCATACTGAATCACTGCAAAGAGCTCTGTCCTTACACCACGTGTACTCGTACAAGTCTGCAGGCGCTTTTAATACTGTACTGAACATCCAAGAACGAAAGAAAAAGTTTCAAGTGGACAAAATAAACGTAACTAATTTCAAATAACCTTAAGTGAGGTCTGAGGTCCTGGCCGTTCAGTTGTCTGCTCTGAGGCAGTAAGATGATGCCTCCTGGGGCGACAGAGGTGCAGTGTAGATCACCAGTTTTGGTTGGTGAATAAATTTTTCTGTTTTGAAGTTATTTCACTAAAATAATTCTGGTCCAGTGGTTTCTGAATGTTTATTGTTTGAATCTTTTTATTCAAGACCAAAGCTTTAGCCTTGCAACTTTACCTCTAATCACCCCACCACGATACAGAGAAGTGAAACGGTATGAGGAGTGATACTCCTTACCTTTACCTAGAGCAGATATCACTACATCGCCTGACTGAATTGTAAAATCTCATACTGAAGAGATTTGCTTCAAATAAAACTGATGGACTCAGACTTTGTGTCTGTGAGTGTGTAGCTACATGTTCACATGCATGTTTGAACAGTCAATGAGAAGCAAACATGACTGAGCTTCGCATTTTGTGTGCGTATACAAAAAAGGGCCTTTGTATAGCAAATGTGTTTTATGTGCTTATGTGTGCGTGTGTTTGTTGAGCGTGTCTGTGTGATCCAGCAGTAGCTACGAAGTGTTCGATGTGTTGGGACTCCAGCCCATTTGATAAGCTCTCTCCAGGGTTCTCTTGCAGTCCTGCATCACTGTGCTGAACACAATGTGAGGGTACTGGACCACCAGCCTCTCCACTGTCTCCTCGTTGACCTGCAAATACGAACACAAAGACATGCGCTGTTAACATATGATCGTGTTTTGTCTTAGCTTTAGACCTTCTAACACTTTTTTTCCTAACTACTGTTGCTTCTACCAATCTTACATTTTTAAAGTTCTGGTTTAAGGAGCCAGCTTATGTTTGAGCACATCACCGAAATAATAAAGAGTTAAAGTCCAATGCAAAAATTTTAGTATTTGAATTCTGTCTATTCAGATGGTGGTGGGTTTATAGTTGTTTTACACCAAGGGTGGGGAACTCCAGGCCTCGAGGGCCGGTGTCCTGCAGATTTTAGATATAACCCTGGGTCAACACACCTGAATCAAATGATTAGTTCATTACCAGGCCTCTGGAGAACTTAAAGACATGTTGAGGGATTATGTAGCCATTTAAATCAGCTGGACATGTCTAAAACCTGCAGGACACCGGCCCTTGAGGCCTGAAGTTCCCCCACCCGTGCTTTGCACAGTAGTAGGATGGATGCTACAGTTCTTGACATCATCCTTAGTTGTAGTATTACTGAAGTTTAGTCTGCTATGATGGCTGGAACAGAAAGACCTTAGAGAAATGCTTCTTTAGTCTCACTCAGTATGCAATATTATAAAACCTTGGATAAACAAAATGTAAATGTGCACTGTGTCATTTTTTTCCTTCTCCTTTTCAAAATGCTACCAAAGGCATTCACTAGCCCTTGGGATCTAAGTCCACCTTAACGATATGATCGTAGTTTTATTAATGAAAGAAAACAAGAGAAGTTGTAGATATGTAGAATAGCTTTTGTTTGCAGCACTAATGTCTTTCAATATTTCCATTCAATCACTTAATAATGTATTTTCAGTGGCAGTGATGGAGGATAAAAAAAAATGTATAGTCCTCCTGTCTAAAAATATATGCTTACAGGCTTCAGGAAAAACAAGTCACATCAAATGGATTCATTTTGAAGTTAATGAAGAAGTGACGTACAAACATTTCCTCAGACAGTATTTCTTTTCTATCCTAAAAAAAAGAAAATGTCCTGTGACTGGCAGCTCTCTGGGTGAAAATGCCGTGATAATGCCAGAGGTCAGAATGCTTCAAGCTGATAGGAGGCCAACAGTAATTTAAATAAGCATTTGTTACAACTGAAGTATGCAGAAGAGTATCTCTGAACACACAACACGTGGAACCTTAAAGCAGATGAGCTACAGCAGCAGAAGATTACACCGGGTGCCACTCCAGTCAGCTAAGAATGAGTAACTGAGGCTACTATTCACACGGGCTCGCTAAAAGTGACCAACAGAATAGCGAAAATATTGCCTGGTCTGATGAGTCTTGAGTTCTGCTGTGATATTCAGATGGTAGGGTCAGAATTTGGCATAAACAACATGAAAGCATGGATCTATTCTGCCTTGTATCAATGGTTCACGCTGGCAGCGGTGGCGTAATGTGTGGGTACAATTTGGGCCTCTTAGTACCAACTGAACACTGTTTAAAAACCACAGCCTACCCGAGTAGGTTGCTGACAATGTCCATCATTCCTGACTACAGTGTACCCAGGATACAATTTTGGATGTGCAGCCATCAAATCTGCAGCAACCGTGTGATGCCTTCATGTCAATATTCCCCCAAATTTCTGATAAAAAGTCCAACCTGATACTAGTGAGATATAAGCAAGTGTATTTTTCTACAACTTTCTTTGGACAGAGAAAAAAGCCTTTAAGATTCCCGTAAAGGTTATTAGGACACAGCCAATTGCTGACTTGAACTTCTGGTTAAATACAACTCTTTTTTGGTAGCAATTCATTTTTTACAAGCACTTAATAAATGTATCATATAAATACATTTAAGCTATAAAATGATAAACAGTAATGACAAATTTTGACTATTGTCCAGGCTTATGTCCAGGCTGGAGGTGCCATGATTTGTGCGAGCACTCACCCCATTTCAGAATAGATTTCCAGGAGGTTGTTGGTATATTCTTTAAAATGAAAGCTTACAAGGATATACATTTAACAGAAATATGGTTTTAGGTTCAATAAACTATTAAATTGATTAAATAAAAATATGGTTAATGACCTAATTAAGACTAGCAGAAACCCTGCTTGGCCTCTTAGTGTCCTGTACAAATTGTGTACTACTATGAACGATAGCTGATTCTGTAGGAGCAT
Organism: Perissodus microlepis; assembly: GCF_051167445.1. NCBI lineage: Eukaryota > Metazoa > Chordata > Actinopteri > Cichliformes > Cichlidae > Perissodus > Perissodus microlepis. The sequence goes on from NC_140472.1 coordinate 24,126,453, forward strand.
GCCGTGTGCGCGCTCATATGCACATACAGCTAGACTGTCGTTATGGGTGAAGCACCAGTGGACAGCTGAGATCACCACGCTAATAAGGCCCTCATGTTCTCAGAGGACAAGAAAGACAAGGAGCTAATAGCTACTCCAGCACTTCTCTGCCAGTCAAACACTGTCGGGCCACTTAGAGCCAAGAGTGAGAAAGCCTGAGAATATGACAAAGAACAGAGGCACAGTAACCCTAGAGACCTTGAGGGGTTAACCGCAACCTACCCAGAACCAACCCCCCCTACCCACCTGTGAGCATGACACTTTCCAGGGGAAATCATGTATAAACACTTACACACATGTTGACGACACAGTCATCTGATGTTGCCAAAGCAGTGACAAAACAAGTTTCACAGTTTCCCTGAGCTTAACGGCCAAACGCCCGTTGGTTTCTGTGTTTAGTAGAGTCTTGCATCGTCACAGTTCCCTGACTCTTGCTTGGGTTATGATCTCTTCTGGGTGTCATTATATCTGTCTAATTCATTATTGTTCTTCATTGAATACAAACTTCTTAAGCAGTGGAAATCAGCAATTTATAGTGACAAAACAATGGAAAGACAAATGCAAGACAGAGTTAATTTATTTCTCTAAATCTGCTGAAGAGAATGAATGAGCCGGGAGACCACCAATGTCTCCTGGTTCACAGAAGGTGGATGGAAACTCTGCATAAAACAAGTAAATCCAATAAGACTAAAAGGCAACAACATCCTGTTAGTCTTCCCTTTGACTGCCAAAGTACAAACAAGCGAGCTGAAGTTAAGGTGCTTGATGCCAAAACCCAGAGTCTTTTAGGAAAGCAGTGTGACAAGACTAATGTAATAAAATCACAACAAGCACAGGGTCAAAAAGGAATTCTTAATGTCATCTCTCTTTTTTTTCTTAGTGGGAGGGGGAGACCTCATGTTAAATGCTCAAGATGCCTACTCTCAGTTCTCTCTTTTCACTCAGTGTTGAAGAGAAAGAAAATAACAAACAGTAGAAGATGTTGTAATTTTAAATAACTCTCTGAGCTCCAATTCTGGAAAAACACTTTGAATCATCAGCAGGCAAACAAACGAGAAACGAGAAATGGAAATGAGAAAGTTCCAGCAACTCATTCACCGTTGTGATCAGTGATACTTTAGTAAAGCTGAGCCTTTAATAAAACAGTGTTTCAGGATATTGCTTTAAAGAATTCACATTAGTATAAGATATTATATTCCAATTGCTACGCAAATCATCACATATCCTCAAGTACTGTGAAAGATAAAAGTGAACAAGTGAAGCGTTGCCGTGGAGTATACATCGAGGCATGAAAGGGGATAACAATCAAAGAGTTCCTGCAGATGTCTGAATATCTCAGTATTTTTCTACACGAGAATCGCTGACTGGGCCATAAGTTACCCTCACAAGGCCTTTTATGGTATGTTTTTGGATGTGTTTCAGGCCACCTGTTTTTATGCACATTTTGAATGTGTCACAAAAAAATCAGGGTGGAAATCACCCTTTCCCTTCTCTCCTAGTTAGACTTGCACACTTGTAGCTACTTAAGTTTCTGTGATGCATACAGTTGCTTCTTTGTATAATCCCAGACTGAATACACAATGTTTTGATTAGGGCTTGGTAGAGGTCATACCATCTGTTGCAGGACTCCCCATCCTCTTAGTACCTGGATATGGTCCTTCATGACTTCGCTTTGGTTTGCCTGAAATGCTTTTAATTACACGATCCAAGACTGTCCTCTTCATCTGCAGGGATTTAATAGCATCTAACGAAAACATATGGTTGGATGTGCCCACTTTGTCATATAGTCACAAAAGTAGTAACTGGAAAAATACATTATAGTGAATTTTGTTTTGCAGCTTTTGAAAGATTGATAAAAAAAATAAATCTGCTTTGCCGTTTGGATGGAAACTTGTTTAATCATGTCAGGTTCTCACACAAGCTCCTATAACTAGTAGGTACTTATGGTTTTGGGAGACTAGGCCGGTTCTAGCTATAGGCAGATGTGGGATCAGCCGACCCAAACTGACGAAAGTAATGAAAAATTAGTCATATTTTTTCAGCCAATAGAAAAGCACCCAAGAAAGCATGAGTAATGTGCAAACTGCCTAAGGCCCGCTTCCAAAGTCTCCCCTTGTACCGCCTCTTAACGTGATCAGAGGCACAAACACACAGAGGTCAGAAGAAGCAGACAGCTGTGTCTCTCGGAGGCTGCACAGGTGTCCGACTATGAACTCAGAGCAACAAGTGAACTACACCAACATGGTTCCACTGCTTTTGAGGCAATCACACACACTCCTGGTTAAAAGTGTTGTGAAGCTTTCTCCCCCTCCTTTGGTTTAGGCTATCACGTGTAATTTAAGGATAGATAATTGCTGACATGTTTTGGTCTGTGAAAACGTTGCTTCTGTGAAATCCTTGGGAGACTAAACTATTTCCATCTTTTTTGACTGACTATACTGTGAGAGTAGCTGCTGCTGTGAGTATGGAAGTTCCTTTAGATGAATGTTATGTGCTTTATAATATTCTTGAGTATTTTTATGTAAGGACTAGTTTGAGCCTCACAGTATAGAAATCAGCTCTAATTGAGCACGTTTAGTGGCAGACTGGCCATCGGAAGCACCTGGAATGTATCCTGGTGAGCTAAAGGTCATTTTGGCCTGCTGCAAATAAGCTGATGAACTTTTCAGAATCCACATCAAGCGTGACTCTGTCGCCCACTCTCAGAGCCTGAATCCTCTTGCTATAGTGTATCCATTATGTACGCACTGCAAAGACTTACCCAAATGCACACATGCAGCTTACCCTTCTCCCTTACTGTTTCTGCAAGGCATGCAACGTCTATCTGCTGCTCTAAACATAATGTTAGAGAACTCACAGGAAAGGTGGAGAAGATAGGGAGAGAGAACACTAGGCAGATCGTCTGAGCCTGAATTGCTGTAGTTTTTGTTTAGTTTCAGTGCATATGTGTCTTTTAGGAATTTTCATCATTTTGCTCAGTGTTTGAATATAAATATTTTCATTTGAAAGTTTGACCTCAGTCTATATCTTATTCAGTGATCATGAGCTGAAAGCTACTTCTTTTGGATGCCAGCGTCTAGCTCTGCATATCAGACTGTATTCTGATTGGTGCACCGATATAGCCGTGGCAGACATCGAAAGCTCAGGTTCAGACAGCTTTGTCTCGTCGCCCCGAAGTTTTGCTTTTGTAATCTGGATAACTTTCAGATACATATAGTGGACAAGTTTCATCTGTAGGGGTTTTGCATCTTTCCTGCAGTAATTAAGACAACCATAGTATTTAAAAATAAAATGTTGGTTTTTATAATACTTATAAAAATCTTTATTGTCCATAAATAATACTTTTAATTCTTCTTAATTAATTCTTTTTCATTTTCTCTAACCCATCTCCCACACTCTTTTTTTAGTTTAACTAATCCAAAAATAGAAAAGCAAATAGCTTACTGATAGCACGATTATTTGTCTTTTGCTAAGACATCCAATAGCATCGTAAAGTGAATTCTTTTAGTCGTGTAGAGAAAATGTGGTGACAATAGTACATAACACATGGGGTTCGCCTAAATGGCCTGAGATTGATTCCAATTCCTGGCCTGAATTATTTATTTCAATCCAACCTTGAGCTCTTTTATTTCTCAGAAGAGATCCTGAAATGTACATCCAATCTAGAGGGAGAGACATTATACATTAAAATTTATTTTAGTAAATATTAAACTTATTCCCCAACTATTTTCATCTTGCATTACTGCATCTGCAACGGCACTATATATAGCAGGATTTATTATCACTATTTTGACAGACTCAAACTTTTTATAAAGTCAACACTTCTGGAGATGATTCTCTGTGTGTATTGTATGTAGAACAAACATACAGATCCCTGCTCTTCTTCAGCCTGTGAAAATCATCACACTGCTGCTGCATATGACTTGAAACAAATAATATTAATCACTGTAGTGTGGTAATGATGATTATTATGTTTTTGTAGGGATCATGTACAAACCACTTAAAGCAGCGGCGTCCAGGGTGCCACTTGGCTTATGCTCACAATATATAAGCACTGCAGGCCTGGCAAGTAAGTATAAAGTAAGTATAATAATGAAGAAACAAACATAATGGTTTAACAGCTGTCTCCTTTTCCTATTTTTAAATTTTATTCAGGCGTCATGTCTGGGATCCTTTTAACAAATTCTCCAGCTGGCTCCAAAAAACACAAGCATAGACTTTACTATAATTTTAACTGATATATCTTTCTTTAATGTAAGGTCATTCATTGTCTTTATTAAGTGGACACAGTGAAATGAGAGAGAAGTCGAGAGATGGAACAAAGCTTTAAAAGATCGAACCCCCCACACACCCTCCCACTCGCAGACAAACACCTGCAGTTTGCCTGCGAAGATGGCAGGGACAAAAAACAAGAGAAGAAAAGCTTAACCAAGGCCTCCAAACACACAGAGAGAAGTTAAGTTTGTTATGACATATGGCTGAGCCTCATTAACAGATAAAATGACAACCCCCTGATTGCCTTCATAACATATTATGCTGTATTCTTGAAAAGAGAATGAAACATTCCCTAGCTCGTTAATCAGGGCTTAATTACAATTAAAACAGATCTAAAGAATAGACCTGTCACGCTGATGGGAGGCCATAACATTCATTAATGCTAATTTAGTGCAGCTCCACTTGCTCAGCAAACATGGCACACACAACACGGCTCCCAATCAAAATGCTGAATCATTTCCTAATTGCTGGTTGTGGCAATGCTAAATGTTTGAGCTTCAACAAGATTGCTTTGATGGAAATCACGAAAACACTCGCTATTGTCCTGACCTGGGTTCTTCTTCTTTTTTCCCCCCACTGTCACATACAATGGGGCATGAAATAACCGCAATTCAAATACCGCAATTACCCTTTTTAATTTTCATATTTATTTCCCATCTTATTCATAGCCTTTTCTTTTTTTCTTTAGGTCACGAGCAGTTGTCTAAGCATTTCACTGCATATCGTACTGTGTATGACTGTGTATGTGACAAATAAAATTTGAATTTGAATTTGAAATATTTTACTTTGTGATGAATGGCTGATGTTTCTTTTTCTTTTGGACATTAAAGACTATATACGTTTTATGTTGATATAACGCAACAGAGAGATTCCTTGTCCTGGTTTTGAGATTTATTCTATTAATTTGCAGGTCGGAGCCTACGCTGTGGACCAAAAAAAATCCACTGACTTGGACGTTCATACATCATAGCATCCGTTAACTTTCTTCCCTTGCAGTAGCCTGGCAGCGAGCCTTACTGTAAGATCTTTCTGCCTACAAACGACAGCCATCTGTAAAGAAACCCTGTCGCAGCAAATACCCGAGTTCGAGTTCACGGATACAGTCCTTCTCTTTTCAGCTTGAACAATGCTGCGTGCCCTTTGCACAGCTGTGAGTTATGTGAAATGAGATGTGATGACATCACCACACCTGCTTGGTATTTGCAGCTCAAAGCTGAAGTTTGACATGAAGGTCAGACCATATGCTGTAGGTAACTGGCAGGTACAGAGGGGAGTCCTCTGGTTACAATTGTGCCACTGACTTCTTCTAACCAGCCATTCAGCTGCTTCCTCTCTGACTGGGTAATATAGCGCTCAATGATATTTTGTTGGTTGGCAACATAAACTTAAAAATGCTATCAGACGATGGGGCCTGTAGTGACTGGAATGGTGCTTTAGATATATGGCTCCTTGAGGGATTTTCTTCTTTTTTTTTTAGCCCATGCAGGCCTGATCCACTGTACTGTACTGTACAACCCCGCCGTCGAACCTGCTGCCAAGTCTGTAGGAGAGCCATATGATAGAGCAGATCGCTATTCACTGATGATTCTAATCTTTGAGAAGCATCTGGGAGAGCAGCCACAGCTATCTGGAGCAAAGCCTGTACTTATGATATTTTCCCCCATTTTAACTTCAAAGATGCTGCCCTCTAGATCTAAGTGCGGTGTAATTCACCCTGATGGGAAATGCGCTGCTGTCAGGGTTTACAAGAGGGTGAGGGAGATGAGGGAAAAACAAAAAGATGTATGTCTGATATGTCGTTCGACAAAGAGCACCTTTTATGTGAACATGCTGCGCAGTAAATGAGATTACGTTGTGGGGTTGGATGTGAAAGCGCACACTGACAACTGCTCGTCTACTTTTACATGAGATGGCTGAATGTAAGCGACAGTAAGTTGTCAAGCTGACCTCTTGCTCTCTCTTGGAGTGCTCTTATGTGCTTTCTTCCTGCGAGCCCTCTCTTTTTTTTAAGACTAATCCGCTGATGCAAAATGCACTCTATCACCACGTAAAATATGCATTTACCGTAAACACTGGGCCCTCTCTTGGTAAGCAGCACAGTAAAATCCGCCGTAAAGATGACTAATGCCGCAGCCGTTCACATTCTCAGATGGAAAAAGAAGAAGGGGGTTGTAAATCGATAATCAGATACACAAACATGAAGATGCATATCGTATTAGACCGTCATGGCGAGAACGCACTCTTCGTGGTTCTAGCAATCAGGCGAGGGAAATGGAATAAATGGCGTAATCCACAGAGCGCTGTTTTTTTCGTAGCAACGTGACCCTGAGAAAGAAACAGAACACTGACGGTTGATATTGAACAATAATTTAAATGAATGTGCAGCGGAGATTTTAGAGAAAAGATATGTTCCACTGTCCTTTTTATATTACAAAAATGTTTCTTCCCAAAAATGGCCCCACTATTTTATTCCCTTTTTGTTTTCAATAAATTTGGCACAGGTCTGCCGGGCTCTTTTCTTTGTCTCATCTCTCCCCATTTTCTTTGGCCATGTGGCAGCCATTGCTAGTTCCTGGCCCATAAAGAGAGACAAATACCCCCCGTTCCCTGTCTGTTCCTATGTAGACAGTGTATCAGTCGACCAGTAAATACATTTGGGGTAAATGTTTAAAAAGCCTGTTTAAGCAGCAGAAGAATGCAGTGCATCAGGTCTTAGTAAAACACAGCTTAAATGAGTCTGGATTTAAACAGGTCAGATTTATAGCCTTCTTTAAACCGCTCAGAGGAAAAGCCCCCGTTGTAAAGTTTCCAAACGAGTAACTGGACAACTGAACAATAGTTCACCATCTCTGATAAGGAGAGGAAGGAGGGAGTGGGGAATGTATGGGAAAAACAAGAAAGCAACAAACTAGGAGACGCAGGAGCAGAGAGAGAACAAAGAGATCCCTATAAACTTATTCTGAAGGATTCAATATTTCTTAATGATCTATTGATGCATTGGCTCAGAAGCTTAAAGGAACATACTTCTGACCAAAGAAGGCCTGAGTTCAAATATTTTGATTTTGTCTCGCAGAAATCTGCAGCGCTTGGCTCTGAACGTGCGTTTAAAAACCAGGTCAGGCACTGCTTGCGACAACTAAGGTCTGGTCCTCCTCATCCCTGCACAATATCAGACAGCAGCAGAACTCAAAAGCAGGGTGTCAGTACAAACACTCACACACGCACACACAAAGAAGAATGGGGGCTCAACTGAACAGGGTCAGAGAAAGAGGTTCTGGAGGCCAGATTCTTAAACCCCACACTCCATCACGCGTGACAAAGGTAACTAAAGGAATGTGTAAAAGGCTCAAGCCAGTCCTTCTTTCCACACCGGCCATCTTATCGCTGCAGACTGGAGGAAAGCATACCCTTGCTCAAAAGGCTTTTTGCAATTTATTTGTCCATCATGGTTAAATCTATTAGGCCAAATATAATAAAGCTAATTAAAATTTAAGGCGTTTTGTTAATATAGGGTAGTGGCTCTAAAGGTGAAGGCAATCCATACACTCACAATGAATAAGTTTTCCTAACATAGTCCTCTAAAGTAAGATTTAGTTAGTTTTTTTGAGGCAAAGAGTTTGCACAAATTTTTTTAAGTTCTGGGAAGTAATTAGATTTTACAGCGTAGCCAAAAGGTCCACAAAGTAATACTGTTAATTATAAAACTGTAATGCAATATTAATAAGTGTGTCTTAACAGATGGTTTTATTTATGCCAATAAAAAGCATACTTCCCTCACCACAGTGTACAGAGGCAAAATTACAGTGGATTTTTAAAACAATTAATATCTGACTAAAGTGCAGAATTTCAGCTTTAATTCAAAGACTTCAACAAATATTTTGCATTTGCTGTTTAACAATCAGCCATTTTTGAAAGCCCTCTGCTTTCAAGGGGACAAAAGTACCTGGACAAGTGACTGATAACAGTTTGATAATGCCTGTTCCCTGTTCTGGTATTCCGTGACAAATTAAGGAGATAAAAGATCTGGAGTTGCTTCCAAGTGTTGAACTTGGATTTGGTAGCTATTCACTGGAACTTTTAAAAACGAGGCCCAAGAAGATGTTGATGCAAGTGAAAGAGACCATCATTATGCTGAAAAACTAAAATAAACCTATCAGAGTATAATAAAAACTTTAGGAGCCGCCAAATCAACAATGGGGTACATTCTTAAAAAGAAGGAATGTGCTGGCGAGCTCAGCAAAACCAAAAGGCCTGAAAGACCACAGAAGATAACTAAAGTGTTTGATTGCAGAATCCTTTGTTTGCTTAACAAAAACCATCACAACACCAAGCCAAGTAAAAAAAAAAAAACCCTATTTTTTTTAACTCAGGAGGTAAGTCTATTTTTATCACAGTTTACAATGAATAGATGCATTCACAAATATAACTGCACAGAGTTTACAACATGGGGCAAAACGCTGGTTACACTCAGTGATGTGACTTCTGTCAGGAGTATCCTGATGTGCAGAGGCTTATACTCTCTGCTCAGATTCTGCTCAGGAAAATGACTAGACAGCACTTCGTATTCTTAAGGAGTCGGATCTCAACCCAGTAGATCGTTCTTTTCAAGTATTGAGGACAACAGTAATGGCACAGAGACCCATAAATAAGTAGAAACTAAAGGTGGCTACAGTAATGGCCTAGCAGATCATCAGGGAGAAAACAACATTTTTCCCTGGGTTCACTTCAGAGAAAAACAAGTATTACAAACAATCCTTCTATTTAAAATCACGCTAGCTTGTTTAATTAGTTTTGAGCTTCTGAAAATGGGGGACCGTTTTTAAAAGGGGCTGTAATTTCTAAGAAAGTTACAAAGTTAAACGCCTTGTTTAAAGCCCTTGAAATAAAGCCGAAACTCTGCACTTCAATCACATCTTGATTATTGAATTTGAAATCCACTGTTGTGGTGTACAGATGCAAAATTCAAAAAATATGTCACTGTCCAAAAACATGATGATTTCTTTGGGATAAAGAAAGTTATTGTGACAAACCACATCACATGAGAGCAAACGTTCACAAGAATTTTGCATGAGAGTTGTAGATTAAAAACAGTTCAAATGGCATTATAGAGCATAAAAACATTGCTGGAAAAAATTCTCCCCAAAACAATAATAATACTTCTAGTATGGTGCTCTGAAAACAAAATGCTTTCATTACTGGAAATACAATAAAACTTCCTGCTTACCTGTTGGACAAACTAAGATTTCTTTTTGGTTTCTAAAATCGCAAACAAGCTAATTGGGTACTGGCAAACACACACGAAACACAAATTCCATAGCGGCTTACTGGAGGTCAAACACTCGCACAATTCCTTAAAGATAATCACAACAGAGCTCCCTTGTTTAATTATTTTGCTTTGCATGACTCCCTTGTTATTCAGAATAAATAAATAAATAAATAACAAGGACAGCTTGACCCTGTCCTTTCGAAGAAAACCATTATACAAAATTCATAGCGACTCTTTAAAGACCACAAGCAGTAGATTACGTCTGCAAACTGGTCAAAGTCAAAAAGCAGTGGCCAGCAGTCAGTGATCTCATTTGAAGGCTGAAGTGTGAATAACACCTACGGTTGGGTTATTATCCTGAATTACTGGCTAATTCCTAATAATGAAATAAAAGCAATACAACTGGAGTCAAGTTCTGTTAAACAAAAAGGACAAACAAACATGTTGTATTCAGATTTCAGGGTTTTATTTGATTCTCTGTCAGTAAAAGCATTTTCATGGTGTAAATCTGTATCTTTGTTCTCAGCTCTAATGTTAAACAAGCTGTCACAAGAACTCTGCTCCAATAAAAAATATTTATTGGATGTTTTTTCACAGTTACTTGTAAATCTCACAGATGTAATCAGTCCCGCTAAAAAATTTTTTGACCACTCTTACTACAAGCCTCATTTACCCATTCACAAAAATGCTTTTGTCAATGCCCAAGTACTTTTCTGCTAATACACACACACAGACAGGCAGGACACGCAGCCCCTTCCTTGGCGACAGCCCCACCCCATTCCTCAAACTTGGCTGGATGTATATTAAATTTGAAACGCCGGTGCATTCAGTGATGCTTGTTACATTGTCATTAGCATTAAATACCCAATCCATAACTAACACAGTCAGACACTGTGCCTGCAGGCTAAAATGTTCTCTGATAACCTACCGTCGCTGCCTCTGTGAGACAATGAGGAAAAAAGATGGACTGTTAGTTACTGCCCAAACACCTATCACATTTGGCAACTCCGAGTACCCCGAGCAAACCGACTGTTGTCTACTGTCTGCCCATGACTCCATGAGATTATGTTGACCTCAGCTGTAGTGAGTAAACAGCACTGGATGATGGAGGAAGCGGAGGGCGAGGAGACAAAGAGGGAAGACAGACGAGGGGGCTACTTGAATGAACTAATTGAATGAACAAAAGATGTCCGCAGCATCCAAAATTCAAACAACCTTGGTTGTCCTTACTCAGAGAAAGAGGAAAAGGGAGACGAAATAAACAGACAAAAAGATGGGAATGGGGTAAAAAAAAAAAAAAATAAATAAAGTAAGGACAAGATAGGGAGAAGGCCAAGATGTGCATGGGGGTGTATGTGTGGCCAGGTGAGGTCAGGTTTACGTGTGTGCTTTGGCTAGATTTTTGTTGAAGGGCAATTCTGAGATTCCCTTGAGCTACTCGGTGAACTCTGTCAGTGTCTCACTTTATTTCACCCTCTCTCCTTCACTGTCCCTTGCTCCTGCCCTTTAGAAACAAGATGAAGGGATGATCAGGAGGCGGCTTCAGTTAAGACCGCCAATCAATACAGCTCTTCTGTGTGGGATGAGACTCCAAGATTACACTGAAAATCACAAATGGCAAATGACTCTTTCAAACTACTTTCTCCACTTTGAACATTCAAGCCTGACCAAAGCCTTCAAAATAGGAACCAGAGAAGCTCCCTATCTTGCACTTGATAGTGTGCACGCAGTGGCTTTCTCCTAATTCCCTTTCGCATTAGAAACCTTTAAACTAAGGATCCCCGCTGTTCACAATAACAACACTCATCAAAGAAAGTTTTACTGAACTCCCAAACTCTCATTTCCTATACGAGAGTTAAAATGCCTCCTAACTCTTCACCATACTTCATCTTTGTTTTCTTCAGTCCAAACCTCCAGGCCCTGAACAATTAGGCCCTTGTTTATGTCTGCAAATTGCTGTGCCGTGCCTATCAGTGTATAGTCCCTGGCAGCTGGATGCACCGGTGGAACGACCATATTGATTGGGATGTCTGTTCTTTTAACAAGGTCTGTCTGGTTGCTCTATCTAGGGGTAAAGCAGTGTTCATACGTGTTCCCCAAACACCGCTCCACCTCAGTTCAGGTAATGGAAGCACACTTCAAAACTGCTTACACAAAACACTTTTTGGTGGGGCAATTTGTAAAGGGAATACCCAGTACACGCTCGATTGTTCCATATTATCTAATTTTCTTATTATTTTCTCTTGGTTTCTGTCATTTGTGAAATTTTTTGTTTAGCCTTTTAACCACAAGGCCAACCCTCATTTTACTTTCTCTTCTCCTCCCCCTCTTCTCATTATTACTATGATAACTCTAACTTTCTTCACCAGCTGTCCCTGAAGAGGCCAGTAGCAGTCAGTGTCATTATTTTCCATAGTCCAGCTTCATGCTGACTGCATGAGTTTGCTTCTCTCTCTGTTTCACAGCCTTGACTACCCATTTGTTTTCACTCTAATGAAGTAGTGGAAACGTAGCTGGGGAAGAACTAGTGAAAAAGGAGAAGGGGGACTAGATGGGGTTAAAAGAGAGGAGGAAAGAGACAAAGCACATGAGAAGTTTAGGGAGTTGACAGAGGAAGAAAGAAGATGAGAAGAAGAAAAAAAGGGTACATTTGAGGAAGCTGTGAAAATGTTTCTAAAGAACATATTCCACCGAGTCTGAATAAGATCAAAAATCCCCAAAAGTGAGATATACAGAAAGAAAGAAGACACAAAATTTAACTCGCTGGCCAGGAGGACCCATTACAGAAAAAAGCGACTTAACAGAGATATGAATACAGTGTCGAGATAAGAGCACACTGAACATTACTAGGCGCTGTACAGATCAGTAAAAATCTTTGTTCTTTCTCTTTCCCATGTGATTGGAAACTTCCTTGCGGTTGTCCAAAAAAAAAGAAAAAAGTTAGCACTCACCTTCCACTTTAATTGGCCAATCACATACCAGCAAGTCAACCTAGTTCAAAACTAGCACCAGAATAGGAAAGAAAGGTGATTTAAGTGACTTTGAATAAGTCATGGCTTTTGGAGCCAGATGGGTTGGCCTGAGAATTTTGGAAACTGCTGATCTACTGGAATATTCCCACACAACCATCTCCAAAGTTTACAGAGAATGGTCTGAAAGAGAAAAACTATCCAGCGAGTGGCTGCTCTCTGGGTGAAAATATTTTATTGATGCCAGAGGTCAGAAAAAACATACAACAGGAACTCAAATAACAACTTGCTACAACCAAGGTGTGCAAAAGTGCATCTCTAAACACACAACGTGTGGAAACTTGAAGCAGCTGGGCTACAGCAGCAGAAGACCACACGGTTGTCACTCCTGTCAGCTAAGGACAGGAAACTGAGGCTAGAGTATACACGGGCTTATCAATTGAAAAACAGTTGCCTGATCTGTTTTCTGCTGTAACATTCGGATGGTAGGTTGGCAATTTACAACAATATTAAAACAATGATTAATCCTGCCTCGTATCAAAAGTTTGGCAGGTGGTGATGGTGTAATGATGTGATGGATTGGCACACTTTGGGTTCCTTAGCCACAGATTAGAATCGTTTAACCGCCACAGCCTTCCAGAGTATTGATGCAGATCATATCCATCCCTTTATGATCATATCATACCCATTCTCTGATTCTGGCTGCTTCCAGCAGGATAATGTGACATGTCACAAAGCTGAAATAGTCTCAAACTGGTTTCTTTGAAAAGGACACTTCAATCATGGAAGGGCAACTGACAAATCTGCAACATATGTGTGATCCTGTCATATCAATATAGACCAAAATCTCTAAGGATACTTTCCACCAACTTGTTGAATCCATGAAAAATAAAGGCAGTTTCGATGGCAAAAAAGGCACCAACCTGATACTAGCAATTTGTACTTAATGAAGCATGAGTGTAGTTATGTGGATTTGTGTTAGTTTAGCATATTATTGTGTGCTTGTCTCTCTGCCTAGGGCGGGAGAATGTTTTTGTCATATTCCTATCATTTTAGTTAAAAAAGACCTCTGAAGATAGTGTTCTAGTTACAATCATTGCGTGGATTAAAACATAATGTTGCATTGTGTTTGTGGAATGCAGAAAGATGATTCCTTCCCACACAGAAGATCTAACACTTAACAGTAGACTTACTGAGGAGCTGCTCTTTTCTGAGACACACAGATTGACACATGCAACAAAAAGGATTCATTTTTCAGAAGATTAAGGCACTTTTTCCCTGAGTCTGATTACTTTGAAAGACTGGCACAGTCATAGCAGAAAGAGGGGAAAAAAATGAATTGATTTGATTATTTTGAGGCAAGTCTGGATCAATCGCATTCTTTCCCCTCGTCAGAACGGGGTCATTTTGCCCTGAGGGCAGAGGGGTGTAATCATTTGAGGCAGGCGAAGCACGCCATTTTCCCGAGCCTAGGGGTTCTGATTTCAATGCTCCATTATGAGCTGTGTTAACAGCAAATAACATGAATTCCTCTCAGAGAACACACACTGTTACACACAGACACGTTGCATTCGAGGGTGTATAAACACACTGTGACACAAAGGAAATCCTTCAGACAGAGCCCTTCTGAAGAAGGACAGAAGGGGTAAAAAGTCAGTAGGACAAAATGTATATGGTTTAGCCACTGAAGGTAGAAACTAGATAAGAAATCAAATAGATTTTACTCACATCTGTGCCTGTGCTAAGTCTGTGTTTGAACAGATTTAAAAAAACAAAAAAAAAAACAAAGAAGAAAAAATCCCTCGTATCACCCTAAATAGCAGTAGACACACAATTCAAGCTCCCCTGCTTTAAAATGTATACAGTACAGAAGCACGTTTGTATAAACTGTGACGAAGGAAATCGATCCTTCACACTGCTCCACATGAGGAGAGCCAGCTGGATCCTGTTAACAGTTCTTAAATGAATTCTACACTTTCTAAATCCGGTGACATTCAGGGAGGCTGTTACATTAAAATTCCCAGCGTTTTGACAATTCCAAACAAATTTACACAGGCTGGGTTGTGCTGCTCAGGCACTGAGCTGACTGGTTGGTCCGCACCATGTGTCAAGGTTAACACAAGATTGTGTTTGTCTAAGACTGACAGGACCCACTCTGAAACCTAACTCCATTAGTTAGTGTGAAAGATTGTGGGGGCAGAAGTCTGAAATTATGCTTATTTTGAATAGTTAAATGTAAATTATACAACCTGCCTAAATGTAATATTGACAAGTTTAGAAAAGCCCTGATGATGATCAGGGCAAGAAGAGGACACATCTAACGTATTCAATTTTTTCCAGCAAATGACAGATATTTGCACTAAATTTCCACAAAACACACATCTTGAACAAAAACCAAACACAGTCCTTGTAAGGGAAACATTAACTTGAATATTTGCAGTATGTCCACAACAATGTAAACACAGCACGAGACAAGAAGCAACTAATAACATTAGCAGACCGCTCTGTGTAAGCATATATAACAATTTATTTTTTGGACTGAAAACATTCCTGGTTGGTATGTACAGAAAAATAATTTTGGGCTAGGGAGTATCAAAAAGGCTTATGTAGCAGTCGGCTAATTTGTTAATGCTGGGGTTGTTTCTTAGGTTTGTACATTTATCAGGCCTCAGTCACACAGGCCTAGAAACCACTGTTTCAAGGGAATAATGTGTAATTCCCCACCAAGTGGGTGGATTATTGCTGGAGGTTGCTGGTCGCTGCACCAAAACACTCCTTGTAGTTGCTAACAGTTTGTTGCGGTCACCCATAGTTTGCATAGAATATGATAAATTGTCTTCAAATGTTTGCCAAGGACTCGCTGAACAACTGTGAAACTTGAAAAATGGTGACACAGATTGGAAACAGAGACCGCTTGTCTTCAAAGTCAGGGTTGTGCCTCACCCCTGCAGCTAACATGCTTCGAAGGTGCAACTTTTACCTTGAAGGCGAGTGCTTTCTGTTTCCAGTTTGCAATGGACTTTTTGCATTTCTCTATCATGTATCAAACAGTTGGCAATGTAAAACAAGTTGTCATTTATATGCAAACTGGCCAATTAAAAGCAATCACAAGGAGGTTTTCAGTGCACCGTCACATACCTCTTTGTGACCAATTACCTGTAGCAACTGCTAGCTACCACTTGCCAACCGGTTGGGGAATACATATACAAAAAGCAACACTTTGCAAATACTTGGCCAATGAAAAATATATGATGTCTACTCTTACCACAGGGTAACATCAAACAATTAGAGAAACAAAACAGAGTGCCAATGGGGAGCAAAAAACCAGAGAGTTGTGACAGTTATCGAGCAGTGAGCGTAGACAGGGATTTTCATATTAGATGACTCTCTGACCGTCGTTGTAAGGAAACTTTTTAAAAAAAAAGAGAAAACAGTGGTTTGACAACACGGTTGTACCTTCGACATTTACTTGAAGAACAATTAGTGATGTAATGTTGAAAAACCTTGAACAACCTATGAGCACAGAAGCACGTTTTTCACAGAAGTACTGCTGACCTTGTACGTTGGTCATTCACGCTGTCAACAATATGCTTAAAAAAGTGGAGAAAACATAGCTATGCCTTACAACTTATATTAAACAATGAAGATTTAAATAAAATGAGGCATGAGGAAAAAGATTCAAATGGATTTGTTAATATAAAGAAGAGATGCTATGGCTGGGAGAAATTCCAACTTAAGTAATTTGCACAAGACTTTCATTATGTTCAAACCTTGTGGGATTGAGAGTTATCCCCCAGCTTCTATGTTTTGCCAGAAGTGCATTAAGGGCAAAGATTAGATTAGTTTGCCCCGAGATTGAATTGGACATGCCTTAGGATTTTACTGCTGTAATACACAAATAAAGCGTGATACAACATTGCTAGGGGCTTAAATGTCAAATGCATGCCAGAAAAAATTATGAGCATAATGAAAGCACTGCCTACAGTAACACAAATTTGCAAAGTACCTCAAAACATTGATTTGATTTATTTAGGAGGCGCAGTTTCAACAAACATTACAAAAACTACAATTTCATGCCAAGCAGAGGTCAAAGAATTTACAATTGGTGCATGAAATGTTGATAACTTAGATTGTAAGACAAAATGTGTATCTTATTTGAAATATATATATATATAACAAAGAGAACTGAAGCACTATCACAGCTAAAAGTTTGAGGCTCCAGTTATGTGGGGACAAACCCAATCGAAGTGACGTTGATAAAAATTACTAATCAGGATTTGAGAGACATGGGCTGGGGGGGAGCAGAGCATGGTCACCTTGTTGTCGTGTTGTGACTTTAAGACAACCACAATTCCTTTGTTCTGCTGCTTTTATTTCTTTTATTCTCTTTATAGCTCTCATTTTCACTCCAACCTCAGTAACATCACTTTCCCCTCTCTCTGAGCAAATTTTGTATTACCCCATTCCTCTTTCTCTCCCTCTACTCCTGACCAAGTCCTAACCCTTTCTTGCTACCATAAATAGTGAGACAGCAACATCAAACAAAGTAGTTTGCCTTGGATGGAGGCTTGTGTAACAAAGCCAATTTAACATAACCAGCATATCCTTTCGTTATCTGGGTTAACTTACCTTAACGTCTGTAACATGGATAAGCAGTGGCACATAGCTGAGTATCAACTTTATAAGTATTCGATCAGTGAGACTAAAGAACTACTAATTTAATAAAGTCTGGCCTATTTTAAGGCAAGGAGAAAAGCCAGTAAAAATGTTGACCGTGTAAATTGACAGATTTATCAATTTTACAACTCTACCATTACGACATGGGATAATCTGATGGATTATAATCAAATATTTCATTAAGTTCATGTTTAAAAAAGAGATTTGGTTTTTATTATTTCAGCTGCCGGTCTGGTGTTGTTTAACAGCCGAAAATAAAAACTGAAATCAAATTTAGGCTTTGACTAGGAGCAAATTTCTCATATATGCTCTGTTTTATGACCATATACTAATGTATACGCATTAACATTTTACACTCTCCTACTATTGTTGCTCAGAGTACTGGAGGATCTTTCAAGAACGGTGACATTTTCTGGAGAATTGATTGGTCAGTAGGCAGTGATTTCACACCTGCTGATCTCTAATCTGGAACCCCATCTGCTCCTGAGTAGGTTAGGCTTGCAAAATAAGTTAGCAAGGCAATACATCCCGGTAAGAAGGGAACCACCTTTTTTAAAAACAGTGTTAACCTTGAAATTACCTGGATAAGAGTTAATCCTGCTTTGTAGTACAGGCCCCTGGTCCTCTTCCCTTACAAATCTCACCAGCCTTAACAACACGTACTCAAGGCGTATTTCACTAATCAAAAGCTTCGGATATGAAAAAAGGAAGCCTTAGGATGTGTGGGAGGAGTAAGAATGCAGTAAATTTGTTGCGTGATTAAGAGCTGGCGAGGTACTTGACCTTGGAAACTGTCAAACTCTTCTCTCTGTTCGATTCACACTCCATTACAACTCTAATAGCATCAATTGCTGCTTTATTTAGCTGTGTCATCCCCAAATTCCCCCTCCAGAGCGGAGGGAAAGTAATTATTTATCTTTTCAACCTTTTCGCTAAACCGTGAGTATAAATATCATATCTGAAAAGAGAACTGGGTAGATAAATAAGGAAAAGCAGCTGGAATTGTTCACTGGATGGGAAAGATATGAATGCATACGGTAGAGAAAAACTAAGAAAAAATGTTATTCCAGTAAAGATGTGGGTCATTCCAGAGCACAATTTTTTATTAGCACGGATGTAGCTATTGATTGTTGGGTCACTGAGTCAGTGAGGCAGTAGTGAACCGGATGAAAATGGAATTTAAGTGATCACTTGCTATGTAATGCAGTTAGTCTTTATTACTTATAGATAAATATGATAGATGCACCTTCATGCCTGCAATAATGTGAACTGAGTACACTGTTTCATCACTGAGACCCTACATACAGGGTCACTGTCAGATGCTCATATATTGTCATTTTATTACAGTCTAAATAGATAAATATGATACACTGGTGTTCTTGTCGCACTTAATGATCTCAGTGTGTTCATTTTTATCATAGAAATCCATAGGGTCAAGCTTGAGGCCATGACACACAGATATCACTGATTTTATAATGACAAAATAAAAATGATGAGTTTCCAGCCCACTGAGCAGCCATGACTATAAATCTCTCCTCCCTCGTTTTTCTCCCTGCCAACTTGCACTTTTCAAAAGCACAGCAGGGACTTTTAAATGTGCTCCACCTAAAACCAAAATGAATACTGTAAAATGTGAAATGAAAGCTCATTAAACACAATTATATTTACTATACTGAAGCCTGTCAGGATTGGGATGGTGTCCTGTGTTGTGCACTCTGCTACAGAACAAGACACCAGGTTCTCCAGTATCAGTACAGACAACAGTTTCTAGGTTAAGCCAGTTTTTCACTTTCCCTTCCTTGCCTGCCCTCATCCCACTCATGTCATCCGTGCTAAGTGGATGCATCTGTGTTACAGAAGCTCCACAAAACCAATTGGCGACGTGGGTGGAGTTGTTACCATGGCAGTAAAACTACATGTACTTCCATCAGGTTATGGGTTGGATGAGTAAGAGGCCAGATGTAAGTGTAAGGGTGACTTTGAAAAGACTGTCCCTCCTCACACCCAGAGGCATCTCAGAGCAGGTTTGAGACAGGTCATCATGTCATTTTACTTCTGTTATCACCCAACCGTGTGACTCATGTATCACACAGACAAACTGGGCACGGGCTGCAGTTAGATACTCGACGTCCCACATTCAGACACTTTTAAATTGGCCCTAACCTGGAGCTTTTGCGTATTCATGTCTATGTGTCTGACTACATCTCTGTGGTTGTTTATGTGCATTCATATTCGACAACCTTAAGATGGCAAAATACTTCATATACCACAAGTTTAACAAACCCTTAAAATATTGGTGTATAATGATCACTGATCAGGACTGCTTTACGGTAATATTTGGATTCAAACTGTTTTTGATCCCAGAATTTAAATGATTACAACTCTATTATGTATTTATAACATGCAATATTGACAGCAAATAGTTATTTCTGGAAGACATTGTTGTTTTTAAGAAAGTAATGGTGCAACTAATGATATCTAACTGAGCTATAAACTGAACATGTTTACTCCATTTTAAGTTCCAGCCGATAGTGTTCAGTTTTGTTTTTGTGAGAGCAAGGGCCTGAACTATAAAGCAAGATCAGCGTAGTCAGCAAGTTGGTTGCCAGATGCCTCCCGACCAGCCTTTAGGCTTGTGCGTACGGGCTCTAAGAAAGACAACGATATGAGTAATGTTCGTTACCTTGTCGCATCTCATGAGGCCCAAGTAGCGAAGGGACTTGCTGCTCTGAGCAATCTGTGTGGCACCCTGGTCCGTGATGTCTTTACACCAGCCGGCATCAACAGTCTCAATGGTGCTGCTGTACTGCCCTATAGCTATCAGAGCTGTTGACAGAGAAGGGGAGCAGAGAAGGGGAGGTGGGGAAGGAGGAGGCAGAGAAACAAGAAAACGTGTTAGTCTGACAACCTTTCTCATGCAAATGTGACAGCAGCGTCTTCCCACAGAGACAGAATTTGAAATGAAACCAGGGCACGTCATATGGCCAGCTGTGACACATAATTCTAGTGTTTACACAACACCTTGACAATATACACGCATGCCCACAAATCCTCGCATACACCCATGCTTGGTCAGACTTCGGCAGGATTCATCCATTACAGCACCGGCATGACTCACGGCACAGAAAGGGAACGACACCGTGCCAGAGTAAAGTGTGACTCCATGCCAGTGTATGATTTAATTTTGCTTGTGTGCATGTTTACTGCTGCCAGGGCAGAAACAAAATGCCAAGGTAAAGAGTAACCACCAAAAACAAATATCTCCCAGTTTCTCTGGGCTTTGTTATACCACAGAGCATTTGTGCATACACTGCTTGCTGCATATACGTAAATACACATTCAAACACTCGTAGCGTATCTCACAAGTGTTGTTCTTTTGATATTGTCTTCCTATGTTGACAAATTGCAATGCACAGCTGACAAACACGATGACATTACATTCGCTGTAATCTACGTGTAGCTCCAATAAAGGCATACTTTGCTGCATTAACACACAAACACAGACAGACACACAACAATCTTCCTCATCAATCTTTGACCCGTCAATTGTTGGGTAGATGGAGGAGACCTGTGCTCCACGAGTCGATTGATAGTGCTCCTCGGTGATCGATTGGCAGGCCTGGGCTTTGTTCTCCACTCTCACAACCATCACTAATGAGAGTGGGAAGGTGGGAGGAGGAGTGAGGGATGAGAGAAAGATGAAAGGAAGAGGGTAAAGACAAAGAGAGCCTTTGACAGCACCTTCAGATAGTTACTTAGCCCTGATGTTGTTTACTCATTTGCAGAAATCCATTTTTCGTCAAACTTTTTTTTATAAACATGCTTCCTTGAACAAGGAAAAATTAACCCGTATGAACTTTCACTTTGAATCGGTTCCTCTCGACTTTTTCACTTCTATGACCAGAGTTAAAAACAAAAGAAAACATACACGAAGCACTTGCGCGTGCATGTATTTCACTGTGTGTTTGTGGTACAGAAGCTTTTTTTTCCACTGGAGACAGGAAATGAATAATCTTATGCTTTTTTCTCCACGCTTTTAAACCTCTTTTCTCCTGTTACAGCCAGTGTATTGCACAGGCTTCTCTGCACGTAAGCACATGCTCCCAGGGACGAACTTGTGTACAGCATGTAACATATGTAATATATAGCTTTGGGTGCTTAAAGTACACCACATGTGGTTCCTGTTTGGGCTCTAGCATGCTCTTGGATGCCATGCATAATAGCAAATTATGGCTAAACAGGCAGTAACCCCGCTTTGAAGCTACAGTGTGTTTCATATAAAACACACCGTGGGGAAGAAGAGTCAGCAGACCAGATGGGTGAAAAGAACATGAAGATAGCATGTCATTTATTGACTAACAGCACCCTGGTAAAGTATGCTAAAAATGAAGACGCTGGTGTTTTCGTGAGTTCGCCTGAGCGTGTGAAAGATCGGAAAGACGTCGAGTGAAGGAATGGTCCCATCCAGTGCCCCTTGTCATGTTTGATTACACAATCCTAAATTTGATTACCTGGGCTTGGATCTTTCATCTTATGTTAAGACACACATATCGGTGCTGTTTAAACTCCCTTGCAGAGTCCGAGGAGATTTCTGAGGAAAAGGCAGATTAAATAAAAGAGGAGAGCTCCATAGCTCAACAAATCAAAGAGAACTTTGCCAACACACATTTCTGCTTCTTCCCCTTCAACTTTAATTCTCGCAACTTAAAAAGGTGGAAAGATAGAAGCAGACAGATGCATACCACTGTGAATATATAAGGTGTGCGAGTGACTACAATGTCTGCAGAACTGGACACACACAGAAATATTAAGTCAGATACCAGTAATGATATTTGGAGGTTTAAAATCCGATATATCAGTCAATGTTTTTTTTTTCCAGACACACAAAACCTAAAAGATTTCCCAAGGATTTGCTATGAGTAGTTATTTATGAATCCTTACTACATCATTACGACTATTCAGTTTTAAAATAATCTTGTTTTAGTCAGCTGATCCGACTTTGCCCGGATCAGCTGATTGTTGAGTGTGTCGATGCAGAGTGCCTTCTAGTAAACAAACTATGCAACATCAACATTCATAAGACAGTTGAAGGGTGTTTCTCTCAACTCTTCTTCAGTTTTCATTTATTGGACATTATAAATGGTGATACCGATATCCTGGGAAATGGTTAATACCGTCCGATATACCAGTCGTCTCTAATTGTCAGTGCATTACACAAATAATGTGTTGCAGTCACGTAGCCACACACCACCTGCTTAAACTGAATTAAAATGTTTTTTAACAGGCTCCAGACTTTTTAAAGAAAACATATGGCAGTCAGAAATAGCTGCGGGGAGAAACAGAAGAGCAAATGGGACTAAACGTCATTT
Organism: Perissodus microlepis; assembly: GCF_051167445.1. Lineage (NCBI taxonomy): Eukaryota > Metazoa > Chordata > Actinopteri > Cichliformes > Cichlidae > Perissodus > Perissodus microlepis. The sequence goes on from NC_140472.1 coordinate 24,149,048, forward strand.
TGTTAGGCTGTGAAGTTGGTAAACTGGAGAGTCAGGCTATTTAGACTTGTTTAGTACTCTATCAACAAGTTCATCTGGTTGCCATTGCAGTCTAATATGGATGTGTGTGCCGTGCTTCTCTTCCTCTTCCTTTGACTCTCTATCAGAAGACTATAAATTTCAGCTACTCCTGATGGCAAATGGAAATGATGACCACTTTTGAAATGACTAAAAGCTTTGAGTGAACCTTTTAAGTACAAATGAAGAGGTTTGTTCACATTGTCAGAGATAAAGAGTCTAAATAGAGCTTGGAGAATTTGTTTTGTAAGACAGTAGCCAAGTAACACAAAAAGATATGTTTTTATGTGTGACAGACTAGAAATGTAATTGTGTTTAGGTCAAATATCTAACATAAAATCCTGAAGATTTAAGCACACAATAGTAGAACTTTTCACACAGATGCAGAAAATCAATCTATACACTGCTGATAAAACACTTAACATGTAAAAACCTTCACTTCTCAAACGGCTGACTGCTACATCAGTTTGTATTAGTTATGCATTAGCCACTGATATATAACACAGCATCTATTACAAAACCTTTTTTGTTTGTTTCTAGCAAATTCTAAACATCATTTGATTGCAACAGATTTGAATGTGTGGAGAGTTTTGAATGATCCAATCTTTTATATAATAGTGGGACTTTAAAAGTAATCAGCACGTTGAACTGGCAAAGTTAAACACTTGAAGCTTTTATACTGAAAATTGTAAGACAAATATGCAAAACGCTGTTGTGTTCCTATTTCTACCAACATACAGTGTGCAGCATCATTTAACCAAAATTATACACTCACTCAAAAAAAGTTTTATTCACTTTTTAGGCTAGTTTCTGCTAACTGGTAATTCGATGAATTGACACGTATCAAAAAAAATACATACAGTTTTCTAAAACTTTTGACTGGCAGGGTATAAGAGACCATAGGAGCAGGAAATTGTCTTTCCTGACTGATAATGATTTTCTGTCTAAGAAATAGATGAAGCGATATGCAAGAGAAGTTAAGGTGAAAAAGAGGTTGAAGAGTCAGAGGAGAAAAGAGGGGAAAATCCCATTCTGGCAGCGTGAGCTGTGACTGAGTGGTGACTACACAGTCACACACAGTAATGAGGACACACTCTGCTGCCCTGCCTGAAAATGGCTTTAGGATGCTGCTCCGTGTGTGCATGCGTAGAGAGATACTGACCTTAAATTCTGGATGTCATTCATTTTGAGCATAGCACATTTAACCAGTCTCCATCGACACAGAAGAAGCATGTGGATGTCACATTTACAACCAAATGCTTCTGTTTATTTAAGTTCTCCTGGGATTTGAAACAACATATCTTCTTGTCAGTCAATCACCAAATCAATCATCAGGTCAGTACAAGGAGTGTCATGCGCCATTTAGTGAATTCAGGAATGGCATTTCTGTGTTGAAACCGCAGCCTTAACTCACTCGCTAAGACCTTTACAAATATTACAACTTTACCCACAGGCTCAACTCACAGCCTTCAAGAAACCGCTGTGACAAATGTCGACCAAAGGTGAGCAACGCGTAAAACCGTAAATCTCTGGTGTACCATTAACTCCTACTTTATCTCCGGAAAGAGATTCATAACCTATTACTTTCTTACACAAGCTGTTATCAAATACCATGAAGAGCGGATTTATCTAAGAGTGGTTCTATACTAAGGTGAGCACACTCCTAACAGCAAGGTCAAGAACTGGTCAATCCTGTGATGACCGCAATGTGAGAGGAAACCTTCCTTAATCGGCTTATTCTCCTATCTCTGTAGGCCTACCTGACCTCAGAGTTTCAGGGGTTAAGCATCTTTTACAGGCTTATTAGATATTCACTTATTACATTTTCCTAAATGATGGTGTGCCATTACTGCTATCTTATTGCTTTAAAGCCATCCCCCATGACTGCCTCCAGTAACCTTATACACCATATTTTTGCCTCTGATGAAGACAGTACGCCTATGAAAGATGTGATGGTAGGTAATGACTTACTGTGGAAGCAGTGTGTGCATGTGAGATCTGTGCGTGTGTATAACTATGGCAGTAGGAACAACAGAAAAAGGCTTATTATGGCTGATGTATTCCAGAGAGCAGAACTGTCATGTCTAATGTTGAAGACATTCACTTGGGCCTTTGTGTGTGTTTAAAAACTTAACCTCAGCTTTGCCCTCTGCACCGTGCTGCTCAGTGCCCCAAACCAAAAGAAAACCCCTTTTCACTTCTCATCCGTTTATACTGTCCAAGTTGTACAAGATGCAATTTTTTTTTTAAATGCTATATCAATACTGACATGCACTTTTAAGAATGAGGTCAAGTTAGTTTCAGCTATTTTGTACTGTCTGACAATTCACAAAAGAAAGGTTAAATAATGGCCAATAGTGGTGCTCAGAAATCAAATACAGACTTGTCATAACTTGGGTTGGGAAATTCTGGTGAGACAATATAATGCAATGTAATGCATGTGTCTGAAATTGTATTAAACTTCTTTTTATATAGCATGACAGGGCTCTAGACTAACTTTTTGCCATGGGCGTACGCCTAACTTTAAAAAGTTAGGCGTACCGGCACAAAAGTTAGGCGCACACAAATTTTATAATAATTTATATAATATAATGTGTTTTTCTGGATACACTGTGCTTTTTCAGCATTCAAAGATTGATGACACCGTGTCAGAGCACTGGCTATGAATTTCAGAAGGATCAGGCCTTAACTTAACAGAAAAGTTAGCAATAGTTCTTTTCCTATTACAGCTACATCCACTTCTGTCGTGCCTAGGCTGCTCACTAGGGCTGGGTATCATCACTGATTTCTATAATCCATTCGATTCCGGTTTTTAAAGTCCAGATTCGATTCAACTTAGCCTCAGACAGTCAGAAATATTATAATTCTGATCATTTATCAGTACTGACTTCATCAGAATTGTGAACATCACAGCAGATGCCTTTGTGTGAAAGTAACTGAGAATAAAACACAGAAAAACATGAAGGAGATTTTTCTGGTCTGGCTTTTTATAGCAGATAACCTTAAAAATATTCTACAATGTTCTGCATATAAAGTTTAAATTTCTTCAGTATTGAACAACAGAAAAAATAGACTTTCTTGTCCGAGGTCATTTAAGTGAAAAAAAGAAAAGAAAAAGACAGCAGCCGACAGCGCTGTAAACAACGGTAGACTGGTGGGTAATAAGCGAATGAATAATACAGAAAACAGAGATTGGAGACGGGAAACTGTTCTTGAAGTACAGAGAGAGATAGAGAGAGAGCTAGCTGTGCATGAAGTGTGATTTTAATTGTCGTGGAAGCAAAACAGCAAAATTCATGACGACATTGATCAAATGTGAAGCGCAGTTTGCTGCTTCTTTTGCTGCTGGCTCGGTGAATTTTGGTTGGAGAGAGACAACACCTGCAGCTCAGAATCAGCGCAAAAAGACGTAATCACAGCGCGGACCGGACGCATCAGAATCGCTAAGCTCCGACAGCGTGTCCGTCTACGGGCCGTCGGGTGAGAAAGCCGAGAAAGACAAAGTTGATTCTGATGCGTCGGTTCCGCTCTGTGTTTACGTCTTTGTGTGGAATCCGTGTACCTGCTCTCATTTACTGTTTGGTTGTTGTTGAAATGGTTTTGTGAGCTTTAATCTGAGAATCTGGCGTTTCTGGCAAAACACAGTTATATTTAAAAGTCGATTCAGGATTTAATGAATTGATATCCTTTATTCAAGCTACTCACCTCCCACTTCCACCTGCACTTTCAACTGGACCACGGCCAATCAGAGAGGTCCCGCCCCTTACTATCTCTGATTGGTTTAGTCCACGATAGGGGAAAAAATGTGTGTCTGTTGTTGACCACAGGGAAGGTTGCAGATTTTTTTTTTTTTTTCACTACCCGAACAGTTGGTCGCACAGGTGCAACCAAATATTTTTTTTTAGTCGCACCACTGAAAAATTTGGTCGCATTTGCGACCAAATTGGTCGCATTCTAGAGCCCTGCATGAGCTCTGAATGAATTAGGACTTGTTAGAGCTACATACATCTTTTAGATATGTAATTTTAGCATTAATAGGAAATATATAGAGATGTATTAGCTGAGATTTCATGGCTGACTCTGACTCTGAAGTGTGACATGCACTGATTTTTGAAGATTCTTAACCATAACACGACAACAGCATTTATCTGACAAAAGATATCTGCCAATTTACCTTTTAGGAACTAGCACTTACCATATACAGAGATCAGCTTTTAACAATGCAAAATTGTATTTTCATAATAAAAATAAACTGTAAAATTTCACCCAGATTTTCTCTCACTTAAGCAACTGAAAATAAAATACTTTTCGACTAGAAAATACTAATAATTACCTGAAACCCCCCCTGCTGTACACCCAATTTAACTTATACATTTTACCTTAATAAATAAAAGCAGGTGCAACAAATTTATATAACTAAAAATGTCAACTACTTATAATTCCATCTTTTGCACTTGTCTCCATAATTTTTCTTGTAACTGATTTGATCCTTTGCTCATACCAAGGTTGCTGTCAGGTGGCTAGCTCTGAGCTGTGGCTAGCTTTGTTAGCTTTTCCAAATTAGACATGTTGAGTTGGGTAATAGTGATTTAAGTTTCTCATTAGGTTTGTTGTTATGAATATTTTCCTGATGGTTCCTTTACAGTTCACTTTGTCAAACTTTGTGTCTTCCTCCTCGCTCACAATAAATAACTTGTTAAAGGCCACATGCTAATGACATGTTAGCATGTTAACATAAATACAGACTGTGACTTGATTTTATTATAAATGATATTTCTAAATTGATTTTAGTCCATAAAAGGTGCATTCACTATAGTAAAAGATTCCTACAATGTCACATGAACCTATTCATACATATATAATTTGCACAGCAGAACATAAAGGAGTGTTTTTTTCTGTTAGTGTGTAAGTATACAGCTACATGTGTTTTTCAACAAATGTGTAATATGAAAACAATTTACTGACAGCAAAAATGTGAATGGGCTTTCCCAGGAGTGTGTTTACAGACACGTAAACATGCACAAGCACATAAAAAAAAAACAAAGTAAGGAAGCCTCCATAGCAAGATGCGGACATCACTTAAGTCCTTTGAAGCCTGTCTGTCCTGACTAAACACCAGCCTCGCTGTCTGACTGATTAACACAGCACGCTCATCTTCAAAGTACCCAGGTCAAACTAACTGGGGTCACAGTGAGTGCCGAGACTAATTCAGTAAACAACATACCGAGGGAAGCATTTAAGAAACACACGCATCGAAGGTGGGAAACAAGAGAGAGACTGTCGCGCTGACCTGCGGTGAGCTGAGAATTAACAATTTTAAAACTTGTGAGAACCAGAGGGAACTGGAGAAGGCTTGTTGACAATCTCTTGATTAGACCGGAAAATGCCTGCTGGGCTGCGGTCTCAAACATGAACTTGATGTGACAAAAAGCGAGCCATAACTTCCAAGTTAGATATAAATATGTAGAAAAAAAAAGAGTGAGAAAAGGGAAGAGAAGAATGAATAAATGAGCGATGCAGAGGTTCTGTGAGGTGATGCTCTTTGCCCTGACATTTTGGACAAATGCAGTCAAAGGCCAGGGGAACTGAAATCAGCCAGGCTTGGTAGAGAGACACAAGGGAGAGGAGGAACAGATTGAGTGTGACACAAGGAGGGAGAACACTTTGTGGTGGGACATACTCGAGCTGGGAAATTAATTAGCCAGAGGGCAGGGAGAAGGTAGTGTGCGGAGGGCACGTGCATTTTTGCAATCAGCCTCTGATCTGATGCAAACCAGCTGCCACATGCAATTGTGTGGCAGTGTGCACTTATATGATTTTACGTGCTTTTTAGGGATGTGTGCCTTTCTCACAAAGAGGGACTTCTCAGACCCCGAGATGTTTAAGTGGCGAGGTAGAGCCAGTACCAAAAAAAAAAAAGAAAACCAAAAAGTGACTTTGATATTTAGTCTGATCTAGCATGTGAAAATAATGCACACATACACACATACAGAAACTGTTTTAGTAGCTGATTTGCGATAACCTTGCGGAGAGGATGTGAAGTTTGAGGATTGGAAAGGTGAGTGAGTGACAGAAAGAGGGTGAGAGATAGAGAGGAAGAGTGATGAGCAAGGACAGATAGACAGAGTGAAGGGGTGATAAGGAGAGATGGCGCTATCACAGAGGTGACCTACAACAGGCCTTCCTTCACCAAATCTCTCTCTCTCTACTAGACACACACACACACACACACACACTCGTGCAAAAATGAAGCACTTAAGAGGCTGGCATAATTTTTCAAGACCTGAGTCAGCTGATCATATTACCAGTCTAAATCAGGAACTTGGTGGGCTCCTGCTCTGGATCCAAACAGACTTAATTGTTTTATTAACAATTTAAATACCCTTGACATTTACTAACACAAGTCAGTACCTGTGAAGTAGCGTTTCCTCCTCTCTCACTGTCAGTGCATGTATATAGGTGCTAGCAAGGCCATTAACCCATAGATATTTAAGTGAAGAGCCTCAGCTGCTAAAACATCCCACTCTGGAGGCTGCAACCAGTGTAAACAGTGCATTCCTAAAAAGATAACAAAAAGAAAGATATCAAAACTGTGAAAGCTATTCGTATGTGAGGAATGTGGTATTTTTGTAGCTCCGCATAGTTTTGCATCCTTGTATTTTGTTGTGAAGTTTCAGGTATGTTCAAATGTATCTTTTTATGCTCAGCTATTCACTGTCCTTTTTGTCTTCAGATGAAACAATCCCCCAATCAACAAAGGAAGGATAATACTTTTTTAGTTTTTGTTTTCAATGTTTCAAGGTATCACTTCTTGTGATGCATTCAAACTAAAGATGAAATGAAGTTTGAAAGGATCATAAAATACATACAAAGCCAGGCTAACAATAATGCATGTTTATACCAGGCGGGGAGCAATGTGGACCAACTTTGGTTTTAAATAGGGACAGGAAAAAGCAAAATTGTAGGACTTCATTGTAAATTGAGAAAATATATTGTTTTGTGTTGTTCCCAGATATTGGTTGAATTCCTTCTCGCATCATTCACTGCTGGGGATGTCCCTAACATGAATGAGTTGAAAACTTCACTTTGCGTTTGATGTGAATGCCACAACTCAGTGGCAGATGATGCAAAGGTACAGAGTGGGGTTGCCGACTGCAGAGGCCAGTTCTCGGCTGATTCAGTAACTGCGGAGCTCCAAACCTCCTCTGGCATTAACATTAGATCAGAAACTATGCGCCAGGAGCTTCAGCAGAATGGGTTTCCTGCATCGGTGGCCCAGAATCTTTTACTATTGTGATTTGTGTCACAGTATTTGAACGCACTGATATAATTCTGAGAACATTATTAGGAATGTGTGATCAAAAAGACCTCCCTGCTCATAAAATTGCACAATTATTGCCGTGAATGTGATTTCACTGTGGTATCAAACAAAATCTTGATTTTAATATACTTAACCAGAACACATACAGAGTAATTCCAGTAAAAGAACCCATTAAATGCTAATGATAATCATTATCATCAGCGATCTCTCTACATCGACGGGTGGGAGGCCTTATTGAGAAAGGCAAATTCTGGAGCTCGGAGTGTTTTTTGTTGGGGATTCTTTGCTGTTGCCTGTATCTGGAAACCTTTTGGAGTTTTAGTGCTTCTTTAACAGCTTCTTCCTTCACTTCTAAACCGAACAATGTCTTCTCAGTTACACTTATGTGGTCACCTGCGTCTGACTTCTTTTAACATGGAGAGACGGGTGTACAGTCAGCTGTCACAAGTTCCTTGATAGAGATGGACCTGCGATCGATCACACGGTCTCCATGACAGTTGGGGGTTCTCCCCTCCTGCTGCCTCATTGAACCAACCCCCCCTGTTGGCTGGACATTATCCTCTGGCTGCCCTGTAAGTGAGTTCTTTCTTGATCATGCTTTGTCTGGTACATGCCTCCCAGCGTTACCACAACTTGTAGGATTTCTGCCCCCACTGGAGTGTGTAAATGCTGAAATGAATACACTCACAGGTTTTGTTTGCATAGTTATTTGCATAAACCGTGTGGAGGTTTTATATGTTTACATCTTTCTTCTCCAAAGACAAAATCAAGAAAGAGACTACAGCCTCACAAAACACACAACCTGAGGTTCCCACAGCCATAAGCAGTAAAAGCAGGATATTAAGCCCTATTTCAAACCTACAGCACCTCTGCTCCAATGCACCTCTCCTATGAGGATATTAATCCTCCCCACCTTTTCTCTCTCTCTCATTACTCTTGCTTTCTCTCCCTCGCTCTCCCTCTCTCTCATTCCTTATTTTGGATTGTATACAACAGGGAAACTGCTATCCAATTCTGACATCACAGATGGAGGGGCATAAAGCTTAACAACTTCTTTTCAAAATGAAAATCGGAGCGAGAGGAGGAGAGGAAATGAAGATGGGGAAAGAGGAAAAAGACAGGTGGCCTCATATTCGCTGAACTGTGTGTTGCATGCATCTAACTGGAGTTAACGTAGCATAGCAATAGTTATGGGTTTGGTTATGGATTATGGCTAATCCTTTAGCATAGGGAGCAGGTCTTAAAGGTAATTACACGCTACTATTGGATCCAGAGCCCAGAAATGGGCCCCTTTTGCATCATTCCTATTAGGATCCGGAAGAAAACTAGCTGTTGATGCACACTGCTTAGAAAGATTACAGGTTATCATACCGTAGTATTCTCTGCCAATCCTAATGCGATCTGAACTTGTCTGGAAGGTGAGAGAGCAAAGAGCTTTTAAGGAGATCTCATCTGTTCTTTCACTGTAGTGTGGCTTGAGATACAACAAACAAGCATTTAAAGCTAAATCATTATGACTGCAAAATAATTTATCATAGAAAAACAAACAAAATAGCGAGCTGTTCTCCCACATGGGGTGAAAATGCGATTAGCAGCGTCACTCGGTGCAGTGAATATTATCCAACACCAAGACGATGACAAGCACACTTAATGGTTTTTATTTTAGTCCTCTACCGTGCCACACCTAACCCTTTTTATTACCCGTACCGCCTCAGAAATACCCCTATGACCCTGTCTAATACACACAGCGTTCCAAGTGCCACTAAGTCTGTGTCTATGCCTTATCTCAAGCCTTTAACAGTCCACTCAGTCCACTTTAACCCAGCGGGAAACATTAACCAGACATACACTTCCTCTTTCCATACCCCTGACAAAACCTTCCAAATTGTTATGATCACTAGACAGTGTGTGTCTGTGTGTGGTTTCGTTTGTGTATGAATTGGGGCCTACTTAGCCCCTGAGACAGCCCTAAAACAAATGCCCAAATACCAATTAGTTGTACAACAATTAGTTTACTGGACCGTTAATAGCAGGCAGACCCACCCAAAGAATAGGCTCGAGTCTTCACTTGATCCTAAAACCGATAAGAATAACGACCCACAATGTTGCGTTGACTTTTAGACAGCAGTGCGATTGAATCCAACTTTTTTTAAAAGGATATGCAACGTCTCCTTGAATTTCAGCAACATGACTTCTAGTTTTTTGTAAGTACGTAAACCTAAAACAAAGGCCTTAAGTGTAACATATTGTGTGAAGCAAGTATTTCTTTTTTTTTTTTTTCTTTGTTTATTAAGGAGGTTTTAATGAAAGTACCAAAAGAAACTGCGTGTAAACAAGCCACCAAGGACATCCTCAATGTTGTAATGTCACAATGATCACTGTCCTCCTTTAATATGTTGTTTCAATAGACTAAGTAAGTAAGTAACACTGAAAATCTTAATATGCCGGAACTATTTTATAGAAAAGTGATTTTGAACCTAAAACTATCACAACATTGAAATGAAGCAGGAGTTTAAACGTGTTGCACTTTTATTGCTACAAAAAAGATAACAAGAAGCAGTTATCAATGAAAAGTGGCATTTGCATTTAAAAAGAAACAAGTGTTACTTTCTTATCTCTCTCGTGAGTTCAGTCTCTTTTATAGAAACTCCTAATGACTCATGAGTCTATAATAACACTTAGTCAGGTCTCACCAAAAGCTCGATAGTAAAGTTTAAAGCTGCTGCGATGTTTTCTGATCAATACCTGGCCATAACTCAAATCACACGTCAAGTGCCATTACTGTATACACTGCACACACTCCGCCAAAGTACACCAGCGCGCGCGCACACACACACACACACACACACACACACACACACACACACACACGTGTACATTTTCATGAGCTTAGACAGTGTTTTTGATCAATACCTGGCTATAGATCAAACATCTTTTTCAGTTTATGGCTAACCTTTCCTAAGGCTCATTTCAAATGCACACAGAATAACTCATGTCTTACTCGAGAATGCTGCTTTGACGGCGTCTATGAAATTGATAAGTGCTCTTAAATGTAAAATGACAGTTTAAGAACCTTGTTTTCAAACTGCGGCACAGTCGGAATGTCCCATAAAAAACAAAGCACTTTTATTCAAGAGGTAACTTCATAGTCAGCGTAAGAGCCAGAAATACACGATAGACCAAATTTTGTGCAGCTAAAGAGCCATGTGAGAGTTTGTCTTTGAAGGATAATTTGCTCAAATATAACAAGGAGAACTATAAAAGGTGTGCTGGGAAATCACTTTCCCTCATATTATATGTAGAACAAAGGAAATAGATATGTTTGTGTCATCATAAATGTTTCATCTACCTGAATATTACTGATCTGCCCGAATGTTACAGGAAACTGCTGACAACTGCAATGGGATTGTAGTTTAGCTTAAATCTAATCAACCGAGAATCTTATTGAGGAAAACTTTTTAAATTAAATCACCGTGCAATGAAAAATACCCTTTTGTTCTTCATTATCGAAAATTCTCCCAAAGAAAACAAACAAGCACCTACTATGTGTTTCTGCTCATGTGCTTTTTATTACTTTTTCTAACAAGTGGGGCTGTAGTAGATGATGAGGCTGCTTCTGCCTAAAGATCAGATAGCAGTTTCGACAGAGTCATTTCCTTTGATCCTTTTGTCCATCCTGCACTGACCTCTCCCGTCATTTATTCGATTCGCTTGGCTCATCATCTCCATTCATTCGCGTCTCTCAAGTCTTGCTCTCAATCCTTCCTTTCTTTCCCCTCTAATGTTTTCTTTACCCTCACCTCTCTGATTTCCTCCCTCTGTCTCTCCCCCTCCTCCTGATCCTCTCTCTAAAGGATGTTCCTGTGTTCAGGGTCGCTTTACCTCCTTAGTAGCCGTGTTGACCTTTAGCTTCTTTACGACTAGGGTCAACGCCTGTCGCCATGGTGTTTAACATCCCCGTGGGAGGCCATCTGCGTGCATGGGTACAGTGTGCAATTCAAACATACAAATTATTTATAATGTCAGAGTCATGTGAAGTTGAACCTTTACGTTGCCTTTCATCTTCCGCAAGGGTTACGAGCAAAGACAAACAGCAGCGTGTGACAAAGCCTCCCCGCCGTTTGCATCTTTTTCCTTCCTCCCTCCCTCAAAGTTTTTGTCTTTCCTCATCTCCCACCTCCTTCCTTGCTGTATAAACATATTTGATTGCTAACTTCTATGTGACTTTCAACTGAAAGCTATTGAGTTACACGACCACAACAGAAACACGTCCCACAATGAGAATTATCCTCCGTCATGATGGTCGTAACCTGTGACTGTGAACCGATGAAACGAGGAACTCAGTGGAAGCGAAACACCAACAAGACATTTTCGGGTATTCGCGTTTTTGTCTTTAACAGTCTCAATTTCATCAAGTGAACATGTGGTAGTATGTATGTCACGAAATGTGGGCTTGCATTGTATGTGACAGCAATAGTAGTTACTCAGTTTTAAACAGTGCAGCTGGCTGCAGTAGTTGCTTAACACCCCCAATTTTTAAAAATAGAACTAAAAAATAGAACTAAACATTTTTTAATCTCTTTTTATTTTTCTACATAAGTACGTGATTTTGTAGCGATGTGTGTCTGCACACTACTTTGTTCTCTGTGTGTGGACCTGGCTCTCAGAGTGTATGCATGCGTTTCCACAGGGAGAGGGTGAGCTTAGGGAGGCCAAACACTCAATGGGCAAATGATACAAGTCCTGCACTCCCCCTCCATAAATTACCAGCTCATTACAGTAATGCAGCCCATTTAGCATAGAAAGAGGGGGAGGGTGGGTGGGGGGAAGAGATAGATATAAGGATTGCAGAAAAAAGTGGTGGGTAGCAAGATGCATAAGGGGTGGAACCATTGAAGCATAAATGTCAAGGGGGAGGACAGGGAAAGGGGGGGGGGGGGGGGGTGCACAACAGGAAATTAAGGAAGGAAAAAATCAGAGGAGGAGAGGGTGAGGGAGAAAAACAGGAGCAGAGGAGGAGGAAGAGTTTGCTGGGATGTGTTTAAGGAGCTTTTCAATCTCAACAGAAGTGCTTTTCATTAGGTTAAAACCTATCATCTATGCTACTGCAGGGAAAAAACAATGGGGAAATAGTAATATAGATAGTGGCTACAGTAGGAGACACTGATATAGACCCAGGCAGAGCGAGCGAGTTGAGCAGAGAGAGAGAGAGAGGAGAACTAGAGAGAGAGAAAGCAAGAATGGGATGAGATGTAACAGTTGTAATTGAATAGTGAACTAGAGAGGGTCTGAGTGCAAGCACTGATTAATACAATTCAAATTGATTGTCTCCTAGTAGCTGTGAGAACATCTCATTCTGACTTTCATATTTGAATGTTCAGCATGTTCTCTGTGTGAGTGTGCGCATGTTCGTGTGGCTGCAGTGTGTAGCTACCCCTGTGAACAGACCTGTGCCTAGGGGTAAGGAGACAGAGAGTGCCCTCTAGTGCTTACTGTTTCTTTTACCCCGCCTTAATACAATGATCATTAGTGTTCCTGTTTATGCTCCTTTTCCATCTTTACCACTGTCCTTTATATGACTCCCTGAGGTCATCTGTACACAGCGGCCCTCTGTTAGTTACAATCTAATATTAAGAAATGGCTTGTTCTATACTTTTTGCTAGTTTATCACAAAAATCTTCTCCAGATGTCAAAACAATCCCTGTTCTTAGCCATGTTTGTACTGTTACTAAATCTATTACAGCCTATCAGTGCAAACGGTGTGGAATGCTTTGCTTCATTGTCATATTGTCATTTTATCAATAGCAAGAGCAGCAGTTAATTTCAGGGTTCATTGATATTACAAGAAACACAAAAAAACATAAAGAGTGGTTAATAATTTAATCATATCAAGCATTCAGACAACTTTTTCCTAGCCTTATCTCTTTATTTCTTTACATTAATTACAAAACCTGCTGCAGATGATCCACTACACAATCATATAGATGAGAGGGAAGATGGCAGAGTTCCATTTGCACCTTAGGAGGGAGAAGGATTTATCGTTGGGGTGTGAAACAATCATTCAATTTAGCGAGTAAGGCCCTGCGTTTAATTAGCAATAGCTTGTGTCTCACAGCCTCTGAGCCAGAAAATCCAGTCAGCAGTGTACATGCAGGAAGCTCATACTTTTCTTCTAAGATCTCGACAATTAACTGCTCTTCTAGTGCTTTCCAACTGTGGGCAGCCGTTTAGACATCTGTCTGCATCGGATTCTTCAGAAAGGGTAACAACTCTGCCTCGTAGGTAATGTCCTCAAAATTCCACTAGAAAGAAGGAAGCTTAGTAGAAAGGGAGGAAGGAGTGGAGAAAGTGTATTTAAGAGAAGCAATCTGAAGTTTCCTCTGTACCTCTGGCTGGCATGATCAGTCTCTTATCTGTTTTTCCCACAATATGATATAAATTATATAACACAAACCTCTGGGTACACTGCATTAATACAAGTAGAAACTATTATTTTAAACTGCATTGTTTACTTTGGTGTCATATTGAAAATATAAACCGTGCTGATCGTGGTGAGCGACCTGGAAGCTGTCTGATAAAACAGCTACTCGCCTCAAGGTGAGTTACGGCCAGATCGGTGCACTCTATCTTTGGGCATTTGATTTCAGTGGTACAGCCTGCAGAGGTCCTGGCATGATCATGAGCCTTACCTGATTTATTTTTAAAGTAAAGATTTAAAAATATATCAAGGCCAAAAAGGAATAAACAAAACAAGGTGTGTGTTGACTTCAAATCTTGGGTAGATGTCCAAGTTTTAAAGTGTACAGCTGCATTATAAAGAGAGACTGATCTACTAACTTGAACTCTGACATCTGTACTATTCATCCCCCCTTTTTTTTTTTTATCTTCTTTATGTAAATATGTTCTTATATATGTCAGTAAAAGTCAAACTAACCCACAGCACTTGGACACGTTTTGGTTTATTTTCCTTTTTGTGGACATGCAAACATGCCTCTCATTACGTCATATTATTTTGTAAGAAAAGATGCACTTTTTCCTATTCACAATGCAACAAAGAAACTGGGGAGTGGGAAATGGGCAATTACTGTATTTTTCATTTCAGACTAAAGGTACGGACAAAACAGTCTGCTGTGTTGGACAACTGCACTCTGTTTTTCCAACAGGCCTGCTCATTTTCAAAATACAGTATGCACTTAATGTCCTTCTGCTCTTTTAGAATCTTAAAGTCGTTTCAGCGACACCACAATTATGCTCAACAATTATCCTAACAGTTACCATGGTAAATGACCCAGAGTTGAACTTATTTTCTGTCTGCATCAGAAAACCAAGCACTTCCCTCGTCTCACTTTTAAGAAACTCACTTTTTTACCAAATCAACACTAGTACAAACACAGTGTGTGTATGCGTGTGTGTTTGCCAGAAATAAAGTGGGAAAAAAGTAAAAGCAAGCTACTCTTAAATTGCAAATCATCAACAAAGCGAACGGTTTAAAAATACAAAAGTATTTTAAGTAGAGCAAAAAAAAAAGCAGCCCTATAACCTTTTTGTTTTTTTAAATTCATATCAGCCTTTGTCTACAGCCTACTCTGCAATACAAAAAAGCAAAACGTCTACCAAATACATCCATGGAAACTGATGATCTAAACTCCAAACATTTGGTAAAAAAAACAAAAACCGTCAAGAATAAAATATTAGATTTATTGAAAACGTCTTACTGTGTTTAAGCCCCTAAACCCACAGAACCCCTATCCTCTAATTAAGGCATCTTGACTCTTGATTGTCCTCCAGCTCAAGAAAAAATAAAGCTTTGCTAATGTAGTCAGTAATGCTGGATGGACTGCTTTTCAATAGAACATAATGGGCAATTATCCTGCATGTGCACTAATGGCCACATTAACTGGCTGCAGAATGGGGGCGGATTATTTAGTAAACCAATGTTTTCAACCCATCTAGAGTTGTGCCGCACATACGTAGGCCGTCTGGAGAATTGGAACGCTGCAGCCTGCTCAGGTGAGGTTGAATCATTCATCAAACCAGAGCGACAGCCATTTAAAAGACCAACATCTGCTTGCATTTTGCAGCATCGTGTCGCAGAGCGTCTACTTGCAGGGAAGAAGGCAGGTTTTGCACTTCTGCAACATGCTGAAATCTTCTGCAAAATCTACAGCCAGCTTTTATGCACTTTCGTAAAGTATTTGACATAATGTTACTTTTAATATATTTACAATCATGATAACAAGTAGGTATGGAAATAATTAAGTAAGGTTATGAAGTGAGGACAGGTTTTTTAGGGCAGACTTAACTAACCTCAAATCTTTGTAAAAAAGATTGTACATGCATGTACAGAGTTCGTTTTAGTCATAGCAAATGGTAAATAGAACGGCTCTCTAGGTACTTCCTCTTTTCCTCTTCATTTTCTCAGGTTGAGGCAGAGGGACTGCCTTCCTCCAGCCTGCCTCTGAAGTAGGGTTCCTAAGTTTATAACACTGTAACATCTTAATTTTACAATTTTAAGTGCCTGGGATAACTCTGGTTGAAAACTGTCACTGCATGAATAAAAATGAACTGAACACATCTTGTTCTTTTTACCTTAGTGCTTTAAAATAACCTGCTGCACATGGTTACTCCACATTAGCAGTGAAGCTGCTGCGCAAGGTTTTCACCTGCCATGTAGAGCTGCTTAGATTTCAGCGTCTTGCCTAAAGATACGTTGATATGATCCTAGGAGACGCGCAGGACTGAACACCCAACCTTGACATTAGCGAACAATCAGTTCTACCACCCCTAGCAATAGCATCCCAACATAACCCGGACCACTATGCTTGACTACTGGTTATGTGAATGCTGTTTAGAGTATAAGAACTTAAAATGCTAATAAGAAAAAGCCAGAGAATCCCTCTGACTAAGCACTTGATGATGGTGTGGATGGAAAAACTCCTGAGGTGCAATTGTAAGAAAGAAGTTTGGGAAGCCTTTGGATTTCTGAACTGATTACTGATTACTAAATGTGGTCTGATCTTCAGTTAAGTTAAGTTAAGTTCATGCCTTCATTATAATCACTAACATCCAGTTTTTCCTCACTTGATATGAATGAATTTGACACTCTTGGAGCCTCGGACTGCTTGGCATTCGTTCTGTAATTTAGCATTAGGACGCTGCCTTTCTACTAAATATCACCCCCTTCGGTGACGCCTTTGCAGTTATAAAACTTGTAAAATGAGCACAAGCTGTCTGCACTGCTGCTTTAGGCTGTGTCGATTTTAAAGCTCCCTGCAGGAAAAATTGTGACTTGTGATACTAGCCTATATACACTGACTAAGCAAGATTGATTTTATATTGAGCAAGATTGTTTCCAATGAACTTTTTTTTCTGTGTGTGTAAATCTGGGTTTAGATAAGTGGCACCTCATTTAATAGTGGATGTTAGCACTTTATACGGCTTCACAAAGCTAGGAAAATCAGAGGTCAGCAGAAGATATAAGAAGTCTAAATATAACCATTACTTATTCATCTCATTAGCTCTCATTCCCCGTGCTGTTTGTGTAAACAGACTCTCATATCTGCTCACGTGTAAACATAAACACAAGCCAGAAGCCAATTCACATACACACCTAATGTAGAACCTGTTCGCCCTCAGCATCTCCCTTCACAATCACCTCCACAGCAATTAATCAAAGCTTGTTCTTTTTCTTCCACAAGTTTAGCCTGTCACACGTACCTCTCACTCTTTCATCATCCCTTGCTTCTAAAAAAGCCACGTGGCAAACAATATGAGACCTGTGGGGGCGGCGATATGACACAGCACCGACAGAAAGTAGCGACCTTGGTTTAAATCATACTGGCATGCAGATTTATCACTGTTTAACTTGTCCAAAGTGTCTCCTCTAGTTGGTGTAGATCTGACTGTGTGAGCTGGTTGGCTTTCCTTTGGGAGAGCCCCAAGTCCCAGCCAAGCTGAGCTCAGTTCTGTTCGGCTTAGTTTAGCATGCAGCCACTACAATATCATGCCATCAACTTTGCTACAAAATACAGACGGAGATCGACTTCAGTTCACAAGAGATCACTTCCATTGTCAACAAAGGTACAGAAAAGAGCAGGCTTTTGCGGTTAGTCTTTTAAACAGATGTAAAAAAAAAATAATTTGATACTAGACATTCAATCCATTAATGATTTTACAAGTCTTCAGTAGCTAAAAATATGTAAAGAAAATGAAATTCAGAGCTACTTTTCATCCACATAAACACAAACCTGTGGAGATTGTACAAAGACAGCCTGTTAAATGTAGTTTGAGGGTCATAGAAGCCACAAAGTTTTATTTATATTCACCCTGTCAATTGCAACTTGGAAGTAATGTTATCTTTACAAGGCGAAAGGGATAAATTGTTTTATTATATCTTTTGTTGAATGTACTTATTTCAATCCTGTCCTTTACCCTTATTTTACTGTATGCTGATTTTATGACAGGAGGCCTTCTAGCTTTCCTTTTTTAGTCCTTTCAGCTAAATCAATATTGTGGTGGAGGTCAATTATTATGTCTTTCCGCACACTGTATATATGACTATACAGTATAAGGCACCGCCTACAATGCATTTGTTTCCAGCTGAAAAGATTTCCAGACACGAGTGTTGTTACTCCCCTGACAATTATGCATAATTCATCAAGAATGCAGAACACAAAGACGCACACATTACTGTACATGTGTCACGCCTACACAGATATATGGGCCACAGTGCTACAGTTTCAATGTGCTTGATGGATTTGATGGCCAAGTGGATTACGTAGGTTAAAAATCTAAGAGACGTGTAGAATGAATGCGATGAGAAAAAGGCAGAAAGAAATAATAAATAAAAGTGAGGACCTTAAGGTCCTGATGAGAGACAAAAGGCAGAAGTCAAACCAAGTTAGAATTTAGATGTTGTGCATATGATTGACAGAGTAAAATTAAAATTTGATCAAGTGCAATAAATAAATAAATTCATTATTAATTGTGGATTTTTTTTTTGGGGTGGGGGGGGGGGGGGGTGGGGGGGGGTGGATTATGTTTTTTCACCAAATAAATAAATTCTGAAAGTACCAAATCAAAGCAGAGGCATGCATAATTCTATCTGCTATAATCAGGATCGTGTCTGACATACTGTAAGTGACGGATGGATAAACAAGCAACCAGATGGGGACCAATTCACAGTCCAAGACAGAAACGGCTAGGAAAAAAAATGCACAGGCACAATGAACCTTACAGCAGTGAGTGAGTGAGCAATTCAGAGATGAAAAGCAGTCATGAAAGGAGGAGAGAAAAGGTAAGCAGTCCTGCTGCATGAGGCGACAGGGGGTCTGCTTTTAGATGGATGGGTCCCAGCTATTGATAAGGTCAGACCTCATTTGCGCCAGACCTTTTACATTTTGCGAAATGTTGGCCTAGCCATTGGACTGTCAGGAGCAATTCGTCCCTGTGAAAAATGGACTGGCTCATTGAAAACTGTGACTCCATCGTAAAAGCATGAGGCCCTGGCGCTGTGCTGCTAACTGTAACTCTTCTTATATAAAAGCTTCTCAGCCCTATTTGAAATCTCAACCATGCTGCTGTCTATATTCAGGCTTACTTGGGTTATTTCTGCCACTCTCCACATCATTGCAATTGAAAACTATTGTCTCTATGTCAGGATTTTTAACCCCCATTTCCCCCAACATCATAGGTTGTCATTCTGGCATTTATCTCCAAAAACCCATTCTGAAGTGCAACCCACAGACACTTCTACAGCTCGTCTCCACTATCTTCTGCTGTTCTCCTATTCTCAGATTACAGCAGGCGCAATGAAAGTAATACACAACATGAAAGAATAAAGAAGAAAAGGCCTTTTAAAATGTGAAAAAAAATAATCCACAGGGCTATTTTAATTAACCTGACAAACTGTCAGGCTTAACAGCAAGCACGAGTCACGGTGCCTGTGGACTATATTACAGCCAAGGTCAAAGAAGGAAGGACTGATCTGATGTGTAGCTGTGTGTGAGCACATTCATGTGGGCACTGTGTGTGTTACACAGTGAGAGGCCTGTCTCATGTGAGATCTCTCTCGTAATGAAAGCAACGGTAGCATATTAACCCAGACAGGGCAAAAGTACAAGAGGTATAAAAACGAGCAATCAGAGAAGTGGGATGTTTGGTCAGAGAGATGACATCGGCCATCAGTTAAACTTTTTGACCCCAAGAATTGGACACGACAGGAAGGTTAAAACCCTTGACAAACTGTTGTGTTTCCATGTCCTCTTTTCTTTAAATATAATGCATTTTACAATACAGACCCATGTAATCCTCAAATCTCACATTCATCACTCTTCTTGCAGGCTTTCCACTTATTTACCTTACAAAGCAAGAATGAAAATTAGACTTTACTTCCAAGCAAATTTGCAATCTGTTTCTTTCATGAAGCTTGGTGGCCTACATGACAAACCTATGGCTAAGAGGTAATTCATTTAACTTTCGGGTGGAGTATTCAGGATCCATTAATTTATGGAGTAGATGCTTAAACCAGCGTAAAGCACATTTCCTAGATTGTCCAGCACACACTTCAGATGAGCTTGGCATCTAATTTGTTGGGGGGAAAAAACAAAAAAACAACAGCCGATCCATGTCAGCTTTCAATGTAAAATACAACCCCTTTTGATTAAATTGGACTTTGTGCATCACAAACAAGCCCATATATCAAAAAGTAGGAATTCACTTTATTTCATCTGTTCATCATTAAAGTACATAAAAAGCTGACCCTCCTACTCCTTTGGACAAGGACATATAACTTCAGTCCAAGAGGACTGTAACTCCCTACACTAAGACACCAACCTGGCAAATCTCCAAGGCACAGTTAAAGCAGCTTCCATAAAATAATGCTACCATCAGTGATTCAGATATGCAATCCAATTGCATCTCATCAGCCCGCTGGTCACTTCCATAAAAGAGTGCTGTCGGCACCACTGCGTAAGCTCAGAGTTTATTCAACAGCATTTCTTAGATGTTTCTTAGGGGTTTAACAAACAACAGATCGACTGGCATTCACATGGGAAAGTCCACATTGCAGTGTACCGAGCATCCGCCACTAACAAGGTAAGTAAGAGGTTGGCCTGGTTTAGACTTGTGGACGTTTCAACCATATCCGTCTTAATCAAAACTACAGATGTTCTTTCAGCTCTAATATGCCTATTTATAAAATATGCAGCTGCAGCAGCAACACAGAGCTGTAACAGTAGACTGTCATAGATCACAGTAGCTACAGTCAACAGAGGTAATGAGCAGGTCGCATGTTAAAAAACACAAGGTACTGTAATGAGTGAGTTCTACAAAACAGATGAAAATGCTAAGGGCATCTGGGCTATCTTTGATGCCATATAGATACCATATAGGTATCTTGCCAGGCAGAAGAATGTAAGTCCTCTAGTGCCATCCACCATAGGCAGCAGGCAGCTAGCGTGACCGAGGCTAACACAGACCTCAGGGTAATTGACATAACAGGCCAGATTGGTGTGTCTGGATAACCTGGCTTCCTTGTGTTTACATTGGAACTCACTCACCATTAGTCATTAGGGGTGCACACAGGAACCATATCATGCAAGACAGCATTGTCATGGATCCTTGCAAACAAAATATATACATGTATATTTCTTGATGTGTTGTCAAAATCTCATTCCTGACAAGAACAGGACACATCATAAAGCCTCTGTGTTTCACATTCATCTTATTAAACAAAGCACAGCTTGTTTGCTTTACTTAGCTGGAGCAAAGTAGAGGCAAAAAGGTAGAAACTGCAAGTAAAAATAAAAAGTACCTGGTTGGCTAGGAAAAAAGAAAGAGGCCTTATCATACAACGGGCAGGCGTACCCCCCTCTGGTTTTAAGAGTTTGCGTCAGCTCTACCTTTTAGCATGCTCACTGTGGAGGAAACCGTATTAAAAATCCAAACAAGAGAGATGTAAAGAAAAGTTTCCAGAGAAACTGCTGGTTTACAAGTAACCACATACTGGCAACATGCAGCGTTAATAATGCAATATAATGGAGAAGCCAGTCATGGAATATAATATAGCACTGTCAGCTTCTGTCAAAGATCACTTTCGTGAATAAAAAGGCAAAATTACAAATTACTGGTCTTGAACATTCTTATGCAGCTGTAGCTAAGTTTAAAAAGTAAATGATATATTCCCATTCAAGGTTAAAATTGTTCTCAAACAAATTTAGTAACTATAGGAAAGTTGCCTGAGGACACAAAAAAGCAGTCAGAAAGAGTTTTAGCAAAATAAAAAAATCCCTCTTTGCCTTTTGCACTATTTCCTGCAGCTATGATATAAACATGCAGTGCACGTATGAGATCTCTGATTCTGACCATGACAACAATATATTGTCTTTGCACGCATCTTCCTTTCCAGGCTAATAGCCTGCTAGCTCTAGCTTAGGTGGCTGGCCGACCCTGACTGCTGCCATATCAAGCAGAGACCTCTGAGCTGAAATCAATAGCAGGTCTGTGGATAGAGCCTGTTTGTCACCACGTCCCTGGTCTGTCAGTCACCACACCCTATGTCCTTCATCTGCTGCATTCACGTAACCTGGCCGAGGGGCTGCCCATGAAAGAGCCCTTGGAAAATCAAAAAGTCAAATAATTTTCGATTAGAATGCCGTTAATTGCATGGGCTCAAATATTTGTGGAGGCAGGTCATAAGGCCTGTGGCTGTACTACACAGAATGGAAGAAACTTTAATTTGCTGTCTATGTTCCATCTATAACAATTGTTAATTATGCTTAAATTGATCATTGTATTCATTACAAATCGGTGTTTTCTCAACCAGTGGATTATTAATTATACAAAGCAAAAATACAATATATTGCATCCAAATCATTGGATTCAGGTGTTCTGATCACTTCCATTGCAACAGGTGTATAAAATCAAGCACCCAGGCATGTGCACTGCTTCTGCAATAATTTGTGAAATAATGGGTCGCTCTCAGGAGCTCCATGAATTTTCATGAATGGACTTGCAACAGGTCCATTCATGAAATTTCCTTGCCACTGAATATTTCTCAGTCAACTATTAGTGGTATTATAACGAAGTGGAAGCAACTGGGAACAACAGCAACTCAACCATGAAGTGATAGGTCAGATAAAATAACAGAGTAGGGTCAGCAGAGTGTGTACTGAGGTCACCAACTTTCTGCAGGGTGAACCTCTACAGACCTCTAAAGTTCATGTGGCATTCTGATTAGCTCAAGAGTCTGGGTTTGGCAGTTTCCAGAAGACAGGTACTTGTCTGACTATACTGTGGCAAGTGTAAAGTTAATTGGAGGGGAGATTATGGTGTGGGGTTGTTTTCAGGAGTTGGGCTCGACCCCTTAGTTCCAGGGAAAGGAGCTCTTAATGCCTCAGCGTACAAGGACACTTTAACCAATTTCATTCTCCCAACTTTATGGGTACAGTTTGGGGATGGGCCCTTTCTGTTCTAACATGAATGCATAACAGGGCACAAAGCAAGGTCCACAAAGACAGAGTTGAGCGAGTTTGGTGTAGGAGAACTTGACTGGCCTGCATAGAGACATGACCTCAACCCAGAAGAATACCTTTGTGATGATTTAGAGAGACTGAAAGCCAGGCCTTCGCTTCCTGTCCATCACTGTCTGACCTTACAAATGCGCTGCAATACACACACTCCTAAACCTCAACCTGCAAAGCCTTCCCATGAGAGTTGAAGCTGTTATAGTTGTAAGGGGTTGACTGACATAATATTAAACCCATGGATTAAGAATCGGAGAGTTCATATGCAAGTGAAGGCAGACAAACAAATACTTTTGGCAGTGCAGTGTACATTGAAATAAATGGTTAAATAGTAACCTATAAGCAATGGATGTTCTTAATAATTAACACAAGATTAGTGACACACAGCAAAACTTCAAATACAGCATAGAACATTTCTGTTTAATTGAAGGAACAGGACATGTTGTATTAATAATACCACCTGTAATTTCGATTTAGAATTCTTCATTTGTAAAATATGGTTATTTATTGTAACCAACTGAGGTTTAGCCACTGGGCAGAGAACATCAATGATCTTTCATTTTGCATTCAACTCTGACAAACATAAAGAGCCTAATCAAACCCCATAGAGGTCGCTTTTGTCATCCCACTACTCACCTGGAGCGCCTGAATCATTAGATTTAAAGATAGATTTAAATGTTGGATATTATGGTTTTCAAAACTACTCTCTCTTTTTATTCATTTATTTCATTATTTAATTTATTTATTTATGTATTGCCTTTGTGGACAGCTAAACTGGTGTAACATAAAGAGAGGGGATGGCATACACCACAGGCTTGAATCATATTTGCAACTTTCTACCACAGTTGGCCAGTTCATGAAAAGTAAGGCGGCAAACTTAATTTATATAAAGAAAAGTGAAGTTGACAAGTGTAGTTGTGTAGTCTATAAAGTTCAGTCTAACCTTAAATGTCATGGGCTAGGAGAACAAAGAAGGCAACATGCTCTTAAGGTGCTAGTGCTTAAGGTTTTTTGGAGGAGGCACTTAGAGGGAATTGATTAATCCTAACAAAAAAAAAAAAAAAGGAAACGGAAACAAAGAAAGACACTGCCCAGTGGCTTTAAAGGCTCATTTGAAAGGGTGTCAAGAACAACCAGAAACTCCACTTATCACTGGAAGCTGGCACCTAGCTCCCTATAGGAAACATTCCAGCTCAGGGTGTCTGACAACCAATCTCTCTTCAAACCCACATTAGAAGGATTTCTGACACATGGCAACTGATAGTCCGATGTGGCAGACTTCTCTTTAACAGAAGCTGCAAAGCAACATAGATCTGATGGCATCAACTCTTCTCTTACCTCTGTTGGAGGAACTCCATATGCTTACCTCAGATTACCTCTGTAGGAGACAATAGTCGAGGCATCTCCCAACTCCTCTCAAGATGTAAGCCTTGAGGAGCTGCCCCAGGTTGGGCTCTCAACTTACAACACAGGTTACTCGAAAAAATGTATTTGATATTTGGGTTTTGACTGAGGCAGCAACTCATAGCTGAATGGTGGTATAAGTGTTAGAATATGCTCTTTTTGTGAAGACGTGGGTGGTACGCCAAAGTTTATCAACTAAGCAAACATTCAAGGCAAAATATTGCAGAAATATATCCAAAACTGATGTATTTAAGTTGTTTAAGTGTTAATTATTTAATTCTGACACAGAATGTTTGCTCCCTCGACCAAGTAAGTGCTGAAAAATATTTCCACTGACTCAAAAGTGCTCTAAGGGTGCAAAGACTGGATCAAAATTAACGCTGAACAGTCGGCCCAGAGTAATTATCAATGTAATTAATTTGCTCTGAATATTTCCAGACGTGAGCTGTGGCAGCTAAACTAGTAAAGGGGTCAGGAAGAGAAAGCTATAGGTAATGAAGAGATATGAATGAAAGGAGGGGAACATGTTGCTGTGGGAGAGCTAGATGAGGTACAAGCAACGGAGTAAGGGTTAGCTACCTCCACAAACACAAGGTACTTCTGGGGGAGGGGCTGTTTAAACATAACAATGGCGAAGAAAAGATTGATTTACAGTGGTGTTGCTTGGAGACAACACAGGCACAGCACGTTGGCTCATGGAGGAAAATGACAGAACTGTTTTCCAGGCGTCTTGTGCGAGTTCCATTATGCTCCGAGGTGTGTTCAGACAGAAAGCAATGTGAAGTAGCTCTGTGCTGATTTGCACCAAACACCCAGCGTACAAATTGCACAGACATTTGCTTTAACCTAGTCAGAAAAAAATTATATTGACTGCATATGCAGCTTCTGGTTGATCTCAACGTTTAATCGAGCCCCCCTATTTCCTTAAGTCTCTCCACTTCTTTTCTGTGCTTCTGCATTACAATGAACCATCATGATGACTCTGTATGCCAAGTGAATTAGGAGTGATTTCTAAATGACATTCTCAGCCATTTTTTGAACATTTATGTGAAAATATTAAGCAATATTGACAACAGAGTGCAAAAACACCGAACCTAATTCAAGGATAAACTACACTTAAATTAAACTATTATGTCAGGATGGTTAATAACTTTCAGGGGGTGCCAGACAAAGGTAAACTGATCTTAATAATGTTTAGTGTTATAGTGGAATTCATTCTAGATTACATACTGTAAACATAAGTCCTTAAAAGCTTCTTAAATCAAACCCCTTAACCCCAGCTATTACAAGTGTTTATTTTATGAATTTACAGAGCTGTGCTTTAAACCATTAAAACAGCAGGAAAGTGCTCATTAAAATTAGACTTTCAAAAGTCCCAGTACTGAATTATCAGTAATTTCAGTGTTTGTGCTTCTATTTTAGAGCACATGTGCAATCATTCAGATGACATGTACAGTCACGCACACACACAAGCACACACAGAACTTGCCACGCTGTCTCTAGTAAGAGCATATGGTGGATATTTAATATTTTTCGAAATGTCAGTTAAGCCTGTTTCGCAAGTGTCACCACCAAATCCCTGCTGGGATTTTTAAAAAAGAAAAGAAAAGAAAGCAAAAAAACCCGCTGAACTCACTTAGATACAAAACCACTTTCGACCTTACCACTCAGGGAAGAAAATTAAGGAAAAGAAGTCTGCAAGAGCAGGAGAAAATGCACAAACAAGTGCTGGATTAATGTGAACCAGAAGTAGGAATCAAGAAGAGCATTTAAGGGATTTTCCTTATTGCTAGGCAATTCACTGCACATTCCTGTACAAACTCGCACACACCTATCTTTTTCCACAGCCATAACTTGAACGCTCCAGTCATTAAGCCTCCAGTGTCGCCCGCCACAAGAAACATTTCAATAAAGGCTGTTAATTAACATGCAAGGCGATTAGAATGTCATGTTTCAGAATGGGCAGCGATCTGTCTTCCTGTCACTTTACATACACGCACACAAACACACACGAATTGGTGCACACGCCTCACAGCCAGTGACTTAATGGCTTTTTTCACCTGCACTTAGCAATGGACTATGGTCTGTGAATAATAAGCGAGAAGACAGAGGAAAACAGGAGAGGGGGAGATGGTGTAGGAGTGAAAAAGAGATGTATTTCATGGTCTGGCTGTCAATATAAATGCCATATTCTACTGAGCATTTTATATATTCACTCCTATTTACCTACTTCTTCTTTATAGACGTGTACATCTTTCTCTTGCAAAAAGACAGCACTAGTATTTATGTATGTTGTTTACTTGGACTCATCTTATAATTTACTGAAAACCAGAAGAAAAATTGAGGGAGATGCTTCAAACTCCATTACAAGATTTTTTGCTTTAAAAAGACACAAACAGACCCCAGTTTGATGCATTCTCTCAACAAACTGGCTTCACTCCACTCCAATAAAAGGGCATTTTCTTTGGCTCTGTGTAAGTTTGTATGTCTACACTTATTGTATTAGCTAGATGTCAAGGCCACAGAAATAGCTATGATTGTACTCGGAGAAGTGGGGAAAAATAGGTGTCGATAAAATGCATCTTATGCCACAATGGAGGCACGTTTGCTGCATTCCAATAGGGTTACTTTGAGCACCTGCGGCAAAGCGGAGTCACACAGAGTGGAGAGACACTCTAAACAATCAGTGCCCTTGGGTCTCACAAACACAATCTTTACAGACAAGGGAGGGGAAAACACACTTCCACAATTACAGCTAAGAAACGCAATTTAATTATAGTCAGTGCTTGAAACACCTTGCTAACGTCTGCTGTAGCGCATTCTTCAGTGACTCTGTGTGCATTTCCATGTAGATCTCTGAAATGTTAGTTACAAACATATGACAGTGTTTCCAAACAAAAACCGAAAATTTCATCCCACAAACTGTGATGAGCGAGTGAAACATCACAGCCTATAGCCAAACAATAAACAGGAAAACATAGAGCTAATCTTTACCTTAGCTCCCCAGGGTATGTCTATTGGTGGGAGGCAGAATTTCCAAGTGCAATTTTGGAGAGCTTATAGCTCAGTAAGCACGTGTATATGGGTGTGTGTTTATGTAACATTTCAATGAGGTATAATCCAAACTAATAAGAAGTAATAAAGGCAGTGTTGACCTTGTAATAGCTGGTTTCCTGCCAAACGTGGGGCTTGAAAAGCTGTCTTTGTGCGACTGAGGCTGCTGTTGAGGCTGATCACTACAAGGGTTAACTAAACCAGCACCAAACAAGGCCTTTCTCTATCAGAGACTCTAGACTAGACAGCACCTTGAAATGAAACAAACTAACACAAAATGACATGTTTTAATGACCTGCATGTGAATCACAAGGTCAAACAGAGATGTAGTGATGTGTGAGGTAATTTCTGGGAGTGTGGACAGTTGATGATAAAATATATTCTGGCACATGCATTTTATATGACTCCCTAGGTTTATTAATGTACAAGCCCTAGGGTACTTTTACACTTCTTTATTTTGCCAATCAACAACTCTTACTAAAATTTTAAACTAACAACCTCACCAGATTGTGTATTTTTAAAAGCACGACAAAAAAGTTCTGAATATGAGGATGAGATTTGGTTCCTGACTAACTCCTTAGGCGCTCTGGAAAATGTGGCTTTATCGAGTATTATCAGCTTTATCTATTTACTTAATTATTTTTACAAATAATCCTATCAGGGAGCAGGATTATCTCCAGGTGACCTGAGATGTCATAACAGAAAATCTTTGTGCCACAAAACCACCACCTGTACTCATTCATAAAAATTGCATTATTGGCTTTGAGTGGATGGAATCAGTTTATTTAGGCCTCAGTCACACAACTTTGTGAGGAAACAACTGTTTACCTTTAAAGTAAAAGTTGTGACTGTTGAAAAATGTTACATGGCACAGCGTTTACTGTGAAGGCGAATGGTCTTCTCACAGATTTGCTACCGCATGATGAGTAGTTAAGTGTCGGTAAGACCAGTTGGTGCCTTCAATGCAATTCTATCGCGATAGTGAGTCAATCGCAAAGAGATTTGTGGTGCAGCACTTTATACGATTTTTTTTGATAAATTTCACCTAGCGACTGCCAGGAACCACATCCGAACCACTTGGGAAATACACACGTTTTCTTAGAGACCTGTGGTTGCCAAGGGGTGTCTCTGATCAGACTGACCAAGATGACTGGGGGTTTGGGGGCTGATTTCCCAGCCACTGTAAACATCCTCCAGCAAACACTCGCCAACCAGTCTGGGACAACACATTTTTCCCCAGTGACCACATGTTTCCAGGGAGTTGCCATCCAGTCTCTAGGCACGTGTGACTGGGCTTTACCCATCAATGCTTAAGCATTGGAAATACACATAACGATCCATTTCAAGAACTGACTGACTTTAGCTTTGAGACATTTAATACATAATACTTTTAATAATGGAAACACAAGTGATCAATCTTTCACTGCAAAACCTCAAAAAATGGTCAAATGTTACAGGTCAACAAAAAACTTTTATATGAATATTGTCAAATAAAGCTCTGTTTTGTTTTGGGGGGGGTTTGTACTGGAGGCTGCACGATAAAGCAGAAAAGGAAGGTCAAGCTACACAGTTTTTTCTCCTTTTTCTCTTTCTTTTTTTCATTTTTTGCTAAAGGTTTGATGCCTCTGTGGGACAACTCAACAGATGAATATTCTATCTGCAGAGGTAGGCAGCCTTGAAGCAGTGAACCTTAACAGCAGAAATGTTCAAACACAATTCATTACTTGCTCTCCTGAGCTCACCTTTTCGTACTTCATCTGATTCCACTCTGGTGTCTTCGTGGGTTCAGCACTACAGAGCCTCACCATAGGCCTTAAACAGCCTTGAAAATAGCGAGGAAAAGAACAGCCTCTACATAGTCCCGTTTTTGCCATCCACACCGAGCTCTTGTTTAGGTTAGTGCTTGTGGATGAAGGTTTCAATAACATTTTACTAACCTGCCTTATCTACCAGTTTTAGCCTATTATAACCACTATTTTCCAAAGGCTTAAAAACACACTTGAATATCATCTGCTGGTTTTAGCAAGTTTAAATGGAGACAGTAACAGTATATTAAGCCTTTCCAGGGATGGCTGTATGCATGTACAGGAAAGATTTTCTTATAACGTGTAATCATTTGAAGTTTGTTTTCATTTTTTAACATGAATGTGTCATTGACAAGCACGGAGACGAGGACATCTGCTCTGTTCACAATCACTGATTCTTAACATGCTCACACCTGAAAGACAAACGTTCACAAACATCTACACAATATTCACACATAGTAGATACCTACAGGCATGTATGTCATTTGTGGAAAAAGGCGAAAAAAAAATTCACTGTTCATAATAATTGTGCCTAAAACAGAAGGCACACGCACTTTAATAGCATGTGCTCACTCCATAGCTGACAAACCACTCCACAGTCAGTTTTTCACTTGATGCACACTGCAGTGAACAATATGATATGCATATAAACCCATCCTCACACAACCAAAAATGACACCCAGATGAGCAATAGCGCAAACAGGCCCCCCAAGTGTCTCTTTCCTGTATCTGGGTGTCACGCATATAATTGAGGGCTTACAACGCGCTCCCCTTCTGTTAAGCCTTCCTATCTATCGGGCCACACACTGCTCTCACAAACTGCCCTCCACTGGTACACATCTGATTAGGCTTGCTCTGTAAATGAAGCTTTACAGGACAGACTGATAACAGAAGGAGAGTGGATAGGAGCAGGGCAGGGGGGAAAAGGAAGATTAGAATATGTAAAGAGGAAGTGAGGCATGGACAGACTTGAGTACCAAACAAGAACATCTAGGTAGAGACAAGAGTGTGAGGAATATAACGTTGTGTAGCAGGTGGAGAGGCAGGAAGGAGACCACGATGAAGTAGTTACTGTGTAAATGGGAGAATTCTTATTTCACTTGGAATCAAGGAAAAAATACTCCTTGTAGTTGCTTTGGTTGCTAGCTGATTGCCATGCCCGCCTGTAGGTCTGCATGCCAACTTGTCTGTACTCACTTGCCAACTACTCTCTGACCAGTTACCTTCAAAATCAAAGGTTTTTTGAAACATGTTTGTGCAGTGGTGCACTTTTATTTTTAATGCAAACAGTTTCCATCAAAGCTTTCACAGTTTTACTACTAAGAGAGTAGTTGGCAAGTGTTTACAGACAAGTTGGTGCCTTCCATGCAAACTATGGGTAACACCAGCAATCTGCTAGAGAACAAAGCAATCACAAGCGCTCTCTTTGTAAACAAGTTCATCTAAGACTGCCAGAAACCACTTGCAAGGGGTAGTTACTAGAGGACATTAACTGGTCTCTAAGCCTGTGTGACTGAGGTCTAAAACACGAATGCCTATTGGGTGCTGGACTATTATTTATTGCTCTACAGTCACTGCAAGGGCCAGTATCAATGTGTGTCGTACAGCTGTCACACTGAGGAACATATATGCTACATCAAAAAGCAATATTAAATCCTAATTCGCATTTAAAATTTTCAATTAACTTTAAGTGAATTCACAAAGGTAATCATCTATTTTAGCTTGCCCTCAGGATTTTAATCACCTTTCATCTGTTTTTGCATTCATTAAGCTGAAGTCATAAACCAGGGCTACTCAATTTGTAGCCTGAAGTCACTTTGAATAGTCAGCCTGATTTGTTTTGAACAAATAATTGAAAACAATATTAATTAACTGTTTTAAAAAATGTGTGCCTTGAGATGTTTTACACAAAAGTAATATGCTGGAAAAACCTTTAATATCCTGGCAAAGGTAATACTGAACCGGTTTAAACCATTGCAGGCTTAATTCAAGTACAATAAACAAAAAAATTCTTGACTGGTAACAAACTAAAACAAGCCCTGTGCTAACACCAGATGGAATTTATGGAAACTTCCAAAATAATAAAGAGGTTGTTAGAAGGCAAACACTAAGGAAGTATGTGCTTTTAGCTTCAAGGTAAGGGAATAACTTTACTGCCAATCGAAGAATCCTATGCAATCCTAAACATTATACAAAACAGGCATATGCTGAATGAAGTACATATGCTGCATTGGAGTAAATCAGGATTTGTGCCAAGACAGCAACTTCCCACTCCTTTTATGTCTAAAGAGCAGCGAATTATACATGCCTTTTATCATATAAACATGTACAAACGCACACATTCTGTCTAATGTCAGGGGGCTTTGCTCTACTTTTATCAGTGCCATTGATCAAATGATGAGGGGGGAATAGCCAGCACCCGGTGTGACACTGTGGCTTTTTGCCAGAACTGCTGCTGAAACATATTTAAGAGTCATGAGCTGAGCCATTTAAACACGGCCAATGCATTATGTATTATGGCCATTCTCTGTCAGGTGAATGATGTACAATGCATTTGTCAAACAATGAAGTAACAGCATGAGAGGACATCACACGGACAGAGAAAAGGAGGCAAAAAAGGAATGAAAAACCTTAGGGGCCAATGGAAAAAAAAAAGAATAAAAAAAAGAAAAGAAAACAAAATAAAAGATGATATTAGGAATCCAAATGAAATGTGACCTTTAAGTACAAATAGATTTTACATTTAGATACTTCAGTAACCTTCCTGTAAGCAGAAGAATCCTACAGAGATAAAGACGGGGATGTTCTCTCGGACGGCGGCCGCCGAGGTGGAGTAAACCATGGCGACTATGGGAGGTAAATGACAGGTCAAAGGTCTGAGCCAGCAGGAGGAAATGACATCGGCAGGAAATATGAATAAACAGTGGGGGATAATCATCCAATACAAGCACTGACCTTGCAAGGGATTAGCAGTGGCATTATCTCTCAAATATACAGATGTAGAAAAATGAAGGAGTGAGTGACCTTCTAAGAAGAAAGTTTGTAATATCGAGTGTAACTGAACTCCAACACAATCTTAACAGCAGCATGCTGCTATTGACTTGCAGCAGATTAAAATGTTAAATTTAACTGGTGAACTGTCGCTAATCACATGTGAGGAAACTGAAATTCAAATTGAGTAGGCCAAGTTGTAAGTAATTTATTTACTTATTTTTCATTTTGACAGTTTTAGGAGTGACAACGGTTTTGGTGTGATCGTTTGGGGTAATTGTAGTTTTTTCAGAGAAATTATTCTGAGGCAACAAGAAAAAGGTGAGTGACATTCAAAGTGAATAAAAACATTTTTTTAAGCGTCAACGGTGAAGAACACATCTCAATTAAAGAGCTCGGCCTAGAGCAAAAACGGCATCCAGATTTTCTTTTAGTATTACATCTTGTGCTGCTCTTTGCCTTTACGTAGTGGACTTTGTATGACTAAATAAGAAAAATTAACATACTGGGAAAATGCGAAAGGACAACTGGGGTTATTTTTATATGATGAGGCTACAACATTAGTTAAACATGCAGTATTACTGCATCTAAAAGGTCACGGATCACTCATTTGGACAGCTGAATCATTTACAGCAGAGATGGGCAATTAATTTTCCCAAGGGGCCATGTGAGAAACTGGGAATGTTGTGCAGAGCCACACTAATAAGATTAACTCAATTCTGTTCAATATTCATTTTATCTCTTTATATTTTGCTACTGGTAAGATGAGATGTTACAATTAGGCAGTGAAACTGTAAATACAGTACTGTGCAAAAGTCTTGAGTCACCCTTACTGTATATCTTTATACTGTACTTCACTAGGAAAATGGGAAATAGGTACAGTGAAGTATTGAGACATTGCAAACATATATGACAAAAGTCAATATTTAATATGACCATCTTTTACTCAACACAGCCTGAAGTCTCTTAGCTAAGCTTTCTTGTAATTTTTTTCTTTAAATACTCTTCAGGTAAAGTTCTCCAGGCTTCCTGAATTACATCCAAAGCTCTTGTTTGGATATTGGCTCCCTATTTTATTCATTCTCTGTCAAGATGATCCCACACTGCTTCAATGACTTTGAGGTCTGTGCTCTGGGGAAGCCACTGTGTGTTTTTCTGTCCAGATAAGCTTTCCAGACAATACCAGATAATATCAAAATGCGATGGTACATTTCTACATTCATAATTCCATCAATATTGACGAAATCTTCAACACCACTGGCTGAAACCATGACAGAGCCTCCACCGTGTTCGGATTCATCATCATATGAGCTGTTGCCTCTGATTTCAGTCCTGTTCTTGAGAAATCTAACATACATTAGCCTTTTCTCAATGTTTTCTTGTGTTGAGAATGGCTTCTTGACTGTGATCATTTCTGATGACTCTTCATCGATGGGTCGATGTGTCTCTTGGGTCTCGTTTCAGGTCTTTGCTGGATTTTTTTTAACTATTTCGTAAGGAAATACAGAGTGTTTTAGGCCTGACAGGTTTTTTCCTATTTAATCATTTTTAATATCTGCTGTTAACTTTGGCATTTTCCATTGATTCAACTATAGAAATGGGAACAGGTTGGTAATAACAAAAACGTTATTTAAATTTCTGTCATACAGACACAATTCTGGTTCATCCCTTGAATGCCGATGCTTGAACAACTCTAAAATCAGTGTTACTTGGTTCAACAACTGGGTGAGGAAAAAAAAAAAAAAAACGGGAAAAAAACATTTCTCTTAAAAAAAAAAAAAAAGTAGGTAGATCAGCTGAAGCGACAATACAGGATCAAAAGCATGTCAGAGAAAAACAAAATACCTCTTTCATGAACAGTAAATTGTCATCTTCTTAAAGCGCTCTGCTAAACTAGAGCTAATTACACAACCCTCAACAGGGTACTTTACTATTAAAACCTCTCAAGTCAGGGCAACAACTTACATCAACGCCCACATAACTTAAAGGACAACTGCATTCCCAGCAGAGAGAGAGATGAGTAGGAGGAAGATGAGGAGATTGAGACTGAATAAGAGCGCAAGACGGGGAGGAGGAAGAAAGTTGGCAAGAACAAGAAAATAAAACGTGATAACCACAGTAAAAAAAAAAAACAGGAGCCTCCAAGTTATTATAGAAACACTGAGCATTTTACACCTTTCCACGGGTTGTATCAGTACTACTCGGAAGCAATGGCACAGTGGATGTGATGCCGCCTCTAGAGAAATACTTTCAGACTCAGAGACACACACAATGAAACTAATAAGAGAAATAAGAAAATGCAATGTTTCACTTCTATAAACAAATTCCTTGTAGCCAGCAATAACAGGGACATCTTCTACACTTACACAGCTTGGTGTTATTGTGTCCCATGGGCACAGTTAAAGTGTACTATTATTAGGAACTGCAGGCCTGAAAGGAAGAGGGAGAGATTGTCGGAGTGAGATAGAGAAAGAACAAATGGACCATTTATATCAAAGCTTCATAAACACACATGGGGCCTATTGTTACTAAGGCTACCTCTATTAAAAACGAAAACACTATTGTCATCCAACAGCTCATAGATACATGATTACATCCTGTGGCGCCACACACACTCTCGCGCTCACTCATAAAGAGGAACACATACATCTGTGTACACAGAGAGGACAAACGCATTTGCATAAATCTGTACATAAACACATACGCCCAAGTCATTTCAGTGCTTCCCCTTCACAGATTTAAGCCTAAAATAGCCGAGGCTTAAGGATTTTTTTCTCCACAAGTTACAGGAAAGCGTGTGTGCTGAAGTTGGCTGATGTGTGCGTGAGACGGAGGATATTAGCAAAAGCTCAAAAGTGCATCTATAATATGTGTGTACTGTCTGTGTGATTGTGTTCGAGTCTGTGTGTGTAAATGCAAACGAGGCTTGCCCGGCTGTAATCCCCGAAGTAAGAGTACGCGTGTGTTAGCGGGTGTGAGAGAGAAAGTGTGTGACCAGTAAGATGGTCGACGGCGTAAGCTTCAGCCTTCACAGCTTAAGCCCCCCTCGCTTTTCTACCCCATAAGGCAAACAGTGGATAGACCACAGGGCTTAGCAGGAGAAAGAGGAGAAGAGGACAATATATGGAAACTAATTCAATTTCAGCCTCTTTGCGCAGCTCTCCGATCTGCAAATACCACCACAGGCTGATGTAAGGAAATGGAAATCTCAACTTATATACTTCAGACTATGGAGTATCTGTAGATTGGAATCCTATATAAGCGCACTTCTGCACTTGAGGAGCAGTCATGCAGCTAAATGCCTTCTCCATGTGAGGTTCAGATCCAGCCTCTCAAGCTGTTTCTGCTCCCTCGTTACCTGTCACCATCTCAATTTTCCTGTATATTACCTAATGAACTTTCCAAACTCACAACTGGTGAGAAACTGGTTGTTCTTCTTTTCTCTACAGAAAGGCTGCCTTGCATATTTAGGGGTGCTAGTTTTGTAGAAGTAGGGGTGTGCTCCCTTCCATAGCAACTTTATGTTTTTTCAATTGATTGGTTAAAAGAAGGCATTTTAAGTCATCACCTTTTCTTGGCAAAACACAAACTAACTAATTTACTGATGAATAAAACCAAACAGGTAGATTAATTAATAATGATTTTCATTAGCAGTTGATAAGAAAGAACAAATGTCAGCATCCTTCAGCAATCAGGTGGACTTGCCATAAGTCCAGTTTAATGAACTCCTCATAATCCTCGCTGTTTTTTCCCCAGTGTGCAGGTACTGTTGCAGAGATAACAAACCGTGTTATGAGTTTGATCCTTACCATATAGCCCTTTTAGACATGGGATACAGTTTGTCTTATAAATATAGCATTCCAGGCAGGCACGTTAAAGTAATAAAACTATTTTATTCAGATAAATAAACAAAAGCACACAAACAAAGATCAAAATACTAATACTGTATTTTACAGTTTGAGATGTTGGTCAACTCATAAACAAGCTTTGTCAAGTCAGAGGCTCCACAACAGCAGGAAAAAACAAGGCTTCAACCTGTCGGGGAACTGTCTTGGGAACATGTGTGGTAGCAGACAAGTAAGGACCACGAGAGCCGTGGACAGAAGCAGATTGAGGAAGAGGTGAGGTGATTGTGACACAAGACAAGAATGAAGTCAGCCGACACTGAGCTACAATTGTCACTGGCTGACCCAAGGACTAGAGACATGTCAGTTGTTCTCTTATTGGACTGGTAAGGCACAACATCGGTGGAAGCCGCTGTTCTCTGGTGTCTCTAGGGCACGATCCATTGAGCTGCTTTTAAATTCCTTGCATACTGTTCTTGGTAAAATTAACTAAAAAAGTTCAGCCATACCAGGGATTTCCTTGAGCTACATATAACTGTCTCCAGACTGACAATTTCTTTCAGCCTGTGCTTCAACTCTATTGTGTAATCAAGCCCTGAGGTCAAAAAATTTAAATCAAGTTCACCTCTTTGAGTTCCCTCAGATATGCACCCTGACTGGTGACGTCTGCCGGGCCCAGCCTGTTAAGGTTATACTGACCAGAAAACCGAAGGCACCTTAAGAATCCAAGAACAATGAGGTAACAACATTTCAAAGACTAGATAATTACACAAAAACTAAACACAAACATGAGTCAAACATGCAGAGCTGATTTTTACATGTTAAATGTTAAAGAAACGCATTAGACAGTAACCATTGTTACCATCTACTCCAGTGATTTTCTAACACTTACTAATCACTGAGCAGTTTGTTTCTCTCAAGTATATAAATGTAAATGCAAATAATTGTATGTGCCTCAATTATAATTACACCACAGTCATTTCTCAGACAACTTAAAACATTTATTTAAAACATTTATACTGTTTAATGAATTTCTTTCAGCGTACTGATTTTTGGTGTTCTCTAAAGTGGACTTGAATAAACCTAACAAGCTAAAAAGAATGTCTCTGCCAGTGTTTGTGTAACACCAAGGCATTAAACAACAAAAGTCTCAGGTTAAAAAAAATACAGATGTATACTAGCGATCAGGGATATCAAGATTTCTACTCATGCTAAGCTGCACGCCCAGAAACCATGAAATGTTTCATACTTGACGCACACACACACACACACACGCACAGTGGTGATAAAAACAGACAAAGATTGTCTATTGACTCGCTCCCCTTACCAGCCCACATAAATCTGCTGTACTGCTCTGCGCATTTTAATCAGCTGCTCTTAGGGTTACGTTATTTACCTACTGAATGCCAGACAGAGGAGCAAACAAGCTATTACACTATCTAAGTTTACATTACATTATGTTTCACATCACTTAGGCATATATGGTGCTGAACAGCTAAAAAAAGAAACATGGAAAACTAATTCTCGGAGTGAAACAGATGTGACAAAGAAAGAAGGAAGAAAAAAATAAGTGATCTAAAGAATAGTCAGCATAACAGTGTTTGATATCTTTACTGTATCCTTCTGAGGTAAGGTCAAGCCACATTTAAATACAACTGACGATCTCTTTTAAGCCCTTATGATTTTTCTTTAATGCACTGATCCCAGTGTTGTTCTGCAGGTTATGACAAGTTAATCAAAACCACAAATTGTGCAGAAAAATAACATGTTAAACCTGGATTAAGCTTAAAAAGCACGAGAACTCTTGCGTAACAGTATACCCTTACAGCCTCATCATACGATACAGGGGAAAATAACAATCAGATGTATTTTCATCGTCAGTAAGATAGTTTCTGTGCTTTCATGCAAAGTAACCTCACCTTGTAAAAAGCACTACAATACTCTAGGGAGTGAGTGGGTATCAAAACTTGCCCAAAGGCAATGAAAACCTGTTAAAAGTAAACAAACGCTCACACAAAAGCATGTAAACAAGCACAGAGTTGCAAAGATATACACACGCAGCAGTAACGAAGCACACACAGCAATACTTCACTCCTCCGCTCAAGGGGAGGAGCACGCAAGCCCCATCTATCACCGTTCGGCGCGTTTAGAGTAAAGCACCTCAGATGAAAGCGAGCGCTGAAAGATGAATGGAAATAGCAATAAGAGGGGAAAAGAGGAGGAAGGGGTTTGGTCTTGGAACAGGATTGAAGGCAACCCAAAAAAAAAAATAGAAAAGGGGAGAAAAATGTGGATGCATGTTGACTATGTGAGAGCTACGAAGGGGGTGATCAAATAAGAGAATAAGACGCTAAAAACTGAATGACAACAATAATCTCACAAGCTGACAGATGGGTAAATACAGATGGACATAACAATGGAATTCACAACTGAGTAGCTCAATCCCTCACAACACAATCACAAAAGTCTGGATGATGGGCTGTCACTGTCAAGATTTTTTATTAGGGACAGAAGACACTTCCACATGAAGTATTTCCAAAACATTTATAACGATATCCTCGATTTCTAAGCGGCCACTGCTTTAGAGAAGACGTCAGACGGCTACTCTACATGCACGATTTGCCTCAAATTGAACTGAGCTGAAAGTAAACTGAATTAAACCCTGGGTATTTAATCACGTTTCCATAAAGCTTCACTTTAACTTCCACTTTCTATCAGCAGTGGAAGAAAAAAAAGTTCGTTCTGTAATCACTATTTGGCTGAGAAATATTTAGATTATTCAATATATGAATCACCAAACGCTGTACTGTGTACACAAAAATGAAGAGGATTTGACTTCCATCTCTCTGAAAGTCTAAAATCATTCCTCCCCCTTCCCAATGTTATACTAGCTCTGCTGGAAGTCCTCTAAAAGCAGACCAAAGCTTCTCCTTTTCTTTCCTCTCACTTGTACAGTCTCCCACAGGTGTCTCGCTCGATCTCGTATTCATACAGATGTACACAGGAGGCCACGACTGACAAAGTAAAGGATCATGGAGAGGTGCGCGGGTGAAGCAGGAGAATTACCATATGTAAGGAAAGGAGGTGCCAAGGTCTCTGTTTCTGTCTTTGGATAATGCAGGTGGGCTACAAGGGACAAGATAAGCACAGACAGATGTACATGCACTAACAGCGTAGACACCATTGAATGCATGCGAATGCAAAACACACACAGCATAAGAACAAAAGGAGCACAAAGGCGATGAGCACAGGAGAGAGAGCAGACGAGGCGGTATCGCTGTCGATCCAGGTGTGTTGAAGATACAGTATGGGCCACTGCCAGTGTATGGGTCAGTCAGATGAGGAAGAAAGTGGTGGTGTAGAGATCTGATTAGCACTGGGAGAGTGGCTAAGGGGGTTTTCTCATCAGGATCAGCTTTCAAACCCATGACATAGTGGTACTTTTAATTCAGCAAGGGAAATGGATAAACCAAGACTTCGCCATTCGTGTGCCTATGGGAATAAAGAACTGAGATGGACTTTGGGTTTTTTTGTTTAAAAAGTGTTGCAATATATAGTTAGGTCCATAAGTATTAAGACGATGACAACTTAAAAAATCTCCATCTGTACACGAAAATCAAACACTCAAGATGTGACTGAAGCGCAGAATTCAAGATGTTTACAAAAGTATTACATTTACTGTTTAGGAATTACAGCAAATTTTAATATATAGTCCACATTTTCAGAGGTTCTAAAATAATTGGATAAACTAAGGGAATTTCAAGTGTAAGGATTGTTTTTCAATGACTGTCGTAATTTACAACAAATAGGCATCACCAAATGTTGGGTTTCCTCCCTTGAGATGCCAGGCCTTTACAGAAGCTGCCTTCAGTTTGTGGGTCTTTTTGGCTTCAGTTTTGTCTTCAGGAACTGAAAAGCATGCTCCACTGGGCTGAGATCAGGTGACTGACTTGGCCATTGAAGAATATCCCGTTTCTTTGCCATGAGAAACTCCTGGGTTGCTTTTGCAGTATGATGTGGGTCATTACCAATTTTCACTATAAAATGTTATCTGATCGGTTTTGCAAAATTTGGCTGGATCCAAGAACTGTACACTTCAGAATTCATTCAAGTCTAATCTTGCCTTCATGTTCCAGAGCTTAACCAGGTGTTTGCACCTTGCTGTAAACATTCTCTATTTACATTTATGACGACATCTCTTTCTCCTCCAGAGTTTTCTTGATTTTGCCAGATGTTGGGTTCTTTAAAAAAAAAAAAAAACAAGGAAAGAATTCTGTGATCACTGACCGTCTTTCACACTCGTTGGTGTTGCAGAGCTGGCGAGTCCTTTCCTTCTTTTTACATTCCCGTTGTAACTACCTCTCCAATAATAATTTTGACCTCTCAGTCTAAATGGTCACTTGCTTCAAAGTCTCCTTGGACCTCGCATTGAGAGTTCCAGTGTAGAGATACCAAATGCAAATTCAAAAGCTGGAATTAAATCTAGGTCTTTTATCTTTTTATTTGGCCATTCAATACTGACAGGACACGACTAACCTATTAATGAAATTACAGGTCAGTTAATTGTCCACTTGTGTCTGCCCTTTGAAAATGCAGCATCATGTATAAATATGAATGTGATACTTTTGAAAACCAATTAAAGATTAATTAAAGCTGAAAGCCTCCACTTAAATCACATTGATTGTTTAATCTAAAATACAAATCATTGTTGCGCGGAGACAAAATTACAGAAATTGTGTCCATTAGGGCTGTGCGATATGACCAAAATCTCATATCCCGATATAAGAATTCTATCGTCCCGATAACGATATAAATCACAAAAATGTAACATTTTCTGTAAATTCTGTGAATCTCGGGCAGCTCGTCTTGCGTGAAGTGTTTCCAGCTGGGCGTCGTGTACCTGGAGTCGAGTGTTTTAACCGATGCATGAAACGATACATTTTTAGACATAAGTTGTAAAGGCCGCCGTTTTCTTTGTGAGTATTTATTACACAGCTTGCTGCGGGGAAAAGCCTGTTCCAACGTTTGAGTCTAAGGTTTATTTTTTAGCACCTGACGGCTCTTTTTTGCTTTTCATCCGTAAATACTCTGCATACTCTTTCACGTGATTCAGTTTATTTTGAAAAGTCTCAACAGGATCTTGAACTTTATTGTGAAAGGTTTATATGGAAAATAAACAAGCGGACACGCGATGCTGTTACCGTCGTTGTTGCTAACCACAACGCATAAAAACAGGCGCTTGTCCATCCGTAGTGTGGTTCTATTAAATATAAGAGAAAGAGAGAACTTTAAGAAATTAATATAACCACTACAGTGACCATCAAAACGATGAAAAAATATTGCTGTAAACAGTTTATTTTGCGACACCACGA
This sequence comes from Perissodus microlepis, assembly GCF_051167445.1. Lineage (NCBI taxonomy): Eukaryota > Metazoa > Chordata > Actinopteri > Cichliformes > Cichlidae > Perissodus > Perissodus microlepis. The sequence goes on from NC_140472.1 coordinate 24,190,421, forward strand.
AACAAACGATACCGTAAAATGAACAATAGATGTTTGATATCGTCATCCGATATATATCGTTATATCGAACAGCCCTAGTGTTCATTTGCAAAATACTTGGACCTAACTGTGTGCGAATAGTTCTAAAATAAGGTGACATGTGTTGTCTGTGAGCGACCTGCATTGCTCTATAGTGAGTCACCACATTGTATCTTTCCAGTTGCTAGAAGAAAATGCTTTTTAATATAATCTCTTTTATTAATACTTCCTTTACATTATCTCTAGTGGCTTTAATTGACCCTTCTTTTCTACAAAATCTATAACATGGGAAATTTGTTTCTAGACCCCAGTATCTCCCTTTCAGACTAACTACTTAACCGGATATTTAAACAGAATTTTTAAATGTCCCAAAAGTGCCTTTGCAGTCCCAAAAGTCATCAGTGATAAGAGGGCACTTTATAGATAAAACCTTCTTAAACAGAGGGTCAAGACTCTGAATTGCTTAGAAGGAGCACAGCCTTGAGTCTTGGTTACACTAAATGTATCCCATGTGTCTTTATGATTACTCGACTCCAAGAACAAGAGAATACTGCAAATGAGTACCAAGGATCAAGGTAACTAACATACGCAAATGAATTTAAAATAATTCATTTAACATCAACTTCTTGATTCACCCATGCTATTAAAGGTAAATAAGTTTTACCCAAGATCAACACACATAAAAGCACAACCAGCATCTTGGGGGTTAGCGACAGGGTCTCTGGTTTTTCAGACACTGTCTAAACCCTTTCACTTCCATTGGTGAACATCAATGAGTAACACATTTTGTCTTTTCTATTGGCAGCAAGAACTCTCAACGGCCTTTACATAGTGAAATGTAAATCCCAGAACTGTAAAAAGCCTTGCAAGCTTTATAAAACATTTCTAAAACAAACCATGCCTACATGTTTGAAATATGTTTTTCATTTGGTCTTTACTTGCTCCCAAGATTATTTTAACACTGGCAGCGTTGCAGCTGAAAGAATGAGGCTAATATTGAAATAACAATAAGAATAGGAATAAGAATATAAACACATTCATTTAATGAAAGTTATCTTGTAAACTTTTTTCTTTGCCAGCTTTCCTTTTTTCCTTTGGCTGCAACAATTGTGTAGCTTTTAGCCTGGATCATATTGTTAAATTCTTCATATTGGTTTAGGATTATAGCTTTCTGTTCAGCGTTAATCCCTTTAAAAGTAACATGAGAACAGCAAAAATGTCTGAAAAGATTGAAAAGACCATGTGTATGAAGACTAAGTATCCCACAGAGAAAACCACTTGTAATGCAAGACACAGGAAAGCTGAAAAGAACGCTTTAGGATGTTTAATAAAATCTTTCAGTGCCCATTATTTATCATCAATCATAAGTTGTAGGTGTTAGTTGCTGAAAATCACAAACCATATGAAATATGTTAATCAGACAATCCAGGTGTTTAACAAGCCTCTATACTGCTTTGATTGCAACCAAAATGTTATTTAGGCTAATTAGTATGATGTTCTTTGATGAATGCCACACAAGATTTGGAAGTTATTTTTTCTTCTCTTTCCATGGCACTAACTGGGCTTTCAGTAAGATCATTACCCCAAAATGCTCTATCCTCACTTTTTCCATTTACTTCCTCTTCCTCACAAAATAATCTCTGAAACCATCTGCACTGGGAGTAAAATTACATATTGCCAGCTTTTCATTTCTGTCATCTAAACCTGTCTTTTTGTCTCCTTTTATATCTGTTTTCAAAGCTCCTATAAAATCACACAGGAAGCAAAAGCTGGGAGGAAAAAACAGAACACTCAAACGTAAGAGGCTTGTGGACATCTCAAATGCACTCACAGAAGCCATTAATAAAAATAATTAGCGCGGAGATGGGCGGAAAAAAACAGGGGCCAGCTTAGCAGATGTAAAATCTCATTTCTGTGATTTAATTTTTCAGAGACTGAAGCAGGAAATCCACCAATCATCGTGTTAGAGTACAGAGCTCTAAGAACAGGCATCTCTATCCTGGAAAGAGATAAATGTACACACAAACATAAAAACACACAGACCCTATCAGCAGCCAAAGAGGGCCAGAGGGGTCATTAGTGAAGGAAGAAGATCAGATATCGCTAATTCATCTTGGTCAAAAGGATTAGAGACACAAGCAGAGAGAAGGGGATATATACTGGGCGCCTGTGAACATTCCTGGTTTAATGTACTATTGTGATCTTGGAGTCATTAATCAGACACCAGTAGACACACGCCCACATAATGTTTCACTCACTCGCAAATGCAGTTCAGGTTCTAGTTCAGAAAGGTCAAGGTGACTGTTGTTAGTGTAATTCACAGAAATCGTTAGCAAATGGTAGCTCATGTTAGAGATTAACCATTCGAGTCTACAATCTACAACACAAATAATCATGATTCTATTATGGAAGGTTAACGCTTAGTGACGGCAACATTAAGTATTTTCTATATCATTTGTCCCTACTTTGCAGAGAACAGAGAAAACTGTAGTGGTGTGGTGTGGGGCAGTGTGCAGCCTTCCAAATGTAATCGAAGTAGTTCGGTCAGGAAAAAAGCCAAGAGTCGGAGTAATAAATTGTTGACTGTGGTGTTTCTCCAAGTGCAAAATCAAACAGGAAAAGCCTAAAATCCAATTTATAAAAAAATTTAATGGCTTGCCAATGGATCCAAGCATCCTGGATCCATTAAGACAAGTGGATCGCACATTCCATGATGTTGTCCTGTGCGTGTTCGGGCTACTCGTTCTTCTGCACACAATAAGCCTGAAATAATTTATTGCTGTTGACGTTCCAAATTTTATGGAAGAAAACCAATCAAACAAGGAGTCAGCCTAGGGTGCCACACTTGTCACTGTTTTACATGTTCTCCATTTATAATGAAACAAGTGTTTTGGGGCCACATGATCCAACAATAGTGTTGTTATGTATGAAAATCCCCTCAAAGCCCAATGAGTTTCTCTCGACTGTGTTGATAAACTTCAAGCGCTATAGTTCCAGTTTGACACTCAGGTATATTAAAGTTTCATTTTATAGACATTTTAACAACAATTACCAGCTAAAAACAATTCACAGACGTTGCATTTACATCAAGAAAATCAAATGCCAAAGTTCGATAGACTATAGAATAATCACCATGGTACTAACAAGCAACAGCTTCGTTTTTTGTGTAATTTCTAATAGCTAAAGACTCAAACTACAGTGAGTTGCAAAACAAAAGAAAACTGAAGAAACAACACTTAAGTCAACAGGTGAAAAGCCTAACTATCAAAAAAAAAAAAAGAACAGACGGCTTGTTATCTTAAGTTTAACACATTTAAGTATCAAAAATAAGAGAACCCCATGTGACAAACAAGCAGAACATCCATTAGTTTATTATCTCATTAGTCCCTTTATGAAATTCTGAACAGGAAATTTGAATAGATGAATTATTCAAACAATAACAAATTAACATAATATAAAAGCAAAAGAAAACAGACAAACCATTGCGGTTGGGAATTATTACAGCTTAAAGTCAAATTAAACTTTCTTTGACGATCAAACTCAGGCTATCATGCATCACACCAAATATTTATTTTTTTGGGGGGAGGGGGCTGGCTTTTGTTACGATACCGATTGTGGGTATTTTGAGCTGCAAAGATAACAGGAAATAGCATAAGTGGTAAAAACCCTTCAGACTCGAGTAACAGTAGATTGGAGAAAGCAGGCACCCAAAGAAAATAGTCGGCTGCGCTGCTGGGAGTGTCATTTGTGCAATTTGAAGGGTGCACGCATGCACAAACACAACTAAACAGTGCCACACAAAGAACCAGAATTGCACTCCTGATGCTTCAGTACCGATGAACTCCAACTGTGTATTGTACTGTAGCTGATGAAAGACTCAAATATTCCGCAAAACATATGGCAGAATGGAATCAAGCAGAGAGGCAAGGTAGTGTAAACAAAATAAAAAGAGGAGATGATGCTACAGGGATATAAAAGAGATATATAACACCTGAGTGTATGCTGAGGATGAAAACACCATGTATGTCCCCCATCAGACAATACAAACAACTCTAATCCACCAACACAAGTAAATGTATAAAAATCCTGAGTAGCCTTTTCATACCTCATATAATGTGCTCTGAAAGACTATTTCTCCAGAAAGCACAATATTTAACCTCTCATATAAGAATTCACAAAAGTCAGCCGTCAAGTAACCACCGCATGGTTTGACATTGAGTGGCCTGCCGAGTAATGCTTCTCGGTTTATTTAAAGAGTTTACTTAAAGGTAAATCTCTGGTAAAACTCTAGTGTGGGTAAATGTGCAGAAGAGCTCCAGCTAACACTGCTTTCTTCTGCTTGAAACTTTTCAATAATATTTTCACTGTTTACAAGTCTCATAAGAGGAAAGCTGTAAAATCAAATGAGTCCTGAATCACAGTGGTGAATGTGGGCAATAATGGAAATGATGATAATGTTGGCGGTTGACTGCAACAAAGGGACAGTGATTGAAAGTATCCTACCGTGGTCTGTAATTTTACAAGACACGAGATAGAGCTCCTTCAAACTTCTCCCCTCCTTGGCAATGATTTCCACACACCTACAAAAAGACACAGAAAAACAATAAATGTTTAAAACATCACCAGAAGCATCTGCGTCGTGTATATTGTGTTTCATTATTCCTTGATGGCAACACTGCAATGCAATGCACACGCACACAGGCACGTCGGATTATTCCACAGTAAAGGTTAAACAGCACTGCTGCAGGGTCATCTTTTAACACACATATTAATAATTAAATACCCGATCTGATTAAAGAAGTATGCATCAACACAGCCAGAGTGTATGTGTGAATATGTGCATGTCTCTCATACACACATTAGTTGTAGGCCTGCTCACTTCAAAGAGGCATATCTGCATTCAGTCCACTGTCTGATCCCGAAGGACCAACACAGTGTGTGTGTGTGTGTGTGTGTGTGTGTGTGTGTGTGTGTGTGTGATAGATAGACAGCATACACTAGAGAGTGCCATGGGGAAGATCAGAGTATCTGTATCAAATGATTCTCTTTAAATGCCTCTAATGAGAGTAGTGCGTGCAACAAGTAGATTTTGATCAACGCATTTGACCCATTAACCTTCAGGAGAAAATGTTTTGATCTTTACGCTGGTGTTCTTTCATGAAAATTTATGAGACAAAACGGACTAGAAGCACATACACATGCATACTGTACAGCTGTCGTGTGTGAAAACAGAGGTGGGAGAGAAATCGTGATGTTCAGCTGACTGTTGCAGGTGAATTCCAAATCTCAAATACAGAAGTACTATTGAGGGACTTTTTTTCCCCTTTTGCAGTGCGCTCTGTAAGAATCTGCTTTACACAAATCTGAACTGGCGACTGGAGGTTACTCCAAAATGCACTCCATGTATTAACTCACTATCTGGATGGCTTATCTCAACGAAAGTCCAGGAGCATGAGTGAGAATTTGAGATTTCTTTCCTTTTGTGCTGTTTATGGCACCTCTTTAACATCTAGCGAAAAGGACTTAAAATACAATAATGGCTTGCTTAAGATAGATTTCTTTTGTTTTTTTCTCCGCGAAGAATTTAAGGTTGCCCAGTTCATGGATTTCATTTGATGCGTGATATATATAACACCAAACTAATAAAGGAGTAAACAGGTGCTAGAGAGAGAAGTTAAAATGTGTGTTATATTTTTGAAATTCTTATTTCTGAGTGGAGCCAAAGCTGTTAAAATGTGCACTGACCCATCTGCTTTAGTTCACTGGACTGCATCTTTATATTTTGCCTTTTCTATTAAATTTTTGTTGCAGCGGTCCTGTGAGTCTCTCCATGTTATCAGGTTGTCTTTCACCCACTTTTTCACTGTCACTTCGCATCTCTGCCTGTTTATTTTCCTCTTTTCCTCTCTGCTTCTTACTTCATCCCACCTTTCTTGCTTTGTATAGCTACTCTTCTGTATCTCTGTCTGTGGCCTACTGTGTGATGGGGATAAAAGAAAACATAGACAAGACCTGTTGAAATTGGCAATTCCTGACTCAAGATTGTGCTGTGGCCAGCCTTAGATTAGAATCAGTTACCGCAGGGTCACAATATCATGCTGTTTGTCGGGGGGCTACAGTATTAGACCTGCTAATAAATTAATGTACTGGGAAGAGCTGGTGAGGAAACGGATAAAAAAGAAAGCAGCAATTGAGGGACTGCGACAAAGGCCGAGGCAAAGTGCATCCTCTGGGAGCTTGTTACACTGTGCCCAGGTCCCCAGGGTTAGAGCAAAAGCAATTAGATCAGACATCAATGAACGCGGGAGGGAGCAGGGAGAGTAACTACAGCAGGAGACAGTAAGTAGAAATTTCTGTACAGTAGTCGAAGGGCTACATCATGGGAGACTGACAGATCTAAGCAAGTGGGGGAGAAAGAGAAGAAAGACTAAGAGGCCATTAACAAGGCCTGAGTGAGGTGAAATGACAGGAGGTGGGATCGAAAAGAAGACCAAGCAAAACGAAGCAGAGGTGCACGAAGTGATAACCAAGACATGGTTCATGCAACCTGGATGGGCTTCAAGACGCATAAACACCACACAAACACCACAAAGGTCAGCTAGCATTAGCAATCTGATCCTTTTGAACAGCGTACAGACCCCCATAGCTAAAACCCCTCAATGGATATAGTGTGCATGTTTTGACAGAGCACAGGAGCCAATCAGCATGAGTCAGTTGCGGTGATGCAAGCACACAAGTGAGGTTCATAACAGTTTTAAGAGAGTGGCAGGCCTATACATTATTATAGTAAAGATGCAGGTGGGTTTTTTAAAAAAAAACAGATTGCTTTCTTTTAAAGGCCCCAGGGGGTCAAGCCTAAGTTCTCTGATCTGCAGAGTGTGACAGGACACTGCTGGTGGCTTCAAAGCCTTTCTCCAGCATTGCCCATCTTACTTTTAGTTGTTTATGCAGAAACATGAAAGTGAGAAAGCTGAGGTGTTGGCACAGAAAAGACCACTTTGTTGGTACGGAGGACTGAAAATGGATTACTCATATCAAGTGTTACGGGAGTGAAGCTCTCAGAACTGGGACGACATGATAAATATTTGTATTTATCTGTGTTCTTATTTGCTTCAAGATAGAGTAAAAGTTTTTAGGGAAAGCTGGTCTTACCTGAATTTCCTTAAGAGTTTGTAAGTGCACTTGTTCTTGTTTTTGGCTTACTATAACCATAGACTTAATGAGCATGGCATTTGAGAGAGTGATCGTGTCAGCACTCTAAACGAATTCATAGTGTGATGAAATGCATGCAAATTAGAAGGAAATTCACAAGGAAATCTTCTTTTTACACATTGTTTAGCAGCAAAGTCACCAAGGTTGGCTTTTATCAGATTTGACAGGTGATTCTCAGACCATTGGTTTTATTCTTTTTCATTTATATAAGAGCTTTATCTAGGGAGAAAAAAAACACTGCCTGATAATGCTGGAAGGAAGGATGCTATATGATAAGGCCTTCTTGCATAATGATTTTGGCAAAACATATGAATGCAAACATGAAGCGGAGCAAGACAAGATCATTGCAATGTTGTTGAGAAACTACTGGTAAATGGGGAGGAAGGTGGGGTGAAGAAGAGGAAAAGGAAAATGACAATGATTAAAGAAGTTTTAGAAAGAAAAACATTAGAAAGACAGAAAGGTGGTGGATATGATGAGGAAAGTAGACAATAGATGTAGAGGATAGTTGTTGACAGAATGACACAGCTGATGTCAGATGAAGGATTAAGAAAAGCCATTTGAAACAGAGGTGGACTGATGAAGTGACAGAAAAATCTGGTGATGCGGTGGTGATAAAACAGTGTAAGAGGCAAGAAGAGAAATATCACTGAAGAAGAAAATCAAGGAGTAGAAATGATAAGCTAGAAGATAACGAAACTGTGTCAGAATAATGGAGAGGAAAGAATCAGGAAACTGAAAAACAAAACAAAAAATGTTTTACTTTGTACTAAATTACTGAGGCAATGATAAGTGAAGAAGAAGCAGACAGACAATGATTCACCACTTATTCAACAAGAGGTGCAGAGGGCTTAAGCCTAACCCATCTGATGTTGCGTGAGAGGCAGGTTAGATTCTGGACATGATGCTAGTCCATCACAAACAGCTCATGCCCTCATGCACACCTACGGCCAATCAAATGAAAGCATGTGTTTGGATTCTAGGAGGAAATGCAGGCTGGACTCAAGAGAACTTGCAAACTCCATACAAAAAGACTTGAGTAAATTGTAAATGGAATGGTACTTTTATAGTACTTTTCTACTCTATTTGAGCACTTAAATGCTTTTTTGCTACGAGTCTCATTCACACATTCGATGATGCGCTTTTTTTTCTTCGCCTAAGCATTTTTATACACTTACAGTCACACTCCAAGGGCCATAGTGCTAACCGCTGTACTTGTGTACCATGAAATGATGAAGATTTTAAAAATGAAATAAAGAAATAAAGAAATAAATAAAAGAAAGGAAAGCACCAGAAGAAAAGGAGTATGAGGAGGATGACGTTCAAGCATCTTGTATATCGTACAGTTATGCAGCTAGCTAATACACAGCTCCAGGCTATCTGTTCCAATAAAATAACAATAGAATCGTTTCTATGACAACTAAGTACCACATGTGTACACGAGTAGTGAGGGGATAAAGGACCAAAGGAAGTGAGTCTCATCAGGGGTCATCTTGTAGTTTACTGTCTCTGTAATGCCAGCACAAACAGCTAGAGGTAAACAATTAAAGTGTCCCTCCTTTCTTCATCTTGTTTTTACAGTTAAACCTCAACAGGATCTAACTGTGGTTCGGTGCTTGGAGAACCGGGGAATTGTTAAAGTTTATCATTCGTAAAAGCAAAGTCAGATGCAAAATTTCTATCTAAACTGAATTACTAAATCCATACCACTGGAGCTGAAGGAGCAGTGGTATGGATTACTCTAACTCTAAAACATTTTAGATATAACTGTGTTTCCAAGACAGCTAATGCCGCCTGCCAAAGAATGCAGCCTTTCTTCAACTCTAAAATCATAGTTTCAATTTTTTTTTAAAAGTTGTTTTTAATGAATACAGCACATCTGCTACCTGAAAGAAAGAAAGATGTTATTATCCCATTACTGAGCCAATATGTAGAACTCTCAACGGTAAATAAACAATTTAATTATTTCTCTGAAAACTTAAAGCTCTAGATGGAGCTATATTTGTTTTATACCATCAGGTAAAATATATATTTTGCTCATACTTATTCACGCTTCCTTTGGTATTTTTTCAGAGAGAAAAAAAAGAGTTTAACTTACTTATCTTCTGATTAACAAAATTTTCTTTCTAGGATCCTCAGATGTAAATAAGACCCAAAAGTTTGACAGGCTATCGAGTACAGATTACGATGAAAATACTATATATATATATATATATATATATATATATATATATATATATACACACACACACACACACACACACACACACACACATATATATATACATATATATACACACACACATATATGTACATGTATATGTATCTGCAATTTTTATCTTGGAATTAAATTTGCTCAACCATATTTCCCCAACTTGCTCACTACCACTGCAAAGCTGCATTCAGTACATAGCTCACTGAAAAAAATTAACACAAAATTAGATTTTAAAGGCTACTGTGTGATGGGTGAGCAGTATTGACTTCTTAAAAAAAAGAAGTTAATAAAAAGATTCTAATCCATCCCATTAAAGGAGTTATTTACAGGGACTAAATGTAATTATTATGATGTGTTATGAAGTGTTTTGTTTTTGTTTTAATCCCAGAGAAGCACTTTCATAACTAAAGCAAAATAGTAGAACTGAATTTTAAGAGGTAATAAATCTTATCAATAGTGTACTAAATTTTAGGAAAATGGACTTTGAAGTCAAAGCCAAATCACTGAGGTAGGTTTTTCTTTAGTTTAATCCAAATGGTTTATTAAGACATCAAAGCTGAAAAAACTAGTAAAGTACATAACCTGGTATATGGTCATACTGCAGCCCTAACTATTGTTAAAAACATAGAAAACTCCAAAGGATGAGCACCTAGAAAATCGCCAGCCAACCAGCACTGTGCCTAAGGACAAGCGGCCTTTGGCTGTATTTCATGTGTGTGCACATGCTTGTGCGTTTTGTCGTATAATCAGAGTTTAAGCCATGACAAAGCCTAGAGATCAGCCCTTAATACTGGTTCACTGTTTGATCAAACTTAATCTCTCCTATGAGCATGTTGCCATGGTCATTCTCAAATTAGATAACCACAATGCTTATTTAAGATTTATGTCTCTATGCCACACGCTAATTTTTGTTATTTTGTATTTCTGTTGTTAGCTTAGTTTCCATCAAGTTACTGAAAATTAATCCAAACTGAAAATTATAGTTTCTTTAGTTACACAACTGTTATTAGTGTCACATCCTTCACTAGGAATTTAAAGCATGTTTTTGTAAGTATGCAGCATTTTGAATTCAACGCTCCACTGGTTTGTATTTGTTTAAAATAGGGTAATTTGTCTGTGAAGAATTCTGTGGGCGACTTTCTAACATACCCAGTCTAACCACCTTATTAGGCAATATCCATACACACAGGGCCTACAGCAAGAAGATGCAAAAAAAAAAAAAAAAAAAAAAAAGTGGGGATAAAGCAAGTGATGGACAACTTTGTGTGTGTGTGTGTGTGTGTGTGTGTGTGTATCATTACACAGTGAGTTGTTTGCGCTTGTGCAGTTCATGCATATGTCTCTCAGAGGTGAAGCTAATCTTCTTTCATGCAGCACAGCCAGAGGTATCCGAGCAGACAGGCAGCAAGAGGAAGAATAGTAACAATACTTGAGAGAAACAGAGGTCCATATTTATCACAAAGACTGCAGACAGTCTTGCAGCCAAGCAACATGTGTAGTGTTTCTCTTTAGCTAGCCGATCACAATGGAGCAGGAACAAAGACACGGCTGGGAGAATGGCTGTAGGTAGGTACACTAGCACAGTGTTGACCAATACAAGCCCTCGTCTCATCCCGTTCCTCACACAACCCACAATTACACGGCTGTCTATACTCACAAAAGAAGCAGGGAAATAGAAATGGCAGATTTTCCAAAGAAGAGTGTGAAAAAGAAAAAAAAAGGAGAAAAAAACTAAGCATCAAATGTATAAAGAAAAGCAGCTGAAGGTCTAGGGAGAGGTTGAAAACATAAAAAGTAGGAGAAGGAGGAGGTAGCACTGGTGACAGACAAGACTTCAGACTTCCACGGCTGTCTTTAGACTTAATGAAATTGAAGGGCGGAGCAGCAAAGAGGAGGAGAGTGAGGCAAGACATGGTATATACTTGTGTGGAGAACGCTCTTGCAAAATTATTCTTGCTGTAAATTTTCTTTATATCACCAATAAATCCATAAGCACGAGCAAGGAAGCAGGGATCTGCTTCCACAGGCGATGTGCAGCATTGAGTTTCTGGAATCCTCTATGCAAAAAAAAAGAAAGAAAAAGCAAAAGAATTTTATGATGTTTTTTTCATTGGGTTAGTATAAATTGGTTCAAAGATATCCAATAACTTAAAAGAGCTCTTTAGTAAGCAAATACCTCATATTGAGGAATTGCAACAACAATTTTAAAATGAAGCAATTCAAATTTTATTGAAAATTGCTTTTGAAGAGCTGATTTAATATGTGCAGACTGTTCTGTTGCTTAGGCTTTAGTCACACTACAGTTTTAGCTGTCTGTGAGTCATTGCAAGTAGTTTGTTTGCAAGATGATTCTGCACAGCTTTGTTGCAGGTAACCTGTCTCAGTCCAGCTCAGACGGGCTGTAATCACTCCCAAAGTGATTGGCAAAGATTTGCAATTAAGGTGTGCAATCTAATTTATAAAAGCAAACATACTGCCAACAATCTGCCAACAATTTGTAATCAGTCTAAGTAAGCTGAGTTCCAACTTAACTGCATTACTAAGTTACTAAGGTTTGCAGCATGAAATTAAGTGCAAACTATGGTAAATTTAACATTGAAAAGCATGCCTTATTTTGCACCCAATGTGTGCAGTAGTTGCCTCTAAGTTAGCAAAACAGGTATAGGTGGATGGCTCAAAGCTGTGAGCACAGTAAAGTTTGGCTCTGTCCTGTAGCTCTTTACTCAGTCTCATGTGTTTAATGTTTAGAGCAGAGTGCAACATACTCCTGCGCTGTAATAATATTGGTATTATTGCAGCCCTGGTATTACTGAAGTCCCGATGCAAGACATACAAAGATACATCTTTTTTTCCTGTTTTACAGTGAGCAGATCAGTACACACTGAAAACATATCTCCCCGTCTTTTCTCAGCAGTGCGCACACAGAGAGCAACATTCATGTGTCTTTCTTTTACTTTCCACAATAGACACTATTACATATATCCGTCAAAATGCATTGAACAGGACTGTGTTAAGGTGTTAGTCAAATATGCAAAATATTCCAAACTGTATGCTTTCTTCTTCAGACACTTGCAATCAAGTGCAAAAGAAAACAAAATTGCAACTCTATATAAGCCTCAGCATCTTCGCAATTTTAAAAGGCAGCTGCCATGTCGTCCTTTTGTCTCATCATCATTCTCATCACGTGGTAACATCCCTTAGGTTTTCTGCTAGAATTAGTCGATTCTCTCGTGATCTACAATGCAAAAACACACACCTGGATGCTTAATGTTTTTGCACCACAAGCTAAAAAAAAAAAAAAAAAGCTTTCTGTCTCACACAGCCGGGCCCATCTCTATTGATTTTTGACAGCTTTTGCAGTCTCCAATGAAAGCCTGTTCTGACCTCTGTGGAAACCTAAGGGAATAAAATATATATTATATAACATTATATTATATAACATTACATCTATCTATGTGCCATGCAAACCATTTGCCATGACCACAAAGTGTTGCATTTCTTAAAACAATACGAAACACAAACAGCGCCACTTCATCTGAGTGCTGCCCATACAATATATTCAATGTTACAAACACTGACACCTGCTTTGACAAGAAGTGAAGAGAAAGCCAATATTTAGTTTATGCAACTTACTTATAACCCCAGCAGGCTCTGTTTCTGATACATCTGAACCTTCTAAAAAGCACATCCACATCAGCTAACCCGAATCATCTGTTAGCACAATTCCTCAAAGTCTCTGGATACTCCTTTTCCTTTGTTTTTCTTTTCTCCCCTTTAATGGATCAACACTGATCTCAAACTTGATACGCGGATACAATTGTGTCTATTTGTGTGCATTCGTTGTACGTGTCTGTAAGTTCAAGCAGTCTGAATCAGAGTCTGCTTCAACAATTAGGGCCTGGATGATTTCCCAGGCTAGCCTGCCATACCCACTGCTGTGATGAGAATCACATTCCTATTGTGTTCCACTACAGTTAATCATGTTTTCAAACGACTCAACAAAACGGTAGAGCATTCCAGCAGGTTGTCATCGGCCTGCTCAAGAATGTGCCGATGGGGTCATAACTGGAGCCATAAATGCCCATCAATCTCGTCTTTCCTCCACAACCTGTGCTTTTTTTGGTTTGTCTGGGAAAGCAAAGCAAGGACTAAAACACCCTTTTTAAGCCAACTAACAGAAAGGAGAAACATAAAGACCTCTGTGCCCCTGTCTTCTCTTATCCGCTGTGAAGCCTGCTATTTAAATAAACATTTTCTCCAGCTGTAATCACAGGCTAAAAAAAACAAGTTTCCAAAGTAAGTGGTAGAAGTTACAGTAAAGAGACACAGTCCTGCTCTGAGTAAATAACAGTTTGGCAGTTTGGGTAATAAAACTGAATTCAAAACTGCATCAGACTTTCATCGACATTTGATATAAATTCAACCGTAAACTCATGGACGACAATCCCCAAGAACAAGTGTCACTTACAAACCGGTCCGTATTTCCATCAGAAACTAGAGTGAAAAAGCCAACTAAGCACTTTGTGAGGTTAAGTGGCAGTTATTCACTTGAAGTTCATCCAAATGGACAGCCTGTTGCCTTGCCAACACTGACGGGCCTCCGTGATGCACATGCACAAACAGTATTTTAAAGCCGCTTTTCGGTTGCCAGCAGAAACCAAACTGGGCTGACATCACTCACGCATCTTTCCACACTTCCTCTGCTACTCCTTCCTCCTCTCTCTTGCACCTAAGTAGTTTCCCTGAGGACATGCAAGTGAGATACTCACCTGTAAATGAATAACCGGGTTCTGTAAAGCAATGCCATGACCCTATCTGCCTCCACAGTCAACCCACTGCAGCCATAACACAATAAATAACCCAGGAGAAGATGAGCACTGCCCCGTGGCAGATGGTGATAACACTTACAGCCTCAGGTCTGAGCTAACACAGTGGCGTGCTGCCTGTGTGTCTGAGTGAGAGAAGGTTGGTGAATCTCTGCCCATGTGAGACGATCAGTTAAGACAGAGATGGTTGCCCATGATAGATGTAACTATGGGGAATAAAAGCAGTGGATGCATCTGCTTTCCTACACACTATTTATTTATTCGGTCAGCTTGAAGAAGAGAAAATTGGTTAAAACCTTTCAGTATTAAACTCTGCTAAAATGAAAAATAGCTTTTTTATCATTAAAGGACTTTTGCTAATTAATTACTAATTAATGAAATTGTAATCAATTTAATTATAAAACGCACTGATAGTGCATTTTATAGTAGGGTTAGTAATAGTAGTTGTGGTGACCACTTTTGAGCCCACGGAAATTGCATAGATTGATCGGTAACAGGTACCAATCGTGGTCCAATCCAGACTGACTGCAATTACACTCACACACATTGGAAAACGTTTGCAAATGATCACCTTCTAATTTATAATAGGAGACAGATTGATAACGCAATCTGAGATCGTGTGCATTGTTCAGTGCAACTCACCTATAATGAAATGGTTCGGCTAAAGGGGACTTGACTCTGCTGGTTGCATTCTGGTAATAATTTCATATAAAAGCAACAGAATATTGTTTCAGGCCTCCGAGTACCACTATTTATGGAGGAATTTCTGAATTTACGTTTTAATTTTTGCCAGTTAGTTAACCACAGTTAATTGCGCTATTATAACACAGAGACTGCATGTAAGTGCCAACCTGATCGATTCAATCGCAAACTAATAGCAGACTGACTCCGTCTTAATGCACCAAGGTTGTTCTGAAGATGCCAACCAGCGGTCGCAGATCTGATACCGCTTTTAAAGGCAACAAGGTTGTTAGTTCATTGCACGTGGTCACAATAATTTTGGTCGTGTAACGGTTTCTCTTATGTGTTGTGTTGCTAAACATGTTATCTATCAGTCTCTACTGTAGAGACACTGGTAGAGTTGACCATTTGTGGGAAGTTAACCTGAGTGTATTCTTATTTATTTTTATGGATCTCTGAAAGAAAAAGTTTGATTGACTCAAATATTAATAGAAATTACTGAGTCAGAACATTTTTTTTTCTTTTTCTGACATTAAAGCAGGTCCCTATTTCTTTGAAATGCTGTCCAAAAGCACACAATAACATTTCACTATGATTAAATGCGATTTCTCCTGCAGAGATAATACAACCAATAAGTACTAGCTAATAACAGAATCTTGTTTCAGGCTCTGAAGAAAATAGCCAGTCTGACTATGATAAATTGAGGTGAGCGTGCCCCTTAGGGCTGCATATCATAACTCTTCTGCTCCATGTCCACATGCAGAGAGAGGTGAACTATTACGATGTTTACCAATATGCCTGACACAGTGGCACACAGTATACACCCTCCGCCAACTCAGCCAAAGCTAATTGCTCTGCACTTTGATTACTGCCATCTATTTTAATGAGAGCTTATCAACCCATTCTTTCCTGCCCGTTTTCTCTGTCAAACACACATGCAAACATGACAAACACATGCATGAGCGTGTGCGCGCCACTTGGGCACATGTCCGCACACAGACAAGAGAACAATACTGTGTGCCACGTTTGTGATGGTGGCAGGAAATTGGAGGGTGTTCATTAGGCTAATGGATATGAAGAGGAAAGGAGAAGGGGAATGTGCGTCTGGGGGGGTGGTGTGGGGGTGAAGAGCAAGAAGGCCACTGAATTTAACAACAACAAATTCTGTACAATGGTCCAACAAGTCGTACTGCAGTATGTAATTTTCTTGCTACTATGATAGAGACGAATACTTCAATTACACGAAATGGCTTTAATTACGGTGAATTTGCCTCATAAGCCGACTCCTGTTGAGAACAAATGAGGTGTTACATTTTTGGTGCTAGTGCTCACTGCTCCTGCAGCTTGGCTGGATGGACTCAGCTTCATTACGATCACTGGTTTACCCGCACACACACCAAGATGACAAAGCCTAATCAATGGACTCACACTGCTCTAAAGACTCTGGAAGAGGAGAAACAGTAGATTCCGAACTGGACAGGGTTGCTGATCGATGGTGAAAATGGCTTCTGCGATCCTTTGAACACATTCAGCACACTTCTGTCACCTGGGATGTTCAGTAGGTTTTCCTTGAAACTTACAAAACATTCTATTTTCCCACTGACAGTGAACAATGTGAGCAGAATATGCTATAACAGGCTGCGCATCACAGAGCGCACACAAGAATACTGTACTTAAACTGAGGGAGACGAGAAAAGAGAGAACACCAAAAAGGGAGGAGAGTGCATTAGAGGGCTCGAGCATGACAACCGCATTACAACCGCAAATATGCCAGATCACATCAATACACTGTGCCTCATCATTTTACGAGACGCTGCTTGTCCATGAAACTACTTCAACATGTCTAGTAAAACAATCATCAATACCACACACACACACACACACACACACACACACACAACTGCTGCTGAATACTGCTGTTGTGCCAGGAAAACAAAGCCCCAAATAATTCTAAGATGAAGTTACAAAACAGGAATAGGAGATTATGCAAAACAATAATCTGTATCTCTTCAATTTTTAAAAATTGAACCTGAAGTTGTGCCTCATCCTGGCAACATTCATGCCTGACTTTTGGTCTCTGACTTGATTTGTGGAGAGTTCACATTGACCTGATCATGACCCCCATGACCCAGGGCACCATCTTTGCACTGAGATGAGCAAAACTAAGAGAAAGCTGAAAAGCAGCAGTACTGTCTTACAAACTATACTCGCTCTAAGCTACAAGTTTCCAGACAGATTTGCTGACAGTTGCTACTGCCCGAGCTAAAGCAGGCGGAGGATTCCTCTCACTTTCTTTTTACACCCTAACACCTACACCTACAGGATAATATCACTGAATTGTCCTCTTTGATTTACAGCGCAAATTGCTTTCACATTCCCTTGGTGTTATAATATTAAAGTATCACCTCTTACCAATAAAACGCACGCGTCACACTACAAATAAAACCCCCACGTAAAAAAAATAAATAACCTGTAGTATAGGGAGAGGGCTCTACCACATACTGTAAAAACTAGCTGCTAATCCAATTGTTCCCTCCGTGGGGACAGGAGAGAGAAACATCCTAATGAGAAACCGGTGGCTAAATATCCATGATGGTAATAACAGTGGGAGCGTCTCTCAGAGCAGCCGTTTGACTCTGGTGACACACGGCCATTAAGTATTCATGAAAACAGATGTTGCTTTGCTTGCCAGCCCATTGGCCCAAACACCCCCTGAAAAATGCCAGAATCCTAAATGAATTTCCCAACAGAACGCTCCGTTTGATCCCCCGCCAAGAGAAAGTGAAGAGTTTTACGTGCTATAGGAGAAGGGAAGAAACAGACAACTATGGGGGAAGGTGGACAAGAATGGGGTTTATCCCCCTTCAAGTTGCTGTCCTATCAGCCTCATGCAACAGCTCTTGATCATCACCATCTCTTTCTCCTCATGCCTCATGCTACGTTTAGCACAATCTATTAGCTTGATAGCAAAGTCAATTTATTGAAATGGTCTTGATCAGGTAACACTTTAACTGGATTACTGCTAGCTAAGTATAGGGTTTAAGCTATGGCTTTCCATCCACAATGTATTTGTATGATAAGTGCACTAGTGCAGATTGTTTACAGGTGGGTGACAAATTACAGTCAAGAACCTGAACTCATGAGCCCTCAACTGAGGCGATCCAATGGCTCTGCTATGTAGGGTTCATTGCGCGGGCATGATTTGGCTACTAAGCAAAGTGGGACTGCAAATCAGTAGAAAGTAGTTCCAACTCATCTTTATCCTATAAAAATAACTTTCTATTCTGATGGGAGCTCCATCTACCATGATGCCAACGTCCACACCCACAGTGTGTGAATGATTTGATGAGTATAATAATCATCTGAATAACATGTTTGGCATTCCAAATCAGCATATCTCAACCCAATTACAGCCATATGGGAGAATTTGGACCGGTATTTTGACAGGGCTCTCCAGCATCAACAATTATTTCAGCTATTATTATTTCCTTCACGTTATATTACCTAAATCAGTATATAAATCCTTACTCTGTCCTCGTACTTTAGAATACCAAGCACAGGGGTTAATCACTTGTTTATGCCTTCTGGGTTGTTTTTGTATCCATCTTTGTCTTTCTAATCATGTCAGTAAAGTTTGCAGTCACATGGAAAAATGATGGATGACACGAGGGTGTAGCGCAAGAGGATTGGGAGCCAGATGTACAGCCTTTGATCTTTTTTCTTCGCATAACTATTGATATTACAGCGTTCTCTTTACAAAGATCTTCTTTTTAGTGTGCCGGAGAATTGACCAGAGCTGGTGGTTTAGGGAGACAGAGGGAGGAAGACAAAGTAGAATAAGAAGAACAGGCTGTAATAGACAGTGTTGTTGATGGATGTGATTATAGCCTCTTCATGCTGCCCATTCATTCTCTATAGATTCCAGATGATAGCAGTGCTTGGCCCGCTCTTTCTTCCACTCCATCTCACCCTCTGAGTGTTTTGTCTTGGGTCTCTTGCTTTCCAGCCCTTCATCTGAACATCCCATCCTTTTCTCCTGTCTTTCAACTTTTCTGTTACTGTTTAGCCCTCTTTTCTCTCTGCCCCATTCTTCTCCCCCTCTCTCTTTTTGCTCTCCTATCCCCGTGTACTTTCTTTGATGCTTCTCCTCCTCATAAAATCATTTTCTTCTCACAATCCCTTCCCCTTCTACCCTCTTGTTTTCCTTCACAGGGAGCAAGGAAACCCCATCACATATCTAAAACCTTCCTTTCTCCTCACCATAAAGCATTCTTCTATCCTTGCCATTTTTCCCCTCTTTATCACTGTCACTCATCCTTTCATGGGCATCGCCCCAGTGTACTTCTCTAGAGTTTACAACAGGGTTCATATTTCCAAAGAAAAGACACCCCCTGATGAGTGGTGCGTGTTTGCCTCAAAACACATTAGCAGTGTTGAGTAAAACGCTATGACAAATGACAGGAGACTAGCAGTGGGGATCCTGCTGGTCATTCAGCCAGCCAGCAGAAGCACTGGAGTGAACTCCGGCACAACACTAAGACTCAAAGTGAAACCAATCCTCCAACCCCATACAATATCTGCCTTAATCTTACTCAAGCTCCGCTCATTACACACTCAGCATGGGTTGGAGACAGGCGACGCAGGGAGCTATGCAGCTGGGGTTTGGTACACCAACTGCGTGCGAGTTTGTGAGCATGCAGACGCGATGATGTGGTATCACAATCACTGCAAGACGAAGCCATTGTACTCAGATCAACAAGATTTACAATCCGTATCATCCCCTCCTATGAGAGACACAACCACAGAGAATGCTAATTTCCACCTCCATAAACAAGCATCATAAGCATTACAATGACATGTGAGCATGTTTGCATGTCTGTGTAAGAATCAGCAGACATGCTGATACATAAAGTCTGCACACAGGACATGGCTGCATAGATTATGAAGTGATTTTAAATTTGAGCATATGTGTGTGAATGGAAGTGTGTACGTGCAAGAGCAAGTGTCTGTGGACTAGTCTCTTTTAACCTAGCAATAAAAAAAACCCTGACCGTGATTCATTCACCACCTCCACCATGAGATGTGATGTCATCCAGAGTAAATTCAGACGATCCTAATTGTGCAGGGTGATAATGCACCCACATAAAGGCTAACATATTTCAACCCACAATAATATCCTCCGTAATCCAAAATCTTTTCAGCACCTACGAGTCTCCAGCTAACATTCAAGGACGGGTGGAGCAAAGGCTCTGCCAAAAGCCAGAGGGGTTGATAAAAAAGAAAGAAAATCCGAATTTTGTGCACAGAGATGCACACTACAAAGCAAAAAATCGCTTCCTTCAATACATTATTTTCTTATGCAATCATGTGCAAATACACATGTACACAGACTCAACCCAAATCAGCAGACTGGAGGGCTGGAGAGGCACACCTCCTATTCTGCCAGTTCACTTTTATGTCTCAGCTTAGATACAAATCCACACAGCATGGAAGCTCACTCCACCACCTGAGGTGTGTGTGTTTGTGTTTATGTGTGCCAGTAGTGTGGGTATGAATGCCTAATCCACCACCTGTTTGTTAGATTACAAAGCCAAACCTTATCCAATTCCAGAGGGTGCAATTGGATGTTGGCACTGGATGCTTTAAGTGTTTTATTTTGGAATTTACATGCACAAGTCATGCGTGTATATGGGGTTTGTAGCCCGTACAGTTGAGGCTGTTCCTCATTAATCAATTTATCAAAAGAAACCAAGAGCCAGAGCTCTACTTTGCAAGTAGTAAAACCACACTGTGCTCCTTCTTAGCTCCGACTCACATAACCCATTTTCAGGTCACACACAGTAACAAAAAACCCCACAGTGAGGATCAGTGGCTTGAGCCAAACACATGCTAAGATTATTATAGTTTTTAGCTCAACTCCTGTGTGAATATATAAAAAGCAAAAGCATGGCTTTCTTTGCCAATTTTTCTTTTAATGCAAAGTTTGTTTGAGTGATCTAATGCCTGCAATGACACAAGTAATAATCGCTTTTTGCTGAAAAATATTATAAGTTCAGGATCATTAAAATTCCTGAACACTGACGGAGCAAAGTTAAAATGTATATATGTAAAGAAGATTAACATTGAAAAACAAGCAAAAGTAAAAAGAAAAATCTATTTTAAAAATTATACAATGGAACACCTCTGACAGCCGCGGCCCAATCTGTTCAACCACATGTCCTATAACCTAAACTTTTCTCATTTCTTATCAGCCCCACAGAGAGAACATGACAAATGCAGCAGAACAATGTTTTATCTCATCTGACACCCTGACAACAAGGAAATAAACATAAGCTGACAGCCAATCAGATCGCCCATCTGCTGTTCTGCCTCAAAGTGCCTGGATTGCCCGACAAGTGGTGAAGGAATAATTTCTGTGAGGGACATACCCCAGAGATGGTAAGTGGGGGTGCTGGTGGGGGGTGAGGTAAAGCGAGAGAAGAAGGAAAAGAAACAGAATTCAGGGAGAGCAGAGTGGGCAGCCACATGGCAACTCCGGGCCGCTTTGATTGGTGGAGGTATGCAGGCAGCCAGGCAGGGAAGACCAGGAAATGTAATTCAGGGAGGCTGTCTGGATATGACATCTCTGGGAGCTATTCAATCTGCAGCCAAACCCTCAAGTGGCGCCTCGCCTGGCATGGTGGCAGGGAGGTTACAACTGTGAGCTCACTGCCTGTCAACCCCACTACACCCTCTGAAGAAAATAAGATAGTATTGAAAAGAAGAAGAAGAGGACAGGAGAGGAAAAAAATAAATAAAACAAAAGAAGTGTATTTATATATTAACAATGGAACTAAAAAGGTGAAGCCAAAAATAAAGAAGATTTAGTGTGGGTTAGTGATGTCTTGAAGAAAAGAGGGAAGGCCAAGAGATGGAGGCACAATGAGCCTCTGGAGAATGAATGGGAGAAAGCCCGAGGAAGGAAAGGCGGAGCAGGTGAGAAAGTGATCCAGACGCCGGCTGTGATTCTTCTCTGTCAAACATGGCTCATAAAAAAACAGTGATAATTGACAGCATTGGCTGACGTCCTTCCCTTTACCACTCTATACATTACAAAACCAAAACAATCCACCTCGCCCTTCCCTATTATGTCTTAGCAAGTAAATTAGGCAACCGTACTGAATAGCTGTCCATGTTAATTATATCTAAGACAAAATGTCATATATTAAAACATTATGCTCAACAGCTGGCCTGATGTGGAGGGACTAGAATCTGATTTGGTGTCAGAAGTGGATGGAATAAATCTAGTAATTATAAACCACCCACAGATGAATGTTAAAACCAAGGCTGAGAGAGTAATTTTAAATTAGGCGATCGACCACAAACAAACACATCGCTAATAAGGAAATAGGCATTTATCTGAATGGGATAGCGTCACATAACAAAGCCAAAAAAATAGGAAAGATCACTAAAGCATCAGGCTTTAATACTTTTGCATGGTTTTTGCTAAATGATCAACTAAAATACAGCTTGTCCTTAATTTGTTCACCGTAGCCTCATCAGAAATGTTTCAATGAAAGGTTGGCTTTCTGGATTTGTAGAAAAATCTGCCTTATATACTGTATTTCAATTTATGTTTGCACCTCTTCCAGTAAACTGTTGCATCTATGTCCTACTTTCCCAGGACAATATGAAGAAGTCAGAGGTGCGTAGGTCAAATGCTGATTGGCTTATAGGTGGGCTGGAACAGGAAAAGGATCGACAGTTGAGTTCACCACAAGTGGGAAAAGCATGCAATCCATCAAAGATCCTTAAAAAATCAACATAAAATGCACAGACAGGACACTTTTCATTGTTTTTAACACAGTTTTGTTGTAGCTTGCTGTATAACTTCACACTCTCTCTGATTAGCTGATGGCCCAAAAACAGCACAAGCAAGAGTAGCGCACAGACTGGCTGTTTGCGACAATGCTGCCTCACAACAGCGAACAGACAATAATAACCAAAGCTGTCCGTAGTCTCTGCACAGGACCAATGCCCAACCCTGTTTCAGCCATTAGGAGTAATAGGGGATTATATTTCCGCTTTCCTTTTTTTCTCGTTAAACACTGACTGCTTTTTACTGAGAAATGATGAAGTGATTAAGTTGTTTTTAAGGGTCGTCACAACATCTTGAGCTTTGCGAGGTGCATGAGCAGCAGCTCCCTAGCTAATGTCAGGGGTGGGGGTAAAAAAACCCCGACAAATAAAGAAGTTGGGAGCCACTGTGGAAACGGCATTTGGTGATACATTCCTAGATCGTTTCAGCTCACAGACCTTTCCACTGTTATCCAATCATCCGTAGATTTCTCTGTAACACTGTGTACGAAGTATTAAGAGGTGTTTATACACCTCTCTGAATTTAATTATTAGTAATTATTCATCTCTGGCTCTCTTCCACAGAGTGTCTTTGTCCTGTCTTCCTCCCCTAACCCCAACCGGTCACGGCATATGACCGGCCCTTCCTGAGCCTGGTTCTACTGGAGGTTTATTCCTGTTAAAGGAGCTTTTCCTTCCCAGTTTTGCCAAAGTGGTTGCTCATAGTAGGTCATATGATTGTTGGGGTTTTCTCTGTATTACTGTAGGGTCTTTACCTTACAATATAAAGCGCCTTGAGGCAAACTCAATTGAATTGAAGCAAACTGAATACACCCATTAACAGTGAAACAGTGCTCACTGTATAGCCCTGAACTTTGGCAATATACAAACAATTTCAGCCTAAGTGGATATTATTGTCAGAGTCACTGAGAACAAAGATGATATCAGTTAAACAAACTCCAGGCTTTCCATCTATTCATAAACATACAGTATGGGTAACCTCACATAACGTGTATAGCTTTTTTATAGTTTACACATAACCCTGAAAATATCTCAGTATATTGAATTAGGATCATTTGCCAACGCACATGCACATTTGTGTAAAATTCCCATGTTCCCATGCTTTTCACCAGATCGCACCTGGATCAAAGAGAAATGACATCATTGGAGGAAATGAGATGCTGCCATTCAGCTCCACTCTCAGTCATTCACATCCATTTGGCTTCCCTGCTGTCTTTTCCTGCTGGTTTAGGGGGGGGGGTCCGATAGCAGCTCCTGAAGAATCTTATCAGTCAAGTTATGACTTCACTGTCTAGTCCCTGCCAGTCAGCATTCAACCGGTGAGATAGACGATGACAGCTCGCCATTGGATGTTGCTCCAAAAAATCTTTTATCGAGCCCATTCATTCATACGTGCATACAGATAGAGAAATTCAGAGACACACAAAGACAAACAAACAGAATCACTCACCCCTCCTCCCTCCCGCACAGCCGCACTCATCTACCGTTTCATCCCAAAGAGACTGTACGCATTCAAACAAACAGAGGAGACGGTTATTGTCCAAATGCAATTATCTTGTACTGTCCATCTCGTTGACTGCTGTGGGACAAAGGGCCCTCTGTTGATGAGGATAGCAGTGTGTGAATGGGAGGTTAGACATCTTTGGCCTTTTCCATGGCTGTGGACATTCAATCTGCCATCCACACATCCCAGTGGATCTGATAACACTAAACAAACCCCAGAGAGAGCGAAAGAGGGGGAGAAAAGCCAGACGCTAATGGCTTCAGTATTGTGTGTAAATCCTCTCTTATCTTTCTGCTCTCTGTGTTAAGAGACTGGTCAAGGGCAGTGGGAAAGAATAAACTCTATAACCACAATGTTGTCTGCCAGCGTTCACGTCAGTGTAAACAGTTTAGAATAGGGCATGCCCATGCAAGGATGAGCATACATTGAGAAACACACACCTACACACACAAACACACCTACACACACGCACTGTATGCATAAACTCGGTATCTAGACGAACGCTACAAAAGGCTGACCTGGCATTAGGCTGGACCTAATTATTCTCAGCCTCTCAGATTCTCCCACTGGACTTCATTTCACATATGCGCACACACACACAGACACAGACACACTAATTCTTGTGCTGATTCTCTCTTTAGCGCTGTCTTGTCTGCGTCTTGTCGCGACGGAACAGTAAGGGGGAGAAAATGAGAAGAAAGGTAACAGTAGTGAGGATGGTGGAAAAGAAAAGACACGAGGATTATCCCTCTAATCCCCCTGTCAACTTTTAGGGATTATAGGGAAGGCTTGGCTACATTAAGAGTACAGTAGCAACCTGTACTGCCCATCTCCTCCACTTTCCACACACTTTATTTGGGAAAAAAAATAAAAGCAATGTCTTTTTAAAATTTATTTTGTATAATCTGACAACAAAAAAGGGTAACGGCTACACTTTAATATGTTAATAAAGCCTTCCAGTGGCTCAACAAATACAAACACACTCAAAATCTCCCATTGCTCTGGTTGTAATATCTAACAAATATCTCACAAATTAATTAAAACAAAAAAAAAGAATGTTCAATTTCAGCTGATCTGCCCAAAATGTATTAGCTTAAATGAAAAAATGTGTCTGGATTACTGGCTTACTGTATGTAAAGGTAGGTTTACCTGCACCACAGCTCAGAGCAGGGACACTTTATATTCATCCATCACATGCAGTCACTGCCATAATCTTCGTATGAATGGATTCTAAATATCTGGTTACAGACTGATGCACGCCTGAATGTGGGTTATGCCAATTTGTGAATAACCTCATGACTCTGTCACAGCTATAAAAAAAAAGAAGAAAAGAAAATCTATGAGAATTGTTCACTAGTAATTTGTGTTTAAATGACAAAAACTCAGGCAAAACAAAGACAACAAAAGAGGTCTGGAGGATCAGCTGAAGTTGGGTGTCATCGTTTCATCATCTCCACTTCTTAAGAAAGCTCTCAGAAGCTGGCAGTCTGTCTTCTTTGTAAGTTAACTGCAATTTTTCTCAGTGTGAGACCTTGTTCTGCATTCACTTAGGAAAAGACAGTTACTTGTGTAGTTGCTGCTCCTAATTTGCAACTCAGATGCGCAAAGTAAAACGCGAAGAAGAGGGGAAATATGTACAAGATGCCCCTTGTTCACTGAGCAAAGCTACAGAAGAAGATGGTTCAAACATCAACAATCTCTAACTGGCACAAAATAGCTGTCACTTCAAGTTGCTGCCAAAGAAGACTCAAACATAGATGACTGCAGCTAAATTATAGAGAATTCATACACTTGACTTGCACGCATGCTTCCCACACACACTTGCGCGTCCTCGGTGTACGTGATGAGAGCAGGTGTTGGATGTAATGAGTTTGTCTACAAGCTGTTATAAAATGACAACTGGGAGTGTGGCCCCTATCACTGGCAGATACACCCACTTTTTGCACACTGAACGCAAGCGCACACAAACGCACACTGCTGCTACATCCCTAACTACATACTTCTGTCAATACCACTTGTCTTTCAGGGAGCGGGTCAACTGTGAGCAGAGGAAGAGTTGTGATGGCATTGGTCCACACCTCTGCGCGCGAGTGTGTCAGCGCATGAATGAATGTTTGCCTATACTTCTATCTTACACACAGCTAGGGTGGACAGATGTCTTCCCGCATGAGATGTGTGTGGCAGATATGGTAATGTGTGAATTAATGTCACACGGCCACACCTTGCGGTCCGCATCACGCCGTCTCATCTCAAGGACACGATCGGCACTGCCAGCTACCGAGGCTGTAATTCACTCCAAATCCTCCTTTCAATCACTTTCACAATCTGCCCATCAGTAATACATCTTTGGGTACCACACTCCCGCAGTTTCACCGCTCTTATCAGAATTATCATCAGACTCTGAGACACTTTAATTGGCAAGTGCAAGTAAAGAAGAGGGAACTTTTCTTGTTAGCAGCTGAGGCAAAAATCTTGGTCAATTAAGGACAATTGAAAGAAGACAGACCCTGAAAACACAGATAAAAATAGGACAAAACACAAGAAAACATACCAAACACATTTGTACTTAATAGAGAAACCTTTTCCAGCATTAATAATTCACTTTATTCTGATAGGTAATAACATTTAAGTGTATGACTAAAAGCGTAGGATGAATGCATGGCCATCAGACGCTCTTTGTTATTCACCTGTGGAGTTTATTCAATGGTGAAAGAGAGGATCCACTAAGCGCTTGCTGGGGTCCAGAAATGGTGTCCTTCCTCTTTTTTTTTACCTTCCTTTAAAAGTCCTTTCTCACTGTTGAACACAGGCCTAAATGCTTCAGAAACCCATTAATTTGCATTCTTCCATCCATCAATTCTTCCATCTGTCTATCCACCTAAAAAGCTTCTCTGCCTTCCCCTCCATCCTTATCGCTCCATCTGTCCATCACTGCTCATTACTCTCACCAATTTCCATTCCTTCCTCTGTCATGTTTGCGACCATCCATCCATCTTCTTCAATAAAAACACAACGAAAACCGCAGGATGTGAGAATTCATTAATTTACTAGTGTTAACATGTAAAAAAAGGTATAAGCATAGTCTATGTGCGTCAGTGTGGATTCACTTATTGAAGTTCCGCTTTTCAATTTGCAGGAATTTGCATTAAAAAAAAAAAATTTACTGCAGGATGTTAAAACAGTTCCTGCCTTTATTACTAAAGTTTTTGTGGATTGTACTGGCAATAGGGAAAGTTGTAAACAGTGTGAAATCACTATAGATAAATAAGTTAGATGTTTATACAAGAGTCCGGGGTGAATCTTACTGACTGCTATAAACTAGGGAAACGACACAGGTAGGCACTTTTTAATTTGTATGCGTTTGCTTCAGGGAGAAAAAAAAAAATATGAATGTGTCTATATAAATTTCCTGACAACTTCAGCTAGTTTAACCTCACAAAATCCCAAGTTTAGATAGCAAAGGGAATTAGTCTAAACACACAAAGCGCTGTTTATTCTCGGCTTTATCTGCAAACTAATCCGGACAAACAAAACAAAAAAAAAAGCATCTAACACACCACTACCTGTGGTGACTTGATCTGATAGAAGTCCCAGCCAAAAGAATCCCCTTTGTGTAAAACCAACTCATCATCTCCCAATGTGAACAATGTATCTTTCTCTGAAAACTAATTTCCCTGTGAAAATGGGGTTTTAAGTCTTTCGAGGCCCCTTTTAGAGCCTAATAAACTAATTCCAAGGCTGATGCCGAAAGAGGCTTATTTTAATTTCACAAGGCTTTGTTCGAATTTGTTTTACATTATGATGCTGCTGGGCAGAGGAGGGGGGTTGTTGGGTAATGTTCTCTCTTTTTTTTTAATGTATTCAGGTATCTTGTTTTGTTGTTTGAGCTCCTCGCACTGTAAAAGCGAGAAAGGAAAAATATGTACAAGCTCAGTCTGGCTCGTTCTCCCGTTCCCTCTGCGTGCCTGTCCTTCTGTGTCTGCTGATGTGCAATACAGAGAATAATGGGTCACACATCTACTCTAAAATGGTGTATATTAAAATGATAAAAATCGTGCTCTCACCGATGCCTAGCCGCAGTGCTGGAAAAGAAGCTCGCGTCTTTCTGCACCACTTTAAGGCTGTCTTTCCATAAAATAAATATTTTTGCTGCACATTAAAGCAAAGTAAATCTCCATAAACCCAGTGATTATTCTCACTATTTTCCAGTTGGCCCGAATAAGCCAGGCAGCCTCATACCAACTGTTGTAAGTCCCTCACAAACAAGCAAACACACACACACAAAATAAAGGACATAGACATGGAGTGAAAGTTGGACGAGTTTATCCTTGTCTGTTTGTTGTGAGCCGACAATAACAGCTATAGAGATGGATTTCATCACATAAAAAACACAAACAAAGAACATGAATGAGTAAAGTTGCAGGCACATCAAAAACCTCCTGAGGGAAAGTAATACGTGCAAAACTGTGGTTAACACACAGGGTGCAGAGCAGTGTAATTGCAGCCACTAATGACTATAATAATATACTTTAACACTGGGCTGCTCAACTCTGGGCTGCCTCTGCTGATTGCAATCACTGTTAATTGCACGTGTTTGAGCCAATTAAGAACAGTAGCAATTTCAACTGTTGCTGCCCTGACTATGTCCGTCTCATTCTAGCAAGTTTACCGAAAATCAGCTTTTCGTTTTATGAAAAACATTTTTTTAGGGGGGAAAATGTAATCACAGAAATGAATAAAGTGAGGAGTAAGCAATAACTTCAAAAAACTAATTATCGTCAGAGCAAGTAGTGCTAGACGTGCCTTTACAAGACACAAAGATTATGTGTCTGTTTGTTCAGATTAACAACACAGCCCAGGGGAAAGTAAACCTCTAACAGCCTTTAGCCTTCTGTTCTTACTGGAAACAAAATATTGTGCCTGAAAGTACACCAAAACCAATAAAATAACTTTTAAAATGTGAGTTTTAATTCATACGGATAATGCTTTTCCCAATAAATGTAGTCCCACACCTACGATCTGACTGGCCACCCAAGAGGCCACCTCAGTTCTGGATAAATGTGTTCAAAGATATTCTGTATCCAAGACATGAAAACTCACGAATATTCAGAAATATGAAAGCGAGAACTCCAAGCACAAGTGAAAGGAGTAAATAACGATGCTCCCCATTGACTTCCATGTCCTATCCCTCAAATACAGGAGCTGCATCTCAAGGACATGTCAGAGCCTCACCCTTTTAAAATCAAACCAAGTGCACTACTTTAACATTAATCATTGTAATGTTGGGTAAATAGATCAGATCAAAACACATTTACTGAGCTGAGATTGGAAGTGCTGTTGATGTGTTAAATGATGACATGATTTTTTTAAAACTTGAATCTCTGGGTTGACATTGTAGGCACTGCAGCCTGAAGATGGTGTTTAGAAAGTCTCAATATCACTTTTATATTCTAAATATCACAATTAGTTGTATTCTAACTTATTAATAACATGCTTCATGAATTTTAAACAGCTGCACTCACATCTTAACCACTGTAAGTTTGAATACTTTCACTTGCTGGCAGTGCAAACTAAAGACTGTTTACTGGCAATTGTATCTCTACCACCACTCCATCCTCCTTGCACAGTACTCGTATGCTCTTGTAGCCAAGAGGAAACACTGTTATAGGAGTCAACAAGCCTCATATTGGTTGCATCTAACAGTGCGGAAAAGAAGAAACCTTCTTGACATTTTTACATGCACTTGGTAACAATCTGCACAACAAAGATGAGAAAATACGCAAGCTTTATTGGACATTCACACAACAAATGGTCGCTTTGCTTTTATGCCACAAATAGCAGCATGGGGCACTTTACAAGCCTCTCCAACAGTCAGAGCGTGGTCAGGGAGAGCAGTGTCATGCCTATAAATATCACCCCTCGCCAAGTCCTGGCATGATGGAACCAGCTGAGCTAGCTAGACGCTGAGGTAACATGTCATTGTGCGGAAACTAAAGCTATTGACAGGCATCCAACTGGCCTGTACTGCAGTGAAATGCTACCCCTAAAGTTACACAGGCACATCTGACTCACGACAGAATGGCTTTCCTTAACTTCCAGTGCCTTCTCTTTTTTTTCTCTTTTTACATTAAGGGCCTTGATGCCTCATTAAGTTTCCCCTTTATGAGACAAAACCATTTGGAAATGTACTGTATACTTCATCGCTGCCACTTAGGCTAAAAAGAAAAATGTTCCAAACATATTCTGCATAAAGAAAAAATATAATTGTATAAGAACTTATACAGCGAAGCTGTACAATTTTCCAATTCTGAAAACACTTGTGATAGGTCTTTTGCGGTTATCCTTGTTCTTCAGGGTACATCAATACATCACCATTAAAATCAGAACCGTGCATGCCTCTGTGCGTGGTTGTGTTTGTTACCATCCCCATTCCCCTGTTTGAATAGCAGTATAATAGCTTTTACTCATAATACCTATACTAAGTAAAAAACAGTCATCTTTAAATGAAAAAAAACAAAAAACATCTCTTCTAACATTTTTTAGGCAGATCAGCCTCATTCATTCACTGACCATCACTTCTGAGTGTCTGCATGTGTATTTTCACAGATTGAGACTCTCGAGGGACTATACTCTGAATTTCACCTGCTGCACCCATGTAGCTTGCACACACACAGATACATAGTGCCAGCAGCCATTTCACCATGCTCCTGAATGCCATTAATTCCTGTGCCACATCTCCTTAGGTGAGAAACTAGTGACAGAGGCAACCTCGGTGAGAGAAATGTTCCTCCTCTGCATCGCCGTCCCTCTCTTTTCTCTTTCCATCCCTTCAGTTCCATCCATATTCAGCAGGTTGAGGCATGCGGAATGAGGAGAGACGGAAGAGGAAGGTGGAGATGGGGAGAAAGGGGGAAGTTGGTGTGGGTGATTGTAAATTCAGCACCAGCGCGTCTTGTTGCACGAGAATGACCCATCATTTCACACTGGGCCAAATGGCATGAATTCATAAATATAAATAACAGCAGCAAATTCATCTTTTCAGGATGGCGTACAGAAGCACAGGCAGGGCCACATTAGAATAAAGATGCCTTCTCTCTCACTATCTTTCTATCCTCCTATTATTACCCACCGCACACCCTTCTTGCCTTCTTTATCAACTTCCACGTTTTCCCAGCTCCTTCTTCCTAATTTCCCTTTTCCTCCACTATCTGCTTCCTTTTTTATTGTTGTTGTTCTCTTCCAACCAGTGCATATCTACTTCGTGATGATTCAGAGTTATACAGTATGTGGGAAGAGCAGACGAGTACACAGTTTTTCTTGCTCTCTTATGGAAGAATATGCATTAGACCTAACTCCCCTTGCACACTTTTCTACAGTATTGAATCTGCTTTTTAAAAATGTTTCAGGTGTAGGTTTAGGGGTGAAAGAACACACAAGAGACCTGCCTAGCTGAAGTAGGAAGCAGCAAATGAGTGGGAAGAGATTGGCCTGGGCCGCTGACAGTTGGATTGATTAACAGCTTGGCTCTGCCTCTGAAAAACTGACGTCCTTTGATTTTGTACAGTTCTTCAGTTCTTTTCGCTGCAAATTTCCATCCGCCCTACCCCTTTGATTGTTCAGCTCGCTGCTTTATATTCTTCTTGGCAACACTCAGTCAAACGTACACACACAATCAACAGTTCTGAATGTGGCTGTACACACCGAGAGGCACACAAAACATTATACCAAGGGCAGATACAACTGATTAGTCAAACTGCCACCTCTCCACACCACCAACGCTAATGGTTACCACGGTAGTCAGAGATAAATATGTCCAATCAGAGACAATCACTGAGCGGGCTGAAGAGGCAGGTGAACTAATGACAAGGATGGAAGAGAATGATGAAATCCTCTCACAGAGCCTGACAGTCATTTGGCAACAGTGAAAACAAGTGGGTTTATTTTTTTTTCCTCATGCATCAGGTGGGAACGAATGACACCCACAGCCTCCATCTCTCTCTCTCGTTCATCCTTCTATCAAGCTCACCCCTCAGGGTCTCTCCAACTCTCCAACTCCATTTGCCACTTTTCTGTAATAAAAACTCCACCTGAAGGGATTAAACAAATGTAAATACAGGTAAAGTATAATAGCTAGACCAGCACACCATGCTTTTACTCTTTCAACTTTATGTTGAAATGAATATGCAGGCCAAAGTACAACAGACTGCAGCTGCTGAAAATGTTTGAGTGTGAGTTCAGAAAAATAACTGAATAGCTGGATTACTGCCACTCAAGCCTAATTTTAGTGGCAGGTGTAGAACTTTGCTAGAGGTTGAAGCAGGTAATGACTAATAAAAAAGGAGGCAATGTATTTTTCTTTTCTTTTAAGATGTGCTGCAATGCAGAAAAATCTAACCAGACAAGTGTTATTGTTATCGTCAGGATTATTTTACATTTTTCATTGAAGATTTGGGGAAAAGGAGGGGACAATAAAAGCTAAACATCTGATTTATTAAAAATTTGAAACTGCTGCTGCTACCTATTTGAAATATTTCTGATTGGTCGGTATTAAAAAAAAAAAAAAAAAACGCTCTTTCTTTGGCATAGCATTTTGTTTTAATGTAGTTTTTCATTGCTACTAGTCTGTAGCTGATACAGATCAAACTGCTGCTAACAAATAGGCCCCACTTTATTGCTCTGCTGTTTATTTTTTTGCGAGTCTGCCAGCTTCTAAGTAATATCAATATATCTGTACTCAACGTCAGCGAACAACGCCAAAGTATTACCTGGTCTGTAATCAGTTCATGCAACCCTTGCATATGGCCCGCCTAAACGATCCTTCTCAGGCAGAGAACCAGCGCATTACTCAGGCCAGCACATGTGTCATAAGCCCTCTGTTGAGTGAATTTATAATGGAAACACAGAGCACAAGCAAAGAAGAAAATGCACTTAAGGGGTGCTTAATCACAGATGTGGCTCCTTGGTCTAAATCAGAAATGGATGAGGAAAACTGGAACTATATGGGCGCATGGATGTTCCAGCACTTTGTGGAGAGCAAAAAGGCTCCGAGGCATTAATGATGAACACTATACAGTTATTCATCTTCCAGATTTAGAGCTTTAAGGAGTTCTTCAAATAATAATGACTCTGAAAAGATTAAACAAAAAGGTCTTGCTTTGGAGAACATGGTCGATCTAATGTATAGGACTTCGGCCGATGGCGGCGCCAGATTTTAAATCTCTCAAAACATATAAGAGAAAGGTCATACGTGGCTCGTTTTTTTATTCAACCCCGAAATTTTCATGTTGTTTTCCTGTTGCTGCTAAAGGCTCTTTATGGAAAATGGGTACAGTGTTACATGCCAAACAAAGGTCAGTATGTGTGTGTGGAAAACTGAGTCGTGTCAAATCACAAAGGTCAGTATGACGCCTGCTTGCGAGAGGTAGGAATTTCTGCGAGTGACTGATGCCTTCGGTATGAAGAAAAGGCCGCATCTGCTCAGTTTATTCACAGGATCAACACTGTCAAACACTGAGGCACAAACAAGTATATTGCAACATTATAACAAGAGAATTTAAACAGATGAACAGTTAATACTGTTCTGCCCATATTCACGCACTATGTTTTTTCTTTACAGTACTTTAGATGTGGGTAAGCAGTTTCACGCTTTAGTCATCTTGTAGGTGTAACTACCGCTGATGATTGCTCTGCAAAATCACATTACAGCTGTGGACTATGAGGCCATTTCACAGAATTAAGCGCACCCCGTACTGCAAACACCATTTGCTTGTGATGTTTCTCGGATAGTTACACTCCCATCCCTGTATACAGTGTTAAACAAATTTAAGAGTGTTTCCATTAACACAAATCACTTGATTTAAACATCACTGAAACTTTATGGGAACCTCTGGAGCATCAAACGTAACACAGATTTACACCCTCGCCTCTATCCTTCAAAGAAATGGAGGCTTCTTCGGCACAGAAGAAGTATCGTAGCACACAAATGGAACCGAAATAGAATATAATAAAGATAACGTATGTGTATGTGTCAGTAATGAAACTCGCGCACTAATATCTCTAATAGTCGATTAATATATTTATTTCTAAGGAGAATAATCGTTTTCTACTCAGTCAGTTGCGATGTACCCGTTTTGCACAGCCACACAGTGTTAAAGAAAAGAGTCTGAAAATTGAGTGCTGCAAACAGACAACAAAGCAATAATGTCACCTCGGAGAAAACGTGTTTAGTTTGAAAGTCCAGGGTCCACTGCTGACACTCGAGTTCCTTTTGATGGAACCAAGACAAACTGCTTTTATTGAAATGTCAAAAACGGTTGAACTAGCATTCCAGACGACTGGCCAGCGTCAACATACACTGCTGTTTATTTCCTTAACACCTCACTAAGTTGACTAAATGGACATCCCACGGGTCTACTCGCTACATCACCACTGCTCCACTGAAACTGTAAAGAATCGCATTAGATTCTTATATTAATCTACACAACATGATGGAAACCAAATTATAGGAGGTGGCTGTGGCCTTAATGCTTCTTCTACCCATCTTATTTCTGTGGCTTCTTTCTGGTGTGGGTCTGTGTTGGATATTCTAACTACTAGCCTTTATCACACACACGCTGCCTCTCCTCGCTGTATGCAAAAGGTGTAGAAAAAAAGGCAGTGAAAATGATAACTGATAACCCCCCGGGGCAAATACAGCAGGTGGCTGAGGAATAACTGTAAGCGTATGAATGCGCTTTCATCATCCTGCAGATCAAAACAGCACACTAAGGATGGCTTGTTTGATCTTGAGAAATTATGATGTAGTTAATGCCTGAGCAGAATCTGGAGCTTAAAAATCCAATGGCTGTGTACCAAAGAGGGACAAAAATGTCAACTTCGCGTCAGCAGGCCGGGATACCTGGAAGTCGATTCCTTTATCTTTAGGAAAATGTCAAAAAGAGCAATATGTGCAACCTATCTATATGAGAGTCAAATGTCCGTAGCTATAGTCTGATCATAGAGTACATCAAAAACCGCATACAAAAGTATTAACTAACTACAAAGAGCAGTTAGCTCATTATTTATCACATTCAAATGTTGTTGTTTTTTTAAACAAACTAATTAACAACAAATTAAAGGACATTTCTATCTCACACTTCTTCAGCAGCTAGTGAGCTATCAGCACGGAAAGTTGGTCTTTATTCCTGGTTGTAATCCCCGATTGGTCAACTGTTTATCCAGCTGGCACATACAACTGTCTCAGTGAGTACAAAGGAATTTCTGTCTGAATTACTGAAGAAATCAAAGCAGGCTCAATATTCAATGTAATTATTTTTCTTGGAGAACTGTTACAGGACGAACAACGAGGCAGCGCATAGAAATGCAGAGCGGGTTGGTTTTAAACATTAGAATCACTATAGCATGTAATGTTAAGACTTTTCGTCAAGTTAAGTAGGCATGTAGACCGTCTTCAGGCTCAGTGTTTCAATTTGAAATAAAATAATGAGTCTCTTATTTTATTTAATAGGTTTAATTCAGCAGGTTCACTTCAATAAAGAAAGAACTGCACTGGATGGCAGAGATATAGGTCTCAAGTCCAAGGGCTTGAATTATATGAAAACATAGAGATAGTGTTTTGAAAAAAAGCCCCATTCTATTTAAAATTTGGGAAAATCTTTTGCCATCTTTAACCCATATACATTATTAGTCAGTATATCATCCCTTCATGCACTCTCCTGGGTGTTTCATGCAGTCTCCTTCAGCTTTTCCTTGTTCTTTTTCTCTAGCAAATATCATGCATCTCAGCCAGACTGAAGACAGCTGATTGATTCAATCAGTTTAGGTTATTCCATGCCTTTACCTAAAGGTTGTTTACAGTCATTGTCCTGCTGAATGATGAAGCTACTTTGGCTCCACATTTCAGAATCCCCCTCTCTACATTCACATTCATTCTGCTGCTAACGTCGGTAGTAAAATTGTGGATAAATGTCAGTGTGTCAGCTCCATTCGCAGCTGTACAAGCCCAAGCCATGACAAAACCGCCATGTTTGACAGATGAGGCGGTTCGCTGTGAGTCATCTGCAGTTTTTCTTTTCCACCACTTTTCGTGTTTACATAATTGTAATAAAAAAGTTTCCTTTTGTTTTAGTTTTGTTGAAACAGTCCACCAGTTGTTGTTGGGTTTTGTTTTGTTTTGTTTTTTTACCTCTAATGCGGCCTACAGGAAAGTTGCATCTTGTTTTGTATCCACTGAGGTTAAGGTCATGGATAACTGAATACCTACATTCAGGGGAGCATTCTTGACATGCTGTGCAGCCGTAGAGAAATTTTGCTTAACAATGGAAATGATTTTCTAGTCATCCACCAGACCTTTGCCCTTTGGTCCAGCAGGGCATCATCTCACATGTACTTCTTCTTTAGTGCTAAATTAAACTACACAAATGAAAGCATAGACCTGGTAGCCATTATTATATATTTAATAAAATGTGTTAAAGACCAGATACATTTATGGTGATGATATGGTGGTATAGAAAAAAGGTTGATATGCCTATCTTTAACAGTCATCTAGATTATTGGGCGTTAATCACATATATGGGAGTTTTGTTGTTACAAATTCTATGCCTACAGCTGTCAAAGAGGTGGTCATTGTTAACCTGGGCCCTGGAAGATCCAGTATGGAAATCTCATTCTTTATGATCCGCAAATTTAGCTCAGCTAAGATTTTATGTTGGATGCCCTTCCTGATTCAACCCTCTAAGTTCATCCAGGCTTGGGTCCCGGCTTGGGATTACACTGCCCAATGAAGCCTAAAATAATGTGCAAAGATGCAAATAAACTTACCACACAGAATATCAGAGACATTTCTATCTTTGTAATATAGAGTAAAGAGATAAAAAGGAAGAGGAAAGAGCAGAAAGAAGCTTTAACATGGGGGTCTAACAAGGACTGACTTGCTTCTAGATGCAGCCTCTAAAAGAATTGCAGTTACAGTTATTTACAGCATCAGCTCGGCTCTTCACCCCCAGAAATTGCCACTTAAACAAAACACAGACACAAGGACGATCACATGACTTGGCGTGGCTTAAGAAACAGAAACTTAAGAAACTGTGACTAATGGCAGGGCACTACTGGTGCTTTAGTTAAGCTTTGTAGTAAAATATACTGAAACTTAGATGTTTCTTTTATTTTTAATAAAAGCACAGATTGTCTTGTTATAAACAGTATGTGTGTAAATCATAATTGAGAAATATTTGAAAATTTTGACATGTGCTCATTGATGCTGGTACAAATCAGCCATGTGGCGCTGTTATCTGGAGTTACTGGTGCCCTATACTTGACTGCAGTCTTTGCCATGAAAATTTGGCATTACCTTAACTTTTTGTGTGAAGCCTCTTTGTAAAACAGTGATGCATGTCCCAGGGTGACTGGTGGGGGTAGTGTACTCAGCTACTATCTGAGCCAAATTTCCTCGAATACCAATGGTTTGTAAAACACACCAACAGTGCCAAATAACTGGCTAAAGCATTCATCTCTCATTTCTAATCCCTGTTAATATTATTATTTCTTTTAAAATTCTAAAGCTGAAAAATCTGTCTCTCTCCCATCCTAATTTTAACTTAACAATGTTCCCATTTTTCCAACCTCTCATCACTCATTCCTTCCCTCTGCTCTCTTCTTTACCACTTCCCTCTTTGGCAGAATGATGGAGTAGGGATGTCAATGGAGAGGCATGACAGTCAGATCGTTGGCTGTCACATAGACTGATGTTTGTTTCTTCCCACTTAGACAAATCTGACAGTTTAACAATGAACTTCTCAATGTCCAAACACTTGCTGCGCCTACACGTATACTTTCAGATGTACACAATCATCACACTCGGAAGAGCTATAAGTTGAGCAAGCACCCCGCTGTGTTCGAATAAACGCAAACACGGATACACCGCCACGTGGTCATATTGGTACTCTAGATCTCATATCACATGGAGTGTGATGAGTTGGAACAAAGAATGCCGGGTCAAAAGGAAACACAGTTTTTAACACTCAGATGCGACTGTTCTCAAATCCTTACAAGATTTTAATAACCGACATCCTCTTAAGTTAAAGGAAATTCAACCTGCAGTATGCACGGTCAACTGCCACTTTATAATGTACACCTGGGTTAACTGCTCATTAATTCAAATATCTAATCAGCCAATCACATGCACCAAGTGCATATACTGTAAGCATGGAGACGTCAAAAGGAGCATCAGAATGGAGAAGAAAGGTGATGTGGAATATGGCGTGTTTGCTCATGTCACATGGGCTTGTCCGATTATTTCAAAAACTGTTGATTAACTGAGCCTCAGTCTCAACTTTAAGGTCAAAATGAAAATAAAGTAATCACAACTAACCAACTGTGACCAAAAGTTCCATTACGGTCTAAATTTGGTGTCACCTAAAAAGAATAACGTCTAAAAACAAAAAATTCTGTATGGTTACTGAGAGATCAACAGTTTAATCATTAGCATGTTAAATATCTAAAACACAAGTAAGAATATTAGGTTAGTGAATATAAAATAATACAAGACAAAACAGTGATTTGATCGTAAAATCTTCTTATTCTTCTTTAACAGAACAAGTACATGCAGAGGTGTTTTTTTTTTCCCTTTGCAGGTGTTTACAGTTGGACAGGGGTTAGATATCCTTCCTACTAGCTCAGCTTCTTCAATAATAGATGCCTGTAAGACGTTACTGTTCTATCTCCAGCTAGGGGGCCGTGAGCCAGCGGTTGCGATGGCTTGTGGAGGGTTATTCATAGAACGCGTGCACACACAAGTGCGCACATATACACATGCATGCACACTCTTCCCATTTCAACCATGCAATCCTGCTCCCTCCTCTCCCAGCTGCCCTATTAAACTGAAGAATCTCGGGAAGTGAAATGAAACTAGTAAATCTTGACTGCTTTTATGATTGACTTGATATGATTTGTATTATAATTTGGACCCGGTGCTCCATCTCGCTCTCTCCTGCTGCCTCCCACCAACTTACTCCTCCCCCCTTCCTACTCCTTTCATTACTTAGATTGGCTCTTGTGAAATAGGCCATAGGGTCTTCATAACGCGCATATATTCATATGTATACACACATGCTCAACTTTGAAACCTTGCGGTCTCTTAATAAGTAGTTCTAAATGTGGCGTAAAGGCAGCAGAATGTAGGGAGCACTTAAATGTTTTAAAAGTGTCCAACTTTCACCTCAGTATGAGGAGAAAGCTTGAATGTGTAGATGAGATGAACACTTACAGCAAAAAACTGAGAACAAACAACCCAATCAGACCCCTCCCTGCACAGATTGGGCTGACTTCATAAATGAATGTATGAGAAAGCCTGCAGAGATAACCATTGGGCATAAGGGCCTTGGAGAGAATCATTATATCGACTAGGTGATGGACTAACTGACGGACTGACAGACTGATGGAGTGACTGTCTGAATGGATGCTTTGAAATGCAGGCAGTTTGAAGCTGAAAGTCTCAGGGTCTTTGACCATCTGACTCTGAACAGACAAAAGGCAAGAGAGGGCAGCTTTTCCGACTACGGGCCCTTTAGCCTTCTGTGACTTCATCAGAAGAAATGATAACTACAACTCCGGCTTCCACTCTGCTTGGCTGATGCCCTAGGGCAACACTTTCCTCACCGTTCTCCCTCTGTTAGTGAGAGCATCTGTTGAAAATGAAGGCCAAGTCGTAAGTGCTGGCCAGGCCTTTCTACTTCACGCTCAGATCTGGAGCCTAAGCACCTGCAACACCCTTCTTTATAAAATTACTTTTTTTCTAGTGACAATTTGCCAATGAGAATTCAAAAAGCAGGTCTTATCGGAGTAACAGCAGAGAGCGAGCCTTTGCCTAAGTAGCTTTTTAACCTTCTTTTCAAACTAGCTTTTATGTACAGAGAGTTTTTACAAACAGATTTTACATGAGCGGGACCGACTGTTCTGCCCACTCTCTATCACGGTCATTAGAATCCATAAAATGAAACCCAACTCTCAGTCTCCTTACTATCACTGTTTAACTTCTAACCACTATTTTTCCCAGCATAGCAAAAATATCTCCTGTGTAGCAAGAATTAACTCTGGCCAAGCTTCTGACACAGCCACAGAAGGGCCTACAGCCACACATCTGTCTCCAAAGCCAAATGAGTCACAGAAGCCTGGGCCCAGTTACCTGCTGGGGCCCCATGTCTGTCCCAGTTGCTGACCACAGGAACACACATATGCACAATTTTACACAAGGACACAGCCAGAGCGGCAAATACACACACACATATGCACGCCCTTTCTCTCTGCGATTTTCCAGTCTCCTGCGGATGGCACGTGTTATATCAACAACCTTTCCTGCCAATATCATCTCTTTTTAACAAAGTAGGAGCAAATCATTCAGTCTACATTCTGTGGTGAGAGGCCAAGGCAAACTGGATCTGCTGAGGCAATGGCATAGAGGCTCCTGGCACCGGGAGCAAAGCGGGGCAGAGAGGAAATGAGAGGAGAGAAGAGGAAACAAGGAGAGAAGGAAAAGAGGAGAGGTCATATAAGAGGAGACACGAGGAAAGAGCAAAGTATGGCACAGGAAGCACATTAAATCTATCTGTATGGTAATGCTATTACCTCCCATCCGATCAGCATGGTCCCCTCCGCACTAACTGGCTACCCTCTAGCTTTCATTAGCAACATGAATTATGGATCTGCTCTTGCATCTAAATGCTAAGCATTATGCCATTTGTGATGCAGTTTTCCACATTCTTCCTTCTCTTTCTTTACCGACTCCCCTGTCTCCCTCCACCTTATCCTCCTGGTCTTTTCCAGAGTTGCCACAGACTACAATTACTGCAGAACCATTAGGTCCATGTTGACAAAATTTCCATACCATCATATACCCCTTGAGATACCGATCGTGAGAAGTTTTCAGATACTGCAAGCATGTGCACGCGCACAGACATACACACACACGCACACACACACAAGTGCATCA
Organism: Perissodus microlepis; assembly: GCF_051167445.1. Classification (NCBI taxonomy): domain Eukaryota; kingdom Metazoa; phylum Chordata; class Actinopteri; order Cichliformes; family Cichlidae; genus Perissodus; species Perissodus microlepis. The sequence goes on from NC_140472.1 coordinate 24,231,718, forward strand.
TACAAAACAAAGATTTTCTTCTGCAAGATGTGGCAGCACCAAAACTGTCAGGGTGAAGATGGAAAACGAGGATAAATGGACAAAATAAGTAAATTCTATAAACAGAAACAATGAAAAAACTGTGAGAAAATGCGTGGAGACCAGTAAAGAGATATGAGTTTAAAAAAAGAAGTACGGGATAAGAAGAGGATGAAAGAGTTTCTTCTGTTTCATGCTGCTACAGTGTGAGTGAAACCGCATCAGTACGCCTATTGCAGTGCAGGTTTTTAGACGATGCATCAGTAGAGCGTCTGAAACTGGACACTGTGTAATAACAGCTCACTAAAAACATTACAGCTACTCATAAAGAGCCCAAACTCACTTTAATAGCTGTTGAGATGTTTCCTTTGGTCTGACTCCGGGGAAAAGGAAAACATCAGAACAGGCAGGCGGAGGGATGGGGTTTTGTGTGGACTAATACAGGTCAGTGGATCTGTCTGCAGCTAGATGATCCGTATGACTTTTCTGCAAAGCCCCAAACCAAGTTCATTTGTGTGTCCAGCCGTTCTTTCATTAACAGAGTCACAAATAGCCCCGCTGCGGTTAGATGAATGACATCAACCTCTCATTGACTGCTTTACGAGCTCTTCTGACCAGCGTGAGAAACCATGGGATTGAAACCTCACGAAGGTACGGCCCAACAACCCAGCTGAAAGTACACGTGCAGAAACACACGCACACTTTGCTGAAAAGACGATACACACGCACAGACACACACGTATATACACACAAGCAAAATCTACGGAACAGCGCTAGCTTAGACCGCACATACTTTCCCATGCTGATGGAGGAGTTACTAAGTTTTACAAGTTGAGTTTCTCCTCCTAGCCACATTTTTGGGTAAAACGCAAGATCTTTTTTGGAAACACACACCAAAGCAGACTTTTAACTCATGATTCAGATTGTTATAGTTGGAATGTGAACAGAGAGCACATACACATCACAGAGAACATTAGTTCTTGCCACTGTATGCCCTCCCCCTCGCAAACTCGTAAAGCATCATCAGATTACAACAGGAGGAGAAGGTCAATCAAAAGGCAAAAATACAGACACTGGAGAGAAGGACTGGAGGACAGTTGGGCAAAAGGTGTGTTCATATTGATGGGAGCACTTCACTGTGCATCCATATGAGCTGAATGTGTTTGCGCTTTGGCAGAGTGTGAGGCAGATAGCACAACAGAGAAACGAGAAGATTCAAACAGTACAACATGGAAGAAAAACTTTTTGTAGCACACACATACACAGAGACAAAAACAAGCAAGCATCTCTCTAACCTTCCCTGTTACCGTTGGCTCTTTGCAATCAATACACTGAGATTGGAAACACTGTCCCACAATGAACTTTTAGTTTTGTCTAAATGCACAGAAAGAGATTATAAAGAAACAAGAGAAGAAAGTCATGGATGGTTATTTGTGTGAAGGAGAGTTTAATGTATAATCATGTACAGATGTTTTAACTAAAAACTATGAAAGAGGTCTATAAATTTAACTATTTATAGACAGAGAGTGAAACAGAGAACAGCAGAGAGAAGAAACGTATTTCCATATACTGGGAAAATAATGCTTCTTGGGGACAGAAGCTGAAAACCTCGGACTGCACTCTGCCATCTCACGTTTTCAGTGCAGTGTGTGAGGTATTAGTCCTTTAACAAACACGGAACATCTTTGAAAAAGGTGCAACTCAAATGTACAGGATTGGCTCTTGTGAGCTGGCCCTGCTCAAATGTGAGCAGGGCCAGCTACAAAAACATGACCAGAGAAGCTATAATTACAACATTAAAGCACATTATCTCTGTGTGAGTTTATGTTCAGTAAATTATTCAATCATATTTCTACAAAGCAAATAGCTGCTTCTACAATGATGCTCCAAATCTTTTATATAGACCCTAAAATATTAACTTCAAACACTGCATAGCCAACTTTTGATAATTTCTCTCATAATCAAGTAAGGCTGTTCAATATAACGATATATATCGGATGACGATATAAAAACGTCTTTTCCTATTACGCTATCGTTTGTTTCATGGCGTCGTAAAATAAACTGTTTACAGCAATATTTTTTTCATCGTTTTGATGGACACTGTAGTGGTTATATTAATTTCTTAAAGTTCTCTCTTTCTCTTATATTTAATATAACCACACTACTGACGGACAAGCGCCTGTTTTTATGCGTTGTCGTTAGCAACAGCGACGGTAACACCTTCGCGTGTCCGCTTGTTTATGTTCCACATAAACCTTTCACAATAAAGCTCAAGATCCTGTTGAGACTTTTCAAAATAAAGAATCACGTGAAAGAGTATGCGGAGAGTTTACGGATGAGAAGCAAAAAAGAGCCGTCAGGTGCTAAAAAAATAAACCTTAGACTCAAACTTTCAATGAAAATGGCGGCCGTTACAACTTATGTCTAAAAATGTATAGTTTCATGCATCGGTTAAAACACTGGACTCCAGGTAAAGGACGCCCAGCTGGAAACACTTCACGCAAGTTGCCCGAGATTCACAGAATTTACATAAAATGTTACATTTTTGTGATTTGTATTGTTGTCAGGACGATAAATGTCTTATATCGGGATATGAGATTTTGGTCATATTACACAGCCCTATATAAAGTTACACTAAACAGTAGGTCATCTAACTCATGATCCATTACAATTCACAGGTTGTTGTAATGTGTGATATACTGAAAGGAAGCAATCTTTTTTTTTTCATTGTTTGGCTGTATTGCACAAACTAATGAGAATCAAACTCCACTGTGAAGTCAAGGAGGCTCGCAAACACTAACATCCATAAAAAAATGACCTGGTTTCACTTAAATCTGACCAATATCCTAAGAGGAGCAGTGATTCTTAAAAAAGAACTGAAATATTTGCATAAAAATCAAAAATATGTCCTTGACCAAAGTTTGGGTAACAATCCATAGTCGAGATGTTGTGGTGTCAGTGTGTGAAGAGGAAGGGAAAAACCGAGAGAAAGCTGCTCTATGAAATTCAGGACAGATAGGCTTTAAGGATATTATTGGCGCAGCTAATCTAACTACAGCTAAAGCATGCCAGAAAAAGAGGGAAAAACATTTTTAAAAATAGCTGGAGAATCCTTTTTTTTACCTTTTCTTCAAACTGAATAAAACAGACAACCCCACCTCACTCATTAGGTTCCACTCAATTCATCAGCGCTGAATATCTGAAGCGATTTTAGCTGTTATCCTTTCAAGCTGGGGGGGTCACTTGGTGCAAAGAAACAGGGAGCTGCCTCAATGCAGGTAGCCTGAGGTGTTCTTGCGTGACTGCATATGATAGTTACACAGCACTTTCAGCCCCCCAGAGACACTGACAATCAAAACAAACAGAGCCAGAGTTGGTTTGTCATGTTTCTTGCAGCTGCAAATTGCACATAACAGCCTGGTTAAATTATAGTTGCACAGCTGAATCCTTGTTATGTTAACATGACAAATGTACCATTTTGCCACTGTGCACATAAAAGTATAAACGGGTTTTTCCCGTGTTTGTGTTTTATTTTTATTTTTTGCATAATATGTGATAGGTGCGACACTCTGGACAGACTCTTCATATTGCAGGATGTCCCCAGTTCTGCTTGGGAATCCCTTGAGGACTAATGCGACTAAATTTCCTGAATGAGAGCGTGCCACAAAGAAGGAGCGAGCTTAAGAACGGGGTTACTTATAAGTGAGAGAAATAAAGAAAGAGAAAAAAATGCCTATCCACTGTGTCATTGTTCCTCCTCCTTTGTATTCACGGGGAAGCTGGCTAAAAGACAGGCGGGGATATGGCCTCTTTTCCCCTTCATCTTTTGATAATCCCATCTTTTTTTGTGTTTGATGTTCCTCTCTATGCTCTTTGAACAAATCCCCTGTCCCTGCCCTCATAATCGCATTACCTCCTAAGGTGTGGTGCGCACAGGGTAACTGGACCTCACCAGTGCCAGCACACTACTCCACAATCCAGTACTGCCTGCCAGCAAAACATACAAGCACATACTCATGCACTCCCTCTCTAAGAAACATACAAACAAATACTGAAACACACAAGAAGAAGAAGAAGAGGAAGCCAATTTTTCTCCTGCCAGAAGAGCCGACTGTGTTGAGATGGCACAAGCAAGCTACAGTTGGTTCAAACGACAAACTGGCAACAGGAGCGTCACACCTGACTACAACAGTGTGTGACCACACTAACAGATCTGGGAAAAGGAACACTGGTTTCTCTACCTGACTCGCTTTTTCTGAGAACCACAGCCACCAAAAGGGACGGCAAGAGGACAAAATCACAGGAAGAAAAGGATAAGAAGGAGACAAAGACAGAAAGCAATATAAGCCCAGAGCTGGGAAAGAAGAGTGGGTGGCGTCCAGAAGCTATTAAAACTGTTTTTCATGTTGAGCCAACAAACATAAGTGAGTTATTAAATATGAACCATATAAGACTGGGACCACAGAGAGAGAGAAGAGCAAGGAAAAGGAAAAGAACGAAAACAAGTCACGAAAAAACAACAAGAAAAGGTGGAGAGAATGCAGGCTTTGTGGCGCTTTCCATAGAAACTCAGAACTGTTTCTCAGATATTTCCAGAACAAAAATTTCCCAGTGTCATGTTTCTCATGCATAACGGTTGACACATTAATTACCGTGGAGCCAGAAAATACTTAAATGATCAAAGCTATAATAAGCACAATTCTGAGGGAAAGAAGTTCGAGAAAAACTGGTGAAAATGATTAATGCAGTGTTGGTTTCCTTACCTTGATTTAATACAGCGACATCAGAAGCAACATGAAAAAGAAAGAGAAAAAGGGCAAGATGATGGTTAAAATTTCATCTAAACAAAGAAAACCTGCATGTGCTTTGACAATGTGTCAGTGGGAGTGGAGATTTAGTGCAGCACTTCTCACTTTTAAGCATTATCAGTAAGAGCACTAAATCATAGTTCAGCCAACATTGGGCTGGTTCATTTTGCCTTTTTTTTAACTTCTCTATAGTTTTCCAACCTATACCAGACTAAGAAGAAGAACAAGTCCCACTAGAATAAAAATAGCATGACAACCTCCTTGTGACTTGATGGCTGTCCCGTGATTTCACTGAATTTCTTATGCTGTCAGAGATCGATTTGCAGGTAGCTGTGGTGACCAACTGGTCGCTCAGGGATTAAGGATGTAGTACCCTCAAGCTCTGAGTGACCAGTTCCCAGGTGATTGCACAGGTCACCTGGTGGGAAGCAACCTGTCTCCAAACAATCGTGGTCTGACTTGGTCGTACTCGGCCCGACTGGTAAAGGGTTGCAGTGGGTTAGCGTGTAATTTCTGAATGAAGAAATATAGCCAACATACGGTGGGCCTGTGAGGTCAAATGCATGGCAATGTAAGAAAACATCAGAAAAAAACCCCCCAAAAAAATGCTGAAAAAGCACACAAGCACAATGGAACTTGAATAAAACACAAGGGAAATAGAAAAAACAGTAGCACTGTGGCCTCACAGCAAGAAGGTCCTTAGTTCACCTCCACCACAGGTCTTTCTGTGTGGAGTTTGTATGTTTGCGTGGGTTTTCTCTGCATACTTCAGCTTCCTCCCACAGTCCAAAGACATGCACTTGGTGGGGTTAGATTAATTTCTAAATTTAAATTGCCCATAGGTGTGAATGTGAGTGTTAATGATTGTCACACTGGTGACTTGTCGAGGGTGTACCCTGCCTCTCGCTCTATGGTAGCTGGGATAGGTGCCAGCCCCCCGATGACCATGATAAGGATAAACGGAAGAGAATGAATGGATGGGTAGATGGATGGATGGTTGCATGGACATGATTAAAACACACATGATCTTTATCTTTTTCTGCCTCACAACACTGATGAACCCTCTGCTTCTTTTAAGAATGGCTCAGTGAGCTCTTTCACATGGATGGTTACTGCTTTCTTTTCTTTTGCACAGCTTTCTTTTTTCCCAGAAATTGTATGTTTGTTAAGTGATTAATCAGAGTCGAAAAAATGCGTCACTGTAGAATAAATTGTGGGAAAATTCATATGAAAGGCAAAGAAGGCTATGAAAATAACATTTAACACTGTTTTCTATTATAAAAACATTAAATCAACCATAAAAAATCCTAAACTCACACCCAAACAGAAGAACCATCTCTGAGAAATGTTTTTTTTTCCTCTGCAATTCTGACATCAAGACCAATTTCAAAAGAACATGTTAATGAGGTACAGTCAAATGAAAGGTTGGGAGGTAAACAACTAATTAGAAACGGTTCTTGGTGTCACCCTAACTGCTGTTTGGTTAAGATGAAGCCACCACCTCTCTACTTTTCAAAACATTTAAAAACCAGAACAGGTTCACAGCCAACGTGACCTGTGCTGCTGGGCCACAAGTTAGACAGAAAATAGATGAGGTAGAGCTACGAATGAGACCAGATTAAATCAAAAAACTTCTCACAAGCACAGAAAGACACTGACAAACAACGGGGACAAGGTGCAAGATGTCAAAACTATAAACAACAATCATAGCAGTGACAGCTCAGAGTGCATGAGGCATTGAAACTTCTGATGCACACAAACGGGCTAAACACACGCGCTTGTTCAGCCACAGAGGAAAGTCCATGCTCGCTGATACAGAGAAGAAAAAAAACGTACACACAAACGTAAAGGCTCGCACAGATGCAAACACACAACAACTCTCTGTTGGCTTTCAAAACAAAGGTATTAATCATCATTACACACACACACAAACAGAAAACGGGTGGGCTGGCGTTGGTGTGCCTGCGGGACTCATCAAAAAGACACACTGACACCTCGGTGCAGCCTTACCGCTGCTGTCATAGCAACCAAGGTCAAGTGGTCTAAAGCTGTGTGCGTGCGTGCGTGTGTAGCACGAGTGCACATGCATCACAAGGAATTGTAACACACTCCCAGCAGAACCGGTTGGATGTAATGAGCTCGTCGCCGTCAGGATAGAGTGGGAAGACAACACAAGTCCCACAGCTGTGCAGCACAGCTCTGCCTGTCCACGCACCAAAAGCAGACACCAGATTGTAACGCAACAATTAAGCCTCCAAATAATGAAAAAAGGCATATCTTCCATTTAAATTACTAGCTGCACAATGGCCATTGTAATATTTTCCAGCATAAAACATTTGATTTTTGTTTGAAGACTAAAACACCTGTTCGACAAAGAAGAAAATATTCCGTGTAAATTCTATTTCTGAGGACACTGTTTACCTGAGGCGGTAAGACAAAGACATCTAGAAGGCAGCAAACTTACACTCATTACTGTACATCACAAGCTGGGTGGAAAAAAAGCACCCCAGCACTTAATTTAATTTTATTTACCATAAGTGATATAATTTTTATGATGTTTGCGGGGGTGGTCAACATTTCGGGTGAGCTGGTCAACATTTGTTATAAAGCACGTGAAAACAGAGTAATAATACAGTTTATCCAGTGATGCATTGAAACACCAGGTGATATCTTTTATTTTTCCTTCAGTTTAATCTTAAAGTTCAACATTTCAGTGACTTAACAGGTATGAATAACTAAATAATCATAAAATCAAATGTTTATCCCTAATTGAAAACCTCCAGCTCTGCAGTATTGTCCACAGTAAGCACAGTGGTGTTGGGGTCGAGCCTGATGCCTCACAGCAAGAAATTTGTGTTTCTATATAAACACAGGTGTGTGTGGCCTGTAATCAACCGGACGCCTCTCCAGGATGTAGCCTGACTCTCAAGTCTATTCTCCAAAACGCAGATCCCATCCCAAGCTGGAGTTCATCCCAGCTGACCCTGTTAAGTACAGCTAATAGTGTGGTGTAACACCGCTGCCAACATTTTATTTATATCACATAATTTTTCTCTTTTATTATGAGCTGTTATTGGACAAGAGTTGACAGGAAACGTGAAAGGCAGTAAAAGATTTAGACTGCAGATCTTAGTTAGCAGTGCTTAATCAGCACCTTAGACTCCAACCTGGCATCCCAACTGTTTTAAGGATTTCATTTTCAAACAAACAATGTGGATTCCTGGCTCTCACACTTTTATTAGTTTTCAGCCTCTGTAAGTTGTACTGCAAGGCAGACGGGCCCAAAAAAGCACAAACCTTGTAGTTAACGTTAAACATAAAACCAGTCAAGAACAACCCTTGACAAAGAGAAACCAATTCGGACATCCTTCATGCACAGACAAAACACCGTGTCAAAGATGACTTTGTGCAGAGGATGTGAAGAGGGAGCTTTTGAAGTGCAACTCAGTAGTTTGAAGTTCAACACTCCTTTCCATCTACTCCAATTTATTCTTGTTCTAGTCACTGAAGCATCAGTTTCCTGTCTCCAAACACGGCGAACTGTTGTAATCTCCAGTGGAGTGGTGTCACTCCTGACACAGTCTGTCTCAAACCACTAAAGAGGCGCTAAAGTACAAAACAACATTGCTTTCTCCTTGTGCATGAGTAAAAGAATGATCCAGACAACGCCATTAGGGCCCAACCTGTCGAAAACACATACAGGCCGAGATTTAGGATCTAAAAACGCAATGTGTGAATAAGTAATCACTTCAAAGAAATGCCAAAAAACATGTATTTTTGTGTGTTTACACATTCACATACCAGCACTATTTGTAAAGTTTTAAAACACACACATACATACATATTGTATTCAGATACACGGTACTTGTACAAATGTATAGCAGCATGAATGGACCTACACGGTCACAGATGTGCTCAAAATTAAACTGTCTGTTCATTCAAGCTCACTTACACACACTGAAGCTGAAGTAACGTTTCCTGACATGCGCTTCCACCAAGACACCGATGTTGTCTTAATGCTCACGTCTCTCCTTCTCTCCCAGCCATACCTGTAGCTAATTCCCTTCATTTTTTTCTCTCCTCTCTCTGTCTGCAGTACTTATCCAGTACCCCCGTCTCCCTTTCTCCAGTGTCTTAATTGCAGCAACAGGAGACAAAACTGACCTTTTCAATGTAATCATCCCTTTGGCTCCATTAGATCTACACCCTGGGTCCAATCACCTGCATACACAAACTCAAGCACATCCTAGTAAAACACCCCTACACACCACCAGAGGTTAATCACAGAGTGAAAGCAGCTATATCCGGAGACATGATAATCATTCCATTCCCTCTGGTCACTCATTGTCTCCTCAGTGCCTTAGTGCAAAGGCCTGTAGTGCTTCCAAAGCAGCTAACTAAAGGAAACCTGGAGGAGGGGGAAAAAAACATCATCAGCGGTCATACTGTGTATTTTTTACCACTTTACAGCGGTTTGGCATTGCACATGGGTCGTAAAATAAATTCAGCACACGGAGAGAAATGGCTGCTATGAAATTAGTTCTGGTGGTGTTGATTCAGAGATGATAAAATCAGGTAGCGAGGATTACATCTGTACTTTTTGTGTGTGTTGGCAGGTGCCAGTATGTGTTTAAAGCTTCAGTGTAAAGCAAGAGGTGGGAAATCCTGATACTCTGCCTTCCTCCAACAAAAACGTTCAAGGGCTACCTTAGAGCTCCACATACAATGAGGGGCGAAAATATAAGAAACGAGAGAAGACGAGTGCCACGCTTTCCTGATATCTGACTTTGTCAAAAGTTGTTTGGTCGAAGAGGAAATACACCTCTCCTGCAGAGGATAAAGAACAGATGGACAGAGTTAAGAGAGGAAGAGGACAAGGACAGGTCCTCCTGACATGCCCGGGTAAGACTGGTGACATGGACAATATTAGCCTTCCACTCACGCTACCACACACTAGGAGTGATTAGATTTACAGCACACACGCGCGACTGGAAGGCAAACAGACATTCACGTTCCGAAAACAGAAATGAAGGGCAAGGAAACACACAAGCAGCACGGAGACACACACACGCACACTAACACACATCCCCATCAATTAGGAAAGAGCCATCCAGTGATCAGTAAAAGCTGACTTCTAGCTATTAGTTGAGACAGCATGTTACAGATTGCAGCTGCTCTCCTCCCTTAACTCACCCTCTCTTTTTTTTTTAATCTGTCTTTTTTAAGTGAGGGCAGCATAATTAATAACTGGTATCATTCCAATAAAGCCATTAGCAGTCTCCGCATTTGTCCATCCTCTCACTCTTCTCCGTCTCTTGCCGTTTCTTTCCCTTTGCGTCCCTCCGCCTCTCTCGCTTTCTGTGATGGATGAACATGCTTGAAAGCAGCTTTAATGCAGGCCAGCTCTTAGGCACCAAAAATAATAACGGCGACAACAACACTAGAGCACCGTAAAATGACAATAAAACGAAGCCTGCCACAACAGCGCAGACCGGGGTTATGAAATACACAAACAGGATGTCACAAACCTGAGTCCCTAGATGCGGTCATATTCAGCTATTCCTATTTTGTTTACCCACTTCAGTTATGTGGGACCCACTCAGCAGACACACTTGAGAAAATGTGCAAGTAAATGTGTTGCTTTTCCTGTTTTCTGTCAGTCGCATGTCCAGTTTCTAGAATACATTTTTGTGTTCACATGATAAAGCAAAATTCAATTCTGGCAACCATTTGTATGATTTAACAGAGACATAAACAGGAAAAAATGACACTTTGGCTCAAGTTACAGGTTGTTGTTTTTTTTAAATTGTTCATTTTGTGCATTTCTTTTTCCACCATAAAAATATGATCTGTTTTTCCCCCACTTGAAATCTTCCACATTGGATAAATAGGGAGAGAACGTGTTTGTTTTTACTCAGGGTTCTTTCGGTGCCATGTCTCCTCCTCATTAAATGCCCCTCTGTACTTAGTGCATTGCACCACCACAATTTATCTGTTATGTGAACTTTTTCAAACTACTTTAAATTATTATTGTGTATCGCTCACCTAAAAAGACATTGATTGGTCACAGTCCCCTATCACTGACTTTCTGAAGTCTGAAAACAGACTCTAGGGGGGAGTGCAACAGCCTAGTTCTTTCTCAGACAACTGAATTACAATATATTGAATGGTTATTATTGATTATATTTTTTGTTTAGTCTAGTTTTGTCTAACTTTCTAAACTTTTCTAAAATCACGAACTAAACAGTTCAATAAAGTGAGATCTGTTTCTCAAACTTTCCCATAGTTTGAATGCATTGATTTATTTGACTCAACATCTGAATATCAAGGCCGCAACTATACAATCTGTTTAGACAGAACCCTGATCAATTAAGATCTCATTTATTATTCACATCCTGTTAATTTCCCCCACTGTGGAGAGCAGGCCTGTTAGGAAGTTACATTAAGAAATGTGTGTAAAGGAAAAGAAGAGACTGTGTTGGTGATCAGTGGAGTATAAAACCATAAAGTAAATTGGTCTGGATGCACATAATAACAAAGGCATTGCACCTGTGTGCTGTAAAGTGGGGCGTAAAAACAAAACTGTATCTATATGCTGATTCTTTATATTCTCCCTGTTCTCGGTTACCCTGAGGAGGTGGTGAGACAGCGAACGCTCTGTAATAGCCCGGTGCAGTGCAGCTTTTAGGGGTAAATTGATGTCAGTGACATCGTTGTAAGTTTGCATAAAACCGTGGGACGAAGAGCAGAAGGAAAATTTTGCCGGCGGGCTTGAGGGCAAACTGACAGAAGCCTGCGCTATCTAGCACTTTTCAAATCCTCAAACCCATGCTAACCTTTCTGCAATCACAGTCCTGCATGCTGGATACAGCTTTGAAGCAGCCCACATTAGCAGCTCCAGGCTGCGAACGAAACACACCATGTGCTCAAACTTCTGCAAGTTTTTGAAACACGAGAAGGGAAACAAAGGGAGGAGGTATTTTTTGGCATCTATCATTTTCCGAGAACTGTAAAAATCTTCTTCACATACAATTTTTTTTTTAATAATAGAAATTAGACATACTAGGTTTTCATCTATCACTCACGAGTAGTAAAACACACACAATTAGGCAAATTAACAACTCTGTAAGGATTAAATGAGCTTTGATTTTACTTTTTTTCCTCCCAGAATTAAAAGCGACACAGGAAAAAAAAAAAAAAAAAAAAAAAAAAAAACGTCACACAGCCAACAAAATTAATGAAGCACACTGAATACTTGCAGAAATGCATGTTGCCTTACTTCAGAGTCAGCCAAAGCACTTACAGCACAAAGGGGTGCAGACTCAAACCGTGTTGCAACATCTGTCTGTTTTCCAGATTCTGGTACAGATGGGAGGTTGAATATATTCACTATTGCTAGCTCTGCTGCTTAGCAACCATGTCTTTTTTGACAAAGCACATTAAAAAAAAAATCAAAGGAGAATAGTGAAATTTACTATTCATGGTCAACCTTGGATCATGCGAAAGAAGCTTATTTCATGCTCAAAGCCCAATTAAGTTTCTGGGGCCACAGCCCTGATCTGAAGCCAATTTAATGTCAGATTAAGTGATTTAATTGTGGATTTGTGTCCATGATTATGCTACTGAAGTTACAGACTATAAGGCTAATCACCACCCAACATTTAACCGCCGGCCACACAAGTGAGTAAGACAACCATGACAGCAGATGATGCGGCAAGGTTTAATCTGAAACTGATCAACTCGATGCACAGGAGGAGAGGGCAGCTTGAGTTTGTTAACGCTTCAAGTCGTCGGAACTGGGAGACGACTCTTCAGTTTTCAGCTCAAACCAGATACATTTGTCAACGTTCGGACACAGAGTGATCTTTTCATTAAGAGAATATCTGTGGCCTGACATTTACAACACCCGTTAAAATGAAGATGTATTACATATTTCACAAGGTGGCACAGAAGACATCCATCTCTCTGTCTCGCCATCTCTCTCTCTCTTTTGCTCATGAAATGTTGTACAGTTAGTGGCTTATTAATTTAAAGTGTACCGCAGCAGCCTATCCGGGGTGAATATGCTAATCAACAATTTTGAGGCCTGATGAAGTATTTTACAAGAGGCTGTAAAAGTATTTTTGGGAAATTCACTGTCAGGTTCAATTGCTCAAAGTGACTATCCAAGGAGAACCATATCTCACCCACTATATTAAAGAGGAAGTGGACTCGTGCAAAAACGGCGCAAGGTTTAAGAGGCAGATTTTGGGCAGTATGCTATTGTTAGATTAAGTTATCAGCAACGTTTTAATTTAATCAAGTATAAAGAAGCAGATCATTGCATTGTACATTTACACTGTCATGTTGTGTATAAGTTCTGCTGCTGTTCTTTTTTTTATTATTAAAGCATGTATTTTTTCCATTTTAGGAGACAAAATATTGTTAAGGTTTAACTGTTCCTTGAAGTTGATAAACTGACTTCTTTGTACTTTAAAGTACTTTAAATTTGAATACGTTCATCCACAGTGTCCATCTGTCTTTATGAGAAGTGGACATAAAGTAACATTACTATACAGTACTTTCATTTAACCACTACCAAGATTATTAACTTTGTTTGTTAGGTTTTTTAAAGAATAAAACTGATATAGACTCACTGACCACTTTCTTTGGTTACACTTTGCTAGTATTTTTTATTTATTTTAAACCCTTTATAGTCCCACATGGGGGAAATTTTGTAGTCCTCTGCATTTAACCATTCACTCAGTGAGGCAGTGGGCAGCTACCAATCCAGTGCCCGGGGAGCAGTGTGTAGAGACGGGTACCTCAGGGTAGCGAACCCCCGACCTTCCGATCATGGGGCGACCACTCCACCTACTGAGCTATCCCTGCTCCAATCAGGTTACGCCCCCTTTCGCCTTCAAGATTCAACAAGATCCTGGAAAAATGTGATTCTGCAGATTTCTTTGCCGCACAGCGATATCACACATCTCTCATAAGTTCCACCACATCCAACAGGTGCTCTACTGGCTTGGGATCTGGTGACTGTGAAGCACAGTGAACTCATTGTCGTGTTCATGTTTGTGACATGGCTTGTTATCTTGCTTACACTGAAGTCATAAAGGAATGGGCATGGTCGGCAACAACACTCAGGTAGGCTGTGGCATTTAAACTATACATAGTTGGTACTAAGGGGGCCAAAGTATGCCAAGAAAATATTCCCACAAGCTATTACACCACCAGACTGAACCCCTGATACGAGGCAGGGAGACCAATGCTTTCATGTTGTTTACACCAAATTCTGCCCCTATCATCCACATTTGTCGCCTCAGTTTCCTGTTCTTAGCCGCCAACAGCAGCACCCACTAATTTTCTCTGAAAAATATCCAGAGACCTGCTTCTCACTGGATATTTTTTCTTTTTCTACTGATCTACAGCAGATCAGCAATTTCTGAAGCACTCAGACCAGCCCGCCTGACACCGCATTCAAAGTTGCCTGAATCACATTTCTTACACATTCGAATGCTCAGTTTGAACAGCACGCCTAAATGCATTAAGCTGCTGCCATACGTAGATACTTGAATTAACCAGCATTTGAACAGGTATGCCTAACAAAGTGGCCAGTGAGTATATATTCACTATTCTAAGCAATAACTCAACTGGGAGCAGACATTCAAGCCTACATAAACCCGGGGTTAAAACAATGCAAACGGATCTGTTGGTCATAACATTTTGATTATGATACAGGTGAGACGATAGCCACGTTCCCCGAAACTTTCTCCACATTACCCCGAGGACCTGTGTGCGAGAATGCGAATGTCCAACTGCGTTGGATCAGACACTGAGCAGTCTTACAGCTCCTTGGTGCAAGGTTTTGTGTGGCGTCAGACTGCGCCCATGTGAGAACAGTGCAGGAAATATTCAGGTGAATTCACATAGAGCCAAATCAAACAGAGTATTTCCTGAGGTGAGAATGTGTCTGCAGAGGACCCTCCTGTTTATGTGCTACACATGGAAAAAGGCAGCTGTGTTCTGGCTTGATTCTTCTGACACTGTCTGGAGTTCAGGCGAAAGATGATCTAAGAAGCAGAGCCAGATCAATGCATCAATCACTGCATAGATTGGCTAGTGGAGTATTTTGACACGCTGTCTTACAATGATCCTGGTTTCATGGTTTGTTTGGAGTTTTCTTTTTAAACCCTCAGAGGACCCTGCATTGTATTTGTTGCTGCTTTCTTTATGTTTTTAACAGATCACCTCTGTCTCGCCACTTCATTCAAATCAGTTAGCCGACTGTGTTTTATCACGCAGGCCAAAAGACAATCTGAGTAAGTGTTTTAGACAAATAACAAATCTGATAGACTACAGCAGAATTTAACCTGACATTTGTAAGAGGGCAGCATTAAACTGCATGAAACTCCCAATTTTTAAATCATACCCGACAGATTTTGCTCTGCTCTACAAAAATGATTAAAACTAAACAAACCCAAGCTAAGAGTGCTGTCTGTCAAACGTCTCAGATATATAAAATTATACATTTCGCGGCGTGATGTTGATATTAAATATTACGGGGCTTATAAGCCTCAGAAGGATTCTAAGGTCTTTAGTATCACTGGTTATAAAGAAAAGGACATAAAACACTGAATCCATTCTATAACTCACTACATACTGCTCCTTTAGTAGCCTAAATACCTGAAATTGTAAGTAAAATAGCTGAAATCTGAAGGTGAGAATCAAAGAAGAAAAAGGCTTCTAAAAACTCCACCGTCAAGTCTCTTTCCCAATGCCATGACATATCACTCATAAATCATAACAACCTTAAATTAAACAGAAGTGGTAGTAACAGATGAGTAAGAACAAAGACAGGTATGAGATTAGAAATCGGAGAGAAATTGGAGAATGGAAGACTTATCTTCTGCCCATTCTTAACACACCCTTCCCTCCATGCAGTCAGCATTTAATCCTCCATGAAAAGCTCTGATCGAAGAGTGATTTGCATGATTGCATTTTCCATACCTTGCATTAATAGTGGAGAAGGAATGAATAGCTAATGGCCTATCACATTTAAGTAGCCATCTCAACCAGCCATCACATTATAGCTCTCTCAATCTGCTAATGAAACAGGTCTTTCTCTCTCGGTTTCTATCTCTCTAAATAGACGTCTGGTCCAGGCAAGTCATGAAGATATCTGATAATCGAAAGTATTTCACAATGTATCAATCACAAATTAGCTACATTTAGCTCAAGCGTGTTTGTTACATGAAGTATGCAAAGAAGTTAAAAACAGCAGAACTCAGAAATCTAAGAAAGAAAAAATAAAATTAAAAAAACAAAACAGAAATTTAAAGAATAATAATTAAAAAAATATATTCTAATCTACTACCCTGCTCCTACAGCTCTCCCATCTGTATTCTCAGCCCCTCCCAAAAAGCAAGCATGAACACACACACACACACACCTGCTTTAGACATGCTAGACTTTGGCTTTACACCAGATCTGAACCCTGTTCTTTGAGGTGAAATTACATTTTCTGACCCATTGCACCGCTGCATCTTACTTCTTATCCAGACTTTTTGGATGGCCACCAGCTCTGGCCTGTGATTGGCTTAAATTTCCATTCACACTCTGGAAGCCCAGAGGACACCCGGGAATCTAGTTCCCTTTCACACCACCTAATTACAATATGCCTAAAGGTTACTATGGATTTATTATCTTTTTTAAACATTGTCAAAAACGTGTTGTCACTAGCTTTAACTAAAGCTTTGGCTGTGCATCAAACTGTCTGTTTATACAGAGTTTGTTTTAATCTTTTAGTTTCTGAAAGCACAAAAAAAACAAAACAAGCCAAACTAAGACAATATTGGACTCCAGGAAAATAATAT
The DNA here is from genome assembly GCF_051167445.1 of Perissodus microlepis. Classification (NCBI taxonomy): domain Eukaryota; kingdom Metazoa; phylum Chordata; class Actinopteri; order Cichliformes; family Cichlidae; genus Perissodus; species Perissodus microlepis. The sequence continues at coordinate 24,248,405 of NC_140472.1, forward strand.
TTTACATTCAATCTATCGAGAAGACAAGCATGACTCAATAGATTATGACGATAAAACTCCTAAACTAGTCAATCTTCACTTCATAAACTTCCAGACTGACACTATGTGTTTTACTTCCAGAGTAAATTTCATCTCTCTGACAGTAAAGTCGGACAGGCCTTTTGAGAATGTGCGTATTTATATAAATTGAACCATGTGCACAAGAAGCGCAGACAGAGTGCATTTCTTTCTACTTTTGGTTGTACAGCATCTGGGTATTTGTAAGAGTGTGTGTGCATTTCAGCAAACACTTGAACTGTTTTCCCATTTGGCTAACCAAAGCGAGCAAGGGACACAAAACCTCATTCCACAAGGTCATCGACACCACACTCTATTCATATTTTTACTCTCTCAGGGTTATGGCAAGCTCTTCCAGCCCCTCTTACTCCCCACCACAACCACTTTTTACTGCCTCCCACAAGGCAGAATTTCCGTAATCTTCCGAATCTGCTGCCAATAGATTTCCCACCAGAGTTCACAATCTTATTGAAGATTCGTGGGATCAAAAAGAGAGATACACCAATGTGGATACATACACTTATTACCACAGAGTTGAGCTTTCACACTAAGAAAACCGGCCAAAAAAATTACAGTTGCTGCACAAATACACACACACACACACACACACACACACACACACACACACACACACACACACACACACACACACACACTTGCTACAGGGTCTATAGACCTCTTAATAGTGTTTGGCTTCTAGGGAATATGACAAGACCCTGGAGCAGAGGAGAGTTGAAATACTGGTTGCTTAGATGAAAGGAAAGATGTCACTGGAGAAGGTGGGAAGGAGAAGTGAGGAAGAGAAAAAGGGTTGGAAGAAAAGGAAAGGAAATATGGATCCAGTGAACAGAGCAGGATGAATGAAGAGAAGGAAGAAAACATGGAGAGAAAAAGTAAGTCAGGGGGCGAGAATGTATAAGCCTGAGCAAATAGTTATTACCAGTCTCTGAAGGGTGGTGGCGTGAGCTGAATAGACTGGGACTTGGAAACCACTGTTACCGGTGGTGATAGGGGACCGCTTCACAGCCCTGCAATCTGACAAAGGCTTAGTAGGTAATGGAAGCAGAATTTCGGCAGTGAAAAAAGAAAAAACACATGAGCTTTAGCACGCTATAAGAGCTGACCATCAGATAAGCCCAAAACCTCTTCAAGTCCAACAAAGTAAACGTTTAAACGTGAAAGATGCTTATCGCTCGAGATTTGTTAAATATCAACTTGTGGGTGAACACCTGAAACTATAGATGCAAACAATAACTGCAGAATATTCATTAAAAGTGCAGGACAGTGTTTAAAGAGTCTATTACCAGGCCACAGTCTCTACAGAATAGCAAGAAAGACCTGGCTTTGACCTTTGGAAACAAAACAAATCTCTTTCTACTGCCGGGATGGCATCTCGTCTCTGACCTTGTGATTGGAACTTTCAGTAAGGAAACACAAAAGACAAATTTATTTTGAAGTCAGTAGGTCAGTTCCTGTTGGCCTTAGCAAAGAAACATGAACATTTGATACTAGAAAGTGCACAAACTAAGTCTAGTGGTTACCCACAGACTGATCAGAAAGCAGAAATACTGGCCTCAAAATCATCTCTGCAAGACCCCAGAAAACATTTGTCAGTAACACAAGAAAACAAGAAAATAAACAGCTGCAAACACACACAAACATACCGTACAGCTTGAGTTTTACTAAATGACAGCAAAGGCAACTTTCAAACTCGTTACTACCGAAATTAGGAAGCAGCTTTCCCACAGTTTTTGGGTCTGGTATCTGGAGGGTGTTTATGCACCGTTCTACTCCAGCTGAACATTAAATTTGAGGTTCAGAAGTTGACGGCCTGATCAAACCAGACAAGCCATATGTCATGGCTGGGGCAGGTTAACCCTGACTGATCGAAAGGGGAGATGAGTTTGAGCAGTTTCAGCTTTTCTATTTGCAAAGTCCTCAGTTGGTCGGGCCACGTGCTGATCAGATGCATGCACATTTGCACAAATTTTACATATATATCCGACATTCATCAGAACACATTATGTACCAGGTCTTCATGAGATGAAACCTAGTTTTAAAATAGCGGGGAAACCAGTGGAGATATAATGACTATAACAAAACAAGCTGCAGAATGAGTCAATGAGTGCAATTACTGTTGTTTAACCAAACGAACTGACTACACAACATGTAAGTTTGATCGTCACTTATCCCATTAACTGTTCATCTGTCCACTTCAAACATAGCCAGTGTTTTTCTGGGGACTCGGGGAAGTGCAGCTTAAACTTTGAAGTTTTTTGCATCAGAAGTCATTATACCTCAGCTAAAAGTAGTTTTCAGTTATACTAAGTCAAGTCAGACCGAGAGTGCAGAATGATGGAGAGCCAACAGCCAACCAACACTTTTGTCAAAATGCGCTAAAAGTGGACTAACTAAGAGTACGAGTCTGAGAGAACATGCACAGACAGCTGCCACTGTGAATCCACAGGATCACCTATCGAAATTTTATGACTTTTATATCTTAGATCTTGCTCATCAAAAACTTTTACTGACATCTAGCAGAACTAAATGAATGACTTGAGGCTTTTAGGAAGGGTTGAATGCACACCACTGTGGATATTTATACAGTAGATAGACTGACAGAGAGAGAGGAAACAAATACAAAAAGTATATATATATATGTCCAGTATGAATTAAAGTGGTGTGGGGACTATAAGAGCATATAACAGCAATGAATCAGAGTTAACTGTTCACATAGAACTATTTAGCTATTAATGATTTAATCAATTAACATTAACTGTTAATTATACATCTGGGTGAAAGGTAAAACAGTTGCTCGCTTTCTTTTCAGTGTTTTTATTTTCCTTTTTTTTTCAGCTGTAGAAGTGATTTGTTAGTGAATCTAATCTGGGGGAATTTTGGAAGGCTTGCGTGTAAAGGATTTCGCAACCACAGGGGAAATAAATTCACAACTGCTGAAAAGTTTCTTGATGTCTTTACTGCAGAAATGAAGCAGCGTGAAAATCTGTAAAACAAGACAAGACTTACGGTTGTCTTGGGCGAGGAGCTCAAAAAGAGAGTGTTATTAATGCTAACTGCCAGAATAAATGATTCTCAACACTTCAACAACCCGACAGGAGATGGCTGATAGACAAGACGCACATATGTGTCTTTCCCTTTTGATAAACAGACTTTCCCAACAGGATGATTATGAAAATGTCCACTGCTGGAGAAGGAGGGAGTTCCTTATAACAACCATTTATAATTAGAGCAATACGCTGTGCTTACCTCCTCACTACTTGGTTCCAAAAAAACAAAAAAACAAGGAAACTGGCCGATTAAGTCTATTAAACATAAATGCACTAAACCCAACAACTGCCCATTATTTTGGGTTATGCTTGCAGGGCTAGGATTTAATGAGGCCAAATTGTTCTGTCTTTTGTAACATTGCATAATATCTAATAGCCCGACCCAATTTAGTTTTAAACATTACTTTGAAATTATGTTGTTGTTGCTAAGCAAAAAGACTTACATGCTACAAATAGCTGGTGCAAGCCAAAGCAGGTTTTTTTCCAGTGCGCGAGCATGCTGCTGGCTTAGGCAGGCTTTCCAGAGGTTATGCTTAAGCACATGCATACCAAACGAGAGAAGAGGAATAACAATCAGCACTGTATTTGTCCCCAGGAGCTTCTAACACAAAACAGGTGAGCAACAATAGCAGTTAATAACTCCAATTTACTTTTTTTATTCAAGTCCCATCACGGAGCACTGTTTAAAATACCAATTGGAAATAGTAAATCAGCCACGCAGCAAAAACCTTTTACCCCCAGAGACTAAGACACACACACAGATATCCCACCAAACAAATCAGAACAGACGCACAGTCCCCTTCATCCATTTAGTATGCTGCGATACTCACAATTTCTTTTCATGGTCTTTGGTAGAAAATGGCCTCCCCTCTTTTTCTCCGACACTCAAAACCCTGAGTAATTTTCTTAATCTGGGCCTGATTCCGTACATTTGCATAAAAATGTTCACTTTTGAGACTCCCCTAATAGAACATGGCTCTAATACGTAATTACTCTCCTCAATAGTGGCGGCTAATTACAAAGGTGTCAGACAAACAGGTAGCAGAGCTGAGGGGGGTCTTTGACACAGTGGCTGAGGTGCTAGTCCGCCACATGGGACAGAGCGACTCAGTGGAAAGCAGTAAATTCATTTAGGCTGGCTTCATTAAACCCTGCTCCTTGCGCCCTGCATCATGCTCTCCCCGCTCTCATTTATGTGGCAGAGGATGTGCTGTGGGTAAGAAGAAGACGTTCACACAAATGAGTGTACGGCAGAGGGAATGGGGGAACGCTGTGGGGAGTAAAAGAAGGGAAGTGAGGAAAGGAAGGAAAGAAGGGAAGGAGCGCAGCTACACACGGAAAGAATAGAGCAATATAACAGAAAGTGCTGGTGGGATGGATCGAGGGAATGAGGACATGTGCTCATTTGATGATAAAAAAAATAAGGCATAAAGGGATGGGCATACAAAAGAATCATTTTGAATATGGCTTTTGTTTTATTCATCTGACCCAGCCTTTCAGAAGCCACAGAGAACAGAGGAAGGCAGAGAAAATTGCAGCTTTGGTCCTCAAACAGAGGCCAAATGCCAGGTCTCCAACATGGTGAAACAAGGACAGCAGAGCCCCGCGGTCTCTTTACCATTTAGATTATACTGGCTGCTTTCTGACCCCACAGTATGGATGACTATAATAAGCCACACCCCCTGCTGCGTACCACCTGTAAGCCAAACATCACCACAAAAACCTCAACTTGTGCAAAGAAATCCCAACTGCAAAAGCCTCCACAAACACAAACCACCTACTCTACTTGCCAAAAAAGCAGAATTATACACAGTATGAACTTTCTATTTCTGCGTGAACTTTTTCAGACTCACTTCAGCACCACTACCTTTCATTTGCATCACCGTGCCCCTGTTCTAACCGAGTGTGTCATCTCCTCCAGTGAGAACCCATAAAGTGCTGATGGCCACGCATTTCCACAGTGGAAGTGTTACCAACCGTTTTGTTTCCCAGCCAGCGGAGCACTTCATAAGAACATTTCTGTGCGATTACGTTACGTACTTGCTCGGCTGATGCGCTGATTGTGAGTGACTCAAGTCACTTTTACATGACCCACACATCCAGCAGCTGAATGAACACACACAGCTCTCTGCGGAGGAGAAACAGAGATGCTGTCTGCTGCAGAGTCAGACAGTGAGCCCTAAGGCCAAAAGTGGTTAAGCACTCATTCACAGGGAGGCATCTACAAATATGCATACAGAAACTGCCACAATGGTCTGGGCACAGACCAAAGTTTCCATGCATATGCAAAAAAAAGGAGACAGGCATGTGGGGAGGCACTGTTTTGAAGATGGAATAACAATTCCACAGAAATAAATAAATAGCAAGCGAGAAAAGTACTGAAGAAAATATAAGTGAAGAGGGGAAAAAAAATCCCATTCAAACAAACTGCCTGAAATTCATTCAGTGTGAAAAACCATAAGAAAACCCTGTTTCGATTTATCATTTTATGAGATTACATATTCCAAACATGAACTGATCCCACATATGAAAACAGAAATTTAACCTTCAGCATGGAAATAATATGGGAATTTCAAAAAACCCACATAAATCATAAGAACTAGGGAACTGGATAAAAGCATAAAAATTAGATCAACATTGCAAACAAGACGAAATAAGATCAGAGAGAAAATCAAATGAGCAAAGATCACTACAAGGCAACCATCTGTTGGAAGACGCTCAATCTACATACATTTTACATCAGCGCAAAATTAGGTATTGAATGAAATTGATATTTTGTGTTCTATTGTCCTTTCCTCTTATTTCCCAGACTGGTAAGAGGTTACATTAATCAAAAAAACGCCTCTGCTCCACAAAAGGGAGCCTATACGTGAACAAAAAATGTAATTACTGGTGAAAGGTACTGGTCAAAATGGAACCAAAAATTTTATTGTCATGGGTCAGCAATTTGGTTAGCATGGATTTTAGCTGAATTTCTGTGTCGGGCTTGTGACTCATTTTGTGAGATAATAGCACTTCGAGGACTGTGTCTAATGTGGTTGAACAGCTGTGTGATGCAGGGTTTCCCCATGTAATGATTACATTTGGATGGAAGGTAAATTAAACGCTGCCAAGATAAATTGCTGTTTAGAATTTAATGCAACACTATAACCCGGCACTCAAAAGCGGTACTTAACATCTAATGAGCTTACAAAGCCCCAAGAATTTTTGGACCTTGAAAGATTGTCTTACATCATGGCTAAAATGTCAGAATTGGATGACTTAACTCATAAGTTAACAAAGTGTTTGATACTGATTTATTATGCATTTATTATGCTTGTCTAGTTTTGAGCGCTAGGTGACTGCACAGGTTGCCCGGTAGGTGGCAAACTGTCTCCAAACCATTGCAAACTTAGACTGATTGCAATCGCTCTAAGAAAAATTGGCAGTGCTTTGCAAATAAATGACTGTCATTAGATTGCAATTAACCTGTGTGAGTCAACCTGTGACGTGCTTCTTTACAATTGGGGATTCGACTTAAATGGCTCTTAACTAGTTGTATTCTGGTTATATTTGTATATAAAAGCAAAGCTGCGGGACACCTGTGTCACTTCGAAGTCAAACTGCTGTCCTGTAGCAACTATGTTACTATTTGTGGAGGAATAAATGTTTCAAATGAGTATTTAACATGATTTTCTGTTTTTGTAGACGGCAATGGACTGGCCATTTTTGCCAATTTATTAAAGTTAATGACTATATTATCACAAACAGATAGTATGTAAGTACCAACTTGACCCGATTAAACCACAAACTGACAGCAGGCCGACTCATTTTGTTGCCATCTTAATCCACCAAAACTGTTCTGAAGAGAGCAACTGACCACAAGTGGTCGCAGACAAGGTCACCACCTTCCAAGCAAGCATTTCAAAGACTAACTAAATGGTTTAAGTTCGTGCCTCGGTCAGCAAACACTGTTTTCAATGTCTGACTGCAGCAACACTGAGCATGTTTTGTTGTGTTCTTAGTAGTTGAGAAACAGTGATGTGGTTCTCACTTTTCAGCACATTTACTCGCCACTGTGACCTGTGCAAAGTCCAATCAAGGTTACTCTATTTAAAAGCATGATAAAAGTCAAAGATTACTCAAGGACCCTAACATTCAGCAGCTGTCTAGTGGCGTATCACCAATTAAATCTCATGGCATCCAGAAATAACTTCATTTCAATTGCACTAAAGAGCCTGGAGTAGCAGGAGGACCTGGCATCATCCGCTAGGAAGATCAGACGCAAGCGCTAGAATATATTTAACTAATTTTACAGTATATATTTTAGTCAGTCAAAGGTCTGACTTTTCAGAACGTATGCAGAGAGGTGCAGGAAGCTGTTAATCTTGGATCTGTGCCTGAATACAACAGCGGCTCTCATGCTGCTGTAGTCTATAAGCTCCAGCTGCTTGCCTTCATTGTGTCTCTGCGCCGCGCCACAAATGTTTCTCCATCTCCGATACTTATCAAGGCATTGGAGTTTGACACTGCCATTACTCAAAATTAATAACCACGGCAGCATGTTTATCATAGCGCACTTTCACACCCAACCTGCCAGAAATAATCGCCTCGGTATTTGTGCACATGACAGAAAGAGAGAGAGCGAGAGAGAAGGAAAAAGACAGAAGAAGAAACACAAAAAGACAACTGAAGGGGAGCTGAAGTGTGAAAAAGAGACAGAGCAAAGAGAGTAAGAATTTGAGATGAAAGGCATAAGTGAGAGAGAAATGAAAATATGCTACATGCGTACAAGTGCTTCTGCCGTGCCTAATCACTCTGTCTCCATTACAGCTCGTTGGTTTTACCCGCACCTTTTCTTCCCATCATGTCTGACAACAGGGCAATACTAGCTCTCCTTGTGTATTCACTCTGCTAAGCAGGACTCTGATCTCCACTGACAGCCAATCTGCTTCAACATGGCAGGTCCAAACAAATAAAAAAAAAAGGGCCTGGCTTTTTAATTTACAAATCATGCAAATGCAGCGGAGAGTCTGCCCCTGAGTTCTAGACTGAAGAAAAAAATGATATCAACAAAGGAAAGAAGGTTTCTTGTTTTACATGCGTAAAAATACAGACGCAGAATGAGAGAAGCGGCAAGGACACTGAAGGCCCTTCAGCACCTCTCCTCAAATCTGGAGAGACAGGTGGTGGAAAAACAAGACAAGGACAAATGTCTGTAAGTCGTTGGTTTGGGCTCTGCTGACATTTTCCTTGGCATTTAAGAAGCTTCCAAAGGTAGAGGAAACCTATGCACGATCCAGTTGATCCAGACACTTCAAATGGCCTCTTGTTTTAAGATTTTTAGAGCTTTTCCACAGCTTCCTGATTTCTTTATGGCCGAATTCAGTAACAGGTAAGATAAGTTGGAGTAAGATGAAATCAGGGGATTTCTTCCAAAATTTCTCAACAGCCTGTTCTCCATACATGAATCTATCCTTCCATTTTCTGCCACTCTTCCAAATTAGGGTTGCTGTGTAGTCAATATACCTAACATACACGTTAGCAAATAAATAAAACTGAAATCACTGTTATTGAGCAAAAAGAAAATCATGACTTACAAAACATATTTAATTAAAAAGACCTTTTCTTCTACTTGCAACAGCTATTATTATATGTATGCCGAAAGAAGTATCATAAATCAAGACAAGTATTTAACCATCATTCCCACTTTCTAAAAATAGGGTTGAACAGTGCTCAACAGAAACACACAGATAGTGGCCAAACACAACGCTCCACTATGACTTTATTCACAATTGTGGTATTTTATCATTATTTTTATTCTCAACTACCGCCTCTATAAGTGCAGGCTTGCCTCCTTTTGTTAATAAGTAACTTAAGCTGAATGTAAACATTATAGAGCACTGATCACAGACTGTATTTAAAACATGGAGATCTCCATCACCACCATCACATTTCACACTGATTTCTGAACGCGTATTTTTATTATTATTATTATCATTGATAATATCAAAATCAAATCAAGAACAGATAAATACATCCTTTTTTACAATCCTTTTATGTACCAGACTGAAGAAATATTGCTTTTCTGGCTGATGTCGAGCATTTTAACATATAACATCTTTAGGGATTTGGAAGCCATACTTTTGGAGTAGGCCTCAAGCAGCCACTGGAGAATTTCGCACTTCCATGCAGGCTTCATTGTCCAGCCTACTAGGTTAAATCCCTGTTCTTGTTATATGCTACATCTTCAGGTAGATGTTTTTTCCATGTATTCCCACACTGGCCTTTTACAGCATCCTTAAATGAAACTTGGAGAACTTCAACTAGCACAGGCCCTCATTTCCTTCACTGTGACCAAGCAAAGCAGAGCAGCCAATTTCCATTTAACACATCATTGATCACACTGATGTATCATGTCATCATCTGGATTGGGGAAGGTTTAACACGTTCGTGATCACTGCCAGGTGGCTGCGACGAAGGCTATTTGAAATGGGGCTTCAGTGCAAACACCCCCAAACCCTAAAAAGTTTTAAAAGAGGCGTGTTTCTGGGAGAATGGGTCTCCAATTATTTCCTGCTTTACAGGCTCCTGAAAGTCAGAGAGGGCCCCCAGTCGTCTCTTATCTAGTTTGATTTCTGCGAAAGAGGGTAAAAAATAATGTAGAACAGCCAATTTGGGCCGTGATTTGTGATGCTCAGAAGTGACGGAGATATGCTGAGAATGTTGGCCTCGCGTAACAAACCGAAGAAGGAATGGATGAATATTGATTCCCCTGTTTAACTGAAGCTGGCAGAAAGACTGAGATGAATAAAGGGAAAGAAACGGAGGGAAAGAACGCCCAGGCTTTTGGGAAATGCCCAACTTCCAACAATACAGATCTCATAAAATAAATGACTCACTTACTCCACGCATCTGCTTTCAGCAAAGACTACAGGCCAGCTGACCAGAGCTTGCTCACATGCACACACAAAAGCAGACGGACACAGCCGGGGTTGCACATAAATCTGTATGTCAACACAGGCCTTGTGTCCAGAACTCGGGTTAATGTTAGCTGAACACTGGATGACTCTACTTTTTTTTGTTACCAGAACTACTGAAAACTCTGTACCACAAACGTCACTACAACACACTCCCACTCGCACACACACAGAAAGTCCTAAAGCGTGACATCATGTAGATCTTTTTTAATCTCATCTTTCATGTCATCATGCCTTAGCAGAAAAACTGCAGTATGATAAAAGCCATATTTACAAACACAAAAACACTATACTATAAAAATCACGACAGCAGGAAAGAAAGATTTCAGATAAAAAAGAATCTCCGCACACAGACACAAACAACAACACACAGTGGTAACAAAAAAAAAAAAATCACAAATTCACCACGCACCCAGCACCAGAGAATAAAGAAAAACCGTTTAACTTTGACACTGTTCTCAACTTGGATCTAAAAAGTGAGCGCTGCCATTTGCTCTGCCATTCGGCTTTGATCATGACTCGCTCCCCATTTTCAAACGCTGTGACATTTGAAAAACACAATCCCACTTTGTTCTCCTATCATCGCTGGAAGAGGATACAGAGAAATAATAGGGCCAACACTGCCCACCTGCAGAACATCACATCCTCTCTCCCCAAGAAATGACAGTGACCAAAAAATAGGCGTCCCACTGTCGCAATCTGCCCATCGGACTGTGACGATGGGAAGTCTATATTTGGTCATCATATCTCGCCTTCGTACACGGGGAGGCAGTTTTCCGCTATTATTGAGGACAATGGTGGAAGCAAGATGACACGGTGGTTTTTTTCATATTTTTTTTTATATTTCTTAAGACGAAAAACAAGAAAAAGAGGAAACGAGAAGAAGAAAAGGGGGAAAAAGGACTGGAGTGTTTTACCTCCTACTGAGCTCCATCTCCCCAATGGCCTCTTGTTGGGGGCAAATTGAGCCTGGAAATAAGGGGTCATTTCCTCTGCCTGTTTACCTGTGCACAGCACACTGTCATCAGTTTGAACCACACACACAGGCACAAGCTGACCTAGCTGTACCCTCGGAGCACTTACGTCAGAGAGGGTTAAGACAGTTTGGTCTTCACTGTGACAACAAGTCAGAAACCTGTGTGTGGAAGTATGTATTGGCTTCTCCAACAGCAGTAACCCAGATGGCCTGATGACCTTGGGACTGGCAGTCTGTCTGCAGCTGTAAGATATCATAAAGCCACAGTCTAGTCTCTGATTTCCTGCCAGGCTTGTTTGCTGAGAGTGTGTGTCCATCTTGTCCATCTATCTACCTGCTATCTAATTCATACTCTAGTTACTGATTAAAGTTCTTATTGAGTCACAGCGCTAATTTTAGTCACAACACAGGAAATAAAATTTCTGTCAAATTTGAATATTAAGGCTTTGGTAATATATAAAAAAAGGAAAATCTGTTGCTGTGCAGAAATTTTGGCATTTTTTTAAAAAATATTTCTTAATCAACGCAAAGCAGCAAGATTCTTAATTCTGCCTGAAAATGGCTCACAACATTTTACTCACTTACTTACTCTTCTTCTAACACTCAGCTACATCACGAGATTCGTAAAGACTCATGCATAAAACAGCAAAGGGAATAAGAGGTGAGGAAGCAGAGCAGCGTCAAGGCAGCAAGCATGTAGGATTCCTACGCCACTAATGGCCCACCTCAGCCTGTCGCTCCCCACCATCTCTGCTTCATTCATAAGTCAACAGCACACCTACTGTATGCTGCCACACACACATACAGAACAACCTAGTTTTATCTCCCACACAGACTGCCAAACACACGCACACACACACCATTTTAAATTCCAATATTCCCACAGGTGATTCAGACAAATCCAGTCAAACACACACAGACACACACATATATATCTTCAATCCTTCAGCCTCTGGGCCAATGCAGTAAATATCAATATGCAATCATTGCAGTTTTGAATCGCTTGAGGCTGAACCTCTGTGTGCACAAATGTGCGTTTGAAAAGGAAAAAAAGTTGGTAGCACAATGCGCTCCTATAAGGATCCCACCAAATTCCACGATTTTCAATCGATGAATGTAGCTAAGTATTACCATGACTTTCCTACCACACGTCTGCTGTAAACTCAATAATTCAAGAGCGGTTTCACACGTGCACATACACACACACGCGCACGCATGCTCGCCAGCCTCCATTGTTGCTACGTATCGTGGTGCATTCAATATTGTGCTCACACTCCTAAGACAGAGTGGGAGTACAGTCTGCAGAGAACCCTTGTAGATCAATAGATTAAAATAGAAACGTATGAATAAAACACAAGCTAATAAATAAAAAAGGAGACGGTTTACTCTTGTTGTCACATACAGTACAAGCCCTGTCTCACATTTGAGTGGAAAAAAAAAAAAAAAAGAAATGGGGAAAGAAAAGGATGAGAGCAGGAAATAGCAAGAAATAAAAAAGGAAAAGTTTTTGTTGGTCTTTTAACTTGTTTTTAATTCGCAAGTCATTCATTTCCTACGTGTGCATAGTTGTACAAGTATGCACACATAACTGAATGAATGCACAAGAAAGAGGAAAAAGTGATCTCATAAAACTAATAAGTCAATAAAACCCTCCAAATTTACTGCTTATCAAATGCGTAATCGCAATTTTTCTTATGATTCCAGACATGACATTTACTTTCCTTTTATGACAAAAAGCCAAATCCCCATAAAAAGACCGCATTTTTTAAATTATTTTTTTAAGGCCCTAATAAGCCATTAGTCAAATAATTTAGTGGGAGGGGGCAGAGCAACTGAACCTTTTTTGTTGGACTTTTTATGTGAGTATTGGCACAAATTGGACATTTGACACCACTTTTGGATAATAAATCCATTTTTGAACTCATTAACTGCAACAAAATTTCTGTTCCTATTTTTTCCCCACCCAAAGTTTGTGTTGCAAACTTGGCCGTCAGCATGCACCGAGATGGTCCGTGCTGACTCAGCGGCTGCGACTCTGTGGTCCAGAAAGCACATTAAAGACATACCTGTCGTTGATGCTCCAGTTCAGGCAAAGGTTGAGAGAGCTGAGGTTGCGACATTTCCTCACCACTTCCATCACCGTCTCGTTGTTGAGCTCCGAGATGTGTCGCAGATCCAGGACGCTCAAGTTCCGCAGCTACAAGAGGCAACACACAAAACCGTTTTCAGGATTTGGAAAAATGATGCTGAACAAAGCAGACAGGGAGCTGTTCAGAGCAGACAAAGAGCAAAATATTTCAATCCACCTTCCAAAAAGTCAGAAAGAAATTCCTAAAGAAAAGCATGTGCGATATGCAAGCTGTGCTAAATTACATACACGGTTTTGTTATATTCCAAAGAAATGAAGAAGTTGTATCTCTATATACTGAGTAAACTTGTATTTTGCCACGTAATCCAAAAAAAAAAAGGAAAAACTGGGAAAAAACACCCAGCAGGAACACAAAACAACATCTAACCAGGCAGATAAATGCTATGAAATTGCTTGTGGTTACTGTTTACAATTCTGTGCCGTATGCCTGGTGTGAGGGGGTTTTGAGCCAATATGAGCATTCACTTTCCTTCTTCCTTTTATCTCTCCGACTTTCAATAATCCCACTTTCCGATCTGAATACCTTATAAGAGGGGGTTTAGATTAATCCTCCAAGCAAAATCTTTACTTCCTCACACCCTCTTACAAACCCAAATTGAAACACTACTCAACAAGCGTGCCTGCACGCTGAAATTACCAAAGGCTTTTCGAGTGACTGTACAGGTGTACTTTCTCTCATACATACCCAAATGTGTTTAAGGCACAGGTGCACATGTACACACTCAAACTCATGCACACATCGGGGATGCAAGATAATAGAGGTATGATGTTCCAACCAGCCGCCAGGGAGGCATAGAGGTAAATGTCACGGCCGAGGCTAAAGAGAAAACAAGCTTACACTTGCCGTTAAGATCAGTGAGCCCTATTGTCGGCTCCATAGGCATGACATATACCTACCAGCATGAAGTCACATGGGGGGAATGGATAACCACGGCTCGCTGCGTGAAGTAAGCACACATGTAAACACTCTCCCCTTTCCCCACATACCGAGAATCAGACGTGCACACTGAGTGCAAACAAACACGCTAAGGATGCTGCGCAGCGCTGAAAGTAATAAAGGAGGCTTTCAAAACCTTTACTTCTGTCGAACCGCTCCGTTTCTCTGTTCTTCTGTAGCCTCTGGCTTTTCTGTCACTTCTCAGAGAAAATTGGATCCACACCTCTTGTGATAAAAAGATCTGCTTAGGCATGAAATAAACATGAAACGTTTTTTTCCCCCATCATATCCTCACCTATGAAAATATGCTTAGATATACAAATGAAATAAACATTAGACGGCTTGTGTGTGCAAAGGTAGGTCAAGAATGTGGCAGTAACCATCAGGGACAGCTGAACTGACATGATAAACAACAGTAAGTAATGAAAGGGGGAAAACCCCAAACTATGTGGTTTATCATAGATGTTCACAAAGACAGCACACAGAAACACACAAACCCACATTTACACAAAAACTGTCATGTGCCCCCTGTGGCCGGCGTTGGATCGAAGTGCTAAATTATTCATTCAGGGTGGCGCTGATCGGGGCGTGCGTGCCAGTGTGTGTTCGCGTGCGTATGTCCATCTGTCTTGTCTGTGTGTCTCTACTTGGTTTACTCATGTGGGAACACAAATCTGCTCAGCATACTTCGAACCTCGATGTAGGGCTAAGTGACCAACACCCCAAATATTCACCACAACAGACACGCACTCACACTACGAAAATCATTACCATCCACAGCAGACGCTTTTACTCACACACAGACAGCTATTTGCATTCAGTATGTATGACTAATAAGCTTGAAGTAAATTTTAAAAGCCCCAGCATCAAAAGCAGTATTTGTTCTCCAAATCTTCAAAACTGCTTATGTCTGCTAAATGTAATTTTTTTACTACGACCAATAGAAACAGTTTCATTGATGTGGACAACCAATGAGAAATCAGGCCAACCGGTGTGAGTTTTGATTGGCTGAGTGTGTAGCTAGGTTGCAGAAATACTAAAAACTTAGCAGAAATCTTCCTGAGAAGGAAGAGACAGAGTCACGGTTGAGACTTTGTTTATCCAAGCGTGAGAATAAATTCCACACTTTAGCAGACATCTGCCAAAAGAAAAACATCCATTAAATAAAAAGTCTCACAAAAAAAAACAAGGCTACAGTGCAAGTGTTTGCTTCTGCACTGCTGATAGATATAATCTGATTTAGAAGTGAAAGGCTTTAATACTCCCAGTGTATTTAATAACTTCCTCTCATATTATAGCTTGTTTTACACCCAAGTATTTGTGTGAATCAAAAAAAAAAGGGAGAACAAATAAATAAATGGAGAGAAAGGGCAAGGAGAAAGCACGCGAGCCATAGAGCGAGATGAGAAAGAAAACAAGTTTCAAACTCACACCGGGGCAAAAGAGACGGAAACAGAGAAAAACACACAGAGAGAAAACTAGTGAGAGACAGAGAGAGAGGCGCAGAGCAAGAGAATACAGAGCAGGGATTTGGTGAGTGTTTCGGCAGGTTTTTCTCCTCGTTGGCTGAGGTCTGTAACTAGGCAGAGTCTGACTCGTCTCCTCTGAGTTGGCAGCAACACCTGGATAATTATTCATGCCGTTCATAAAAAACAGGGAAAACCTACAAAATCCAGCTGCTCTGAGGCCAGCGTGTCGCTCCCGCCCCGCAAACACATGCATGGTGCAGGAATTTATGTGCACAGCAATTATAGGAATAATATATGAACCCATGTTTACATGGACAGAATTCAGTGGTGCAAAGCATCTAAGGAGAGTCATATGAAACACTGTAATAAACTACAATTTCGAAGAACTTATAGCTCACATTGAATAAATTTTACTTCCATCTAATTTACTTTAGACTCAACTGTTTTCATTTAAAGGTTCAGAGTGAGTTTTTACAAATGTATCAAAAACATTGTATTGGCATAGATTAGGGAGCCCAATTAAAAAATATATGAAACCATTAGAGCACTACAGTGTATTGTTGGCATGATACTTAAATAATACTGCTCCCATAACTGAATGCTATAACACGCTCCAATCATGTATAATGAACAGTTTTATTTTTGCCTATTTAAGAAATATTTTTGCAAACCTTTATGGACTTTTGCTTAAACAAATACAATATTTTATATTTTATTACAATATTTCACTTACTGAGATTTTTTTTTCTATTTTATTGAGCCAGTTTACTCTACTAAGGTGCTTTATTTTACTTTATTTTCTATAGACTGTTTTCTTTTGTCATTTCTGCCCTTATAATACAAGAATTTCCCATTTTTCTCTGTCTGTTAATCACTGTCTGAATACTTATTTCACCGATAAATAACTGCACGACAAACGTTACAATATAATTATTTATATCTACAGCAATATTAAAGATATAGTTATGAAAGAATTACTGTAATCATAAGTAGTTAAATACATATTGGAAACGACGAGATATTTTAAACTTCAATACCAATGAATATATTTTTCTAAAGTCGTAAAAATCAAACTTCAATTTCATTATTTCCTACAAAGCAGAAACAACACTGAAAACGTAAAATGCGACAAATCGGAAAATCACAACAAAGGATGTGAATCACAATTTAATGAGATTCCGGCTCCAAATCAATTCATGTATTGCTCAAACTCATCTATCCAAAAATAAAGAGAAAAGCAAAGACAAATGACAAAAGCTGAATAAGAAAGCTGTTCTGGTCTGAGACGAAGGTGCAGCAACACGTTTTTATAAAAAGAGGTTGTTTAATTCACTCCACATGACCAGTTGAGATCTCCACGCTACAAGCCGTTTGGCTTTTGCCTGCTCAAATTAGAAGCTTTTGTCCCAAAAAAAGAAAGAAAAGAAAAAGAAAAGCCTCAGTCAGAGGTCAAATACAAAATATCACGTTAAATGGGGGGTAAAAAATAACTGGCTGTTACAAAGATGTTTTTCAGCCAAGCATAAGCACAGGTTTGAAATTTGAAGAGGTTGATTTGGCACTTTATTACATTAGTATATGTCATACAGTCAGTGTGAGTGTGTGTGTTTCGTGCCAGACTACGGCGCTATAACTACCTGTGCCATTACTACATATATTTACACAAGGCTGACGATGCCAAGCAGGAAGTTGAGGCCTGGTAGACCCCGTGCAGAGGATATGATGTCATGGTTTGAGCGCTGGCACAAAAGCAGCATGAGTTCATGGCTGTAGTTGTCCATCAACCTCAGTATCCCAGTTGACATGAAGTGGGATGACATTTAAAAAGCACAGACAGAGTGAGCATTGTTTTAGTCATAAATACCGAACATGTTAGATTTGGAAAATATGAGCTGCTGCTGTTTCATTACTGCAGTAAATTTTTAACCACATCAAGATTTACTATGTGAATTTGGTCAGTTAAAACAGGTCTCAATGTACCAAAGAAAAAAAACAGCCCATGCTTGCAAGAACAGTTTTTTTGTTTTTGTTTTTTTTTTAAGTAAAACTATCAGCATTTAAATTCCTAGACCGCCAAACATGAATAGAGACGAGTCGAAATCGCCAAGACAAAGTTTAGCCAGTCACTTTCAAGTGTATTCAAAGTCCTGAGCAAGAAGTCAAAGTCACAAGGTGTTGCTGAGGTGTCTGCTCGGCTGTCCGCATGTGTTTGGGACTGTGCGAGACAGGCTGAAGCAGGGGCAAAAAGGTGGGACGAATGGCAGCGGTGTCACTAGGTGAATACGAGTGCGCACTCATGCATGCACGCGCCGTCTTTGTCTGCTTTTTTTTCTCCATATCGGAACATCCCAGACAGTTCAGTCAGACAGAAGAAAGCTGTGTCGAGACAATCCCTCTGCGGTAAGCCTAAATCATGGCCCAGCCCCCCCAATCTCCCAGACACACACTCTGAAAAACACACACGCGCATTTAATAGCATACAGACCTGAGCAGACAGAATGATATGGATATTTGAAAAAGGACTGAGGCAACAAAAAAAGAAAAGTGGTACAGGCCATGGATCTGATATCACAAATACATTGTCTGCATCAGCCATGGACCAGTGAGCTGATCTCTGTATGTGTGTATGTGTGGTTAACTCTGCTCTTTATCTGTCGCATGCCCATCTACTGTCTATCACTTCTTTTCCCTCTCCTACCCCCCTTTTCACTTTCTGTTTCTCCCTTTCAGTCACTAATCCTGCATGTGTTGGTCTTGATAACAAACTCAGTGGTGAGGAAAAAGCTCAAGGAGATAGAGAAGGTTGGTTTTTCCTGCCAAATGGCCATATAGACACACGCGCATGCACGCACGCACAAACCGAAGCGACAGCACTGGTTGGCAGTCACGGCACAGTGACACTAGTTAGGCCAATAATGAGACATGATATCCCTCCCTCCAGAGGTCAAAAACCTCTCTATCTCTGTCTGTCTCTGAGTTAAAAGTCTTACAGCCAAATGAATTATTCTTCAATTACTCTTGCAAGAGACGCACATCATCCTTAGGCTCTTCTCTCCTCATTATATTCATAAATCCCCCAATCTCCTCCATACAGCAGTCAAGAAAATTATTATTACAATTTTTCGACTCATTCTGCAACCCCCACAACCCCATTACCTTTTTTTCATCCAAATCCCCTCTGCTGCTTCTTTCCCCTTTATCCTCTCTACCACCCCTGAGACACAACACAGATGCGCGAGTACACAGTGACGCGCACATATGTACACATAAATGTGAACACAAACACACTTACTTCTTGGTTTGTGTTGGGGGTTATCAGTTTGACACAGGGCACTCTGATTATGTATTTTCTGTGCTCCAGTGAGGGGGGCGGGGGCGATAAGAGGCCGGCAGACACCACTTTTTTCGATGTGGGGTGGGAACGGCGGAGTGGAGGGCTCCAAGGTGGCAGTGGGTGAAGACTTGTATCTTAACCTTTGTGATTTTTTTTATATTCTGCTTGTGGGAACTAACAGAAAAAATAAAATTAAAAGAAATCAATAATTTCTTACTTCTTTCTCCCTCTCTTTCTTTTTTCATTCATTCATATGCTGTAAGCCAAATTTGAAGTCAAGATGTAGCGAGTGCATATCACTCCACTGAGCCACCACGATGGATAGAACATATGATGCTGGTTATGAAATTAAATAGCTTCCCTGTCATAAACCAGACTGTTTTATTTGCTCATAAACACACAGAGAGAATGAGGTATTACCCACGGTCCAATTCTGTCAAATTTAGAGAGCATTCCTCAAAGGTCCTAACTTTTTCTCAGGAAGAACAACAAAAACCACTGGAGCAGCACGGCTGAATTAATCTACAAGGCCCCAAATTAAGACCAGAAACATCCAAGTTCTGCACATCAGAGGAAGACAACACATAGTTATTACAGTCTCCAAATATACCCCTTTTCATGTCTGACACATTCTTCAACGGTCTCTCCATTTGTTATGTGTTTGGCCTCATCTCCCTCTGCCTTGGGCGGGAACTTTCACACAAACACACACACAAAGGCATTTTGAGGCCCACGGTGTCTTAGGGCAGCGATAGGCTGATGTATGAGGAGGAGCATTGTAAGTAGGCATGACAAGCAAAGGGAAGCCATCAGTGGGACATCTAAGGCCCGGGGAATGAAGGCTCTCTGGCACCCAGAGCTGCTCTCAAACACTGGCTCTCTGATAGAGCCGACCTTGGACTTAATCACTACCAGAAGAAAAGAGCACCACTTGACAGGAAGATGGAGAGACAGAGGGAGGGTGTGTGTGTGTGTGTGTGTGTGTGTGTGTGTGTGTGTGTGTGTGTGTGTGTGTGTGTGTGTGTGTGAGCGAGAAAGACAAAAACACATACCGCATGAGTAAAAGACAAAGAGATACATACTGAGTGACAAAGACTAAAGCCAGAAAGAGATTGGAGAGAGAAAGAGACATAAACAGGTAACGGCACTGTTTAAAGAGTTTTATAATGACTCTGCTGGTGCAGGTAACAGCAAAGTGCATCAGAGACTGCCAGAGAGGAAAAGAGACAGCACAGAAAACACAGCATGCATCCCCATCTCAGATACACGCAAATCTATTTTCTCAACGATACGCACAGACACACAATCGCATCTGCAGAGCGAACCTTCCACCCTTTTACGCCTACAACCACAGACGCACACACTAAACCTATTGTGCTTCCACCTCTGCAGCTTCTCGCAGACTTCACTAAAGGGTGAACCCTCTGAAACCGAATTAGGAAAATGATTAATCTCAAGCGGATCTACACAGACGAACACATATACATAAAGTTCTCAAATTAGCTGTCGAGAGGGAGAGCGCCGAATCGCTGAAAGCTTCGGGACACCCACAAAGCCTCCACCCCAAGATGTTTTGTATCCATTATACAGCCTTGGGATGTGACAAGCCTCATCAATAAAACTTTTATTAATGTCAAGAGCTTCGAGCCAACTTTGAGCTTTAATCTAAAAGCAGCCGTAAAGAAATTTTTACAGTATATCCCTGGCACAGTAAAACACTAAGCCACATTAGACACGCGTTTACTCTTAAAATCATCGGTTTTTGTTCTCACGTTTGAAACAGCATATAATGTTTAATTTACAGCCAGAAAGGAAAAGTGTTACTTGTTTTTCCATTAGAAAGCTCTACGCTCACAGCCAGCAGAGATCTTGATTTTGCCTTTTAGTTATTAACAAGATGATGATTTATCAAACAGCGCCTCGCTACAAATATCGAGTTGTGTTGCACATCAGCGCGGATCAGCACAGCTCCTGTGATACTGAAACACGGCAAAACCATCAGAAGAGCGTAAATGCTACAGCTTTAGAGTTACTCTACAGACCATCTGCATCGAACTTATCACCGCGGGTGGCCTATTTCTACCATCGGCTCACTTGATTTAGAAAATATGATTTCAATTGATTTTCTCATACATTAATTTCTGAAATGTCGGTATAAAAAGGCTATCAATCTGAAATGAGTGTGTCATAAGAGAGAAGTTAATAAAAGTAATGGATTTCTTTTCTTTCTTTTTTTTTCCTGCACATAGCTGAGTAGCAAGTGTGGAGGCTAGGAAGATTATCAGCAAGAGGGAGAGAAAGAGAGAGCGATCGAGGGAGGAAGAAAGTGGGAGGGAGTGCGCAATAAACGAACAAGAGAGCAGCGCTACGGTCCTGGAATGGCATGCGGGTCCACGGAGTCATCAGAAATGCAACGATTCTAAAAGAGAGAATATGATTTTCAGTCGACAGTGGCTGGGACTGAGTGGGAATCAATGAGAGGAGGAATCAACTGCTAAATGAGATAATTACTGTCAGAGATTATAGAGGGATGGAGAGAGGAAGACACAGCAAAACGGAGGCTAAGAGAAAAGAAACAGAAAGAGATGAATCAAACCAAATGAATAAAATGTTATCTCTGAAACATTTCCAGCCCACCATATTTCAGAATTTAAGATCATTCCAGCACTTAAATAGCAACTCCCTTCAAGAAAAAGCGAGTTATTTTTGATTTAACTGTGAGCAACAAGAACGAGCGCCATTACATTTTGAATAAGGCATGAAGAAGCGCTCTCAATCAAATATGGTTACAGTATAGTTAGAATTTGAGCGCTTGGAATCATTTAGTAATAACATACTGACCAAGTTGTTTGGTTTTTTTACATTAACATCAAGCATGAATCCCAGAAAATTGATTCAGTGGGAGAAACATTTCCTCAGTCCATCCGAGTCTTCTTCAGTCTCATATAGCACAATTACAGTCACGTAGCATAGAAGTTCTTATCAATTCAAGAGTGGGGTTTGGTTAAACTATTTTGCTGTTATTGTTACAATAATGCAACATATTCTTTATTTATATATTTTTTTGTGTGTGTACGTGGGTTACATCGCGTAATGAAAGACGCGATGAGGCTGAAAGCGTTTTTTTTGTATTTCGAAGACAAAAGTAAACAAAAGTTTTACCACAAAGTCCACTCCATAGCTTCTCCGGAGGTACATTTACCAGTAGAGTTGCTAACCACTGCCTCCAAGAACACAACTACCAGACAATTTTAAGCCAAAATTATCTGTGAAATTTTAACATGTGCAGTTGATGTCGACTGGGCGACCACACAATCAAAACAAGCTACTATGAATTTGGTTTTTGTTTTTGTCCTTCCAGGACTTTTAGCCTCGCCTTGTGTGACAAATCTGCATCTTTCAAAAAAATATATATAAACATTATCAGAATTATGAACTTGTTCACCTGAACTCCTAAAACTTCACCTTGGTTAATACTGTAATAAATAATAATGAGGTGTGCTAGACTGTGTGCGTGCGTGAGGGCGGAGGTGTATGTACGCGTCCACCTCCATGTATGCTAATGCTGTTATGACTGGCTGGCTTCATTACTGTCTGTCTACAACACCATGGCCAAGGTCAGCAGAGGCTGCAGAGATGATAGGGGGCCAAAAGCATGAGCACAAATTAATCTGCTGTTTAATCTAATAATGCAGCGTGGCATCGGGTGCCTCAGTCCTATTAACACAACTGTAATTGCATTTGAGGAGGAATGGGAGCACACAGGTCCACAGAGGTACGCGCACACTCAAGTGTACACCGTAGTACATCGAACGCAAATGGAATTGTATTACACGAGCATGCGTGGACGTGGTCATGACATGCACATCCGCACGTGGGTGCACAAACGTCCTATGTGGGTGCTAGGCTGGAGGAAAAGAAATAAATGAGAGGAAAAATAAGGTGCAGTGTTTTTCTGGTGAATTCAATTCAGGCAATCACCGTGTGTGGGTGCATGTGTGTCCATGTTTATATGGCATGGAACGCCTTTAAGCACGGAGCCCTGCTCATTAGCATGGTAATATCCAAACAGCAGGGTGTAGTCAGAACAGCAGTGTATTATTAGGATTCATCTCATTAGGCTTTCATGAGATTTAAAAGTTAACGAGAAATAACTTCAAAACTAAGTCTGAGATAAAATACACACCGGCGTACTGAGTTTACTCTCCAAAAGTTAAACTTCCCCCCTGGTGACAATGCATGGCCTGTGGCAATGCACAGAGCTGACCTGTAGTAACAGGATTAGACAAAAATGTTGGTCACGCCAGAACTTGTGGTGACATTTACTGCTACAAGTAATTACTGTGAAAAAAGAGAAATTAGTCTTCTTTAAAGTGGCTCAACGGGATGCACTTTTACTTTACTGTAAGTAAACACACTGCTGGAGCTCAGAAGATTGGGCCTTCACTGAGGACTCAAGGTAAACTACGGCAATGCAAGTAAAGAATAGCTGTCAGACTCACCGCAGTCAGATGGATGACTCCCTGAGAGGTCACGGGGCATCCCATGAAGCCGACAAACTGCAGCTCGGGACAATGTTCTGCTACTGCCCGCACAGACTGATCAGTGACCTGGAAAACAGAAGAGCAGAGAAGGATTCATCCAACATGTTTCATTCATTCAGATTTTGAGAGTCAACATGTTAAAATCAGAGTGAAAAAGATTCCCATTTTTCTGTCTTGTGCAGATTGCTGTTAAAGATGACCTTGCCAGCTTAATAAATAAATAACGAATAAAAAATCTATTAAGAGTGCCGTTCAACAATAGCGTGTGCAGACTGGTGCTGTCAGATTTGAGCCAAAATGTCTGCTGTCTTATTCCAACAGGCTTTGTGTTGATCAACAGAAGAGAAAAGGAGAATCAGAGGGGAGAAAAGGAAAAATGAAGTCAAAAGTGTGTGCCAAGCACTGTGGGCATCGACTTATGATGGATAGACCGTTCCCCATCATTCACCCAGCTGTCTACTAACCGCTCATAATGGATCTTAGATCAATAGGGAAGCAGAACATTTCCACCAGCTTCCACTGTAGTCATCAATATGGGCATTTATAGCACCTTCACCTCCTTCACTACACTCAACACCGCAACAATATGTGGAAGATTGTTTGTCCTCTCTGTCGGCTTCCTCGGCGCTTCCTCAAATTCTTCATCAATCACAAAGACAAAATAAGAGGAGAAAAAGGAGAGACAACTGACAGCACTGATTAACTGAGAAAACAAAGCAAGCAAACAACAAAGAACATTAGAGAGAAATAATTATGCTTTCTAGGCGTCTCTGTCAAAATCATCCATATTTACTTTTGAGATTCCCCAAAAGCAAGTCAGGAAAAGTAAATCGGAATATGGTCAAAAAGCCCATCAAATAGGAATGGATGCATCCAGACACCAACATTTCCTTATCAGATTCAGCGCACTGAGACTAAAATATATCTGATATGTTTCAAAGGAAATAAACAGCTCCATATTTTTATTCTAAATTACTAGAAGTCTGGAAGAAGCACTCATGCCTAAAAAACACTGAAAGGCAGGATAGTTTAAGAATACTCAAAGGGACACATAGAAGGCTACTGCAAACTACTTCACTGCAGCATCATCAGTCAGTAAGATTTTTCCACATTTTTCACTGTACTCCTGCACAGTACTGCATGTCCTCTATGGTCAAACCTCTTGTCAGTGTAGAACTGTGATCAGACATCTAATACTAGCAACCTATTCCCATAGTGTCACGTCTGAGGCTGATCAAACTACTTATTTGTAATTCTTTACCGATCATTCTATATACTTGTAGACTCCTCATTTCCTTGATGCTGTCCTACATTCAAACCCTTACACCGCTCTCTCTCTCTTTCTTCTTCCCTGCCTCACTGCCCCGCTCCCCCTCACAAGGCTGCTTTAAAGGTTACTGAGTCGAGGTAGAGTAAGATGGAAAACTCAAGGGGGTAAAGAAATCACAAAAAGAAAGAACAAGGTGTCCATTTATCTTTCACCAAGTCAAGTTATCTGGGCAAAACACCTCGTATGAAGCTAAAAGCTTTGTCTTTTACCTTATCAGTATGGAGCTAAAGTGCCTTTAAAGTGTAAAATGGTTCCTAAAGAAGTGTGACTGAAAATGTGAGAATAGCTTTTAAGGTTATAATCCAGCAACTAAAAAGATGATCCAGGAGCAGACCTCTGAGCATCTAATTTTACCAGGCAAAAACAAAAGCTGGCGTTTGAAAATTACACTTTTTGCCATATTTAACTGTGCTCTGTGGGTGGTAGTTGTCTCTACTTTCATTAGGTTTTAAATCAGGACTCGATAGTTTGCTGAATAAACAGCAAACTTTTTTTAAAATGTAGTGCGCATATCAAGCAGAAATTTGTCCTGTACTTTGAATCGAATACCTGCAAAGGTAATATTAACCATTTTTTTGCACATAGCAGAAAATTCTGAAAATGACAAATATTCTCACAGAGCTGTTAGTGTGGCTGTAGATTACATTCTTATTGATCAACCCGCATGCAGAGTTATATCTATATTTAATGTTGCACGTCGACAGGAGGATTTTCTACACTATAGAACACAAGGATATCAGAATCAGAATCTTCCTCTGTATTACTGCTATAATCCGCTATAAAGTCATATTGTGATATCAATGACACAAACTTGTGTCAACACCTGAGGCAAAAAAAACCCCAAAACAAAACCAAAAAAATATATATGTATATTGCCAACACAAATCCATAACGTTCAGCTCATTTTGACAACAGTTTGACGTGTGAAGAGCTCTAGTCCATATCCTTTTACGGAGGGAATTTCCTTTCACAAGGATCAACCACACACACCTTGGCTCATCTGACTACTCACATAATCAATAATGAGTCGACAAACGGAATTGCCTCCAAGAGAGCAAAACCACTAGGGGTTAAATCCCTGAGAATCGCAATCAGTTGTTTTAGACCTGAAAAAAACCTCTTGAATAAGACGTGAAACATCTTCACAATCCCAAAAAAAGAAGTCCCATTCCTGCCTTCGTTTCAAATGCCTAACACTTGTATGACTTGGGTAATTTAGAACCTATCAGTCACCTTCTTAAGCAGCCTTAAACATTACACCCTGTTTAGAGTAAATAGATTGAATCATCAAAAAAGGAGTGCTAAGGAGGGCAGTATATGAGGTTCGGTGCAGCTTTTGAAGGAATTCCTTTTTCCAGTGTAATATTTAAATCCTTCTACAAAACAGAACAAGTGTTCTTCCTGGACATTGCTGTATATACAAGCTGTAGTACTTTTTGAGCTTTGCACAGAGTGTGGTTTTTCAGCGCAATCAATAACTGGATGCACCTTAAAAGTGCCTCAGGTTGAACCCACCACACTTCCCTTCCCCACTCAGTCAGGAAAGATTAAGTGAAGGTGAGTCAGCTATCCCACTTGGAGACACTGATGCATATGGATCCGGATCTGCAGGGCCAGGTAGAGATATGGAGAAGAGTAAAGCGGAGTTGTCTTTTGAGTATGATACTTAAAAAACTCCAGCTGGACCGGCCTAATCTGAGCAGCTGGCAGGTGAAGTGAGCTGGCCACAGCTCTCCCAACATGGCCTCTGCCAAAAAACCATCAAGGAAAACATTTTCAGGTTGACTACCAGCAAAATCAAAAAGCCGCACACCACCTCGATCCCTAAATCAGAACCTTCTGTAGGGGAGTCAAGGAGTCATAGCAGACGCCACCTCCAGACTGTCTTTCATACGGCTGTTTGTGTTGCAGGACTGTGTGGGTGCAGTCAAGTGTGTGCGCACGCGTATGGACGCACAAGAGAGCAGGTTACAAATCTAAAGTAACTCTCAGCAGGTGAGAAGGGAGACAGGGAAGGAAAAAAAGTTAAATCCCACCAGAGCAGAACAGGCCAGGAGGCCATGTACCGTATCAGATTAAGCCCGTGAATGTGAGTGTGTGTGCATGTGTGTGTCCCTGTGTGAATGTGAGTAACACCATATGGGTTTATAACTAAGATTTGTCTCCAACCCACAAACACAAAAACCCATCCCAAATTTCTCTTTGCTTCCCACTCCTCCCCCTCAACTTTTCATGGACTTTGATTTAAAAACATGAAAAGAGTCATGGCAGAGCTTTGGAGAAGTAGTGGCTAGCCAAGAGAGACCTTAAAGCCTTTTAGAAGGGATCTAGTTTAATGGTCTCTGGGTGAAGGAGGTAAGGAAAGCAGAAAACACAGCGAGCTGGAATGGTGGAAATGCTGCAGTCATAAAGATAGCCTTTGTGTGTGTGCGTGTGCGTGCATGTGTGTGTTAAAGAGCTGGAAGGTAATTGTTAAGAGTGCTGTGGTAGCAAAAAGGGGTAGTGCTGTACATGAATGTGTGGTTTTTTTGTCTGACCGCCTGTTCTTTTCAAAACGCTGTGGCAGCACCCAAGGGCCACTTCTCATCCAATGAGGCTATTTAAGCTTGTCAATACGGTCAATCATACAACTTGTTTGCCTCCATCAAACGTCAGGTTAAGAGATGGAAACCGAAAGATCAGAAAGATTGTTTTCTTTCCAGATTTTGTTCATTTTCATCTCCCGTTAAAACTATTCATTCTTTACCAACAAAAACAACACATCATGAATACATCTTTCCACAAGTTCTTGCTTTCTTACGGACATATTTCAGAAACACACACATAGATAAAGCCAGATAAAGCCAGTTCAATCACCGAGAGAGACTGTTATTCATCCAACACATACACATGAGGAAACAGAGTTTCTTGGAAAAACTAATTTTTTCCACCCTCAAAATCAAGCAACCTAACAGGGTGATAAAAAAGGCTAATGGGAAAGTGCTAAAAACTGCAGTCCCTCCAGTGGCCTGTTTGAGGTTGGTTCCAAAAGAGAGTCAATCCTGATGTTCTTTCAGTAGCAATAAACGCTTTTACAGCCTGGTCTAAAAAAAACTGGATTTGATCTACTAACAATTTCTTCGCTTCATGACAACTATACAGGAAGTGAACTCACCCATGTCAGTTGCATTGAGCCTTAAAGTTCCCATTATCTGGGCTGTGGCCACTTTCAGTGTCTTTCACAGTTGCTAGTAGCTATTTGGTAGGTTACTGGCACAAATTACCCGATATCTGTTTGTTTGATGCCCTTACACAGAGTACGGATGCACTTTGGCTGTTACTGCCAGCAGACAGCTTAGTGTTTAACCCCTGTTTCCACATATGGTTACTTCTAGCTTTGGAAAAAACAAGATCGTATAGACTACAATACTTCAAAAACAGGAAGCCAATGTGTGTCCAATGGTGGCTACATCCATTTTTTGTTATATACAGTAGGTTAATTACTTACTGGAGCCAGTCTGTGTGAAGCGTGACCTCCCATCCACCTGTCACTGTGCATTGGGCTGTGCGCACTTCCAAAACACAGATAACCTACACTCAACATCTAAACGCCTACTGTGAAAATACACAGACAGAGAGCTCACTGCTGCTTTTCTGCTAAACATGCTGCTCATGCTCTGCTTTCTGTGTAGACACAGTGAAACTGCGATGGTGGCTAGACAACTGAGTGGACCATGGAATTAAATTTGAATCGATTTTGCAAGAAAAAGGAGATATAAGGGAAGATTAAGGTACTGAGTATCTACTTTTGCTTAGTGTGAAGGTGGGATTCAAAGGGAGCTTAAAAAGCTATGGACGATCAGGTTTAAATGGTAAATGGTAAATGGCCTGTATTTATATAGCGCTTTATTAGTCCCTAAGGACCCCAAAGCGCTTTACATATCCAGTCATCCACCCATTCACACACTGGTGATGGCAAGCTACATTGTAGCCACAGCCACCCTGGGGCGCACTGACAGAGGCGAGGCTGCCGGACACTGGCGCCACCATGCCCTCTGACCACCACCAGTAGGCAACGGGTGAAGTGTCTTGCCCAAGGACACAACGACCGAGACTGTCCAAGCCGGGGCTCGAACCGGCAACCTTCCGATTACAAGGCGAACTCCCAACTCTTGAGCCACGATCGCCCCCAGGTTTAGAGAGTAGTCTTACCTCTCAGAAGATTTATGACAGCGCAGCCTAATACTCACTCCAGGGCCCAGCAGGTCAATACTTTGTTTAATATGGCCTTCTATTTTAAAAAAACATACCCACGCAAAATTTAGTCGCAGCTGCAGTCCCAGTTTTTCATGCGCTACCATTTTCCAGGAAAAAGAAGCTCAGGCGCACTACAAAAAACCCACTGATGATTGTGATTTCTTTATGAAAGCATCTGGTACTGTTGAGTTTTACAGGTTTCCAATATTACCCATAAACAAGGACACCAACTGCAAGCCTTCCAGGTACAAATTGAAGTGGGACAATTTTCATCAAAGTTCTGTTTTTTTCCAAGGTAATCATTTTCTCCATAAATACTCTCTTAGGGGTGATATTGCACTGGATTCATCACAGCCTTGGAACACACACACATTTAGATGCGCACACATGTACACACACCAAACTTTGTCTCTTTTTTAAAGAGCTCAGATGGGCTGTATTGACACGAAGGACTGGTGATCTGGCAAAAATCTAAATGAATACTTATCATCCTCTGTAATATCCGCTGCCTGGAGACAAAAGCAACACGGAAAGTCATAAACTTTTACTACAGCTAGGGAGAGTCTCTTTACTGTGCTGATGAGCAGGCACTGTGCACTAAGTGCAGGGCGGTTTGCTTGGAGTTGTGCATGAATATTGATCTGCTGCTAAAGCTTTAGCAAAGCTGATTCACATTTAAGTTTGCGAATACATTTGTGTGTATGCTGTTTTCCATACAGACATGAAAGTAATCACAAAGGTCCACAAAAAGACGCATGGAGCGCACACGTAGGTCAAGAACACAGTACAGTCTAGACAGATGTGAGGTTCCTAAACTCCCGCTATCCATTGCAATGTTTTTCTTGGCTAAACAGGGAGACAAGTCATATTTATGAGACATGATGAGACTGGAAAACAGGATGGATAGCAGTGAGAGACAAGGGAGAAGAAAGGGGTGAGGCGAATAAGGGCGAATGAGAGATTTGCAATCTTTTCATGTTAACATAATGTAGCTTCTGGTCTTCAGTGTATAGCTTTGGCAAGCCTGGCTGCTTCTTTCATGCCTGTAAATCCTGTCTGAATATGTATGTGACAGACAGCCAGTCGCGAAGATGAGAAAGACGGGGAGGTGGCATGACAGGCTAAACAAGCTCGGTGGGTGTGTGTGGGTGCGTGCACAGGGGAATATGTGAATATGAGCGCAATCTGATCTTATTAGAGAGCTGACGGGATGAGGAGCTGTGATGAGAGCTCTGAATCATCACCATCTAATCAATCAGTCTAATTAACCGAGCTTTATGAACACTGGGCCGAGCTGAGAAAGAATCCGCCGACACAGAGATTAATAATGATTACTGAACACACTGCAACACATTCTATTAACAATCCATCTTCATGCCTATCCAGCAGCTTTGCATAAGAAGTGACTTCTTTGGCAGTTGCAGGAAATCCTCTGAAATATGAAAGGTTCTTCTGCTTCGATCAAGACTTCAAAGCAAATGAAATAACATTCTCAACAGATAATTTTTATTTAATGAAGCGTAAAGTTCCATAAGAAAGACTCACTGTGTTAGCATCATAAAATAATTGTGCTACGTCCACGATTAAAGCACTCAGTGTTAAACTTTCAAAAAGGACGACATGATAAAAGCCCCTCGGCGAGACACAACTCTGATGTTGAACTTTAGGAAACAAGTCGTTCCCGTTTACACTTGCACTTAAGACAGGACAGGCCGATCTTTGACGCCCACTCATCCCCTGCAGAAGAGTCCTGGCGTGGAAGTCAAAGCGGGTCACAACAGAAGGACAGGCTTGTTTGTGTTGGTATGTGTGTTGTTGTCAAGTCCACACAACAAGCAGACCTTTAAAGACCAGCGGGGTGTTCGTGTGTGCGGTGTTACCATGGCCTGCTGCTGGGCAACACGGGGCATCAACTGTCAGTGATGACATAACCGCTCCCTGACCACTTGACTACCCACGATGAGACACTGTGGGCAGTAAGCTTTTTGTTTGTATAATCTAATAGCATCTGACTCTCTCGCGCTCTCTTTCCGTTTCTCTGAGGTTATAGTGTAAGCAACCAACACAAGTGATGCTCTTTTCGTTGCTCTCATAATCATTTTTTCGCCTTTCGCAGCCTCTTTCTGGCTTATTACTTTGACCTGAAAATTGTAGGAGAAAGAAGAGCACGCATAGAGGACCAGAGGGTAAAGCAAAGAAAGCAAAAGGTCACAATCTCTAATTACTAACTCATGAAAATAAATAAATAGATAAAAACACAGAGCTAATAGAGGTCGTGCAGAGATTAACCAACCAAGTGTAATTTAGTGAAAGTCCTTCTTAAGTAAAAGCTTTGCTAGGCCTTTTCTTTTGCAGTGTGTGTAATGCAGAGTTTTTAAACAATATTCTTCCTATAAGTGAAACGATTAGCAGAGTGACAGAAAATTAATCTGCAGTCATTTTTGCTTATCAATATTTTATCTGTATCAATGGTTTCAAGGTGAAAACGCAAACAATTTATAAAAAAAATTTATAAGCCTTTCTCTCCTTTTCTTTGGGGTTGTGAACTGCTGGCCTGACAGAATGATCAATTTGGAAAGGCTGCCTCGGGTTCAATGTCATTTTACTTCTTTGACATTTTGTAAACAAAATGATTAACTTTTAATGTAAATAACTGTTAGTTACAAGTCAAAATGTGTTTGATAGATGGTGGATATTTGAAAAAAAGAGCTAAAATGTATCGAATCTTTTCTAATTAAAATCATCCACTGGGGATCCTGCTGACACAGTGAAATTCATCTTGAAAGTGGTGCTGGATTAATATGTCATAAATTCATCAGCAGACAGCTGTTTTGAAACAATTCTAATGATTGATGCCTATGGTGCCTAATATAATATTTTTGGATTTTGGACTATTGATGGAACAAAACAAGCAATTTGAAGATGTGTCTGGGAAGCATTTTACATAGAATTCATCTGATGGAATTACTAATTAATACCAAATTAATATAAAGTTATGACCCACAGCCCCTGTTTGAACATGCGGTCAAGCAAAGTAAATAGCTCCAGCCCGTCTGAGAAGTATAGCCATCCGTCTTCCACAAACTACCACCTACCTTGAAATTCCTCACATCTCTCCACTGTATACTGTGACAAAAAGGCCATAAAATTATCTGAAAGCGCACTGTATATTTTTCAAAAATCGAAGCTGGCTCTGAAAGATGACTATGTTTGAAAAATGAAACTCCCAGGATCAATAGATCCAC
The DNA here is from genome assembly GCF_051167445.1 of Perissodus microlepis. Taxonomy (NCBI): domain Eukaryota; kingdom Metazoa; phylum Chordata; class Actinopteri; order Cichliformes; family Cichlidae; genus Perissodus; species Perissodus microlepis. The sequence goes on from NC_140472.1 coordinate 24,280,709, forward strand.
TTTGCTCCAGCTGTGGCCATCTCAGACACACTTGGGGGAAAGAAAATCCATAAAAAACTTGGCCTATCCTTCTCATATATTTCACAAAAAAGTAACTGCTACCTACTTATCAGTGATCACACCAATGTCTGAACAATGGTAACATTTTGTGCTTTTTTTTTTTATTATTTTGGGAAATCAATCTCCTATCCTACCATATGAACAGTACTCTCTCACACACTTGTCAAGCAATCTCGTCTTGGTCTATCGATGTCATCAGCCTTGATGATGCCAGAGAGAACTGAAATCTGCATGGGTGATCACCAAAGTGATTGATTGCCTCACTCGCCTGTATGCTCCACTCTCAACTGAAAATTACCTGTCATTTATTCGGTGGCTTAAGCCCTCAGTTCCCTCGAGAGTGGCACATTCTAGTTTTTTCTTCTTCTTCTTTTTTTTTTTTTAAACACAAGACTGTGTATGTGTATATGTAAGTATGCATGAGCAGGAGGTGTTGGCTTGTGGAGGCCCCTACTTTGCAGTTTCCATTTGTTCACCCTGCTTCTCTAACAATCAATAGTGCTTTGTAGCATGTCAAATGGAAATCAGAAGCTACTTTGGAGGAAGCCAAAAGACATTCTTTACTCTCTTAAATGCAGCGTCATTACACCACATTGTCAAAACCTTCCAACAGTTCTCTTGTGGTTTCAAGTCCTAATGTATTTCTACACGTCAACTCCTCTATGTTGCATGTCAAATTGGACAAAAGAAGCCACAGTGAAGGAACCCAAGGAGACATATTTGCTACCTATAAATGCAAACTGAAAGCTGTCATTACATCACTGATACGACACCTTAAAACCTCCCTTGAGTTTTTCAAAATGAAGTAAAATGCCTTCCAAGGGGCTCCTCCTCAACATCATCGCGCCATATTAGTATGGCTTTGTGCTCTTGAGGGAGAGGCCTAAGGCTGACAGAGCAATAAACACGTTGGCTCATTTTGTTACCGTGATGGTCCTCGTTACAACAAAACATCTCTCAAGGCAAAAAGTCTAGCTGTATGTACAGTAAGAGTGCTGCATTTATAAGTAGTGCAGACAGGCTGAACTCAATAACCATGTTACAAAACCGTTTCATAACAAAAACAAGTCACTATTCTTTTTGACCTCTTTCTGGGAAGCTGGAGAAAATTCATTATTGGAACTCCTACTATTAGAAGTATCCACTCTGCCTATAGCAAGCCATCAATTCTCAGCTTGCCCTTCAGCTTCACTTCTGTTTTAAAAAAAAAACACACACACAATGCACACACAAACATACAAGAAAGCTTTTACACTCATCAACTGTTAAAACCTACTCCAGCGTTTGAAAATAGTTGCATTTTAAAACATTACCCTGGGAATTGCAGCTATAAAATAAATACACACATTTTCCCAGATTAATTTAGAAATTACAATTAAGAAGCAAATGTTTAATTGCCCAATCAAAAATTCAAAGTACCGCCTCATGTGTGTATCACTCGCTGTATTTGTTAAGCACCAAAAATATGACAACTATTTGCATTAGAGTTCTTGGTTTCAATTATATTTTTATTGAATGGCATTTTCATGCCTTTGAAAGACAACTTGGTATTTAAAGTTTATCCCTGGGTTTATAATAATAATATTCAAGTTTCTGTTCATCTTTGAGCACTCTGCAGGAAAGGATCAGCTAAATGCTGCTTTAGTTAAATAAGAGGGATATACACAAGCCAAAATATACCTCACATTTAATTTCATTTCAGTACACAGGCAAAGACTCGGTGCACACTAAATTCATTTTATTGCTAGTCTAACCAGTTGAACAGTTTTTAAGTTGGGGCTTGGCATTGTTAATGTCACTGCCACCCCCCTGTCTGATTAGGGACCGAGTTAAACAGGCCCGGAGACTAGTCAGTGACACTTTGGCAACCAAAGGCTCACTAGACAAAGATGCGGTTTTTCCAACCAGTTGCCATGTGGTTGCTGGAGATCGCCGTTAGTCATTAAGTGAAATTAACCTTTTCAAATCAAATTTTTTTGGTTGATAACAGACAGCGGTGGTCTCCCATTGTTTGCAAACACCTGCCAACTGTCAAAAGTGTGATGCAAAACAGTAGAGACCATTCACCATCAAAGTAAAAGATGTGCATTACTACTGCAACCAACACATTTCAAAAAGGCATCTTTTAATCTGAAGGAAAATGTTTTCCATTTCCAGTTTTCATTCCACATTTCAGTCTTCCTACTGCTTATTCGGTGTTTTCTGTGCAAATTACAGACAATCACAAAGAGATTTTTGGTAAAGCACCCGCTTTTCAAAAGAGATCACTTAGGTAGGCCAAGCAACTACCAGCAACCATTTTCCTAGTAACCAGAGGTTGTCTGAGGATTAGTGACCTGTCTCTAGGCCTGTGTGAATTAGGTTTGAAAGAGCAAGTACAGTATATCCACTTTTTTTTTAGCTGACATGCAATATTCCCTGAAGAAGGCAGAAGGAAGCTGTTATATGTGCATGTTAATAGTTTAGTGAGAACTTACTAGTACAACAGAGAAACTTGAGCACCTTGGCATAGACAGTTTATTTTTACTGGAAAATAATAGACCTTTTCTGATACAGAGCAATCCTGCTACTCTTTCTCTAAGAATGGTTGGAAAATTGGATGTGGTATTTGGATGCTTTTACCCAGTATCTTGGCTTCAGTAAAAGTCCGACTAGAGTGTACTTTTGCAAAGCATGACAAAGATGCTCAAAAATGCAAACAAAAAAACCCACCGAATCTGTGATAACATTAAACAAAGGTGCGTACACTACATCTAAGCACTGTGTTTAAATAATAGAAATCAATCCTCTGAAAGCATCAACAGCCAGCTTTTTTAAGAACTTTGCTGGTCGTCTGTAATTTTCACAGAAAACTGAAAGCCACTAAAAGACACTCTGAGTCTGAGCAAATCTGAATCACTTAACCCTTTGCCGTTTCCATGGTAACTTTCCACCTAAATCTATCAAGTTTGACCAGAAATTGACTTTGAGCTTTACTTAGAGATCAGTTTTATGTCTCATGCTAATGATGAAAAATGGGGCTTAAAGAGGCCAATTTGACCATGGACCTGGACCAGAATGACAGGCTGCCACAGTGAAGCTCCCATCTATACCTTCCTTTATAGCTATGGCCCATATTGGATTGTTCTGTTCAGCAGCCTATGGAGGGAATCTCCGCCTCTTCTTCTTATCGACACAGTACAAAAGGTATGGAGCAGGAGCTGGCAGCAACTACTAGAATCACAGGACCAGCAACAAAGAGTTTCAGTGCTTTCTCATTGGGAAACCACAGTTTTCAGAACTCTCAAGTTTCTTTGAGATTACATCGATATTGTTTTCTGGATGTATTATAAACCTCTGTGTGATAAAAACAAAGATATTACATGGATAAAACTTAAGGACGTGAACCCTGTGGATGAATAATAACAAACTGATTACAATGACAACAACAAGGTTATATTCTATACAGCAAATTACTATAACATCTACTACTGTAGTGCTTTTATACATGTCCAACCATTCAAAATTATGTAAGATGCTTTACCTAAACCACATGCATACTCCTACGTATTTTTTCCACAAGTTTTGCTATGTAGAAAGTCCAGCCTGATCTGCAATGTACACACCGCAGGACTTCAGTGAGCCTCCTTTGCTGCTCCAGCTGTACTTAGATCTAAAACAAACTGTCCTTTTTCTTCACATCCTTTGGAAGACATGCCCTCTAAAAAAGCATGTATGTCAGACACTGACAACTTAGACTCTATCACAATGGAAACTTTCCAGACAACAGTAGCATCAAAGACAGATCAGGCACAGAGACAGCGGGAGTGGAGACATGAAGGAAGACAGAGAGACAGATGGTAAACATGCTTTCTGGACACTAGTGGGTTTTCTGTGAAGTGGAGAACACAACCGGCATCTCTGGTATGTGTAGAGGGAGGGACTCAAATCTAAAGTTTAGTTATAGCATTGGCTGAATTTGACCATTACTATTTGGAGATCATTTGAATAGTATGTCATTTTATTAAATGCTCTTTCTTTCAGAGGTTCTTAAAGTGGCGCAGGACAAATAAGACTTTGCTAATGCTATCATGCCTACCTTTATGTCTCTACATTTTTTTGGCTTCTCCTATCATTAATATTTGATTAAAAAATAAAAATGATAACTACAAAGTCTTAAAACCACAGAATTAATCCATCTATCTAAAAGAAAATCATAGTGATTCGTGAAGTTTTGTTTCTAAGTGGGACATTGGACATATTTATAGATTTGAGTAACACCATACAACAATAATAATCTCTTGGCTTCTCATTTCAGTGTCCTCATACAACAAACTCTACACTTTACTCCCTCTACCTTGTCAGTGTCACCGTAGCCCAGGAAGACCCGGGGCTGGCCCGAAGGTAGTGGCCTCCTCTGCCCTAGTGGCCTCTGGGCATGCAGCCTCTGCTTGCTGCAGCGTTATGATTAGAACTAGAGGTGTGTTGTTGGGTACAGTTGACATCATAAATACTCTTGAGGTCCATACACAAGAGTATCCAGGATGTTCTGCTATGCAGATGATGAGCAGGTAGGTGACAGTGCCCAGGGCAGAGAAATTAGAAGGTCGTTACATGTTAGCGGTCTGTGCAGAGCCTTTTCGCACAGCATTACTCATGCTGATGGTATGAGCAGTGACAGGGACAGATATCTGCTGTCAGTGAGACTGAGGTATGATTCTAGTAAAGAGCAAGGGGAGAACAGTCTTCCATACATTTTATAAGTAAGACAGCCTCTAACAGCCTTTAAGTATCCTCCACAGAGACTAAAGGTTAAGAGATCCTGCTGTCCTCTGGCAATTTATTCCTGTACATCTGACTACAAAACAGTAACTTTATGTGTGGTTAGGGAGCTATCAGAAAAACTAAAGTATCTCACAGGTCATAACTGCCACAATTTTCCCTTTTTTTCCACGCAAGTACTTTGTCATAAAATTGCATTCAAACTTACTGTGCACTTCATAATTTCTATGACTAATCTCGCAATGTCATCGCAGCCACTGATCAACATCCAGCTGGAAAATACAAAGTCAACGCAAACTACAGTAAAAAGGATAAGACAAATGTTCATGATGTGATTATAAAAGTAACTTGCTTTAAAAGCAAAAAGAATCAGATTATCACCGGTGGAGATGAAACAGGCAGACACATTCAATGTCATTACCAATGTATGTAAAAGAAAAAAATAAATAAGGGGGGAAAAAAGAGCTCAAACTGGAACTGACATCACTTGAACTCACAGGAAAAGCAGTTCAATAAACTCAGAATTGTAAGAATCAACTAAAAAGGAACAATATATATTTAAAAATGAAAACGTTTAAGCCACTGCACCAGTTATTCCAAACGTGTTGCTACTGAAAAGCACAACAGCCAAGTGCTCCTTTTATTTTCTAAATGACAAGCTGTGGACAAGAAGACTATTATCTTCCCCATTACTGTTTAACTTGACAATTAATGTCCAAGAGATTTAAGCCATTAGCATGGCTAATAGCTAGAGAAGTCCACTGTGTGTTTGTGTATGCATGTGTGTGGCTGACTGACAGTGAGGGAGAGACAGAGGCAGGGAAAAAACACAGAGAGGAGTTTAACAGTAGCATGCTAATTACCTCAACATCATCACAGATGGCTGAGGGGTCGGTGTTAAACCTTTATTCACCGCCATATTAACCACGTCAGTGCTAATTCTACAGGAGTTAGGTCATACACTGCATGGCTTGCATGATAAATGCGTCTACAGCAAATCTTTAGGTTGTCCGCAAGTCTCAGATGGACTTGTGGAAAACTGAAAAACTGACCTTTTGTTGGATTTTTTGTTGTTTTTTTTAAGACTTATGCTGCCCAGTCCTCAGGTCCACAGGACTTCTGCAAAGGCTGTTAGAGCACCATTGTTCCCTTGGGTACCATGGGGTGCATCGCAAGAAAAAGATGGAGTGAAAGCACAAGAGAGCACAAGGGAATGAAATTAAAATCGAGAAAGAAAAGTAACGAGAGGGACACTGAAACCAAAATAGCTGGAGGAGAGCCATGTCTAGACTGTTATCACATTAAAAAAAAAAATACACCCTTATTTTATTTATGCATTGGCACACAAGGTCAAGTGCTTCTTTTATATTCCTACAGGCACAGACATTTGCACACATGCGTCATTACAACAACCTGCCTCATATTTATCTTTCACTGGAAGACGGAACATATCAAGTATAGTTTAATGCATTTCACCCACGTGCATGAGCAACAACTAACAAACAGTCAAACACACGACAAGTGAGTCAGTGCACCAGATGCAGTGGCGTGCGTGCTGGAGCAGAGTACACCAATGCCGACTGGCACTAGCATGTTGTTCGGAGCCTAGCGTGGAAATACCAGTGTGGTTCCAAGAAATAAAAGTCAAGACTTCGCTACTGGGGACAGCAATCTGTTTTAACACTACACACTGACATTTGACCAGCTTGAAGTAATGAACAGAGAGAGGAAGAAAAAAAAGGGAATGTTGTGAGAAGAAACAGCAATAAAATAGCAGTGTAGTTCTGTTGACATTTACATATGTGGTTGTTTTTTGAGGTAAAGGGAGCATTTAAAGAATGTGAAATTCTGAGAATGAGAGAGCGACAAGGGCAAACACATTTTAACACCCATTCTGAGATCCCCCCTGTTAGGGCCTACTAATGATAAAAATAAAGCAGAGGGGAGGATAAAAGAGTGGTGCATTTCCAAGCAGTATTAGAGGGATGCATAAAAATCTGATATTATGGGACAGCCTGCTGCAGAGTCAGCTCAGCAGGGGTTGACACAGAGATGTGCTATCTTAGGCAATCTTTGTGATATGGCAGGAGGGAAGGAGGCACAGCGAGTCCTTGGCGCATTAGCAGCATGCCCAAAGACATAAAGTCAAGTCCATAAGTATATGGACACCAATAGAAGTTTTGCAATTTTAACTTGAAAAATGTTGTATTAGTGCCCTAGAAAGTGGCAGGGTTAATGATGTAAGTACTGCACATAGTATAAGTGGATGGATATCAGCTCAACATATAAAACAAGTATTAGTTGTAATAGTTTGTTTGCAATCTAGCACCCACAGTTTTCAAGATATCATTTTCAAATTTTGTGTGATTGCAGATACGAATAAAAGCTCCAGCAGGTTTAATTTGGGTGAAAATTGGATCAAGATGAAAATCTGTGGAAAAAAAGAGGGCCTCAGGTCTGCAAGGTATTTAGCCTTGCAGCATTTAGTCGTCTGCTCAATCTGTGAGCTGAACTGGTGCCTGTTTTAATGTATAATTAACAGGAACATTAGTTAACTGAATGACTCTTGCTTTTGTCTTTAAAAAACACTTAACTGCAGTAGGAAGTCAACTTGGGCTCAGTGGGCCAATGAGCTTGTGGTTCCAGTGGCAGACTTCCTACTAAATATTAAAAAATTAACCATTATATTTATAATGGTTAATTTGCCAAATTACCTCTAAGCCTGTGAAAATGAAGGAAACTGTAAAATAGCTGTAATTTCTAAACAGTCGATTCAACATTCAATTTCAAACTCCTTGAACTGAAGCACTTTAATCACACCATAATTGCGTAATTCCAAGTCCATTATGGTGCGCTAGAGAAAAAAAGACAAAAATTCGAACACTGTCCAAATACTTGCAAAGCTAACCATACAGTACCACACAAAAACATGCACACTTGATCGAGCTTTACCATCAGGGGTAAATCATAGGATCTGCAGTATTTTAAATTAAAAATACCCCACTGTCATTTCTTCTGAGGTTATCAGCCAGTCTGTTAATATTAGCACTAAAACAATTAGCTGTTCAATCAGTGAGTCAGTTTCTCAAGATTAACTGACTACTGATTAACCACTTTAATCCTTTTTCAACAGGGTGTTAGCTCATTTTTATTAAATGTAAAATTAAGTGTAAAATTTTCCCCTTTGTTTTATGCCACTGTAACACGTACACCTTTAAAACAATCAGTAAGGAAAAGTCACTTTGAAAACTACCACATCACACTTTTAATAATTTCTTAAATGAGTATTTGGATATTAACGAAACAAAAAACATACAGCCATATATATATATATAGATTTAGAAAAATTCAAGCTGTACTGATGCATCCTATTGACTATTGAGAGTTATAACCACTTCCATGCAAAGCAGACGTCTATGGGGGTGCAGGAGAGCACACAGGGGGCAGAAAAATTTGAGACAGATTGAAAGAGCAGAATGTAAAAAGACAGTAAAGCATTTAAGTACATAAATCGAAAAGAGCAAGAGACCACAAAGAAAAGCTGTAAATGTACTATTAACAAGCATCCCCTGCTGATTGTGGTATCAACATGTTCACAAACTGTCTCTCAGTCACACACAAATCAAACAGGCAGTGTCTGGGACTCAGCAGGCTTGGATATAGGCAGGTTATAATAAATGCAGAGGGGTTAAGACTTTGATACCCCTCCAACATTCTCCTGTCCGTTTTGGTGTAACGTTCTCAAAACAGCCAGCACCAGCAGAAGCACACAAAGACACACTTAGCAGAAAAATGTCGATAAACACACAGGCACACACAGCCGCGCGTGCGCACACACACATAAATTCACAGACGATAAAGCCCAGGCTTGTGTTTTGCATGGACAGAAAGCTTAGCGAAGGAGTCCACACAGACTAAATCCAGGTTCTAAGACATCAAACGATCACACACATGTGGTCTGCTTCTCTCATCTACCTCATCGACTCATTTTCAGAAGCAATTCCTTTCTGAGCCAAAGAGCTAGGGCATACTGGGTATTGCCCTCAGGGAAAGACTGGAATCCGGGAATTGAACAAATGAATCGGAGCATCCAGTGATGAGCAAGTAGACAGCTTGGGTCAGCCTCCTCCAGTGGCCACTGATTCACAATCCCATACCTGTCCAGCACTATTAAGGCCATCACAGGTAGCATCCACGGGCTATGTAAAGTAGATCCACAGTTCTGCAGGCAGCTACACTTACACTTTAGATAAGTATTAGTATAACTCAATAATTACTCAGACTTAGTATATACCCACTAAGCCAAAATCATGAAAATATTATGAGTAATAATTGATATTTATTAATTTGCTTAAATGGCAAATAATGGGGGAATTATGAATCTCAATTAGTGTTGAAATAAAAATAAGGTAAATGGTGACAAAAAAGGCAACAGTAGGTAAAGCAAGTTGTAAAATGTGTTTAATTACTTAAATATATATTTCATGGGTCATCATAAATTTGTTAGAATTGGCCTGAGAAGGAAAGTAACACTGTTAATTTCTCAGTGAACAAAATCTCTCTCGAGTTAGCGCTGTAGCCTCACAGCAAGAGCAGGTTTTCTCCTGGATGTCCTGCCATCAAAAGACAATAATGCTGCCCATCTCAGCGCAGGACACGCTCAAGAAAAATAGAATCAAATAGAGCTCTCTATGCTGTTAAACTAAAAATGTTTATCACCCATCGCTACTGGCCTATCGTACCCATGTATGTGATGTTCTTTTTCCAACAATACAGACATAATGATTTCACAAATCCATGATTTGATTCACACCTCAGGTTTTTGGACTTGGTTTCAGCATCGCGTGTGTGTGTGTGTGTGTGTGTGTGTGTGTGTGTGTGTGTGTGTGTGTGTGTGTGTGTGTGTGTGTGTGTGTGTGTGTGTGTGTGTGTGTTGAATAGGAAAGCAGGTGAGGAAAATTATTTTACCACAAACAGAACTGCTTGATGCTAAACACAGAAGCTGTTTACAAAAACGCAATATATGCTCTTAATAGAAATAAACAGATGTTAAACAGATACACGGCTAAAATGTGTATTTTATACCAAATCTTGGTTAACATATCAGCAGTGTCCTCGCGGGTGAGCTATTGTTATGCTACAGCTACAACAATGTAATAATCACTTCATTTCTCTGCTTTTGCAATTCTCCTGGTGTGTTTGTGACTACGTTGCACTGTCTGCAGCACATGTAGCAGAGTAGCATCACAGCTATGCTTTTGCCCATACACACACACACACACACAATTATTTTCCCCATTGTTGCACAGAATTAGCTTTCTCATTTATTTTTAGATTCATATTAAATTTAATCTGTCTTGCCATAATTTCACATCAGCATCATCGCATATAATTGACACTTGCGACAGGAAAGCATGTGGGCGGGCAAGTGCAAAAACAATTCATGCTTGAAGCTCTGCCATGTTTGAAATAAATGTGCATATGGAGCAGCTACACTGATCCATCACATTATCAAAATGAGAGTAAACAGAATGAGGATATTTCTGTCTGCTGGCTGGATTGTAAATCAGAGCTTTAGAGCACTTGAATGCTTGTTCTCTCTTTTCACCAGGTGTGTGTGCTTGTCCGGGAAAGACCCTGTGTGTGGGCAGGACACAGTGGGGAGTAAAAGTCCACTACTTTACACATAAAGTTAGTACAACTATAGACCTTTAAAAAAAAAAAAAAAAGGAGCCAGGCAAAATGTATTACAATTTTATCTCTGTAGCTGATATCTGTCCACTAATTGAAGAACGCTAAATCGTGCATGTAAATGAGACGCAGCGATGCAGTAGTTAGCAGCATTGCGGCATAGCAAGAAGGTCATCAGTTCGAACCCACCAGCCAGCTGGGGGTTTTCTCTTCTTCCACAGTCTAAAGGCATGCATGTTAGGTTATCTGGTGATTCTAAGGCCATAAGAATGAATGTTTTGTCTGCTTCTATCTGTTAGCCCTGCACCAGACTAGTGACCTGTCCATGAGGCACCTAAAGCTGAATTGCTCAAGCAGTTTAAGAAAATGGGTTCGATGTGAACAAGGCTCTTCGACTGGTAAATCCTACTTCTTAATTTTCATGCTGGAATAAGTATGAGACAAACTGAGTAGCTTCACACACGTGCAGTGGAAGCTGCCACCGAACACTTTTACTAGAATCAATGAATGTGGCTACAGTGAATTTGAGAACGGCATCACAGAACAGACACACAGAAATGTCTCTTAAAATGTTGTTTTGGAGTTTTTTTCAAATTAACTACCACTATACAGGAACTGACTCCAACATCTGCATTTTGTTGTCAGGAGCATTACCAGTTGGCAGTAGCTTAAAATCTACAGCAGTCAGTTGATGTTTATTTTCACATGTTACAACAACTCTGTGGAAAGCCTAACATTTCACAGAGCTGTGCTGGGCCAAAAAACTAAAGGCCTAACGCAATCTCTAAACAAAGGCCTTCTTCTTTTAGTTTGTCATTCCCAGAGTCCAACACTTAACGACCGCTGCAGGTGTAGCCACTAAAAACAGACGTTTTGCTGCAAACAATCTGCATAAGGACACAAAAAGTAACATATGCATCAGCACCGTCCCAAGAGTGTCCCTATTATCCTCCTCAGGGATGAAAACTTTGACCCGAAACATAAAAGGCTCTGACTCTGCTTCTATCCCATCGCTAATTGAAAATAATTAAGCGTAGTCATTAAGCTTATCACTGTCCTCCATTCTCTCTTGTAGCCGCTTTAGGGGAAAAGACCAACTTAAATAAAACAACGTGCAAAATAACTTTTTAGCGCTGTTGAGTTTGCTGATTGAAAACTGGACATAAAGAGAGATAAGCAAAACATCCAAACTGAAATTTTAACAACCTGAAGGAAACTACTGTACAAGCCACCTGCTGTTTGTATTTTCCGCTCATTTACATTAAATCACCGTCCTCACAGCCTTGCTTAAAAAACAGATGCTATGCTTGTCCTACAGCCTTAATTTCACACCCTGTTTCCTCCTTATTAGGGGCCCTTCTGGGGCTCCTAACCTTCTAATCACCATGGCAACAGGATAGACAGTGACACAGCCTTGGTCCCTCACCAGGTGTTGAGCTGATCATAAAGTAAGAATTTTTTTATGAAAACGAGGAGAAGGAGACGAATAAAATGAGAGTGAAAAGAATGAGCGTGAAGAAAATGTTAATTACCAATGTGCCGTGAGCAAATGAAAAATGATTATTTCACGGTGATTGTCTGATGTCTGATTCTGAATTGTAATCATAAATTATTAATTCTTTGAATGGGATGAATATTTAATGAATGAAAGATACACTGTGGTTAGGGTGATTTGAGAGAAGGAACCCAGAGGAACAGGCCGCTCAGAGTCTGAAACACGGACGCATGATTGTCTATCAGGTGTCAGATCCCATCGAAGATCAGATTTTATACCTTTAAAGCTCACACTCAACAGACACTTGTAATCGATCTGAAGAAAATTAATCTAAAAACAACTGTATTGTGACTAACACGGCAGTTACTGGGGCAGAAAGACTCCTCTGGTTTAGTAGACCGAAAAAATAACCTTGAAAAGCTCCCAGACCACATCACTGGGGTTTTAATGCTAATTGCAGACATTGCTGAAAGCAAAGCATAACTCAAAATACCTCTGTGACACAAACGTGCGTGCAAAAGAAACATAATGCACACCTCACACTGTACTCACAAGTGCTTTCTCTCTAAAGGAAAGAAACATTCTCCACACACTGTTCTCAGATAATGGATTTACAAAAAAAGCTCCAATGAGAAGAGGAGGATTTTATAAAGATTAAAAGCCTTTTAGTGTTACTTCTGCTTGAGTTGCTCCAACAATCACATCTCTGCTGAGCAGATTGTCAGGTAACAGTGTGTGACACGGGGAAAAGAATAAGTGTCAGGGGAAGGTTTAGGGGTGTGAGCCAGATGATGTACCAACAAGCCAGTTCCTCACTCGTGGTTTCATCTGTGTTGCCACTGGAGCAAATTGGACTGTAGTATATAGTTAATGAAAACAAAGAGAGAAACACAGACAGGTTAGAGGAAAAGAGAAAAGAGACGATGAGAAAATAGAAATAAATAGTAAAAGGCTGAAAGAAAAATAATAAGAGAAAGACAGAGAGGGGAAAAAAAGCATTAAATCACAGGAAAAGGAAATTAATTTTTCCCAACATTAAGATCACAAACTCAAGCAGAAAGCTACACAGTTCAGATCTTAACATTTACATTTTCAAGACTGCTCTTTACTTTGACTTAATATTGATTTTCTACTTGTTATTAATACAGAAACATTCAATGTTTCCAATCAACACTGGGGTTTCCAGTTCACTGAAAACAACATCAAAGCTCAGTGGGAGTTTTTCCTTCCCACTGTTGCCAAGTGCTTGTTCACAGGGAGTCATCTGATTATTGGGGTTTCCTCTTTATTATTGTAGGAATTTGCCTTTAGCTTGCAATATAAAGCAGCTTGAGGAGACTGCTGTTGTGATTTGGTGCTATATATAACCTAAATGCTTGGAATTGAACTAAAATGTAATATCTTTTTTGGACTAAAAGGTCTCGGTCATACAGCCATTTACAGTCATTTCAGCTCCTTTGTGAACTAAAAGCTACACATAATTTCACCTAAAAGTCAGTGAGTTATCCAGTGGCCTTGGCAAACATCATATACTGTACAGCAGTTCACTACAACAACACAATCATAGTGCACTTCACCAGTAGGATCATTTTAGAGAGCTGTTCTGATTTCATTTGTTGTACATGTTCCACTCTATCCAGCAGTAAACACCTTCTTTCCTTTTAGTTTCATTAATCCAGTGTCACAGGTCAATGTTTCTATCACAGGTGTGTACACAGTTCTCACCATTGCGACACTTCCCGTTTACTGTGTTTGTAACCCCCCGCGCGATACATTGCACAGATATGTGTTTTAATTAACGAGGTCAAGTGGCGTGCTCTATTTACACAAAGCTGAGGTCTAGTCTACTTTAAGGCCTCCAGCACGATTTAACATCTGTGGAAACTCATGTAAGGCTTTTAAACAAACTTTTGTGTAATCAACCCCACTGTTAGTCTGTCTTAATGAACGCAGTAACTTAATGAGTTACTGCTTGCCTCAAAGGTTTCACTGGACTGCATTTCTCGTGTTCAGTTTGAAATCAGGTGGCCCAAAAGAGGACTTTTTCCATACAGGTGTAGCTCAGCGTTTGCACGTTGGTGGAGGCTGTAGAAGACCAAAAACGCTGTCGGTCATGTATCGTTACACTGTCTTAATGCATTCCTTTATCATCCGCTTTGTATGCCTCGAAATCAGACGATGGCACGCCATTATCTGACAACGTTGAAGCCAACACACAATAGTAGAGCCGTGCTAATCACGAGTATTAACTCAGCTTTTTTGTCTGCCGTGTAGAATGGCATGTTACACTACACAAATAACAAAAGATGCCCTTGTTATGATATTGTGACTTTTTGGATGGTGCCACAGGATAAATGTCAGAGTAATTTCAGTCTAATCTTAACAAAAAAGAACTTTCTGGTCCTGCTGAGAGACACGGTTCACCTTGTATAAAATATAGGTACAATGTAGGACATCAGAGAGGTCCCTCTAGCTACAGGTTACCCCAAAAAATAAAATAAAAATATACAGAAATTTCACAAGGGAGGCTTGGTACTCTGGGAAATGGACTTCACTTCTACCACCAAGACTGAAATTATTCTTTATCCCACAGGGCTCCTTGGCTGGACCCACAATCTGTCCACCAGGTTTAACTGGATGAAATGCTCTTTTAATTATCATTATTAATAAGTATTTATTTATTTGTTGAGTAAAACACGTTATATATGAAATGGCCTTCTCAAATAAAGTGTTGTTTTAATAGGTAAATAGAAGAGGGCGACAGACACGGGCAGAAAGACCGTTTTTAAAAAAGAACAGGAGAAAAAACAAAACAATGGAGAGCAGGTGCAAAAAGGACAGAGAAACAAGATAATAGAATGAAAGACTCCTGAAACAAACAGAAAGATGAGCAAAACAAGGAGAAATTACCGTGTAGGAGTAATCAGAGGCTAAAAGCTTCCCCCCGCTGATTCAAAAGTGCTTTTGGGAAGAAGCAGAATAGCAGGAATAAAGGGATGTGAAAAATTAGTGGAGCAACACCAGGACCGTGTGACAGCTAAGGCTGAGAAAGCAGAGCGGTGCTGATGTAGAAAAGAGCAGCGAGAGGAGGAGAGGGAGAAGAGGGGGGGCAAAAAAATGAGTGAATGATTGAAAAAGAGTGAGAGGGTAAAAGGGAGGAGAGAGAAAATGAGCTTCAAGAACTCCAAGGGGGCTTTCTGTCCATTTCTGCATCATTCTGTCCTATTAGTACTACTCTTCCGGCTGTCCAAACACCACTGAAGCCTAATAAAGCCTGAACTCAGTCACTTACACACACACGAAGAAACACACACAGAGTGATGGTCTGAGATGGCTGGAAGGGGGGTATTTCCACAGGGCTTTTAAAAATGACCTCCAAACACCGTGGCCTCACTCAGCCAAGAGCCCGGAAACTTTAATGGAGACTATTTGGGGGTTTTCGGTGATTTGGCAAACGGCCTATTTGGCGCCAGTTTCTCCATTTTCCACCCATTTTGAGTGAAATGGGCAAATAGAATTTGAAGCAGCTCGGAAAGACCTTTTCAGCTCAGTTGTCTGTGTGTGCGTGCGCATGTGTGTGCGTGTGTTTACAGCAGGAGGTGGGCTGCTGTGTAGGTGCAGTCTAGTGTCCAGACAATTTTAGCATAAAGATGGAAATGTGGTTGAGTGTATACTTCTGCCTCGAGGCAGGCAGCTAAAACGCCACTTTATAAAACATATTTAAAAGGAGGTGTCAAAGAGAGCTGAAATATGAGAAATAATCATGTATTGTCTGCGCAGACTGATGATACATCTGTAAATGTTCCCAGAAGTGCCTCGCAACCTTTCTAATTGTTATATTAACTACTGAGGCAACTCACTGCATAAGTGGCCACGGGCGACATTAAACTTTAACGTGGCAACAGAGTGTAGTCTTTCCCTCAATCGTAAAACTTTTTTATAACATTCATAACTTTAATGCTGAAGCAAAAGGATGAAAGTTAAAGGAGCAAGAGCGAGGAGAAGAGGATGCTCTCAACCTAACCTGCTGCACAGACAAGGCTGATTTTCAATCTTTTAAGGAAAGACAAAGAAAAGAAGAAAAAGGTAGGAGGCGCAAAGGGAGTGTTGATGAGGGGAAGAGGAAAAATAATAAAAAAATAAATTACAAAGATGATTGGGGATACCTTTAACTTTCCTCCCTTCCTGAAAGGAAGGACCTGGAGCTAACACCAAAACAAACCAGGACAAAGGGAAATATGCAAACAGACAAACGAGGTTTAAATCCCTAGAAGTGCAAAGGAGGATGCCTCGATGGATTCCCCCCCCCCCCTTTCAACATCAGCCAAATTATAGACATGAAAAGGAAGAGAAGTGGAGTCGAGATTAAAAGTGTGAGACCAGACGATGTGTTATTCCCTTAATTCCCCGTGCAAAACTCCATTCCCAAATCAATTACTCCGAGGTGGATGGAGAAGAGCTTGAAAAGCGAGGAAAGTGGAGGAGGAGAAGTCTGCTTATGGTACCAGCTTAAAGAAGGATATTAGAGGAGCTGTTTAAAGATATACCTCGAATTGCATATTTGAAATAAAATAGAGAAATAAATAATGACCGTTTTCATTCTATTATCTATATTACAATGAATGCATTTTTGTGGGTGGGGGGTGTTTGTACAGTGTGTAATCTTGACCTAATTTATCGCACAATCAACACACTGACCACATTTCATAAGGAGAGGTCTCTGGGCGCTTTGTTTACTCAAATAATCGTGGCATGATTTGTGAGGGCAGGTAAACTTGAACCCAAGGTTTAAGCAGTGCAGTCGGAACATTGTAAAAGAAACACACAAAAACAACAACAATGGCAGCAATGAAAGAGTGCAGATTCAAACAGAAAACGAAGCGCAAGCCGTTTTAAAAGACTGACAAACCAAACGTCTTTCTTCTGATTTTCTAAAGAACTTTAACAAAGTTTTAACAAAGTTCAAGCAGGGTCTCCAAATGTTTTCAAATGCCTTCAATATAAATTCTGTTCTGTCAAGTTCATTTTTCTTTTCCTGTCTGTATCATTTTTTATTTAATTTTGTTTTAATTCAAACAATGCTTTTAGCTTTTTGTCATTTAAAAAACTGAAGTTCATTAATGTTTCTTCACATTTCTAAATAATTATACTTCTCTGGATACAAACCAAAGAGAAACAGTTCTGGGTCGTGATGTAGCGTCATTTTTTTTATCAAATCATTTTCTCCAATGTCACTCAGACCTTTTCCCAAACATTTTTTTTTGCTTTTCACACCGCCAACAGCACTAATAAACTTGGTGACAGTGCTGAAAAATAATCACTATGAGCTTAAAAAAAAAGAAAAAAAAATCAGACAGCTGTTATTTCAGCTTGCCCGTGTTGCATAAATTACACATTTCTGGCATTAACACTTCCAACGTTCCCAGTCTATTTACAATTACATTACATTTAACCATTTGTTGGTATACTCATTCAACTGAGTTTTAGATTTTTGCCTCAAGAATTCTGCATTGCTGTTTGTATATACAGGTCAAGTTCTACACTTTTATTTTAAAAACTGCTCAAACTATAAGATATCAGCACGAATATGAGTTAATATAATAATGCTTATCATCCAAATGAGTCACTTTAAGCAAATCAAGCAGAAAAGCTTTCACTTTGCATTTATGTGGATGAATATGTATGATTCTGGCCATATCTGTTGTCCACAGCTGATTTACAGTGGTCTTTCCTTAAAAGAAAAAAAAAATCCCTCGGTTCATTAAAGTCCTAGAGCCATCTAAAGGTAGGAAGATGGACATGTTCATAAATCTTCAGCTGGTGATTTGCCGTGTCAGCGCACGGTGCCATTATGCAAGGCCGTCCACTGCACTTATACTGAATATATTGCATGCAAGTAACAGAAGTCTGCCACACACAAAAAATCCAATCGCCCTTACACACATCAACAGGGTCAACTGTGGTCTAACTTGATATTATGTAGTCTGTACAGGAAAAAAAATTCAGATTACAGTGGCTCTTCAACCTCGCTTGTCATCGCCTCCTACAACATCCATTTAGCAAATGCAAAACAGAAACTGCAGTAGCACCAGAGTGATTCACTTATAAAAGGGGCTCCACCGACATCTTTAATTAATTTATTTCCATCACTGCACAACTTTTTTTTTTAAAAACGTCACGCCACCAGCTTCTGGCTACATTTTTGTCATACTATGTGTTCACTTCGTGCTACTCTGCACCATCAAGACATGAGAATCTGGTCTTGCTTGTTCTTTCACAAACCCCAAATGGAAACCCTGCAGAGAAACCCACAGAGACCATACAAATCCCACGATTGCGCATGTCATCAGGAAAGGTTAAGGAGGTGATCCCAGAAATGATGGGAAACTATAAATACATAAACCCCCACGGTCGCAGCACGGACACTGAAAATTCTACTGATGCCACTGAGACCGTAACAAGTATAATTGAGCCTTAAGGGTGCTTAATGTGTGGGTTAAGTGTAGAGTATGACACTGGCATTTTTTTATTTATTTTTTTTAATGTGGGACACACACATAGTTATTGTTACGTGAACATTCAAAAAACGTGTAGAAGACCACGAGTGTTGATATTGTTTCAAAAAGATAAATGAGTGGCACTTAAAAATGTAAACAAAGGAAAACAACTAAGCCAATCAAGCCCACATTCATTCAACAACTGAGACCTCATGTGGGCATTTAAATACAGTGCATAAACAGAGCGGCCAATGAGTTTGATCTTTCTTCCTCCTTCCTAAAAGTACTCACCTCTATACCTTTTAAAATTGATTTTATTTCGTCTCCCACTGCCAAAAGCAGGTATTATAATGTGATAGTGCCATACCATAGCCATGACGCAGATGACATACAAAACAGGATCAACTGCAGTATTTAAAACTCAACCGAATAAGATAAAACCAACAAAAAAAGCTTTTAAAAAAACAAACAAAGACACAATTAGAGGTTGCTGCACCAAAATCCAGGATCAAGATTCAAAGAAGCAAAAAGTAGAAATATGGTAATGTGGAGAAAGAAGGGTTAGAGATGAAGAGAGAAATGTAGAAAATGTGGTGGGAGACATGTTTTTGCAAGATGAATACTGTGTTCTCCAGCCACCCTGCTTTGACAAAAACATTCTGAACTGAGCTCCATTAAAATATAACCAATGTACTGACAACGGGATCTGGTCACACTGCACATGTAGGGCTCTGTTTACACACTAGACGACTTATAGGTATGTTTTTTTTATAGACAAACATATAATGGCTTCCCCAGAGCCCCAAAATGCAGAAACACTTTTTGTCTGGAAAGCAAAACACAAAGATATCATTTCTACATTTTGGGTACTTTTTTTATTTAAACCAAAAAGAAAAGAAGCAGAAACTTGTGTCTGCATGGATCCATGTGAGTCTCAGTCCACGTGCATGGGCGCGTACGCAGCGAGCGAGTGCTCGTGGCCATCAAGAGAGCTCAATCACCGAAGAGAGAAATAGAGAGAGCAGTTAATGAGACAGACCTGGAGCTGGGTCAGAGATGAACAATCTTCATTTAGCTCTCCGTCAAGGTTTCCAGCAGGAAACATTATTTCCTCTCCCTTGAAAATAAAAGCTCCTTAACAAAAGCAAAATGATGTTTTCCTTTTCTCTGACAGAGAGCAGGCCTCTCTGCTTCTGTCAATTAACTTGTCCAATTGGCTATTTATTTCAAATAGCCCTCCATACAAAGATCACAGGGAGTTAAACAAGCTTCAGTCAATTAAACCACGCCAGCAAATTTTGGTAGGCATTAACTGCTGCTATCAGAGCAACACATGAAAGTGAACAATGTACAGGCAAAACAGTTGGCAAAGCTACAGCGTGGAGGCCAAATATACCAAGATCCTAGCTGGAAAATGAAATCCCTTCCAGCTTTGTCAGGAATGGAAGCAATCAAAAGAGACATAAAGACAGGAAGGTATTATTGGAATGCGTCTCATTCTTAGGGAAATACTTCCATGGAGTGTTCAGATATTTTCTGGGCTTAAGGCTGTGTTTACAGTACAACACTTGGCGTAAAAAGATAGTGTAATAATTCCTTCTGAAGAAATCTGGCTGAAACCTTTCACTATGTAGAAACTATTATTTTTCATGGTGCCAGTACTTCAGGGTCTGAGTTGGAACCAAACTGTTTCAGCAATTTTATAAAACCAAGCAGGCACTAAAAGACATTCAGCCATACATTCCTCCCAGCTCTTTTCAGTTTGGCATTTCACAGGTTTCAAGTCAGGATTTTCCCATCATTATAACAGAGGCTCTCGATTTATTCAGCGCCAAGTGTGTCTGCTCGACTTTTCACTGCCTGCTCATACATAACCATAACGAGAGTCTCTACGAAGGCAAGCGGGAAAATAACAAAGTCTATGTTTTTTCTTATATGGGGCTTCGCGAAACCAATAACCAGGATGGTGGCTTACTGTAAAATAATATATAACAATATTTTTGTACAGATATTTGGTTGTACGTTTTCTCTAATGCACAATGAAAGATAATGAAAGGTCTAGAAAACAAACTGCAGGTTACTTTTTTACTTAATTCAAATTGTCACCCTCATAAATAAATATTTGTTCAATCCTGAACAAGTCAATGTGTGGAGACATCAACCGCAGCTTTTGACTGCTTCTACCAAAAACGTTATCGCGTCCACATCGTAACATAAAAGAAATAATAGAAAATGATGAAAAGCATGATAGGCCCCAATTAAATGCTTAAACCTTGAGACAGAAAAGGTCAGTGCTCAACAATCATCAGTGGCAGAAAAGAAACCAACAGAGCTTGTACCAGCATTTAGGCTATTTGTCTGTTTGCATTTTGATGATGCCTTTTAATGCTGCTACTATTTCTGCTGTGATGTCAACATTAAAGATCCCTTCCTTTGAAAAACGGGTCCCGAGTTTGACACTCATCTAGTGTCAAACACTGAACAAACAGTATCCTGCACAGTGAAGGTCAAACATCTAAGAGAAATGCTGAAACACATTTTTAACTGCAGGGGAATTAGAAATATAGCAACCTGCACTGTTGTTGCAATGTTACATTATGTTTACATTGTGCAATGTCAAATATTCAGCTCTGATATGCCTCCTAACGGTGGCATCGTTGAACCTCCAGGTACAAGCTGACAAACAAGTAAAAGGAGTCTCTTCACGTGCATCTGTTCTTGGCTTTTCTTGACAAGCATTCATCTAAGCTACTTCATATTTGGGTCATGTGCACTGTCAAGTGGGATCACATTTGGAAGGGAATGGTTCTTATACTATGGCTAATCATTTCTTTCCATGACATTTTTTAGAACAGCAGCTTTGCAAAAACGACCGTAAACTGAACGCACTTGTTGTAAAACAAGTAGGACTGCACTGAAAATCAGTGATAATGGGTCTAATTGAGTGATGACACCAAATTTGACATTTCTGGTTCAAATCTTCGCCAGCATGTCTACAAAAATCTGTAAAACACGGTGGAGGTTCTGTCATGGTTTGGGGCTGCATTTCAGGCACTGGTGTTGGGGAGCCTCTCAAAATTGATGGACTTATAAACACACAAAGGTACCATCAGAATTTGATCCGTCCATCTGGAAAGCATCTGAGTGGCAGAGGCTTCATTTTTCAGGATGACAATGATCCCAAAAACACTGCCAGTGCAGTAAAAGCATATCTGGGTAGGAAAAAGAATATAAACATACAATGGCTTCCTCAGAGCCCCAGACCTCAAATTTATTGATGCAGTGTGAGATCATCTTGACAGAAAATGGAACAAAAGGCAGCCAACATCTAAAAAAGGGCTTTGAACGTGCTTTAAAAAGCCTGGAGAACTATTCCTGAAGACTACTTCGAGAAATTACAAGAAAGTTTACCTAAGAGAGTTCAGGCTGTTTTGAACAATAAAGGCAGCAGTACCAAATGTCTCCAACTCATTATAACTGTAAAAAGTCATGTTTTGCTGTGTATATTCTATGTGTTACATTTTCCCAGGCAAAACACAACAAAATGAGAGGTGATTCAGGACTTTTGCACAACATTATATATGATGACAGTCTAGGTGGTGGTATACAAAGTATTCAGGAGATGACCAGTGTTGTTGAATCACTACAGCCAACAATGCAATCCAGCTGTGTATTTATTGACATAGCCCATTCCTCCCAGAGACAAATGACTTCAATCAGTCGTTCATGCCGCAAGCCACCATCATCCCATTCTGAAGCGACACTGCACAAATGTAAACAATGCTACATGAATTATGAGCGCTTATCTACATGACGACACAAGAAAGAATGCAAGGTTTCTCAGCAGGCAAACTCTCTTTTGCTCATAACAAACAAACAAACAAGAGAGATTTATTACAGCAGGCACATTGTGCTAATCTTATAAACATTAAGAAACATCACTGCAGTAGAAGTTTGGATTTTATATGTAGCTCAAGACATTACAACAAAAAAAAGGCATAATAAAGAAGCCCCAAGCCCGAGAAATAACATTGACTTGACTTAAATGACCTCATTCCCCACAGATGTACAAAACATAATTCAGCAATGATTTCTCCGAGCTTGGCAGAATGTAAACCTAATCAACAAATATTAGAACAATCAGGCTGATCTTTGAAATGACATTTTTGCTTTCTGCGCTAGTGTGCCCCTAGCAATGAAAGCGTGAAACAAATGTGTTTTTGATGTAATAGTTTAGAGAGCTAAGAAGACTAGAGTTCAAGAGGCCGCTTTCCCTCCCCCCACGCGCTGCATTAAACGTACATTAGAAGTAGACTCTGGCTTCATCAATATGGTTTGTCCCTTCTGGGAGAAAGCTGGAGCCAAAGCTATCTGGCATCACTAGACAGTTGGCAGCCAAACAAATAAAGAAAGCTTTCCAAAAATTTCAAAGAATTATTCAATGTGACAATTTATTTTTATATGGTTGTTCTAAAATCAGCTGGTGGGACCAATAAAAAACAGTGTTATTCAAAAGATTTCTTGCCGCAATCACAGATTTACAATGCTGCTGAAGGTGCACTGCACATAGATGTGCTTTGAATAAGAAATCAGCCCAGTTTGGAAGGTCGCTATCATTTCACGAAAACAGAATATTGACATAGGTAATATAGTGGGAACTGATGAAAAGTACTTACACTCCCCTTTTCATTTGGATCAATTAGATGTGCCAAAATGTAATTAATGTAAAATCTGCAAATGAGACAGAAACAACCCAAACATGAACATAATTTCTATTGTGGGCTGAATGATAATGCATTTTGAGTCCAAGCAAATGTGCGACTATCACAAGCTTTTAATGCATTCCTTTCCTTTAATGCTCTGAGATTTTCACACCAAATGTGTCCATTATTCCACTCGGGTGGTGTGACTGAACTGGCAGGCTAACCAATTAATCTGATTTCTTTTCAGATCCATCTAGGATCGGGAGCGAACAAAGCCTTTGTATTTTGCAAGGTTTTTGTGAGTGCTGAAGTACATTACGAGTAAGACCGGACCACCTGGGCTTCCATAAACCGATAAAGGACACAGTGCCAGATGAAAAGCGAGGTTCCAAGAGAATGACAGGTGAAAGTAAAAGCACCAGATGCAGGTGTTTTTGTAACACCTTTAAGGAATGCATGACTAAATTATACAGGGAAGTGGCTAGACATCTGGGTCTCTTCTTGGGCTTTCAGACTGGACTTCCTGGACCAGTGAGCCCAAACCTCAAGAGAGCAGTCATCTTTGTAATAACATACTGTGAAGCAAAAAGAAATGATGAAAGACAAATATAAAGAAAGTGACAGACAGAGAAAAAGCAAATGGGGAAAAGGAAAGGAAAGTTAAATGAAAAGAACAATCTAAGGCTCCAAAAAGGAAAAACACTCCATCAGACAGTGACTGTATGGAGTTTTTTTTTTTTTTAATACATCCATCAATGCAGTCTCTCCATCCCCTTTCAAAGCCATAATAAAGTTCTTTCACAGTGCATACATGCTTCATCAAATCACCATCAACCATATGCAAGCAGCACATTTCAAACCTTAACATATAATCTGTTTAAAACTCCAGATGAACTCTGGTGAACTGAACTTTAACAGCAATAATTTCAGTCTCAGCTACTGAATTTAACACTTGAAGGAGCTACAGCCTTGAATCTGTCACTGGAGCCACACATCCTTGTGCTCTGCTGATGCTGTTCCAACCCAGCCCGAGCCCCATGTTGAGGGTTTAATTTCATTTTTACTGCGTTGCTGGCCACAGACCTGGGTCCCACAGTATTAATGAACTTAGCCAATATAAACGCAATCATGCCTGAGGAGCAATTACAAATCTAATTGAGCATCTAAACAGAATATTAAATCGACGTTAAAGCAGGCCTCTAATTTAGAAGACACTTAAAAAGTCAAATCCTTGCCCGTAAAGTAAACACTATATTACCAGGGGGACTCTTTGGGGTGGATTTTTTTTAAAGTAGAGCATGATGAGCTGAATGGTTTTGTTCTTTTTTTTGAAAGACAACTACAAACTCCAATTAGATACAAAGACAGAGTGACAACCTTTTGTCATGTGTGGTAACTAAGCTTTTTATATTCTAGCTCCTGAAGTACATTGCAGGGTCCCTCTTTGTGGATCAAGTCAACAAACATTGCTGAACACTGATTTAAAACATACCCACAACGGCCACTTTGTTAGGTACACCTGTTCAACTGTTTATTAATGCAAACATTGAATCTAATCACATGGCAGCAATTCAGTGGTGCCATGTGATTGGGTCATCTACGTATACAGATATTGGCCAAGAAGTTCAAACTTCAGAGAAAGGAGCCTCTGAACTGGTTACCAACAAGGTATGCAGGACAACACGTCGTAGAACAGATAGCATGGGGAAGTTTGCATATGACGCAGCACTGATAGGACTGGTCACTAGTGGAGATGAGTTTGCATAGACAGAGCAGGTTCAGAGGTGGAGGCGGAGAGAGAATCTAGTTTCAGGTTCTTGGGTACACACATCACAGAAGACCTCAGCTGGTCTTATTAAAACAGACTCACACACAAACAAAATATACTGTATTTCTTTAGATTTGTGAAGAAAATTAATCTGTCACATAACCTTCTGGTGTCTAACTACCACCGGAGCACTGAACGTGTCCTCAATCACAACATGATATGGTCAGAGATTTGCAGCAGATAAGAAAGATCTGCAGAAACCT
The DNA here is from genome assembly GCF_051167445.1 of Perissodus microlepis. Lineage (NCBI taxonomy): Eukaryota > Metazoa > Chordata > Actinopteri > Cichliformes > Cichlidae > Perissodus > Perissodus microlepis. The sequence goes on from NC_140472.1 coordinate 24,305,947, forward strand.
CTAAAAACTGCACAAAAGATTACCAAGACGCAGTTGCCTGCTTCTTAAAGACACTATGCACATCACGCAGAAAGTACGCTGCATTTTAAAGGACTTGGCCTGCCCATCAGCTGTTTGAATGTCTGCCCTTGGGCAACTGTTACAGACACGCACTACACGATTAAGGAACCGTTTTTATCCATCACTACATTGTGTGATTTCAGAGCAGAGTTCAAACTATAAAACAAACATGTCAAATCTATTAACGATTCTATTTATTGTTATGCATTTGTTTACTATTTATTACACTATTTTCTTACACAAGTGCAATATTCAATATGCATGAAGTCTCTTCAAGCATGTGGGAAAGTCTGGAACAGTATGTATGTGAGGATGTTTTGATGAATAAATGTGTTCATCTGTCTTTTATATATACTTAAGTTCTGTTCTAGATAGTATATAGAAATTCATTGTGCATTTTATTTATTTATTTATTAATTTGTAATCTTCTGATTGGCTACAGCCGAAGTCACCAGGTTCTTAGCTGTCAGCTAAGAACAGGAAACTGAGTGTACAATTCACAATGGCCCCGTAAAAGATGGACAGAGTCTCAGTTTCTGTTGCAAAGTTTGGATTGAAGCATAAACAACATGAAAGCATGGATCCATCCTTCCTTGAACCTTGAAATTATGCCAAACTGGTTATTTGAACATGAAAATGAGTTCAATGTACTCTAATTGTCATGGTCCGGGCCCGGTGTCCAAGGAGCTGATGGGATGCCCACGCCCACGGGTGTGGCTGTCGACTCCACACCTGCATCCCATCCCAGGCGATCAGGTGGACTATTTAACGCAGCTCAGCCAGCTGCTCCACGCCTGTCCGTTAGTCACCTTTCAGCGGTAACGTGGCCCCACGTAAAGGCGGTTGTGAAATTCTGACTTGCTTTAAACAACGCTAATCCTTTCCTTGTGCGCTCAGGTAACCGTTCGGCGTGTTTTGAGCCCTCACCTGCCTGTCCTCCTGCCCGCCTGGAGTTCGGATCACCACCGGTCTTCATCTCCTCTGTTTTCCCTGGAGCTCCCACGTGGACCCTCACCCCTCCCTCCAGTTCCCACGGCCCAGCCTTGATCGTAAGATTAACAACTCTACCCTGCTTATGCTGTTATTTCCCCGTTCCCCAGTAACTCTCTTCCTCTTTCTGTTGCAGCCTCCCACAGTCCCGACTACGGCGTTCCTGAGTTGTTTATCTCCCGGTCCCTTGGTTTTCCAGTTAATCGTCGTGTTTTCCTTGACCCTTCCGGGACACCCTTAGTTAAAATAAAGTTTATTTTGCGTGCACCTTGGCGTGTTGTCTCTGCTTCTGGGTCCAGCTTGTGTGCTGAACTACGGTTCATGACACTAATGGCGTCCACAGTCACCAGATCACCTTCAGGATCTTGTGGAACAGCAGATGTCAAATCGACCAAAATGTCTGAGGAATGTTTTCAAGCACCTTGCAGTTCTGTTGACAAAAGTAGTACAACTCGCTACTACCAAGGTATACCGAATAGAGTCTAGTACGCATAAAGAACTGCTTTTTACGGCAGCTTTTCTGAAATGATTTGTTGTCGTTGTAGCATGTGTTTCGGGTTTAACACGTTTTTGGAACTGTGGGGCACTCTGGAGTGCAAGTGCTAAGACCAGTGTTGGAAATGGTTTAAAAGCTTGGACATAATAACGTCGTACAAAGGGTCTAGCCAAACTAAAAAGATGTAATGTGTTTTGTATTAGAGCACTTGGCCAAGAGCAAGTCACATTTGTTGATGTCTCTTAGCTATGTCACACCCCCAGTGAGCAATGTGGACACCAGCTGCCACTGTGTGTAAACACGCTGGGCATGAAGTTCCAGCCAAATGATGCTTGAGCCAAAGTTAATTAGCTTGCCTGGCTAGCATTTTGGCAGTCTTAATGTTATTAAAAAGTACACAAAGTTACACTAAACAAGTTTTAAATCACCTGTTTTTTTCCTCCAATGTTATCTTGTGAAAACAGTAAAAATGAGGGAAATATCCATTAAAAGTTAGCAACAATAGAAAAGAATCTATTTGAAACTATGACAAAGCAAAACAAACAAGTATGTCCTCTAACGTGTGCCCCCCAGTTGGATATTTTACCATGAATAAACAAAGAAAAGGTGAGAGACGAGATGAAGAAAAGCAAAGCCCAGATAATTCAAAGCGGCGTTTTGCGCTGGTGGCTTCTGTCTCAACGGTGAGAGCCGCCATTTGCCGAGGACAGCTTGGTTTCCTGTCTTAGGGCAACAGACGAGAGCAAAGGAGAGCAGAGGAGCTGAGGAGAGCAACGCACAGCATCAACCCCTGAGAGAGCCCTGAGGGAAGGTTAGCCCTCCTCTCAGCCCTTCTCTCCATCTTTTCCCCCCTCCACCTTTCTACATCTGTGAGCAGCAATTAGCCAAAAGCCAGGCTCTTCACATTACACTTTCCGAATATTAACCGAACGCATTAATTCTGCACCTACACGCGTCTCACTCACAGCAACGCCAACAAAAGTGCACAGACATTTTCAAAGTGAGCGAAAGGTAGTTTGAAAAATCATTTTTGGTGGCAAACATGAAAATGCACAAACAGAAGCATAAAGACGCCTGAACCGGCAGGGCTGAGGAGTGACACTAAGTAGGTTGCCTGGGTGTCTAGAGCCAAGCTGGCCTGAGGGTAAGCACTGATTTACCACCTCTTGCAAAGAACAAATAAATCAACCATCACACTGAGCCAGACACAGACCTCAAGAGATGCCTCAATACCACTGTTTATCGATCTCCCCTTGTGTGCTTGTGTGCATGTCTGTGCGCGATGTAAGAGAGTGAAGGCGCGAAGCCGCGTTATTTATTTCGCCATTTATTCATTTGTTGGCAAGAGGTACTTTATCTAGCCTGTGTTTGAAAAAAGTTAATGCGCTTACTTTTAAATTAAAGACCCACTTAGGTAAGGTTGGAGGGCAAACATAAGTGGTGGGAGAGGAGGAGAAAGAGCAGGTGGAGGAGGAGGAGGAGGAGAAGAAGGTGGAGGATGAGGAAGGCAGCTCAGTTGAGAAGGCCAGCAACCCATACTGACGAGAAGGATATTGAATTTCAATTAGAACACACCTGCATTTACATACAGCCTACATGGTGATGCTTGGGTAAGCAATTTACCACTCCAATTCAAACAGCCGCTCAGCATCATTTACATAAATTAATAGAGCAAATTAAAATTCTATTGAAGTTTTTTTTTCCCCTTCTTTCCTGTGCGCATTTGCTCTCTCTTCCTTTAAAACTGAGTGGAAATATCAGCAAGAGGTCAGGGCAACAAGTTGGGCAATCCAATTTGTGACTCCCAGGAGAAATTAGGACTCCGCCTGTTTTGACTAAATGTAAACAGAAGGTAGCTGACAGGTCCACTCACAGCGTTACTGCACTAACTCTGACTCTGTCAGTGGCACATTTGATTCATTCGAGCAGCAGCAGGCAATCAAGATCTGCCAGAGCTGATAAAAAAAACCCTAAAAACTAAAAACCAAGTTCAGCCCAAAAAGTACATCATGGCCAATCTCCTACAGCCTCGATGCATTCCCTGTGAGGCTGAAGGACCACTCAAATAAACCAAATCAGCCTCCGACAAGCATGTGCCAAAAAAACGGGCTACTCCGGGATCAGAGATGGACCAGATCCCCGGCGCACATATTTGGATCTGAGCACGAAGGTGTCTCATTACTGATACTTTAATGATATGCACTTTGGTGCGGCAAAATATTTCTCCAGCGAGAGGAAAATGAGTCTGGCGTTTTGAGGTCAGTAACACAAGCCAAGACAGGATGTCTTAGGCAATGAAAAGCTTCGTGCAGCCAGCTGGAAGAAGTCAAAAAACAAAACTGGAAAACAGAAAATTTCTCACATAAAAACACCAGCACATTTTTTAACAGACAAAAGGTTAAAAAAAAATCACTTCACCATCACTAAAACTTCACAATATCCACGTTTTCACTTTGGTTTGACGTATTCATTTTGATGGGTAATGGATATACTTTGTCACAAATGTGGATTGTACATTTTTGTGGAAATAACCTCTCATCACTTGAACAGACAGACTTTGGCACCCCTGCTCCACAAAGACTCGTCATCCTCTAGTTCATGGCACAAAAGGTACAGCGCTGAGGTAAAGAAAGCATTTCTGGACATTGAATTTTATTTTCTGCATGCAATGCATGCAACATAGGAAAACCTAAAAAAAATGTAAACAAAGTACAGCTGCTTTGTTTTCATTAGGTAACTCTAACCTGTTTTAGCGCTGATACAACAGAACAGCACAGAAATCATAAAATAATTCAATGTAAGCACAGTTAAGAGTCCAAATCATATTTATATATTTTAAAATAATTGCAATCATGTCCATAATTAACCCGTCCCTGATCAACACTTACCCTAATCCATAGGTTTCATCATTTCCTTTTCTTCTTTCAGTTTCATCTTTATTCCAATGCCTGTAGTATTTGCTTACCCCTAGCATACTGTATAATACGGTAAATATTACCATATGATTATTATTATTATTCATCTCCAGCTGAAAGTGCCTCACCAGCACATTTTGCATTTCACTCCTCCTGCTGCCTCTTTGAGACCTGTATGCTAATAAGCTGCCATACACAGGAAATGTGCCACTGGCTTACAAGCGTCTGTGGCTGATCAGGTGTCATTTTAATGTCTCCTGACAAAAGAGAGCCGAGCTTGAGTTTATATAGAAAAAATTCACACTTGAACAGAGCGAAAACACAGGTACGCAACACAGATCGTTGGCGGCAGACTTGTGCTTGGAGAAACGATAAACAAACCGTAATCACCACCTCTAATCAAAAGTCTGCAAGACCATCAGACCCGCTGAAGGAGTCAGCGTTGTGGTCAAGATAAAAAGTGAAGGAAAATATACAGTTAAGCTTTGTCGATTGTCCAAACTTTTACACTCCTCAGTTGGTAGAAGCCTGTAAGATACCAGGATTTATATGCAAGGATGTGTAGCAGAGTTTTATGACACCGCAGAGAAGAATATGCAGACTATACTAAAGATAAAAGGTGGTTGAAAAATAATACAGTGCACGACTTCCATTCAAATTAGTTCAAGCAATTTTGTTTGAACTTAAAAAAAAAAACATGATAGCCCAGGATTAGACACCTGCAAGTATCACACACAAGATTTATAGTATGACATAAGGATCTCGTAGAAACCAGAAAGCTACTAAATCAAGGGCTGTCTGCTATGAGGTGAGAATAATATAGAAAAGAAAGAAAAGCAAAAAAAAACATTGGAAGGACGACCTTCTGTTTAAGTCATTACATAGAGTCATTTTCACTGTGTGTACAGCTTTAGAGAAGACTCTGGTTTCCATTGAACCTTAAATAGCTTTGACAAATAAAATTTCTAGCAGGCATAAGCGTTTACAAAAAGAAAAGAAAATTTTAACATAATGTCAGTGGCATGTGCCAAGCTTCATTTCTGGATCTAACGCCCCCTGCTGGTGCTACATAAACTGATGGCATCTGCAGCTGCAGAGCTACTTCCAGGCCAGACTAGCCTGTCTGCCTGAGTGCCTCCTCAATGTTGTCTGACTAAGAAGAATACAGTAGGGAGCTTGTTACATGCACAACTGTTCCAACTATGTCTAATTTGTCCCTTCACCATTCCCTGTCCTCCGGATCTCCCTGGTTCCCTCCTTCATCGTCCCTCCCTCCTGAGCTCCCATTCTTTCTTTGTCTATTAGAAGCATTACTGAACTGTGACAGAGTCATTTCAATATTGCCTCAGGATGCAACACACAGTGCTTAATTAGCTTGTTAAAAAGGTGGGGAATCGCAGAAATTCATTTTCCCTCTCTCTAATATCCCCACAGTGCAACCAGGTGTGGGCCTGCAAGGTGGCACAGAGGTGGCTCTGCTGTAATCTCAGGAGGAAGCGGGGGCAAGCTGGGGGCGGACACGCCCACTGCAGGCATCTGCTTGTCATCATTTAGACCCTGGTTCAAATTAACAAATACACGCAGGCCCACACAAACGCGTACACACCCTACTCAATCACCTAACGAGGCAGTCCAATAGGGACAGCTCCATTCTTCAGAGGCTAAGTCAAGCACAGTCATTAGTCTTGCTTTGCTGCCTAATTGGTCTGGTGGAGACACAGGGCCCATGGTCCACTCTGAGTACTCAGCCTGATACACGGCACACTGCAGTGTGTGCTACACTGCTACGCAAGAATGTGGTTTGAAATGGAAAAATACACAGTAGAGTACACAGGTGTGCGTTCCCCAGACTACCACTACAGTTCCTGAAACACTGCAGGTGTAATTTGCACATAATTAAATGTGTTCTCCTTGAGGTAAGCAGAACTTAAAATACACAAAAGTGCAATGAACCTCGCATTTGTTTAAGATACATACTGTGGAGCCTCGCACTCTATGCAGCAGTCTGTTAAATGAAAGTTGGATTGGAAAGTGCATTAATAGGCACAGAGACGTGTAATATAACAAGCTGGAGACTATACTGCAGTCTGTAACAAAGTACTCCTACACAATCTTACGCAGGCCTAATTTGGCATATGAGCAATTAAGCAATGACTTTATGTTTGTTACCCCAATCAGATTCCAAAGAGAGATCATCTTGTAAAGAAAAATAAATTGCCTATTGTGTGTTTTATTAAAATGTATTAAATATTATATTTGCACTTAAACTGAACTCAACTGAACATGCCATTTTAAGAAGCCTTCCTGAATTCAAGTACAAAACCCTTTACTATTATATATGTATTTAAATGGAGGATGTTGCTGTTTTTAAACAACTCATGTTTCATCAAATCTGATGTGCTGATGGATCGGCCAGGGACCGGAATTGTCTCAATTTTAAGCGTTCTCGCTGACCACTAACGGGCAACCGGTCGGTTGGTTAGTCTCACTATGGCAGTACGACAACAAAATATTCATAACAACAAACCTAAGCGGACCCTTAAATAACCTTCACTCCGCTGTACATGTGGCTAAAGCTAAAGTTATCCAGAGTTCACAGCCAACCACAAGCCAGCAGCCTCGGTATGAGCAAAGGATCAAAGTAGTTACAAGAAAAAACAAAGGCATGAGTTAAAAGGAGAACTAGTGAATTTAAAAAAAAAACATGTAGGAAAATGATGAAAGTAACTGGTATTTGTTTTATTATAAAAATATCATACGCCTGTATTGTTTGGTAAGGTAAAGGTGGCTAATTAATTATTTGTGCCTCTTTACAATAACAAAGCACTTAATTTCCAATCTAAGTGAGAGAAGATCCTAAAAAACTGTAAAGTTTATTAATTTATTTGACTATAAAAACTATTTCCTTTAAAGAAAAGCTGATTTTTGTTTTCTGTCATATACCTTTTTTAGAAAGGAAATCTGGTATCAGCAGGACACACACACACACACACACACACACAATCAATAAAATGTAAAAAATCGGAGTTGGCAAAATTTTAGTTGGTGCATCTTGAGTTTAGATCTGATGGTTTTTTGTTTAAAAAAAATATATATATATATATATTGGCAGTTTCCAAGGCCTCAGGTATGGACAGTTTGCTGTATTTCTTATGCACCTTCTTTGCCGCACCTTTCTGCAACTCCGTTAGTTGGCTAACCTCCCTCCGTGCTGCTTTGATCTTGCTCTCTCTCTCTCTCTCTCTCTCTATATATATATATATATATATATATATATATATCTATCTATCTCTGGTCTTAACTTGTGATTAATGTACTATTTTTACTTAAACGGAGCTGAAATAAAACTGCAACCCCTGCTAGAAAACATCTCTCACATTATCTTGGTATTTGATTTTTAACCAGTGATTATTTCCTGACTGGGATTTGAATTCCTTCTTGAGCAAATCAAATGATTGACAATAAGCACGACCATTATACAAGCCCCACCAAGACAAGAAAACACTCATTCTGGGCAACAACTTGGGAAACCAAAACAAATTAAGGCTTCATTTTTAATGTGATGGATTACCTGGCTTAAGCAATTTTGAAGTCTGTCTAAATTGTTTTCATTCTAAACAAGACTGGATGGCAGTAAATGAGTTTTTCTGATGGCAGGGGAAAAAAAAGCCCGGGATGAATACAGCAGCACTCTCAAGCATAGATGAGAGTATAATTCTGCACACAAGGAGATGGTGAGAGGGTTGGAAAGTAGCACGCCATACCAAAAAAACCCCCAAAAAACCCCAAGAATCACTTCCGGTACATTACAGTTACAAAATTAAAGAAAATCTGACCCCCTCCTGAGCAACCACACGCCTACTTTTCCTTTTCTTTGGTGCTGCTTTCTTAATGCCGCTGCTTTTGAACAGCATCTCATCTAACAACCAACAACCTGACAAGGAAATTACTACTGTTGCGAGCTGTGGAAAATAGGTTCACGACAATGACAGGCCCAAATCGGTGTAACGCCAAATCAAATATTCCCCCAAAAGCTGAGTAACAGAGGAGAAAAAAACAAGCTGTTAGTCAGAAACCCAGTGTACTGTGAGCAAAATAGCTAACAATGCCGTAAGCCCACATGTCAATGCACATAGGACTAATAATCCAAAGTTTGGCTCGTTTTGGTAAGTTTATTCTGTGCACATGTCTTGATTTTAATGGGAGCTTACAGACCCACAGAGCATTACAGCAACATGTAGCTGCAAAGCAAACCTTGTGCACAAACACCATCAGCTTTCATCTCTTAACTGTCACACTGCACTGCTGTCCACAGCATGTGAGCCAAGTGCCCAAGAATCCCAGCTCATTTATTATATGGCACTACATATTAGGAGCTAGACTAAAGACCCTTGGAGACAGAACTATCAGCTGCAAATGGAGTCAAGTCTCAGCTCTAAGCACCACATTGATATTGCACAGGTAATTGGAAGTCCAGTGTCACTACTTTGTCTGAGGGACTTACATAGACAAGTATAGAGGAGATATTTCATTTATCTTACCTTGTGTCGAAGCAGGACACATCAGTGCACAGAGAACAGTAAGTGTAGTGGTCTAACTAGGCTTGTATATTGGAGAAACGGATAGAGCTGTTGCATTTCCGTGCTTTCTCCAGGAAGAAACAGGGCTCTTGTGTGAGTTGGGAGGCCAGGAAACGAGAGGAAGTAGGGTAGCAGGAAACTGTGTCAGTCTCACTATTTCTCTAAGACTTAACTTTAAAATGTGCCAAGTCTTTTGATGCTGAATAAGAGGGTTTGGAACATTTCTTGAGGGACTTGTGATTTCTAATTCTTCCTGCAAAACCATTTACATTTTCTCACATACCAAAACAGCCGTTCCTCTCAGAGTCTTCTTTTAACTCCTAATTCAGTGGAGCAAAATGGCTACACAGTTAGGGAGAGCCTGTTGAGTGTCGGTGTCATTGTGCTCCTGAATTTCAAGCTTTTGGTATAGAGCAGCTTTCCACAGAAAGCTGCCATTTGACAGTGAGAAACGGACAAAGGTGAGACGGCGACAAAGGCGTCTGAGTTAGGTTGGGCCGCAACAATAGCGCCAACAAGAGGGTTATATGCCGCATGATAATTGTATTGTTATGGCCAGTCTGGACACTAGAGGGTGAGGTTTTCTCTGGTGTCTGAAGGCTGTCACAGTCCAGTAAGTATTCCCTGGAGGGTCACAGCAGGGGGTTTAAAAATGTCCAGCTGCAGCCCATTTCAGGCCAGCGCAGAAAATCCAATCCCAGTCTTGCCTGAGGACTAGAAGAGGTCGTTGCATTCATGAGTGCGTCACCTTTTCTGAACACATCAGGGGCGTAAAATGTTACGTACAGAATGATGGATATGGTACACGTCACTATAAAGGTTCATAGTTAACCATGCAATAAATTTCACATGCTGGGATTTATAGCAAATCCAAAAGGTGTTGCACAAAATGATTTCTAACCTGAGCCGTGAGAAGGAATTGCTTACATAGATACTGAATAGCAGTTTTCACACAGGTGATACACAACTAACGCAGTCACAGCCGCAGCTGTTGTAGCCGAACGCGTGCGCTTGTTGTATGCTTGTGAAGTGTAAACAGCTCATTTTGTGTAACTGATTGTGCTTGGGGGGGAAAATGCTCCTGTGTTAACCTTTTGTATCTCTGTGTGAATTGGATCTGTATCCAAACACTCAAATTATGCACATTCATATTTGCAAAACAGGCAGGACAAGCCAGCTCCATGGAGTTCAGCAAAACAGGAGGAGCCAAAAAAACAAATTAAAAGCACATGTTTATCTCTTGTGCAACCCTGGCTTTCCTTATTGATCTGTTAAATTTATATTTAATTTATTTTTTAATTTCATCTCCACAGCTGCCTGACTTACTGTTTTTATAATATTAGAGCTCAAAAAGGTTCAGACCAAAGACGATTTAATAGAGGGTTTTTTTTTTTTTTTGTTTGTTTGTTTTCTTTTCCCCCTGCCTGTCCCGTTTGGTTCTTTTGCCATCAGAATTATTGTCTAAAGGCTAAGAAAGATGCCCAACGGATTTACTTTACCAAATGGACCATCCCAGCCTTGCCATATTGGTCTATTTGATTCACCTTTGCTTTTATTGTTTATTTTATTTTATTTTCACTTGCTACACACGGGACAGACTTGACTGGGGAAAAGAAAAGGGAGAAAGAAAGAGGGAAAGAAAAACAGCGGGGAAGAGGAACGGTGATAAAGGGCAAAAAACAAAAACCAACAAAACAAACAGACAAAAAATACACATATCAATCACCTGGATCACCTGTTGAGAAAGAAAAAAGAGAAAACAAGCAACAACAAAAAAAAGAGACCAATATAATAAACAACATCATCGCGATGATCTATGTGAATATAACAGTAAATACTAAATATTGAATATTATTGTGCAGCACGTAGGATCGACAGCACACAGTGTCCTTTGAGGTAGGAGCCAAAAAGGGTGTAGTTTGTGTCTGTGAGCACCCGTGTGTACACCTGTGAGCGTGAGCGCGCTTGTATTTAAAAGGTTCCTTGAAGCAGGTATGGAGGAGATCCAGGCTCCAGACATCCAGATGCCCTCAGAGCACAAGAGACACCAAGGAAGACCAACGGAGGGGCAGCCACGCCACTCTCCCGGAAAGAGCTGAGGAGAGCCCCAGATGAGGGATCACTCAGCAGCCGCGGAGCAGCCAGGGGGGGTTGCAGTGACGTGCCCGTGAGCTCTGCCGGCAGCCAGCTGTGCCAGAGTGACCGAGCCCCAGGCCGAGAGGCCGAGGGCACCCCACCCCTGAAGGGGCCCGAGCGACCCCCAGGCTCCAGATGTCCAGATGCACCGATGTCTGAGGGCGTAATAGAGTTTATTGAAGAAACTTTAGACCTTTTATTTCAATAAATTCATCAGCCAGAGTATATCTATACACCACAGTCATGTATCAATAGCACAGACATCCACTGATAATTCAAAGCTGATCAGAACAAACCGACCTTGACATTTTTTTTTTTCCACCAGACGTTCTAATTTCCATAAGTGGACGTCAAGTGTTGCTCTCTTGTATTTTGTGAACACATATTTATCTAAGTAATGATGCCGTTTGTGTCTTTTTTAAAAATAACTCTCCTAACATCAACTATAACAGCTCTGCAAAAGGTACATAAGCCAAAATATGAACCAGCTCAGAAGTAAAGTCGTTTTGAATCACCCTCTGTCATGGCCATTTAGTCTAAGAGCTCTGAGGGTCATTTACACATTCAGCAGTGGCTATAGTTTGCTTTCAGCCCTCGACCCCAGCAGCAGCAGCAGAACTATGAAGTATTCACCACACTTCCTGAGCCAGCATTTTTCAAGCAATTTCATTAGAAACTTTTCTTCTATTGTATAAACAGCAAAGCTTTGCTGATCTGTACCTTTTGGAGATGGAAGTCCCTCCGCAGAGAGACCAGCCCCTGTTTTTCTGCCTTCTCCTACCCATTTCACTCATATACACATTTACACAACACAAACAAAAGACAGCTCCCCGCCTATCCCACTGGCCCGGGAACGGGTCGTGGAGGTCAGACTTCCTAGACCAGACTGCTCCCAGACACGATGGCGGAGCTCAGTGTCACTCCACCTTACACCGTGTCAGCATGAAGTGACAGAGCAGACAAGACAGCCTCCTCCGACCTGCTCTCGCTCCTACACTAACTCCCTATTGGTTGTGCAGGCGTGGGATGCTGAGTGTGAGCTGGAATGAAAGGGGGAGCAGGGGTCTGCAAGAGACAATGGCTGGGGCAGAAGGCCAAGGAAACCGGGAGACGCACCCGCTGGCCTAAGTTCCTGTCCTGTCTGATCAGAGACATTTCAGATCTGTTCCTACTGCCCGCCATCGACCCTAATGTGACACAGATCACTGTCAGGGTTAAAGGTCACGCAATCTGCATCCCCCTGCTGACTGACATACATACGACCATAAAAGAAGCGCGCACTGGTTCAGCAGGTTCACGAGAGTAACAGGACAAAACAGCAGAAAATATGCTTTCATGCATATTAAAAACATAATTGTTTGTTTGCAAATTCCCCTACAAGCATACCAAATCAAAGCCAGACCATAAATAAAAGGACTAATCCCTTTCCACCCTTTGCTTTTGTCTCTGCTGACCCAGAGAGCTGTCAGCAGAGGAGAAAGGCCATCAAACACGCCCACTGAGAAAGCTGACACGGACCAGTAACCGTGACCCAGGTCTGGGGACAATGAACTGGTCAGAGGGAGGCTGAGAGGGAGACAGGGATGCAGTGGAAGCAAAGGTGAATCACACACAAAGAGGAAAAAGAAAAGTGACCCAGTTTGAGTGTCGAGGCAGTCAGAAGAAGAAGAACAATGGAAGAAGTCGAGACAAAAGGCAGAAAATTAATAGTAGAGCGGAACACCTTACATTTACAGGGATCGAATAGATCTACCTGACCACTGATAATGTAGCCACCAAAGTGATGAATCTATTTTGATAATGCTAATAACAACATTAATAAATACTGCATCCTCTCTCTTTGCAGTATTTGCTCTTTCTCGCCATAACTCCTCCACTGCAAAGCGAAGGGAAGCTTTCTCTTTAAAGGAGCAATGGAAAACACGGCAAGGTTAAGGCCAGACAAAAGAAAGAAAGGAAGAGGGAACAAGGAGGAAGAGGGGTAATGTTGGATGGAGACAGCAGGAAGACAGAAAGGGCAAAAGACAGAACAGAGAGCGGATTAGAGGAGTGTCATGGCCCTGAGTTCACCATGCATCTCGACCCAATATCCTCTGCTCTCACCAAAGATAATAGAACGAAAGCAAGGGAAACCACGGGAGGGAAGGGAAAGACACAAACACAACAAGCAGATGTGTCGTCTGGCGTGCGCTTAAATTAATCCTCCTGCCTCACCCTGCTTTCTCCCTTTTATCAGTCAGAACAAAAGGACCTGCTTGTGCTTCTGGTCCAGACAACAGAGGTGGCTGGACGGTAAATTCAAGTCCTTGCTGAGAGATGAGACTAGGAAGGGTGGGGGAAATAGGGGATTTGGGGAGATGGGTAGGAGGCATGGGTGAGCGTGTGTCTACGTGCCAGGTCAGCCAGGGTCTTATGGCAGAGGGATGATGGGAGATGAGAGAGAAACAGTGAAGGTTGGGGGGTTTGAAGCTGGCTGCCCAGGGACTATGAGGAGAAGAGAATCAAACACTGGCTCTCACAGAGACTCTGCTAAGCCTGTGAGTGTTTCTGAGGTGGAAGAAGAGACAGAGAGAGAGACGTAAAGAAAGACAAGAGGAGGCGCAGAGAAAGGCAGAGATGCAAACGGGCATGTATCTTTTAAACTCAACTTTTCACATTGTTTCCAAATGAGGATATTCTACTTCGTATTATTAATTATTGAGGTAATAGTGGCATTGCATTTAAAATAAGTTCTTCTAACTCACAGACTTAATGGGGTGTTCCTTCTTTCTTTTTTGATTAAGTTACGATCTAGAAAAAGGTGAACTTAAGCTAACCAGGAGATCCAGGGATTTCACAACTCCAAATAAAGTGGGCATAAGGTGTAATAACTTAAAAGCAGACATTGCAGACAATATTTTAGCTCAAACTTGCTCAGCATTATGTACTGACAAAAACAAAGCCATAAATAAGACTGTCAGAAACAAAATAGTCTTTAGCCCGATCACAATCACAGCAACTCTTGGTATACTGTAGTGCGCAAAAGGCTTGATGCACCACGCCTTTATATTTTGTTTTGAAAACTGGATATAGGAAATTGCAGCTATGATTTATTGAAACATGAATACAATATTTGCTTTGGCCACCTTTATTCTTCACACAGTCTAAACTCTCTTAGGCAGCATTCTTGTCATTTCTTTAAGTAGTCTTTAGAAAAAAGTTCTTCAGGCTTCTTGAAGTACATTCAAAGCTCTTCTTTGGATGTTGGATGCCTTTTGTTCGATTCTCTGTCAAGATGATCCCACACTGCTTCAATAATGTTGAAGTCCAGGCTCTGAGGAGGCCAATCCATGGCTGATACTGTTCCACTGGGTGTTTTTCTAGCCTGGTATGCTTTTACTGCATTGGCCGCGTGTTTGGGATCATTGTAACGCTGACTGAAGTCGATGCTTTCCCTGGTATTGCGTGGTGGATCAAAATCTGATGGTACTTTTCTGTGTTTATCATTTTTGACAAGATCTCCAACACCACTGGCTGAAATGTAGCCCCAAACCATGCGTCCACAGCCTCCACTGTGTTTCTGGATGGAGGAGGGTCTATGGTTTGAACAAAAAATTTAAACCTGGGTTACTCACTCTGTAGGACCTGTTACCACTGATTTTAAGTCCAGTTCTTGTGTAATTTGGCATATCTCAGCCTTTTCTGCCTGTTCCCCTTCCTTAATTATGGCTTCTTGACAGCCACCCTTCCACTGAGACTATTTTTAATGAACAGCATTTTCGGTGAACAGCAGATGGATCAACTGAAGTGCCATCTCTCAGGTCCTGTGTCGGGTCGTCTGTTGCACATCGTTTTTTAGGTCTGCCACTTCTTTTGGGGTTTTTTTTTGCCCTCTACTTGTCCAGTTTCCTTAAAGTTTTTAAAGACACGTTGAAGTCCGTGCCAAATTTTCAGCTAATAGCTCTTTGGGAATCACCTTGGTGCAAAAATACTATTTTATGCCTGTCAAACTGTGTTATCTTTGGCATTTTTCATAGATTCAGCTAAAGAAACAGGAACAAATTATGTGTTTTTGTGACAGGCTGCTAGTAACAAAGCGCCTAAAGACACTATTTAAAATTGGTTCTTTGCCAAGTTGTCTGTTATGTGCAGACAAAATATTGCTTCATCCCTTGAGTTCGGAACTTTTCTTGAGCTTGAATGATTCATAGGTCAACGTTAAGGGGCTTAAACAAAAAAACATTCCTCTGAAATTAGTCAGGTACAAGGACTGAACTAAAAATGAGTGAAAAAGCAGCCAAAGTCTAAAGAAAACCTTTAAAAAGACCTTCAGAAAGCCTACTGCTCAAAATTACTTAAAAAAAGAAAAAGAAAAAAGATACAAGAACATACAGCTTCTTGGAAGCAGATATAAAGTAATGATGTCTCGAAACCTTTACAAGTACAAAACAGGAAAGCATCTCCATACACATAAGCAGCCTCAGAAAAATCTTTTCTTAAGGAAAACTGCAGGAAATAAAAAGCCACAAGCGAGTCTGAGGAGGCTGCAGTGTAAAATTCATTTGTCCTCACATATGACTAACAGAAAAAAAAGATCTCCAAATATTTTGTGTGCTGGAATTTCCACTGCATGCTTGTTTCCTGCTAAAACTATGACTTAAGTAAGGAGGTACGTGATCAAAGAGAAAACATTTTTCTTGCTCTCTTTCAAGTGTTTGATACTCGTATGATATTACTCAGTCAAAACTCATAAATTACTGAGGTGTTACACCCTATTCAGCCCTAGTGAGCACTCACAGTTTCATTCTGGTGAGATATTAATCTCTCCACTAGAAAATGTGGAAAATAACAGATGACAAGTTGACAAACAGAACATCAAACATGTCTCATCAGACATAAAAGATGAATAGTGAAAATAAGGCTGCAAACAGTGACATTTAAACACTAAAAAACTATGTTGGCCTTTTCTGTCTATGTTGAATATCTTCTTCTCAGTCTGCTTATAATGGACATCATGAATCCTCTTTTTTTTCGCCTCACACTGAACAATCGCCACATAGGAACACTGTAAAAGAAAGCTAGTCTTGATTGGTCCCTGTGAGATGAGCTCAGTAAACCCTTTCCTGGGGACTACTGGCCCCAAACCCCTTCACAGGATTAGGGTGTGACCTGCAGAAAGGCAGCAGATGAGCAGGGATGGACACACACTGAGCTGCAAAGCCAAAGGAGTCTTGGCAACAGAACATCTAAGCCTTAGAAAAGAAAAAAAAAAAAAGGCCACACCACAAGCCAATATTTCTGTGTCTGTGTCCAATTACCTAGCTGTGTTTTCTCCTGTTTGTAAGGAGGAGGCCTCATATGCCACCTGTTTTGTACCCGGTTTTGGGGGGGCATTTTATGCCTTCATTACTGAGCTGACAGCCAAGAAATGGTTGGAAATGAGAGGATTTAGAGATTGTGGAGGACATAACGAAGGTTCTCAACAGGACTCAAATCATAGATGTTGCAGTTCATGGCTGGCACCTTAAATCCCTTTTTTTCCCTTCTCACGAAGGAGGGAGGGGTTGCGCTCTCTGACGACACCTAAAGCACCCTAAAAAAAAGTCAGGAAAACTACCAGCTGACAGTAAGAAAGTTACACTCTGCTCAGAACAGCTGACTTTTAATGTTGATAGTTTGTGTATACTCTCTGATGCAGTGTGTGCTGATGGACTCATGCAACTTTCACAAAAACCACAGTTTGACTGCAAGGGCAAACTGTTACCATAATGATGTGTCCTCCAGTATCTGCATATAAACTATTTGCATTTGGTCTAATACCCAACTTTAAAACATGCAAGCAGACTCAACTTCTTTCCTCTGGAAAATAAAGTCAGGACACAACCAGACACCAACAAGGACTAAAAAGAAGCTTTCATCTGTTGTTAGAGGAAAACTTTGATCAAAGTTATTTCTCCTCATCCATCTCTGACTATCCCGGCCACTCATAAATCATCTTCACTGTGCCAACTGTCAGGCTCGGTCCCTTAGCTGTAAAAAGCTGATTCACCCGCACACGCTCCCGGCGATCTCTACTCTGCTGCCTCTGCACGAAAGACAGAACTAAAAAAAAATAAAATAAAAAAAATCATTCTTCTTTTTGGTTCCAAGCAAGAGTGGTAAATAATCTAAAACGGCTTTGAATATTATTATTATTATCCTAATTAGTTTAATTGAATTACTGTCAAAAAAAAAATCAACAGTTGCATGCAAGCCAGAGTGATTGAATGACGATTTCCAATGAAAGATGTTTGGCCTACACTGTAAATTATCACTTCTCTTTGTAAACTGGCATGCGTGCACCCACAGAGCCCAAGTTAAAGGTTAGTTGACATGAATGAGACAAACCTTTTTAGCCTCTAACTCCCTTGTGGACTAGAGTCATAAAATTATTTGCTTGGCTGCACTGAGTTCTGCCAGAACGTATCTGCAATGCTAATAAACTCCATCGACACTGGCAGGTAATAGCATGCTACTGTAACTTTTCTACATCAGCTCAGCACAGCTCAATCAGCCCCCGCCAGAGGCCTCCTCTCTACGAGTCCCCGCGGCTCAGAATCAGCAACTTTCAATCTCGGTGTGTTAGCACGCAAGAAGACGCAACTGTACATTTGGGATTGGTGATGAGACAAGCAGACCGCACGGCGTGAGAGCGAGAGATCGACAGCGCCCACACTTACACACACTTACAGTCGCACATACAAACACACACACATATACCGTCTAATATCAGCTAGGTCCCTGACTCCCTTTAAGAGACCGGAGAGTCGAAGAGGGGGAAATAAATACTCTGCTTTATTACTAGGAGAAAGACAGAGAGGAGAGAAGAGGGGAGGAGGGAAAAAGTAAAACAGAGAGGCAGAATGAGACTGCACACACACACACTGAGAGCTATGACTGGCTCTACCTGATCTTGCTGAATCCCATATACAGTAGCAGTGGAGAACTCTTTATTTCTCCAACTCAGCACACCTCCCTCACCCCGTCCTCTCATATACTGTCAACTGACCAAGTAGACAGAGAGCCGCTGCGCACAACATAATACTCTACAAAAATACGGTAACATAATATTCCACAGCCCATTATTCGGCTTTGCCATCTCTCACATTATGAGGTAAAGACCTGTTTCATAACACAGGATGAAGCAGTAGAGTGTAAAAGGCTGCCAAGAACAGAATCAGTATTTGACATTTACAAGTTTGCTCTGAACTTTTAATTAGCTGGATTTTAATCGCACAGTGGCAGGATACTGCGCTTGCCATTGGGGAGTCGCTTCACTTTAAGGGTTCTCGAGGTTTTTAATGACTGGGCGCCACTTTAGGGACCCTGCATACGCACAGAAAAATTCACAAACGCTTTTCACTACCGTTTGTGATGGGTCTATTAAAGGGACGGTTATTAGAGTTTTGCAACCATTAGTGAGGTGACTGATGCATTTGTTGATATTCCTAGGAAAGTTAAGTCAGCAATGATGGCTACAATAGTAGGGCCGGCTAACTGGGGGCTAATTGAATTAATGCTAGATTTGTCTTTTGTTTACTTCACTACTTTGCCATAGTAGCCAACAACCAGTGGATGAATGACAGGTGTGATACGTGTTTTGCCACGTTTTTTGCTCAATTGAAAGAATCCCAATGGTTCCTGAAAGCAGCAGCTCTGTACTTTTCAGTGCTATTAGAGTCATTACGGTAAACCCAGGCACGGTTTCACAGCAGCCCCACAAAGATGAAGGTTGGTTGAGAATGAGCGAGTGTGATGGAGCTCGACAGAAAACAGACCTTTTATCAGGCATTTTTAACCATCTTTTATTTTAGCTGTTTGCCAAGTTGTTTTCTGTGCTATTTGCAGGGAAGTAAAGGATTTAGTGAAATATGGCAAGGTAAAAGCAAGGATTGCATGATCCTCTGCTCCTTTTAACATCTCTCAGTTTCTTTTACCATGTGTTATAGATAACATAAATACGGAGACAAAAATATGCAAATAAGGAGGTGCGCTGCTGCCTACTTCCTAACCCAGCCAGTACAACAACTGAAACAGACAGAAACAGTACAGCGTACAGCTTCACTTGATTTACTCAAAAAAAATGTGTATAAAAAAACTGAGGAAAGATAATTGATGTTACTTTGAAGAAGTTACATTAAAAATACAATAATCCAAATATAAATATCATATATTTCCATCTCTCCTCTTTCTGCTATTCTCCCACCACTTTCCTTTATATATAACCAGAGTGATTAACCTCAGTATTTCTTCTAGAAAAGCTGTCAGGATCTTTAACAGAAGGGTGCATGAAAGTAAATGAATAGGGTGGGATTCTTATCATATTCCTTTGATGAACCCCTTTAGGAAGCGAGGCTTCCTTTACCTAGTGCTATTCTGAAAATTTCCCCAAGTTCCGGAAGACCCTCTACAGTCAACATGGGCGTCCCCTGGCACATTCCTCCATTGTCCCACAAAGGGAGATCTTTGAAAGGGTATATGCAGTCTGCCTGCTTCTGTGTGTGTGGCGTCTCCAGTTGTGGTAACCCCACACTTCTCTGGCATAGCTCCAAGAGACATGGGAACACAGCAAAGGATTATTCCACGAGGAGAGGGAGTTAAAGTGGAAGAGGAAGAGATCAATAGAGGAAGGTACAGTAAAGGAGGTAGAGCAAAGAGTTTCCTGACTGCTATTAGCCTGTATGGCACAGACACAGTCAAAGGGGAGTAATCAGTTTAGGATTACTGTTTTTTATATCAATATAGTTCACTTAAGGCTAGAGGATAAAAACAAAAGCAGAAAGAGTGAGAGCTCTGTGATACTGTTAAACTTTACAGCGCAGACTCTTTCTACTATGACTAAAAAGCCAAAACTGAAAGTAATGTGAAAGTCAACAACAATTCCTGTCATCTTAAATCTCTGAATGAAATTACATTCTTTGGCTGAAAAATATTTTAACTAATCCTCTTGTTAAATTCAGCCCAGCAGTTCTTCCACACTCCTGCTTCGGCTCCTCCGTGCACACCTACAGCCATTATCCACCTTTTTTACAGCAGATATTCTGACTTGTCTTTGTAGGAAAGGCTGGGGTGGCATTAATAACATTAACAATGGCTCAGTTCCATTAACTGCACTAATAGGCCACTTCAGTGAGCCAACATGCAAAAATATGAATTATATTAGAAACTGGCTAATATAAAGTGTCATTTTCCAAGAAATTATAGGAGTGATACACCAAAATATGTTTTAGTTAATTGCATTTCAGCAGAGCGCTGACTAAAAATAAAAAAAATACCAGTTGCCACCAGTATTACCAGTCACCCTCCTGGGTGACACACCTATGGTATCAAAATCCCACATTAGCTCATTCTCCAGGTATCACATTCACAAAGTTTCCAGAAAACTTCATCTCTGACCTTGACCTTCAGGTGAAAACATGAATTTTTATCAGAATATAAGCAAAGGTTTTTGTATTTTTTCTAAGATTGCACATTTAACCGAATTTTAACCTCAATCGTGATTTGGGCTTCCCACAATTGAATGAAAATGATCGAGCAATGCTGGAAATCAGAATAATGAAGATCAAGAAAAGCAGCGTAATGGTTGCTAATGTGACTCATTCAACATCAAGTCTGTGCAGCATATGGGTCCATCTTCAAGCTCACAAAGGCCGGCTGACTGTGACTTTGTGAAAACGATACACTGGACAAAAGACACGTCATCACCTCGCAAAATTATTCTTCCAAAAGGACAATAACTGTGTTGTATGCAAAATGTTGCACACACCACAGTTATTTTTGAAAAAGAGAGATGGATCTCAGAGCAGTCGAGTACTTCGCTACAAGCTTCAATCACATCCACATACATCCAGCACAACGTAAAACTGAAGCAATATCCTGTTGATTTAATTATGCATTAAGTTTTTTTTATCTATATATAAACGTTGAATTATAATATATATGTATATATTTTTTCTTCTTCTTAAACAAGGTGAATAAGGAGGATCAGTTTTATTTCGCTGCAAAAATTTGTGCATCGGCAGGAACCACGGCAACCTCTTACTCATTCTCTCACCTTAACACATGGACAGACTGACTTCTACTCATTCACTTGTCTTCCAACCAGGCTCAGTTCTCCTCTCCTCTACCTCCCACCACAGTGACCTTCACCTGTCACACAGACTTCATATTTACAGCCACTACGGCCCATCTGCCTGCACTCAGCCCCGACTGTCAATCAGCGGCAAGCCGCCTCCACCCTCTGACAATCCATCATAGGCCAAAAGCACCAGACCACAACATCCGGTATAAACACCGACATCAACAACAAGCGATCCAGCACATGATGGCCGGATGCTACTTTTGACAAACTGACAAACGTGTTCAAAGTTAAGGAATTGATCAGTGGTTTATACACACTTCATTTTACAGAAGCCAACGATGTTTCCCTTAAGTTTTGATTTTAGCTTTTAATAATCTTGTCTGTGCTGTGTGTGCAATAACGGAGCCTCCATGTGCACAACTGTCTACATGCATCATCAAACAGGATTAAGAAATGAAAATATATTTAACATGAGCTTCCACCAGAGAACATAACATTACACAAGATAATTTCAGCCAACTACTGAGGAGCAGTTGCTGTATAATCAAAAAGAACTAATGAAAACAGTCAGCTTCTGAACACTGCATACCACCCGTTGTCTACAGTTTCATTAAATGCAGCTTAAAGTGTCTTTTTCTTTTTTAATTATAAAAGTGATGAAGAACAAATGTGGAAAATGAACACCCACACCTTCAGCAGTTCTTTGCCTTTGAACACTTTGTCTAAAAGGATGCGGCGTCTTCCAATTGTGTGCGTTCACTTCTTATTAGTCATTATGTTAGGCCAGTCCCGGTATAGAAAGGTCAGACGCAAATTCATTTTGTGCAGAGACACAAGTGAACACACCTATGTTCCTAGTAATAGCTCATATTTCCATTTCCATGCCTTCACCACTGTCTAAAAATGTGGGGCAAAAGCTCCAGGTAGCACCGCACGCTCACACCCCCAACCCCGCCAAGTAATAGTGCCCGGGTAGAGGGCTACTGGATTCAGCATTCTGAATCTCAATGACAACCAGACATCCACAGGGATTTATCTAAATGCAAATCAGCCGCCGTCACTCAACAACACACGCATAATTTACTTTGTATGTCCTAAAATACATGAGGCAGAAGTGTACAGCCAGCCGGGCAGCCCATCAGCTCTGCCTTCTCTTTCATTGGTGCCCTCTGGAGTGCACTCATTTTCACCAAATTCACTTTTAATTGAGAGCTAATTTAACCAAGGCAAATTCACGCTGGAGGTAGAACGGAGAGGAGCCGAGGAGTGTAGCAAAGGGAGATAAATAAAGAGGAGGGAAAAGAAGAGGTAAAGCGGGATTTAGAGTGGCAGGTGACAATAAAATCTGCTGCTTGTGTCACTCTCACTCTCAAAGGACAGAAGCACTTTGACAAGGAAAAAAGGGTGAATGGCAGGAAGAAATATGAGGAAGAAAGAGGGTAGAATCTGTCACACACTTAATTTGTTTCCCAGCAGGAAAAAAAAAGAAGAGAAAAGTTTCCAATAACAGGAAAAGCTCTGTGGATATTCTGACGACGGAGTACTCATAAGGCAAAAACTGCTTCTCAAAGTTGTGTTTTCACTAGAGGCGCAACTACAGAAGTCAAACTCTGTAACTCTGTTCACCTCAGTCACCAGTGCTTCCCAGTTACAAAGCTGACATTAAGCAATATACAAAGATGTCTACAGAGCACCAAGGCCCTGTGACCTGTAATGTAAATCATGGTGTAAAGTGATCTATGTTCCAAAGGTTATCTGGGGTCTTGACGATGGGAAAACAACCTCCCTGATGCTGCTCGATGCTTTCTCCACTTCTACACAGCTGTTAATTAGCCAAGCTAAGTGCACCATTAATCGATTGTTTGTCTCTATGCTATATCTCATAACACTGTTGCACTCTGGCAATGGCAGGAGAAGAAATGTGAGGTTCAAGAAGTCACACTTTTCCGCTGGTGAAATACTGGTGCCGGGGAGACAGGAAGCAGAGAGTAACAGAGCCTTCACAAACACAGGAGTGGGAGGCATTCTGATGGGACTGAAAAGACTTTAACAATATTGAAATCGATTGCATAAACACTCTGAGCAAGTGGAAAAAGAGTTGAGAGCAAAAAAACACATTTGTTATGTGCTTAAATCAAGAATTTTAACAAAGCCACAACCTTATCAGCAAAAGAAACGCACAGGACATTTTCTGAAGCGCAAAACAAGGGTTCCTATGAAGTTCACAAGTCTAAAGAGACAAGAGTGGAACATTTTTAAGTCAAAGAAAAATAAGACTGAAGGTAGAAGTAAACAGAGAGCGAAAGAAGCTCCCACTGGTGCAACAAAACATGGCAAGCAATAAAGACACGACATAGTGCTTTTTGTTCAGGCACTTTCTTAGACCGTAGACACACACACACACACACACACACACACAAAAGTAGAAACAAAAGGAATTCACTACAATGAACATCAAGTAGAATCTCAACAGGTGGCAAGCATGCCGCTCAAGTGACAGCTATTTAAAACCTGCTTAGCTGTTAAGCTGACTGAATCACTAACAGGCGTAGTCATACGGTGCAGACTCGGGAGAAAATGCACGTCAAGATTGTGAAATTGAGACGCAACATGGGACGAATATTTGTATATTAATTTTTCAATCACCCACAGTTTGGTACTTCCATTTGGATTCACTTAGAAGAAGACAGGGTTCAAACAGAGAAGACTGATTAAGACAGAAGTTTGAAAAATGTCAACAATTTCTAGGGGAGCTGCTTCAGTCATTTCTGGAAACCTGCAAGTCTTTGATTTCTACTGACACCGATGATACAGAAACAAATAAGTATCACATAGCAAGTAGTTGCTTGTTGCAGTTATATTTTTTTAGACTATATAAAAGAATAAGTACTTTCAGGATAAGTGCTTTCTGACAGTTGTTTAGGCCCATTTAACCGCAATCCACCAATTGTGATATTTTATAAACTATAAAGGACACTTGAGAGCTCTATAGAGAAAAAAACAAAACAACAACAAAAAGTTTCACGGGACGGGGGTACTTCCTGTCAAACCAACACTTCTGAAAGTCCATCACAAGAGGGAGCCCACCAGTTAAAAACTGGTCAAGTGTTACCATAGTGACAGCAAAGCTTGTACTTTGTGAGTCGAGTCAAAGAGTCCAGTCCAAATAACTGCCTTGTATCTGCTTTTCCTCATCGCTTTTCTTTGACCTTGTGGAAAGCATCATGAGGGCAAGGTGCAAAGAAGAATTTGATGGTCTGCTGCGTTTCACTTCACCACTGCGTGTTCTTAGCGTGTTGTTTCGTGTAGGTCATATAAACGAGAACCACCAGTGAAGCATTTCATTCCTAAAGCTGGAATTTTAAAGAAAAGAGAACATGTATCCAGTACAAAGAAATAAATCTTTTTTTTCCTGGTGGAGAGATGATTGTGTGCAACTCAGTGTTTCCTTCACCTTTTTGAGGATTTCTATGACCGAAGAAAAATTCCCTTCATCCATAACTTATCCCAGCTGACCCGCAGTAAAAATTAATTCATGATATTCCTAAAGGCCGGCAATATAACAATGAACATTACCGATACTAACCGAACAACAGCAAACCTTAAATGCACTTTGATCATAAAGTTGATTTAGAAAGCTTATATAAATCTGCTTTCTTCATGCAAGGCAACACCTCGACAAGAGGCAGATTTTATTACAGCAGCGTAATGTTCAGAGTTCAGCTGTGGGTTTAACAGCCTGATGCTGAAAATTCAAAACATATCAGCATGTTATGGAAAGGAGGGTGCGGCGCTATTAATTATGGGATAGAATTATCTCCTTTTCTTTTCATAAAGGATGGTCCAGCTTGTCCTATGCTAAAGGAGGCAAGAAAGGAAGCACTGAAGTACCTTTCATTAATATTTAGAGAACTCAAACAGCTCTTATTACAGATACTTTTAGGTAACCCTCCCCCCAAAAAATTAAAAATTACGTTTATTTATCTGGTACCAACTCGCAGCAACAGTCACCTCAAGGTGCTTCATACTGGAAATTAAAAACCCAATATTTGAAAGAAAACACAAACAATTAGACCATCCCCCAGAGGTAAGCACCCTGTGACAGCGGCGAGGACAAACTCCCCCTTAACAGGAAGAAACCTCTGGCAGAACCAGGCTCAGGGAGGGGCTGCAATCTGCCACGCCCAGTTGGGATGTTGGTGGAAAGAAAAGACAAAAAAGGAGAGCAGAGAGAGACAAGGACAAAGCACAAACTATGAGCGAGAGAACACAAAATTTAATGATAAGCAGTAAACTTAATGACATGCAATAGAGTGAAGAAGAAACGCTCCGTGCATTATGGGAGGTAGCCTGCGCTTATAGTAGTATACCTAAGGAATCGTTGATCCAGCCCCAACTATAAACTTTATCAAAAATGAATACTTTTAGGTCTTCAGGTACCTGAAATGTGCTAGTGTATGTGCTCCCTTCCATCTTATTGTGGTCCAAGCCATTTAAGTACTTGTCTATTAAGTCAAGAGCTACGCAAACAGATACAAAGGAAAAGTGGCTGTACAGGTCTATGGTTTGTTTGATTTTTTTTTCCTGATGTCAGATTTCTACAGCAATACAAACTCCAAGCCTCCAGACATGCCTTTTAGAGACTAACATTAGAGATGTAAAAAAAAATTAAATAAAAAAGGATTCTAATGTATTTCAGCCAGCATTCCTTAGCCAGGTTGTCCTTGAAAAGATGGACGAGCTGCAGTGAAACAGAAGCTAACATAAAGCTGTATGTGAGAGATGGACAGAAAAATTATGAGAAGACAGAGGGAAGCACTGTGCAGCGAGCAAATAGAGACGGAGCAGGCAGTGGAGAGGAAAAAAAAAATCATTTTCAAAGAGCAGTGACAGCACAATAGAGGAACAAAGAAATATACAAGAGTGGACGTACTTTAGAAGCTGAGAGCGGTGGACCAAAAACAGACAAACAGAAACTGTACAGGTGAGGGAATCCCAATTACAGCGTGACCTCGTTAACCCCAGAGGCTCGTTAGAGTCTTGTTAGAGCAGCATTCTCCAGGCCCATCTTCTGTCACACCTTCATTAAGTCCATCGACCCACTGTGCTTATTAAACACATTCATTACCCCAAGTATTGAACCGCTGCCGCGATCACCGGCCCCAAATGCATCACAGCGGGAGGTAAAGGAAGACGTCTGGTGGAGGGCGAGATAGTAGATGAGGGGGGAGGAGGATGGATCATGCACATAAATAGACAGATAAACCACAACATCTATAAATGGTCCTACGGATGGCTTTGTGCTTCCTATCACTAATGAAGTCAGCATTTAGAGCGAGTTTGGTCTCTTAAAGACAGACGGCAGCAGGAGAGGGCAACAGAGGGGAAGTGCAATTGAGAGGGAGCACATGCCTTGTTTGAGAGGAGAGTGAGGAGATAAGTAAGAGGACCACACGCGTGCACGAAGGGTACTAAGTTTGAAATAAGGCAGGTAGACTTTTTCCAAGTCTCTGCTGTGCGACACATCTGTCTTTTCTCCATAAACAGGACAGAAGCGAATCCCAGGGGAGGGCTATTCATCACGATGCACACACAAACTAGTTCACAGGCTAAAGACGAGGCCTCCATCCCGACGTCGGGCTCTGGCTTTAAATGATGACATCATTTCTGCCCTTCTCAAACAAAAGGAAAACTCATCATCTGAGAGAAGGAGAGAGGGGAGGAAGAGAGAGAGTGCAAAGAGATTAAGAAGAGTAAAGGCATGAGCGAGGTGTCGGAAAGGGCCATGAATCATAGTGACATCCCTGGCTGGGTGTCAGAAGCTGCTGCTGTCTGGGGCTGGATAAACAGAGGGCCTCTAAAGCAATGCTCTTTAAACACCGGCCAGGTCAAAGCCCAGTGCTGGCCCTCTGGAAAACTGAAACGGGTGCCAATTTTACTGATGGTCAAAAACTTACCGGCTGCAGTGTTGCCATAACCTTTCCAACTTGCTGCTGCCCGTTAGGGCCAGATCGACCACCAAAAAATATCTGTGAGTTACCACAGTTTGACTTTCACACAGGTCACCAAGTAGCTAGACTGAAGTAAAACTGAAAGTTAATATAATTAAACTAACGATAAAATGCATTTCACTTAGAGGAAAAAGACTCTTCATTCACTCTACGGTGATAAAACTTTGTTTTCGTTGACAGATTATTTTGGTCGTGCTCATATTATAGCACTCATCTTCATCCAACATAAGTATTCCTTTTTCAGATTCATATTTTTAAAAAAAAAAAGAAAGAAAAAGTGTCAGCTTTTAAAATCTTACAACATTGAGTTATTAGCCTAGGGGCAGGACAAATTTTTCACAGCCTGAGCACTCACCACCCAGTAACAAAATAAAAAATGAAATTAAATGCGGGTTTCATCTCAGCTTTACCCCCCGCCTCTGACTGCAGTCTGTCCATGTGCTCAGCCAGAGTAAGCAAAGGAGAGAAAATGAATCGAAATGGAAGTCAGACCCGCATTAACATTCTTCAGTGCTTTTTCTGGTACTCCAGTAGCTGCGGGCGAATGCTTGATAACGTCATGGAGATGAGCGCTGCTACAACATCTCCACTACTTGGAGATTATGTATTACCACTGCAAAGGCCATTCAGAGTTTCTCGCTACAGGTGAGAAAATGCTCATTTTCATTTCAATAAAATTCAAATTCTGACATGAATTATGTGACATCGGAAAGGACGCGAAGGCCACAAAAACTCATCAACCATTCTACACACGCATCCTCGTGCAGGAAAATATTACAGCCTCACTACCAACAGGTTACGCGATTCTCCTCCAAATCAGACTCTCAATAAATGACTTCTCAGGAGTAGGTAAACAGAAAATGTGTGTGACTTGAATACTTATTCAGATGTTTAAGTTTCTAAAAACACCTTTTTGTTTTTTGGTTTGTTTTTTTATGTGCAGTCTTAAGTACTAGAGGAAAAGAAACTCACTCGCTGCTCATTCACTGTCGTATTACTGCTCTTATCCAGTCCTACTACACCCTCTGCAGTTGAAAACCAGGCAAATCAAACAAGATCAAACTGGTTTCTCTGCAACCGTCTACCGTGCATTTCTGAGGGCAGTTTGCAAGCTCTGTAAGAGATACAGGTTCATTCTTTTATTTTATTTCTAAAGAGATGATATTCTCATAAACTGAAGTAAAAGACAACCAATGAAATGAGTGTAGGACTTTGACCATGAGCTAATTTGCTGCCCTTGTCGCCGGTAGGCTTTTGGGGCAACATAGACAAAGATAAAACAAAGTCAAGCCATACAGTCAGTACAAGGGGCTATAATGATTTAAACAGGACAAATTAGAACAACAAATTAAAACAACAGTTTATAACAAAGCCAGAGTTTTGCCTTAATAATGAACACATTCAAAAAATGTTAATGTTTTCATTGTTGATGTGTTCAAAACCCTTTATTTAAAACAAATGAGCATAAGTTAAAGCTCTGTGTTGGCACGCCTTGGAACACACTTTAATTTTCTTTTTAAAAAGGTATATAAGCTAACATAAAAGTGAAGTAAAATGTAAGAATCATTTTGACTCTTGCTCCTGCTGGTAAAAACTCATTTACTTCCATCGTTACATCAATGTAGACATTACTAGCACAGGTTAGCTGCCCTGCCCAAACAAATATCTGATTCATAGCCGGTGTCATTTTTTTGGCATTCTGTCACTGTTCAGCAGTATAAAGTCAGCTGTGCGGCCCGTCCCACTTCTCCATTATAATGTGAGTCATTCACTTGACTTTGTTTTCTTTCCACAAGGTTAATACTTTTAACATTTCCATGAGCCACTCGAGGAATCCAAGAGAGCATCCTGCCACACCGAAGTGTTTTTCGTCTTTTTTACAAAGTAATTTAGACTGTGTTATTGATAGACTGTGGGACACACACACACACACACACACACACACACACACACACACAAAAGAATGTTGATCCTGACTCTTTTACCGCAGTAACTAATATTGAAAAGAAAACACGGCAGCAAGGTGAAATATCGCTTTGGAGGAAAGTTCACAGACTTGCGTTTTGAAAAACGCTTTCACTTTCTTCTTTTCAAAACTTGTTTTGTTCTTGGGCAGACAGCAGAGGGAACATATCGACGAAGTCTGCGTCTGAGTGCAGCCGGCTGTTCGAGTTAAAGTCAGTGCTCATTAATGCATCTGATTACGCTTTAGGCAAAGGCCGAACAGCAAAAAAAACCAAAAACGCACGCACATACAGAGCCGTCTTTGTGGGGACACAGATCAATACAAATGCACTTCAAAAGAGGAAAGAGGAAGATGTGCGAGGGAGAGGAATCCGCTGTTAACATAGACCACATGATGAGAATGTAAACAATAATAATAATAATGAGAAGAAGTGTATAAATCACAGTTTATTTCCTTACAATAAACAAGCCTCTTAGCTTCTTCCAAATGAGTCTGCAACTTTCAATTATTTATAGTGTTTTATTGTTTCTACTATTGATCATTTAACAATTTCAGTCACCAATTTGTCTGTTCTTCAGATGATTTGTGCTGATCATTTTGTCAGCTGCTGTTTTCCAACGTTTAAACAACAAGCTCAACATAAATATTCGGTTTATCGTTGAGTTTATGGAAACCATGTTACTGATGAAAATGCAGCACTTTTGTCTTTGAGGTGTGAAAAAAAGGCAAAGACTTGAAATTTTCCATTGCTTATGTCAAAGTTGTTGAATATCCCAGTAAAACGAGGACTCGGGAAATAAAATATAACATTAAGGAAAAAATGTGTTGACTTAGGTGGTCGTAGGTGTGACGATGAGAATGAACTGATGTCTTTCTCTTTGTGTTTGCGCCCTTCACCCTCAACAGCTGGGACAGGCTCCAGCCGCTATCCCAGATTGTCAACCTTTAATTGAAAAAGTGGATGGACGGACAAACATTGTAATGCAAAAACAACAACACAATAAAAATAATTACTATCAGCATCTGCTATCAGAAAACATTGGCATGTTTCAGGATCCTAAAGCATGGAAACTCTGACTGGGAGCAGTCCTACTCCCACCTCCCAATCTGATGGACATAATCCAATGCTATTAGCAACTAAACTGACTTAATACATTCGACAACATCTGACATTCAACATCCTGAAAAGTCTAAATGGCCATCTACAAAGACTGGAGGGGATTGCGGAGATGGACACCACATTGTTTATGCATGTGTAATGCTGTGTTTATGCGCCTGGTCAGAGTGGTTCTATTTATCTCTAATCACAGTCAAATATGTGGAAGAAAAAAGTTTCCAAAGGAGACTCCAGTGCAGATGGCAGCTATTCAAGTCACCCACCGCTCTCGAGTGTATGTGTGTCACTGCCACCATCTGAAATATTCCTCTGTGTTTTTGTGCGATGTGTGTTGGTTCATGTCAAAAGGTCTATCCCATAATAACTGACAGCTATCATTATCACTTCCTTTCTCTTTGCTCTCCCTCTAATCCAGCTAATTAAATCTGCTAATGTCAATATACATTTTAATCTGCAATCATGTTTGATTGGACCTGTGGAGCCTCACTGTCAGTCCTCCTGCCAGCGAAAACCCAACTACTGACAAGCTTGACAGCCAGCCAATCAGAACGGGAGATGAGCCCTCCTCCACTGACCTATAGCCAGGAAACACCATTCACACTGACAGTTCATCTTTTTCTAGTGTTTCACAAAGTCCCACAGACAAATACATCCCTTCCTTCCCAAATATCCACAAGAGAGGGCTAAAAAAAAAGCTGTCGAAAAAGGAAAAAGGGGAGGAGAAAAAAAAAAACAAGGGAGAGAAGCTCTGATTGTACATGCAGAGTGGTAATTACAACTAAATTGAGGGCACATGGTAATCTATGTTAGGTCATCTCTAATTCCACTTACATTTCCACATTTTGGACTAATTAAAACCGTTAATAATCAGAGACTGTGCGCGTAAGCGAGAGGGGGGAGAGGGAAAGCGAGAAAGAGGGAAAGAGGGAGAGAGAGTGCATTTTCAGACGCGGCATCTTTGAGATGAGCCAGAGGAAGAATGTCCCCGTCACACTGCAGGAAAATTAAGTGCACACGCTTTGATTTTAACAAGACACGAGAGCAGATAACGTTTTGGGGGGTTTTTCCGTTTAAAGACACGGGAAAAAAGAGAGTGAGGAAAAGTGCTTCTCCAGCAAAAATGTTTCCAGATTATAACGTGTTTAATCGAAAGGTACACTGGAGCAAAGTTGGAAAGATGGGTGACGAGGGGTTTTCGCAACTTCTGTTTTGTCCACTGCTTGGTCTATAAAACTGACAGAACTCAGAGTTAAACTTTCAGGGCTGCCTCTCCCCCCCTACGGCAAACTGGAGCGAGTCTGGGAAAAGGGGAATTTGCTATTCTCCCAGCCTTTGCCCTTCGAGGTGCTGAAAGAGAACAGAATATGAATGGGAAGCGAGCGAGAAAACACTTCAGAAGATGAAAACAAGCCTTGAAAGCCAACTGCTGCAATAATACCAACTCCGGCATAAATAGTGGATGAACGCCAATAAAGAATGCAGGGTGGATGTCAAAAGAAGAGGGGCACAGACACACCGCAGTCACCTGCTTTTCACACAACGCTCTCAGCCCAGGGTTATCCATAGCCCTGGGCTGATTTGGCCCCGAGCTAACAAGCAATGAAAGCGAAAGCTCCAGTTTGTCAACCGTAAACAAAATTTGGAGACTACTGAGCGTAAAAGCCATCCTCGGGATTACATTAGCAACTTTAAACTGTCATTATCATAGGGAAGGGCACACTGCTTCGGTATGATAATCAGGGGATGAAATTACACATCTCCCCTTTTTTTAAAAAAAAAAATTAAGAAAAATCTAACCAATGGCACAAAAGTGTCCAGATATTACTACCAAGATTTTGCAAAAATTACTGTGTACATTATAGCAATGTTACAACTACTGCTGCTAAACAAATAACATAAAAAAAGAGTCCTTCAAGTTGCACAAGCCTATTCAGAGATGTTGCACATCCCTCCCTCCAAAAAACGTCTTGAACCATCACCAGAGCTTGATATGGTCTTAACACAGAGAAAACGAACCCTTCAGCGTGGCAGTAAAACCACAATCATGGCAAAAAGGAAAGCAAGACAGAAAGAAAAAAAATGTACGTGGGTGTGCACATGACAAAGAAAAGGTTAAGAGGGCGAGTGAACAGACCACACAGCAACATCCTGCAGCAATTTAATTATTTCATTTTGGAGGAGGAGGAGGAGAAAGAGAGAAAAGATCAGAGTGAATGAAAGGCTCATCCTCATCTGTGATTGATTAGGGTAGACAGAAACACACACCCACATTAACACACAACAGAAGCCAGCATGAGAAGTGGAGAAGTTTTACAAAGTAGTCTTAAGAGGCTTTCACTACACTCCCATGATTTTTGCAATTTATAGCACACTAAAACCCCAAAAAGCCAATATCAGCACTGTTTCCTGAATCAATTCATGTAGTGAAGACGGGCTGAGCCCACACAACATTTCCGCAAGACTTCAGTCTTTCATTTTTTTGTATAAACCTTTCAGGAAAGCCTTTTTCCAAGCGCCCTCAAACCTTTTAGTGTGTCCATGACTTGTAGACTTCAGTATGAAGCAAGATCTTTGGCGTACAACAGCTTGAGACACATTTTATATTCTTTAGGGTTGAAGAAACTTCAGAAATCAAAAAATATATGCAATGTATTTATACTTAAAGAGGCATCAATAAGTGTTTCTGCATATTTCTGACTCGCTTAAAGATTGCAATTCTAAACCATTTTACCACAGAACAACAAAATCATTTTTATTCATATCTGAGAGACTGGAGCAGAGACCCTTAGGTAGCCTTTAAGCTGTCAGAAAGAATAAGTGCTTTCTGGGTCCTCCTGGCAAAGTTAACGACAATTTCAGGCCAAGCAACCAGAGCGACTAGACATAACAATTCCCATATAAGCTCAGCCCATTTCTCTCTGCCCTGATGACAGGAAGCTAAAATAACTTCAGCGCCTTCACGTCTGAAAAATGACCATCTGAAATTGATACTGCTCCTCTGAAACGTTATAAGAAGCAATATTAATCTCTCACCTAGTGGTAATCGCTAATTTCATATACTATTAAGATGATGAATGGGATTTTAACAAACTGAGCTGTTGTTAAAAACTTAAAGCAGACCAATCCATCAAGGTCACGATTATTCATGGCCTCCAAAGAAATATTAGCGGGAAAAAGGTGAAACCATTAGTGAAACAAGAACGATGGAGATAACAGGGGGATAGGCACAGACGAGCCAAATAATTTAAAAGATAAATATTTTTTAAACATAAACATTAACAATACAGTTTAAGAAAAAACACATCTATACAGGTAGAATTACACAAATCATCATCTGACTATGAGGGGAAAGCAGCTGGAAGGCTGTTTGTAGTAATTCGAAAAAAGCGACATCTAGTGGTGGTTTAAGGTATGTCGCTTTATATTGCAGATGGTGTTTTTATCATAAGACAAGATGGCATCACAACAACTGAGCTTTCTAATGTCGCACTAAGTTAAAAAATTATATAAAACAAAATCAACTTTTATAGAGAATAGACCATAAAGCGATTGAAAGGTTAGTTATCAAACATATAATGTGTGTATGTATCATGCACACTGATAAAGATATTTTCCCTTCTTTAAAGAATCTCTGATGAGATTACCATATAGCAACAAGACAGACACTTGCAGCAAACTCTCATTGTGCCCTGCTATTTGCAGATTTGAGCTGCGTATTTAAAAAACAGTACGATAAGGAGCACCTGCAAATGTTTGTCAGCCAAGCTTGAGTGAGAAAAGGAATATACTGAAGGACAGAAATGAATAAGTCTGTGTATCATTATAGATGGTGTCTAGCAAACCTTCAAGACATTGACGTACTTATTGGAAGAAGGCGTACTGAGTGGGCTATAATAATGCACGACTTCTTAGCCTTAACCAACAGTAAAAACTGACCATTTTGTTCTCCTGCAAGTAGAGTCTCTGCAGTTTAGGGCATCCTCTCGCCAAGGCCATGATGCCGTCATCTGAGATACCGTAGCACTGACCCAAGTGGATGTCTTTCAGCTCACTGCAGTGCTCCCCCAGCTGAGG
The DNA here is from genome assembly GCF_051167445.1 of Perissodus microlepis. Classification (NCBI taxonomy): domain Eukaryota; kingdom Metazoa; phylum Chordata; class Actinopteri; order Cichliformes; family Cichlidae; genus Perissodus; species Perissodus microlepis. The sequence goes on from NC_140472.1 coordinate 24,340,391, forward strand.
TAAAAAAAAAAAAAATGTAAATAAAACAAAACAAAACAGAGAAGTAAAGAAGATAATGCTCAAAATCTTCACTAAGCTGATATGACTGAAGTATGTGTTTGCTTTTTATTTAAACTAGGGGTTCATATCTACTGGATCTCGTTCACAAACAATATGTACACAAATCTGCAAATAAACCAAGCGAAAGAACGCTCCAAACCCAAATCTGTGAGTGCCCATTATTTTCTTTCCTGAATTTGTTTGCACTCTACGATCCTCTGAACATGCATACGTGACGAAATGATGAAGGTTTGGCTGTCTTGAAAATGTAAACACACATTTTTAAACTTAATATTAACACTAATGCTGCTAATGACTATAAGTTTCTTTTTAGTGATTATTTTTTCAAAACCGCTTAAGAACAAAAGCGCTCAGAATTTGAATAAAATACACAATAAACTCTGAGATTACAAGCCAAGAAAGGAAAACACTGAGTATAAAAAGGCACAGGTTTTAAGCTTTTTTTTAAAAAACATATTCTAATAGACATCATCTTATCTCTCTCTTAAAGATGGCTTCCTTTCTTGTTGGATGTCATCAGTTAAAGTCTAATTTCTTGGCACTATCCCACAGATGCTGAAGAATAATTGCTGTTGCTGAGTTACTCGTCTTGGGCTGACAGATCCTTGTCCTCCATCTGCTTTCTTCTTTTTGTTATGCTCTGGTTGTCTTTTTTTTCTGTTTCAAGTTTGATGTCAAATTGTTTCTTTTCACTTGAACGACAGTGTTTTTCTAAAATGAAACAGTTTTTAGCATCTCTCTTTCTTTCTTTTTTCTAATAAATGTGTTAACTTAAATTAAGAACGGGCACGCGGCAGTATGCTGATTGCAGCACTAACATATACACGGTGGTAAGAACAAAACTGGCTCGTTCACACGTATCATAAATATGACCGTAATTTTGCATTTGTACCAATCAGGACAAGAACATTTATATGCACATAAGTGAATGAGGCCCATTGTGTGTCTACCCCGGTTCTGAATCCACACCTTTTTCAATGCTGCATCTGTCAGTTTGTCCTGGTTGCCCACATGCACCTTCACCAGAAGAGGGCAGTGTGTAGCCAAAGCGCACAAAGAAATGTCACCCAGCTGCTTGCAGCGGTAGGCGGTATATTTCTGCAAGCCAGGACACTGTGAAGCCAGGGAGGACACGCCGTGGTCATGGACCGCCCTGCAATCCGAGATGTTAATCTCTGTCACATTCTGCCTCCGAGAAGCTATTTTCACCAGAAGATCATCATTTACCTGGAGAGCAAGATAACATAAAAAGACACAATAATCAGCACAGAAATCAAAGTTTCCTGTTCTTTCTGACTTTTTTGTAGACAACTGTGTCTCTTACTTGTTGTAGGCCACTGAGGTCGATTTGCTTCCAGAACTGGAAGTCCAAGCAGAGGTCCCTCCAGTACTTACAAACCAGAGAGGCACAAAGACAGCGCTCCTTTACTGTCAGGTGAGACAGCACCTGTGAGGGGAAAAAAAGGGTGTTTTCAGTCCCTTAAAAGCCATCAGACAACAATTCAAAGCTTTCCAGTGTCTTTGTCTGCACCAAACCATATGAAAACATTATTCTTCTGACCTTAAGAAGGATGGAGGAAGGCAGATGATTGATACTCAAGTGATCAGCAGCTTCAGAACTTCTTGCCTGGCAGTCATCATAGTTATGTGCGCAGGGCGGGGACGAGTCAGAACTGTGGGGCAAATCGGCGTGAAGACCCAACCCACAGCAGCCATCAGCAGGTGAGGAAGAAGAGGAAGCGGAGGAGGAAGAGGAGGAGGAGGGAAGCGGGCAAAGGGGAAGGTGGCAATGGCCCGTTTCAGAGTTCGAGGCTGCCTCCCCCCCACCTCCATTCTCCAGCCCTCCATCAGGAGCAGCGAAGGCACAGCGCGGCTGCTTACAAGGGGTGCACCTTTGCACCTCTGAGCACTTCCTCTTACACACCTGCAATCGGACACACACACACAGACAGACAGGTCACTTGGAATCAGATTTTCAGGCAAATTTAGTTACAATTACAGAAAGAAATTCATGCTGTTAAATGTAAATAAATATGCAATACAGTTATTTGAAAATTATTAAAAGCCTATATTAATTAGGAATTAATGCTCCGAACCGGATGCCTACCATCTCTGTGTAATCGCTGGTGCAGCCAGGCACAGGCACAGGTATGGGCACAGTCACAGACACACCAGCGGTTCGGAAGAGGGCCGGTGGTGGAATTAGTTTGGCAGGAACAGCTGACAAAAGGCTCCTCCCCTGGCCCTCCCAGATAGCAAGTTCTCTCGGTGACAACAAGAACTTGGAGCAATCCTCCGGAGATGCGAGGGTCGCGTATCGCTCCGCAAGCTTCGTGGCAGCTGCCGCTCCGATGCCGACTCCGCCAACACCTGGGACGCTGATTCCCGTGATGCTGTTGTGTCGACACCCGTTGGCCTCGAAGTGGTCGCTCTCGTCGTCGAAACCACCGCTGTTGCCGTGGACGATAAAGCAGAGCATGCAGGGCCCGTGCAGAAAACAGTTCCTCTTCTTCTTCTTCCTGTGATGCAACTTGCGTGTCCTCTTCTTCAGGCGATAACCATTTTTCGAAAAAAGATGGCCCATATAGATGATTCAAGGAAACTCTGGAACAACAAAAAAAAAAGGATATATATATATATATATATATATATATATATATATGTTTCAGCACTAACAGGAGGCCAAGCTAAAGGTGACAGAGTGGAAGACGCTCATATTTTCATTGGCAGTGACCAGGATGAACAGGATTACAAATCAGCATATCAGAAGGTCAGCTCAAGTCAAGCAGTTTGGAGGCAAAGTTGGAGAAGCAAGGCTGAGATGGTTTGGACATGTGCAGCACAGGGTTAGTGGATATAATGGACAAAAGATGTTAAATATGTAGCTGCCAGGCAGGAGGAAAAGAGCAAGACCTCAGAGGAGGTTCATGGATGTACTGAAAAAGGCTGTTGTGAGAGCGAAGGATGCTAGTTTGTAATGATATGAAAATTCTATGAAAGTTGTAGTGTTAAGACTTGGCATCAAAAAATACGCAATGAAGAAAAAACTATTCAATGAAAAAAGAATTTGATAGTTTCCATCCTCAGTACTACGAATTTATTGTAGTCAGTACATAAACATAGCTTAGGCTAATTATTTAGCCCCTGTATAATTAAGAGAACAAAGGATATCCTTTCTTTTGCTTAAAATGACTATTCAAAACATTGTTGTATATATATATATATATATATATATATATATATATATATATATATATATATATATATGTCTAATACTTTTAATACATTTTATGAGTAAAGATGTATTTCATCAATTAAGAGAAAATGTCTTTTTGCTAACAATGTTTTGCCCCACATAAATAAAATAATATGGAAAAATTGCAGGATCACTAACAGCTATCATTATCATTATCTCCTTTTTTAATGAGGCTTTTTTCGTGCTTTATTAAGCCTGTCATTTCATTAGCTGCTTTAATGTTCCTCTTTTCCCTAAAGGCAAACTCAACATGAACCTTTAGTAGGAAAATCTAATGGCCATCCTTCAATATTTTCAAGGCTGTTTTTCATAGCTGCAGTGAAAGAATGCTCAAGAAAAGATGGGAACTTTACAAGATAACGCTAGAGTTGTCTGACACACACGCACGGGGTGGAGAGTGAGATTAACTTAATCTGGAAGTAAGGGTGTATTTGTGATCATGGTGGGCTCGTGTAAATAATGGCACAGATTTCCACACAAAAAGAAAAGAAAAATCTGAGCCTGATCCTGTATGTCAACAACAATCAGGACAGTCCTTTCTGCTGAAACAGACACGACGATGGACAAGACTGACAGCAACCACATGTGTCATTAAACTCAGCACCGGAGAGCCCAACAACACAGTACTGCAATGAAATATTGATGTTATTTGTTAAAAACACTCACAATTTAAGAGTAAAGCCTAAATCTCAGCACAGCACACAACAAAGAGCAGCAAGCTTTGCAGCCGTGCTTGCCTACGATGGAAAAGATTCATGCGTGGATGCTGTGCATAACTTGAAAAATGTTTTGGGGTTGTTTTTGTTTTGTTTGCTTTTTAATGATCCACATTTGTTGAGGACGTGAAAAATCTCGTCGGATAACTGCAGCAGTGCAGCACCGGTTGATGGCTGCTGAATCAAAACACAGAGATGTAAACAGTGAACAGGTGGTCATTTGTTTAGCATGTAGAAACGCCAAAGCAGACTTAACGTGACACCCGCGGTTTGCCTGGAATTGCCGCAGATTTGCCTTCAACATTCACACGAACTTAACGCTGTTTTTGAGGGAAAGAAAGACGCGATTGCTTCGCAGTTTTCTGTCAGGCTAGCCTGCTCCATCCCCAGATGCTAAGTTAGCTATAGCCCCAAAAGCAATCATCTCTCACCACTTCACACGGTGCTCCCACACTCCGCACTGCGCTCGCATAATACTGCTAAGCTCCACGGTCAAGATGAACGGTGACGAGCCCCGACGGGAGAGACACGGGCTTAGGAAAAACGGCCACTAAATCGCCGTTCTGCTCTTCCAAAACAGTAGCAGCTCTGGTTGTACCTCTGCTGCTGCTGCTGTTGCTCTTGAGGACAGCACTTCCGCACCGAGAGGGCAGCGGGAAGGAAGCCGACGAGGGCGATTCGTAATTCGCCATCAATGAAAATCCTGTTCTCAGGATTTTGGGGATAGAGAAGAGCCACTGGATTGATTTTTTTTCCAATGATAGGTAAATGAAGCTTTGAAAACTGACTTAGAAAACACAGGGTCAAAATATTAAGCTATTGTCTCCTAATGCATACAAATGTTGAATTATACTAGAGTATGGGAATCATTTTGTATCGTGTTTAGATTGTGGAGGTATCGCCACAAGATCATTTAAATTAAAAACAAAAATTTTAATTTATTAACCATGGGAAAACTGGACAACCGCCCCAAAATAATCTACTGACAGTGGTTGCTACAGAAAACACTACCTACTTTATAAATTTCTAGTCTTAACACCTTTACTCTTGCAGTTACTTTATTTACTGGTCTTCCTCTTCCCTGACAGCTACACATTTAGCACCTTTTGTCCAGTAAATCCACTACCGCTCCTCTTCAAATGTCCAAACCACCTCAGCCTTGCCTCTCTAAATCATCAAGCACTGGATATGAGCAGTCCCTCTGGTGCACTAATTTCAATTCCTGTCCATTCTGGTCACTCCCAACAAATAATCAGATTTTATTCGTGAACATAATAGTTGATATTGTAAATTAAGTGGCTCCACCTGTAGGTTTGTTTGCACTGAAGCTGCCAAGTGTCTACACACGCTGTATATTATGCGAATTTAAAATAATGAATCCAACATAAAACAAGCATAAAATATACACATAGTGCCAAAATAAATCAAAGTTAATCAGAATTAACTCATTGTTTGTATCCTAAACGTTTCATGCATTAAACACTTCAAGTCTAGACCACCAAGCAGTATTAGACTAAAGTATGAAATGTAAAACTTAAAAGTCACAAATAGGATAAAATGTATAGTTGTATGTAACTTAACTGGGTTTTCTACAGTATATTGCAGCCAACTTGGTCTTGCGAGGAGCTAAAAAAAACACTTTGGGGAGAGAGAATCAGGGCATAAAATGATCATTTATAAACATAACACAAGATGAGAGACTGTTAACGACAATATACATAGCACATGTAATTTTCTACAGTACCGAACTGTACACCACGTCTACTCTATATATATTTAATATATATAGAGAGAGATATAATAATCTGGATGTAAAGTTCAAACTGTATTTCATTGTAAATTCCCATGGCAATGTTCTTCTTCTTCTTCTTAAATGTTATTGGCGGTTGGCAAACAACTGATTGGTGCATTACCGCCACCACTAGTATGGAGTGTGGACTGGAATGAGCCCCCCCCCAAAAAAAAAACCAAAAAAAAAACCTCAAAGCCTTTCAAACACTCTTCCCGCTTAAAAAAACTGAAATAAAGCCTGGTAACTCTTACTTCCAGAATCCTTTTGCAATAGGTCAACCAGATCCAGTTTCATATTCATATTAATGAGGTTTTGGTTTAATTGTCTCCTCTCCACCTGATATTTCTGACAGTGCAATATCACATGCTCTATAGTTTCTGTTTCTGTTTCCCCGTATTATGTTTCCCAATCAAGAATAATGTAGCATTTAACCCAGTATGTCCAAATCTCAATCTCGATATGACCATCTCCTCTCTCCTGTTCCTTCCAGTGGTCCTCATTTCTCCTACCCCCCTTTGTATTGTATACAACCACCGTCCTCTCCTTTCCTCCTTCCACTGCTTTTGCCAACTACTCCTCATTTCTTGCCATATGATACTCTTCACTTCAGCTTGACCAAAACTAACAGCCAGGTCAACTGTCCCATGTCTTGTGGCTTCCTTCGCCGCTCTGTCTGCCATTTCATTCCCTATTATTCCATAATGTGCTGGAATCCATAGAAACATAACTGTAATACCCATCATGTTTATTCTGAAAAGTGTTTACGGAATTTCTGCTAGAATATCTGCTCTCGCATCTGAGTGACTACACTGTAAACAATAGCTTTTAATGGCCTCATATCGATGGCAATGTTGTACACTGAGCTGAAATATACGGTGGCCCCTAGAGACAAAGCACGTACAAACTCCAAAACACTTGCAAACTCCAAAACACTTGCAAACTCCAAAACACGTACAAACTCCAAAACACATGCAAACTCCAAAACACTTGCAAACCCCAAAACACATGCAAATTCCAAAACACAACGGAAGTGCTCCAGGACGCTAGGGGCAGTGTTGAGCTTGATTTGCAAAATAAACGGCAAGTTTGTCTGTGTGGGACGGTCTAGTCTCCGTCGCGCTTCCCAGGTTGCCTAGCAACCATGATACTAACCGCTGGAAACGTGTCATACAACTTGGTTTGACAGAAATGAAGGAGAACATATTTTGTTCATTTGTTTGTTTGTTTCTACAAGAGCTTTGTGTGATTTGATAAGTATCTGAGGCTGAGACCACAGGACAGTAAAACATGATTTTTGGGCTTCATTTCTGTACTGAACGGTCATTTAAGATTAGTTAGTAAATAACAATTAGCTAATGTTGTTCATGAGACTAAAGTCATATCACTTTGGTAATGTAAATATAATATGGCCAATATTATAGTTATTATATTAATCATTATTAGCTATTACAGCAGTGAACATGAACTCTGTGTCAAATACTGAGCCTCAGTACAGATTCAAGTTGCAGTTATTTATATGTCTTATCACCTTAAATCTTCACTCAAAGACAACTATCTTTGACAGTGCAAATATAGGTGTATCATATATAAGAGACAAATGTTGTTCCTTCAGTATGTTGGCATTACTAAATTTGGCTCATTGCTTACATATATTTATAAAAAGAAAATGTACAAGCTGTGAAAACTGTGTCTGATAAAATGAAGAGTAGACTGATATATTAAATATTCCTTTATTGGGTGAGAAAATCAGACCATGTCATAACTGCTTTAAGTCATACAGAATAGATATCAGAGCCTTAAACAGGCTGACTTCTGCTAAATGGGTCAAACTGGGCAGAAAGTATACAAACACATAACATCCTTATAAAATATGATGTAACACTATAGATCAACTTACCTCAGAATATATAAAGCATATAAACAATTACAGCAATATGATGCAACAAACACAGCAGTACTACTAATCCAAAATACTCAAAGCTTCATAGAACTGAAACAAACATTTATTTTTAGGTCCATTCTGCTGCTGATACATACTTTAGGTTTCTGAATATTAAACTTGTTGCTGCCTTTCATAGTGTGTAACTTGAAGGCCCTGAGTACTTTCTCCCACACTGAAAACACTGGAATGATAAAATTATTTGAACATTACCTAATAAGACTGATTCAGGACAGACAATTAGTTATTTTAAACTTTCCTAGCAGTCCTTCACAAACAGGGAACAGTCTGTCTATTCTCTGCATCTGTCAGCTGCTGCTGGCTCTTCCTCCTCCTCTTCCTCACACACTGCTGAGTTTGTCCTGGTGGATCATCAGGGGTGCAAAGCCTCACAGATGATGTGCAGCAGTGGGTCCCTCAGTCTGTCCTCACTCTGGACACTTGCAGTTGTCACACATGGAAATCAAATGTGTGATAAGCTGCAGGATTCAAACACAAGTGTGACTTATAAATACATGTTCATACTTTTATTACACAAGCAGAGAAAGAAAAAGAGAGAGAATGCAGGACAGACAGACAGGTGACAGTCTCAGGTGTATATACTGCTACAAAACAGCACAAGAGAAGGAGGATTTAGTGTTTGTGTTATTACGAGTGCTAAACAAGAAGAGTTCCCAGATGGTACAGTGGACACATGTGTGACTCCTGTGATTAAAGCATCTTTCTTTCAGCTTAACCAGTGAACCGTCAGCTCGTTCAAACACACGTTAAAGTCCGTTTGGCTCGACACCACCGAACAGAGGCAGCAATATAACATAGCTAACATTAACAGTGCAGTGAATCCTGCTTGTGCCGTGATATTCAGGACTGCAAACCGAGCAGCATCACTGACTTTCAGCTTGTTGTGTTTGTGGATATATGACTGACTTTAATTATCCATAAAATCATCACATTCTCTGTAAGATTAAAGTCAACTATTGAACGGCGTATATTTTGAAGTAAAGGCTTTAAAACCAAGTTAGTACAAACATCGCTAATGTCACATAACTTTCCCGACATGTGGCCAACAGTAATGTTTTAATGTTCTTCATTATAAAAACATTTGCGCATAAATAAGTGACATCATATTCAGTACTTACTTCTGAAAGTTTACTCTTTGTCCGCTCTGCTTCCGCCGTTTTTTTTCGGCAAAATTATCCACACCACCGCCGCGCTATGAAGTCTGGGATATGTTGGGCCATGAAGGCTACACCGACCCATCCTTAAAATTCAGGGAAATTAAGGACGCATTTGAGGGCCGCATTTCGAGCAGCCTTTGAATTGGGACAGCCTTCGCCATGTCGCTGTGACGTAATCGGCCTTAAAATGCGGCCTTTAAGGCTGCAGACCCCAAATCCGGTCATTGGTACTTCCTGGCTTGTGTAGTTACTAGGTAACAAAAGCTCAACACTGCCCCTAGCGTCCTGGAGCACTTCCGTTGTGTTTTGGAATTTGCATGTGTTTTGGAGTTTGCAAGTGTTTTGGAGTTTGTACGTGTTTTGTCTCTAGGGGCCACCGTAGGAAATAGGCTATATATAAATAAATGTTGCCTAACTGTTATTGTGAAGTCACAGCGCGCGCGCACTGACGCACCGGTCAGTTTTTGTTTTGTATTGCCTTATTTATACAACTAAATCCGGAGATTAAGATAATATTAAACAATGTTTAACCAATGAATATGTGTTCGCCGTCTCTCTTCGTTCTCCTAGAGAGAGAGCGTGAGAGCATATGGGCGTGAATTTTCCAGGCACCAGCTCCTGCAGGCTGAATTGCAACTCCCAAAATAGCAGCACTGCGAATTCTGGATCCTCTGAGAAAAAAAATGGCTGAAGTAGTTTCACCAATAACTCGACAAGTAACTAAAGGAAGCCAGGAAAATGTGACCTGTTTTGTGGATATTAATCTCAGAGACGTCGAAGACTGTTTAATTTACGACCGGCATGGAGTTTCTATTCCGTTCAAGACCCTATACCAAGACAGGAAATCGGTCATAATTTTTGTGCGGGTAGGGAAAACTTCATTTGGCTTAACTTTGCTGATGAGTTATGGGTTCGCATAGGCACCCTACCTTAAGTTGCGTTTTTAAATGGGTCTTGATAGGCTTCAAAGTAGGTGAGCCTAAGTGTAGCTGGCCAGATGCTCCAAGAATTTCCTGTGCTATGTTGGAAATGGACGAATGAAGAGATCGTTCCCCATAGGTGAAGACAGAGGGATAAATGTTATGGCGCAAGATGTGAATTTTTAAATGCAGTGATCTCTCTCATCACTACAGACTTTTAACATGTTATGTAATATGTGTCCCTGCAGAATTTCTTGTGCTACAGCTGTAAAGAGTATGTTGATGATTTGGGAAAAATACCCAGAGAAGTACTGGAGGTAAGTTCTGTTTAGTAAGGACCATTGCACTGGAGGCTGTCAAAACAAAGAGCACAGCTGCAACACTGGCAGCAAAGGTGCTCAGTTCTAGCAATAGGAGGTCTGATGAGTATTAACATAAATAATTGATCATGACAAATCCAAAATTCCATGTGTGTTGTTGCAGGATGCTGAAATTAGACTGGTCGTGATAGGTCAGTCCGCTTATCATCACATAAAGGTAATTATTTTGTTATATATACACCCACTGGACACTTGTTCAGCTGCTTGTTAAAGCAAAGATCTGATCTGCCAACCACATGGCAGCAACTCAATGCATTTATTCATGCAGATGTGGTCAAAACAACTCGCTGAAGTTTTGAAGAAAGGTGATTTAATTGAGTCTGGTTTTGACATGTGGCCGCTCTATTGGAATTCTGCCACAGTGCCATCTCTAAGGTTTACAGAGACTGGTCGAGAAAAAAAAGAGGGAAAATATCCAGTGAGCACCAGTTGTCTGTGTGAAAAGTAAGAGGAGAATGTCCAGACTGCTTCGAGCTGATAAGAAGGCACGAGTAACTGAAATAACCACTTGTTACAACCAAAATATGCAAAAGACCACACCTAGAGCCACTCCTGTCAGCTAGGTACAGGAAACTGAGGCTGCAGTTTGCACAGGCTCACCAAAATTGGGCAATAGAGGTTTGAAAAAAGACATTCTGGTCTCATGAGTCTCCAATTCTACTTCTACATTCAGATGATAGGATCTGAAGTAAAAAAAAAAAGAATGAAAGTGTGGATTGATTCTGAACTGTTCAGGCTGCTGGTGGTATAATGGTGGAGGGCATATTTTCTTGGTACACCTTGGGCCACTTGGAACCAATTGAGTGTGATTTAAACTTCGCAGCCTTCCCGAGTATTGATCTTGACCACGTCCATCCCTTTCTGACTACAGTATTCGCATCTTCTGATGGCTATTTCCAGCAGGATAACACATCAAAAAGCTCAGATAATCAAAACTAGTTCAAGGAACAAGAGAAAGAATTCATTATTCACTATATAAAAATTTCCACTACTGCAATCCAGTAGAACGTCTTTGTCATGATGGATGTGCAGCCATCAAAGCTGCACCAACTGTGTGATGCCATCAATTCAATATGAACCAAAATCTCTGTTGAATGTATGCCACAAAGAATTAAGGTCTAACTCTTGCAAGGTGTACCTATTACAGTGTATATAAATATCACAGCAGGCACTATAGTTTTCCAGACAAATGTACTCTTTCTTCTTGTTCTGTCATGTAGTCGTTCTGCTTGCTCACGGAGTATCCTTATGAAATATATGTGGACCCAGAGAGGCGCATTTACCAAAAGCTGGGGATGAAGAGAGAGGAGACATTCACAGACTCTGGTATGCAAAAACACTATTGGAGTGTATAAGTAAGCTTATTTTGAGATGATAATGAAACTTTGTCTTTGTATCTGTGTTTGTGAACTCAGCACAGCCTAGTCCCCATGTGAAGTCTGGCGTTTTTATGGGCCAAATCAAGACTATATGGAGAGCCATGACTAGTCCTGCCTTTGATTTTCAGGGTGACCTACATCAACAAGGTGGAGCCATCATTGCAGGACCTGGTAAGTTGGTCTCTCTCTATATATAATGTTATGTGTTAATGTTGCCACTGCATTATATCTTATATCTTTTTTCCTCACACTCACTGTTTTCTCCCTCTCTGCAGGCTCCAAAGTCCATTTTTCCCATCTTGACATGAACCGCCTGGACCACATGCCCATCAACTGGCTCCTTCAGCTTGCAGGAGCTCAGAAAACGATTGACTTCAGCGATAAGCCGAAAATCATTCACATCTAGTTAGGTGCCTGCCTGAAAGTGTGTTTCATCCCACGTCACTGCTGTAATCACACATGGAGTGTATATACAATCAGCTTCAAACTCCAAGACGACTAAATAAGTTTCTGTTGCTTCTGTTTTGCATTTGAATTCAACTTGATTGACAAATAGTACATTACAATGACTTTATCAGCTTAACACACACCTCTTCCCTCAACTGTCTTGGCTTTAATAACATCACTCAAACTGAAAGTGCATGCGGCAAGTTTGTGCAAAAACCGATAAGGCATGTTTTCCTGGCACGATCTGAAAGTGTTCCAAATATCTTCTTGAGAAATCAGTGAATGCTGGGCCTTTGCAGTGTCCCCTTTAAATGTTCAGCAGGGCTGAGGTCCAATGACTGTGGAGGAAAAAGTCGATGTCAGCCAGCACTCTTTATTCGTAGTCTTATATAGTTTTCAAGTAGTTCTTGCAAAACTTTGACAAATAAGACAACACGTCTAATTTGTCATTCTCTTTGTCCAACTCTATGGACAACCCTCCCAGAACTGAATATTTATGTTCTGTTTGTCTTCTTAAATGCACCATTATGTTACAGACAGAAATCTCTAACTTGGATTCATCATTACATTGATTTTTTCCCCAGTGGTCTACTGTTAAGTTACATTACTGTTGAGGATAGACAAATTGCAGCAAGAAGAGTTTTATCCGTAACAAATATTTCAGTCCCAGCATTCCCAAGTCTGTTATTTATTTCAAGGCTAGACACTGACCTGACCAAATTGCCAAAAACTTGGGAGAGGTTAGAATTACTGGCCTTGCAAATAGTACAGTTTCATTAAAAAATGCACTACTGGCATTGTCCAGTGTCTCCAATCACATGTCAAGAGCTGATGATGGTTGTTCTTGATGCAGGAGGATTTTCTCTGTTTTCAGTCTGTGGTTTGAAACAGCAGTAAACCCTTATATTCCCGTGTGTTTTGTGGTATAATTATGTGCCTGTTTTGTAGTGATAAGACTGAATAGCAGCTGTTGCACTGATTTTACTACCTTGTCACATTCCCATTGCAATCTGCAAAGTTTATTATATTGTAAATAAAGACATTTTTATTGTTATTTATTGGCTGCCATATATGCTCTACAGTGCAAGGCCAGAGCACGGTTGCATTCAAATGGGAAAAACTCTGGCATCAAGGACTACATTTCCAATATGTTATCTATTGGTACAGCACCAGCTGCTGCAGCTGAACAGTGAAGGGTGGGCACTGGACATCTAATCCCGATACGTCACTTGCAGGGGATTCAGAAAGCAGAAACCTGCCCCTGTTCACAGACGTCACCACCACCGGAGAGGTTGGAACGGGTAACTGGAAGCACGCAGACACAAGCAGACCATCGGGGGCGAGACATGACATATTAGCACGTCAACAACACGAGGACAAGCCGCCGCACTGCGAAGCGCAGGGGTGTCTGTCGCTGCTGCACGGGAATGTCTAGCAGCCCTGAGGAGAAAAAATGAAGCGCAAGAGCGAAAGGAGGCGAGCCGAGTCGAGGAAAAAGCGCTGTGCAGCTCACAGCAGCTCAGAGGCGGAGCCAAACTCTGATATTTACATTGAGATAACAGGTAAGGGGGTCTGCAGAATGCACCCGGTCAACTTTGCGCACAGTTGGCAAATGCACGAAAGCGCGCACTGCAGGCGAACCCCCCCCCCCCCAAAAAAAATGTCGTGCACTGACCATTGTGTGTGAACGTCTTTGATTTTTTCCCTGCTTTTGTCCTCGCATGGCGACACCGTCTGTCCCTTTAATGTTATTACAGCGGGTTTTGCCTCGATTTACCTTAGCCCCGTGCACATGAAACCTCCAACAATGAGCAGTTTTACTCGGGTATTTAATTTCAGAGCAGGGAATTGCGGCAGAGCTGCACCTTTTTGTTTTATGAAGTCGGTGTGAGGTGCGAGTGCATACTTAGAGGTGGTTTGCTGTATCAATGTCATAAATATCACAGTCAACCCACTGTCAGTTCCATTTATGTTTTATTTTCATATCTTTATGGCGTTTCCTGGTTCCCACATCCTCGGTGAGCTGAAAGAGGGGAGGTTCGTCGAAGTAGAAATCACAAATCTGACTGGCTAAGAGATCGTCCTAGCAACCGCTTGGGCAACGATCCCAGGGCCTATCATGTGTCTAATATCAAGAACTTTAAACTGAACTAGGCGGGGCAGAGCCTGACGTACGCGTTTGTCTACCAATCACGTAGTCGTCTGCATCTCTTGCAGCCAATAGCGTCCCGAGAACCGCCTCGGGGGAGGGGTCGCGCAGAGATCATTTTTAGCAGAGTACGCACTTAGACACGAAACTCTCCGTCCTTCCCTCTTCTGCAAGTGACTTTCTCCACTTTAAAAGACTAAAGAAACCTTCCTCATCCCTTTTAAATTTACATTTTACCACTTTAAACTTAACTATTCGCGTTTTATTTTTTTTTACCTAGCATGCGAAAGTCTCAGTGAAGAAAGTCACCCCGTGTGTTTCTGTATAAAAACGTCATGTTCAAAACAGTTTGCAAGATGACCGCGGACGATGTTTCGTCAGTGTGCATTGAGTTCATCAAAGGTAAGTCTTGAGAAAAATACTTTTAAGAAGTATTAGACGAAGAGAGTTTTTTTTTTTTTTTAATAATCAGCGGCATGCATGTGTTTACATGACAAAAAAACAAGTTACTGCCTTTATTTTAATATTGTCCCCTCCCTCTTCCCCTGTCGTGTTCCTCCAGATCAACTGTATTTTGCCATACTTCAGCAAAAGATCAAGAGCACAGCTGAAAGACACTGTTTCTGCATCGATGAAGAACTGGCATATGAGAAGTGAGTAGTCACACTCACCACTTACTTGGATTACTAGTTTCCATATCGTGTGTGTCCCCTTGCCCTTTCTTTCTTTCTTTCTCTCCTTTTGGTCTGAGTGCCATAAAAAAGGCACACCTCATGTTATCAAATGCTGATCTTTAACAGTCAGGTTTGTGTGAGTAGATGTGCACATAACTTGCCCCTTACTGTGATGTTACGCAATGTCATGGTGCATTGCAAAAGATATTCAACTTCAAAGCCAGTGAAAGAGGTTCCACTACTTGCTACCTTAGCAACATCAGGGCTTTTAAAGGATGGCTCACTAGGACAGGACGGGACAGGACTGACCTTTTAAAGTTTATGCCAGTGTTACAAAAAGACCTGGTGTTTGCAGCTTTTTGTCCTGTTCTGATTGACCCATGATGTTTCTAAATATAGCCTTTACTCTGTCAGTGTTTTTACAGTGTGAATCTTGGGTAGCTGATTCTGTCTAGTGAAACTTCCCTAGAGATGATAGCTGGCTGCATAAATAGCCATTGACACACTCTTTGTTCTCTGCTTTCTCTCTCTCCCTCTCTTAGCTTCTATGCGGACTTTGGTCCCCTTAACCTGGCCATGTTTTATCGCTTCTGCTGCAAGCTGACAAAGAAGCTCAAGGTAAAGTAAACTGATGCTCTTAATTTGCAGTTCCTGTAAGGGGGGGGGGGGGGTTCAATCAATAGCTTTTTATACCTACAGTAGGTAAACAAAGTAAAGTAGTGTTTGGGCTTTTATGTAATACAGTCAGCTGTCTTATTGTTTAATCTATGTACCTAATAGTGCAAACATGTTTGCGTTATTGCTTTGTGCTGAGACAGTTTATGTGTATTTGCATGTGAGCTTGAAAAGATGCTGATCACAGACTGGGGCAGCTGAGCTCCAGTGCATGATTGATTTATTGATGGTTGTCCAGCCTATTTAAGATATCTTTGCTTGTTGATCCTTGGTAGACCTAATAAATAACTTTTCAGTTATACAGGTAATAATTTTTTAAATAAATAAAGAATCACCTGTAATTTCATGTTGTTAATGTATTTGTGCAGTCCATTACACTCTCAAGGAAGAAGATCATATTTTATACATGTGGAGATCAGAAGAAGCAAGCCAATGCTGCCTATCTAATAGGCTCATATGCAGTAAGTTGTTTGCAAACATGTGTATTACAAATAACTTATGGACTTGTGCTGTGCCTAATGTAACAGAAATTATATTAGCATGTAATACATATGGCATTTGCTGATTGCACATTTGTATTTATAGGTAATGCATCTAAATATGTTGCCAGAGGAGGCCTACAGTCTGCTGGTGTCAAGAAATTCATCATATATTCCATTCAGGTAACAGTTCGCCAACACAATTTTTACTCAGACTAATTTAATAATAACAGTTTTAACTGCCATTCACATTTTAATTTGATTTTCAAGTGTCTCTGACGGAAAGTAGAAGTTTGTGGTTTCATTTCTGGTTTCAGCCTGTCTTCATTAATCAAGGAGACTGTTAAGTGATAAGAGGAGCTGGGTGGGAGGGTTAAACTACACGGATTAAAGGAAAATGATAATAGATTAACTGCTATTCTAGTTACTGTTTTTTCTTAAAGGGGACCTATTAAGCTAAATTTCCAGTTCCAGGTTTCTCTTACTGGACTGTACTAGAGTTTCTCTGCACAATTCACAAATTATAATAACACTTAGCTATAAATAGTGGACAATGGTGCAAGCTTCTAAAAAAATTTAGCTCCTCTGCCTTTGAGCTAAATTTCTTCTGATTGGCTTACCTAAGCACGTTATCATATCATTATAACTATCCAAAAAGAAGTAAAACATATTGGAAACCAAGGTTATAGAGCAGTCAGAAGCTTAAATTCACATAGGTTTCCTGCAGACATTGTTTAATATAAGCATCCACCATTGTAACAACATGTGTTTAACAGAAAATTTGAAATCATAATAGGTCCACTTTAACATACCTCAATGAAATTGCACAGCAAATTAAATATTGAAGCACTGTTTAGCCCCAACTACAACACAAGATTAAAGCACAATGCTACTGTGGCTCATCAGAATTATGACAGGGACCTTTAAGAGGAGGTGTCACACATGCTTTTTGAGAGAGAAAGAGAGAAAAAGTTCAGAATAAGAAGAAGTGATATCATATTCAGTGTTTAAGTTAATATGAAATCCCATGTATGTTGTGCAGAACTTTAAATGTTTTATGTTTTACAGAGATGCTTCATTTGGAACCTGCATGTACAATCTGAACATCCTAGACTGTCTTCGTGGTGTGCACAAAGTATGTCATTTAAAGAATGAATTCCTTTTCTTTGTTGTATTAACACACCCTAACAAAATTACTTTCAATTCAACGCTCCGCTAGGCTTTGCATTATGGCTGGCTCGACTTCTCTAACTTTGATGTGGAAGAATATGAGCACTATGAGAGAGCAGAAAATGGAGACTTGAACTGGATCATTCCAGGAAAGTTCCTTGCATTCAGTGGGCCGCATCCAAAAAGCAAAATAGAGAATGGTAATTAAAGTACATTACAGAACTATGTCTCACCACATTTTAACACATCCTGAACTCACAAGAATGTTTTCCTTTCTTATTTTAGGGTACCCTTTGCACGCTCCTGAGGCCTACATCCCATACTTCAGGAAGCACAACATCACTACCATCATCAGACTCAACAAGAAGATGTATGATGCCCGACGTTTTACAGACTCTGGGTTTGAACATCAGGACCTCTTCTTTGTGGATGGAAGCACACCGAATGATTCTATTGTTAGGACGTTTCTCAACATCTGTGAGAACGCTGAAGGAGCCATTGCAGTCCACTGTAAAGGTAGGTTTTTTTGGTGCAAGACGCACTTGTAGCTACATAAACCTTGCTCGGTTTCCTGTTTGCGGCACAATTTCATGCCACACTACTTTTCTTTTGTTTTAGCTGGGCTAGGAAGGACTGGTACTCTGATTGCCTGCTATATGATGAAACATTACCGCCTAACTGCAGCAGAGGCCATCGCTTGGATACGGATCTGCCGACCAGGGTCCATCATTGGACCTCAGCAGAACTTTGTTGAAGAGTAGGTGTTCACTACAGCAGGACTTTCAAAATGTCACATTTTAAAAAATCTTTAAATACTTTAAAAGTATTTTGTATTGATACATATCTGAGATTAAACTAGATAAATTAACCACAGTTTAAGTTTTATAGCTGTGGTTTGAAACAACACTGTTTCAGGCAACAAATTATTAGATGATGAAAAATCTTAAAGTCATGTGATTTTTGGTTTGGCAAGAAAATCATTGTGTGGTTTGTGTATCAGGAAGCAGAACAGTCTGTGGGCAGAAGGAGATGTTTTCCGCGAGAAGATGCTGAATGAACGTGAGAATGGTAAGATGGCTGTAACCAGGATCCTATCTGGAGTGGATGACATAACCATCAATGGGAGCAACAAGAACAGAGGATCCAAGAAAGAAGAGATGGAAATGGTGAGTTTGAATCTAAAGTTTTAAGTCTTTCATTCTAATAATTCATTCTGCTCATTGTTTTTCTCTTTTTTTGCAGTACAATGATGAAGAGGAGAGAAATGGCCTAACACAGGGTGATAAATTACGAGCTCTTAAGAGCAAGAGGCAGGCCAGATCATCCTCGGGTTCACTATCGTAAGTATCCAGGCAGCCTGCAAGCCTCATCATGCATCACACCATTGTGCTGTAGTACAGTAAAATGAGCGAATCAGTCCCTTGGATCATTACATGTAGACAGTAGTGTTTTTCAAAGCATAAAAAAGATGACCAGGAAGTGATCATGTAGGATTTATTTGGTTACATTTATCATTTCATTGGGTAAGCTTTCTGTCTTCCTCAGTAACTTCTTCCAGGTAGTCCGCTGGAAGAGGACGGGTTTGAGGAATTGGCAGGGCTGCCCTCATTTAACCATGCCATACAATTTCATCCTAATACTGTACTTTAAACCATTTGGAATATCTGCAGTATTTTAATAACCATTTTTCTTTTTTCAAATGTCATCTCATACGGATCGAGTATAATAAAGTCATCCTATTATCATGTGTAATCAGTGAGGATAAACAATAAGTTGAGAAAGTGGTAGCCCAGATACTTAGGCTCAAAGTGACACAGTTGTTTGGAGGGTTGGATTTTAGTTATCTGATATACACTTTTCCAGGAAAAACTGTTTTGTGGGTTGAATTTAGAAAGGCATGAACGATGTGGAAGCTAAAGATGATACCTCTATGAAAATCTTTTGCTAAAGTGCTGATGGTGTGTAAGCTGTGTTCTTTGGTCAGGAGCTTAAAAAAGTTCAGTTTGGACAAAAGCATATGTAAGCCAAGTCAATATAGAGCTTATCTGTCACTAGGTTATCATGAAATCAGTGTAACTAGGTCACTCATTCAAGTCAACAGAAAGCTTTTCTATAGATAAACTTTGTAGCTGAGACAACATATATTGATTAGCTTTTCTAATTCTTTGAAAAAAGAAGAAGGAAAAAAAAAAAAGAAACGATCAGCCGTATTTGGACAACTATGACGTGAGCGTCCAGCTCTATGCCAGTGGGGGGTGCTAAAGTGCAAAACCTAACCCTCTACTGAACAACAACATCATTAAAAGATTATTAAAATTTCCTCTATTGTTGTTTTTCTGCCCAAATCCACATCATTTGTGTCCATATAATTCAAAGCTGTGGAAGGTTGGTCAGTATGGCAGAGTATGGTTGACCGGCCTCTGCCAATGTACCCATATGGCTTTGGCTTTTGTTGTCCCATGTCAGGCAGGTGGTAGTGTTCTGCTGCAGCCTCATGGGCACGGTGTGGCCGATGTGTTGCCTGCCGTTCAAAAGATAGCAGAGAGAGGCAGAGAAAGAGTTGGGGAGAGCAAAAACAGAGAGAGGATGTGAGGTTTTGTACGTTGGAGGTAAGTGCACGTCAGTTCCTTTCTAGCCGACATCCTCTTCCTGTTTAAAAATATATATATTGGTAAGCCAGCGAATGGTGTGACAGATTTGAAGTTATCCTTTTTTTTCTCTTCCTTTTCTTTTCTTTTGATGACTGGTGTGAAGAGGTTATGCACTTAGTGGATGCATTACATTTACACGCCTTTCATTATCTGCCTCATGGACACACCGAGCTGTTCTGCTTTGATATCAAGGCATATCTGTGGTATCCTCTGAGTCACAATAAAAGCTCTCAAGTTAACAGCACCAATTATTCAACCAATCACGGTTTTAAATAAGATCGGGATTAGTTGAATTCAATGTTTTATTGCTTGGCTTGCACGACTGACTTGGCTCACATCAAGATAAAGTCTGAATCAGGGAAGCTTTGACCTTGTTCTCATCTGCAGTACGTAATTCCTAATTGTTTGGTAAAGTAGTGAATTTGCCAGCTGATTCATTAATGTTTAGGTGTAAATTGGCAGTAGTTCTTTGGTACTGGACTAAGCTATGATTTTGAGTGTTTTGTGAGTTTAATTAGTGTCTTTAAATTCTGTTATTTGGATAGTAAAATCCTCCAGATCCTCATTATCACATAAAGCATTAGGGCTAGGTAGTTGGACGAAAACAGAGAGTTGAGGCTGAAGGGAGATTTGCTTGCACTACAGGCCATATGCTGCTGCAGGGAATGCATTGCTACACATCTAATGCTCCATTTCCAGCTGAGCATCACCATCTGGCTCCACTGTTTGGTTTATTATGCAACACCAATATGCATGTTAAACTCCAGGGACGATTAGAACGATGACTGTCAGAACTTCTTCACTTTTTCTGCCTCTTCACGCATGGCAACAGGCATGAAACCCTTGGACATGCATGCATGCACATGCCTCTGTGTTTGTGTCTAACATGTACTTAATGCTGGGCTGGGATCATTGTCAGTTGCCTGTTGTTTTTCCATTGCTCTTGTGACTGGATCAGTGTATGCATACCATCTGAGCTTTGTTTACTCTTGCAGGAGTCCATCTCTGTTAGCTTCTATTAAAAGTGTGGGACAGAGTTTAGAAATGGGTGCTTAATTCTTGTAGGATCTGACTATTTTTAGATGTTTCTGTTAAACAGAGCCTATCTCCTTCATTGGCAGGCTTATATTAATCACTACAATTTCAGTACCAGGGATACTGTTATCTATTTAATGTCTGTAAATGCTGCCTGGGGTTCTTTTTTTTCCTAGAATCGTGTTTTATTTTCAAGTAATTTTGAGGAGCTTACAATACAAAAAAACTCACTCCTATATTTATTATAAATATGTAGATCTTAAGTAAAATAAAGTTGTTGTTTTTTTTTTCCTCAAGTAAGTTAACCTACTTTAAACTTCCTACATTAGTTGGGTTCTTTATGGCTGACTGCTTATACAACAGAGCAAGTGATGAACAAAAATTTGCTGTTTGGCACTGTTGGATGAAAGGCTCTACAAAAGGTGATTCATCTAATCCAGTCCCAGTGGAAAAGCACAACATCAGAGGCTTTATGTCCTGCCCAGACGTCTCTTGTCTCTCCTTCCTTTTTTTCCCCTTTTTTTCCGTTTGCTCTTGTTGTTGGATTTGTCCTCCTTTCAGATGGCTGGTAGCCATGCTGCTCTCCTCCCTGTGTAGCCTTGCCCTGTGGTGGATTGTGTATGGCTTCCCTTCTTCCATCCTGCATTTCTGTATAGACGGGTTAGGATTTCAATGAGTTCTACTGCCCGTCAGCCCCCCCAAAACCTGCCCTGCCCCTCCTTCTGGAGCTCTAACTGAGAATGCTGTAAGTGAGCCCCCAGTCTCTTTTTAATTCCCAACCCGAATCAGAAATTTGTTCAAAATCATCTTACTGTTCCTATATTCTTTCTGCAAATACTGTAAAGTCAAAGCTAATGAGCAGAGCCAGTTTTTAAAAATCTAAAACATCAAAGGCTACTGCCTTGTCCTTGTCAGCATTTTTTGTACATGATGATTTGTACCATAAACATTCCCATCACCCCGTCACCTTTACACATCATGCTTTGCTGGTTATTGTGTTGACTTATTCCCAACTGTTAAATTGGCAGACAATTAAGAGCTGCTGATGGAAATGACTAAGATAGATCAAGACTCTCTTTAAGTTTTAGTGCCACCTCCTCGCTTTAACTTAGCTCTACTAATCCTACCTGGCTGCTGAATGCAATAATATTCTGTTCACACGGCTAAAACTGTCACATTAAAAACAAAACATTTTTTCTCATTACCATGCAAACCTTTCCCCTGCTATCCACTCTGAAGTGTAGTTCATTACATATACATATAAAGTTTCACATTTTTTACTGCTATGTTACTTTGTCTTCACAGACAAGAGGAGAATAAGATGCACACCAGATCCTCATCACAGTCCCTGAGGTAAAGTGTACAATGTACACACAAAATGCACACCTACATACACATACTGACATAAAGCAGGGCTTAGACTAATGAATATGTCTCCTCTGCAGTGGAGTCATCTTGCAGGCAAGTTTTCAGAGCTGTAAGACAAGTGTTAGCCCATTGGCTCTATCTGACCAGTCAGACAGCAGGAAAAGGACCAGAACCTCCCTTCCAGCCAATGGAACAGGAGGAAGGTCAGTGGAAGAATTTAAATAACACTTATTTGCCCGAACTGACTTTCCCCAGATAGACTTTACATACGTTATACAGTTAAAATTATCCACAAAGGTCAACAATGTTTCAGTTTGGATCATAGACTACACAGAAAAGATTGCTGCAGCTGCAATTTGACATCACCCATAATCTGCAGATAGGACATCATGTATATTCAATATGAAAGTGTTTACCTAGTTGCCCCCTGCTGGCCATTATAAATAATGCATGTTTAAATAGGTTGTATTTTTAACTTCAGTTATTACATATGAAATTGTACTGTTGTAATAAAAAATACATGCTTTGTATTTTGATTCCTCTATGTGCGATTGAAACTGAAAAAACAAAAACAGAGAGGCTATAGCCACTCATGAGTCCTTGCTGAGTACATTAACAGCTTCCCTTTTCTCTACCAGCTCCCTGTGCAACACCAGACTGGTCAGGTCCCTAGGCAACTTGCATGTCGTGGCTGGCGGCAAAGACCCAATGTGTTGTGAACCATGTGACAGCCATAGACAGACAGCCAGTGTCACAACCAACTTAGGCTCTCCCATCAGCTTAAGCATGGGACAGGTCCATCTACAGGCAAGCTTCCTTAGATCTTCACAAGCCAAGTGGAGATTTGGACTGCATTTGCACAGGAGCAAAATTGGCAATATGCAAAAAGAGATATGATCTTTAGTGCCTGTGCAAATTCAGCAAAAATTCCAGAGGCTTGGAATACACGTCGTTTCACTTCAGTTTTCAAAAAAGGGGTTGTGCCATAATCACATGACGTTCCTAGGCTGGGCTGCATCGCCTACTGAAACAAAACCCAACTGTGGTTCATTCAAAAAATGTTTCTTAAAAAAACTGTTTCCACCAACAACAGTTAAGATCTTACAGTTTAGGTAAAAGTGGAAGCATTTGAATGCAATTTTTTTTTTTAAATGAAGGAATGGCTAAATTATAAACAGGTGAATACTCTCATTGAATTTAATTATTCAGTTAATTTAAGCATTAAAAAAAAAAAATGGTACTGCAGATCCTTTCAGTGTAGAAAAATTTGCCTTTTTTCATCATGACAGAAGGCTAATGAGGTTTACATAGAGAAACTAAATACTATTAATAAATATAAATATTGTTTTATGAATTTGATGAAGGTGCAACCCAGCTCGGATTCTTTACTCGGATGAACTAACCTTTATATATAACCGGATATTGTCCAGGTCTAACATGTAGTAAATCTGATGGTGCATATGTACCACTATCAGGATGCCAAATTAAATTCCACTTGGCACAATCCCCCTGCTGCTTCATTCAAACATTTTCCCTGCATGTTCTCTGAGAACAGTTTGTTTGGGAGTATGGCTGGCTATAGCTTCTCTAGACTTTGTGCGCCTCACTCTGTCTTTGGCCTGTTGTTACCACTCTGTAGCCATGTGTGCATTCTTTTCTTGAGCCAATCTTTAATGTTCACCTCCCTTCTTTTCCTCCTTTTACGTTTCATATATGCAACAGACGTACCGTCTCCAGAGGATGTAAAGCTCGCAGCTCTTTGCAATCCATTAGGTTTTCCAGGCTATGGTATCTACCGCTTCACTTTTCTGTCTTGCATTTACTCTAGTATTGTAATGATTTAACCTTAAATAACTATTCCCCCCCTTCTTCTTTGTAGTCACTCCATACCCAAACCTAGAGCTCCTCTACTGCGGTGAGCCTGTGGATCTGGAAAATCTGATACATTACCTTCTATACAGCTGACGTGGGGGGAAGAGACGTTACAGAAACACCACAAGTACTTCATTCAAAATTTTGATTACAAGCCATTTTATCCATAGGACTCTTTTTAAAAAATATTTTTTAAACAGAATCATGAACTGAACTGCTAGTTTTAATCATTGCCTGGTTGTTTCTACTTAGCTGAAGCATGCAGTAGCATCGTCAGATCAAACCATTGTATGAATGTGTGGATCCAGGAGATTTCCTCCAAAATGAGCACTGTGCAGAACTTATTCTGATAAGGGTTCATGGTGGGAAGTATTTGATAGAATTGGCCTTTAATTTGTCCCAAGTCCCTGATCTTGGGCCCTGCATTGTGTGTTTGCCGTGGACATAGTTAAGTCTCTTGGCAGTAATTCCATCACAATACAACACCATGTGCATTTGTACCTCTATTGAATATCTGATTTGTCTTACTTGTGAAGCTTTTCAGCTCCTGTACTTAAACTGTAAATATGTCAACATTTGATATACTCTGTATTTTGTAAATATTTTGTACTGTTAGATCATCCTATAAATGAGTGGGTGGTCCTAACGGGGCCTGGTCTAACTCACCTTCATAATCCACTAAAGACATTTGCTTGAAGCACATAGAATCATACTTTTTAATAAATGTATACCCAAGTATGTCTCTGGCTTAGTCCTTTCATTACATGTTTTAAGCACAATTATTATGGTTGTTCCCAGATCCTTTTTTAAACCCCCAGACTGGGTGCCCCTTGCTAACAGTTGGAAAGAGAAGCAGGTAGGTGGAGATGCTATGCTCAGCTGTAAGACCATATTAAGAATATCCTCCATTATACAAAAAGAAGACTAGGTGTTTAGAGCAGTCTCATGCCTGACTCGTTGGCTCTACTTCCACAATACTGTCCCATGCGAAAGTTATTTGAAGACCTAGATCAGGTCAATTTTTGTCAACCAGCCGACAAGAAAAATGAGTTTAAATCCTCAGTGATGCGTTCAAAACAAAAAGTTAACCTTGCAAAATAATTATTTATTGAACAGTGTATTCAGTGCAATGAACCCAAAACCTCAAAAACAAAAACACAATAAATGTGTCACATCAGGAGATAAGGTTTTACTCAGTTATCTCCCTGCTGATAGTGCTGGGAAGTCTTCTGGGTCATCTGGGTTAGGTGCCAGATCATCCTCCGCCTAATAGGGAAAAACCACGTCATTCATATAACAATATGCTAACTGTGCTCTGGGCACACAAATACGAGTACCCCTCTTACCCTTCAGAAAGTAAATGAACCTCAAATGCACAATTGTCAATAAAAGCTATATGAAAGGTTGGAGCATTTCAGCGTTGTCCCAAATTCTGTACCCAAATACAGACATACCCTCTCCAATATTGGTTTGACACTCTCTGGGCGCCTGCTAGAACCACCACGTGCTCCTCTTCCTCGGCCCCCACGAGTGGGACGTCCAAGGCTCCCGAAATTGATGTCCAAGAGGGAGGTGATATCATTCACAGACCTGCGAAGGAAGTTTCCTTCATCTTCCATATTTACCTTGATGGTCTAGAAATTGGAAGCAAACACTAAATATACAGAAGGCAAGAGTACTATTTGAACAGAAAACTAAACTATTTTTTATAGCATTTGCTTTTTTTTATGTTAGTAAAAACATCCATAGATATTTTGATTATTACTCAGTCTTTGATTATTCGGCAATAGATATTCTGTCTCGTTGAATTTATTAATTGCTTGCTTTGCTGCACAGTCCAGAAACTACCCGAATATGCACAGGCATGTCAACACATGTTACAGTTCATCTCAAATTAACCTCATTAGCAGCCAGTAAGATGAACTAGCCCCTAAGGAGCCACAACTGAGGGTGCACAAACTTACACAACTGCCAGTGGCCTATGTTGCAGTAATGTTGCAACACACACACACACACACACACTTCAGTTACTCTGAGAAACTGCAGAAATGATTCATAAAAACAAAATGGGGAAAAAAAAAAAAACCCATATAGCCTCCAGAGTTCATCTTCCACACTCACCTCCACATGCTTTGACTCGTGGATGACCTTTGCTTTGGAGGGAATCTTGCCTTCTGCTTTGCGGATATTAAATTCTGCTTTGGGACGACTCATCTCCTGCATGGCCTTCCATTCATCCAGGGTCATCTCCATAGCAACCTGGACTAACATCTCTCCCTCCTCCTCCGTTGCTCTATTTTATAATTTAAAAACAAATAAATCATCTGCCATTTCTATTTTTCCTATTCCCACTTCCTGCAAATTACAATTCTCCTGTGTGACTGCCAAATACAGACATCCCAAATTTCCCCATCAATTAAAGCTCGTCACAGAACATTTTATCTAGCACACTGTTGAATGTGTTTTTTGGGGGTTTTGTTTTTGTTTTTTTTTTTTTTTAATTGTAGATTTTCCTCTATTTTCATTGCACAGATGCTAAACAAGACCGCTGTCACTTCTAAATAAGTCAAGGTGGTACAGATGTAAATTTAAGAAAGGATATTTGTGCATTTCACTCACTGATTCGGATTGTCTTCCTCTACAGATATCTGGGACTCCTCAGATTTGATTGGAGATGTCACATCCATGAATTCACTGTACAAAAATGGACATGAACAAACAGAACCTCTATTCTCTGCAAGAATTAAAATGTTGTCATTTTCATGTTTATCAACTACTCACTTACCTTGCAGCTTCTTCAACAGAGCCCCAGTTCCAAGCTCCTCTTCCACCTCTCTTATCGTCAGGAGGTATACCTCTGCAATTAAGACAAAATGATCATCAGTACACAGTTACGAGACAGAGGAAAATCAGGGACAAGCGGCATTTTTACAAAGACTTGCGTTCCATTGTGCCGATCGTATTCCCTCTTGCCCCTCAGAATAAAGTAGTCCGGGTTCCTTGCATTTCCTCCAGCTCTTCCTGCTCTCCTACCTTTGATCCCCCCTTTGCCTCTGAGATCAAAGTCTGAATTATAGGAAAGCCTGCCAAAAAAGAAGATTAAAACTCAGTTTATTCATGTGACAACATCCACATTTCAAACCCAGCTGACAGCAGTATCCTAGGAAAGCTTGTTTATGCCATGGGAGGGGGTGGGGTGGGGGTTTATTGCAATCAGTAAGTCCAAATTTTGGGTTAGCATCTCAACTTAAAATGTAGTCGTTTTCTTAATTTAGAATTCTTTTCTCAGAAGTCTGAATTGGTAAGCTATAACCTGAAATTTAAATTTGGTTGGCAAACAAATGCTTTGTTTTTGTTTTTTTCCATAGTTGCAGAAACAAGCTTCCATAGTATAATTAGACATTGTTGGGTGACATTAAATATTAGGAGAGCTTTTAATCAACAAAAGTTCCTGTAAGAGAGTATGAAATAATGTTTATATATGTAATCATATGCTGAAACACTAATCAAGACTGGGTATGTCATCTTTTATATGACATCAGTTAAATAAAGAAGATATTTTTATTAAGCATGGAATGCAAACCTAGAAACTGAAAACTCCTGTGGGGGTTCCTCTTGGTTGGCCCTACGCTGCCCAGCAGCAGCTTTCTTCTGGGCTTCTTCTCTGCCCTCCCCACTCTCAGACACAGGTGCAGGACGTGGCAGCTGCCTACGGACTGAAGGGAGAAAGAGAGATGGTAACGTACTGAACTGAGTCATAAGTTAGCAATCACTATTTGGGGAAAACTATGTTTCTGAATGCAATTCTCAGTATCAGACTTATGCTCTCAAACCTCACTGAGCTTACATTTACAGGAGGAAAAAACAATTTAACATGCTTTCCTCTTTCCAATCCATTTTTTAGGTTCAGTCCAATAGCTGAATCTATATACTTAAATGTCCTCTGGAATTATCTATAAAAATTAGGCAAGCGTCACTTTGACCCAGATTTCTGCACAGAGGATAGTGGGGATATAACCACCTCTGACAGCATGCACATGTGCACCTCGCTGACCACGCATTTTTACCAGCTGACAAAGCTCAGGCAAACTGGCCACTCTTGGCTGGACTACCCCGTCTGGAAACCCCAGCAGCTGCCAGAATCGTTTGGATTTGTGCAGTGTGTCGCAGTACTTACCTGGAACCGGCTCTTGAACATCCAGGGCCATAGGGAGGCGTCGGTCCCTTTGGGACTCCTTCTGACCAGGTTTTTTCTGCTTTGCTTTCTTCTCCTCCTCTTCCTTCTTATTCTTTTTCTTCTTCGTCTTTTCTGATTCCACTTCGTTGATCAAGTCGAAAGGATCCGTGTCATCATCCAGAAGATTCCCGAACCTGTTCGCCACAGCACACCCGTAGGCGTCCGGCAGCATGTTAGCCTGTTAATGATGAATAAAACAAAACAGAGTTTAAATAATTACCTCCTCGAGATGATCAAACAGCTTTCAAGTATCAGACAATAAAGATAAGCACCGTTTTCCAGCTCAGCTAGAACAAAAGAGCTGCGACGGTCGGAACTCTGCTGCCCCAGTGAACATCCAACAAATGCCTCCAGCATATTTCCCCACACTTTTAAATAAATGTTTGCACGTGTGGATGCAAGCGACACCACGCCCACGTGCTCATCAACAGTCTGATCAATATGCATTGCATAGGCTTGGCTCAGCTCCTCTGCCAGAGATGGTTCTGTGCTTAGTCAGGCTGGAGGCCCACGAGTCGGAACTGGCACAGGGGCTGAAGTTAAAGGGGCACTAACCCTCAAAAAGCATTCGAAAAACAAAGATAAACATTTAAGACAAATTTACATTTGGAAATATTATCCATTTTGTGAGCTTTCATTATAGTTCACTTTAATTAATGAAGCGCATTAACTTCAATAAACGTATAAAATGGTTTTAATCTACAGTTAGCTAACATTAACCGATAATGTTCGGGTAATTATGGACTCTGTAGATTAGACCTAGTAACATTAGCATAAATGTCAGGTAAAGGTCCTACTTTTTTTTTTGGGGGGGGGGGGGGGGGGGTGATACTAGTTAGGTAGCTTAGTAGTATACTTGCTTGTTAACGAGTTGACTCGCACAGCGACGTCTTCTTACTGTGCAAGCAAGTCAAGTGTTTCCCTTTTCCTTTTGTTGTAGGCCTGTTTGTTATCTACCTGGCAGTGTCTGTTTCCCTCCAAGGCAGGTAGGCAGTATTGCCTGTCAGGTCTAACAGTAATTTAATTATTGTAGCCAAACCTCAGGAAGGCCTGGGGTGTACCAAAGTAGCTGACTTAATCAAAGCCAAACAGGAGCATCAATAAACATCCATACCACAGCCCAACAACCAGGCTGAAGGTTGTGTAACCTCTGAAGAACAGTCAGGATTCTTCAACGAGTTTTGTGAAAGCTTCAAATAACATTTACCGAAGTTTTTTTTTTTTTGTTTTTCGTTTTCAATCTACTTGATAGATATTTACTTAGAGAAGCCATACTTGTTTTTGTTCTTTTATTTTTAGCTTCCTGGATACCTAGCTTAGAAGTGTGCCACTATTGTATGTATACTACTGTAAATGTTGCTTATTAGGCCTACCATTAGGTCAGTCACAAAGCAGTTTTTTTTTTTTTTTAAATTCAACTGACATTATAAGAAATAATGTTAATCTTCACATTTTCTTGTATTTTTGCTACATAACTGTCAGCAATTGCTTCTGGCCCAAGTAGCTAGTAATGGCATTTGTTACATTAGTATATAAGTTTTTGTAACTAGTAGCAAATAGTGGCCAATCCACAGCTTTACCAGAAAAAAAACTTCCCCAGGTTAAATAGGGATCTACTCCTCGCAGAAACTCCTGTGACTGTTCCCTAAATGTTCCCTGACAGTTATCACAAAACTTCACAAAAAAGACTGGAGTTCTGGGTTCTTTAAAGTTGACTTTTAAAGATTCCTCACAATGCAACCTTCAGAACAGACTTGGGGAACATTTGCATAGAGTTACAATGTTTATGAAAGGTCTCTCAAGTCTCCAAAGATTCAATCCATCTGTTTTGTTTTCTCCACTTATGCATTTCAGGGTTGCTGGGAGGCTGGAGCCTGTCACAGTGTCAGTCTTTTGCAGAGATAACACATAGACACAGTCAATTTAGAATCACACCATGCCTATCTTTGGACTGTAGGAGAAAGCCAGAGAACATGCAAACTACACATGGAAAGGCCCCAGATAGCATTCAAACCCAGGACCTTCTTGCAACAATGTCAGCCACTGCACTGTGTGAAAACAGTGTATTGCACGCAATGTTCTAGAAAAGTCCATTCGTCATACTTTTGCATAAACAAAATGTTAAGAAAGCGTGCCTAGTCCATGCTGCACTAAGCTACACATGAGAATCTGAGCGATATCCCATTAAAGCACTGTCTCAATCATTTTTGGCATGCTCCTAGAAGCTGAAAATTTCACACTTCTACCTCACACTTTTCAGCAATCATTGGCAATAAAAAAGGAAATAAGTTAAATCTTATTTATACAGAAAAAAGGTCAGTGTGGTAGCACCACATAAATTATATTTTATTTATCTATTTCTTATGTAGCTTTCCTTTGGTTATCCACCCTGTAGTGGCTCTATACCCCACCAGGGGGGGCCTCCTAACAGTTTGCGAACCACGTGCATTAAAGTCTCCATATTTGCATGCCCCATTTGTTCGTAACTTTGCAAATCTATGCAAAACCCTCAGCCTTAATGAAATGTCTATACTATTTACTTTTTTTCAGACTGAACTTCATTTTACTTCTTGGATTATTTGATGAACTGAAGCAACACATACTGACACAATCATATGACATATGTATAATATCTATAATGCTCAGCTTTCTTTAGTCCAGCTATTAAAATGTATAAAAATACCACCGACACTCTTTTGCAAGATGAGTAAAGAATTTTATATAATGAAACCTCATTCAGTAGTCATAGCAGAATGAATATACAAGTCTGTGTTGTTAGTGTGCAATGTTTCAGTATTAATGTATAGCAGGAAATGTATGAAAGAGTGTAAATGTTATCAAGTCTAGTAGCAGTTTTTGTTTGAGTATTTGAAAGAAAGAAACTCCCACAATATTTACTAAAACAGATGTGTGACACTCAAATACCGAAAGCTAATAATCATGAAACAGCATCAGTACATTTAAATTCAGCGTCTGTAGTGTGTATAGTCCGGGATGGCCTGGATGGTGTTCATCCAGCAGTAAATCTGCACTCCCTTTGGCATACTATACTATTTTTAAGACAGTGCCCTGGAGTGTATTTAAACTGTTTTTTACTAGGTAACTGAAACATGGGCGACAAACAGGATGACAGTGAAAGCAGGGCAGGGTCGTCTTCAAACAACTGCCAGGAACGGATGATTGACAGCACACTTTACTACATTTTACTGGAGAAATGAAATCATCTGAAGAACACAGTATCTAGAGATTTAGTAGGGTTTTGGGTTAAACAGATAAACCACTTTAGGTATATTGCATTAATATAATGAAATTTCAAATAACTCTTAAGTTTCTGTTTCCATTTCTCGCACACAATAAAGCCTTTGTTCTATTACTTCCGCCCTACAGTGATTACGTAACTTTGGCGCCTCGGAACCACCGTTTTCTTTCCCTTTAAAACGACAAAAACATGTAATAACATAAACAGATTCTTCAGCGCGGGAAAAGAGCCATCTGCTCATCCGCAATGTAAAAAAAAATTAACCGCCCTTCGCTCCCATTGGCTAACCCGTGGGCCACAATCGCTTTCATTGGCTAGTCTTGATGTCAATCTGCGAGAGCGCGCATCAGGTGTTTAAATCTCATTGGAATGAAGCTTTTCGGCCAATTAGTGTGCACAGAGCCCTTCGCGTCTCCTACTGGTCTGGAGGATGGCTAGGTAGAGCCATATGGCTGCTGCCATTCGCTTCTTTTGACACGTGGGGTTCGACGCCTGCAGCGGATTGGCGGATGCACTGCTCAGGCGCGATTTTGCAACGCGGGACAACGCTCCTGTGGGCGCACACAGGTCAATTGAGACGACCTGCTGCGACAAGAAGGAAAGAAACCGCAGTCTTCACATATTCCTGCAACTTTTGCAGTTACTTTAGAGCAGAGAGCGGATCAGAGATTTTTTCTTCTTCTTGTACTCTTTGGAAATGAAGGAAGTATTTACTCCAGATTAAGAAGGCAAACTATTTATGACACTTGCTCGTTTATCTTGTTGAAAAAAAAAAGTTTTGCGGCTTTTGCGTCAAACACCGGGATTTTGACACTCAAACGATGGCTGAGAGCAAGCACCCTCACGTTATTTTCTGCAATGACTCGCCTAAAAGAGTTTTGGTGTCCGTCATCAAGACCACTCCGATTAAACCCAGGAAAGCAGAGGCCATAACTCCGACAAGCCCCGGCTTCAGCGACTTTATGGTCTACCCGTGGAAGTGGGGAGAGAACGCCCACAATGTGACCCTGAGCCCGGGCTCAGGGAGTGGAGCCGCGTCCCCTACCGGGACTCAGACTGCCAGGGAAGCGGACACAGCTCCTTCACCTGAGCAGATCAAGGTAAACCCCTTATATAAAAGTTTGTCTTGATACTCTTTAAAAAGTGGCATGGCTGGATGTCGTATGGATGTCTGAGCGCAACCTAAAAGCAGAAAGTATTTTTAAGTATTTTAATACTTTAATATTTTGAATGCAGAGACTGCTGACAACAGTGTAATACGCCTAAAAGAGCATTTGCAACTTAATTCATTGATATGTTGAAGAACCTCCAGAGCAGGTCTGAAAGGATATAGCATGTGTATAACAGGCGCAATAACCCATACATAGTTATCACAGCAGAGCAGCACTTTCAGAATGAACACCTTTTTCTTGTAAAGTTATATATTCTCTTGAAATGTGATTACTTAAAACAGAGAGTCGGCCTCAATATGGCGTCATATAGAGTCATTTAAAAAACGCCCGCGCATTAGGGTGTGACTCCGTGGATTTTAAACCCCAGTTCCTGAATCTGGAGCAGCTGCTCCAATATGACGTGTAGTCGCGCGCCAAAAATGTAACCGGATGTGAATGAATTATAATGAACGTGCCGTTCAGCTACAGTGTAACACGTGAGCTAATTAAATGAAGTCAGACTGCCACGTTGATACATTGTATGAAATGCAATAAATGAGTGTTTTATGTGAATCATGTGTTATAAGTGTATTAGATTATGAAGCAGTGAAAACAGTTTGTCCTTGGTTTGGCATATTATACCCTGCTTTGTCTCAAAGCTGTTGCACCAAAGGTGTTCATTCATCCAGAGTCCTTTTATAAGTCTGATAGGGCCAGAGCAATGATTCTGCGTGTTCTCGCTGTCAGGATGGTATCCGCAGAGGCCGGCCACGGGCGGACACAGTCCGGGAGCTGATAAGCGAGGGGGAGACTTCATCCAGCCGTATCCGTTGTAACATCTGCAACCGAGTGTTTCCCAGAGAGAAGTCTCTCCAGGCCCATAAGAGGACACACACAGGTGAGAGAAGTCTGCTGACCCATTATAAATTGCTTTAATACATGTGCTTCACCTGTCACGGCACAAAAGATGAAACCATGTGGTCCCTGTTCTGAATTTAAAAGCATTGTCTAGTAATTACTAAAGTATTAAGTAACCACAGTTTTTCCACTAACTAACCCACCCCCTCCTCAATTTCCCAACTTGTGGGATGAATAAAGTATATCTTATCTTGTTTCACCCCAGGTGAGAGGCCTTATCTGTGTGACTACCCAAACTGTGGGAAGGCATTTGTCCAGAGTGGACAGCTGAAGACCCACCAGCGCCTGCACACTGGGGAAAAACCCTTTGTTTGCTCTGAGAAAGGTGGGTGTGAAACGTAGATTTATTTATTTATTTATTTTTTAGAAAAGACCATGCAGTTAGCCTTTTAAAAAAGTATTATCACAAACAGCAAACTGAAAGTTTTCACCTTTAGTGTCTTCAAGGTACTTTCCATTAAGATGAAATGTGGTTTATTTACTATGACTGACTAGAGCCTTAAATACTTGGAAAGTACCTGGGAAACGAAACTGACAGTGTAACAGTCTGCTGTAATTTCATGTACTAACCCTAAAAATCATTACTGTTGCTTTGTGACTTATAAAAAGTCATATTTGAGTAAACATCGTTACTCATTAATTTATTAATAGTAATCCATTCTAAGAAGACTGAAGTACTGTTGTGTACTGTTTATAACAGTAGAGAACCACAAAAATGTTGTGCACTAC
This sequence comes from Perissodus microlepis, assembly GCF_051167445.1. Lineage (NCBI taxonomy): Eukaryota > Metazoa > Chordata > Actinopteri > Cichliformes > Cichlidae > Perissodus > Perissodus microlepis. The sequence goes on from NC_140472.1 coordinate 24,374,825, forward strand.
ACATTTTAACTATGTAAAAATGACAAAAACCTCCAGTTATTTTCTGCAGTTATTCAGACTTGATGCTTCCTCTGCAGGATGTGGCAATCGGTTCACACATGCTAACCGACACTGCCCCAAGCATCCTTTCTCCCGTCTGAAGAGGGAAGAACCAAAGGAGGGTCTGGGGAAGGCTCAGTCTGTGGATAACAAGGCTGTGGCAGAGTGGCTGGCAAAGTAAGTGAAAGTAGGCTCATATGTACAAAAGCTGGACCGTGAGGAAGATTTGCACATTTAAATAGCTTTTTTTGTTTGTTTTGTTTACATTGTATGGTAATGTGCTCTTTGTCCTTGCAGGTACTGGCGAACCCGTGAGCAGCGTGCCCCTACAACCACCAAGGTGAAGCCACAGGGCAAGGCTAGAGGGCAGGACCAGGAGCAGCAGGATCCAATGGAGTTTCTCCAGTCTGATGAAGAGAATGGGGAAGAAGAGACCGCAGAGGAGGAGAAGAGCACCCAGGGAGGAGCAGCCAAGCGCCGCCTCCAGGAGCAACGAGAGCGACTCCACGGCGCTCTGGCGCTCATCGAGCTGGCTAACAACCTGTCTCCCTGAACGAACACCCATCCCACTTCCTCATCCCGGACTCCCAATTCCCTGCCCTCGTATCTCTATCCCAGTCCGCCTTCCTGTTACATGTGCTGTCGCTAAAATTCTTCCTAAAATGCAGATCAACAAGTAGTTTAGTTTTTTTCCTGTAAAGTTGTGAAAACAGACTTTGTAAAAGAGCTGGATTGGCTTGAGATCAGTGTTACACAGGTATCTGTTCCCACACACATTATCAGGAAGGCACAAGCTAAAGCACCTTATTCAGCTTCAATTTTATCCTTTTTAGGCTGCTATAATTGTAGATTTGACAATATGAAGAATGTCTTTCTTTCTTCTGTCTTCTAAAGACAAAGAAAGGATACCTATCATGTTTTGGTTTTGTTTGCACTTTGGTAACAAGTTTTTTTTAAGTATATTGTGAGTATAAGAGTGTGTATGACTGTATATATGGATTAAGCTCAGATGGACGGAATGATACAGGGTGTGGTCAGCCATTGGAAATGTTGAGTTCAACTGTCAGATGGCGTCTCACCATGTTCCCAGGTTTCATCTCTGGTGCTATAAGCACAATTTCACTGCCACTGATGACAGCAGTGGCAGTAGAAATGGACTGAGAAAGGTTCAGCTAGTTTTTTGCCTCACAGGTACAACTTTATTTAAGGGCAAAGGTGGACAAGAGGGAAGTCAGGGAAGATGGAAAAGTCTGACATTATATGACACGGGCCATTTTTATATGTGTGATCATTGCAACCCTAATCCGCAGGTCTGATCAGGTACAAGCTCTTAAAAAATATTCAAATTTTTACAGTTGACACTTGACTAAATATATACATGTAACTATTTTCTCGACAGTAACAGACAAGCATAACACTCGTTTTCTAAATACAGTCTACCAGATTCTACAGTGTTCAAAGGTTCCAAGTAGTTTTTAAACACAGGAAAACATTTAGATTTTGTGGTTTTCCTCGTAACAAGTTTGCGAAACCAAAAAGTGTTTTCAACTAGGTGGGAGATGTTTTACAATGCGTGTCAGTCACCTTTTATATTAAAAGCTGGCTGACTAGTTTTGATATGGGAACAGTACCATAGTAGTGGGTGGCAGTTTTTTTTATGTATGTATCTCATTACAAGTCATTTTTTCCATATGTTTGATTAACTCAAAAGGGAAATATTGCAACACAAAATATCCCACGTTTGTAAAACATACATTTGGGCATCTCATTGGTTTTTATGAAGTACTTGGAGCCCCCATCAAGTCTTGGATTAAGTTTGCAATGCACTGAATATTAGGTTGCCTTGCCCAGAAGAAATGGCACTTGTTTATCATAAACTGATGTGTAGTGGATTTTTTTTTAGTTTTTTTTCCCTGAAGCAACACTACATCTCTTAACACTGTAAGAAGCCCTTCACAAGTGCCCTGCCTCTGTTTAGGGGAAACCTGCACCAGAAAGCCGTCACTCGAGAAGTCAAGCGAATTTGATTTTTGTTTTTTTAAGTAATGGTGAAACTGGAAGCCAAGTGGATTGTTGATAATCAGTAAACCAAATGATTTATTCTAGCCAATAAGAATATACCTGGAAGCATTTTACCCTTTGTTTATATTTCGGTTTGAGAAAGATTAAGGCATTTAATATATACATGTAGTTTTAGAATATCGAGTGCACAATTTACAGAGAGCTTTGAAATTTTAATTTGTAGTTTCAGTCTTCCCCACTGCTAACATCCTCCATCAGTTTTCATATTTAAGTGTGTAGGGCAATCCTGCTTGCTTGGTAGATATACTACATGTTTTAAAGTACAAATTTTCTCTCACAGGCTGTCCACACTGTTCTGTCATTGTTGATCTTCAATAAACATTCACTGAACCTGACCCAGGATTTACCCCTTCCTTGTCCATTTGTTCATTGTGTAAAAGTATAATGAAATAGATGGAACCTGGAATATACTTGGAAAGCATTTTATTGATTTTATTTTTTTGCTTATTAATGCACATAAGTGCTGAAGTAATATCATGCTCCAATATGGAGCAGATCAGCGCCACCAAGTGGTGAAATCCCTTTAGACCATAGAGTACTTTCCTGCTGATTCCTCGGAGATCTGAGGCTTCAGCTTTTGTGCTCCTGTGTCACTTCCAGATGGTTTCTTGTTGTTGAAGGTCATATATGAGTACATTAGTCCACCTGACATACTGAAAACCAAAAAGATAAAAGCAATGAATTTTAAGTGTATGTTATATAATTGCTGCTTAGCCAGGAGAGACTAAAAAAATGTTCAAGGAAACAAAATCTGCCGACTAAACTACATTTATCAGATAATGCCTAATCTTCACTTTCAATCAATATTTTGCTGTAGTTTGGAATCTGGCTTGGGAAGGATTTTAATCTGCTGTTCTTATTCAACATAACATACTGTATGACTTTTTGAAGAAATATGGCCTCTTATAGAGTCACGCTTAACTCTGTAGTCAGGAACAGAAAATAGCATTTAAGTCTTATTACTCACCAAATGCTGAGGCCTAGGAAATTAGTCCAAGAGAACAGGTAGTCTCCACCCACAAACATGCCAATATAGGCCACTGCAATATTCTGAGGAAAAGGTGAAATTTTGTTCACTTTAGTATCATTGTGTTGGAAATAAGGAAAAAAAACAAAACAACTATCTTAGTAAATCCCTCCATCACCATGGGTCAAGAAAAAAGGAGGACATTTTTTGCTGTGGATTTCAGTCAACAGTTTTTCAAAGAACTCTTAATATTTGGATTTTGTACAATAAAAAAAACAAAACCTAATATCAGTGCGCTCTTACCTTTACTGCCCCAACTACTGTGGTTGTAAGTGCTGAGTTATAATGGCTGCAGAGGACGATGGAATACATCAGCACGAACCTAAAGAAAATTAGGACAAAAGCAAAACAGCTTTGAACAGCGATCTAACATCTGGGCCATTCCATCGTCAACTCAACACCCTCAGATTCAACAACATTTTTATTTGTGCAAATATTTTAGTGTGTTTAATAAAGGTTAACAAAATTCTGCCTTCACACTATGAATATTTTCCAAGTTATAGGCCCTCAAAATATACGGAAGGGTGGGTAGAACATATGCCCTTTCAACTTAGTCTCTTTTTTTTTTTTTACCTACAATCATACCATATTCACCCCCAGCCATCTCCCCTTCTGTGTCAGAATAATTTTCATCACATCCTAGTTATCTTTGATCAATTTTATATAGAATGACCGACTCAAGGAAGTTTGATTTCTACAATAACTGAACAGTTTGGACTGGATTATAGTGACATACCCCATTAAGCATGAAATAAGGAAACAAAAGACAAATGTGCCTTTCACCCAGTCTTCAAATGTGACTGCCTGTGGATCAAAACATAAAGGGTGGTAACAGAATACAGTTTCTGGCACAGAAAACCAAAAAACAACAATAAATAGCGATAATGCACCTGATCACAGTTTACCTTTTGTAAATCTCCAGTAAACGCACTTGCCAAGACAGTAGGAATGACAATTATTAATGCATTGTAAAACAGGACCCCATACTTCCCAAGACCCTTGACAAAAAGAAGGAGGAAAACAAATGTAAACAGAGCAAACACTGTTATGCAATGGCCACATTTCAAAGTATTGAGAACGTTAACATTTTACTCCTGTGAGGCACATGCGTCATTAGATGCTTGCAAAAACTATGCATTTAAAAAAGAAAAAGAAAAAAAAAAAGGTTAAAAAATGTGCGAATCCCACGATTCTGCTTTTAGATATAAAGACGCTGCTAGTGTGGAGCTGCCATGATCAAAGGATATTTGTGAACGACACTAAAACCTTCTGTTTTGTTGTTTAAAAAGATAATGCTCAGCTTTCTTTTCTAATATTCTTCTTCTTTCAGCTGTTACTTTGGGGTTACCACAGCAGATCATCTGCCTCCACTCCTAGCATCCTCCGTTGTCACATCAACCCTCTGCATATCCTTCTTTACTACATCCATGAATTTTCTCTGGGGTCTTCGTCTTTTCCTTCTGCCTAGCAGCTTCATCTTCAGCATCCTTTGTCCAGATAAATCCACCCTCCTCCGCCCCATGTCCAAACAATTTCAGCCTTGCCTCTTTAACTTGGTTTGCACACTGCTCAGCCTGAGCTGTCCCACCTGTAGCTCCAACTCTGTCACAAATCACACCTGACACGTGTCTCCACCCAATCCACTCTGCCTGCACACTCTCCTTCACTGTGCATTGCTTTGGATGGTTGTGCCCCCTTTTTCTTGGCAGCACAGCTGTGCAGTATAATTGTATTAATTTTTTTCTTCAAACAACACCTGGACAAAGATATATCTACTAAGGCAGCAATGCTCAAATTGTCTCTGTTTTTCTACGGAACAGGAAATCCTACCTTATCACCAAGTTTCTTCTTGGTGTACACTCCACTGGCAGCAGTGAATGCATCATTAAGCAGGATGAATGTATAGCCCTCCACATCAAAGGCCAGGTCTGAACTATAGGAGACAATAGAGATGGAGGTAAAGTCTACTTTGTTTTTGCAGTTCATGGAGAAATACAATTACAAAAGTAATTTAAATAAAAACAAAAAGCAAAACTATACCTTGCAGCAATCATAGCACCAAATACTATGGTCACAACACTGTACACAAGACGCTTTGGAAATGTTTTTCTGAAAATGGAGATAAAGAGGACAAAACAGGCATACGTTAATGGACACTTCCATTGTTAAATCTTTTTTGTTTTTTTTTTTAATCTCACTGAAAGCTCTCACATTGTTTAACTCCATTAACAAATCCATTAGAAACCTCTTCATGTAAAGTACTTTAAGAAATTTCAGACCAAATCAGATGAGATAAGGCCCTAAAGTGCTTCAAGGCTCTAACAGTAATACATAGTTAGAATAATTCCTTACCTTAGTATATACGCTTCCAAGATCATTGTCATCAATATAGTGAATTTCCGCAAAACTGTAAACATGGGTAAACTGTAACAGATAACACGGTTTCGGGAAGACCGCATAAATGAGTACTGAGAAAATCTTAACTAAATTTAAGGACTAAATGTGATGCAAATGAACTGGTAAAACCTGAGTTTTTTGGTGCTTGCCAGGCCTGTAACATGGTTCCCAACATACAGCAAAGGGAGGGGGAAAATCTGGGCATAACAAACAAAAAGATTTATAGATCACAAAATACATTAAATAAAGAATAAATAGAGATATGATAATGGGGTGAGGGTGCTTACTTTTAAGAGAACATTCTTGTCGAAATCTTGAAACTGCACCGTTTTGCTCTTTTTGGCCGCATAAAGAACGATAACAGTGGTGATCATCTGAAAGGACAATAAAATGAGTTTGTATTTGTTTATTATTAGTGGAGTGTGGGTGGGAGGTATTCACACCTGGACAACATACCTGTCCAATTCCCAGACACAAGTAGGAGGGAAATCTGCAAAGTCAACACACAAACAGCAGAAGACTTAAATATAACTCGACAACAGAGAATAAGCTATTATTACAAGCTTCCTTTATCTGTGAACTTAACAATTTTTTTTGCTTCCGTCCTTCGACTATGACTAAATTAGTGATATCCCTACAAAGCGACACCTACCTGAAAGTTGTCAACACGGTTTTGTTCACTACGGTAATAAGAAACGAACTTCCGGCATAAAACAGTGCAGAGAGGAGCTTGAGCAAAGCGGAGTGTTCCGCAGTTTCTTCACAGGGTTCCAAAGACATAGTTACATACTGCAAATGAAGCTTTTAGCGTTTAAAATTAGGCTTGAGTTGATTCTGGTCGAGTGGCGACTTTCGTTCAGCTGCCCTTTCCTGTCCACCAGTCGTAAATGGCCACATAGCAAAAGGAAGGGTAGGCGGTCTTTTACGACTATTACATAATTCAGGAGATGGGTCGAGCTGAAGCCAAATTGTTTCGCCTGTCTTTAAAGTGTCATTTTCACTTAATAGGAAACGAAACGAAAAGCACACTGTTACAAAATAAAGCGCAGACGTTCCAAATAGTTTACATGAGTTTTTATAGAATTTAGAGATGAAATGTAAACAGTTTAGGGAGAAAAAAAAAGAAAGAAAAAAAGAGGAAGACTCGGTAACCACACTATAACACAAAGTTAGTTAAACACCAGAAATACCAGTCTGTCCAGTTAAGAAACATAAAGCAACGTTAATCAGTTTCACCTGATTTGGAGCAAATTAAAGTGAGAACAGGTGCACTGGAGCGGCAACAAGGACCCCCCTTTAGGACAGGGACACACCATTATCACGGTTGATTTTAATCAGGCAAACCTCCAGTCTTTCCTGCCTACATTCTAACACAATGTAAGATGTATGACAACAGGGGGAAGCATTTACACACATACAACATAAGAGAGCCACACAGCTCCCAGACCTAGACCAGTCTGACCATCTCTCTCTTCTCCACTCACCTGAGCTGAAAAGGGGGATCAGGTCAGCTCTGCACTACCTGGGAGTGCTCAGGAGGAACAAAATCTTTGAGAAGCTGCTGGTGACCTTCTATCGCTCAGCCATTGAGAGCATCTTTACATGCATCTTTACAGGTCACCTGTTTGAGTTGCTGTCCTCTAGGGGGCGCTACAGGTCCGTCCAAACCAGGATTAACAGTCTCAGAAACACATTTTCTTTTCACAAGCCATTACTGTACAAATTTCACATCAGTACTTCTCACATCACACATCACCACACATGTGTATATGGTGGTACTTTTGGATTTGTTTTCATTGTTATTTATTCTAAATGCTGCTACGAAGGAGCAGCTTCTAATCTTTTTGAACATCTGATATTTAATGTCAACAAAGGACTCTGATTCTGATTTTGAACAGGCAGGCGATGCCCACTGATTTTTTTTCTCGAGTTTTGTTTTTATTATTGTCCTTGTCATGGCTTTGCATGGCCAGCAAAGTTAGTCCAGCTCCTCTAGGATGCTACATCCATACATTCTACTGCAACAAGGTTTGCTGTGTCCCCCAGTGCAATCTTAAGACTGTGAAGGAGATACCAGGAGACCGACTGCTGCACAAGAAGCTGGACAGGAACATAGTAGGGCATCGACCTAGCAGCTGGATGATCTGCCAAAAAGTTACTGCCAAATATTGAATTTGCTTTTTATGTATAATGTTGTTATTTATATTGGTAAATAATATTCAGCATGATTTATCCAGGATAAAATAAAGAAATTACCTGTTTTGTCATAGGTATCCTCACAAATCTGCACTATTTTATCTACTCTGCATTCTACATCATAATCGATCCAATCCTTTTGGGCAACTTGAAATATATTTGTAGAGCTGTTCTATGTTATATTTGTTGCAATTTCTGCTGCCCTTTTGGACACATCATTGTATATAAAAATGCATTTTAAATATAAATGAGACCTTTTACCTGAACAAATAAAAGACATGTCCTTTGCCAAAAACTGATTGTGGGCAGCATCTAGCAGAGATATCGTTTCTGGCTCAAAATTACTTTGGTACCATTCATGTGATATATGTTTGAGGGATTATAGGTCAACAAGTCATTCACAATAGTTTAAATACCAACAACTCATTTTTATCTATATACTTTTTAACAAATACCAGTATTTACTTTTTGACAGATGATCACTTTGTGGCACAACAGCCTTTTTTGTTCAAGGAGGAACAGAAGCAGTGCTGCCAGAGTCTTACAAATCACCCCCAGTGAGCTACTTGTGAGCATCTTTATGACTCTTTTTGAGACATCAGGAAAAAGTCCTGATAGCTTTAATTGGGACCTGTGCTCACAGCCCAACACCAACACAGGTAAAATTGATTCCCAATGTGTCGAAGTGGACAGATGGCTGTGTGTTGTACTGTATTCTTGTAAAAAAATGGCCCCAAAACAGGGCTTAGTGTATTACAAAACACAAGAACATTTTAATTTTTAATTTTTAATTGTAATAGACCAAATTCAACATATCATTGTTGGTACACAAAAGCTTATTTTCCCTTTTATGCAAAATTGTACCTTAAAGAGGGTTATTTCAATACATTGTACTATGAAGACAATTTCAGGTCTGCATATTTTTGAACAAGAGTTCTCTTTAATCTACAAATATGGATTTATCTCTGGTGTCAGCTGATCTTAAAATAATGCCAGGCTGCCTTGTGTTTGGTTACATACCTGTATATATGTATATTTAATGTACTCTGCGTTTCTCTTTTTTTCTCAGGCTAATGTGCTCTGATTACATATAAAGAAATCTAAGATGTACATTATATGGCATTGTCAGCGAAGCTTTTCTCTTACGTGTTTATTCTTTTTTTTTTTTTTTTTTGAAGTAGGGACATTGATTGTGAATACATTTTATTCACTGTATAACTTAATAGATAAATTACACATAATTGTGCGGCACTTTGGTTCTCAGCTCTAGGCTGAAACCTGCCTGATCTCTGCCAAGTTAAACATTACCAGACAAAAAGTGGTTATCATGCTTCAGTAGGCAAGTAAGCAAAGCTCTTATTTCTGGAAGTGTCTACTGGACTGTGCTGCACCCATAAATGTACTGTTTTGTGTATTTGAACATATTTTCCCACAGTGAGCAGTGGGACTGTTTTTTTTTTTTAAGTATGCTGTTAGCAGCAGGTGTGTATGGACAAGTTTTTCTGAGATATTAAAGTGTTGATACCAAGACAAGAGAATAGTTTGCTTGAGACAACTGGATATTAAATAGATTGGTTCTTACATACAGCTTGCCTCCTTTACTCATTCACATCCATTCACACAAGAACATTTTTCTATGCTTTTTTTTCTATGTACGTGCTTTCTATTTAACCTTCAAACACATTCACACCCAAATGGATGCATCTGTGAGTAACTTGAGATTGGCCCAAGAGGATTTGGCCTGCAAACTGGGAGCAGTCATGGATCAAACCACCTGTTTCCTGTTCTACCTCCTGAGCTACAAAAAAATAAGGGTATATTGTACATTGTCCATATGCAGAAGAAATGTGAGATGCCTTATCTTGCTAGCTTGGTATAGGAAGTAAATTAAAGATATGATAATTGTCTGTTGACACGTTTCTGAATATACTTGCTTTGGCAAACATGCATACCTGAATTCCTGCAGTTGAGCAGTTTATGGAAAAATCCCTATGAGTGTTTCCACAAGATGGTGCTGTAGCATCAGGCTCATGTTTGACAGTGCCAGGGAAACTCTTTTAATGATTGGCAGCTGTTCACAAAATCAGTTTGTACCTTTACATCACTCTCAGCAGAAAAGTTACAAGTGCAGGTCTGCTTTGTTATAAATCTCTCCTTTAAAAGCCCTTCTCATCATTTTCACTTCACAATAAACAAAACCGATCCCTTTTCGAAGACCTTTTCCACATAGTTCCTGTTCCTCTTAAACGGGATGAATCAATGCTTTATGACAGTTTTGAGTGCTGATGAATGCGTGCCTGGAGAACAATGACATGGGATTAAATTGTGGGCAGAAGTTCAACTGTGCGAAGCTGTGACATGTTTTTGTGTATGTGTGTGTGTCTCTGTGTGTGTGGGGGTTAAGTTTACCTATACCCTCATCTGACACCGTGTTTTTCCTCTGTGAACTTTAATAAACTCTTTCTCTTGTTATTTAACTGTATAACTGTGATAAAAGAAAATAAAACTTCTACTCAGTGGAAACTTTCTTCATAATTAGAATAACCACCACTGGAGAAACCTGCTTTGACTTGAATACACTCATACGGGAAAGTATTTATGAATGTTTCCGATCCTTTGTGACTCGAGGCAGTCAATAAAACCGTAATTTGCCGGAGGCTCTCTTCCATTTTAAATGACTTGCTTACAGTTACGGTCATAACAGGTTCATCAGTTGGGTGCTAACATAAGTGACTCTGACTTGATAACTCATATAATGGACCAATGACGAATCCTGTTAAAAAGCAACGCGCTTAAAATGTGTTGAACCAAGAAACGTAATTAAAAATTAACTGTAAACCTGCCAAAGTTAATAACAGAAATACGTTAACACGGGATGTCTGTATGGTGGGTGATGGTTATTCGGGAATCTTTAGTAGAATAAATGGCAAACATTTTATTTAAATCTAGACTGTGCACATCTTGTGTGATGAACTGAAATAAACAAAAGTGACAAATTAGGTAAAGAGTTTGAGCCACAATGTACCACCAAAGAAGCGTCACAGCATATGCTCCTCAAGTCTCTGCTGGAAAATGATTCTTCCAGAAAGATATTAATTTTTTGGGTTTTATGATGTGTTAGTGGAGGCAGTTTTTTCCCACAGGTGTACGACTGGATTGCCACTGCGACGGCCCAGCATATGACTCACATCCCTTTTTGTTCTGACATCATTCAGTGATTTTCAACAATGAAGTAACTAGCATTCTCAAAGACACCAGTCACCCTAAGATAGATTTATATCAGATGATAAAGATGATCAGTCAAAAGAGCTTTGCATTGCTTTTGTGGTGTCACACACTTCTACTCATCCTTGGTGGGGTGTGGAGCTACAGCAGGTGTGGTGCATGAACAGGTGAAAAATAAACAACTTTGCCAATGCCATTGTGATGACATGTATTTATGTAGGATTTACATTTAAATCCTTCTTATTGTTATGGAGTGATTAAAACATTAGGGAGTGGGATTAACTTTTCTCAGCTTATGAAGTGAAAGAAAAAGTGTCTGAGAATCTCTGTTCTAAACAACAACAGTGACAAAGCTGCCCCGAACCCTAACAGCAAAATGACCCACACAGCATAATCCCTCATGACACGGATCGAGACTCAGCCCTCTGTATGCTTCACTGTAAAAACAAAGATTGCAATTAAAAGTACAGGGCTAAGCAGCAATGAGCAACATAGGATCAGAAGCTCGATTTATTTTTTCATAGTTATACAGTTAAATAACAAGAGAAAGAAGCTTTATGACAAAAAAAGTCAAATAAATATACATTTTAAAAAAAAGTCTACTTTTTTTTAATAGTTAAAAGATTACCTTTTGATTATCTTGACTGTTTTTAATTAAAAAAGGAGGGAAAAAACTGAGAGGGGGACAGCTTTTGAGAAGCCTGGGCTAGGGAAAAATACCTGAAGTCTCTTAGGGATATTAAGTTAGATAGTGTAAGTATGGATAACAAGCCAGGGCTATGAAGTCGTGAGAAAAGGAAAACAAAAGTTTATCTGCACAGATTTTTCATCTCAGCAGACTGATGCAGCCTCATTGTGCACTCTTTTTTAGAGAGCTCTCACCTTCCAGAGGACCTTATTCTTTTCTCCCATATCAGTGGCATTGACTTCATTTGCTACAATGATGGACTCCATAATCCTGAAGAATCTGTCTTGACTTATTGAATTGGCTTTAACTACAGCCCAGTATGAAGATCAATATGCTGAAAATTGTTTCCAGCTCCAGAATTTTGCCAATTTTACCAATGTAATACCATAAATCGACAAATGCCAAGGTTATGCATTGATTTGAATCCATAATGGGTGGTGGGTAAAATCACTGCTCAGCTTACGGCAAAGTTGTTATGTCTTCCGAGCTCTCACCTTCCCACTCTAATGTCTGGCTCTCCTCCACCTCATCCGTGGCACCTATAAGTATGACTCTTCTTCTGCAATTCAAATCCTTTCTGGCCTGTTCAGCCCTTCGGGAAGTATGGACATTGGGAGTTGGTGAGTGCAGCTGTCCACAACAAAGGTCACTGAATGAAAGTTTTGTTTGGAAAGAATTAAAGTTACTATACATTTCTGAAAACCCTCTGAAGTTAAGAATCTCAGAAGAAACTGTTTGATTTTTATGAAGGGAAAAATAATAACTGCAAAAAAGCCAGTGTTTTCTGTTAGTCAAAGCCCCACAGATGTGGCGTGACTAGAAAGCACAGGATGTCCTCTCAACAGGATAGTAGGACCTAAATAGATCACCTATTTTGCTTTACATAGAGGTCTCAGAGTCATGACCAGCACAGGGGACAATAATTAATTGCTGGATCTTAGAATAATCATCAGTTTCCTTTTTAGTTTCTTTCAGGCTTTCAACTGTCATTTTCACAGCTTAACAATACAACACACAACATGAAAAACATTCGTAAGGTTTTTTGTGTGTGTTTATTTAAGTAAAATCCAGGACAAGAAAAGTTTTTTTTTTAAAAAGCACTTGTGCGTGAAGAAGCTCCTCAGGCAAACGAAGAGAGCTTAATGTAATTATACTTTCCCACCTAACAGTGTTTTTGTTCTTCACTGTATGGAATGTACTCAAATAAATCAAACAAGCTCACTCATCCATTCTCAGAAGTTTTACAGCCTTTACTGTGACAGCTTCTTTTCAGCGGATTTGTGTGGACAGAGGTGGTAACAGGATCTGAGCACTATCAGGGGATAAGATCGAACAAGTCCCCAGTATACGTAAAGAAACTAGACTTTCTAGCATTACACAGACTTACAAAACTCTTCGTCTTGAGCCGAACCTTATGTCTTTTTATTTTGCTTATTGGTGGCAAATATAAAGCCATGTCTTTTGTTTTAAAGTTATCTTGAGCAATAGTTCTCTGGGCTTTCTGAAGGTCTTTCAGAGTTTTTCTTTGGACATTTCTTTTTCAGTCATTTTCATTCCAGTCCTTATAACTTTCAACAATTTCAGGGGAATGCTTTTTGACTTTGTTGAACCACTTAACAATGACGTGAATCATCCAAGCACAAAAATGCACTTAACTCATTTCTTTAGTTTAATCTATGAAACATTCTAAAGCTACAGTGTGGCACAAAATAGTATTTTTGCACCAATAAGGTGATTCTTAAGAAGCTATTAACTGAAACCATATCTTGTCATGATGTGCAGCTTAAAAAATTGGCAAAATTTTTATTTTAATCCCTCATGCAATACCACCCAGAAAGCATTTGATTGGCAATGGCTTAATTTTTCACTTTGACAATGATCCCAAACACACTGCTAGCACAGTAAAAGCTTACCTGGATAGAATAACACACAATGAAACACTATTATTAAATGGTAAATGGCCTGTATTTTGTATAGCACTTTACTTAGTCCCTAAGGACCCCAAAGCGCTTTACACGTTCAGTCATCCACCCATTCACACACACATTCACACACTGGTGACGGTAAGCTACATTGTAGCCACAGCCACCCTGGGGCGCACTGACAGAAGCCTCCCTACAGCCTGGACTGCGTCATTATGGGATCAGTGTGAGATCAACTTGACCTAGAATGAAACAAAAGGCAGCAAACATCCAACAGCTGTTCCTGAAGACTACTTAAGTTACAAGAAAGCTTGCCCCAAATAGGCGAAATACATTTTTGACAACATTCTTGCTCAACTGAAAAAAATTGTCTCAGTTATCAGTACTGTGCAAAAGTTTTAGTCAGGTGAGGAAAAAATGCTGAAAGCAAAGAATGCTTTCAAAAATGGAAGTGTTACTCATTTATTTTCATCAATCAACAAAATGCAGTGAATCTAAATCAAATCAATATTTGGTGTGACCACCTTTTGCCTTCAAAACAGCATCAGTTCTTCCAGGTACACTTGCACACAGTTTTTGAAGGAACTCGGCTGGTAGGTTGTTCCAAACATCTTGGAGAACAAACCACAGATCTTCTGTGGATGTATGCTTCCTCACATCCTTCTGTCTCTTTATGTAATCCCAGACACACTCGATGATGTTGAGATCAGGGCTCTGTGGAGGCTATGCCATCACGTCCAGTAGTTCTTGTTCTACTTTACACTGAAGATAGTTCTTAATGACTTTGGCTGTGTGTTTAGGGTAATTGCCCTCCTGCAAGAACACATTTGGGGCCACTAAGCAATCATTTATATCTCTGAAAACATTCCCTGAACACTCAAAGCTCTTTATAGAGCTTGCGTCATTCACCCATTCACACCCATTCATACAAGAACTTTTTCTTTACAGTTTGGAAGATATTGAGATATTAAAATTTGCAAGAAGAGTGGAACATGAATGACAATTCACTGACTCAGAAACATAGGTGTCTGAACTGAAGCCACAACAATCTATCAACTTTTGATTGCGACAGAGTTTGTTTATGTATTTAAGGAAGATTTGCGTGACACCAAACCAGCTTTGAGCTTGTCAGCGCAGGGAAACATTATTACTGATGTCTGGTGCCAGAAAAGCAGCAGACTGGCAGCAGATTCATGTAGTCATGGGGGCTGTTTATTCATTGATGAATGTACTTGCCTCTATGGGAAAAATCAGGGTTTCTGATCTGAGGATAACACTGAACCGAAAAAAGGTCTTCCTTCTTTTCAGTAAGGACTTGGAGTTTCATTTCTAACAGCATTCTTAGACACTTGTTCTTCCATCCATTCATCCATTCGCTTCCGCTTATCTTTTTCAGGGTCGCGGGGGGCGCTGGAGCCTATCCCAGCTGTCATAGGGCGAGAGGCAGGGTACTCCCTGGACAGGTCGCCAGTCTGTCGCAGGGCTAACACACAACCATTCGCACTCACATTCACTCGCACATTTACACCTAGTGGGTGTTTGGATTATCCAATTAACCTATCCCCACAAGCTGCATGTCTTTGGACGGTGGGAGGAAGCCGGAGTACCCGGAGAGAACCCACGCAAACACGGGGAGAACATGCAAACTCCACACAGAAAGACCCCGGCCTGATGGTGGAATTGAACTCAGGACCTTCTTGCTGTGCGGCAACAGTGCTAACCACTGTGCTGCCGTTATTTTGATCGTGACACATTTCTGAAATGACTGAACATTGTTGCCCAGCAGCAACTTTGTTATCATAATGTGTCTATGCTGGTTGGCTGAACTATGGCTGGACCACTCTTTCAGGTGCAGACAAAATAGAATAAAAGAATGATATGAATCACAGTTTAAAGTTTTTTTTTAATTCTTAATGTATAAACACTTTTACAGGCTATGGCACACACTACTATTACATGCTGTAGAGTGGCATCTGTTAATTTTACATTGTAATAGTAGTACTAGTGGTAATAATATCATCACATTAATGAGTTAACACAAAAAGTACCACTGCAGGCATTTGAGATGGGCTCAACTCAATCCAGTTCATGTAGTTTCATTTATAATAATGCATAAAATGTAATGACACATTTTCTTAATATAAAGTGTCAGTATATGAAACCACAGTTGTATCCCTAAAAAGTACTTGAGTAAATGCAGCGTTGCTTTGTAACAGAGTTACAGTAGATAGCTTTTTAAGATCAAAACAAAAGCAACAACAACAACCAAGCATGATGATGTATATCATATAACTTCTGAAAACATCATATGTGGAGAAACATGATACCCAGACATTTGGAGAAGTACGTTTTTTGTTCCACATCTCAGGAAAATCTCTTCTTCTTTTTCATTAGCCACTCCAGGCTTGGCTTCAGTCTCGGATTAAGACACAGTGGCCTTTTGGAGCCTTTTACAAACAGCCTGTGGGTCCACAAAGAAACATAAATACATTTCAGTTTAACATAACAGTGCAAATACAGTAACCCTAAGCAAAAATGAAGGAAAACTGCCTCTGGATAAAGTTTCTTTATTGGTGTTTATTTTTTACATAAAATTTTCATTTTATATGATGAATGCATGATGTTATAGCCTCGCTTCTGTCAGTCTGCCCCAGGGCAGCTGTGGCTACAACTGTAGCTTGCCTCCACCAGTGTGTGAATGCGAGAGTGATTGAATAGTGGTATTGTAAAGCGCTTTGGGTGCCTTGAAAAGCGCTATATAAATCCAATCCATTATTATTATTATTATTATAAGTAAATCATAACAAAACAAAATTACTGTCAATAATTCTCAATACTTACTTTACCAATCATGTAATAACTACAATATTACCTGTAACCTTTTGGCACACTTAAGTAAACAAACACTTACACAAGTGCTCTGATGTCACAGGCACCGCTTTCCTGCATCTCCCATCTCTGAATGTTCTTCAGCATAGATGGTTTGATTTTTTTGTTTGCTGTCATGCAGCAGCTTGGGATGCCAGCTGTAATGTGAGATTAAGACCAAATTTAAGAATTTTAAAAAGTATAAAACTAATATAATCTAAAAAAATGAAAGAAAAAGACATTTGCTATAGAATAATTGTGTGTCCATTCTAACAGTTCTCCAAAAAAAAAAACAAAAATAAAAAACTTACAGTATTGCACTTTTATGAAAAGTTTATATATGTCCAATTTGTGTATTTTTAGCATCATAAAACCGAACAGGGCTAGGCTTTTTGTTTTGTGCAATAGTTTTGTGGTTAAACTGAGATAAGTCAGCTTAAAGTTAACTTTCTAAAACATATTTTTACTGGAATAATTTTATGCTTTAAATTAGCTGGATGAAGAAAAAACTGAAAAACCCTCCAAAAACCAGCTGTGCTAAAATGCACATGCATCATCATCTTGTTTAAATCCCAGGAGGAACGTAGAGTAGTTATCATTGCAATTTTCTCAGAAAAAATCTTTAAATGTGAACTTCTTATTTAGGACCTGAAGTATAATCTGTACAGTGCAGGTGCTCTCTTGGTTTCAGCATGTGTGTTTGCTCTGAGTGTCCTTACCTTCAGTGGAGGTGAAGGCCAAGACGCACAGACAAACAATCAAAAAGACAATTTTCACATCCATGATGGCAGAGCAAGTGTGGGGAGCCAACGTGCCCTTGATGTTTAAATACTGACAACAAAGCGTACCTGTGCATCCACCCACCAACTCTCAGAAGGGAGTGTGTGAACATGTGCTTTAACCAGTAAGAAGCTCTTTGAATGAAACACAATGCCTAAACATTAAAAACAGTAATAGTAATATAAATATCAAAAGGTTATTAAATGACTGCCATACTTAATAAAAAAATTTAATGAAGTGTTCCGTTCATTTTCAGCCCAATGTCTTGTTTAAATTGTTAGTGCTGTCAGTTACTGGAGTGCTTGACTCAGACTCTAACAGGCTCTAACAGGTCCAATAACCACTCTTCAAACAGAATCCTATTGAACTGATGTGTATGGAATGAAAACACAAGTAGAGCCAACAGTGACGAAAGAACAATTGTCACTTTTAATACATCTCACTCTTTTTACTTTCTTTTCTGTGAAAACATAGAGTCACAATCCCAACAGCATTTTTAGGTAGCTCAAATATGCAAAATACATTTTCACGATAACCACCTGGTCAATTTTTTCTTAAATGTCTAATGTTACTAGAAGCTATTTGCAGTATTTCGTCTTTTCTCATTGCTTTAATATTAGTGAGTGGGTTTTTTGCTTTAGCCACAAAGAAACATTTACTTAACAAAGACTTTGGTGTCTACATTGCTTTTCTCTGTACTTTTATGGTTTTGTTTATCATTAGAGTTCTGGTGTTTGGGGGATTATTTAGACCCCTTCATCTTGGAGTTGCCCGTGTTTCCTATTGTGTAAAGTTGTCTTGTATTGCGTGTTCTAACTGTATTTGTTGCTTCCTGGTTTATTTTGACACCAGTTATTTTCCATGTCTTGCATCCAGATTCATTAGGTTAATTGTCTTCAGCTGTGTTTTCACCTGTTTCCCATTTCCTTCATAACCTCGTGTGTTTATATTGTATGAGTCTCCCTCTGTCCACTGTTGTCTTTGTTTTGTGCTTTTTTAATACTTTAAAGTATTCTGCATTAAAGCTGCACTTCAAGTTTATTTGGGTCCATATCCTGCCCATTAAACTTTTGATGTTGCTGCGTATCTGAAAAGATTGAATATCATCAGCTTTGTTATCATAATATCTCTGCTAGTTTCACTATGGCTGGACAATCTTGACTGCTCTTTGCATGTGTAGATAAAGTAAAAGAAAAAATACAGCACACCTCGCTGTGACTTTTTTTTTAATTCTGTTTGTATAAATGCAGTAAAACAAGATATACCTGGAGGACTGAACAGTTTAAAAATGGATACAATACTACAAAAATACCCAATGAAGTGCCCGAGAATGATATGTGTCAATGCTGGATTCTATGTTACAAGCCATCACTATAAATGTCTTAACTTGTAAGCAGTAGTCTTACAGGCAGCTGAGATGGAGACAAATCTAACTGACTCATGTACCTTTAGTAATAGCAATTCGTGAAAAGTGATGACATCTATATGGTATTTGGGTAAAACAGAATATAAAATAATAGTAGTACCTCTAAAATGTACCTGAGTACATGCAAAGTTTCTTAGCAACAGAGTTACAGTAGCAGATAGCTGCCTTTAAGATCAAAATAAAAGAAAACAATTACACGAAGGCTCTTGAAACTCTTGAAAACACCAGATGATATGAAGATTTCTGGAGAAGAGAGTTTCTGTTCCACACCCTACGGTCTTTTTATCTTCATCTTCTTCAGTCTTAGGAGCTCACTAGGATGAGCACATATTGGCTTTTCATAGCCCTTTACGTAAAGCCTGTGGATGCACAAGAAAACACGATTATGTTTCAGTTTAAGATAATAACACAAATATTTATGTAACTCCGAGTAAGATCAAATAGAGATAGAATCTGGTGACAAAGTTTATTTCTTGATGAGTCTTGATCATTATAAAATTCATACTGTAGAGATTATCAGTGCATGTTATGTTATCGATGATCATGTGACGATCAAAATTACCCGTAACCTGTGGTTAAACTAATCGGATGAGTAATTTTAACACTTACACAAGTGCTTTGATTTCACATTCGCCGTTGCTTTCCTGCATCTCCCATCTTTTAACGTTCATCAGTGTCCGTGGCCGGATTTTCTTCTTTGTATGTAAGCAGCATTTTGGAATTCCAGCTGTAACGTGAGATTAAAACCAAAATATGGAAATTACATTATGTTTTCTTTGATTAAAAAACATATATAGAGATCATTTTCTTCCATGATAGTTACTCTGAGGATGTGCGTCCTTACTAACATTGCTCCAAAAAGAGACAACACCGCCCGCCCCCCCCCCCCCCCCCCCCCCCCCCCCCCACCACCACCACCTTAGTCTAAACATTCATGTTTTTACAGACCAGTTACCGATGTCTACTTTTTTCCCGAGAGCAGAGTGCGTTTTTTGGAACACCATGAAACAGAACAGAGCTCAGCATTTTGTATTGTGCAATGGTGGTTGTGGTTAAACTGAGCAGATGAGTCAGCTGAACGTTAACATGCTGAAACAAATTTTTATTGGATTTTTTATTGGAATAATTTCAGGCCAAAACAGACAACTGTATTCATCTTATCTTGACTTCAACATTAATGTGCTTGCCACACACATGCCCTTTTCTCTCAAACAGCTTTAAATGTGAGCTCATTTATTTATTTAGGATGTACCTGATGTATGATCTGTGAAGCGCCAGTGCTCTCTTGGTTTTTGCATGTGTGTTTGCTCTGAGTGTCCTTACCTTCACTGGAGGTGATGGCCAAAATGCACAGACAAACAATCAAAAGGACAACTTTCACATCCATGATGGCAGAGCAAGTGTGGGGAGGAAACGTGTCCTTGGTGTTTAAATACTGACACAGATCTGTGCACCCACCCACCAACACTGAGACGTGTGTGAACATGTACTTTAACCAGTCAGTAGCTCTTTGAAAAAATCATGTTGCCAAAATCATAACAGTGATAAAGGTAAATATAAAATTTATTGGACAGTACTCGAATGCTTTGTAAAAATTCATCTTACTTTCACCTTTACCTCTGTGCTTAAACTATCAGTGAACAGCAGGCTAATGTATTGTCCACAAGTTCAGACATGTGTAATAACCATTATTTAAACAGAATCTGACTCATGGATATCGAATTAGAGAAAATGAGTGCCACACAAAGAAGTAAGAAAGAATATGGGTCACTTTTAAAAGGTTAAAAGGAATGTCGTGCACCTTTTTCTTTTTTGGAGGACTAGACAGCAGCAGTGACATGCAGGAACGGGTCTGGGCCAGACATAGCTCCAGGCCCCTGCGGCACCTTTAGAACAGCTCAACTAAGTGAGCTATAGTAACACACCACAGTGTGTGGTTGGTGGTTTTTCTTCTTCTTCTTCTTTTTTCTTTTCTTTTTTTTTTTTTTAACATTTTATCAAATACCTCTAGTATGCAAAATACATTTTAACAATAATGTTTGCTACTTTTAACCATCTAATGTTAGTGGAAACTATTTGGAGTAGGTCATATTTTTCCAGAGCTTCAATATAAGTGAATAGCAGAGGCCAGTTTCCTTTTTAAAGGAATTTCTCAAGGAATGGTTTCCTGCAACCAACATTTACAAAAGACACTTCCCGAAATGACTGAATGTTGTTGGCAAAAGCAGCTTTGCTACCATGATGCAATTTTATTTAAGCTTAACATGGAAGCTACTTGTCACAAAAGCTCATGACACCAGGTAGTACAAGATTTTTGATTTGACTTCCTGACACAACCTTGTCTCTAGTTGGAAGTGAACCAGCAGCCCTTCTTTTGCCAAGCAACTGTGTTAACTACTACACTATCAAGCTGCGTGCTGGTAGTCTAATGATGGCTTGATGATCTTAACTACTATATATTTGCAGATTAATAGAAAACAAAGTAAAAGAAAAATAGACATCACACTTTACAGTGTTTTTTTTTTTTTTTTTTTTTAATCTATTGGCATCAGCGCAGTGGTACAAGATATACTTGCATCATTAAACAGTTTAAAAAGTTTTAGTACACTGTAAAAAAAATACTCCATTACTTCATATTCTATTACATGGAAACCTGTTTTTTCTTACATACAGCATAATACACTTAAAGTAGCAACTCAGAAGTAGGATGGTATCTGTCAATGTAAAACTAAAGTATAGTAGCAGAAGTAATGTGATATTACTGTACTAATGCCTTAACATGTAAGCAATGTTGCTGCAGGCAGCTGAGGTGGAACTAAATGATAATTATTACATAATAAAAACTCTGAAAAACCCCTTTTGTGGGAAACATGACACACGAACATCTGGAGAAGACGTTTCTTTTGCTCCTTGTCCTAGGAAGGACGTCGGCGCGCCATCTGGTCCTTTATTTTCAGAATGGTCTTCAGTTTTCGCTTCACATTGGGATGAGCACATACTGGCTTTTTGAAGTTCTTTACATACAGTCTGTGGATGCACAAGGAAAAGCAATTAAATACAAATATTAATGTAACCTGACGTAAAAGGTATTAGCTTACAGTTTGATTCCTGATCATTATTTAACTGAAACTGTGCAGCTGAGGAATGCATGATTACATGAATGATCATGTAATAACTACAAAATTACCTGTAACCTTTTGGAAAATTAGTTTTCAACACTTACACAAGTGCTTGGATGTCACAGGCACCGTTGCTTTCCTGCATCTCCCATCTTTGAACGTTCATCAGTATTCGTGGCCGGATGTCACTCTTTGTATTTATGCAGCATTTTGGAATTCCAGCTGTAAGGTAAGATTATAACCAAATGTTATGTATGTTTTTATGGAGCCTCATAAAACTGAACAGGATTAAACATTTCATGTAACAGTGGTCATTATTAAACAGATAAGAAGCATTATACAAAATGTCTTTAAAAACACTGTATGAACACTAAAATTATTGCCAAAACACAGACAAGTGTTTTCATCATTTCTAAACTTTAGGAGGAATGTGGTAATCACACACCTGCACACAAAAGAGCTCTAAGTGTCAATTTATTTGCTTATTTTGGATGTACCTGATGTATAAATCAGTGCATATTCAGTCCAAATGTCTCCTTGATTTTGCCAAATGTATTTGCCCTGAGTGTCCTTACCTTCACTGGAGGTGATGGCCAAAGTGCACAGACAAACAATCACAAACCCAACTTTCACATCCATGATCTCAGAGCAAGTGTGGGGAGGTAACATGTCTTTGGTGTTTAAATACTGACACAGAGATCCTGCACATGCCTGTGCACACACCTACGAAAATTCAGGGAAGCACATGTGAACATCTGCTAGCGTCTCTTTGAATGGAACTCTGTAATTAAAATGCATTGAAAGGGTATTAGTATAGTATTGGTATTAGTAAAGTATTTACAAAAAGAAAAGTTACTTTCGTTTCCAGCTTAACTCTTTGTTCAAACAGTCAGTGCTCATAAATGCAGGTATGATGCGCCAAGGCAGGCTCTGACAGGTTTAATCACCACTCTTTGAACAGAATCTTACTTGACTGATTGATATGAAATTTAAAAAAAATGGATGACACACCCAGAGTCAACATTCAATACAGTTCACTGCTAAAGGTCAAATTAGAACACAAAGAACGTCAGATTTCAGTCTTTTCAGGGATATTTTCCAAGTCTGGGGACAAATTAGGATGTGCGATTAGCGCAAAGCTCAGTAATAACATTTAATAACTGATTAATTTTGTTGTTAAGAGTTCAAGTGGCACTTTGAAGTACTGATCATGCAGGAAACTTGACACTTTTTACCCTTTAATGAATGCGCATGAGCAAGATTGTGTCGATGAACTCAGCTTTTGGGCACACAAATAAATAAATAAATAAATAATGCACGGTTAAGTCATTTTAAAAGTGTCGTCCTGTTTTCCAACCTCTTTAGAGCCAAGGTTCATTGTGTACCCAGGTGTGGTTTTCAACTCTTACGTGTTGTGCAATTTAACTGAGTGTGCAAGCATACAGTATAATTACTGAGAAAAAAAAAAAAGAAAAACATAATGCTGAAAGGAATTCTTCTGGTTGCACCAATGTCAATGAGTGACTTCTTGGCAGTTTATTTTAAAGGTGGGAACATTGGTAAGTCAGTAGGAGTCATAACTGACAAATAAAAACGGTGTCTGTAGGATGTTTGCGCTTGATTTGCACTTTTGATCCAACGGCTAATAGCTCCCCAATACCACCTAAGGCCTTTGAATCGCAGGACTTTATGATTTATGTGATCTTGCTTCCCAACTGCCTTTGTGACATAGATGTATTGACTGAGGTTTGAATCTCTCTGACATGTTTTGTTCCGTGAATGAGATCTGGAGGATTTGCTTTGGTTTTAAAGATAAGCCTCTGTAGTCTAGTGCAACTCCTCTGTTTAGCTAATGAAAACAGTGTTCAGTAACCAAAGTCTACAAAATACATCATTTGTTAACCACGAATGAGAATGTGTTGAACTAGCTAAAGATAAGGGATGATTCACACATTCACTCTTGAAGCACTTTATTTGGGTCAGTTCCATGGCCAATTTAGTATTATCATTTAACCTTACAGACATGTCTTTAAACTGTGGGAGGAGACTGGAGTATCTGGAGGAAATCCACGCAAGGCACAGTGAGAACACACATACTCCACACAGACAGGCCCCGACTGATATTTGAACCAATCATCTTCTTGCTGTGAGGTGACAGTACATGACATTGCCACCCACGTGTAGGTTCCCCTTGTGCTACTAAAACAGCTCCGAGCTGTTTTGTCATCATGGTGTGACAGTGGCCGGGGTCTGAAACCTGGGGAATTGGCAGCAGGTCTATTTGTATCTGTGGGTTTTGAGGCGTCTCCTTCATAGTGTGGAGCACAAGATGAGTCACACATAAAATGACTTTCCAAAGGTTTAGGATTTTTGACGTGCCACACAGGTATTGAGTCAATCAAAGAACATAACTGTCAAAATCTGGGAGGTCCTGCATCTAGTGCCAACTGGATTGAAAAACAGTGCAGACAAACTGCCAGCACATACAGATTTGGCAGCAAATTAGCATTCACACAGACGGGAGTCTGATAGTTAGAAATCACTATCTTTCATCTACGCAAATTATACATGTTGGTACACAGTGCTGAGTTATATGGTTGGAGGATATGAATGCGTCAGTGCAGTCAGTTTATGTAATTCCTTGAGCAGCTAATCTGTGTGCAAAACAGTTTTGATCGAAACTGATCAAATTACAGCAATTACCATTCCTGATTACTCTGTGGTTATTGTGGTGGTTCCTTTGACTGTCGCTTTCTTTCGCACACTCAAGAGTATTCTGGGAAATGAGGAATCAGAAGAGCCTTTTTGGCATTCTTTCATTCTGTATTGTTTCTCCCATTTTTAATATACAACAATATTTCTACTACACAAGAAGCAACTGATCAAGCATTGACATTCTGCTGTTTTACCTGGATGCCTGTATCAACTGTAATCGTTAACCTCTGACTTATTTACAATGTGCTCTACTATATCTCAGTTTTGAAATTGGAGCTCTCGGGTGTCTTCTTATAGAGAATAAACTTTGTTTACAGTATGTGCATTAGTATATACATTTTTTAGGGGGGAGCACACATGAAACCTAATGTTTTCCTATCAATTAATGTGGTTCTTCTCCCCTTGTATTTTTAGCCCAGCTAATCAGAAAGACACTTCAAACAGAAACAGTAACAGAACCAAGAAAATTTAAATTGTTCAGAGTTCAGATCCCAAGGCTTATAGTGGAACATGGATGAACTTCATTTCTGTTGCAGTTCCAGGTCTTGAGCAGCAGATGGACGCCCACACATAAAATATCAGTACTCATTCTGTCCTCTGGCAGCCACATGGAGAAGACGCATCAGCAGCTCTGTTGGTGAGCTTCTTGCAGAGCCGTGGACTGGATCTGTGGCCTCTGTCTCTCCCAGGCAGTCAGACTCCACCATACAGCCCTCTGAAAAGAACAAAAATAAGAAATGAAGTTCATATCTTACATGTCAACATGTCAATCAATCAGACCAGTTCGTACCAGAATTGCAGCAGAATCCAGAAGTAGCGCAGTGCCCTCCCTCAGACCCACAGGATCTCCCTCCTGCCTGGCAGGGGGTGAGCAGGTAGTTCTCCTCCACACAGTGAGCTGTTTCTGGGGAGCCAAGCAGGCAGCCGAAACCGTCCCCACAGCAGATACTGGGGCCAAAGCAGCGGCCCCTGTCTCCAGGGCCACAAGACTTGCACTGGAGGAGAATGGAATTGAATTTAGCAGTATTATTTTCTGTTATATTATATTATATTATATTACAAGACCAATGATACTTTCACGTTCTTTTCCATCTCGTATTCAAGAAAATCAACATTCATTGCATTGCCTCAGCAGAAGAATTATAGCAATATGAGCATGTGAAATAAGTCACAACCATCTTATTCCTACAGTCTCTCACTGTAAATCAGTATTTTTAAACTACATGAGTAATATCTAATTTGTGACTTTAAAAAAGGTTCAATTGAATTGGTGTTATTTTTTTTTTTAAACCTTTCCATAAGTGACTTTTATTTTTTATCTGTATGATTTCTCTTCCGTTTTTATTAAAATCTGATATACCCAGTAAACCACTCACATTTTGATCCCATAACATCCATTGCACGCTCGGTTTCCCTTATTTAAAGGCTGCTTAGCATTCCTTTAATTTTGTGAATTGCTGGACCGTTTTTCTCTTTTGGTTATATTTTTTTCTAATGTTATAGGCTAAAGCCAATTTAGAATCAAACACAGCCAGTTAAAGAATAAGCATGCTGTCTTAGCAGAAAGAACAATGCTCACCTGTCTGATTCCAGTTTCAGTCAGCGCTCGCTTCCCTCCTCGGGGGCAGTTCTGGATGTAGCAGGCGGAGGAGAACGCAAGGAGTCCTAGGACGCACAGGGGGAACAAGGAGTGAGGCATCGCTGTCGGTTTGGAGTGAGCGCCGCGCTGCACCTGTGTGTCCTCCGCCGGTGTGGATGTCTGTCTGGTACTGCGGTCATTTCTCACTTATAAGCAGATGGACATGTTTGACAAAGCGATTGATTCCTGACGTCACTTTCGTCCCCGTTGCGCTCTCTCCGCAGGGATGCGCGCCCGAAGGCCACCGGCGTGCGCGCGACGCGTGCGCGAGAGGTCGCCACAGATGTGGCTCTGCATCGGATGTGTGCCATCTAACAAATCTACACAAAAACAGACACGACAGCAGAAGATACAATTTCTGTATTCAGCACTGCGCCTATTTGTAATAACTTTGAATAATTTCACCCCCCGTTTTGACTGACACACTGAAAACGGCAAAACATGAACAACTAATTGGAGTTTGCGAACAATTTATTAGCCCAAATTAACCGCAATGAAGGGGACTAATGAAGAACATTTAATGATCATGCACAGTTCGTCAGTGTGTGTAGTTTTCACTTTTAGATTAAGACAAATGTGGTAGCATCATGACAACAGAGGTCACACAAATTATGTTCCAGACTTAATGTAAAACTAGTGGGTGTAATAATCCTAACCAGAGTAGCATTTTCAAATAAACATATTACACCTTGATTATTCCTTTCAGCGTCTTGTTCCATGCTCGGGGTTGCATTTCTCTTATTAGCTGTTGTTATACTAATTAGCAGTTAAATGAGAAATGGCAAAACTGAGCATCAAAGGCTGCAGGTCCAGGTGTGAAGCTCTTTAATTAGAGTCACAGCATTCAAAGCTCATCCTTCAGTGAATCTAAATCTCATTAAACTTTACAGTACTCCAAATGTGAAAGAAAAAGTTTTACAGAATTTACTTTCAAACATTTCTCTCATGATCTGCGGCAGCAGATCGAGTGGAGTAGAGAGAGGACTCAAAGGCAGACACCGGCTTTAACAGAAGGCCAGCAGTTTATTCAGAGCGTTTGGCAAAACGGTACAAAAATAAGAAATGCAAATTTTCGTGAAAACATAAACTGCAACAATAGGAACATGGAGACACAGGGGGTATGCGAACAGACGCTCTGACAGAGGAAAACAGAGACAATAAATACAGTGAGGGGTTATCAGGGGAGTGGAAACAAATGGGACCACAGCAGGAAGAAATAGGACATAACGAGACAGGAGACGCAGCACTGAACGCAACACACAAGAGACAAGAACCATCAAAAATAAAACAGGAAGTAGCTCGAACACCGAGACCCAGACAAACAGGACTATAGGAGGCCCTAAAGTGCCAAAATCAAAATAGAGACATAACTAAGACTCAGTGAAAAAATGTATGTCATTAAATACATGAAAGTATCAACAATAAATACTCTTTCATGTATGCATTTTACTTTACAAAAATTTCTGTGTATTTTTTTTTTTTTACAACTATCTCTAGGTTTACAGAGAATGATCCAATAAGTGAAAATAGTGAGCTCCAGTGAGCAGGAGTTCTCTGGGTGAACATGCCATGTTGACACCAAATGTGAGAGGAAAATAGCCAGACTGGCTTGAGCTGAGGGAAGCAGCAAGAATTCAAATTAGAGTCGATTAAACGCAAGGTATGCAGCAGAGCACCTCTGTAAGCACAACAGATGCAGAAGACCACACTGGGTCCCACTCTTGTCAGCTGAGAATGTTTCCTGATCACTCTCAATTTCTACTGATTGTTGGATCATAATTTGACATAAACAACATGTAAACGTAGCTCCATCCTGGCTGTTTTTTCATGTGGTGGTGTAAGGGACATTGTTCTGGCACAATTTGGGCCCTTCGGCACCAGTTGAGCAATATTTAAATGCCACAGCCTATTTGAGTATTGCTGCTGACCATGTCCATCCCTTTATGAAGGGATGAAGTCTCTACCCACAAGCCATCGGGCTACTGAATTGCTGAAATATTGGGCAGTTTATTTTGCACAATCACTATACACACTGTACTTTTATATGCCACTATCTCTGCACTACAGCTGCTACAGTATTTCAGTATTCTGTATTTATTTATTGTAGTCTTTTTTATAAATATATATTTTCTTTATTTTTATACTTTTTCTTATTTATATCTAGGCATTACTTATGTGCAATATTGAGAGGGCTCTGAGCCTAAGAATTTCATTACTGGTAGTTATGTGCCATTATTTCCTGTATATGACAAATAAAACCTTAAAACATGTGACGACACGGCACCTGGTAGTTACAGTGTACCTAAGAAATTTTCTGTTAAAAGTAAATGGTTGTTTCCAGTGAAGAATTACCAGAGAGAATACATTTCTCACATTTTTCAGATTAATCAATGCTAATATTAATTTTCTTAGTATGTTTTCATTCATTTAGTGGTATAATAACTGATCTATTAAGTCACATGTTTACTTGTAATTATGGCAGTTTTAGTCTTCTGCAGAAATTTCTTGATACCTCTAATAAGGTGTATAATAAGAAAAGTTTACAAACAATAAGAGTTCACAACATAAGAAAAGTTTTTGTCTAATAAGTGTATAAAGTCAGTGACTTTGACTAATACAGTGTGATTCAGTATCATTTAAGCACTTTAACCACCACTTGTATCGGAAACAGTGAAGCCCATGTCTTCATTTCACATGCAGAACTGACTCCTGTCTTTTCTCTTACTGAGCGGATACAGGATCACGACCTTGATTAAGCTTAATGCTGTCAAGGAAAGCAACATACAGATTATGCTATTTGTGATGGTGAACACCAACTAAATACTGTTTGCCTCACATTTCTCTGTTTAACCCTTCTGTGCACAATAACTCAGGCTTGTAAAAGGTAATTAGCTTCAAGAGTTCAGAGGGTAGAGAAAGAACACGTGGGCAAGGAGGAGGTGCAGCCTCCTAACGTAAAACTGCTCCTTAAAAAGAAACCTGAAACCTAATGTAATCTAGTGTCAGTATTTCATACTACCTGAAATACCAACATAAAGGTTATTGTTATTATCACATAAATATATTTAGAACTAGTACATGATGTGTCTGGATGTTCTTATTATTCCATCTTCTGCCTGCGTTCACCCATTTAAGACAGCAAAACAAGGCAAGGAACAGAGATAAGGACAAAGAACACATGACATCAGGAGGTCAGCTGAACACGACACTGTCTCCTTCTTCACAATGACCTCATAACCTTGGTTGGACTCAATTTCCACTTAAATTCTTTTGGTCTCCTGCTTCTGTGCCCAAACCTTTTCTAGTCAAATGCATCCACGCAGAGAGCAGCCACACAAAGACTGCAGACCCAAGGCTGCAAGTACACTTCAGCGCTCGATGAAAAGAAAGAAAGAGGGGGTGGAGGAGATAAAGAACAGGACTTTATCCACACTATATTTTTTACAATATTTTCAAAGGTCTTTGCTTTCAGAGATGTCCTTTCCTGATCTGTGGAGATTAATAAAACAGGCCTGTGTGATCTGATATTGTGACAATATGAGTGTAAGAAGATGTGAAGAAATACAATTCACTGCTAGATCTGAGGTATCTTTAATCCACGTGAGCAAAAATATACAAAATAATACAATAAAACAACAAATGAGAAACAGACAATTTAACAGGAGTGGTTGTGAAAACAGCAGTTATAACGTGACAAATAGACTTACAGTGTAAAGATGTCATGCTTACAAAAAGGGTAATAAGGTACTGTCAAGAAAAGTTAACGGTCCATAAATAAAACCCCGAATTTCCAGTTGCAAATTTTTTCTTTTTACTTAAACATCTGGAATACAATCATGTCTTCAATTTGTAAGTGTCGGTTGGATTCTTATGCTATGTTAGTGATGCACCCGCGTGATGAGAGCACGTGGGGTGGGATGTTGGCAGGTTGAGCACACAATACGATTGGATGTTGATGTAGTGGCCGACCTCAGAGGATTGGCTTCCTTCTGCGCGCAGGCGCGGCAGAGCAAGTGACCACAGCTCAGACGGTAGACGGATGATGCTGAGGTGGAGTAAAGGGACACAGAACAGGAACACGCAGAGCACATCTTCTCACCTATTAAGGAAAGATGGGGCGGGGGAAAATCACTTAACACTCACTTAATTTCAAACAAACTTTAAATACTTCTGCCATAAAATTTTAAGCAATGTTCTGTAGCCAGGTAGCATTTGGGGCACTGTTTATTATATTAAACCAATTTAAATGAAGTCAAACTGATTTGGATATAAGGTCACTCAGAGTGCTTTACAAAGGGAGAGCAATACAGAAAAACATTTAAAGGATGTAAATGCAACTCTGGTTAAGCATTGAATGAGAAAGCGTGACAGCACTCTAGAAAGTTAACACCATGTTTGTTTTGTCTTTTGTGGCAATGATCAGCAGGGAAACAATAGACATCTGGTTCTTATGTTACAAATGTATCTAGTAAAACTGAACACTTGCATTTCTCCCACTTCACTGGCGCTTTAAACTTGAACATAGGCTCAAGGTTTGTTTTTTCAGTATTTTTTTCTCCACTGTAATAACACAAAATTGAGTTATTCAGAACAGCGGTAAGCAGCAGTGAAGTGGTCGGAAAAATTTCTACGTATGGTTTCACACCTCTGTTTTATTTCTAACTGACATGAATCAAAACTGACTACACCAAAAACAAGATTTCTAAACAACTTCTCCAGATTTCTTTATTATAGTTCAACAGTCATATACTTTGGGAATAGTATTTACTCAAATGTATCAGAGGGTGCAAATCCTACCTGTGGAACTGCTCAGGAAGCCTGAATTCTGGCGCTGTTGGGTGGTATTCAGCGTTTCAGAGTCAGGACTAACCCGCTTCTGGGGCAAATTTGAAGTGAAGGAGGGCCGGCCCTGCAGGGCAGAGAAGAGGGCCTCATCCAGACTAGCAGATAAACGCTGCTCGTGGGAGCTGCAGCTCGGAACTGAAGGTGCACAATGAGGAAGCAAACATGAAGACGGCAGAGAAGTCAACGATCAAGACAAACTGAAAAAATGGCATGGATATGGTTTAGATCAGGGATGTCAAACTCATTTTACATGTCGGTCCACATACTTTGATCTTAAATGGGCCAAACCAGTAAAACTCCAGAAAAGAAGTTTAACTACATGTTCCAAAAGCCATCCAATTGGCTGGATTGGGCCAATTCTGGCCCCCCGGGCCTTATGTTTGACACCCCTGGTTTGTATGTTTACATGTTATACTCACCAGAAACTGCATCACTTTTTAGTTTTTTTGTTTGGAGTTCCCTCTCAGGTGTCAATGTATCCTTGGATTCTTTGGAAATCTCACTTAGATCTCGTTTCTTTCTCCTGTCGAATGCTGATGTCGAACCTGTACTTAAAGGCTCAGCATCAGATGTGTGATTTTTATTATCTGACAAAGGTCCTGACCCTGCATCTTCTATCTTCACAGTCCTGTTTGTGATTCTGGTGTCAGCATTATATTCAGCAGCACCACTGTTTGAGCTTTTACTGAGGCACAGAGAGCTCTGAGACTGTTTGTGTACTTTGGAGGCTAGAAGTCTTGAGGCCTGTGTATTCTCTCCTGTAACTACTCTCCCCAACATCCCATCCCTCCTCGTCATTCCTTTCTGCAACAGGAAGTGGTCAATGCGACTTTTCAGTTGGGGGTTAGGAAGAGGTTGGGAAGTTGAAGTGAATGGTACACCGGTGAAAGGGTCGTTTGGGGGTCTACCCCAAGTGGCTTCCCTCTTCTGGTACTCTTCCAGAGTGGAGCTGTCCACTGATACACCACTGGGCAGCAGCATAGGTAGCATCATCACTTCCTGTGTGAGTGGATCAAGGAATTCTTCTGGGATGGAATGACTACCAAAGTAAACGACATATTGGCACACATCAATACTTACATAATCTATAAAACCAACAGTATAGATGTGACAGCCTGATAATTAGTTCTACTACTTGTGAAATTACACAAATACCTTGGAGGTTCTTGCAGTCCCTGCTTGCTTTGTCTGATAGGGGGTGCAAAAAATGCAGGCTGTTGTAGCCGTCTTTCACTGGCCTCGTGGACTTTTTTGATCCTCTCCACTTCTTCTGCAGGGCAGCTGCGAGCAGGTTGTCCCCACACAGTCAAAGATTTCAGCCCCAGAGATGATGCTGCACCACCATAAGGCATGGTTACACGAAGCTTTGTCACAGCCCCGAGCGAGAGCAAACCTCGGCTCCATAGCTCCTCTTGCAGACAGTTCGCAGGTTGTGGAGGAGGCGAGGACAGAAACGGGGCCCTGGGGCAAAAATTTGAACGTGTGAAACAGACTTTGGTTTCCTCCTTTAGTTCGCAACGAGCCACCAGTTTAAACTCTGGCTCAGAATTGCTGGATTCCGTGTTTGTCTGATGTTTGAACATGCAGCCTCTTTTCTGAGGCTCACCTGGAGTCACTTCACTCCACTGCTGGGCCTGAAGACTCCACTGGTGGCCATTACTCTGTTGAGATTTACTCTCATGGTTTCGAAGTTCTCGTCTATTCGCTGCATTCTGATCTTTCGCTTGTATCTGCTTCTTTTGTGGAAAATCTTTGGTGCCTGTAGAAGGTAACGGATCAGAACTGGTGCTGATCTCCAGTTTCTTGCAAGCCTGTCCCCTGTCCATACCCCAGGGCCACAACTCAACATCCACCCTACACAGCTCCACCTGGAAGCCAAACTTCAATGTCACCTTAAAGGAACAGAAGAAAAATGTGTAAGGTACGGATATAAACACATTACTATAATAATCATACCTAGTTTTTTTTTTAAATGTGACTCTTACAATGCATTATGAATCCTCATCAAAATACAGGATATGTTCTCCATAAAAACTCAAATAAATAAATCATATTCAGGAAAGTTAAACTGTCCTATGACATCCCACAGTGGAGAATACCACAGTTCATTGCAACAATGTGGGAAAGTTTTTGTTTAAACTGACTGCTTTAAACATACAAATGTACCATCGCTGCCAGAGAAAAACATGATGGTAAGAACTACTAATCTCGATTTCTATGCACAAAGAGGCTGAACACACATTTCCTATTGAAGCGTGATTCATGAAGGGAACAATACATGCAGGTGTGTATGCACATTTAGTAAATCTGACTTTCCTTTTAAATGCCATTTTTGGCTTTTTACCCTTTTGTTGCATTTTTGGCTTATGTTACAAATACACTTTGGGTGCTCAGTCAGTGAGCGGTGTTTTCTATGAGGAAAAAAATAACCTGCACAGCTTTCAAATGAACAAAAGAGATGATATAACAGACTTAAGGAAAAGGAAGCATATTAAGACCTCTTTAGAACACCTACTGCATTCTGGTTTAAAGGGGTTCAAATCTTAAGCTTGTAACAAGAATAAAAATAAACTTTACAGTTGGATATCCGTGTTCAGCCCCATCAACACAATACTCTACATAATTAATGTTTGGAAACAAAAATACAGTCAAAAAGATGACAAAACAAACAAAAAACCATAGATAAAATATAATACATGAGATAGAATAGCTACTCTTCCTCAGTGTCTTCCTGACCTGCACGTTTCCCCCGAATTCTCTGTTTTCAAGCGTTTATTATTTAAATAAAAGGTAGTGGTACTTTTTTCAGTACCAAATACTATTTCTACTGGTACCTATTATTTAATGAGACATATACACATTTTAAGAAAAAATGCTGAGTGTCAAGTTCCAAAGTATGACAGTGAAATCTTACCTGTACAGGTGGACGAAGGAAATATTCCAGCTTAAAGCCACGTCTGCGGAGGGCAGGGTCAGCTGATACAAGATTTGTGACATCATAGCCATCTGCGCACAGCTGGAGAAGAAAATTAAACTGGTGTCAGTGTTTTTCAGGGAAAGCTTGAAATTGAAAATGCACAGAGAAAAGCTACATTATGTTATAGTAATGTAGGATTGACTGCTTCTTGAGGCGACTGTCGTGATTTAGCACCATAGAAATAAAACTGAATCGAACTGACAGCAGATATGAGAAAATTTGAAAACAATTACAGTACACATGCCTCACATGCTCACGAGAGAGTCATCACAAGGTTAAACATGGAAAGCTCATATGAAATGAAAACAAGCCATGTAAAAGACATAAAAAAGGCACATGTGGAGTAAAAAAACCAAAAAAACAGTTTTCTTGAAGGTGATAACATTCATCTTTTTAATCCTCTGAGTGTGATGAAAAAGACAGCCATGATCGGATTAAAAAATACCAATGAAAAGAACACAAGGACGGTTGTGATTCAGTCTCCCACACAGCACTTTATCCCACCGGTTTTTTATTTATTTTTATTTTTACATCACTGTCCTCCACTTCCTGTGTCATTTTGCGTCTGTCTGCGCTGCTTTGAACTGCTTATCTAAAAACATATCAAGCCTTTTTTTTCGGACTTTAAAAAACAAAAAATAAAATAGTTAAATAAAAAAAGAAAGGAGGGGAGGGGAGGGTACCTTTATGTGGCAGGTCTATAAAATATATCTCACCTTGTTACAATGAGCTGTCGTGTGAAAATGTGGCAAGCAGAGATTCACAACCATACTCTCCAATCTGTAAAGAGAAACAGTTTGTAGTTATGAACGTTTTCTGACGTCACTTACACAAAACTTATAGGTCACAGCAAAATGGGCCATTTAGTGAATAGAGCTCATGAACCCCAACTCAGAAGGTAAACATATATTTGCTGTGTTTACACTTCCATCTCATAATCATCTCTCAATAACGATTTTTAACACTAAGTTGAATGACCTGAGCTTAATTTTTCATTATAATAACATAAAATGGACATTTAGCGAAAGAGCCTGAACTTTGCATGCACTAACAATAAGCACAACAGCAGGACGTGTTTGTTCTTTAAGCACAGGCTATTTAACATTTAAAGTCATACGTCATTGCAAATCCCAACAAAATTATTATACAGTAAGTATTTATTACGATGAAGAGGAAAGACCCTGATTTGCACATATGTTTGAGCTGTATTTCAATTGAATTCAATGATTCATTTCTGACTGCCTCCAAGATAGAACTGAAATCATTAGTTAGTTAACAATAAGACACATGATTTAGCAGTTAATTAATTTATTCAAGGAAAAGCCAAACATTTCTCCTTCTTCATCTTCTTTCAACTGCTCCCTTTAGAGCAGGGATCCCCAATCCCAGTTCACGAGGGCCAGTGTCCCTGCAGGTTTTAGATGTGTCCTTGATCCATCACAGCTGATTTAAATGGATAAATTACCGTCTCAACGGTCTTGAAGTTCTCCAGAGGCCTGGTAATGAACTAATCATGTGATTCAGGTGTGTTGACCCAGGGTGAGATCTAAAACCTGCAGGGACACCGGCCCTCATGGACTGGGATTGGGGACCCCTGCTTTAGAGGTTGTATGCTGGACCACGTGCCTGCATGTCACCCCATCTCTAGCATCCTTCACTATCACGCCAACCTTCTGCATGTGCTATTTTATTACATCAAGAACCTTGTCTGTGGTCTTCCTCTTTTCATCCTTTGTGGAAGCTCCATCTTCAGCATACTTTGCGCAGTGTATCCACTATCCTTCCTCTGCACATGTCCAAAGGATCTCAGCCTTACCTCTTCAAACAGCTCAACCTGACCTGTTAATCTGATATAACTACTCTTACTCTTGTCCAAACATCATAGTCCACGTGGACTATGAGTGCAGATCGTTTTGACCTTCTCTATACTTCTCCATCAAACGACTTCTCTGTCTTACATCACTGTACATTAGAATGGGAGACACAGCCTTCAGCTTTCAGGCCCCTCTTCTGTGGAACCAGCTTCCAGTTTGGATTTGGGAGACATACATTCTTTCTACTATTAAGATTAGGCTTAAAATTTTCCTTTTTGATAAAGCATACAGTTAGGGTTGGATCAGGTGACTAAATCCTCCCTTAGTTATCCTCCCTGCTTGCGTGCTGCTACTACTGCACATTCACCTAATGTATATACTATATATATAATGTTCTTCCTCTACCCCCCCCCCCCTTTTTTGCACATGTCGAGGAGCGTGTCAGGTGACATTTCACTGTGTGTTATACTTGTATAACTATGCATGAACTTGAGTTACGCTGCAGGTCTAGGCTGCTGGGGGATTCCCATGATACATTCAGTGTTTCTTCTTCAGTCACCTTTTTCACTCACTATGTGTTAATAGACCTATCTGCATTTAATTATTAATTATTATTAACCTCTGTCTCTCTTCCACAGCATGTTTTTGTCCTATGTTCATCAACTCAACCCCAACAGGTCGTGGCAAATGGCTGCCCCTCTCTGAGATTAATAAAGTATTCTGATTCTGACTGGTTCCACTGAGGTTTCTTCCTGTTAAACGGGAAGTTTTCCTTCCCACTGTCGCTAAAGCCCTTTCTCATAGGGGGTCATATGATTGTTGGGGTTTTCTCTGATTTCTCTGTATTATTGCAGGGTTTTTACCTTACAATACAATGCGTCTTAAGGCAACTTTTGTTTTGATTTAGCGCTTTATAAACTGAACTGACTTGAAGTGAGCGTCTGTGGTACTGATAAATAATGATGTATGATTTTTTTTCTCTGACCAGACGTTTAATGGATAAATAACTTCAACTCGTACAATCATTATTAAGACAGTCGAAACAATCAGAATTAATAACAGTTCACCGATAGCTGAGTCAAAAACAGTTATCAACAACTATTCTGACTGTTTTCAAGGTATGATCTAAAACAGCCAAATTAATGTCTCTCTGTTTCTTGTAGGAAAATAACTAAACCGAGAACATCGCCACTTTTTCACCACTTAAGGATATTTTTAATACAAAGCTATTAATGACTGAACTAGAACGCAATCGTTTCAGGGACACTGTCAAAAGTATCGCTGCAGCTTTCGGTTAGAATAGACTTTAACCCATAACAGATTTTACATGTAACTGAAACTACTTGGTTACATGTAAAATCTGTTATGAATTCAGCTGTATTCTAACCAACAGCTAACAATGAGCTAGTATTTAAACTTGGGTGAGACTGACAGTGTTAACATTTCCACAGCAAACTAAACCAATGAAAATTAACTCACTTTGCTTGGTTGCTGACACTTGCCCGCTTTGAGTCTTTATTTTGCGTGTCTATTCATTAGGAAAAAAAGCTACTAGCAGCGATCTGTTATTAGCCACAAAACAGCTACATAGCTTAGCCGGCTCAGCTACGGCACCCTGTAAGGGACATACTTCAAATTTCGTCAACAAAGTACATTATTAGTAAGCCTGCCTGTTCATTAATACTTAGGTGTTTCTTGCCATAGTTTGTACTTAAAGAAAGCCACTACAGACAATTACAATCTTTAAAAAATTTTATGCACTCTTTTTGAATTTGAGGTTGTTTTTCTTTGCCAACCACGAACTCTTCTATCAGGCTATCCATCCAATGTACTAACTACGCGAGGTGTTACTAACTACATCCTGTGCAGGTAGAAAACATTCAAAACACTGCCACAGTTAGGTTTATTGTTTTTGCTATACCTTTCTGCCAGTAAAGAATCAGTGGAACTTCCCACTACATTTTTAAAGGTCATTTGTCATAGTGACTTTTTTCTCCTCATAGCAAAAAATGATCCACATCAGTGGCACAATACATTTAACATTCCAGTGTTATTTACACTTTATTTTGTATAATTTATGTGCTGATTAAATTAAGTTTTTTTTCCCTAAAAATAGACGGAAAATGATAGTTTTCAGTTTAATAACAGTGCTCCCTGATTTGTTGGGTCATGAACAGACATTCAAAATATTCTGTGAAAAACCTTTGACTCCAGTGTGTTAAAAGTAGATTTCAAAGAGAAGATTTTTTTTCGATCCTGAGATTCCAGTATTTGAAAATTATGCAAATGTAATAATAGATAACATAGATACTTATTTTTCTATATTTAAACCTAAAATATTAGAAAACTCTACACACAAATACCTTTGATCCATAATTTTGTTGTACATGTACAATGACAGTATTCTATTCTATTCTGCTGATGGTGAGATGTTGTAATTAACATTTTTTACCTTATATCCATGAAATAATAATGGCAAGGCCTCTGCATTTTCCATCTAAAAGTGCTCTGTGTCCATCTTGTCCCTTTCACATATGGATATTGTATTGCATCCTCTATATGAAGGTCAGCAGGGTTGCTCATCTGTAAAAGCTGCAGCCTACTTCATTTCAAGGATATTTCAGTTGGATACATAGTGTTCAGAGGGATGAACCCAGACTTCTTTTGTTTGAGGGTTGTTATTTTTTTTGCTCACTTTCCGTAATTTAATTTCACACCTTATAGTATCTACATTCTACATTATAAGCTTAGGGTACTGGCTCTATTACTTAGTTGCTTTTACTTAAGCATTCACATTGTGCTTCTATATACTGTGACAGTTGCTGTCTGCTTTATGTTGCAGATTTAGATATTACATACAAAAAATAAGCCTGCGAATTAATGCACTGCCTTACTATAATGTATACTAACTGGCCATATTATTAGGTACACTTTGCTAACATTGGGTTGGACCCCCTTTTGCCTTCAGAACTGCAGAAATTCTTCAAAGTATAGCTTCAACAAGGTGCTGGAAACATTCCTCAGAGATTTTGGACCATAATGATATGATGGCATCATGCAATTACTGCAGGAACCACAGCTTTGGTGTGAATCTCCCATTCCACCACATTCCAAAGGTGGACTGACATCTGGTGACTGCTGAGGCCATTTGAGTACAGGGAACTCATTGTCATGTTCAAGAAACCAATTTGACATGAGATGTGCTTTGTGAAGTTATCCTGCTGAAAGCAGCTATCAGAAAATGGGTACATTGTGGTGATAAAGGGATGGACACGATCTGCAACAATACTCAACAGTTGATACAAGGCAGAATGGATCCATGATTTCAGCTTGTTTACAAAATCTAGACTCTACCATCTACAATTCACAGCAGAAACTGAGACTCATCTGACCAGGCAACAGTTTACAATCTTTTGTCACTGAATTTTGGTGAGTCTTAGCTCACATGAGTTATACTTGTGGTCTTCTGCTGCTGTACTCCACCTGCTTCAAGGATAATTGTGCATTCAGACATGCTTTTCTGTATACCTTGGTTGTAACAAGTAGTTATTGGAGTTGCTGTTTCCTTCCTCTTATCTTCAGGCAGTCTGGCCAGTCTCCTCTGACCTTTGGCACAAGGCATTTCTACTTAGAATGGTTGATTTACAGACCATTGACAAAGTGGCCGGTAAGTTGAATGCTTTTTAGAGGTTTTTAGAAGTATAAAGAAAAAAAAATGACTGATATTTTTTTTTTATCTCCTTCTACTTTGTAAATAATCTGAGGGGAATGAATGGGAAACCACTGCTTTAAGAGACAGTGTAACAACTTCCATCCATCCATCCATCATCTGTCTCGACAGCAGCTTTCTTTGGGGCGCGAGACAGACACCAGCTCATGTTCACATCCACACCTATGGCCAATTTAGAACATACATATATGTGGATGGTGATGTAAACAGGGGTACCCAGAATGAGGGACAGAGAGCACGTACAAATTTATCCTGATAAATTTGAATTTAAACACACAGCCTTTTTGCTCTGAGGTGCTAACTCAGAGCGTAATAATAATTATTTCATATATCATTATATAAAAATATTTCTTTTGGTCAGATTTTTCAAACTTGATTTCCAGAGTCAAATGTTTAGTCTTAAACATAAGGACAACTGAAGAACTAAAAGGGTTGAATTATTCACATATCTTTATTAGTTCTGCTGAATTTAACAAAGAGGTGGGTTTTAATCAAGCCAGAGCAGTACTAGTAACATAAATGCAAACAATAAATTGGAAATATGTATAAAATCGGTGGCATTTTGTTCTCTAAACAATGCAATACTGTAACTACATTTATCACCTACATCAAAAAGGAACATCATTTTTGGACAGGGTTGCTATGATTGCACCATCATGGTAGGCCGATAGGCTATCTACACAGTTAAAAAACAAACAAAAACAAAAACAAAAACCACATAAAGGAAAGCTCAAATGCCACATATTTTTTTCTCTGTCAGTTCACCATAATATAATAACAGTAATAAAGATGATAATACTATATAATACCTTAGAGATAAGTTAATATTCTTGAGCAACATCTTTGTATGCTGGCATAAACAACACATATAAAAGCCATGATATTCACATCTGAGTCTACTGTACATCATAACTTGTGTGTAGGAAACTACATAGTGCAGTTAGCCTGAATTCTCCCTTTAAAGGGGCAGACTCTCCACTCGTCTGATTTTTTTCACTTCCTTATCCCCTGCTTTATCGAAACGAAATATACAGAAGAAAGTAAGACTTTCCAGCATAAACACACCCCCTCAGTTTGAAATGTAAGTCTCACAAGCTTTGATGTACATGTTACTGTAGAGAAAATCCCCCTTTGCTTATATTATATCTTCACTTGCTCTATTGCCACTAGTCCCTCTATCCTCAATCTCATAAGCTGAAGCCTTTCATATGTTTACACACATGCACGCACTCGCTCGCACACGCTCTCGCTTTCTCTCGTACACAAAAATGTACAATCTATAACTATTATAAGTATTTCTTTCTAGATTATCATACATTCTATAAAATTTTTAACTTTCGGGATAAGTACTGCTTTGACAGATGTCTTGGCTGTGAATGACACAATTATCATAATAACCAAATTCAAATTGTGTGCTTCCATTCACATCATCTGCTAGCGGAGCGGTGAAAGCTCTCCAGTGACCCCTGGTGTTCATTGTTAGTCACCGCAGGAATACTGGAGCGAAGGTGAACCACGTTCTCCTGTGTCCTGAAACCTGTTCTGCCTGCATTTGGGGCTGATTATCTGCTAAACATATCTATTTAAATTCAATTTGTAGAAAATATAAACTCTGTTGGTCTTAATAATGTGTTTAAATGGGCCATGTGTGTTGGACCCTGTGCATGAAATGACTCGAAATAAACGGAATCAGTCTGCGAGACCGCTGACGTTACTAAATGCTGGGATTACAAATTAAATAGTCCAGCCACACTTCTGTTCGACTGGTTTGCTGATAATTAAGGTCGCGATTAAAGCGCTGAAATCATCACACTTGATTTCCCCCCCACCACCACTAACCGTTCCCAGCATACACATGCTGGAAAGACTGGAGTAAGGCGCTCTCTGGCCAAAAATGTTAACATCACACACTCTAACCACTAATTCTACTTTTACATAACCAGTGACACAGACTTACAATGAATAAATACCACATTATATTCCTGTTGATCGTTTCTGACAATATCCCTGATTGTCTTGGTCCTTTTCTAGCATTGGCATTAAATGACCCGTGTTTTAGCGCTGTAATCTAAACACCGTCATTTAATATTTTGTTTTGCTGCCATCCGTTAGCGTGGCACACTTTTCATGAACACTGATTATGTTGGATGCTGCAATTAGCAACTAGTGATAGAAAGGCTGCTTAGGAGCTTGAAAATATCATTGATAATGATTCGTGTTGTTAAGATCCTGTTCAGATGACTTTGTTCTTGTTGCATTTTAACAGTCGGCTCCTGTTGCTGCTTTGTGTCTATGGTTGCTTTGAAAAGTATGTCAGACTGTACTGGTTTATTCTATTGTAGACTGAATTGTTTTTCTACTGTATGCTGAAGTGGCTTTGTGTGAGAGGCCTTGGTCACTGTGAATGGTGTGAAATGGAGAATTTCCTCCATGGAGGTGTCTCTATATCTCAGTTGACTCGATCCTCTCCAGGCGTGAGGGTCCTGCCCAGGGAGGCGCAAGCTGGTGGAGGGAAGGAGGGCCCTTTTGGTCTTCACAAGGTGGAGAAAGGGTGAGGGCGATAGGGCCAGAGAGAGACGGCAGAGGCTGAGGAGACAGAGGTGAGAGAGCTGGTGGCGGTGGAGGTGGAGAATTAGAGGAGGTGGGGGAAGTAGTGGTGATAGTGGTAACAGTGGTGGTGGTGGTGGTTGTG
Organism: Perissodus microlepis; assembly: GCF_051167445.1. Lineage (NCBI taxonomy): Eukaryota > Metazoa > Chordata > Actinopteri > Cichliformes > Cichlidae > Perissodus > Perissodus microlepis. The sequence continues at coordinate 24,417,006 of NC_140472.1, forward strand.
GTTTGTTTAGCTCCCAGCTGGCTCATACGTTTTTCCAAGGCCTGGTTCTTCTGCAGTGTTTCCACATAGCTGAGCTGCAGCTGTGCCTGGTATTTCAAAACCCGCTCCTTCTCGTCCTGCCAGGTGTGGCGCTCCTGGTCAAAGTTGAGGGCCTGACGTTCCCGTTGCTGTCGCTCCAGCCGTAATGCAGCCTGCAACTGCTCTAGCTGCCTACGCAGCTCCCCCGCTTCATCCCAGTGACCCTCCTGGACCCTCTGTGGCTGATGACCATCCTGGCAGAGTTGGGACTCGTGACGTAGCTGGGCCTCTTGACGCATTTGAGCCTCATGGCGAAGTTGGGCCTCCTGACGGAGCTGCGCTTCTTGACGCAGCTGCGCTTCTTGGCGTAGTTGGACCTCTTGACGGATCTGGGCTTCATGACGCAGGTGAGCCTCTTGGCGCAGCTGTGCCTCCTGGCGGAGTTGGGCCTCTGGTCGGATTTGGGCATCCTGACGCATCTGAAGGTCCTGCGGAACGTGCGCGTCTTGCCGTTGCTGCACGTCACGCCACTGAGCTTCTTCGCGCTGTTGCCTCTCTTGTCTCTGAGCTTCCTGCCTTTGGGCTTTGGCTTCATCACTCTGAAGGCTTAGCAGGGTGTCAGACGTGGGGGTGAGGGAGTTTGTTGAGGGCTCATTTGGGTTTCGTGGGCAGTGGACACCTCCCCATGGAGGCAGCAGCCCTGCAGCAGCTAAGTTAGGGCTCACAACAACTTCTGCCCCTCTGCTCACTTCACTCAGAGCCCGTTTTAAACTTAGCACCTCCGCTTCAAATACACCCAGCTTCTCTCTAAGGATGGTCACCTGCAGAAAGGAAAAGGTAACAGCTATTATAGGAAACCTTATTTGAACTCAATCTATGTGTGCTTTAGCATAGGACATATAGGGAGTGCAGAATTATTAGGCAAGTTGTATTTTTGAGGAATAATTTTATTATTGAACAACAACCATGTTCTCAATGAACCCAAAAAACTCATTAATATCAAAGCTGAATGTTTTTGGAAGTAGTTTTTAGTTTTAGCTATTTTAGGGGGATATCTGTGTGTGCAGGTGACTATTACTGTGCATAATTATTAGGCAACTTAACAAAAAACAAATATATACCCATTTCAATCATTTATTTTTACCAGTGAAACCAATATAACATCTCCACATTCACAAATATACATTTCTGACATTCAAAAACAAAACAAAAACAAATCAGCGACCAATATAGCCACCTTTCTTTGCAAGGACACTCAAAAGCCTGCCATCCATGGATTCTGTCAGTGTTTTTATCTGTTCACCATCAACATTGCGTGCAGCAGCAACCACAGCCTCCCAGACACTGTTCAGAGAGGTGTACTGTTTTCCCTCCTTGTAAATCTCACATTTGATGATGGACCACAGGTTCTCAATGGGGTTCAGATCAGGTGAACAAGGTGGCCATGTCATTAGTTTTTCTTCTTTTATACCCTTTCTTGCCAGCCACGCTGTGGAGTACTTGGACGCGTGTGATGGAGCATTGTCCTGCATGAAAATCATGTTTTTCTTGAAGGATGCAGACTTCTTCCTGTACCACTGCTTGAAGAAGGTGTCTTCCAGAAACTGGCAGTAGGACTGGGAGTTGAGCTTGACTCCATCCTCAACCCGAAAAGGCCCCACAAGCTCATCTTTGATGATACCAGCCCAAACCAGTACTCCACCTCCACCTTGCTGGCGTCTGAGTCGGACTGGAGCTCTCTGCCCTTTACCAATCCAGCCACGGGCCCATCCATCTGGCCCATCAAGACTCACTCTCATTTCATCAGTCCATAAAACCTTAGAAAAACCAGTCTTGAGATATTTCTTGGCCCAGTCTTGACGTTTCAGCTTGTGTGTCTTGTTCAGTGGTGGTCGTCTTTCAGCCTTTCTTACCTTGGCCATGTCTCTGAGTATTGCACACCTTGTGCTTTTGGGCACTCCAGTGATGTTGCAGCTCTGAAATATGGCCAAACTGGTGGCAAGTGGCATCTTGGCAGCTGCACGCTTGACTTTTCTCAGTTCATGGGCAGTTATTTTGCGCCTTTGTTTTTCCACACGCTTCTTGCGACCTTGTTGACTATTTTGAATGAAACGCTTGATTGTTCGATGATCACGCTTCAGAAGCTTTGCAATTTTGAGACTGCTGCATCCCTCTGCAAGATATCTCACTATTTTTGACTTTTCTGAGCCTGTCAAGTCCTTCTTTTGACCCATTTTGCCAAAGGAAAGGAAGTTGCCTAATAATTATGCACACCTGATATAGGGTGTTGATGTCATTAGACCACACCCCTTCTCATTACAGAGATGCACATCACCTAATATGCTTAATTGGTAGTAGGCTTTCGAGCCTATACAGCTTGGAGTAAGACAACATGCATGAAGAGGATGATGTGGACAAAATACTCATTTGCCTAATAATTCTGCACTCCCTGTATGTATATGTTTCATTTCAAAAGAATGTAAACACACCTCCTTAACTAAAAAATAACCAAGGTACACAGACATTTTACTCTATGTGTGTAAGCTGATTACGAGCTCATTCAGCACAAAAGGAAAAAAATGTTGCAGCTGTTATATATAATGTTGCCCAATCCCCAATTTGTCCTAGTCTCCTTGCCAAGTTTTTGAAATCCCTCCAAAGGATTTTGAGGATTAAACACACAACAATCTAGATTTGGTAGTAAACATCCCAATCCGGCAATCTCACTTGTTGTAAATTATTTCCCGACTGCTTCGGAGTGCGAGCGGCACCGTGTTGCACTTTTTGTGGACCCTGAAGCAGCCAGCTGTCTCCACCAAATGCAAAATCTGGGCTTCGATTGTTTCGATTGTCTTAATTTTCAACCTGCACCAAACAAGTGGGCCATGGGTCATGAGATAATGTTTTATTATTATTTTACAGTAACATAGAAAGCGCATGCTGGCATCACATAATGATGGCAGTAAATGTAAAGAATGTGAAGTATGTTATCAAAGGCCTGGATGATGATCTTTAGGCCTGTGATTATGACATTTTGCTTATTGTTTAAATATGTGTTTATATTTATATAGAGAATGCAATACATATTAATTAAAATGAACACTTAAATTAATCTTGTAAATATATTTAGCCACATAGACTAACTTTCATCTGTAGTTTGATATCTTGTCTGAGATTAAGTGAATCTTGATTCAGTAATCTTGAATCTTGATTATATTTATGTGCATAAAATTGAAAAAGAAACTATTCTGAATATCCATCTGTGCTGTAATGGTGTCTGTTGATTCAGAGCTTCAGCAGGTACACTGAACCAGTGTTGGACTCATTAATTCAATTACAAACCCTTACGAACATATTGCAACTAATATATTAAATATGACTGTGCTGAATTTTTTATACAGGGGAAGCTAAGGCATATTTTATGAGACCAATTCAGTTTAATCAGCTACTTTTATTTTTTATGTAATATATTAATGAATGATTGATTTATATATTTATATACTCTGGTGACAGTGGCAGAGAAAAGGACATTAAAGAAACTGCTGGACATTATGGACAATGCTGGGCATCCTCTGCACACGGTCGTAAACAATCAGAGGAGCCTATTCAGCGACAGGTTGCTTCTCCCGAAGTCAAAAACCAACAGACTTAAAAACTCCTTTGTCCCACACGCCATCAGACTGTTTAACTCCTCACTGGAGGGGAGAGGGAGGGGAAACAGGGGGACAAAGGAGGGCAGGAACATCTGAGCTGTAGTGTTTTTTTACACTGTGCAATATTTGCAATATTTTTTTCTTATATTCGACTTGATGGCAATGTAGCTTGCCATCACCCGTGTGTGAATGTGTGTGTGAATGGGTGGATGACTGAATGTAGTGTAAAGCGCTTTGGGGTCCATAGGGACTAAGTAAAGCGCTATACAAATACAGGCCATTTACCATTTGCAATAATCACTGTGCAATATACTCACTCAAATGTGCAATCCTATTTATCCATATTATATATTCTGTATTTATATATGTATATATGGTATATTTATGCTTATATTCTTACTCTCATTCCCCTTATTGTATCTGTAACATGCAACTTCTGTCGGTGCTGTGCTACTGGAAACTGAATTTCCTGGAGGAACCCACCCGAGGGATTAATAAAGTTTCATCTAATCTAATCTAATATAAAGTATTCATATGATTTTGCTTTCTGTTATTTTTAATCCTCATTGTTTAGTCCTCAGGTGTGACTGAAAACCTACCTCAGACAGAGTCCTCCTCAGCTCTCCCTCACACTTCTCCAGCTCCACACTCTTGCTGCTGTAGGAGTCCTTCAGGCCCAGCATGACCTCCTCCCGTTCCCTCAGCTGGGCATTGAGCTCCTTTAGCTGGCCTCTCAGGGCCACCATCTCTCCAGCTCGCTGGGTCACTTCAGCCTGACTTTCCCTCAGCTGCTGCTTCAGCAAGGAGATCTCTCCTGCTTTCTGGCACACCTGCCACAGGAAGGTTAGACAGTGAGAGGTATTTTGTAAATGTGCTCCCTATCTCATTTCATACAGACAGATTGCATACATGCAAAACTTCAATTAAAAAAAAGAAAAAGACATCCCGCATTTGATTTTCTGTGTAAACATTTATTTTAACTAATACAAGAAAGTGCTGTGGTCCAATTTTCTAACTTTAATGACATTTGGTTTTTGATGTAGTCTTGCTAACAGACAAACAAATATAAACAGAACTTAAAACACCTCTGCATCAGCACTTGCATTGCAAAATGGCATTGCCAAAAATACTGAAACCTTTAACCTAACAGAGTGTACTGCACCCTTTTGAGATTAACTGTCCAATCAAGTGTTTTCTGTGGCACTTAATGGGCGTTCCATACTTACTATCTGATGGTTTGACTGTCTGAGAAAACTGCTCTGAAGTTCAGCTGTACCTTCTCCAAACTGTAACTTTACACTGTTTTCCATAAAGATCAAGATCAAGACTCATACCAGGTCTCTGGAGAGCAGCACTGTTTGATGAAGCCATGTGATTGACAACTCTGATTTCGTGTTCATCAAGACACCTCATTACACAACTTATAAATCAGCATAGTGGGGACTTTTACAGCTAATGTGACTTAATCCAAGGACCTTAATTTGTCTTAGCTGTCCAAAAGGTATTCCTTTTAAATTATTGAGACTGGTCAAAATGCCTTTTGGTAAACTTTCACTGATAAAAATGTTGTATTCAGGCTGCGAAATGCCTTTATCTTGGTGCTCAGTTACTATTATATGAAGGTTTCCTTGGTTCTTTTGCAACAGGTTGAACCATTTTTCATTTCAGTCTGGGGACAAACCCAGTAGTTTTAAAAAAAAAAATTTGATAAGTCAATATTCTATGTAGATCACTTAAGTAGATTTTAACAGAATAAGCAATAATCCCTCTTTTAAAATCAAACACAAGGCGTCAACATATGCTTTTCACAACCTGTTTGACCACTTTTAAAATTACACAGCAAAGTTAATTTCCCACACACATGCACATATTCTGAGTGCTCATCAAGATTTGACCCAATCCCAACATCTCGACATGTCCTCGCATCTCACCTCCCATTTGGTCTCCTCCAGACGAGGCAAGATGTCAGCCTGCTCCTTCCTGTAATCCAAACATTTTCTCTCCAGCTCCTCTCTCTGGGCCAACAGAGCCGCCATCTCCTCCTGGAGCCTCCTTTTGTCCTGGGACAGACGGGTTATCTGGGCCTGCAGGGCAGTCTGGGAACGCTGAGCACGACGGGTAACCTGCAGATGAAAATGCAAGCTTTGAACATATCTACACTTGGAAGACCCAGTGTATGATTAGACAAGTTAATAACATACGCTGATACATTAAGCTATGAAAGTTTAGAACATGTATAGTGTTTAAATGCTTTTTATAATATACTGGATTTTAGCTATATTTTCTTATTTCTTGAGTGCCGTATTAACCATTTAAAAGCTTACATCTACTTCACATGTAGCTTTTTAAAAAGTTTTTAAACTGTAATAGAAATTCTTTTATAACCGTCACTTGGACCTATCCTAATACATTTTCATATAATGCAATTTCTGTAGTCTTACTAATCTGACAGAGATACACATGTCATAAATACTTACATATTGATTTACAAATAAAATGTTATAAACTCTGAATTGGACTAATTTAAAAAGAAAAATGTGACGTTAGCGCAACTAACTTTGAATTTCTTTAATAAACTTTCCATCATTTTTGTTTGGAGTAAATGGTCTAATGGTCGGCTATGTACCACAGGCCTTCAAGCTGGCTGTGGTTAAACCTTTACTCAAAAAGCCATCTCTAGACCCAGCAGTCTTAGCTAATTATAGGCCAATCTCCAACCTTCCTTTCATATCAAAAATCCTTGAAAGAGTAGTTGTCAAACAGCTAACAGATCATCTGCAGAGGAATGGTTTATTTGAAGAGTTTCAGTCAGGTTTCAGAGCTCATCACAGCACAGAAACAGCTTTAGTGAAGGTTACAAATGATCTTCTTATGGCCTCTGACAGTGGACTCATCTCTGTGCTTGTCCTGCTAGACCTCAGTGCAGCGTTCGATACTGTCGACCATAATATCCTATTAGAGCGATTAGAACATGCTGTAGGTATTACAGGTACTGCACTGCAGTGGTTTGTATCATATCTATCTAATAGACTCCAATTTGTGCATGTAAATGGAGAGTCCTCTTCACACACTGAGGTTAATTATGGAGTTCCACAGGGTTCAGTGCTAGGACCAATTCTGTTTACATTATACATGCTTCCCTTAGGCAGCATCATTAGAAGACATAGCATACATTTTCACTGCTATGCAGATGACACCCAGCTCTATCTGTCCATGAAGCCAGATAACACACACCAATTAGTTAAACTGCAGGAATGTCTTAAAGACATAAAGACCTGGATGGCCGCTAACTTTCTGCTTCTTAATTCAGATAAAACTGAGGTTATTGTACTCGGCCCTGAAAATCTTAGAAATATGGTATCTAACCAGATTCATACTCTGGATGGCATTACCTTGGCCTCCAGTAACGCTGTGAGGAACCTTGGAGTCATTTTTGACCAGGACATGTCCTTCAACGCACATATTAAACAAATATGTAAGACTGCTTTCTTCCATTTGCGCAACATCTCTAAAATTAGAAATATCCTGTCTCAGAGTGACGCTGAAAAACTAGTTCATGCATTTATTACTTCCAGGCTGGACTACTGTAATTCATTATTATTAGGATGTCCAAAAAACTCACTGAAAAGCCTTCAGCTAATCCAAAATGCTGCAGCAAGAGTACTGACAGGGACTAGAAGGAGAGAGCATATTTCTCCTGTTTTGGCTTCCCTTCATTGGCTTCCTGTTAAATCCAGAATTGAATTCAAAATCCTGCTCCTCACATACAAGGTCTTAAATAATCAGGCCCCATCTTATCTTAATGACCTTGTAGTACCATATCACCCTATTAGAGCACTTCGCTCTCGCTCTGCAGGCCTACTTGTTGTTCCTAGAGTATTTAAAAGTAGAATGGGAGCCAGAGCCTTCAGTTTTCAGGCCCCTCTTCTGTGGAACCAGCTTCCAGTTTGGATTCGGGAGACAGAAACTATCTCTACTTTCAAGATTAGGCTTAAAACTTTCCTTTTTGCTAAAGCATATAGTTAGGGCTGGACCAGGTGACCCTGAATCCTCCCTTAGTTATGCTGCAATAGACGTAGGCTGCCGGGGGATTCCCAAGATGCATTGAGTTTTTCCTTTCCAGTCACCTTTCTCACTCACTATGTATTAATAGACCTCTCTGCATTGAATCATATCTGTTATTAACCTCTGTCTCTCTTCCACAGCATGTCTTTTATCCTGTCTTCCTTCTCTCACCCCAACCGGTCGCAGCAGATGGCCGCCCCTCCCTGAGCCTGGTTCTGCCGGAGGTTTCTTCCTGTTAAAAGGGAGTTTTTCCTTCCCACTGTCGCCAAAGTGCTTGCTCATAGGGGGTCATATGATTGTTGGGTTTTTCTCTGTATCTATGAAGCGCCTTGAGGCGACTTTTGTTGTGATTTGGCGCTATATAAATAAAATTGAATTGAATTGAATTGAATTGAATTAAATAGAACAAAGTGCAAATGCACCTTACAGTTTTTCTCAAATGTTAAAACACAAAAGCCAATCCTGTAACCCAAATGACCAGTAGTCTAAACACATTTACTAAATGTAGCCACCATATTCCAGTACCATAAACACATGTCACATGAAGACACAATTCACAAAACACAACCCTCTGTACTCATAAATCTAAACACATTTTTCCTTGCTAAAACACATGTTGCAAAACAACTCTGCTCATATTCTCAAATGAAAGCCCATGTGATGCAAAATGCTTGCCACAGTCACCAATCTTTGAACACAGGGAACACACCTGGCGTCAGTCACTACACACAACGACTCAAAATTGAAGACACCTGTTGCTAATGATGTGACCCCACCTATAAAAGCATAGTTTGGTGAAGATGCCAAACAATCACAATGGATGAAGGCATTCGAGCGTGCGGAAGGAGAAGAGCTGCAGGCCAAAGAGGAAGAGGGGTTGAGATCAGAGGAGGAAGAGGTGAAGGCCTAAGAAGAAGGAGTTCGGAGTAGAGGAGGAAGAGAAGGAGGCCAACAAGAGAGAGGAGAAGGTCCAGGTGGGAGAAGAAGACAACCTCGCACCATCATAACAGATGATATGCGAGCAACAGTAATTGATCATGTCATTGGCCATGGCATGACAATGGCTGAAGCGGGACGAAGAGTACATCCAAACCTGAGTAGGTTCACCGTGGCCACCATTATCAAGGCATTTAGACAACACAACAGGTATAGTACGCTATTGCTTTCTTTGTCACACTAGTTTTACAGGCCTGTGAAAGTGGTCTGTTACTTTACATGTAGTTTTACATATAAATCAGTCAATTGACAACACATGTTTCTTTCTTTAGAGCTGAAAGGATGCCACATAGAGGTGGGAGGGTTGCCATATTCACAGCGGCACAAGAAACCCTCATTGCAGATATGGTCCGTGAGAACAACTGCATTAGACTCCGAGAGATCAGAGACAAAGTCATTACAGATAATGTAAACTTTGAGAACATTGATGCTGTCAGCGTGTCCAGAATAGACAGAGTTCTCCGGCGCCAACAGATGAGGATGAAACAGGTCTACAGGGTTCCCTTTGAGCGCAACTCTGCGCGACACATAGAACAACGTTACGAGTATGTGCAAGTACGTATACATCCATGTCCACAGTACAGTTAGTGGACATACTGTGTTGCTTAGTGGCCTACATTACTTCTGGACAATACTGTGCTACCTGATTGACCGTTCTGAACACCTGTACGCTTTTCCATGTTCACAGAGGATAATGCAGTTGGACGCGATGGCCAGACCCCATGAGTACCTCTTCCTGGATGAGGCTGGCTTCAACCTCCAGAAACGAAGGCGAAGAGGCCGTAACATCATTGGCCAAAGAGCCATCACTGAGGTTCCTGGCCAACGGGGGGGTAATATTACTCTTTGTGCAGCTATGGGTACGGAGGGGCTTGTCCACCGGCATGCTGTCCTTGGGTTTTACAACACCCAACGTCTCCTCACCTTCCTAGAGGAGCTAAAAGACATCCTCCTGGACCATCAACAACACCATCCTAGGCTAGCACATCACATGTATGTGATCATTTGGGACAACGTCCGCTTCCACAAAACACACCAAATCAGAGAGTGGTTCACCACCAACAGTGACCACTTTTTAAACGTCTGTCTGCCACCCTACTCCCCTTTCCTGAACCCTATAGAGGAGTTCTTCTCATCATGGAGATGGAAGGTGTATGACAGACAGCCATACACAAGAGAGAACCTCGTACGGGCAATGGAGCTGGCCTGTGCTGACATCCCAGTGGAGGCCTTCCAGGGATGGATTCGCCATTCCAGGGCGTTTTTCCCGCGGTGCCTAGCAAGGGACAATATAGCCTGTGATGTGGATGAGGTGATGTGGCCCAATGCAGCTCGGCGACATGATGCCGCACAGTGACTGTGTGTAATACTGTAAAAAGACCGTGTAGACAATAAAAAAGACTTCACACCCTGATCATGTTTCCGAGAGTACTGTTGTGTGCGATAGATTCTGTTTTTGCATTGAGTTGTGTTACAGTAGTGTACGTACATGCAGGATGTTTTTATAGATTTATAGTCTTCATGTGAAACTCACAAATCTAAATGCCTAATCCTCTGCAGGGTTCTATGACGATCCGTTACTGTACAGTTTATAAAAATATGCATTGGCAGTTATGAACCAAAGAACCTTCTCACAAATTGAGCATTGTGTTTTCAATTGTTTTGCTGTAGTGTGTAATGCTGTGTATAGTGTTTACAGTTTTGACAGCTTCGAGCTGCTCTCTTGGTGTGGGAGTTTGAGTTTTGCAGTGGGAAGGTGTGGTTGTGTTTATGTAGCTTTAGAGAAGGGTGTCGTGTTTGGACATTGGGGGACCTGGTGGTAACGTTTGTGACATGTGTTTTAGCATTTGAGAAAAACTGTAACATTATTTTGCATGAAAGTTTGCAATGAAGTCACCTGCTGCAGACGTGAGGCATAGTTTTGTCTCAGCTCATCCATCTGTCGCTCCCAGACACGTTGCTTCTCCTCAAACACCTGAATGATCGCTGCCTCACTTTGGTCCAGGTTTCTGCGCATATGCTGCACCTGATGAAAGGAAAGCAGCATATGGAAGTGGAAACTCTATCAGACTGTAGGAAGGCAGTAAACTTTATGTAGTATTTGTAAAATGTGACAGATTTAATTCTCAGGTGTTTAAAGCAAATCCAAATCTTAATCTTTACAATTTTCACCTATGCGGCCATGTTCACATTGTTGCATCAATTATATCACATTATTTATAGGGTAAATAATAATAATTATTAACAGTTTGGGAGTGATACAGTTTAGTTTCATCCAAATACAATGGGCCAACCTAAGTCACATTTGATTAAAGTAAAGGAATGATCTCACATTTTTTCTCCATGTTTTTAAGTTCTGTGTACAAAAATTGAAATGTCATTAATCTCAAATGTACTGGTGTGGTAGCTATTTTGGAAAAGAAATCGGAGAATGTTAATCAAAACAAACAAAAAATAAATCAATAGATAAAATAAAAAAATTCATAAACTCATGTTCTGAGGTGAGATGGCCCTTTAAATGCTAACATGTGTCAGATATTTTTGAGCGGGCTCTGACCTCTTGCTCTTTCTCCCACAAGCGATCCTCGAGGTCCTGGATGATGTCATCCGAGGAGGGAGAGGGGCGTAGAGGTGCTGGAGCGTCACTCAGGTGGCTCAGCCTCTGATAGGACGAAGAGCTCTTTCCTGAGGAGGACCGGCCGCTGTCTGAGGCGCTGATCCCATTCTGAAGATGAGAAACACATCACGGTACATCAAATATGATAAGAGCAGGGCCCATTTAGTCTTAGACAAAGCAAGCATGGATGATGGCTGCACCTGGTAGCCAGGCTTCTCCAGCTTCTCTAGGCCTGCAGCGGCTCCAACCATGCCCAATCTGTTGATGTGGCTGGTAGAAGCACTGAGAGGCCCCAGGACTGCTGGGGGTCCACAACCAGACCCTGAGCCCGTGTAGGTGGGCAGACTGGTCAGGGAGTTTCTCCCTGAATCGGACATGCCTCCCTGAACCACTTCATTACCAGTTCCCCCTCCATCACTTCTGCTAACCCTCACTGGGCTGTCCTGATCAAGGAGCAGGGCTTCTGGGACCTCTCCTGACTCACCTCCTCCTCCATCCCTTCCTCTCCTGCCTACTCTGCCCTCGCTGAACCCTTCACTCCTTCCCTCATGCTTTCCCTCATTTCCAGCCCCTCCTGCCTGGCCTACCAGATTCTGCATGGAGTGGAAGCTCTTGGGCACCACTGGCTTGAATGCAGAAGGACGCACAAGGCCTGAGTTGTTCTGCATTGCCTGTGAAAGACAAGAAGAGGGACAGAAGAATGACAGTCAAAAAAAATGTGAGCCATATGAGCTACAGTTTACAGACAAAAGTAAAACAAAGTACAAATTTCAGCAATAAAATGATGATATTATGCATTTGAATGCTGCACCTGATATTATGTAAAGTATTATGTATTTAAAACCACTTAAAACAAGAGTTTTTGAATTTATTTCTTCCTACTAACACTCATTTTCCACGTGGCATGCATTATATTCCTCAAGTATATGTTTTTGATGGTTACTATAACTATCTGTTTTTACAGATCTCCATCCATCCATCATCTTCCGCTTATCCGGGACCAGGTCATGGGGGCAGCAGCCTAAGCAGATCTCACGAAAAACACGAGATCATTTTACAGAGCTCATGCTTTTTAAAAGTTATTGCGTGTGAACGTTAATATACAGCTTCAATAATCTTTGATATCCAAATAAAGTTGCCATCTTTTTAAAAAAAAAAAATTGCTTTGTGTTAGTAGCTCTCCACAAAAACCTCAGCAAAGAAACCATTTGTGGAAAGATGGTGCTTTATTCTGAAGATTTTGGAAAACAACATAGAAAAGATGAACTGTTTACACTGTTTCTTAATAAAATAATGAGAAAAAAAGGAAGTTTGAGTTAAAACATACTTGGAAACAATGAAATCTAATGTTTAATAGTCTTAATATAAGAGTATCATGTAAATCAGTGGTGTTTAAAACTTTCTCCTCAGAGTGATTCATTGCAATAATTTACATTCGGCTAACAATTTAAAGCTGTGTGAAATGCACAAATGTTCTGGGGGAAAAAGCTCCAGAAGAGTCACAAAAATAAATATAATTTCCCGTTCTTGCTAACTTGTAACCCAATAGATTTGTTTTGAATCCCTCTCTGAAGGTGCTGACCTGCTGTGTGTGAAGTACCTGTTCAAGTTTTCCTGACACAGGCATGATCTTGGGCGGGTTGTGGTTTGGAGGGTTGTGGTTATGGCTGGCTGGATTGTTCTCGCTGTCGGCTCTGACGGCTGCCATCTCTCTGTGCTGGTGTTGGCTCATCCCAACACTGCTCTTCTCACTGGCCCCTCGACCCACAATGTTCCCACAAACATCTAAACCTGCAGCCTGCATTTCCCTCTCTCGCTCTCTTTCCATCCTCTCGTTCTCCAGCCTCTCTCTTTCTCGCTCCCTCTCCCTCTCCCTCTCGCGCTCTCTCTCCCTTTCTATCTTCTCCCTTTCAATCCTCTCTCGTTCCCTCTCTCTGGCTCGCTCCCTCTCACGTTCCCTCTCACGTTCCAGCCTCTCCCTCTCCACTCTTTCCCGCTCCCTCTCCCGGTTCCTCTCCCTCTCTCGTTCCCTCTCTAACCTCTCCCGGTCCCAGTCTCGGTCCCGGTCCCTGTCTCTCCCCCTCTCACGCTGCCTCTCCCACTCCCTCCTGCCCGCTCCGTTGCCACAGTCCAACTGGTTGTTGTTGGACGGGGCTGTCATGGTGCATTCAGTGTTGGTGGAGGAGGCTGTTTCGGTAGGCCGGTCAGTCCCGGTACAGGTCCCAGTCCCGATACTAACACTCCCTCGTTCATCGCTAGAGGCCGTCCCGTCTGATATAGTCGCTGGGGGGCGTGGCAGCCGCTCTGCGCTGCAGCTGCGATCAGCAGGGCAACGGCGAGAGAGAGGAGGTGCTCGGGGCAGGGTGGTCCTCGTGCCCACAGACTTCATGGCAAACTCCTGCTCTCCTGCCACCCCACTGCCAACACTGCCCATAGTGGGGGTCAAAGGTCAGGATTAGAGGTTAGGAGTCAGGATTGGGGAGGGTCACAGATACATTTGGAAGTAGTGTGGGTCATCACAACCTAATGCAGGTAGTGGGGGCACACACACTAGAGGAACACAGAAAAACGAAAGGAGTTATACAATATTGTAATTGCATAATGACTAGTTATACAATAACAACTGCAGAAGAGATTCCAGCCCACATACAGGGGCAGCGTGGTCCTCCCACCATGATAAAAATGAAAAGGGTCAGATAGATAAGTCTGGACAACTGTGTGCATAGTGAGGGAAAAAAAACATAAAAATAAGACTTTCTCCAGCTTGATGATGAAATCACAACACTAATCTCTGTAAACATGTTCTAAGTAAAAGTGAAAATTCTCAAACTAATTTCAGACTTTTTTGTTTATGTTCATAAGTTATGAGATATAGTGTGAACAGGTCACTTATACCAGTCCAACACAAAACACGGACAATGCAGATTTGGTGTCCATTAGCATCACTGAGCTGGAGGATGAGAGTATGTGTCTATTGTTTGTTTGTTTTGTTAGCTTGTTTGTTTTCCCTTTTTCTATGGTCACAAATCCAGGAATACAGTGCAAAAAAAAAAAAACAGCCCTGCAACAATCACAGCCTCTTTTTTTGAGGAAAGCTCACAATTATTATTTTTTGTTTGCTTTGCATCAGATAGATGTAGTTTCATTCCCTGATTTTTTTCCCTTTGCTTCCTCCTCAGACATCACTCCTACACAATGTATAAAAATAATGGAACAATATTGCAACATAAAACAACATCTCACTTAACCCATTAAAAAAAAACTATAAAAGAACTTGACATGTACATGTGATGATGTTTGTGGTCTATTATACTTTCCTGTCAGACCTCTTTCTAAGCAACTGTGATAGAAATCAAACACCAGGAATCACAGAAATCCAGATTGAGTGGGTTTAGGGTGGAGCTGTGTAGAAATACTGTAAACACTAATCACACATATAGATGGTAACCAGTGCATTGTATAGAAGGTTATTTTCTATAGTGGGCATCTGAGAAAAATCACAGCATCCAAACTGGGCTTATATGGAATTCATTGGGTATAGAGCTAATGATGTTATGCTCAGTACATTTTGGAGCATGTAAACAGGAAAAGGACCTGTTGAAAACATTGAGAACATCTGTAGTGTGGCACAAACCAACACAAATATCACCACTTGTCAACTTATCTCCAACATCTTTATTTTGGAATCTCAACATCAAAACTGCTGCAAAAAACGTTCTTATTGCAGGACTGTGTAAACTTTGCACAAAGTGTATTCCTGTTGATGTGGCCAGTCTATTAGGTACACCCAGTTAAAGCAGTTGGATATTAGCTCTGGAATAACTTTGCATCATTGTAGAAGATGTAGTTTTTACTTCTGCGGACCTACATTACTATACTTAAGCCTGGTTTACCCACTGGGCAAACAGTGCAACAGCTCAGGCTGTTGAATATTTGATTAACAGCAAATTTATTTGCAATCATCCACCAATAATACATCTTAAATACTCCAAGGTAAATGTGTTTTTTTTTCTTTTTTGCATGTTATGCAATTAGGAGTCCAGTCTATCAGAGAGGCCTGTAAATACCCTTCCCATTTACTGTAGTCACAGTCAGTTGCGTTTATTTCCATGGAAAACATGCATAAACAAATGTGCGTTTAACCAAATAGTCACACTCAGACAGTTTACTGGTATTCTGGCTGGTTTCTAAGACTCAACAAGGATCCACAGCTCATGTTTCTCTCACAGCCTCCCAGCAGGTGTATCTGCTTCTGGCTATGTAGATAGGGTTTCTACTATTTCTACAATAAAAGAAGGGCGATGGTGTACAATTCAGCAGCAACACAAACTATAATGAAATTACCATTAAAGTGGGATTGACATGTCTCTAAAACAGCTTTAAGAAAAGCACATATATGAAAGATGTTATTTGAAGTGACCTGAACTGCACTGCAATGATTGTGGTTTCTATTCATTTTATGAGTCCCTTTCGGTGAAAGAAGACTACATGTTACACACATCTCTCAGTGGAAACCCTAATGCTAAACATAACAACATTACCATCTGAGTCCAACCTGTGACCATGGGTGAGTGCCACTTGAATCTCTTTGTGGCCTGTTAGCAGTTTACTTATTTTGTCTAGTGCAGGCCAAAAATAAAATAAAATAAAAATAAAACAACAACCCTGTAAACAAAACCAGCCACAAAACTGAACCAACATCTAAAACTGAATCTAAGAAAGCAGAATATATCACAAAACTGATATAACAGAGTGCATTCATTTTTTAGCTTGGTTTGCCAAATAAACAGGGAACTCTGAGGAGCATATACTCTGTAGAGAAGGATAAGAACACAGAAGCCTTGATATGGCCTATATAAGCTATGTTTATATGTGTATAATCTGCAGCCACCCACTACTCTGAATCGCAAAGTAGGATTCGGGATATTTTTACACCAACCAAAATCATACAGTAGATAGATCGATCGATAGATAGAGCAAGCAATGCGCTTCCCTTTCTCAGGCCATTTACTAGAGGTTTACTTCCACTTGGGTGAATAGTAGTAGTAGTAAAATACACTGCCTATCTGTCTGCTGCTCTGCCTCATTCCCCTCCCCTCACGACTCCCTCTCTCCGTTTTCTCTGCATCCCTGGGCGGCAAGGGCGGCTTTAGCAGCATCCGCATCAAGCCCTGAATCGACTGCGCTCCCAAACAATTACTTGCTAGGCCTGTGCCAAAACACAAGCGAACGACCCTCGCTGGCTGGGAAAAATGAATCGAGATTAAAATG
Organism: Perissodus microlepis; assembly: GCF_051167445.1. NCBI lineage: Eukaryota > Metazoa > Chordata > Actinopteri > Cichliformes > Cichlidae > Perissodus > Perissodus microlepis. The sequence continues at coordinate 24,433,626 of NC_140472.1, forward strand.
CAGATCGTCATTGACATTGACGACGTATCATGCAGTGGCTTTGATTTACCGATTGTAGCATCCTGGCGGTCCATCATCAAAGGCTACTCACTATTTTGCAGCTTGGCGGTTTTGTAAGATGGCAGCCCCAACAAACAATAATGTCAAAAGACAGAGACGTCAGTCCTGGTCGGTCGGGCTCTGAATTATTCCGCGTTGATGCCGTGGCTCGGTAATATTAAGGATGCTGTCTTCGACCGCTGTCAGCGTCGGATGCTGATGATGGAGTCGGTCGGTTGATACGCGCATCAGCTGAGAGACACACACCCACCTTTGGTCCCGCCCCTCCGGCTGCACGATACAAACGCCCCCTTTTGGCACTCATCCAGTGCTCTCCCCCGGGAAAAACCTATAGAGGTATTATATGCTGGACAGTTCCTCGGATGGATGGATGGATGGATAGATGGTAAATGTCAGCTTAATCTTCATAATCATAACGCATATGAAACAAAGGACACGTGATTTCTTTTGGCAATGCAACATACTCAACACTGACACATCTTTCTCCATATATTTATATGAGCTGCCCTGTAGCCTGATGATGCAGAACAAAAGGATCATTCATTTGCGGGTTTGTCTCTGTCTGCTTCTTTTTGCTCTGTTTTGGTATCTACCAGTGTCTGAATCAAATATCTGATTCTCCAGCTTTTCCTTCTCTATGATCTCCAGCCAGTCACTATTTTCGTCTGTCTGCCTGGGATGCAGTGTATTAGATTGTGAAGAAACAGAGCAGTGAGCTGTAAATCAAAAGCAGTAATGTTTATTGTGGAAAATGTGCCTAGAACGAAATAGAACCACAGATTTTAGATAAGAGTCATCTAAAATAAAACATACAGCCAAAATAATTGCCCTGGGCTACATCTTTTCACTTTTGTAATTTACAGACATACAGCAGGACTTGGGGCACCTTGGTGATGTGGCCCTGGGTTCAAATCCGGCCTGGGGTCTTGCTGTGTGGGGCTTTTTTCTTCCCATGTTTGTTTGAGTTCTCTGACTTTTTCCCAAAGTCCAAACACAGCCTCCTGAGAACCAGCTCATTCATTTATGTCCTCTGTAATGGACATTTGTTTTTGGCCTAAATCTTTTGAATTATCTGAGTAACCTTAATAAGTCCTGATCTACTAAATAGAGGACATTCCTGGCCTTCTGTTGATATCTCATGCATTTGGGTGGCCTCTTTGAGCTCCAAAGAGGCAGGAACACACACACACACACACACACACACACACACACTCACACACACACACACACACACACACACACACACACACACACACACACACACACACACACACACACACACACAGGGTTAGGTTAAGTGGTGTCTCTAAATGTGAATGTGAGTGTGAATGGATGTCTGTCTCTGTGTGTTGGTGACTTGTCCAGGGTTTACCCTACCTCTTGCCATATGCCAGATGGGATAGGCACCAGCCCCCCTGCAATACTGAATTGGATAAGAGGAAGAAGATGGACAAAGAGCAAGACTTCATGAAAAATAACAATAACACTAACCCAGTGAGACCAACTAGTAGCAATTTTATACCCTATCTATCTCACGTGAATACCTTAAGTTGTTTCTTTTGCCTTGTACTCTACCCAGGAGACAACCAGGAGAGGTGAAAATTGCTAATGTATATTAAACATAAAATAGTTTTACTGAAACCACAGCAGTAGAGTTTGTGATTAAGATATTTTTCCTGATAGGTAGGATGGCCAGTCGTCCCGTGCTTCCTGTGCTTTCTACAAACTGACGATGGAAGATAATGCTAAAAAATATTAACTAAACTCCATATAGAATCCAAAAACAATTCATTAATGCTGGTCATTCATGAACTAACAAATATCCAGTATAAGGTAATAAATCCCCAGATTTCTGTTACATTCTGAATGAAGTAACTGCAGACTTATTAGTATAATATTATCAGAATAATAGAATGAAGCTGCCTTAAATTCTTCTAGTTTTGGATTATGCTTGTTTGCACATTAGCACAAAAGTTACCACAGAATCATTTAGGCTGAGATTTGCTTTTTATGTGTGGAGTTAAAAAAGAACATCCCTTTGTTTGGTTTTGACAAACTCCACCAGCAGTCTGCATGTGCATGTATATGAATTTCATCTTAATTTTCTTAGTTTAGAAGTCTCACCGATGAGCTGATTTTCTGTATTTTCACATAATGGTCAAAAACATTATGTTTTCTTGCTCATGCTTCTCCTTAAAGGTACAGATGTTTAGAAAAAGAGCCCCAGTGCTTCCTCTAGAGGATTGGAGGCACAAATCATACAGAGAGAATTCAAAACTCTAAAGAGTGGCCACTCTGTGTACCTGAAAGCAATTAGATTTTTTCAGACTTGTTGTGGCAGGTGAAGCTCCACTAAATAAATTCACCGCATCCTTATTACGACTGGTTGCGTCTTTGTCTTAAATGCCTGCTGTGACCGACAAATAGGCAATAAGTTAATTTAATCAACAACTGCAAGCTTACCACAACACGTGTAGATGTGTGTACAGGTAGTAAATAATTAAGTAAGTATCTAAAGTAATTATCTAGTGAATTTAAGACACTTAGGTTAGTTGGAGCTATGGATACTTATAGTATAGTGTTGGCCTTTGATGTCATATGCTTACTTACCAATCTTAGTCATGCAGGATAGTAGAATCTTACCTTGAAATGTCAAATCTCTAAAGAAAAACATCCCAGTTCTCTTGTATTTGCTTCATTTTCCATGAGGGGGCAGTAGTGTTTACTTTTTCACTTGCACTCAATCTCGCAGCTGCAATACAGCTGCAAGCTTAGAGCACCATTGCTTTCAACTGAGGCATGTTCTTCCTTTGGCCACCACGAGGCGCTAATGTTTACTTAACTTAATTTTATGCATTTTATTTCTCTGCTGTCTCCCTTTACTTTTCCTTTGTTATACCGGTCACCTGACTCAAAAGAAGGCATTAATGTCAAACCCCAGAAAAAATAAAGACATTTTAATATCTTTGCAAACAAGAAGTAATAACCTGTGAGATACAAATGAACTTCCTTAGATTACTATTAACACATTAAAATGTAACTTTTAGCACTTTAACGCTGCATTTTTAGGTTGTTAAAGAAGAAGAAGATTTAATGATATAGATTTCTTTTTCCAGTCCACATTAGATTTTTAGAGGTCGAATTAAGAATTATATGCAGTTTTTTTTGTCTGCTAATGTTGGGTTATGGTGCAATGATTAGCACGTTAAAAAGGATGTGGATTTGAATCCACCAGACCAACTGGGGCCTTTCTTTGTGGAGTTCTCCTTCTCTGTCTTCATTCCACAATCCAAAGACATAGACTTTAGGTTAACTGGTGATTTTAAATGGGCTATAGCTGTGAATATGTGCCTCTATGTGTTAGTCTGTGACTAACTGGTGGCCTGTCCAGGGTATGTCGGCTGTCACTCCATGTTCTGAAAAACAGTAAATAAGTAGAAGAACATTGATATCACATGCTTCTTTCAAGATGGAAAAATATGTATTTTCTTCATGATCCCTATCATAACAGAAGTTTGTCAAGATGTCAGGCATCTACTTTAAAAACCAGAGTCCAGAATGGGTGAACCAAGTAAGTAGAGGGCTTCCTAAATTGATAGGGGATAAAAGAAAAATTAAAGAAACTGTCTCTTGTCCATCCAGGTGGTCTGTCTTCTGAACACTTCCGCTATCCTTGTGGTCGCTTCAGCTCACTCTGGGAAACTCCTGCTGGAAATAAAGAGAGTTATACTTGGGCTTCGCTTATGAACAGCAGCTGTTTTACAGCTTCACAGCTGATCTGAGCATAAAAGAACAGCTGAGTGAAACAGGGAGGGAAAGCTGTGTTACTTTTCTGCTGTTTTGTGACAGTTTGGTGAATGAAAGCACGAGAGTGTATGTATACAGAGACCTTAACTGGATATTCAAGTTTTATGATCTGACTTTCTTTGAGGGGGCCCTCAGCAGGTGGATGCCTCCAACCTCACAGTGTGTAAGTGACAGTTTTCCTGCTCTGTTGCATCATAACATGCAGTTAGAGAGAGACAGAGCGCAGGAAAGGAACAGCATGATAGAGAAAGCACCAGAACAGAGTAGAGGCAGTGAGATAGAGCAACTCTGTTCCTGTCAAGCTTCTCGCAGCTGTTCAACGTCACAACTGACTCCTGACAGACAGCCACAACTGAAGGACGAAAATAACCCTCGAGGAGAGGGCGTCTACCAACACTCAACGTCAGGGGTCAGGGGATTTCTGCCAGTGTAAAGCAAAAAATGTGACAAATTTTAAAAGCTGAAGACATCTCACAGATGACAACCAGCTTCAGTTGTGTTACTTTCGCACAAAGATAACTGGTTTTACTGACAAGCCTGCCCACTGAAGATTTTTAATTTCTCACTTAACTAAAGAGACAAAACACCAACCAACCCGTCTTCTGCATCTGTTGGTACAGTTCAAGAGGTGCTCGGCTATTTTAGTAACTTGGGTGAGGAATGTACAGTCACTGAAGAACACAGGCACAGATTGGAGGTCCTACACTAAGTCTTCTCTCATCCACTCAGACCATCATCCATTCACCAGAGTCTCAGAATCCGGCGCACCTACAATGGAGACCGTGGCAATATTTGACTCGCCTGGGAAGGGGAGAGGGTTAAAGGCAACAAAGGAGTTTTGGGCAGGAGATGTAATTTTTTCTGAGGCCAGTATTGCAGCTGTTGTCTTTGACAGGTAAGGTGAGGATGTAAGTTGTGGGTGTGGGTGGTCATTGATAGGGGATGCCTTCAAATGCAGTCTTTATGGGATATTTGAACATGTGAATAATGGATTTTCTGGCCTTTTGTTAGTCTGTAATTAGAAATTAACCACAGCATGTTGTGTTTTTATATTTTGGAAAGCTATACTGCTGATTTTTACTTAGTTTAATGGAATAAAAGCAGTTTCCTTAGAGTATGGTGCCTTGCCACTTGTAGCGACTCACTTAAAAATTTGTGCTTCTAACACACAATGCCAAACTTGACTGCCTTAATATCAGTTCTTCTCTATCTCAGAAGTGCAGATTATCCTAGTATTAATTTCCATACAAGCAATCATTATAAGTTTTATAACAGTTAACTGTATGGGTCAAAATAATCTCCGGTCAAAGCCCACTTGTATTAGTGTTTTTAATACTTCTTTAACTCACTGATGAAAGCTGTGAACACTGATTATTTATTATTGGTGCAATTTTAGTTAAACATGAAAGAGTGAACTATCAAAGCAGGTGCAAGTGCTGCTCTTTAAATGATAACTGAGTGTCGTATGCGTGTGCTACAGATTTTAGATTATGATGCCTCTCCTTGTTTTCGTTCTTCTCTTCCTCTGCAGTCTAGCAGAGCGTATTTGCCACAGCTGTTTCCGAAGACAAGAGAAGCTGCAGCGGTGCGGCCAGTGTAAATTTGCACATTATTGTGACCGAACCTGCCAGCGTGCAGGCTGGGCAGAGCACAAGCTAGAATGCAGCGCCATCAAAGCTTATGGCAAAGTACCAAATGAGAACATCCGGTAAGTGGATGGAAAGGGAAATGAGTGCTATAAAAAAAGACTGGTTAGTCTTTATTACTTACTATAGGACAACAAATGTGTAATTCAAATAGGCACTTGTATGCTATAAAGCAGTAAATGTTAATACACTTCAAAAGTAATTTAAAGATAATGTGGATTTGACTTTACACGTCCATTTCTCCATTGCTCATTTGTGTGGTCAGTGTGGTGGCCCGCATTATGTGGCGCCTCGACAAGGAGGGGAGCACGGTGTCTGACATGCAGCTGACCACACTGGACGAGCTGGAGGACCACATTGCCGACATGCCAGAGGACGACTTGAAGGAGCTGAAAGTAGACATTCACAACTTCCTGGACTACTGGCCCCATAACAGCAAACAGCACACAATTGATGATATCTCACACATATTTGGAGTGGTGCGTTTAAATGACTAAAACATATATTTGTTCGTTTTTTTTTAAAAGTAAAGTCTTTAGTAGGAAAACCTGATTCATAAATAAGACAGTTTACCTGAGACAACACTGTTTCTGCACTTAATGCCTTGATTCACAGCTGCCATGCAGCCTTAAATATTTACAGTTGTTTTATTTACCTGTAGCAGTCTTATATGGACAACATGTATGCATGTTCACATCAAAGATTGCTTGTTTTTCCAGATCAACTGTAACGGCTTCAGTGTGAGTGACCAGAGGGGTCTCCAGGCAGTAGGAGTTGGTCTTTTCCCCAACTTGTGTCTTGTGAACCATGACTGCTGGCCCAACTGCACCGTAATCCTCAACCACGGCAAGTAAGTTAACAAAAAATACTCTTCATGACAACTCATTGTTATCTACAGCTCCAAATTCCTCAAAATTGATTAAAAAGTGAATAATACTTAACGTTTTCAGAGCTTCTGTGCACGTTTATGTGCTGTTACGTGTGAATGAATGTGTGTCGGGTGTCACTTGGTGTAAAACTGCTTCCTGTTTGTCTTTCAGTCAATCGGCTGTGAATACTATGTTTCATTCTCAACGGAGGTGCGTTGCCTCATCCTGAGCCTTTGAAGTTTATTATTAGAGCACCCTTTAGACTCTGTCATTAAACAATTAAATCATTACACTTAACAATCTGTTGTAAATTTTTTTTTTATTATCAGCGAGCAGTGTTCTGTGGTGAGCACTGCATGTTTGATGTGACTCGAATATCACATCCATACATGTTCACATGTGCTACTTGAATGCTCTAACCCTTTAATTGTCTTGTTTAGTGTAACAAAAGGCTGCTAACTTTTTCTTATCTTCATATTTCTTCGCCCGTAAAAACCTTTGTCGTGTCCACACAAAGTTTTATTCGAATGCAGCTGATGTGTCACTTTGTGTGTCTGTCCGTCACACCAACACAGATTGCCGTGTGTGAGTGTAGTAGTAGCTTCTACCTTTTATACCACATTTCTCCCTATTGTTTCACCTTTAACTCAGCATAACACCAAAGTAAAATAAGACAAAAAGAGCATTTTCATACAACCTTTTTGTTAGATAAAACCAATTATTACCGTTTTGCATGTTATGCAAGGAGACCGAAATTGAAACTAACTTTACAACAAATTAAAGAAAATGAACCAGATATACGTGAAATGTTTTGCCACTTAAGTGCTGTGTGAAATAGACCGACACTCACTAATATCTCACTCAGTTGAAGGATTAGTCCTTGAACTGGACTGAAAGCCACGCTGTGGAACAGGATTTCACCATCACAAACTCAATCACAAAGCATGTGTTTCCACATCTCTGCTCGTGTTTGACTGTGATTCTCATCCCCAGGATCGAGCTGCGTGCTTTGGGTAAGATTGCAGAAGGCGAGGAGCTGACAGTCGCCTATGTGGACTTCTTGAATTTGTCAGAGGAGCGACAGAGGCTGCTGAAAACACAATATTTCTTCGACTGCACGTGTGAGGACTGCAAGAACCGAATCAAAGATGACATGAAGATTGGGGGAAGGGAAGAGGATGGAGTCAAGGTTAGTGTTCGCTTGTCTCCAGTTTAACTTCGCAAGGCAAAAGGACCAAACACCCCCCACTGCATTTAGAACTGATAAGAACAGGCGAGAAACATGAGAAGCAGTCACACAGAGACTATTTTAAGCAAAGATAAGTCTCAAGTGGATTCAGTCTTCTGTGCATTCAAACCTGCTTTTGAGAAACAGCTATTAGAAGAAATAACCAATTTTAACTTGATTTGCTGATTAATTTTAATTACTTACTTTCTTTTCTGTTTTATTTTCTAATAAAGTTTATATCCAGCTTTCAGTGCCAAATACACATAAATGTTTGTCACATCACTGAAAGTCTCAGAAGTGAGAGACACTGCTAGATGTAATCTGAATCTATGTACTCCTGTTGTAACACTAATGTGCCCTGTGTGCTTTTATAGACTATACACGGGTGTGTCACAAGTTATAAATAACTTACCAGTAGCTATCAGCACAAAAAAATGTTTAAGGAGTTTCTGTGTTTAACAGGATAAGTCTGAAAAACTGGCCACATCTATTTTGAAGTGCCAGATTGGCTGCCTAATAATAATAATGTGGAAACTTAATTAAAATTGTAAAAAAGTAAATCTTGTTTGTTGTAATCAAACATCCTGTGTGTGTCAGCAGCAGGTCAAAGGTCCTTTTCGGGATAAAAATAACCAGACTTTCTGTTTCATAATTCTAGAAAGTCTTACCTGCAATAAATAATAACTCTGAAACATTTTTTTTCCGCACATTTCTTTGTCACTTTCTAATACTTGACTTTTAAAAATCTGTCCAATGTTTTAGCCTTCAGAGGAACAAGTGAAAGAGGCAACAGATTATTGCTTTCAGATGCTAGAGAAGATGGAAAAGGCTCGATTAAATGGTGACTACCATGAGGTATTGTATCAAATCACTTAAATGAAAAAATAAAATAAAATAAATGGGTTTTTTTGATACTGTGTAATCTTTCTTATTGCGGTTCGTCTCTTCAGGTTGTGAAAATCTGCAGGGAGTGCATTGAGAAGACAGAGCCGGTTCTGGCAGACACTCACATCTACCTGTTGAGGATGTGGAGCACAATGAGCGAGGTTCAAGCTTACCTGCAGTACTTTGACGATGCTGCAGATTACGCCCGGAAGATGGTGGAGGGATACATGTAAGTGTGAAAATACAGAGGATTTTCCTGTTATACCCATGAACATAATTTATCTAATGTTGATAGAAAGAACAGGTTTTCCGCTTGAAAAGGTTAAAAACACAACACAAATCGAGTCTCATCCCTCTAACAGGAAGCTGTACCACCCGAACAATGCTGCTCTTGGTATGGCTGCCATGAGAGCAGGAGTGACCCACTGGCAGGCTGGGCAGATTGAGGTTGCACATGGGATGATCTGCAAGGCCTACGCCATTCTCATGGTTACCCATGGTCCAACGCATCCCATCACTAAGGACCTTGATGTAAGCATCACCTTAAAATTATTCAAATTAGGTCTCCTTAAACTTTTTAATAGAAATAAAATTTTCCTGGCCCACTGAGTGCTGATGTTTCTGTTCTGATTTCTTCACAGGCGATGCGCATTCAGACAGAGATGGAGCTGAGGATGTTCAAACAGAATGAGTATGTTTATCACAGTATGAGAGAGGCAGCTCTGAAGAACAAACCCATGACCATGATGCACGAGCCCAAGTCTGTGGAGGAGGGAATCAAAAATCTCTTCCACCGGAGGAAGTGATCACATGACAGCAATCAGGAGAGCCCCACCCTGTTGTTTACTGTTAACAGCTTTCAGAGTGTTGATGTTAGCCTAGCCATTTAGTCACATGACCATTTTCTGTATCACTTAGTTTTTCAGGGAAATATGTCTTTTCATTAAAAAAGATGTCTTGACCTTGTGAGTTTGCTTTGAAGATGCAAAATCCAACCACAGGAGTGAATTATAAAGTAACAAGCACTGTTATCTCTGCCCTCATAAAACTTAAAAAACAAACAAAACAAAAACAAAAGAGGCTTAAGTTCGTGCACCTGTACATCAAATAGACCCGCATCCTTTGGTGTTTGCTGTGACACTACATAAGGTCAAAAGATACAGTACAAGAAATGCAATGACAGTATGTCGTACTTTAACCCAGTGTAAAGTTTTACATTACCAGAAGATGTTGCTAGCTTAACTGATCTTTGACTGCACAGATAAAGATGCACACTGATGTTTTGATAGTTTTATTTTATAAATTTTAAAAAAAAAAATCTAACTGTCTTGCAGATTCTGGGCTAATCACCAACGTAAGCTAGATGCCAAATTTGATATAAGGGCTTTAACTAAGTTCCTGTCTGTAAGCTGTAAATATTTACAGTGCAGCTTCAAAATGCCTCAAAGTCTCCTAAATCTCCATTTTTGACAAAGCCAGACATTCTAGTGTTGTGCCAGCATTCAACCAGATTCAAGCAAGGTCTTTGAGTATCCCGGGTTACATTCATCAAGATATTTGTTACCACTAGTACTCACTAGGAAGTAGACATCGTCAATGAAAGCATCTTTTATACTTAACTCTTCACAGCCTCCACATTTTGCAGGAAAGTCTGACAAAGTTGCAAAAATGTCACAATTGCATCAACTTTAACCTTTGCCCCAACAAATTAGAAATACACTTCAAGTCCATGTACTGTAAGCCTCATATATTACATAAGGCGTGGAAATTATTAGACAAATACTGCATTATCAATTAAATGAAATACGTTTTCTGCACAGGATACATCCGTTAAGCACATTTTGTAAAGGTTTAAACTAATTTTTGACTGTTCTTGTCAATTTCAGGTTATTATGTTATTTTTTTTCATTTGATTTTTCCACTTCACCTCTTGGTATTATGTATTCCCCACACTTTGTTTACCTTTTTCAACTGGGAACCTATTACTGTTACTATGTTACTGCTTATATTTGTTTAAATAAAGTAAAAAAAAAAAAAAAAACACAAGCAAGCAAAATTTCTGAAACCACAGCCCCCAAATTAACTAGTTGGGAGTATTTTTAAACCAGCTGAGGAACTGGAGCTTGTTCAATCTAAACCAAAATGAAGCATTTAACAACAGCCTGCTGAACACATACAAGTCAAACCATGAGACAGTTGCTTTTTTTCACCCTCCTTTTATTATCATGTATAGAAAGTTACATGCGTTTGCGTGTCGTCTTGTGTACAATGTTCCCAAGAGTCAGTGTCTACAAGGAGAAGAACAAAATGCATTAAATACCAGCTAGTTAATCAACAAGGAAGACTTTAAAGAAAAGAAAGTCAGAAAAACTACTTACTGAAACGAGTGTGTTTGCATCCACCAGTTCCGTGACAGACACGATGTTCTTCAGGGTGGTCTTCAGCTTATTGCCTTCACGCTGAACCACCCCCTTCAACAAGCATGATAAATGAAGATCAGGCTCAGTAATCAACTATAACATTTTATACAGACCAAATGTGTTCTAAGTGTTTTAATTGTCATAATTGTGTTTCCTGTAGATTTAAGTTAAGTATCTTGGCTTACCTTGACTTTCTCTCCAGTGGGCGACAGTAGTTCAGCCTCCTGTCCGATAGTGAAATTGCTGACGATGGCATTTGAGCCAGTTGTGAATGTCACTTTGAAGGTGTCACCATTCTCCTCGATCTCAGCGATGCTCTTAAGATCTTTGATTTTCTGAATGATCTCATCAGACAAACCTACGGCAGAAAGCAAAATGTTTGGAAAGCATTGGTCAGATAAATTGTTATTTCAGTTCATTCAGTGCAGGAAGCTTATTAATTTTGCACAACTCTTACCAACAGCCTTCATGAAAGGCTCGAAGTTCTCCTGAGACTCAAGCTGGTATTTTCCAGAGAAAGACATGTTGGCAGGCAGTAAAGGTAAAGAAAAAGGCGAGTATCTGCCTCTTTTATATTCTCAAGCCACAGAGGATCAATCTTTAACCTCAGGTGCCTGAAATTAAGGAAAGTCCCTACTTCACTACTTCCAGTTTGCTCGCAAAAGATGGGCGGGCAGAGAGATATAAGACAAAAGTCTTCAGCATGCTGTGTTTGTTTGTTTACTGCTTTGTTGCATGCTCTGTGCCCTTCTATGCCCATAGAAGGGCACAGAGAACCAAAGCGGACTGACTGCAAAGTTAACCGAAACAAAATTGGATCAAAGGTGAACAGCCTATGAGATAATAGTCCCAACTGTTGCAACAGGGATATTGTGTCACCAGAGTTGCCACAAACACACACACACCATCATGTGGGGATCATTTGAATTTGCCAGAGATCCTTTGGAGGATTATCTGAAAGATAAAGACTCTTGTGGGCTTTGTATATTTGTTTGCCAAACACAATGCCCTAATACGGTTCAAGCTGTCTTATAAGGAAAAATATTTGGAAGGTTTGAAATACTGTAATTTTACACACAAGACTTAATCAGGTCAGGGAAAACGACAGCACTTTATACTTTCTTCAAACTTTATTTCAACATGCAGATAACAGGATGACCACAACAAGTATTCACCCCTAATTTCATACATAAAAATAGGCTATATTGACAAAGGCACTCTACAGAAGTACTGCAGGGAAAAAGAGCAAAACCAGCATCATGACAACAAACATAAAAACACAACTATGTGAACTACAAGTCCCATTTAATCCCTACAGCTCGAGAGCTAGCAGTGAGACCTTGACGTCAAGAGCAGCTCATTGGTGGACTCGATGAGGAGAACTGTGGCCAGCCAAATGCAGGAGCCTGAGGATGATGTCACCGGGGTCGCTGACATCAAACTGGCTGGTTTGTTCATCTCCTTCCTCCTCGATAAGGCAGGATTGATCTGTGGTGCAGCTCTCTGAGGCAGGGTTAAGAACAAATCAGAAGGAGTTATTACCAAAAATAGTCATCGTCTACACTTTATGATCTGTTGTTATCAGTCTTTGTGACCTGTATTCATGGACCCTTAAAGAGCAGGGTAGGGTAAATTAGGTCATCATGACCAAAGTAGTATACTAAAGCATGCAGAGCTCTATTAGGAATAAGATTGATAATTCTTGCATTATTCCTCACATTATATAAAATAACAAAAAAACAACAATGATTACAACTTCAGGTTTGGATGAAAGTCATCATGTTTACACTAGAGAATCTGTGACTTGTGCAGGTTTAGCTATACTGAACCTTGGATCGGAATAGAGACTGCACAATTTCATGAATCAATCAAGTGCTTGTACTTGATAACCCTCACTGGAGTTTTTCAAGCTGTTATAGCACTTTATAATTGTACTTCACTACATTTTAGAGGAAAATTTATACTTTTACTTCATGTTGTTTACTCTAGATACTGTGCCTTTATCAAGTGAGATGTAATAAGCTTATAAAATAGGATGTATGCTTACACAGAATACTGAACAAGCCACCCAGCTGTAAATATAATAATTACAATCAGCTTGACTGATCAGCTTAAACTATAAACTTTGCTTTCTTGTACTTTAAGCAAATATTGCTAATATAGTTCTTCTCTGCTATTTGCTTTAGCTTGCAGGATTATTTTTCTAAGTATTCTGCAAATGGTAGTGGTATTAATTACTTCAATAAAGGACTAAAATACTCCTTTTACTACTGCTTATATTTACATCAGGATTTTCTGACCTGCATCACAGCAGAGTCCTGAAGCAGCGCAGCGTCCTCCTTCAGAACCACAGGGTCGTCCTCCTGCCTGGCAGGGGGTGAGCAGGTAGTTCTCCTCCACACAGTGAGCTGTTTCCGGGGAGCCGAGCAGGCAACCAAGACCTTCCCCGCAGCAGATACTTGGCCCGAAGCAGCGGCCTCTGTCTCCGGGGCCACATGACATGCACTAGAGGTTGAAACAGATGATTATTTTTGGTGTTGCTTTGAACGTCACCATAATTTACTACCTTATAAAGCATTTTTAGGCTTTCTCAGTTTGTATTTTCTTTCTGATGGTTTTGGCCCCTGACCCAAGTTTTTCACATGCATGTCACCTAAATCTCTCTTTAGGCTTTGCATTATCTGAATAAATGAATGAAGAGAAACATGTGCCAGTTTGCTAATAATATTGTCAGAAGCTTCAAAAGCTGCAAAGTTAAAGACCTATTGGCTGACTGATTGAGCTCACCTTGCGCAGTGGTGCATCCATTATGGACCTTTTTCCTCCGATAGGGCAGTTGGAGATGTAACACGCTGAACATACAGACAGGAGAAAAAGCAGGCACACAGACACAGCAGCTCCGGTCATTTCTGCTAAGAATGGAAGAGAAAAACAGAGAAAAAAACACTTAGTAAGGCTGACCACAAAATCCACACTTCACAGAGAGCAAATGTACACACTTGTTAGCTCAAGTTCCTCTTTAGGTTGCTCTTGGATGACTGCTGATTTCTCTGTCTCATACGGTGTTGCTGGTGTGTCTTATATACTTCCAAAGCACCTTTTGAGAGTGACACAGAAACTTAAAAGCCACTTAGAAATCCTTAATGAGGCCTTTTTAATCACCTTAGCAGATGAAGCTGACCACTGTGTGGGCCAGGTCAAAGGGCCTGGTAATTGTGTGGCCTGGTTTGCTTCTTCCTATTGGAGATCATTAGTTAAGGGCTCCTGCTGCGTGACCGTGCATGTTAGAGATGTTAGGAAAGTCAGAGAGGTCAAGAAGAGCAGGCAGCGATGAAATTATTCAAAGCACGACTGGACAACAGGGTAGCACCAGTTTAATTTTTTTTTTAAAGAACAAAAAAAAGTTAATTTTAAGGATTCAACTTTTTATTACTACCCCTGGGAGATCAGGAGAGAGTGAAAAAGCTGGTTTTAAAGGTTGACAGAACATTTCTGGCCTGCTGAGCCACCATGTCGGTAAGCAATGCTTTTTGCAGAATGGGTGCTTGTAAACAAACTCAACAACAAAGCAAGAAACACACATACCCACAAACGTATATACACACACATACCCACACCTGAAAATTTCCCTTTCTATTAATAAAGTCCTTAATTCCTCAGAGGAATTGATGCACACATTGTCCAGGGCCGAGGTTAATTGGTCTCATGAGCTAATTAACACAGCTAATGATTGGCCACATCTCATAAAAGACAGTTTCACTGTTTCAATAATATGAGCTCAATTACTGCAGCTCCCTCCTGATTTACTAACTGCCACCTCATCTCAATTAAAGAGCTGCTAACATCGTCATTGTTCAAAAACTTCTGTGCCAACAGAGACGCGTGGGATGTTAATTTACTCAGATTTCACAACCAGAGACAGGTAGCTACAAACGCTATATGATGACAAACAGGACAATAAAGTGGCATTGTAGACAGACAGGCCACTCTTGCCTCCTAGTGGCTGTGCTGACGCATGTCATCTATTTGTACATTTTTCATTGCTGCTGTTTCCATTTGCCACGTGTTTTGTGGGAAGTGGAGAAAATAATGGGAATACTAATTAAGGTGATCCTGCAATTGATAACCAGAGCAACGCACACAATGCATGAAAAAATACAATTTCAAAAAGAAAAAGAAAAAAGGGAATAAAACACATCATGTCTCACATGCTTGTTTTTTTTCTCCTGTAATGTGATATATTACACGTTGCAGTGTCTCCCTGGCAATCGGCCCCTCTGTGATGAACATGTACATAACGATCAAGAACTTTTGACAATATTTATTTCATAAGCTCAAGAAATGTTCTATTTTATCTAAAAAAAATTGATACTTATTTTCTTATAAATATGAAAACAGCCAGTATTAAGATACATCTCCTTGAGCTGGATTAATGGAAAGCATTGCTATCTTCCATCACGACATGTCACTTTGCAGCTATTAAACCTAGAAATGGTGCTGTTTTCAAGTGAAACATCAGCACCCTCCTCCCCACATTCCTCCAAAGGCTATGCAAATCCCTATTTCATAGAGAAATAGAGATGTCTATCTAGTGTTTCCTTATTTTTCTGCAGGAAGGCACTAGGCTTGTTGACTTCCTCTCCCCTCCCTTCCTTCCTTCTCTCCGAAGGTACTCATCTGAAAAATGAGAACAAAGTGATTGTTCCTGTTCTCTTTCTTAAGTCAGTTCAAATGCTATCCGTGGACAGGCGGCTCATTGTCAGGAGAGTCGCAGTGCGAGCAGGAGGGAGAGAAGAGAGGCACAGGTACAACAGCAGCTACTGCAGCAGCACTTCAGCCCCAGCATCACAGAGAAAATACACACACACACACACACTCTGCTACACGCAGCTGGTAAGTTACACACGCAGACATATGCTGCAACTGCACACAGCACACACTTACATGGCACTGACTGGCACATGAGGAGGGGCTTCGGGTCTAATGGATTGTTTGGAATGCGTGGTGTGGCGAGGACAGGCTGGGGTCTCTGCACAGAGCAACTTAACTAAGAGAAGTGAAGAGGATAAAAGAGCAGGACAATGTCCAGGAGAGACCCAAAACTTTAGCAGGCGTCTAGGGCTCTTTGAAAATCCTGGAAAGAGGCAGAAAAATCCAGTTTTTGCATTTGGCAGCTTGTTGTTGTTGTTTTTTTTATTCCTGTAGATTGATTTTTATGAATTTCCATCCATGTATCTGTGAAAGGGAAATTTACTGGTAGAAATGTGTCATTTTAATGTTTTTCCAGAAGTAAAATGCTAATTATTTGTTGAGGTGGATTTAAATGTCAAAGTTTCACTGGTTTTCATTTTCATCGTCACATTAGCTTTTATGACGTTTGTGTTGTAAGAATGCATGCAAAGCTGGATGCAGATGTTGAGCTGAAATACTTGCTGATCCTTGATTTGAGATCAACATTTGCTTTCAATTCATCAGTTAAAATGTTTGTCAAGCAAAAATGCCAAAATGTGATGGAATTACAACCTCCACATTACGAGCTTTTGCTATTCTTTTCTTTGCCTTGCGTTACTACAATTTTTTTAGTTTTTGCCAGAAAAAATGAGAAAATGTAAGACGTCTCCTTTAATTTCTGGAAACTGTAGCAGGTGTTTCCTTAAAATTTGATAATCATAAATTGAAGCCTTGGGTATTTTTAAAATGTTTACATTTAAAAAGCCAACAGGTATGTAACCTGTGACAGACATGAAGTGGAAACTGTAGTCATGCAAGCAGTGGACTGATACAGGTCTCAGCAGTTTCTCACTGATAAGCACTACAGTGTTAACAGGAATAGAATTAATCTGCACCACTATTTTGAATGTCATGCAGAAGTAAGATAGTTCCCCTCTGACTATCTTCATCTTTACATCCATTACAATCATCTATTCTATATTTCTATATCATACAGATGCAAACTGCAGTTTTGTGATTTTTCTTAACTGAACTCCAGTAAAGGAGAAAAGAGGAAGCTCTTCCTGGCTATCAGTCCAAAAAAAAAAAAAAGAGAAAAAAGAAGGATGAAGAGCGCAGAGAAAAAGAGATGGAGAAGCGAAAAGGGGCCAGGAGGTAGAGGCGAACTTCTCACAGATAACTTCCTAATTTCAGACAAGGAGAAGATCTGTGAGAAACGAAGAAGTGAAAGGTTTCAGGTTGAAACCTGAAAGGTGTGGGTGTCAACGCCACACCGTGCATGTGTGTGTCCGCTTGCATTCCTTCCACAGGAATCTTCAGAGAAGTGGTTTCATGTCATAAATAGAAACAGGACACAGTTTCATTTGATGCACTTTTGTCAAGTCTTTCTCCAAATGTTACAACTGGAAATATATGTAAGCAGTGGTGGAAAGTAAACACATTCAAGAACTGAACGTGAAAGCAAATGTGAGGTATTAATAGTTTATTTACTTTCTTATTTGTATAGATTTTATTGGACAGGTGTAGCTACTTGCTATTTTTCAAATTAAGAATTAAAATAAATGCATATGATGGAAAGTATAGTACTGATTTTCAAACCAGTCATTCACAGTGTATTATTTTGCAAAATGCCAATGCCCCTCATAGATATGAGTTCCTGCTTGAGATTTCTGAGGTTTAACCAGCTTGTTTTTGCACTACGTTGTTTTTTGCTAAGTCCTTTCTTCACATTCATGATGTTTTTCCCCATCAATGTCAAGAAAGCATGATAAGATGGATGCATTTTTTGTGTAGTCAGTAGCAGTTATTTCTGATTGTGTCATTCTTGTAAAATTTTAAGTGTATAAAGAGTCCCATTAAATACGTGTTAATGTGTGAAACATTTAAAACTAGTGGATACTGGGGACAAATGTAATATATTTTTTAAAAACATTTTCCTCACAGGCTAATTGAAATACACTTGTCATCTGCTGATAAACAAAACACAAATGTGCACCAACTAATAGTACAACTGATATCTTGTCAATAATGGGAACAGGGCTAAAATACCTATTTTAATGCAAGAAACCAGAGTTTTACAACTGAGCCCTTGATGGGGGAAATAGTAACAGAAGAGGGTGGAAAATGTAACACTGAAAAAATACATCATACTAACTGGGTAAATCTCAAACAGAAGCAATCTTCAAAGTAATCACCTTACTAACTAAAAATGTTCAGCCTTTGTACTTTCAAATTTATTTTGATATCAGGCAATCTGTGTATTCAAGGCAAACATCTCTTTTGATTTTTCCAGAAACTTTGGCGACTATTCCAGAACCAACTAGATTTTGATTCTGTGAACTGAGTTAAAAGTACATTTAACCCAAATGCACAGACGATACGATGACAGAACAATTTCTAACCTGACATACATTAATAGACATCACAGATATTAATAGATCCTACCAATAATAACACAAAAGGATCACGTGAAGAACATATTAATATATTTATTTAAAAGGACCAGAAGTGAAATATATAAAAAATGTATGTATATGATATAATGCATGACACATGTATTGCACAAACAAACTGACACTTTCTTTCTGTCAGTAGTTGGACTAATATTGTTTTTTGAAATTTTGAAATGTCATTTTAAATGTAGTTTAGTCAAATATTTCTATTTTCTCATCACCCTTGTCATCACCACAGACAGACATAGTGCCTGCAATTGTAAATGTTACAAGTATCACTGATGTCACACCAATGTTGCTGACTTGCATTCTACTGTGGTTGGCGACACTGATATTAGTACTGGTTGTTCGTGTTAGTTTCTAACATATAGCGAGGACAGAACAGATGCAAGTCTAAATGCACATTATTTGAAGGCAGCAGAAGAAAATACATGTAATCACTCGAAGTTGGTTCTGGTTTCAGGACTTGCTTCGTGTTACTGTTACTCTTCTTTAAACCAGTCAATTCCTGACTTTTACTCTTGTAAATTCCTGAAAGAAAATTCATTTTATACTGGATAAAGTATTGGGATAGTTTTTGATGCTTCAGTTTTTCTGTGTGATTATGATGAAACTGTCAGGCTCACTCAAAAGTTAAAAGGAAAACTTCAAAGATCCACATTTTATATGAAGAACTAAAAAGCCCTTTATTTTTATGTCATGTCTTGCTTGCCTTCTGCATCATCAAGTGGGCTTTGTAAGCTCACAAGTAGTTTTAACAGACTCCCTCTAGTAAAAGAATGATTAAATACTTTCTTCCCTGTTGTTACTGGAGATATTTAACAACTTCTTTTCCTTTTTCATGCAGAAAGAAGATGGAAAAAGATAGAGTAAGCATCTCACCACGAAGAAGTCCTCTCCTCCGAGAAGAGCTAAGACAAACATCTCAGCGCAGTTTCTACCTAAGTCCAGCTCCGCTCTTTATTCAGCCCCCCAAATTTTCTCCTGCTAGATATCCCAGCATATCACCCACCAGAGATGCCTACAGTGCTTTTAGTCCACCTGTTTTCTTTCCCATGCTTGGCCCCAGTTACACCCTCAAAGAAGGATCCCAAAAACGCAAAAGGACTCCCTTAAAAGTGGATGGCCATGAGGGAGGTGAATCTCCTGAGAAGGAGGCAGAAGAAAGCCGCAGTAAGAAGACAGTGGACCTGCCGCACATTCCCTTTTCCCTCCCACCTCGTCCTTTTCCGTCTCCATCTCCAAAACCCATCCCTGGCATGATCGAGCTCAACAGCCTGCAGCTTCAACACAGACCTCCAGATGTGAATTTTCCTGTGCAGGTAAAACAGGAGCCACTCAGTCCTTCCCCCATCTGGCCACCCTCTCCTCTGCTTCTTCACCCTCCCTACTTCCCACCTCTCCACCACAGCTTTCTCCCTTACCCCTTCTTTATGCCTGGCCCTATCATGCACCACCCCCCTGGTGGTTTCTACCCCAGAGAGGACCTCCGCCCCAGTCATAGCGCCCGTGAAGGAGCTCCTCGAAGTGGTACGAGCAGCGCTGAGAAGCTCGGTCTCAATGTTCACGTAGATGACAGCTACTATGTGGACGTTGGCGGAGACCAGAAGAGATGGAAGTGTCGAATGTGTGAGAAGTCCTACACATCCAAGTATAACCTGGTCACACACATCCTGGGTCACAACGGCATCAAACCACACGGATGTCACCTGTGTGGGAAGCTATTTAAGCAGCTGAGCCACCTGCATACACACCTACTCACACACCAGGGAATGAGGCCCCACAAGTGCCAGGTGTGCCACAAGGCCTTCACCCAGACCAGCCACCTGAAGAGACACATGATGCAGCACAGTGACGTGAAGCCATACAGGTAAATTATTTTTACATACAATATGTCAAAGAGGTAGAGGTAGCCATCGTGATGTTGAGTATCTTGGCAGTCACCGTCTTGGTGTTCTGAAGCTGGAGGTAATGAATAAGTGGTGAAACCAAACAGATGTCGATCGCAAGCTAACCCTAACCTTCTGAGGTCACAAATCACCTTAGCAGTTGAGTTCCCTTCCCCTTAGACTTCCATACAGTTGGACTATTTGTCAGCCTGTGGAGTGGCCTCCTGTGTAGAATTAGGCTTATAATCTACTTTTTACCAGCTTTACACCAGCTTTACTTTCATTTCCACTCATTCCAATATATTATATAGAGTTTCTGCTGTTTAATGCCTAGATTTCCTGCTCATTCACACTTTTTCTGCACCTCCAGCTGCAGTGTGTGCGGTCGAGGTTTCGCTTATCCCAGCGAGCTTCGAGCCCACGAGCTGAAGCATGAAAAAGGTCAAGAGAATGTATGTGTGGAGTGTGGTCTAGACTTCCCCACACTGGCACAGCTAAAGAGGCACCTGACCGTCCACCGAGGTCCCACATTGTACAGGTGAGCTCATTTCCTTCCTTTCATATTCTTATGTTCATATTCTTGTTATTGTTTAAAGTAAGCAGTTAGTTGGCTTAGCACAGCAGCTCAAGCTCCACCCATTGAGGACATCCACTAATTCTTTCCAAGAAATAGATTTTTTTTTTTTTTTTTTTTTAAATTAGGCTAACCTCTTGCTGGCTATGGCCTCAGATTTTCTGAGCAATATTGATTATTCGTGGAACTCCTGCCACAAAAGTGCATTTTTATATATGCATTTCCCACATTGTTGAGACATTCCAGCAGGCTAACTGCAAATGTTGGTTGCTGTGTGTGCAGGTGTACGGAGTGCCAGAAGACTTTCCAGTATCCCAGTCAGCTTCAGAACCACATGATGAAACACAAAGACATCAGACCGTATATATGCAGTGAGTGTGGGATGGAGTTCATCCAGTCGCACCACCTGAAACAGCACACGCTCACTCATAAAGTAGGTGTATAACAAAAGGATTAAAAAATGAAAATTTAAAGTTTTTTTTCTCTCTTGTTTTTTAATGGCATCCAAGAATTATCAGCTTGCCCAGTTTACATTTTGGATAGTAAAAATGTCAGCCATGAAGCAGTTTCCTCTTGAATTTTGACTGAAGCTACTTTTAACTGCTTAACATCCAGTTTTTATTCTTTAGTAGCATTAGAGTTTAGACAAACCACCTGACTCCACAAACCGTTTATACACGTCCAGTATTAGCATGCCCAAGCTCTAAAATGCACAACTTATTGTTTATACCATTATATTTACAACTGTAGCAGCGATAGTTTCATCAAATAGATATTTTATATTTCGTAAATAAATTTAAATGCATTTCCACTGGCACTGCCTGGCATATTTGTTATCAGGGGACGATCTGGCCTCTCTAATGCAAACCAGAAGAATGACTCGTCTTTCTCACACCACTACTTCCACGTTATCTTGTTCTTCAGGGGGTGAAGGAGCACAAGTGTCGCATCTGTGGTCGTGAATTCACCCTGTTGGCCAACATGAAGCGTCACGTCCTCATCCACACCAACATTCGGGCCTACCAGTGCCACATGTGCTTTAAGAGTTTCGTCCAGAAACAGACTCTGAAGGCTCACATGATCGTCCACTCGGACATCAAGCCCTATAAATGCAAGGTTGGTCGAGTTTGGCATGTGAGATGTGGCTCTTTCTTTTGGCCTTCTGTACAGCAAATTTCCCAAAGGTTCACGTGTTCGAATGACAAAGCACGTTAGTGGCCTCAGTAAGTATGACTCATGTCTGCGCTGTCAGGTGATCTCATTATGGATTGACAAAGTCCATAGGAGAAGAAGAATATAAATTTGTAATTTAACTTACATGACCCGAAGCTTTCCCTGGCCAGTTAAAACCTGCTCTGTATTCAGGTGTTGGAGGTCAGTATGCCACATTTTGTGTCCATATGTGTGTCCATGAAGTCGGTTTGGCAGGAATCAATTATTTCATTTAAATACGATTTTTTAATTATAGAGAAACTCTTATTTTTTCCTGAAGTATAGAAAAAGTAAATAGTAAATTGCACAGTAAAAAGTCACTCCCCTCAGCAGGAAAACCACAGAACTGGCAACCCAAGTGAAGACAGGATTATCAGTATGACAAAAAACTAGCCCTTTCCTGCCCTATCACAACAAAATCAAGCCACAGTGTTTCTACACCATATGACTGAGCTAGTTTTCAGCAGTGTTGCTCTAAAGGGCAAACTGGTAAAAGTGTAACATCACATTTGTAGGATATCATTATGAAATTGCTGTTAGCAACCACTAAACCACAGTTTAAGCCTCCAACAAAAAGAGAAAATGAAGCAAAACAGTTTGCCAGGTATGTCTGAAAGCAGTAAAATCATCTACTGTGACTTATAAAGTTTAATATTTATCTTATCACACTGAAATGTAATCCCATGTAGCAAAGGGCTTGATGTGGAACATTTTTGGGGGGCAGAGTGAGGATAGCTATTTCCACTCTTCTTGCTAAGCTAAGTTAATGAGCTAGACACGTGTGTAATGCACAAAATGTTATTTTATTATTACATTTACAGGAATACACAAATCATGACATCATAAATGGGCCTTAAAAACATAAAACAGCTGTTAGAAAAATGCAAGCTGTAAAACATATATATTTATTTACATATGAAGCAAATACATACTTTCACTGGTAATCAGTAGAAGGCACAAACTGTAGTAAGATGAGAAGCAGCAGGTCATTGTTAGCTACAGGTCTTGTTGCTATTTCAGTTTCATTTTATGCCTTTAATACTCAGTTATTTTACTATAAGGAGTAAATAAAGGAATCTAAAATGCAAGTGTCTTCCTTTTTGCAAGCTACACAAACCAAGTCTTGATAATCACAGCCAGGAACCAGACTTGTAATTTGTAGTGGCAGCTGCTGTTAAAGAATTTGTCTGTTTTGACCTTGGTTTTTTGGTACAACTTGAGGACTGAGACGATGACCAGATAGCAGAGAGGCTTATGGGAGTGGGAGCCTCCTTGTCCATAGGAAGGATATCGCCGCACAAACCGCCTCTCTAACAATGGCCCGCCGGCCTCCCCGGAGAACAAGCCCCGCAAATAGATTTCATCTCGCTTTCTCTGCTGCTGGAGGCAGCTTCCTGTTTTCTCACGGTCCTCTTGGACAGTTTACAGTCCCTCTCTCCTCCTGAAGGAAAGGACCACCCTAATAAAAAAGAATGCAGAGGAAGGACAGCACAGGAGTTGCCCTTCCCTGTTCTCCTCCTGGCCCTGTCTCAGTGTTGCTTCCTCTCTCTCTCTGTCTTTTTCTTTCTGTTTTTCTTGTGTGTGTGTGTGTGTCCTTGCTTGTGTGTGAGGGGGGGAAGACAGAGAGGAAACGAGGAAAATAACTATAGAAGGAGGGAGAAAGAATGTGTGTATGTATGCATGTCTGAAAGACTTCGCATTCATTCATGATTACGTGTAAACTCTGCAACTCAGCATCTGAGAAAATTAGTCATCTAACAAAGGAGATCTGGTAGAGAGAGAAAAATAACAGGTAATTAGGGCTTGCCTGTTATTGTTGGATGTGGACACAGTGTTTACTACAGCCACTGATGAAAAGCTAGAGTATCACCTTTAATACTCGATTCTTACACTTTGAATTTGAATCAGAGAAATATGCTTTGTTTTTAATCACTCCATTCATCTGACCGCTGCAGCTGTTACAAATCAGCTTAAAATATTATTTTTATTGCAGATAGTTTATAAGGTTTGTAAGGTATTAATGCTTGTGTGTGTTTATATTATTCAAATTGTAGCAAAAATTCTAATTCAGAATTTTACATTGAATTGATAACATGTAAATTTTAATACAAAAATATCTTGGCCTTTTCACTTTTCAAGCCAGAAAATGGGCAACTGGATGGGTTGTTAACATAATATTCACTTTTTTTTTTAATGACTTGAAATAAAAGCAAGAGATTAAAATGTACTTACCTGAGAAACCTTGCGAATGATTCAGGATGCATAGCCTATGCATCACTGTTAATAATGTGTCAAATTAAACCCGAGGTCTTAATGAGTTCCTAATATCTGGACATGTATTCTCTCTCTTCTCTTTCAGCTTTGTGGGAAAGAATTCAACAGGATGCACAACCTAATGGGCCACATGCATCTCCACTCAGACAGCAAACCCTTCAAATGCCTATACTGCCAGAGCAAGTTCACACTGAAGGGGAACCTCACCAGACACATGAAGGTTAAACATGGTGTCATGGACAGAGGCCTGGATGAGAGACGTAAGTGTGCACACACTGCTGATGATGTATATTGTTTATGTATTTTAGTAAAATTTGTTGTTAAATGTAACTTTTTTTTCTCCCTGTGATTTCAGTATTTAGGCAAAGAGGGCGTTTCTGTCTGACCACCCCGATGGACCTCCTCACCCACTTCAGCCAAGAGGAACCGTTTGACCTCTCCCAGAAACCCCCAGGTCTGCCCAGCCTCCGTCTCTCCCAGTCTGATGGTGAGAGCGTCCCGGGAAGCTCCTGTCAGGAGGAGGAGGATGAGGAGAGTTTGTACAGAAGGAGCCAGTACAGCCCTGAAGTAGACCACCACGAGCCAGCAGGTGATCAGTACATCCCTGAGCTGGAGGAAAGAAGGCAAGGATCTCCTGGTGAACCGAGGGAAGGCAAGAGACAGAAACAGCAGAAGTACCAGGAAAGTTTAGAGGATGAGACGTTTGAGAGGGAGTCAGGAGCAGAAGGTCAATCTAAAGTTCCCAGAGGTAACAAGGTGCAGCTATTGGAGTCCGAGACATCCTATGAATCAGATGCAGAATTAGGTGAGCAGGTGTGCCGCCAAAAAATGGTCCGTAGACAGTCATATGAATATGACTCAGAAGAAGAAGAAGCACATCAGCAAGAGCTAGATGAACCAAAACAAAGAAAAGAAAAGTTGGATAACTTTCGCAAGGCCATCGATGTGGAAGAGACAAACAAATACGAGCGCATTGCTCAAAGAGTTTACGGGTCAAACGGTGAAGAAGACAAACATGAAGAAAAGTGAGCCAAAGACTCAGAAGATAATTAAATGTGTAGCATTGTTTCTTGTTTAAAACTAAGTGGTTGTTTTGGAGGGCAACGACAATATGTATGCTTCCAAACATCTCTGATTAGGGACGCGTGGTGAGTAGCAGCGAATGAACTTGTTGTTTATTACCAGAGCAAAAAAATCAAGAATAAATACAAGCTGTGAAGAATATTGCATGTAAAAAACATATCAAATTATCATTAATAGTGACTGACAGAAGCTTTGGCTGGAAACGTGCGATGTAAATAAAATGCAAACAGATATTTAATGTTTTAGTTTTTTACAAATCATTTTGAAATGTTTCTTAAATATGTAACTCTGTTTTGTCTCAGAAGCTAATCTGTGATATTAAAATTTTAAGTGTTACTGATCACACCATTGTACATGCTCTACTCTTGTTTGTGTGATATTGTTCTAAAAGTCAGCAAAAAACTGGATGAAAAATGTTTTTGACAGACACAATTGAAAAAAAAAAGCTAAAATGATTTTGTTTTTTTACATTCTATGTCTCGATTGTTTTTTATCTACATGCTCTTTTTTGGAGATATTTCTGTGTTTTATTGCAATGTTGGTGATCTGA
Source organism: Perissodus microlepis (assembly GCF_051167445.1). Lineage (NCBI taxonomy): Eukaryota > Metazoa > Chordata > Actinopteri > Cichliformes > Cichlidae > Perissodus > Perissodus microlepis. Next base: position 24,459,526 of record NC_140472.1, read on the forward strand.
ATATGATTCTGATGAATAAATACTGAAATAAAAGCTTGAATACACAAACTTGATGCTTTTCTCACTAAATGCCTTATAAACATCGCTGCAAATGTTTTTAAAGCACATGAGCCCAGATGCTAAATTTCGATTCTCAATGTCTCGCACATACCGAGCGAGAAATGATTGCTGCGAGTTTCAGAAAGCTTGCCTCTCTCCTCCTGCTTCTCTTTCAAAGCAGAGGAAGAGGAAGAGAAAACACCTCTCCCCTTCTCTCTTTTAGGTTGTGATCAAACAGCAGTGACGGACACAGTGGGTGTCCCAGACAAAGGCTTCATATGTCTGTATGACTCAGAATAAAGCATTGTTTCTCCTCGTTGCAGAAGTCTCACTGAAAATAGAAATACTACATGAAAAAAATGGAAATTGCAATATTGCACAGTGCGCTGTGTGGGATAACTCGCACTTAAGATTGCTGGATTGTAAAGAAATTAGCAAAATGTGACTATAAACATTACTTACTATGCTTCAGTCCACAGTATGTGCTGTGGGCTACATCTCATATAATCATGCCAGTTCAGGTAAACAGTCATTTCTTGTCAGATGAAATGCAGAACAGCAGCTTCTCTATTTTGACCAGCGACGACCACCGTGTCCAAAAGAGCGAAACTGCAAACAGTTTGAGGAAGTTCTCACATCCTCCTCTTCTTTCCTTTCCTCACCTACATGTTTCAGTCCGAGCCACTTGCCTGAAGAGAAACCACAGAGAGTCGGCTGTATCACCATCTCCTGTTCACAGTTAGCTCCTCTTTATCTAATCTCCTCTGAAAAAGCATGTTGATCACGTTGAGTCCATCACTTTTTCGTGAACTGAAACTTGAGAGACAATGAGAAGCCAAAGATGAATCAGACACAGGGGAGAACAGGTAAATACGTCTCGGGTGGGAAAATGAATCTCGTGGTTAAAAACAAAAAAACAGCTCGAGTTCTGTGAAAACACTGACCATAAGCATCATGCCTTCAGTGGTTACTCAGAGACAGCCAAATCACACAACCTTTGTGCTATGCTCTATAAACTGAAGAAGAAAGTAGTTGACCAACAGGAATAACCCTCTAAGCCAGGGATGGCAAACTCATTTTACCTTGAGGGCCGCATTCAGCCTACTTCTGTTGCGGGCTGGAAGAGTGAAACTGCACTTCCTGTCAGTGTTCAGCGTTCACGTCTCAGTTTTTCTACAAGATAAATGTGTAAAATTATAAAATAGAATTTAAGTGTTTTCGCAGGTCTTTGCAATCAGGGAACAAAGAAAATATTCATTCTAATTAACACACATAGAAAATTATTCAGGGCAGCGCTGTGGTCCGGCACTATCACCTCCCAGCAAGAAGGTCCTGAGTTTGACTCCGCCACCAGGCCGGGGCCTTTCTGTGTGGACTTTGCATGTGCTCTCTGTTTTTGTCTGGGTACTCTGGCTTCCTCCCACAGTCTAAAGGCATGCAGTTAGTGGGGTTAGGTTAATTTGTGAGTCTAATGCACTCATAGGTGTTTCTCTTTGTGTTAGCCAGGCTGGCTGGCACTGTCCAGGGTGGACACTGCCTCTCAGCCTATGGTAGTTGGGATAGGCTCCAGTGCTCACCTCCCCCCATGACCCTGATAAGGATAATCCTATTCCCATTTTTCCAAAACGTTGCTTTACCCAAACCATACTGTAGGTTGTGCTAGGGTTGTCATCTGTCTTAAGTCCAATAAATTATTGTTATGATGTTTTCTGTTTCATAATACTGTGATTAAAAAGTTGAGTCAAGGACTGTTTCGGAAAACATTTTGTAACTCAAATGGCTGATAATGACAACAGTTTAAAAGTCTTGGAAAGAAAATTCAACTAAACTTATGAAAAAATAGGAGTCACAACACTTGGCTGGAAAGTTGGGCTGTATATTACAGGGCGGTTCCTGTCCTGCTATCCTGTTTCATCCGGAATGTATTTGAATACTGTTATATAAGCAGGCAAATTACAGCAAGCTGTTTTGGGGTTTTTTGTAGGTTTTTTTTTTACACAATAAATGTTTTCCAAATCATGCACATTCAAGAAGGAACTCAGGATGAGTTGATAACCAGACTGAGGATTAGTAACTTGTAACTTTTTATAATGTGGCTAAAATAGTTTCTCCTTTTAGAGATTCTTATAATTGTCTCATTGTGTAATGTACATTTATTTAATGTCTTAAATACAAATTAAATAAAATTCAGACTATCACGCTGCTCATCCTAGCAAACCTTATATGATAAATTTATCCATTATATTTTGCAGACACATACTATTGGTCAAGCATGCATGTGTTCAATGACAGTTCACATCTATTGCATAAAAAGCCTCCCTACAAAATGCTTTGTCATTCCCTGTATAATGCAGTTCTTTTATCACATCGCACCAACTTGCACCAACATCCTCTAACACTATGGATGAGAAATAAAAAAGGGAAGCAGCAAGGGGATGCCCGTAAGCAAGATCCTGAAAACAAATACTTCTGATTTTTTTTTCATCTCTAAACCACAAACATACCTTTTTTAACATGATGAGAGAAGTGTGGGTTTTAAAACGTGATTTTCAATAAAGGTTCTGTAGACTTTGTATGGCCTTTTGCATAATGGCAAAACAGAAAGGCACAAGATGATATCAGAAATCCCAGTAATGGAACTGAATGGTACACTTCTTGTTTACTTGTAGTGACTACACTGTAATGCATCTCAGGTACAAATTTCCTGTTTTGCTGGTCACTGAGAAAATGAGATGGTGCTAAAATTCTTCCATGTTTTGTTTAACAGAGTGGTCCCACCCTAGTCTCAACCTGTCACCTCCTTTGACCCACAGCCAAGGAGCTAACTGTAATAATAGCTGAGGGCTGTCCTCCTGCAGCTGAACAAAAATACTGGCTGACAAACACAGAGGTGACGGGGGCAACAGCTTTTTACAGACAAATTAATGCACATTTAGGTAAACAAAGTAAGACAACTCAACTCCACATTTATGTCCAACTTCCTGCTTAATTTTGGTGGTTTGCTAGTATTTTTGGGGCTGCCTGCAGTCTAATGGACATGAGAGGACAGATCTAGTAAGCCCTATTGAAAAGCTTGATGAAGCAGTGGTGCTCAATAACTAGCAATGGAACTCTTCATGGCTTTATGTGCAACACAGCATGGCAAAGTGAAGCTCCTTCACTTTTACAGCTGTGTGTGTTTTCCTGTTCTGTCTCTTTCTTATATGAACAGTGCCCTCTATTGTCAAAGAGCAGGTTCTTCTCAAGTATTTCACTCTCGCTTGCAACATAGAATATTATTTATGTTTAACAGATTTTGGGAGTGACCAAAAGTAGCTTCTCTTTCATTTTGATGTGACTTTAATTACCAAAGCCAACCAAGTAATATGTAAACAACTGAATCCAAAAAATCCCCAAAATGTCAAAAATAGAATTCGGGGAATATAAACTAATATTAATGAATTACACATACATCACACCAAATGTAACAAGCTGCAAAGTATTATAGCTTATTATTTAAGATAGATAGATAGATAGATAGATAGATAGATAGATAGATAGATAGATAGATAGATAGATAGATAGATAGATAGATAGATCAACTATTTGTTGGTTAAATAAAAACGTTTTCAAGTTATTTTGATCAGGAAATGTTTATCTCTTTTCATCTACACGTGCTTGTACCAAAGTGGAAGTTAGCTGTCACGGCTGGGGCAGCAGTCGTGTTGTGGAATGAAAGGAGGACCCAAAATGCAGGCAGCCGACTGATGATATGAGTGAGAGTTTATTTACAGGTGACAGTGGCAGGAACAGACAACGAATCATGAGACATACTAACGGAAACCTAAACTGGGAAAACTAAAGAGCAACTAGAAATCCTCAGGACACGGGGTGAAAGGCAGAGAGACGCAGACTGACGGAGGATACCAAAAACGCAGAGATACACAGATGAACGCAGACGAGCCGACAACGAACACAGACCGACACCCACTAAATATACACACACAAGGTAATCGGGTAATCACACACACAGGAGGGGAGAACAGCTGATGACTGGAGGACACAAGCTGAACACAATGACAACAGACACAGACCTTCAGAATAGAACAGGAAATCCAGAACACGAGCCTTCAAAGTAAAACAGGAAACACACAGACTGTTTTACAACACAACACGGGGACATGAACAGAGCACCGAGGACAGACACAGGTAGGGCTGATAAAACACTAAACGTCAGGTTCAACCCTAAACTAATACAAAATCAGAATAAACACAAGGCACAAAAATGAACTTCAAGGAAACACAAAACGCTGGGTCAAAATGACCCAGGACCATGACATTAGCAACCTTGTGGTGAAACTTGTGGTTAGTAGGCTGGAAGTGTGTATTCTCTACATTATCTGCAAGTCATTCCTGATAAATTTCAGGAAATCAAAACATTTCCTGTAAAGTATTTTGTTGCTTGGTGCACACAGCAAGGTAGAACAGTAAAAATTATTAGATTAAGTTAAATTAAATATCAATAATATCTAATTGTAACTTCATTAATAATTAATTGAATCATAAAAATGTACGAATTGTGTTTATAATATATTATTATTGTTTTTAAATTTTTTTGTTTTAATTTGTTTTTACAGGTAGCAACAAAAAAACAAAACAAACAACAACAACAAAAACCAAACCAAAAACTTTTCTGCTTTCCTGTTGTCACTTTTGGTATAATCCACTTTTGCCATAATCCACTTTTGCCTGTCATCAAACTCCCCCGGCGCCTGCCACGAGATGGTATCGTCTAATATGGCAGCCTCCGTGTTGAAGCGATGTGCGACTGCTGCTGTCAAAGTTAAAAGTTTATCTCCGTCTCTTTCAGGTAGACACATCATGCATTTGGTTAAGACTCAATATAGAGTAGGATTTAATTTTAGTTTCATATTTAACGTCTATTTTTTGTTTTTTACGGTCAATATTTGAATGTTCATAGAGGTGGAGCTAAATGCCCTCAGTTCATGGTAACGTTAGCTAACAACATAAAGCTAAACTAACCGGCATTTGAGTTTTCCTGTCATTTTAAAGCCATGAGCAACTCATTTGCCCAAATATTTGATTGATGTGTGCATTTCTCTTCACAGCGCGACGATGGTTGCTTTCAGCAGCTTACACAGACAGCAAAATGTGGGAGGCGAGAGAGAAAGATCCTCAGAACCTGGGTAAGAGTTAAATCTCCACATTACACACATAATGAAAAGACAAGCAAACAAAGGGCTTGTCAAGATTTGGATCATTATCCAGGGAAACGTAGCATTTTCCACCAAGTCAAGAAGTGTCAAACTAATAAAGCAATAAGACTGACTATAATGCCCTTAATTCCAAATAATTATTAAAGCATTAATAGTTTATTGCCTTTAATAAACTGTTTAAAAAACAGATTATAAGCAGCCTGAGACGTGTAAAGAAACCTAAGTGCCACTTTCACTAAACATGGCACTACATTCAGTTTACTGCACTTACAGGTTGTTTTTTTCTGCTTTTGTGTCTTCATTTTAAAACAACAAAATCTTCTCATTTTGGGACTAAAACATACAAGTGCATCTTTAAACAGCATGTCGAAATCTAGAAATACTTTTAACTTTACATAGATTTGCTGCTCCTGCGCTGGTCCACCAAGAATGCATTTTATTTAATATTTTTCTCTATTTAGCACTTTCCTCTTCCAATCACACACTGGTTGTTATTATTATTTATTTATTTTTTCGACCCCTACACATTCACAAATGCTCACACTCAATTGGGGCAGCTTGACGTTCAGTATCTTGCCCAAGGTTTCTTCAGTGTGAATGGAGGTGTTATGAAGTCAGCCACTGACCTTCCAGTTAGAGTGGGTAGAGTGCGTAGGATACTATCTTCTGTGGCTCAGGAGCAGGTTGGCTTCAATATGGATGGACAGGATTAGAAATGAGTACATCAGAGAGACAACTCCAATCAAGCAGTTTAGAGACTTTGGGTTGGATATGTAAAAAGAGTAGATAGTGAATATATTAGACACATGATGTTGAGGAAGGAGCTGCCAGGCAGGAGAAAAAGTGCAGACCCCAGAGAAGGTTGATGGGTGTAGTGATGGAGGGCAATCAGAGGGTTGGTGTGACAGGAGGAAGTTAAGTATAGGGTGAGTTAAGTATAAGTATAGGGTGAGATGAAGGCAAATTATCCATTGTTGTGGCCCCCAAAGGGAACACCAGAAAATTACCCCCCCCCCTCCAGTAACCCATAGTTGTACAAATATAGAATATTATTCTAGTACAGTAAATTAGTTTGTCTTGGGAGAATTATTAAAAAAGAGAAATTTTTTTCTGGAAATATTTACACCATTTGATGCTCATTGCAGAAGTCCAGCATCAAATACTACTGTGTGTACACTTCATCAACACAGGGTGGCAGTGTAGCACTGCAGCCTCATGGTGTTACAGACGAAATTTACCTGCTTCACAAAGTGTACATAATTTATACTGGTAGTTTAACAAAGTTTAAATACAATTTAATTAGATAATACCGAAGTTGTGAAAAGTTGTAAATCACCATAATAAAACTCATATTTAAAAAAAAAAAAAAAAAATTCTACTCTGGAAAGCTTATTCTCTAGTTTATTTTACTATAATTCTGGTATTTTTTTAAATCCTTCTTAAACTTGCAGCTGTACTCGCCAACACTATGGACAGGACATATGACAGGAATCTCCCTGTTAGCTCTCTGATTATGTCACGGGTAAGCTGCGTCTACATTAAATGGACCATATTTAGTTTTTTTATTTATTTGCTGTAAACTTGATTTTTCATGGCACACTGTTTTCTGTTTCAGTTTGTGGACAACATATCATCCCGGGAAGAAATTGATCAAGCAGAGTACTACCTTTATAAGTAATCAGATATCATTTTTACATCTTCTGCATCTGTGCCAAATGTCTGCTGCTGCTTTTGGTTTTTGTGGTACCAGTCTGTGTGTTTTTGTTGGACTGAACTGTCTGTTTGGTTTGTCTGTTTTGATTTATATTCAGTCACATGCTCTTCTTTGTTCGGGGCAACTCCAGACCTTTCCTGTTTACTCCTTCCTCTGGAATCTGCACCCATTCTTGTGATGGCAAGATTTAGTGTGTTTCCCAACTGCACTCTAGTTCAGGGCGCATTCATTTTCATAATCGGGAAACACTGAACGAGTTTAGATGTGCTTCTGCTGATATATTCTTATTCCTATCTCTGATTTCCAGGATAAAGTTGTGGTTCAGCACCTGAAACTGTTTACCGTATACTTGTCATGTGATTTCCTGTCTTCCTCTTGTTGTTGTGTTTGTATCTATTTCTATTTTAAAGCATGTGAAACAACTTTTTTTCCCAAAAATTTCTTTAAGGTTTCGTCACAGTCCAAACTGTTGGTACCTGCGAGACTGGACCATTCACGGCTGGATCAGACAGTGTCTAAAATATGGGGCTAGAGATAAGGCCTTGCACACACTTAAAAACAAGGTACACTATAATATTCACTCAGTTTATTCTTTGGGAAATAAACTACGCTGAGAGCACTGTTTGGGCCTTACATATGAACCTTATCTCAATGATCGGAGAGGAAATCTGATCAAGGCTGTCATCATGAGACAGCACAGACTCATTGTAAAGCACTGAGGCGTGTTTTCAAACCGATCTGACCAGCACAAATAATGTTAAACGTGGTTGACATTTTCAGCCCAGCGCTTTTTTTCAGTTCCTGAATGCGTTATAGTATCTGAGCATCCCTGAATTACTCCAGAAACAGATGTCAGGTTGCCAGTGACGCGTTTACAGTGAGGTAAAGGCGATCACCGCTGTAGTTGTTTTGATTGGCGGTATACAACTCTGACGCAAGAGCTTTCATTGTCACTAATGCACTGAGAAGCAGTCTTATTGCTGCATGTGATACACACCTTCGTCATTAAATAATGTAGAAAAAAGTTGATGTTTTTCCATGATGCCAATATTTTGATATCTCTGTGTGCAGATCCAGTATGGAATATTCCCAGATGACTTCACCTTCAATCTCCTCATGGATTCCTTCATTAAGGATGCAGACTTTAAAAGTAAGACTTAGTTTAAAAATCAATTTTCATTTAACCTTTGGGAAGCATAAGCACCACACAGACTACAAGGCCAACCCCTTGCAGGTTTCCAAGCACATTCTTGTTTGCTTGAAATGTTCAAATCACCAAAATCTGATTTCAACATTTCTTTCCTTGTTTGATAAAGACGGGGGTAAAGGGAAGCTTGTTTTTTCTATTTATTTATGTTTTCTATAATAACATTAGACCGTAAATAATTGTCTTGCAGAGCCGCTGTTTCAGTTGAATGTGAAAGTTTTGATTCCATTTGATAAAAGTGCTTATATGCTGTAAAGTTTCAAAACAGTAGCTCAGATCTGATGTTGTTGAATTACTTTTTAGGTTTCGTCTGTTAGTTTCCTTTATTAGTGGTTCCCAAATGTTGCTATTGTGACGTACCTCAACAGCTTACAGCCTTGCCAGATGAACTCTCAATGCCCCGTCATGTTTTGTACAACAAGTGATTTGGATTAAAACTGGGTGGGCGCATAGAACTAATTTTGGGGTGGTTTTGGATCCTTTGTCATTAAAAGAAAATTACAGTGTCCTTAATTATATACTCATCCACGACACTCCAGTTGATGGTTAGCAAATTCTATGTAAAGGACTATATAGTGAGCTAATGGCCAGCCAAGATTTAACTTAGTTAACAGTGCCTAGAAAAAGAATTTGCACAATAAAACACAACGCTTATAAAATCAGCTAAAAGAATCAATGTCCTGCGAATATGCTGAGTGTAATTAATAAACAGTAGTTAATAAATACTTTGGGGAACTTCATGTTTCAATACATTGCTGTCATACACCTTGCTTTCATTTTGCAAGTTGTATGACACCTTGTTTGTGTCATTTCGCTTTATGCACAGTTTACAATATACTATAGACCACTGGTTTTATGCTCCTTTTTCTGGGATACCAGGATTCTCTGCTATACAGGACATAATCATAGTGCAGATTTGGACACCACTGTAAAATGGTGAACTCACCATATACTGGTAGTTTATCATACAGCTTCTTTTCACTTCCAAGAGTTTATACACACGACACACAGTGGCGCCGAGTATGGCAGCCTCATCGCGAGCTCCCCCAAGCAACAGCTGGTTTTAGTGTTTAATTTTCCTTTTCCTTTATTTTTTCTCCCATTCTTATATTTTGCTTGTTCTTATGTTATTGTATTGTATTTTGCTCACCCCTGTTGCTTGTGAAGCTTGGACACAAGAATTTCACTCGCATGTGCTGTACCAGTGTACCTGCACATGTGATGTGACAATAAAAGTATTATTTATTTAACAAAAACTAAGTGCAGTGTAAGTTTTAGATTTCTCCTAGCAACCCAAACAACTCAAACTTATTTTTTCTTTTTTTTTGTATGTAACTTGTCATGAACATTAACATTTAGCATGCTGAGGCCTGCAGATTCTGAGATGTAGCTCTTGGGTTTCTCTGAGCATTGCACAGTGTTAGCTTGGGGTGAGGCTCCTGGGAAGTTTGGCACCTGTCTTGACTGTTTTTCACAAGTAATTAATCTTTTGTGTGAACTGACAGAGTTCAGATTGTTTGGAAATGGCCATATAAGCCTTCTCAGATTGATGGACAACAGCAAGTCTTCTCTGAGATCAGTGCTGATGTCTTTTCTCTTTGGCATTCTGTTAACACACATCTGAATGAACTGGTGGTTCACCAAAAAATATAGAGGCAGTCACACATAATCAAATAGTTGTGTGCATTTGATTATGAGTACCTGGCTGCTACTTATCCCCCTAGTTCTTATGTAAGCAGTAAGAGTTTACTCAGTTTTTCACACACAAGCTTACTCCTATCCAGATTATGAAACTTCTGTAATATAAAAAATGTTTGTCATATAGAGATATTGGGAAATGTTATCTGAGAATGTTTGTTTGTTTTTTATAACTGTTCAGGTGCGTGTTCTGTGGTTGAAGAGGTGATGCTTCAGGAGGCTTTTGATCTTCCCTCCACTCAGATCCTGTCTCTGTATGCTCTGGGCAGTTACCTAGCAACCAGACCACAACTTTCTGTGAGTGAATCAGCAGCTCTGAAGGTGTTTAGGACAGCTAATGACTCTAGAATATTCTTATGACTGGAAATTGCAAAATCAATTTCCTGTGATTCAAAAAGGGGCATCTTAGGGGGTTTCATTCTAAACTTTTATACATTTTTGTAAAAAGAGATGCCCGATGCTAATTAGCATGTTGCAGTAGAAGTAATAAAACACTTGTTCTTTGCTGCGATCAGGTGCCAGAAGAACGGGCTCTGGGGGTATCGCTGCTCATCTGTGGACAGAAGCAAGACAACACCATTGGCCTCAGTGCTCAGCTGCTTGGCAATGCTTTCCTCGGTAAGTGCTTGAGTTTTTTTTCTTGCATTTTTTTTAAGTAATTTTTTTTGCTGTGATTGATAGTTTTGTTTTTTCTCCTGTAGCCTTTCATTATGCCACTTGTCTCATTTGTTTTCCTCCTTCTTCATCATCCAGGCAAGGTAGAAAATTTAAAGGGCATACATGCCGTCTTCAAAGGAATGCCTCTCTTCTGGGGTCGAGGATATCTGGGCAGAGCGCTGGCCATTATGGAGAGAGTGGCTACTGCTTCTAGTGATGTCAAACTGTCCAAAGATACAGTGAGGGCAAACAAATCGTGCTTCATTTTGTGTGTTTTGTGTTAGGGTTGAACAACAAATTACATTTTTTCCTGACTGGTGTTTCTTAGTATATTCATAGAAAAGTTTGTGCAGCTTGTTCTGGAAGAGACTTTAAAACCACAGATGATAGAAAGAAGTGAGATGAAGGACACATTGCAGCCTCTTATTGTACAGATTTGTACCTGAGCAGCAAAACATAAGGTGCACAGCTGACACCAACTCATAACTAAAGCAAATCTCCTTTTTTTGGAGTGGATCAGTTTCTCTGTGCAAGTGGCAAGTTAAGTCCAAAAATACCAAATGCTATTTCCTTTGAGCACAAAAAGGAACTGAAATGGACTTGATGAGTTGATGACACCTGATTTAGTTGTTCAGTTGCCTAACCCTTGTACATATCCTGTCTTACATAAGTATGTCCTCAGACTAGAGACGCTTTCCTGCAGTATTGACATGGTGCAACTTCTTTATTTTAAAGATCTTCTTCATTTATACAGTTAATTTCACAATTTAATTGGGTATTAATAGGGCCTGTGCAGTTCAGTTCAGCACATCTAAATTAATTATTGGCGCCTTTCTGGCCCTCATAGAAATTGGGAGCAGAGGATGTGGTGTTTTTATTGTTTTTCTCTGGGAGTTCTGGTTTCTCCCACCTTCAAAAATCAGCTAAGTCCATGCTGATAATGTCATCTGAGGACACTCTTCTTTTTATGTCAAAGTTGTATCGATCCCTGAATTGGTGTCTGGGCCAGCACTCACCTCATTAAGCATCTCAGGGTAATGCACAATTTGCAAACATATTTAAATATCAAAATCAGTAATGAGAGAGCAAAAACATTGAACATTGCAACCCCAGATATCCCTGATTATGTCCCATGTGTGAGTCTGATTAACTTTACAAAAGGTGCCAATGATGGCATACATTATTCTTTCATATAGGCAGAAAAATATCAGTAAGACAACTGCTGCGTAATACAACACAAATGTTCTGTGCTCATGCAAATGCACAATATGCTAGAACTGTTTATAGTTATACAGGGAGTGCAGAATTATTAGGCAAGTTGTATTTTTGAGGAATAATTTTATTATTGAACAACAACCATGTTCTCAATGAACCCAAAAAACTCATTAATATCAAAGCTGAATGTTTTTGGAAGTAGTTTTTAGTTTGTTTTTAGTTTTAGCTATTTTAGGGGGATATCTGTGTGTGCAGGTGACTATTACTGTGCATAATTATTAGGCAACTTAACAAAAAACAAATATATACCCATTTCAATTATTTATTTTTACCAGTGAAACCAATATAACATCTCCACATTCACAAATATACATTTCTGACATTCAAAAACAAAACAAAAACAATCAGCGACCAATATAGCCACCTTTCTTTGCAAGGACACTCAAAAGCCTGCCATCCATGGATTCTGTCAGTGTTTTGATCTGTTCACCATCAACATTGCGTGCAGCAGCAACCACAGCCTCCCAGACACTGTTCAGAGAGGTGTACTGTTTTCCCTCCTTGTAAATCTCACATTTGATGATGGACCACAGGTTCTCAATGGGGTTCAGATCAGGTGAACAAGGAGGCCATGTCATTAGTTTTTCTTCTTTTATACCCTTTCTTGCCAGCCACGCTGTGGAGTACTTGGACGCGTGTGATGGAGCATTGTCCTGCATGAAAATCATGTTTTTCTTGAAGGATGCAGACTTCTTCCTGTACCACTGCTTGAAGAAGGTGTCTTCCAGAAACTGGCAGTAGGACTGGGAGTTGAGCTTGACTCCATCCTCAACCCGAAAAGGCCCCACAAGCTCATCTTTGATGATACCAGTCCAAACCAGTACTCCACCTCCACCTTGCTGGCGTCTGAGTCGGACTGGAGCTCTCTGCCCTTTACCAATCCAGCCACGGGCCCATCCATCTGGCCCATCAAGACTCACTCTCATTTCATCAGTCCATAAAACCTTAGAAAAATCAGTCTTGAGATATTTCTTGGCCCAGTCTTGACGTTTCAGCTTGTGTGTCTTGTTCAGTGGTGGTCGTCTTTCAGCCTTTCTTACCTTGGCCATGTCTCTGAGTATTGCACACCTTGTGCTTTTGGGCACTCCAGTGATGTTGCAGCTCTGAAATATGGCCAAACTGGTGGCAAGTGGCATCTTGGCAGCTGCACGCTTGACTTTTCTCAGTTCATGGGCAGTTATTTTGCGCCTTGGTTTTTCCACACGCTTCTTGCGACCCTGTTGACTATTTTGAATGAAACGCTTGATTGTTCGATGATCACGCTTCAGAAGCTTTGCAATTTTGAGACTGCTGCATCCCTCTGCAAGATATCTCACTATTTTTGACTTTTCTGAGCCTGTCAAGTCCTTTTTTTGACCCATTTTGCCAAAGGAAAGGAAGTTGCCTAATAATTATGCACACCTGATATAGGGTGTTGATGTCATTAGACCACACCCCTTCTCATTACAGAGATGCACATCACCTAATATGCTTAATTGGTAGTAGGCTTTCGAGCCTATACAGCTTGGAGTAAGACAACATGCATGAAGAGGATGATGTGGACAAAATACTCATTTGCCTAATAATTCTGCACTCCCTGTATAGTTCATAACAAACACCTATCTGAGCCATACCAGACAGCATTGCTCTTTGTTCTCATTTGGGCACCTGATATCAGCCCCCTAACTGTGGGTTTGATGTCAAACGGATGTATTTCTTAACGTGTTAGTTTGCTGTTGTAAAATGAGCGTGGATTAAACTGCGTGCAGCATTGCAAATAGTCCACAGGCTGCTTATTACTTTCCAGGTAGGCTGCTTGGCACAGACAGCATTGTGTGACACACACGCTGTCATGATTTTGCAATTTTTACATATATGCGCAGGATGTAGCATCTCTAATCCGCTCTCTGCTGTCCAGTTCAATAGTTCAGCTTTGTCTGCATCTAATGAGATTTTGAAGAGCCTGGAGCTCTGAGGTTGTCTTTGACAATCACTGCAACAGAAAGTGAACAGCCTGCGTCACACAATAGCACAGCAATAACGTAGACAGAGAAGATAACGCCATAGGACAGAGAGGAAGTATTACATCTCAATGAAGGTGCTGCTGCCTCAGGTCACAGTTAATCTTACTTCTTCCTAAGATTAAGAGGTGACTTGTCAAGTAAGGTGTATAACCCTGCGTCATTAAATGTCTGGCCTGTTTTCATTCCAGTAAGAGACTTTACTTGCATAATGTAATTTTCAGCAAAAAGACCAGAAAACAGTTGTTTCAGAACATGCTTCATTACAAAATGTTATCTTTCTGCATAAATAACATTAATGTTTGTGATTATTTTTCAGCTGGGATATGTGAATGACTTGCTCCACGACATGCCTTTGACCTCAGAGTCAGACTCTTCTGGAGAGGAGTCAGGAGGTGAAGAGGACAAGAAAGAAAACACTGTAGATGAAGACGATCAGGCCGAAGCTGCTAAGCTACCTGAGTATGTCAAGAAATTCAAGGTGGGTCTTTGTTTGTACTTACAGCTCAAAGTTGCATCAAATGTAATTATAGGGGCATGCTGGTAAAAACGAGGTTATAACTTAGAAGTCAAGCTGCTGTGAGCAGCATGCTTTGTTTTTTTTAAGGGACAGATTAAAATATAAGGCAAGAGGTGGGGCAGAAGTATGTTTTCCCTCCCATTTGTCCATCTTTCAGCAAGATTACACAACAACCACCAAGCTGAAACCTGATGGAAAGGTGTAGCCTAGACAAAGGAAAGACCCATTAAAAATTTGATGTGGCTCCAAATCATTTTGTTTTCCAAAAATGCAAAATACCCTGTTGGGCTATAGGATACGCTTTCCAACTGCGCTCTAGTTTAAAAAGTTTGCAAACAGCATAAGATGGGGTTTTTTTGACTGTCAGAAGTGCTTTTCTCCATTCTGCCTACTGTCTTGTATTACCACTGAACTGATAGTAAAATAAATGAATAAAATTATTATTTTCCACTTATTTTTGAATAAGTGGACTGTTAATTAGGGATTCTTACATTGGTAGTTACGTTGTTGATTCTCTAAACGATAATTTATATATATATATTTTTCTCTTTAAATTAAAGCAAAGCTTCTGTTTGCATTTGTCGTTGCTCACTAAGGTGTAGTGGGCATGTTCTTGAGACCATGCTGAAAACATTTCCTTCCTCATAGAACATTTTCTTCCAAATCTTTCCAGCTGGCATTCTTCTTCTTCTTTCCTGGCTTTGTAGATCCATTAACGTTCCTGAAACATAACTACCACCTGTAGATCAGCGGACCAGTGTAAAAGCCTTAGCTGGGATGTGGATTTTATCAGTTGCGTGCATCAGGGTTTATAATGCTTCTTGGTGCACCTACAGGAGAACAAAGAAAACAGAGTCCAGTTTGCTGTATAGTGGTGGTCAGAGCTTCTTTTTGCAAATCCAGATGTTGATACTTTGACTTTCAGTACATTCTGATATCAAATGCTGTAGAATATGTGCACACACATAATTACTATTGGATACATGAAATATCTGCACCTGCCAGTGTTTTTATCAAATAGCTGAATCTGAATCATTATTGATTTCATTTTCTGCACTATGCATCCTGACATGCGCTGTATGTATCCACATAAAACCAGGTTTATTTATCAGTCTTTATTTTCTATTTATTTTAAACTCATAGATGTGAAATTATTGTTGTGTAGTAATGATGCAAATGGATATGCACTTATACCACAATCATAAATGATCAACCTTCTGAATAAAAGTAGGTTTACAGAGAAACTTTGATTGATCTCAATACATACAGCATTATTGCCACAGGGTAAAGATAAATTTCACTGGCTGACTGGCCAGGTGCCCCCTATAGGCATGTGTGTGGCTGCATCCAGAGGGGGATTTCCCCTCATGGCCAAAATGTTTGCAGGATGAAAATTTGGAACAAAATGGCTGCAACTGTTTATTTGACGTTTGCGCATCATAAAAAAAAAAAAACTACATTTGGTCATAGATTTAAGGGATATTTCAGACCACGAAGCTAAGATAATAAACACTGG
Source organism: Perissodus microlepis (assembly GCF_051167445.1). Lineage (NCBI taxonomy): Eukaryota > Metazoa > Chordata > Actinopteri > Cichliformes > Cichlidae > Perissodus > Perissodus microlepis. The sequence continues at coordinate 24,475,368 of NC_140472.1, forward strand.
AATTATTGGAAAGTCCGGTTGTTCTTGAATGCATCATATCTTGACAGATTTTCTGTGCAGCCATGATTCTCGGTGTGTGTCACATATTGGAAGTGACTTTTCTGGGTCACAGGTTTTCACCCAAGTCATTTAAATGAAGTGATGAGATCATTCCTTTGTGCGTTCAACTTTTTTTTTTTTTGTTGCCCTGCCTCTCCAGGAATTGAGCAGCCAGCTGGAGTCTCAGGGTAAAGTGGAGTCAACCTCTTTCCAGGATTTAGTGACCGCTCTGGCCCAGCAGAACCTGGCTGCTGCCGAGACACCGGACCTCGAGCAGTATGAGAGCCGGGTGCAGGCCTGGGAGGCCGAGAAGAGGCAGCTGATCCAGAGAGAGAAGGAGATGAGGGAAAAGGCTGAGCAGGAGAAACAGGAGCGATTAGCTGCTATGGCTGCAGCTCAGCAGGTGTAGAAACTTTTTACATGGAGTGAACTGTCCGTCGAGTATGTACTTTAAAATGTGTATACTTGTGAGTGTATTATTATCATTGCACTGGATTCTGTCACTTATTACTTTTGTATATATCAGTTATTGTGTTTGTGGCTCTGTTTTTATAGAATAGAGCTAATATAAATAGGCTGTCAAAATAAAACACACTTTCAGTTCTATCACATATTTGTATTTCACATTTATTGTTTGTCTGCCGTGGACTATGGGATGATATCATCACTGGAACTTATGCTCACATCAATTGTTAAGCCCGATCGTAGGGTGACCTCATGTAAGCAAAAAGATGGAAAAGCTAGGGAAAGATCGTCCCATCACATCCTCCCACTCCTTTTCCTCTTTGCCTGCAGTCGTCTTTGTCACATGTTTGTGTGTTTTCTGTGTGCGCACGTCTGTCAAAAGCATCTTGGGGAGTTTTTTCTCACGGGCCACATTACACAAGATAATTTGCTGATAGCAAATCTAGAGAAAAACAAATTATTTGCCTAGAAAGGAATGCAGTTTTGACCAGAAATCTTTCCGTTCACATGAAAAAGTCAATAATGTTGTATAGCTCCTGATAAATGTAAGACCAGACAAAGTGCACGTCAGGCTAAATTATTAGGAAACTATCTTCATAAAAGTTCAATGTCAGCTAATACAGAAATATCACTCTAATAGCAACGACACGTTAACTAACAAATGAAGTTTGGACTCTGCACAAAAGATAAGATAATAGATCTTGGGGGGGGGGAATGCTGTTGTGGTAGTGCAGATAATGCATTCATTCTACATTATGCTGCAGCTATTCAGTATTCAGAGCACGAGCTTGGGAAACAGCCTGGTATGCAGTCCAGGATGAATGAGCAGCACAAAACGCTGAAACAAGAACCATTGTGATCCCGAGGCACCTCACTAACAGTTCTCAGAGTGGCTCTGCATTCATAGTTGGTGTTTGCTTAATGGTGTTATTGCATAAATTGGACCGCCTAGAAAAATATTAAAGCACGCAGGTGTTGAGTCACACTTTCAGCTCTGGCTCCACTTACTGATTTATAACTGATTATGAATTGAGACTTTGCGTTCTTAAAAGAAAAGGTTTACTAAATCAAGATTTTACAGTTTTGTGGTGTAAATGTTTGCACCACCTGATGAGGTGAGGGGACTCAGTGGAGATTTATAAACTTAAAGAGGTGGATTCACTGACTTTTTATTTGAATATCTCCTTTTATTTACATTGCACTTGTTATCATTAAGTTAGTAGAGTATATTGTATAAAGAGGGGTGGTAGATATACTGAAGAAAGGATGTTGAATGCGGAGCTGCAGACCACAGAAAGGGTTCATGAATGTGGTGAAGGAGGGTTGTGATGCTTATCTCACAGTGATAAAGCTGTTGAAAATATATTGGCTCTAATCCACATTTAAAAAAAATAAAAAAAAAGGTGGCCATCAGTCATTCTTTGGCAGGTTAAACATTGCTGGTTAACAGCAGTGACAGGAGTATTTACTTTCTCTGCTGTTGTCCCAGAAGCCTTTTTCAGGTGTTTGAGCACCGCTGATCAAGTCAAACAGGTGAGATGTCAGGAAGTTTGACATTCACGTCACTGGTTATCCGATGCCCAGAGCCTTTTAAGTGTGTTAAAACACCCATGTCTGTTTTCTTGGAGGAGAGGAGGACGGTGGCTAGCTATGATGTCAGGGTTTATTTGAGATGTAAATATTAATCTCAAAGAGAAAAGCGTGTGCATTAGACATTATCAGAGCTGGGCTTGGATACAGAGGACTTGCTTCTATTTAAACCTTTTCTTATACAAAGAAACCTCCTTGGGAGAATTAATATGCCTTTGTTGGTCAGTAAATTTGTAAACAAGTCAACACATTCTTATTTAATCTTTTAGGTTTAGTACGTGCTATCTCTGAACACCATGTTCTAATTTTATCCACTTTTGGGAGAGTTTTATCTTCCTGCAGATGCATTTTCCTTGTTGCATGCCCCCCCCCCCGTTCTTTTATATTTTGCTCCTTTTATTGATTAAGTTTGAGGGCACAGGTTGGTCCTTCTCTTGTAAAGCAGAAAAGATGCAAGATAAGATGGGTTATTATTAAAGACTTCCCACTGAATCTCCAGAGAAAGATGTTTATTAATCTTTCATTATTCATCAGGGTCACTCGCTTCATATTTAACACTTTAAAAAGATAAGTGAAAACAAATAATGTTTAATTCATCTGTCCATTTGTTTAGAGGGCATGCATGGCTTTTATGTGTCCTGACGCTGGCACATTGTTCCTATATTAAACAAATAAATTAAGGTGATGTGCAACGGCAATTAGACATTGGATTTATCTGCTGTCTGATTCATTTACCTGTTATTTTGACACCGTGAGCTGAAATATATGACCTTTTAAGCCAATTAAAATGCAATCAAAATAATGTTTTGCTCTCAGCCATTACCTACAGTTACATGGTAACTTTAAAATAATACTTTCTGACTTTGAACACCAGACTTTGACAGTGTGTAAGTTGGGTCTTTGTTAAACAACGCCAAATTTCCATCTCAGTAAGTAACGATCAGGATTAAGCGAGTGAGCAACGAAGCAGCAACCTTCAGCGTTGCAGTTACTCAAAATGAGACCGGCCTCTAAAGCAAGGCAATTCCCATAGAGGCTCATGGTTAAATTCCCAGCTTCACAGTAGAAATAAGCACGTTTACAGCGTGTTACAACACACCTGTACAGGTAATACAGTTTTGTATAACCCACCTCTGCAAATCTATTCACTTGGCTTTAATTTGAATCATTAAGATGATAATTTCTTCCTAAAATTGCTTTGAGAGGATGGGAGTAGGGGATTTTTTAATTGCCGCTTTAAGGCTTAAATTTATGCATAATTAAAGGCACCCTGCTCCAAGTGATGCGTGGGTGCCCTGTGATCTCGTCCAATGTTTGATTGTGTTTAATTTGTCCAACAAGTAGGCTGTTTTTAGGTTTTAAGACATCTTTTCACTGCTCAAATTTTGCATCCTGTTTAACAGTCAGACAGGGTTAGGATGATAGATACAACTTGCTAATCAAACTAGCTGCAGGATAGTGCTTACTTTAGTTCTTAACTTCTGATCTTTTGTGTAAACATGGTAACTTCCAGTTTCAAAAGAAGAAAGACCAATGGCTAAAACAGTAAACAAAAGTCTTTAAGACCAGAGTTAATACAGTACTTTATTAAATTAATGCTTAACATTGAAATTTGAAAAGTCATGGATAACGGTAATTATATTTTTGCATAAAAATGCATAATTTCATGCTTGCACATAAAGGAGTAACCATTACAGAAAGATAAGCTGGTTGTAGCTGTTAACTGTGGTATCCACCTTTCATTAGGTGGTAATCTAGTATATTTGTTTGTAATGTATATGCTCTTGCACCTTTGTAAGTAGCCTCAAAATCCAGATTTGAATATCTGGATTTTTATTAAGCTGCTTGAATGGGAAATTTTTATTTTAAATATCAGATGTAGCTGCACTTGAACTTGTGTTTTCCTTTTATCTGCGTCTAAATTGTTGATGTTTGTGAAAATCGTCATGCGTCCTGTTCAAAGACACCAATGACGTCAGTGCAACGGAAATGATCTAAGTTATTCAGCAATCCCAGGCAAACTGGTGGTAATGACCTCTCTTAAAGTCACGTGACATGACAGGGTAAACACGAGTTCACAAGTTGTGTCGTAAAATCATTACAATTACAAATTATAAACCAAATAAAGTCATATTCATTTCTCCACAATAGAGACAAATGATGAATACCTGTTATTTATAAGGACTGTTGTTGCTAGGTATTCCTGTGTCTGATCACAGGCAGCCAAAACATTTAATCAACAAAGCTTTTTAGAGTCACATTGACCAAGCAGAGGTGGATGAACCGCGTCTGAGCGTTCAGTGATGACATAACTATTTGGCAAGATGTCTCACAGCTGTCCCACTGAACTGATAAGCATGAAGAAGCGCAATGGCTACAGCCATGATGTTGAAGCAAAAATAGAAGCAGCGGGATGTTTTGATATGAATCAATCCTCAAATACTGGAAAGAAATCTCACGTGCTCCCACTTCCTGTGACAGGACGATGTGAGGATAGCTGGCAAAAGTTTTCAGCAAATGTTATTAAAAGCCAAATGAAAAAATAAAATAAAATTAAAAAAATAAAATTGTGTATATATATATATGTGTGTGTGTGTGTGTGTGTTATATAATGTAATATAAGTATTATATAGATAGATAGATAGATAGATATCTGAATGATTTGATAAAGCTGCTTCTTAATGGCGTAAGCATCAGTAATTTGAATGGAAGGTTTCCATTCAGTTACCTGCATTTCAAAGAAATGACATAGCAGGAGCTCACAAACAACATCCAGCATGTCCAAAACTAATTCGTAGAGTCAGGGATTGGAATATAAATAAGCTAATTAAACGGTGTTCCTCATTTGTCTTGCTTTTGCCCTTTGGCTATAGGTTTGCTCCATCAGCAATACAGCTTCCTGCAGACTTTTTCCACTGTGCTCTAGTGGCCAAATATAGTCATCCGGTCATTTAAAGATTAGCAGAAAAAGTCCTTAATGTCTCTTTGGTTTGCTTTCCTTGCTAATGATTACCATCATAATGTCTTATGCGCAGCTTAAGAGAAGTAAGAGCTACAGTTTTTCCCAGGAATATCAATTGGCTGGATTAACGCTTCAACTTCCCAGAATGTTGTTGTTTGACTGTTGCTACGATGAGTCACATCTACTTTGGAGAAAAACTTTCTGGAAGGAGAAGTGCTGTGTAACGTGTAAAACGCAGACTCTTATTTGTCATTTTGACTTTTATAAACTAGAGTGAGCCTCCTTCTCTGGTGTGGTGCGTACCAGCTGAGGAATAAATCACCCTATGAAGAGATATGTTCACTTTAGATGGATGTTTTAGTCTCGAATCTGACTGAAGGTCATGCTTGCAGGAACTGTGAATGAATATTTTCATAAGGTACACGTGATTAATTATGACAACTTCATCGACAGTCTAAACAAACTGGCAGAATCTGATCTAAAAAAACAAATCTACAAAAAAAGGGACCTGTTTGTGTTTGCAAGTTGGCAATTCAGTGCCAGTTCAAACAGTTTACATGTGATTCTCTGCGCCGTGGCTTTGTTATGCTGAAGGAGATCGCATACGGATGTTATCTATAAATCAACCAGACCTCAAGATAAACACATCCTTGCTATTTCTAAACTTTACATTTAAAAACAAGCTGTAGGCAGAATGTCCTCAAGGACAACAATCCCGTCCACCTGGGCTTATTCCTGGAGATGCTGGGAATCTTTCGTCTGGTTTAAAGTAACTGTAAACTGCTCTGTTTAGAGCTACCAGGTCAGCCCCTTAAGCTCTGCGCTATTTGTTGATACATTATTGGGGGGAAAAATCATAAAGTAATTCAATAAGAGTTCCAGAACTTTAAGGCCAAATTGTCTGCCTAACCAAGACTGTAAAGCGGAGAGTAAACTGCAGTCTTAAGACTGTTATTCTGTCCTTGGTTGCAGCCCAAACACGCAACGAATCGCAATGAACAGATCGTGAAATGATAAAATGTTTTTGAATGTTTAACACAAGCACTGCTGAGTCATAAGCATTACTGCTGACTGTTTGTGGGTTTGTTTGGCCTTTTTTATTTTCCATATATGGTTTTTGTACTCCTCCCTATGACATTGCTGTATGGTAAACAGATTAAAACAGAATAAAAAAAATTCATTTCTCAGTTTAGGAACAAGTTGACTCAACTTTTAAATGACTAATTAGAAATCTGGGGAATTATTTTGTCAGAGAAACCCATTCTTACCTCCTGTTCTATTTAATTAGTGAGATTTCCACCCAGAGGTCAAGAAACAAGTTGATACAAAAAAAAGGTATGCAGTGGTTGTAGGTAGCCTGCAACCTGCAAAAAATATTGATTGAAGTTTAATTTCAAATATTCCCTGCAAGCATTTGTGTTAAATTCACAAACAGATCTGCAATTGTAGGAACAGTGTTTGGACATTTTAACACATTAACTGCTCATTATTCAAATTAATTTAACTCTTTTTGTGAAGACTTCTGTGATGCATGAAAGTATTCCAAACTAATCAAAAATATTATACTTGAAGTTCATTTTCACTTCAGCAATAAATCCACTCAGTGTTTAAATAGTTTGGCAATTTGAGAAATAGGTTATGTCCCTTATTCATAGAGTTGGAATGAAATTAACAATACTCTCTGAAGCCCAGAGCTTAATGATGCACAAAGTCCGGGCCTTGCCGCGTTTTCTGATGATTATCTTACAATAGCTCCCAGCTAAAGTTTTTTCATACAGATTTAACAACAAGAGATAACATGTTTAACATGAGCGAGCATTAAAAGGCTGCTGAATGGATTTAGTTACCTTTAGAAAGAGTAGCACAGAGTACTCTCTCACTCCAACTCAAACATAAACTTACAGCTGCTAGTTATGGCACATCTGAGAACCTGTCAAAACCTTTTCAAAATGGTGAATAAGCTCATTATTAGAAATTGCTGAGCTTTTCATGTGAGGCAGTGTGAGAGAGAGAGACAAAAGTGAGAGGTTACATATTTTTAAGCAAACATCTGCCTCTCCAAAGCTCTAGAGCAACATTTGTCAGTTATGAAACTGGTGGGTGTGTAGGCAGCTCATCCCTGCATACAGGGAATTAAATAAGGAATGAAGACAATTTTCTTTGACCCATCCCCTGAGCTATCAAATCTGTCTCTACCTGTCCTCAGCGATCATGCCGCTCTACGGGTAGCAGTCAAAATCTTAGAGCCAGCCTAACAGTAAACCAAAACACAGGAGCATTGTTGCAAGGGAAATAATCCAGAGCAACGCCTACTGTAAATGCTGTAGCAAATACAGAGTGCCACACACCTGTAATAGCAGTTGTCGTTTTTCTTCTCTATAAATGACTGTTCTGGGAAACAAAACCATGGGAGAAAAATGTGCATTCCCTCACCCGTAAATTATAATACTTTGAGGACATAGGAATCTATAAATCCTTTCCACAACACAATGTAGTAATTGTTTGGCACAGGAATTAAAGCAAGAAGAAATGCTTTTGGGAAGTAGGGTTTTTTTTGTGTGTGATTTGCTTTCTTTAGACAGTACAGCTCACACAAAAACAAACGTACAACTAGAAAAGCCCATGCAAAAACCACATTGTGCAATGGTCTATCTACAATAACTATCTACAGAATTGTATTTAGAGGAAAATTGATTATTTCAGTAGTGTTGGTGGTTATTACTCTAAGTTACAGTGCAGCTATGCTGCAGGTTATCTGACTTCAATACACAAATCCAGGAAAAGCACATTCATGTGAAGCCTAATCTTTCCAATCTACTTACAGCACATTCGGATAGCCCTGAAACTAAACATAACTTCAGAGAAACAAACAACTGGAAGTTGTAGGGTATGAGTATGTTCATGCACACAGCTGTGTTTTCTGGTCGGGCTGACGTATTAAGGCCAATTATGTAATACGGAATACATATGAATGCCATGCTAAAACAAACAAACAAAAAAAAAAAACATTTTCAAGGCTGTAAAATGTCTGTAACTTTGACAGCAACAGATTGTGTTTTGATAGGGTCACTATAACAGGATGACGTCAGATAAGGGGACTCAAGGTCTCAAGAGTTCAACGTGTTCTGTCACAGTCTAGTTAAAAAGAAGTGGCAGCCAGAAGTTGTGGACTCTCCCCGCGTGTGTATGTGTGTGTGTTTTTTTAAAGGCTTGCACATTCACAGTAATCTTTACTTATTAACTTAAAACAAAAACAAACACCTTCCATGCAGACAATCTGTCCGTGCTGGTTTTGCACAGATGACAGGTGACAGGTAGCTCAGGGTTAAGCACAGCACAGGCGACAGTCCGGCTGCATCTACAAGTGCGCCCGCACACTGACTGACCCCACCCACCGAAGCTAAGTGGCAGAAACTGTTTGTTTGTCAACAGTCACGGAGGTCCTTTATAATCATTCATTGCCCTCACATATATTTTTTGCATATATGTCCTATTTACATGTTTCAGATCATATAACTAATTTCTGTATTAGACAAAGACAACCTGAGTACACCCAAAATGTGAAACTAAAAAATTTAGAAAGATTCGATTTATTAAACTTGGAAGTTTAAATAATTAAAACTAGCTAAAGCACCTAGCCCCCTGTTAAATCATGGATTAACTGCTGTTAAAGAAATCTTTTGAAAAGCTGAGCTCAGTTTTTCTGGCCACGCCCAGGCCTGATTACAGACAGACTTGCTGTATCAGCAGTGTAGGTTAGTTGTCATTTACTTCAAGTTCAAGTGAACACCAGTGATTTCCAACACATTGTCCTGACTCGGGTTATGTAAGTGTATCATGGAAATACAGTGTTGAGGTCGGTACCTAAAAAAAGTAATGTATTACACATTACGTGTTCCTTTTCTTGAAAGTAATCCAGTAGCATTCTTAAAGTTGGGTGGATCAAGTGATTCATAACACTCTTTATGTGACTTTCTCATTACTCTGCAAAATGAACTGAAAGGCTTTGTCACATAATTACCAGTTAAAAACATAAACTTAGCTACAGTCCCACACACCACCACAAATCCCTATCTACAGGACACACATAGAACATAAAGCCAAAAACACAAAGCAAAAATTAAAGAGATTTCAAAGCGATCGCTGCCATACCGACACTCTTCTACTTCGAGCCACTGAAGTTTTGAGTGCAGCACATTAGGATCAGTTGTAACTTATGGCACAATAGCAAATATACATAGAAAAATGTGTAACTGTAACACACACCCTTAGTAATTTAATCTAGCAGTATTTTATCTGACTGAATGGTGCGACAATAACTAACTATGAGTAGCATGCGATTAGATGTGCATCTGACTAGTTTTTAAGTTGTTGCTATAAATACTCCAAAAATATATAGACATTGTTGTGCTCACACTCATAGCAGGTATAAAAGATGAATGCACTGCTTGGCGAATTCACGCTATGAAGCCTCAAGCCGAGCATTTTGCAGTAAAAATCCTCATATTAAAAAAACAGAGGTGACAAGTGAACTGTGAACCAAGGGGACTCTACATGCTCATTGGCTGACGACTTCTGTTTAACAAATCATTAGCCAGTTAGCATACCCTGGAAAATTACTCTAATAACAACCATAATTTAACTTCACGTACTGTTCAGTATGACCTAAAATTAGCAACTCAGCTTATAAAGCCATCACAGAGTATTTACTGAGGTGACACGTGAAGGAGGCCGGGATTATTTTCCCATAGATTTCTGCACAGCTGATTGTTTGAAACCAAGACTCACCCCCTGCTGGCCATTAAGTAGAATGCTGGTAGAATCCTACATTCATCTACTGACAGTGATCCAGTACAGATGACAACATTTTGATTTTTCTGTTATTTCAAGTAAAGAAAAGGCTACCAAACTGGCCTACTGTTGCCATTTATGCCTACATAGTCAGCTAAATCAAAACATGTAGAATTATTTTCCAAGATAAGGTAAGATAAAGATTCCTTTATTGCCGCTGTACATAGACATTGTACACTTCAGCTGGCATTTACTCGCCAGCTGAGGTTTGACATAGCAGCAGGTTGGAGGCTGAATTGCATGTGATTGTGGATTGTGTTCCAGTGTATCAAGTAGTAGTATTAAGTCACAGAAAACAAACATAAATATTGCATAAATATTGGTTCTCCTAAACTGGAAGAACTTTCACCGATCGTGATGGACTCACAGACTTAATGCAACATCTTCATCTTGAGAAATGAAGAATCGGTTTGTGTGGCTCATCTGATAAATTTCAGAAACCCCGGAAACCCTTTGTAGACTGGTAAAACTTAGCTATGACTAACACTTTCCACTATTTAAATGTTTTATATATGTAACCGAGGACAAGGGATGAGTCAACGAGGCAAAGAAATAAATTGATCATTTATTTATTACATAAATTAGACATATAAATTCCCAGTCATTTCCAGACAGGACTTACAACACATCCTGCTGATATCCCAGCTGCACATGAGACCTACCACACAAACTGTGCGAAACAACACTGCAACCCGTCACACCCCGCTTAGCGACACTGCAATCGTGGCACACACTGCAAACAATTCAGGTCTCAGCGCAGCTGGGAATCAGTGCTATGTATGGCCTGCGATCTGGGAGATAAAGGGAAGTGGCACAAACAATTAAACAAAAAAAGAGAGGTTAGTCCGCCCTTACACAACTTACTCTCAATCAATAACCGCCTCTACGGCTGGACGGACTAACCAAAACAAAATTACAAATCAATCAAAAGAACGAAAAAAAGGACAGCAGAGACAGCACAGAATATTGATCAGTTTCCCTGCGCGCAGTCGATCTAGGGCTTGATCAATTCTTCTATTAAAATTCGTGGTCACACGACAGTATACCCACTCGCACCTGAGTGAATTAATTGCCTCTGGTTTTTTCCACAGAAGAGCGCTGACTTCACCCCACACACCCACTACGTTTTCACAGCTCTTTAGCCAATCACCTGGCAGAGAGCAACAGACTGCCAGGTGACACTTGTTACATATATACCTGACGTTCTTAGACAACTAACTACCTCAGTAATTCATCTCTACAGATTAACTACCGTGTACATCTGCTGGTTTGTTTAAATGTCACTTTTGTTTTGATGTGTTTTGTGTTTTTTGACAATTATAGAAAAGAATTAAATAAAAAGAAGACTACTGCTCTCACCTTAACATCGTGTTTATGTACTCCACAGTGAAAATGATGGATGCTTGTTTTGCCTTTAATTGAAACAAAATGTGTTTGGCGGCTGAATTTTAAGTTACTAATAAACTGTTCTCATTAAAATATGATCATAGAAACAGAAGGTTTTATTACAGCCTTATTCAAAGAGGCTGTTTGTTTGACATTTTATGACAATCTTATAAACATATGTGATCAGAATTAGACTGGAGACTAACTGATGTCACTGGAGCCTTTTCACATTTTGTTGATTTTTATCAGTATCTAAGGAACAAAAAGACTCTTGAACCAGTAAGCAAAATATGAAATGGCTGTAAGGAAGTCAGATTGTCAAAGTATAACCTTTAGTTGAATTATTGTCTTATTTCCCATCGCCTAATCTTGCGTGTTTTCATGTGAATCGTTTGGTTAATCTTTGCGATCAATCATTTCTCAAAGTAAAATCCACCCTAACAGATCAAAATGTAAGAAAAATATAGATTTTTGCCTTTTCTTCCTCTCTCTCTCTCTGTCCTGAAGTGGAAACTTTGAAAGCAAAAAACTACACTTTTATTTTTCAGACTCACTTTTGTTTTGTCCTTTTTTCCCCTACCTAATAATGTTATACCATGATGTAAACAATTTGCTGTGAGTTGTGGTTAATCTCTGTGTTACAAAATGTGCCCAAGACCTTTTTCCTGAACTGCTGATTAGGGCTGTGAAGTGAAATGAAGGGGAGGGGCTGAGCCCAGCAAGACGCCAGAAGGCAGAGCCTCATTTCAATGAAGTCACTGGTGTTGCTTGCTTTATCTCTCTGGCGTGGTGAGTGAAATCTGCTTCTGTCTTGCACAGCTAGCTGAGGATCTGATAAGAAAGCACCACGGAGTTGTTGGTTACCACAGAGGCAGCATGCGGAGGATGCTTTGGGGGATTTTGTAAGTTTTTTAAAGGTTAGTTTTCAGATAAGAAAAAACTACTTTCTTATTTTGAAAATGCTGCCCAGGCTTCTTTCACTTGTAGGTAAGTTTCTTGCTCTGGACTGGAAATACAGGCGATAAAAAGAGTTGCTTCACTTGTCTTGAAGTGCGTTTGGACTTCACAATGAATAATCAAACCACAGGGAGGACCATGGTCCCCACCATTCCGTCCATTATGTTCATTTTCGGGGTGGTTGGAAACCTCATCGCCATCGTGGTCCTTTGTAAATCTCGGAAAGAACAGAAAGAAACTACGTTTTACACGCTGGTGTGTGGGCTGGCGATCACGGACCTGCTTGGCACGCTGCTGGCCAGTCCGGTCACCATCGCCATTTATGTGAAAGGCGCGTGGCCCGGAGAGGACCCGCTGTGCCAGTACTTTGGATTCACCATGCTTTTCTTCTCGCTGGCAGGGCTCAGCATCATATGTGCCATGTCGGTAGAGAGATACATTGCTATAAACCATGCCTATTTCTACAACGACTACGTGGACCAAAAACTGGCGGGACTGACTCTAGTAGCGATCTACATCTCAAATGCTTTTTTCTGCGCTCTGCCAATTATGGGCTTTGGGCAGGTGAAGAAACAGTACCCACAAACATGGTGTTTTTTAGAGTGGAGGAGCAACAAGACCAGCGATGCCGCCTACTCCTACATGTATGCTGGTTTCAGCTCTCTTCTTATTCTCGCCACTGTCATCTGTAATGTGTTGGTGTGTGTGGCTTTGATCCGGATGCATCGACGCTTTGTGCGTAGGATGTCGCTTGGCACCGATGTGGGACGCAGCGTGGACCCGCGAAGAAGAGCACGCAGCTTTGGTCGTCTGGCCGGTGCAGAGATTCAGATGGTTATTCTACTCATAGGCACATCGGTAGTAGTCCTCATCTGCTCTATACCACTTGTTGTAAGTTTTTTTTATTTTTTTTCGGTTGCATGTTACCATTACGCACGCTTTACGCATGGTTCGTTTTCACACAATATGTTTTTTAAGTGCAGAAAACTGTTTAGTTAGGTTAAAAAAATGTGAAAAAGAAAAAAATGTCTGTAGTGAATCAACTTTTCCTTTCACCTTTTCAGCCACAACACTTACAGTCCAGATTAACCACTCTTACTCAGCACAGCTGCTGTATGCAGGATTATGTAAAAGTGTAAAACAGTTTACATTAGAAGTGAACTGACTCTCTTCCCTTTCATGTTTATATTAGTGCCCTCTCAAACATACGCATCCATATCTTTTCATTCAGTCACTATTCTCCTCTCCCCTGCAGGCTCAGGTGTTTTTAAACCAGCTTTATAAGACTCCAGTGGAGGTGCGGCTGGACAAAAACCCTGATCTACGGGCAATACGTTTTGCCTCTTTTAACCCCATCTTTGACCCCTGGATCTACATCCTGCTCCGCAAGACTGTTCTCATCAAGCTCATTGAGAAAATCAAGTGCCTGTTCTGTAAAATGGGAGCAAGGAGGCAACAGAGACAGGGAAACTTCCCCTGTATTGATGCCTATCAGCTCTCCTCTGTGATCTCTAACAGGGACTCTAACTCCTTGGTGTCTAGTGACCAACGAGATAGCAACAGCACATGTCAAACCTTCCTCTACTATAAAGATAAAACTGAGATGTGCACTGAAAAATGTCCTAAGTCAAACAAACTCTCTGCTTCACAACCACCTTCAGCAAGAAATTCACAAGCTTCTTACTCATCCCAAGAGGGCAGTGCTGAGAATCAGACCAGAGACGAGACAAATGCAATCACAGATCATCCATCATCTCCATGCCCTAAAGATCCAGCACTTCAGGTCACGCTGAACACCGAGACAGTAAAGGAGAAATGCATCTGACTCAACCAGAGAAATACTGTTTTATTTCTCTACAACAGACCTTTTGAAGAACTCAAAAATGGAAGTAGCACATAAATAATAAGTAACTCTTCTATCTAGTAGAGCCCATGCAGTGGGAAAGAGATAAGTGCTGTGAGTGATATCGTCCCGTTGTTTGTTTCAGCACCCAGTGATGACTGACTGTGTGAGCAGATTTTGCCATTTTGCCTAAGAAAGATGTTATGGTAAATGGTAAGTATTTGTATAGCGCTTTACTTGGTCCTAAGGACCCCAAAGCGCTTTACACAATCATCCACCCATTCACACACTGGTGATGGCAAGCTACATTGTAGCCACAGCCGCCCTGGGGCGCACTGACAGAGGCGAGGCTGCCGGACACTGGCGCCACCGGGCCCTCTGACCACTACCAGTAGGCAACGGGTGAAGTGTCTTGCCCAAGGACACTAACTATGTTAGACACATAACATTGATGAAAAAACTTTGTTCAACCATTGTGGAAACCTTTACCGTAAAGCTCTATTTACTGTCTCCAAACTGTGCTGACTACAAGCTTGTGGTCAGTGTAGTAAATGAAATAGTCCTGATTGTGCTTCTTGTGAGTATTCACATAGTTATTGTTAGGACTGATTCATTTGGAAACTCTACTGTACAGTGCTTTTTGAAGGGCACACTCATGTTAGCTACATGACTAATGTAGAGTAGAGTTTATAAGGTTGTGAACACAGACGTTTTTGTTCTATAGCCCGGAAAACACACAAAGATATTATCTCAAATTATTAAAAAAAAAAAAACTAAAACACAGCGAGGGCACAGAGGCTCTTGTTCCACAGTAGACTGGGAAATTTCTGCATAATTTCCACAGCTACAGAAAATGTTCTATAAATCAGTGGATAGATGCTGATCAATGAGATGCATTAAGCGGTCAGCTTGAGAAGAATCAAGTTCTAAATGAGCGATCTTGTGTAAAATATTTTTTTTGTGATATATAATTATTCTTCTCTAGGAGAAGGTCAAAATGAATAAATTCCAGCTCCAAAAGGATTACTCGTCCAAAAGACATATTTATGCGCAGTTATAAATTGTATCAGTCATGCAGTTTGATCAGTATTTACACTCACAAATTGTTGTCTTTCAACATCACTATCTATAAAGTCAGGACTCAAAATATCAAAGAACCTATTGAAAAATGTTCTGTATTAGTTAGGACTGAAGCTAAAGGTTAATTTTAGGAGTAACACTTCTCTTTGAGTGTAATGTTTAAAGTGAGATGTTCAGTTTTGCAGGAAACCAAAGTTTTTGTTGTCAAAGACATGCTGTTTACAGTGAAACAAAATCAGGAAAAGTCTGATGATGCTCACATTTAAAAAGATGGTACCAGCACCTTTTTCCTCCTTGAAAATGACCAGATACCACCCAATATCAGATCTAATATGAATTATCCAAGATCACAAGTCTAGATTTAAATATTATTCTCAAGTTTCATGTGAGTATACAGCGTAATCCTCCTCTCTGTTGCGTTTATAAGGCAAATTCTCCATTTTAATATTAAAAGTTAAACCTTCTGGTATTGTAACACTATACAGACTGAACTTTTGAACTCCTGTTGGTTTGAAGTTTTTCACTCAGATTATCTTTTTGTCTGAGTTTGAACATGAACATTGTAAACATTGTACAGTGAGGGCAAAAGTTAGAGATTGACATACTAGTTGAAAACTTTTAATTTATTTTGAGTCATTAAATTATGCACTTTATGCTCAGTTGTGGTTCATATTGTATTGCAGAGTGAAATTTGTGTACATGCATATACTGTATGAGCTTTGAATTCATTTGCTGTGGTAATATGTTATATCTGTAAATATGACTTGATGTACAAGAAAAAAACTGAGTGGAAATGACTGAGAACTTCTGTCTGATAAGAAATATATATGTCTACATTTATGATGCAGTTGTAAATGAACACTAACTGTTTCAGAGCAAACATCGCCTTTGACATGTTGTCATATTTTATTACCATAAAGCAGAACTGCTTAATACGAGCTTTCTTTCTCACAGTCACATTTTCCTTGTTTATATTTAGTGAGATCATCTCATGACCCCCATTAATTCAGACAAATGACCCTGAGAAAAGCGTGCTACCACTTTTCCGAAGTTTATAGATAAATAAACACAAATGCGATTATTGCTAGTCTACAACAATCTTACTGAATCTTGATTGTGTGAAAGACACACACACACACACACACACACACACACACACACACACACACACACACACACACACACACACACACAATAAGAGGAAATCAGAGGTCTTTGCTCTGATGGAAAAGAAAAATCAGGGGTCTCTGGAAGTAGAGGTGCCCCAGAGCGCTTCTCTCCTGAAACAATAAACACAATTGAAAGCTCCAGTTCACTGCAATTAAGCTTAAACAAGCATTGCAGTGGCTTAAGCAAACACCGGAGTGTGAGAGGATCCTCCAGACTCTGGGAACAAGACGCGTTAATTTAATTAAACTGTGAAAATCAGGATTGCACCGTAGCGGGAGATGGTGATACGTGGAACATTCATGAAGATTCTCAGTAATTTGATCATCTTTGTTCACCAGAGTCTGCAATACCCAATTAAATGTATTAATGGAAAAACAACAAGATTGATATCTACCATCTGGGTGAACAGGTGCACAAGCACAGCCTGTACAAATGTTCAGGATTGCCTCAATAACCCCAAACAGGCAAACAAGTAAGTGGTGACGTCTTGATGCATTCTCAATCATCCAGATAAGTAAATCTCCAAAAGTTGATTCTGTTCATCTGGACGTTTTCAGTGGGAGAAACGTTTCGTCACTCATCCAAGTGACTTCTTCAGTCTCAGCTGACTGCAGGTTTCCCCAATCGGTCATTATGGAAATGTACTGTTTATAAGACAGAATCAACTTTTGGAGAAGTAAGTGGTGAGACCATCAGCTTTAAATTTCAGCTGTGAAAAAATATCTCGGTGATGCTCAGAGAATTTGATCTCATGTGATGCACAACTTGACATGTTGTGTAAGTGGCAAAGCTGTGATGCTGCTTTATGTCAGCGGGGTCCTCTAGTGACAGTCTGCACACTGTCACCTCTGTGCTCATTGATAAACAACAGAAAGCACCTGTTGCTCGACAGTGTCCGCTGTCGCCCTCGGTTAAGGAGGAAATTAAACAAGACGAGTCTGAAAATATGTCAGAGCCAAAGCGGAGCTGAAGCAGGTCTTAGTGCAGGCGCTTCATCCCTCGGGTGATGGCGAAAAGAGAAATTAAATATAATTCAAAGGGAAAATATGATCCTCTGTGGTGTGTTTGGAGCCATTCTTTTCACATCAGTGTGACGACCATCCTTTCTCCATGTGACATCAGTGAAGCCACACAAGCTAAGTGCTAATCTCCTCTTTTGTTACAGCAATTACATTTTTTTAAATAAAGTTAAACATACAAATGCAAATAGATTAAACAAACAAATGGTATAAAAAGATTAAAATATACTATTGTAAAACAATATTTTGATGAGGTAAAAATTAACCCGACATCAAAATATGGACAATAAAATAAAAGACATACAAATTGAAACATAGACATAAAGTTACAATATAATATACAACAATTAAAATATTTTAATTTCCACATAATTTTAAATGGCTTACTAAAAAAATACAAAAATATATTTTAACAAAGTACTGCGGTCTGCATTACCTTAGGCTATAGCCCAATAACATATTGGTTTATACAATCACTTAACAAGCAAACGATCCTGGCTGGGATCTTCTTCAGAGTCCTGATTGACTGTGGGGGAAAAAAGAGAGAATAAATGTGGTATTATTATTATTATTATTATTATTATGAAGGGGTCTCAAAGTTATATAGGAATTTGTTGAATGTAAGTTTGTTTGTCTTACGATTGCTTGTTTACATTTTATTTATTTTATGCTGAGAGCACCACAACCTGAATCCGTTATGATGCCGATCATTTGCAGGCTGTATTATAATAGCTAAGTTAATAAGAACAGCTGATGTGGAAATTGAAAGACATACTGGAGGTGTTGGATCATCAGTCCAAAAATATTAGCAACTGAAAGCAACTTGACAACTTTCAGTCTTAAGAATTTTTTGTGTCAGTTTTGATTGAGTAGGTTTTTAGCTTTGGTTAGCTAATACTACAACACAACATTTTAAATTCATATCTCTGGCTGGGATCATGATTGTGGGGTTTACTGCCTGCAATGTCAAAAATAAAAGGCCTGATCTTTTCGAGTGGTAGCAAAAATCTCAGAGCTAATCAGTAAATGTTCTGCAAAACGTTTGCACGTGCATACCTAAAGATGACGATATTTTATTTGATATCAGTTAACTGACTTCCAGCTAAAGCCTTGTTTTTCATACTTGAGACATGCTTTGTCATGCTTATAAGTGAAAATAAAGAAATACTTTAGTACTTAGATGACAACCTAGATTTCTTTCTTTTTTTCCCCCAAATTCTGATTATTATTGTCACATTTCATTCCATAGAAGACGATAGTGTGAACAGCTCCAGGGCAGAAATTCGTTAGAATTGGGCTCCAGACTGTGTTAAATCCCACACAAATATACAGAATGCAGGGCAACTTATTTCAAAGTTTTTTAAAACAGAATTATGTACAACAGCAAGTTCCCATGAAACCAACAACTTTGATCTCTGCTGTTATACCAGCAAATAGGAAAAACTTAACCACATGAGGTGAACTGTTAGACAACAGACAGTGGAAAAAAACAACACAGTATGTCCTCCAACATATTTCTAAATCAGTTTTGTTTTTACATGGGAAATGAAATACTTCAACAAAATAAAAGTCTTACTGCAGTTACTTATCTGAATACAATAAATGTTGCTGGGAAACGTTTTACACAGTAGACAAAAGTGTGGAGTAACAATGAAAGTGTTACACCATGTGTTACTGTTGCTCCTCTGTGTCTGTGTGTTAGTGTGTGTGTGTGTCTGTGTGTTAGTGTGTGTGTGTGTGTGTGTGTGTGTGCCATGTTTGCAAATCTTTGTGGGGACTAACAGCCTTTATGGGGACAAAATCCCTGTCCCCACGGGTTTGAAAGCATTTTTGAGGCTACGTCCACACTAATGCATTTTCGTTTGAAAGCGCATCGTTTTCTCTCCGTTTTGGCCTCCCGTCCACACTGAGATGGCGTTTTCACTCAAGGAAAACGCTCTCGAGGACGCATACATTTGAAAACAGTGCTTTCGCCTGGCAGTGTGGACAGCGAAAACTGAGACTTTTTGAAAAGGATGACACATTTTAGTCATGTGATGCAGTCAAGTGACCAATTAAACTAAGATAGCGGAGGGCATTATACAGCAGTAGTTTTGTTTGCTCTCAATTTTGACAGCCCTATTAAAGATTAATATCAGTTTGTACATGCTCCAGATAGCTTTTCTTCAAATTCTGTAATTCTCACTCGCTTTTGCAACTTTGTACTTTTGTGTCACTCCATCTCATTGTTAGTTCATTTAAAAAAACTGTGCTTTTCCTTGCCATTTTGCTGCACGTTTCAAAGAGCAAAGTAAATAAACAGCAAACAGAAATGAGGCAGGTCGAATCAACTTGTGTTTCAGGCATGCGCAGGACTGGAACGTAAGCGTTTTCAGCCGTTTCAATGTGGACGCACAACTTTGTGAAAACGACTGATAAACAATAGTGAGGACGCGGAGCGTTTTCAGACGAAAACACTGTTTTCAAATCTATCCGGGCTAGTGTGGACGTAGCCTAAGACTCAAAATGTGGTTTAAGTGCCAGGATTACAATTAGGTCGTGATTAGGTTTAGGCTAAGGGTTAGGGTACGGCATTCTGTTTTGATGGTTAGGGTAAGCGGCTTGGGAAAGCATTATATCAATTAGATGTCCCCTTAAAGATATCAAAACCCGACTGTGCATGTGTTTGTGTTTGTGTGTAGTCCCCAGAGTCACATTTATCAAAGAACAGTAGGTCATTCCTGCAAGTTTAGAGTTCACAGAGTCAGTAATTTCCAAATGTGCATTTCAGATGAGTCACAGACCACCCAAGATTTGCTTTATTGCTTGCGCAAACTTCATATTATTAAGGAAATTAGCTAAAGCAGGTCAAATGTAATAATAGCAGTTAAAATAAGTGAGTCATCGACACTTGTAGGGTTGTTTATCTGACAAAAAAGTGTTGGTTTTTTTTGGTAATTACAGCATGTCAAGATAGACATTCGCTTATTCAGGGCACATACTCCTAGTACCAAACCTCCACATCCTCTCCATGATGTGCCTGACAGTCACAGGAGCATGGTCACCAAAAGACTCATTTAAGCCATCAGACAACTTAACAATAAGAAATAAGGTACACTGAACCAGGCATTAACAGGGGATTCATACTTCTAAGTTAAATCTATACCGTGATTACATCATATTCACAGACCCCTCTGAAAATGTACACCATAACCCACATGTTGTGTTGATACAGCCTTAAACTATTAGGATGTTCAGTACTATTCATTCCTCTTGTGTATTTCCATCTACTTCGTCACCACAGTTTTAGAATTTATCAGTGACAGATGTCACCAAATTCCTGGAAGGATATTGCCAAGTACAAAGAGGTGAAAAAAACTAAAGAGACAAATATGTTTGCCTCAAAAAAAGGGGGGAGCTAGAGAGAGAAAAGATTAATCCCAGGAGGGAAAAAATGCCAAAAACATCACACAAAAGCATGAATGCTGGTAACAATGTTGTAACAGTGTTGACCAGTTACATGGGTTATGTCATAGGCACTACAACATTCACCACAGAAGTGTAAATAAGCCATAAAGATGGCAGGAAGAGAACAAAGACAGGAAGTAAAAATACAACATGAAGAAATAACATTCACAATAAAACAGGAAGGAGTAAAAAGAACATGGAACTGTCATCCTGATTTATCAACACTACATTTATTAATGAATAACTTCAAACAGGTAGTCATTTATTACATTTGAAACTTAAAAAGGGAAACAACAGAAACCAGCCCAGTAGTCCAAACATAAAGATTGTAAAATCTTTGCCATGGCCAGTAAAAACCTTCAAACTCTTAAAATAGCACCACATCATTGAGAAATGATTTATTAAGACAAAATTAAGTGTCTATATTTATATGTGGTTTAACCCAAAAAAATGCAATACTAGATTCTCGGCTCACCGCTTCAGGTCATCAGGGAGGTGCTCCAACAGAAAGTCACATGTTCACATACTGGAAGCTAGCAGTGCTTCCCAACTCTCACCGTTGTTTCTGCCAACTCTGGGGCCTCGCTTAATGATTCTTGCAGCTCTCAGCTGTTTTTTTTTTTTTTTTTCTTAAGTCACCTAATATAAGTATGTTTCTCTGTTGTTTTTTAAAATAATAATTATCCCCTGTGATCACCTATTACATGCTGAGTGGAATGACCCCTCATCGTTTCATTGCACCATTAATCACTACAAACATGTTTATTCGACTTCAAAAGCTTTACCAGATACTCACTGCTGAACTGCTTCGCTCTCCAGGAATCAAATTACTGAATCTCTGTCTGTGGGTTTTCCTTTAAACAAATGTTGCTCTGAAACAGTGTTGATAGCTTAAACCTGCTTATATCCAGGTTTGTTTTAAAGTTTCAACGTCTCATAACTCAAGCACAGCTGCACAGTGTGCCATAAATATTCAAACATATTTATTAATCACAGGCAGACGTACTGACGCAGCGAATGTGGTTATGAATCACAGGAAATGAATGTCCTGGTGTTTTTCTCACAGTTGTCTTGAGTGTTGTTATTTAAAAATGGCTATTTTGTGCTGGATACAAGCTGAAGATTTACATGACAAACTGTTGTAAATTTGTTTGGTTTAAAAAAGAAGTGCTTGTCACATTAAAGCCTGTCAAGGGTATTACAACATAGCAGGAACCAGAAAAAATAGTGTAAATGAAAACAGGTTTGCAATTTGTAGAGCAATCCTCTAGCCATACTGACTGCTCTAAATGCTTTACCCGTTCATACAGAACATCATTTATCTTCCCTTTTCACCTACAGCCCAATTAGAATCATCAATTGCCTAACGCATCTTGGAGATGCTGGCAGACGGAGAATATGCCACCACGGCACCACCATACAGCCCAGGTTCATTCATGTGCACAGTGCTGACATTATACACAGACATTATCCCTGTTATCCTCCCCTGTATGTGTATTATTCATGCTGATTTATTTAATCTTTATGTCTCAGTTTATTATAGGAGACAACTTTCGCCTTTCAGATTCAAAGACAGCTCCCTGTCTCAGAAACCTAGGCACATTCATGAGGTCCTTTTGACTTTGACCAGGAGTCATGATTCCACAATTTCACTACAAACAGCACCGCCAGGAGCGCCTTTGCTGTTTTTTCCTACTTTCACATGGCTCTGCAAAGTGAATTTGACCCCTAGGGTCAAACTGTGAACATGCAAATTTTCTGGACTGCAGTGTGTGATATCACGCATACGTTTTTTGGGCCTCATCAAGCTAAATGTTTCTTGGATACCTGAAAATGTAAAGGTTGCTGCTTTGACATATTTCAGAAAATCCAGAGTACTTTGCAGAGGTTCATGTGCAAGTCGTCAGAACAGAGACTTTTTAAAAAGCCGCCCAAAGGAGACTAGTGGTAAGGGCGAGTGGACAGATTTAAATAACACATGGTTTTGGATTTTTTGTGGGGATGCACATTTCTGATCACACCTTGTAAATGGTCCTGTCCTCGGGCTAACAGATGTAATAAATTGTGTCAGTTCAACACACTACATCATACTTCAGTTTAAGATCAATAAGTCATCTTAAATATCGCTGAGTATATATTAATGTTGGGTTAGAGCTTTACCAGATGATGGTACAGGGTAAAGTGATTCAGATTTGAGGTATTTTACCATGATTTTTAATTTATCTGGCTTTCTTCAGGTTACTGTGATTCACACAAAAAATCTGCTAAAACTTTGAATCACTGCAAATGGGCTCTTTAAATATCTGTTGTTGCTGCTGCACTAGCCGACTATTTGAAAACCATCTGTAGCTTAAGTAAGTTGTGTCTCTGAGCCAGCAGCATGCATGGGAACTTCTGATGAAAGGTAGCTTATTCTAGCATGATTTAGTGGATGGTTCATTTAGGCTGCTGAAATAAAACAACATCCACAGGTCATAAATCTGCTATTTTATGCCAGTTTGGAAAGGTTTATGCAATCTTCAACTTCAATAGGGCAAAAAATTAGTGGGAAAAGTGCACCCCTCTGTATTTAATTAGTAAATTACTCTCAAAAGAGTACCTAATAGGCATGTTATTAATCATAAGTGTGTATTGCATGTGTTTTTGCTTGTTTCTATGTGCATTTGTGTGTAAATGGGAATTGCCAGCACTGCTCAGGTTTCGTGCTCTTGTGATTCTTGGGTTCAGTTTCTTTTCTTCTCACCAAAGGCAATGAAACGGTATCCTCATTTCAACTGCCCGGAACGGGGACCACTAATTGTTGATGGCACGGGTCAACATTTGTGTAAGTGCTTTAGCAGAGACTATGTATAAGCATGCTCATTTGCACACACTGTATCAGATGTCGCTTCTAAGTGCACTTTCAGCAGGCCCCCCCCAAAAAACTAGCAAAGAAATGATGGCATGAAGCAGTGCAGATGTGGAGCAAATGCATTTATATCAAATCTGCTTCTCTTTTGCACCCACACAAATTTCCAAACCATTCTCCGCAGAGTGCTTTCGTAATGCAATTCTTATATCCTTTCAGGACATTTAAAAATTAGTTAAAAAAGCCAAATAAACAGAACCTTTGTGTCAGTCGTCCAACAGTTTTCTGTAAACTGGATCAAGTTCCTTGTAGCATTCAAATACAAACCCAGAAAGGCTTTTGCAGATAAACAGATTCAGTCACACATCATAGAATTCATACTAACTATTACGTTAAGCATGATGATTTCATTTTGAAGTAAATAATTTATTTACAGAATTTATTAACATTTTATAAATCAGTATTTACCAAACTGCTCATTTTTCTGGACAGTTTTTTTTTTCACTTTGCTTTTCCACCCTGAACCTCAACACTTATTTACAGCACTTTAAATGATGCATAAAGGGGTTTTTGGTTAATAATTTAAGTTGTGAAAGACCAAATATTTGACATTACATTGGAAAAATGGAAAAATGTTTATGTGTATTCCTGCTCCATGATCTTTTCTTTGGTACGCCTCTTTTTCTGACACTCACCTCTGTAAGATCTAATAAATACAAAACACCATCATTTTCTTTCGTAAAAGCCACATCTCACCCCGAGAAAGTAATCTCCTTGAAGTACCCATATCTTAAATGCTGAAAAATAACAGGAAGCCCAGACTGAAGGTTGAAAGATGTTGATTAAGTAGAAGTTTGAAATAGATACTAAAGCTTATGTAACTATCTTCAAAGACCAGGATGTCTTTCTGTCTGGGCTTTGACGCTGACAACTCCACATTCTTCTTGTTTCTGCTGGTGAAGTCACAAACTGCTCAGAGTATGAAAACATACTTGTGATAATTTTTTCTAATATTTGGAACAGTTTTCAATAAAAGACAATTACTTTGGGGCAACCCAAAACTAAAAGATAAAGTTAAATGAATACCTTTCTTCATATGAATGTTATGAAGTGGCTTAATGTTTAGCTTACTACTACAGTTAATAGCTATCAAATAAACCAGCGCCACCATCTGATTTCATTCTCAGATGTTTGAAGTTGTTTAGAGGTTACCTTTTCTTTGTCACTGATTCTGTTCATAATTTTTATGGACAGAATTTCTAGGCCTATCCAAGTGGTGGAAGGCTTCCACTTGGGCGGACTCAGAATCGTCTCTGCTTATCGTGGATGCTGTGGTTCTGTTGGATTCATTGGGTGAATGCCTTCAGCTCGCACTGGAACAGTTCGCAGCCAAATGTGAAGTGGTGGGAATGTGAATCAGCACCTCCAAATCTGAGGCCATGGTCCTCAGCTGGAAAAGTGTGGAGTGCCCACTGCAGGTCAGGGATGAGTTACTGTCCCAAATGGAGGAGTTTAAGTATCTCGGGGTCTTGTTCATGAGTGATGGGAGAAGGAAGTGGGAGATCAACAGGTGGATTGGTGCTGCAGCTGCAGTGATGCGGACACTGTACCGGTTCGTTGTGTTGAAGGCAGAGCTGAGTGTGAAAGCGAAGCTCGTGATTTACCGGTCAATCTACATCCCTACCCTCATCTATGGTCACGAGCTGTGGGTAGTGACCGAAAGAACGAGATCACAGATATAAGCGGTGGAACCAGCTAGCACCTGTGTTCACTGAGATATTCAACATCTCTTTATCTCAGTCGGTGATCCCCACATGCTTCAAAGAGTCCATCATTGTTCCTGTCCCGAAGAAACCCCACCCTGCTTCTCTCAATGACTATCGCCCTGTAGCCCTCACCTCAGTAGTGATGAAGTGCTTTGAATGCCTGGTCAGAGACTTCATCATTTCTTCACTACCAGACACACTGGACCCACTACAGTTCGCTTAGCGTCCAAATCGTTCCACAGACGATGTCATCTCTCATCTCCTCCACACATCACTTACTCACTTGGACACTAGAAGGGGGAATTATGTTAAAATGCTCTTCATTGACTACAGCTCTGCATTTAATACCATAATTCCCTCCACACTCACCACCAAGCTGGAGCACCTGGGACTCAGCTCATCTATGTGTCAGTGGATCTCCAACTTCCTAACTGGCAGACCACAGGCAGTAAGGATGGGCGGACATGTCTCAGCCTCCATCACTCTCAGCACTGGAGCCCCCCAGGGGTGTGTTCTGAGCCCCCTGCTGTACTCTTTGTACACATATGACTGTGTGGCCACTACTAGCTCCACCACCATCATTAAGTTTGCTGACGACACCGTTGTGGTGGGCCTGATCTCTGATAATAACGAGACGGCCTACCTGAAGGAGATTAGGAATCTGGAGAACTGGTGCCAGACGAACAACCTCCTTCTAAACGTCAGTAAGACAAAGGAGTTGATAGTGGACTTCAGCACTAAGCAGGAAAGGAGCTACCAGACCCCCGTCATCAACGAGTGCCCAGTGGAGAGAGTGGACAGCTTCAAATACCTTGGAGTTCACATCACGCAGGACCTGTCATGGTCCTGTCACATCAACACCGTGATGAAAAAGGCCCGACAGCGTCTCTACCACCTCAGATGCTTGAGAGACTTCCGACTGCCCTCCAAGGTGCTCAGGAACTTTTACTCCTGCACCACAGAGAGCATCCTGACGGGAAACATCTCAACCTGGTTCGGGAACAGCACCATGCAGGACAGACGAGCTCTACAGAGGGTTGTGCCCTGACCTGCACTCAATCTACAGCAGGCGGTGCTGGACCAAGGCCAGGAAGATCGCGAAGGACCTCAGCCATCCCAACAATGGACTGTTCTCTCTGTTGAGGTCAGGAAAGCAATTCTGCTCCCTGAAGACCAACACAGAGAGACTGAGGAGGAGCTTCTTTCCGCAGGCGATACGGTCTCTCAATCACACCACCACATAGTACTGACCCACACATATGGTTTTTACACACAGACTGGACATTCTGGACATTTGTTTACACTAGTGGCCACTGCACAACTACACTGCGTGGTCATCAAATCACTCTATCACAAGTCACTTAAATAAATCACTTTTAAGCATATTTGCACTGCACAAGACACTTAAATATGTGGATTGCACAACCCTGGACATTACATTTCTTTCATTACCATTTATTACTCATACAGCTGCTCTTATTGTTCTATATTTCTTCATATATTCTTATATATTTTCTATATTGTGTATTTTGTTGTACAGTTATTTTATTTTTAACTTTAATTTTTATATTTTATTTTATTCTTTCCTAGTTAAATTTACCCTTTATTTAAATTTTCATATTTATTTCCTATCCTATTCATAGTCTTTTATTTTAGGTCACGAGCAGTTGTCTAAGCATTTCACTGCATATCGTACTGTGTATGACTGTGTATGTGACAAATAAAATTTGAATTTGGAATTGAGTTTCCTCCAAAGGGTGGCTGGCCTCTCCCTAAGAGATAAAGTGAGGAGTTCGGCCATCCAGGAGGGGCTCAGAGTAGAGCCGCTGCTTCTCCATATCGAAAGGAGCCAGTTGAGGTGGTTCAGGCATCTCATGCGGATGCCTCCTGGGCGCTTCCTGGGTGAGGTGTTCCGGGCATGTCCCATCAGGAGGAGCCCCCGGGGCAGACCCAGGATATGCTGGAGAAATTATATCTGTCGGCCGTCCTAGGAACGCCTTGGTGTTCCCCCGGACAAGCTGCAGGAGGTGGAGGAGAGGGAGGTCTGGGCTTCTCTGCTTAGGCTGCTGCTCCCACGACCCGGCCCCAGATAAGTGGAGGAAGATGGATGGACCTTTCCAATGACCTTTTGTGAAAAGTATCAATCATATACAGGTCTATTGCTGTCCTCGATTACTCTAGCTGATTGAAGCTTGTATTGTGATACTAAGTGGGATTGTAAAAGAGAAAATAAAACCTGATGTGAGTTGTACTCAAAAATGTTCTCGCCCAATTTCTGTCATAAATCCCACTTTTAAGTTTACACTTGATCCGCATGCAGATGGTCAAGAGGAAGGAGATCTGATGTAACCATGACAACTGAGTTATTTGGGGTTTGTTTGTTTCTTCCTGTCTGTCTGTCTGTCTGTCAGTGAAGACAATGCAAAAATAGAGGAAATGCTGTAGACGGTATCGTTAATCAAATCAATTGACGTTAAGTCAGTTTTTATCACAAATGCTTGCATCTGGTGTCCTCAGATACTGTGACTGTGTTCATAATTAATAATAAGTATTCAGTTTGTTTACTTGCTAACATCCAAACATGCTGCTGAATGCTGCTTTGGTGCCACTGATGACTTTAGACCAGGAGTGGGAAACATTATTTCTCAGGGGCGTGAACTGACAGATAAAGCATGCAAAGGGCCACAGCTGGGTTAAAATATAATGCACACAGTGCTGAATAACAAAAGAATAAGTCAAGTCAGTGAAAGACTTTTCAAATGTAAACACTCTTAAGTTAAAATAAACCCACTGAAGTGCTCCATCAACCTTTAATCCTTTTAAACTGTTACGTTGTCTTCAAACTAGCATTTGATAAACTTTAGCTTTTAGCATGTTATGCTCAATATTAAGTTGTGCAGGGTCATGACTTAATGACTACAGAATTGAATTCATTGCATATTAAAGTATTTCATTATCGGTACATTAGCAGTGCAGCACTTCATCATTTTCCACATATACTGTGTATCATGCACACTGTCCCGCTTTGTTGATGTTTATCATTAAAGATATTTTTAAGTGAAACTGTAGTCCAATGTTCAACCGCAGCCCACAGAGGCTGGGCAACGCTACCCCAGGAGAAATGAGGAATGAGGGCTACATTACTATAAAAATATTGGCCACTTTAAACAAGAACATCTGTGTGGGTGGACTGTGAGTGTGCAGAGGCATTAATTGTTGCAGACAAAATGACAGTTAGTGATTAAGCACAAAGTAGAATTGATTGCTAAAATGAATTTAGTAAAGCACCAGATGGGTAATTATATGAGCTCTCAACAATGATTGCTGCCACTTCAGGTGAGCTGACAAATTGGTATTAGTATTAGTAGTTGTATCGGGAGGTTTCTAGCTTTATATGTGGAAGAGTAAAATAAATTGGGATCAGAAAAGTGAAAGGCTTGTGATGACCTCTTCTTCGTCACCATCACCACAGGGCTGCATTTCTAAAAAGGAGAGAAAGCCTGTAATTTCCTGATGTCTACATTAGCTAGATTAGGGATTTAGTTCATTGTTAATGTCATTTCTTTTTACTAAAAGGTGAAACTATTTAAAGTATTCTCTGAAAAGCTTCAGGGATTTTACAGGATGTCACCTCCATTTTGGAAGAAGGACAAGTTTAATCGCTGCTTTAAGGAAGCCCAAAGTATCAAGTAGCACCACCGATTGCCTCTAAATTTCCATGAAAGCATGCCGTCACACGATTGGGATGTTTTAGGTGCTTTACCAATCCACAGTGTTATTTTGTACCCTCCTGAGCACAAAAGGGCTTTCCAGCTTGCTTGCCAACATGACACCTTTAACTTTGGTTTTCACACTCATCTCTCCTTATGCCACCTGTTGGCCCCAGTCATAATACTATCAGCACAAGCCGTGACCTCTTTCCCTGTTGCATAACCGCCACACAAGCAAGTTGCTCTGAGAACGAACCAATCACCTTGTCCTTGTCAAATAAATCAGCGTTTAGGTTTCACCACGATCTGATCCCCTTGTCACAACATAACACGACCACAGTCATGGACTGAGGTAGCTGACCGAGCAACATGACAGTGCTGTGTTCCTCACGTATCCTTCTGTGGAAGTCGATTTCCTCTTCATTTCCTCCTGAGCATCCTGCGTGAACCCACAAACCCTCCAGTGTGTTTGTTTTGAATGACTTTGCGGAGTGTCTTCTGTGTCGCAAAGCCACGGCTATGTTATCACGAAGCTCCTTCTGGATGGGATAGAAAATAAACATTTGAAGTTTGGGAAACCAATTAAGCTTATAATCTACAGGCTATGAAAGGATCTGAAGTCAACATCACATACAGGAGGCATTTCAGACTCCCACAAGAGTTTACATTTCTTCTTGATGTTTATATCTCTAAAATAAATCAGGGTCAATCAGTTCATTTCCAAAAGCTGATAATGAATCAGGGTGTCGTGGATGTGCAGAGAGGAAAGATGCTCTGTTTGCTTTTTTTTTTTAACTACCCTCATCTTTTAAAGACACAAAAGTCAAGGATATCATAGACTCTTGTGATTCTTGGGTTCATAGACTCGTTTAAATAGATTAAGCTGTTTTCTTAAGTAGCAACCTGCGTTACACAAATGGCAACCACTTAAAATTAAGTAAGATCAGTAAGACAGTTTTAATGACTTATAAAATAATAAAAAAGTCACAAATATTCATCATAAAACGTCTGTGGAATCCTTAACCCTTGTGCCCTCCTCAAATTTTACATTCTTTTGACAGCTTCGTGGACAAAAATGTACACACAAAAAATCTGCCATAAAATCCTCATATAACAATTGTTTTTTGTTTTTTGTTTTGTTGCTTTTCATAAACCAGTTAATCAACTTGAGTCCATATCAGAACAATCAAAAATTACATTATTTTCAGGATTTTAATCATTTAAATGCCAGTTCAAACACTGGAATGATTAAGGAAATATTTAAACAAGCATAAATTGCACACCTTATTTGTTTTTTTACTACATAACAAAATGCTTTTTTCCCACGATATAACTCCATTTTGCTACTAACTAAAGAATACTAAATACATTTTTAAAAAGTGCCCAACTGGAGACTCCACTCTGCACACCTCACCTCACAGGTATAACCGAAGCTTGTTAGTTTGGTGACCCCTTCCTGTGGTGTGCACATCACAGTTGAGATGCTTTCAATTGCTCAGAAATGAAGTAAAGTCATTTCTGGGCTTTCTTACCTGAGGATGACCACAGCAGATTCTCTTGGATATGGATTCTCAAGAACATAAAGCTTTTCTTCTGCTCCACCTCAGGTCTGCCTCAGCTCATCTGATGCAAACGGTTTGTCTTTGTCACATTTTTTTCTAATGTCAGCAACCATTCCCTTATTTTTGTTGATGTTGAGCAGTAGATTACAGGATTTTCCTACCGGTCACGACATGGTCAAATCTCCATGTCTGGGGGTGCATTCATGGCTGACTCTTTTTATCCCCTTGCTTAGGGCGAATGGATTTTACTAAAATCATATTGTTTTGACTCAGTAGTTATTTACTTATTATGGGGTTTTTTTGCTCCACACCTAAGATTTTCTATTAATTTGCTGTATAATGTCACTTTTCTTTTTTCCCAGTTTTTAAACCCCAATGATATTAATGTTGCCTCACATTTTGTATGAAGTTTGACAACAAGGTAGTGAATTTCCTTGTAAGGGGAGTCTTGCTCATTGAGTCTGAATTGTGTCAATCCTTCCATTTTCTTAATCACTTAATCAAACTAGCATCCCAGAGTATCTGGAGCCTATCCCAGCTGACACTGGACAAGATGCAGGGTACACTCTGAAAGTGTCCAGTCCATCACAGGGCTAACACAGAGAGACAGACAACCTTCCTCACCTACACATACACATCCACACATCCTCTGTCTGGATAAGCCAACCAGCAGCTTCTTGAACAAGAACAACTATAATATGAGTGACCTTTAGTTGACTCCAGTGAACAAGCAGCAATAGTAATTGGCTGACTGCTGTACTAAGCTCTCAAACTCTTTGAATCTATGTTCAAAGACATTTCAGATAAATGCTGAGTTTGATGTCCAGTATTTGGTCCCTGTGGACACAGATGACAGCTAATCTGCTTCTCTGTAGCGTAAACTTCTTCCTCTCTCAATGAATTCGAAAGAAATCTGTATTGATTTACTGCAGTGAGCTTGTTAAGGTTGTCAGGACTGTCATCGTGAACTCCTTTTCCTGGATCCTTCACTGATATGGATCTTATAAACAGCCTCCTTACCCAACAGCTTTCCAACTGAGAGACTACACAGCGAGGGAGTGGGTCTCAATTATCTCTCTTCTCTTTTAACATGCATTTTGTTTATTTTACTGGTGTTTATTCAGTCATTAAACAGCTGTCTCAACAAACTAATGTTATAGTCTAGCCACTGAAGTGACAACATACATCTGCAGAAACAGTTTAACTGTTATTTTTTGTGTGTGTAAGCTGTGATTGCATAGTCATCAACTAATGAGGAAAATTAGGTGAGCAAATTGAACATTAGCTGTAAAATTAGACACATTCAGTGGCCCAAATCACAGACTGTGAAACCATTTAAATAAGGCTGTGATCGTAAGTTACAACGTAACTGCTGCAATGAAACGCTAATGTGCCTGTTTCACAGATGCAAACATCAACATTTAGGTACTTCGAGTGAGCTTAACTATTTTGAAAAGAATCAGAACTGCATCAAGAGAATGAGATGTTGGGGGAAGAAGGCGGAGGAGGAAGATGAGGACAAGGAAGAGGAAGAGCTTTCATTGTGGCTGAGCCCATCGTGTAAGGGAATATGTCTGCTGTACAGCCAAAGGAAACATTGCTGAAAATGGAGAAAAAACATTTGCCCAGACAGAAAATGAATACAGGATGAAGCTTTTTTTTTTTTTAACTGCTTATGTTGCAGTGAACAGATTTTTTTTCAGTTTGTTTAAAACTAAATTTTCATTACAGATATTGTTTTACTTATTACAAGCAGTTTGAAGCACATTGTGATTTTAACTTAATTTATTAAAACCAGCTGGGATAAGCTCCTTTTGATAAGTCAGTCTGGATGACAAAAGCAATGGTCATCCTCTGCTGAGTGGGTGCAAACACAAAAAGCACACTTTGAACGCTGATCCAAACGTAAGTATCTCCCTCTGCTGGTTGCAATTAAAACTACACGTACAAAACAGTTTTTTTCCATTGTGTATCTGTTTTTAATATCAACTTAAAACTCTTTTTTTTTTTTTTTAATGGCCTATATTAGCTTAGGACGTTTGTACATGTTACTTCTAATACATTACACTTTAGCGAGAAATAATTACTTTCCACTGGATTATATGAAGTCCAAATTTGGCAGGATATTTAAAAGTTTAGGATATTTGCATGTCAAATATATCAATAACTTGCACATATTAGAGAAACCAACATTAGCTAAAACAACTGATTAAGCCTGTTATTTTAAGGTTTGTACAAAAAATTATGATTGTCTAACAACCTCAATAATTTGTGTAATTTTCAGCAGTTAGTTGATAATATAATAAAACAAATAATCCTTAATTAAAAATTAATTTAAAATACTCTGTTCGTATTTTGTTTTACTGTTTTAGAGCATAAAGAGAAAACAGAATCTGGATGCTAAAAAGGAAACCTGCACATGCAAAAAACATTTGAATAGAACAGTCAACATCTGTTTTACTGTTGAATAACACATAACCATAAAATGTTGTTTATATTTTAATAACAGCCTGTAATATAATACCAGTCATGTAATACTCACAGGGTTAGTGGATCCTGACACATATTTAACATGTATCAGTCATTTCATTTATTTACTTGCTGCCGTTGAACTGTAAGGACTTTTCTAGCAGGTCTCCATTCTGGGAGGGAACCTGCCCTATGCTCTGCTCAGGTTACTTCATCATTTCTCATGAGGTCATGAATAAAGAGGAACATCCCCAGCCACCTACTAAGAAACTATGTAAACTCTGAGTCAGACTTGTCCTCGCAGTGGGTCAATCCTGTGCTGTCACGGGTCAGTTTAATCAAGTTTCAGCCACAGGAATTGGCTACGGTTACAAGGTATTAAATAAATTAACATGTCTACAAAAAAGAAAAAAGAAGTCAGAGAGCAGTGGAGGAAACCTAACAGGTTTTTCACCAGATGAGTAGTTGAGTGAGTCAAAGGAGACTGAAGAAGAAGAAGAAGGACAAGGATGAAGCAGGATGTAATTCTGACTAATCAGGGTCTGATATGAGGAGCATCTAGAAAAAAAAGGAAAATCAGGTTAAGAAGACAAAAGAGTATTCAGCAACAATAATGAAGTTAATGACAGCAGAACCAAGGGTAGCACGAGAGGAGAAAAGTTTCCTGATGTGATTGAAACCACAAAGAAGAAGTCTTCAGTCAAAGATGGGATCAAAGGACAAAAAATCCAAGAAAGAGGAGGACCCTGAAGAAGAGGAAGGGAAAAAGAAAAAGAAAGACAAGAAGAAGAAAGGTTCAGTAAAGGGAGACAGTGATGAAGACACCAAGAAGACAAAAGGCAAGAAGAAGAAGATTGAAAATTATGTTGAAATCTATGAGAAAGAGCTTCGTACCTACGAGCCAGAAAAAGTGGAGAACTACGAGGATGAGTATCACAAAAAGAAAGGTAAACTTTTTTTCATCACTTGTAAAATGCAGAATTCAAGATGAGGGAGCAGCAGCAAAATATGTATATTCAGGAGAATCAAGGACCATATAATGTCAGTTCTGCTTCAGGAAAGTTATTTGACACCCAGAGTTTCAGGAGTCTCACTGTCTCTAGCAGTGTCGCTGCCTTAGTTTAATGTTCATGAGGCAGATGAACATAGTGGTGTAATGAACATAATGTCATTAATCTTTACGTGGGGTGGTTTCACATCCATCCCAGTCCAATACAACCCAAAGCAAAGTCACACTGAACTTAACAAAAAGAAACATCATCTTACAAAAACAAAGAAACACAATGACATGCACCACAATATTGTAAACTTTAAATGTTAGCACTTTATTTGAGTGTTTAGACGGCTATTCACACTCACATTCAAGCAAAAGAAGTGAAAGAAAATGGGTGGATGGATTTTAGGTTTATCTTTAAAGTATTTAATTATATAAATAAATCTTGTTGTTTCAAGAAGTAAGAAATATAAAGATATATATTTGAGATTTGTTTAGTTTTAGCAATTTAATTTAGATGTAGTGGAGTGGAATCAAAAGTCATTTGAAGAACAATTAAGCTTAAATCTTGTCATGTATTCGACTTGTGTGTTTTTTCATCATTAAATATTTTTTCATAATCTAAGTAAAACTCAGGTTAACCAGTTACATGTCATGATAGCAGCTCTTAGTTGTGCCTGTCCTCTGGGTGCTCCTGTTTCCTCCCACAGTTCAAAGACATGCTTGTTGGGTTAATTGGTGATCCTGAACTGGCTGAAGGTGTGGATGTGAGAACGTAGAGTAACCTGCTCGTTCCATGTCTAAGGATTAGCTCAAGCCCTCCCCAACAATTCTATAAGTAAACATAAGAAATGGAAATCTAGATTTAAAACACCTTCAACTTCATCAGATAAACACATCACTTGAATAGACCTTCATTATGCCTGGTTCCAATGATAACCAACCAAAATGATGGACAATTTTGAGAGGAAAATAAGCAATAATCATAAGATTTGTATGTTTTATCTTGGATAGTGTGTCACAGTGGATTACTCCATGCCTCATATAGTCCAAACAAAAGGACACATCTTAACAATTCATAGCAAACGGTCAGACATGTGGCCACTAGTATCATTCTTGGCTTACTTGCCCAGTATGACATTTCTTTTTGACCAGTTCAAAGCAATACTTATTGCTTCATAATCATCTAATTGGATACAGTGACTATCCTATATAAAATATTTAAGTTTCAAAGTATCTGTGAGAAACTTTTGAATTAGTGCATTAAATATGGCAACCTATTGTCTTATCTGAAAACATAACTGGGAACATCTGTGTGGGTTTGAATAAATTAAGCTTACGATAAGTTTCAGAAGGCCAGAAGTCCTAAAACACAAATGCACACTGTCACCTAGTATGTATGTATTTATGTTTACCACAATACCTTAATGCATCTTCACACGTTACTTGGTTTTATTGTTCTCTTCTTTTTGAACCCTGTAGTGTACGAGGTGGTTGCCATCACTGGTGATGAGAGAGGAGCAGGCACTGATGCCAATGTGTTTATTACTCTTTTTGGAGATTATGGCATCACACCCAAAGTCCACCTGGCTAGCAAGTAAGTCACCTTTAAAGATTAGTGGAGTTTAGATGTAAGCTTGCCTGCAAGTGTAATAAAGATGAAATGACCTGGTTAAATAAACAGCAAAGAGTGATCACTCTAAGAGCCTCCAGTTCAAAATAAACCCTATGTCATTTCAGTATTTATTTTCTATATGAACTAAAACGATGTCTTTCCTCCTCTTTCACAGCACAGAAAAGAAGTATGTATTTATTGTTGTGTTAAAAAATTGCTGTGACAGCTTAGCCATCAGATTGTGCTGTGGTTTTTGGTGGCACCATTTCCTGCATGATTTTTTCAAAGTTTGCATGACTTTGGTAATTATTTTCCTAGATTTACATTTTTACTTCTGATTAGTTTGTATTTATTTTTTAGTCAATAGTATGATGTGTCAAAAGAGGATGAAGTTCAGGTGACTTCTGAATTTTAACCTTTTTTGGTATTTCAGGAGTTGCACAGCATTCGAAAGGGCCAAAACAGATGTGTTCAGAATTAGAACTCACAATGTTGGATCCTTGAAAAAGATACGGTTTGTTAGACATGAGATATTTTTTAACATCCTTTACCATTTTTTTTTGACCAGGAACATGTAATTTATCCACATGTTTCTGTTTCTCCAGGATTGAGCATGACAACACTGGCCTTAATCCCAGCTGGTTCTTGGACAGAGTCGTGGTAACGGATGTGATTCGACCTCATCTGAGGTTCTATTTTGCTTGTAATAACTGGCTCAGTAAGGTAGAGGGAGATGGCCTTTATATCAGAGACCTGCTGGGCAGCATAGACCCCATGGACATGCCCAAATGTATGTATGCATAGATAAAACCCTCTAAGTATCTAGTTGGCATTAGCAGCTGACATGTTTTTAAGAAGTTTATATATCAGGTTTGTCTTTAAACTCTGCTAAAATTGTGATTTTTTTTGTACTTTTTCTTAATTTTCCAGATAATAAATTTGTTGTGAGTGTTTTCACTGCAGATGTAAAAGGCAGTGGCACAGATGCAGATGTCTTTATTAACATCTTTGGGGAGTTTGGAGATACAGGTAACATGTGCAGCATATCTGGTCACTTAAGTTTGACCCAAAGAGAAGCACTTTAATGAAACTATAATGAATAAATGAAACTATAATATGTTGGCTATAATTTATTTATTTATTCATTGATTCTATTTTAGGGGAGAGGCGACTTGACAACGACAAAAATAACTTTGAAAAGGGCACAGAGGACAAATTCACCATCGAGGCACCGAACTTGGGCAAAATTAGAAAGATCACCATTGGACATAATAACAAAGGCTCCTCAGCAGGATGGTTTGTAGAGAAGGTAAGAAACAGACACATAAACAGACAGGACAGATATTGTTTACAAGACTGTTCCCCTATGAGTCTGTAAAATAAAATGATGTTGACATGATTCTAATGGTCAAAAGATATGCCCCTTTGTCAGTTTGCATTGTTAATGAAAAATGACTTTCATTTGTTATATAATACATTAAGGATTTTACTGTACATTATCTTGAAACAAAAGAGTCTCGCTGTGCCGCTGCCCTGCTTCTGCAGTCGTACTTAAGACATGTGATCTCCTTGTTTCCTGTCGGCCGTCTCATCCGAGACCAGCGTCCCTGCACCTCCAACACATACAGTGAGAGATGAGTTCATTCAAACAGACACGCGAAACACGCATGTCTTCATTCTACCTGCTGTGTAAAGGGACACCATGCCCCATTAAGAGATTGCCTTACAGCAAACAGACA
The DNA here is from genome assembly GCF_051167445.1 of Perissodus microlepis. Lineage (NCBI taxonomy): Eukaryota > Metazoa > Chordata > Actinopteri > Cichliformes > Cichlidae > Perissodus > Perissodus microlepis. The sequence continues at coordinate 24,512,880 of NC_140472.1, forward strand.
GACGAGTCGGTAGATTTGTTGGTTACTGCAGCACAGGCTGACACCAAAGATCAGTAGTGGCAATGTTACTGAGTCATATTCTATTTGCATTTCAAATGTGTTTTGTGCAGCCACTAAATTACTTATTACACTGAGATAAATTCTGGACTAAAAGATTCTGAGCATTTATTTGAGGCTAGCTTTGTTTTTGTCATTGCTACTGAAACCTCTATAAGCAATATACAAAAATTCAGTGGATAGATAGATAGATAGATAGATAGATAGATAGATAGATAGATAGATAGATAGATAGATAGATAGATAGATAGATAGATAGATAGATAGATAGATAGATAGATAGATAGATAGATAGATAGATAGATAGATAGATAGATAGATAGATAGATAGATAGATAGATTATCATATAAAAACACATATCTAAGGATTGCGGTGCAAGTTGCACACACAACAAAAACACTGGTGCCATAAAAAGAGCTGTCCAGTCCTCCTAGATTAAGTTCTTGCCTAGACCATAAAGACAAAATGGATGCTAAAAAGGAAACCTGCGCATGCAAAACACATTTGAATAAAACAGTCAACATCATATTCAGCACTCTAGGAAAGGAACAGCCACTAAGTGGATACTGAATGACAATCATGCATGTTTCACCTCAGCAGCAGACAAATGTGCTCAGTCAGCTTTCCAGCCTTTAATTAAGAAACTGTAATTTGAAACTCGGACTGCTCTGCCTCATTTCATCCTTCTACTGTAACTTTCTCTGTAAGACTGATCATAGCATTGCACTAATGTGACCTGTACTGAGCAAGCACATGAGAAGATGAAGCACCACTATCTCATTTTATTTAGGTTTTTTGATATTTGCAGTTTCTGGTGTGACCAATTATACTGAATATTGCAGTTTTTTTCTACAGGTGATAGTAGATGATCTTGGAAACAAACTAGTGTATGAATTCCCCATCAGCCGCTGGTTTGCCATCGATGAGGATGATGGGAAGATCCAGAGGGACGTTTTGGTTGGAGGGAGTCAACCCACAGGTGAAGATGGAATTTGGAAAATTTAAGCCTGAGAAAATTCAACTGGTTTACACGATGGCAGCTTCAAGGATAGTTAACAATTTGGAGCTGTCTTACAAAAAGGTTTCCCTCAGTTTTAATTAATTATTAACTATTAATGAATAACTGCAGACTAACCTTGCCAGAAAGCTGTGTAAGCATTACTTCTTGGATCAGACTACTAACATTTAGATCTGGGTTATCTGGTCCTGCTCATATGGGGGGTGTGGGGTGGCTGTAGCTCAGGTGGCAGAGCAGGTCAGCCACTAATCAGAAGGTCAGTGGTTCGATCCCAGGCTGCCTCCTGGCTACATGCCAAATATCCTTGGGCAAGATACTAACCCCATGTTTGCCTACTGGTGGTGGTCAGAGGGCCCGGTGGCGCCAGTGTCCAGCAGCCTCACCTCTGTCAGTGCGCCCCAGGGCAGCTGTGGCTACAATGTAGCTTACCATTGCCAGTGTGTGAATGTGAATGGGTGAATGACTGAATGTAATGTAAAGCGCTTTGGGGTCCTTAGGGACTGAGTAAAGCGCTATACAAATGCAGGCCATTTACCATTTACCATATCCTTGGGAGTACGGGTGCTGTGAACCATGGCGACCCACTGGCACTACCTGTGATAAGCTAACATGTAACTGTATCCATCAGGTATTGTGTACAATGTCCAGATTGTGACAGGAAACATCCGGGGTGCCGGGACCAACTCCAAAATCCACATTGTGATGCACGGCACGAAAGGCTTGAAGAACAGTGGGAAGGTAAAGAGGAAATACAAGACACAGAACAGAAAGCATTTTACTAATAAGTGTTGCAGGAGTCATTATTTTCATTTCCAAGAGGAGAGATCATTTTAAGGAACTGAGCATGATTTATTGAAATAAATAAAGTTTTTGGCAATTAGACACCAATGAAGCCAGATCTCAGAGCAGAGTCCAACTGTGGTAGGAAGTAGGACAGGACCTGTGGAGACTTGATAAGGATCTCTGTCTGGCCAGGATGAACTGAAGGTGGAGTCTGAAAAACAGAATGACATAAGAGCACTGAGGTTTAAAGCACAGAACAGAGGCCGACTGACTCGCAGAAGGCGGGCAAGAAAATAATTGGACCAGAGTGATGATGACAGAACTGAGTTTGACAGAATAGACTAGCAGCCCAAACACCCAAGAATCTAGGCAGATGAGTCAATGCAGATCTTCCTTATTAAACTTTTGCCTTAAACTTGATTCATTCGAAAACAGAGTTGTTAAAAGTGGCCTTAACTTCAGTGGGTCTCTGCAGGTGTTTTTCTTTAACTCAGTGTTTTTCTGGTCTAATGCAGGGCACTTTTTATTCTGATTTAGTCCCATTTTTTGCGACTACCTGAATCTAAAGTAGATATAAAAGAGGGATAATTTTGAAGACTTGAGTTGAGAGACTGGTCCAGTCAAGTGGCTCCAATTAGCTGAGGTGCTGCCTCACCGGTTTCACCCTCCTTTTGTCACTCAAACCATCCCCACCTAAGCATGAATTAATTACAGATTAGATGAATCCACTATGGTTGATTTTACTCTCTATAGCTGCCACTGCCATACTGAGAGCAAACCCCTTTTTCCTCCCAGGCAGCACATTTTATTTATTCTATAAATTCTTTGGTATTGTAGGATTTAAAGAACTTTTTTTGGTCACGTTTGCCAATTTACCAAGGTTGCCTCTTAATGTTAAAAGTTCATCACTTTCATTTTTATGTATTTTTGTAATAAATGTACTTTTTGTGTAATCAGTGTGACCATTTTATATATACTTATTTAAATCTTGGAAATATGGTATCTAACCAGATACCAATTCTGGATGACATTACCTTGGCCTCCAGGAACCTTGTGAGGAATCATGGAGTCATTTTTGACCAGGATATGTCCGTCAATGCACATATTAAACAAATATATAGGAGTATTTCTTCCTTCTTTGTGGACAAACCAGACTTAAACTTTTCCCTGTTGTGCTTAATCAAGGTCTTTTTGGAAGGAGGAAAGTTTGAACGGGACTTAACAGACATCTTTAATGTCGAGCTTGCTGCACTCCTCAGTCCCCTGAGCAGAGTCACCATTGGACACGACAACAGAGGGCTTAGTACTGGGTGGTACTGCGAGAAGGTACATTTCCACAAGCACCCTTAAATGCATTAAAATGTGTTCATTTTCAATTAAATAGTTTAACAGAACTTGCGTTCTTTGCAGGTTGTGGTTTACTGCCCATTCACTGGAATAGAGCAGACTTTCCCATGCAGTAAATGGCTGGATGAAAAGGAGGGAGATGGGCTGATAGAGCGAGAGCTCTACGAGATGGTCTCACTCAGGCAGAAGAGACAGAAAAGTGAGCTGAATGTCAGTAATTACGGCTAGTCAGCGGTGGCAGCTAATGCTGTCATTTCCACTTTTATTTCCTGAACCACTCAGTAAATGAACTAACACAAATTTGCATAATGACTCAGTAGGCAGCCTGTCTTTAAAATTAAGTCCAATATCTATTTTGAAGACATGTAACCGCTGATTGCATTTGTTATGTATTATCTTAGTTTTCCTCTGGTCGACAAACATAAACACCAGAAGTTTATTATTTCGACATAAATTTGTAAAGTGGGCATTCCTTCACTGCCCAGCTTCATGCCCATTCACAATCACAAAAAATCACAGTTGGGAGCTGTCTGCTGCAATCACCTCAAAATGGGAGTTTCTGTCCTGAGAAGATTTTTAATGAGCAAAAATGCATTTTCTGCTGCTCCCCTGACATCTTTAAGCTCTTGTCAAAAAATCCTTCCAGAGACTTCGCGTTCCTACTGCCCTCAAATGTGTAAAGCATACTTTATTTCACTCTGCCAAAGCAATCAGGGAGAATGGATGAGCTCTTAGTCACAGTGACAAACAAATTATGATGATGAAAGTGGGACACCATTAGTTTCTGAGGTATGAAAAGCTCTGGCAGTCCTAATTTAAGATGATGATTTGAGTTCACATTCCTCAGAGCATCCCTGGTCGCTGTGGATCTGGACGTCGGACCTGCCCAGCGCAGGAACCGATGCTGATATCTCATTCCAGGTGTACGGAGAAAAGGGCAAGTCAGACGAGATCAGGCTGGACAACAAAACAGACAATTTTGAACAAGGACAAGTTGACAGATTTATGGTAAGTATCCTACAATTCAGTGCTACACACATTAGTATCAGCACATCAGATATTGAGGCTGCACACAGTAATAAACTACTTTTACCTTGACTTAAAATCACAGGTTGAACTTCCTGATTTGGGAAAACTGACCAAACTCCGTATCTGGCATGAAAAGAGGAATCCTTTTGGAGGATGGCATCTAAGCAAGGTGAGAATTTCTCAAATCTAGTAATCGGATAAATTATCTCAGCTGTGACATTTCCATACCTATTTCTGCTAGTGATTTCATAAAAATCCTAAAATCTCAAACAGCCAGTTTTTAGGCATTCTAGCCTAGCAAACACAAGAATGGTGCTAATGTAAAGAAATCAGCATCCTCAGCTCCAACTGATACAATCAAAAATCAATATCATCTTTATTCATTCAGGCAACATTAATGAAAACATTAACGAAGGAGAAGTATACATTTCCTTGTGAGCGGTGGCTGGATACTAATGAAGATGATAATGAGGTTGTGAGAGAGCTTCCCGCCACCGGAGAGCTTATTGCTGAGCCTCTGCCCTGTGTGTATATCCACATTCACCATGAACAATCCAAATCTTATTAGCTAAACAAGAAGAAGAATGTAAGCGACGATGAATTATGTCATTGTGCTCTGCAGTGATTAAATACAGAGTAACTGTCTGCACGGGGACGGTCGGTGGTAGCGGCACAGATGCATCTGTTTTTCTAAATCTAATTGGAGACCAAGGGGACACTGGAGATAGGGACCTGATCAACTGCAAAAACAACGTCAACAAGTTTGAGAAAGGAAGTGTATGTATATTTAGCACTGCACTGTTAAACATAGAGCTCACGAAGAAAGCTTCACTTTGTTTTGTTTTTTCATTTAAAAGTCACATGACTGATCTTCATCCAATCTTATTGTGTGTTTTTCTAGTTGGATGAGTTTCTAATTGAGTCGGTGGCCATTGGGCAGATCCGCAGGGTGAGAATTGGACATGATGGCAAAGGTGGAGGCTCTGCCTGGTTTCTTGACAAAGTGATTGTAAGAGAGGAAGGACAAGCTGAGGCAAATGCCGTGGAGTTCCCCTGCAACAGGTGCTCTCATCAGTCACAGTTGTTGCGGGGAAATAAAATCGACATAACTAGTCACTTTGTTAGGAACACTTCTTTAAAGACAGCCTGCCTCATTTCTTTATTTTGATGTGCACATAAACTAAAGATCCTGATCCTGAAGATTTTATTTGCTGCAGTGCTGGCACATGAATGAATGATTGGATGAGTACATGTTCCTAAAAACATGTTTTGTATATACATAATAGTTGTTAAACTGTGTGTGTGTGTGTGTGTGATGGATGAGATAATAGTTTGTTTACTGAATGTGGTGTGCAGATGGCTGGCCCGCAACGAGGATGATGGACAGATTGTCAGAGAATTAGTTCCGTTTGCAGAAGGACAGCGTCTTTACAGTAAGTTAAAGGAATCTGACATTTCAGTAACGTTTGAATTTTATTGTCATGCTTATATTTGTTCTCTGTGTGTGTCAGATACCAACTATCACATCGCTGTGAAGACAGGTGACATCCCCGGAGGTAGCTCTGACTCTGATGTGTTTGTGAAGCTCTATGGAGAGAAAGGTGACACCAGTAAGATGATGCTGGTGGTCTCTGCCAACGACCTGGGGAACTACTTTGAAACAGGCCGCGTTGACATCTTCACAGTGGAAACCTTTGACATTGGACAGGTTTTTGTCATTTGATGTTGATGCCAATGTAAAGTACTATGCATAAGTCTTCCCCTTTAATTCTTTATATTTTGTTTCCATGGAAACTGACATTTTTTTGTAATTTTTTATGCACCAAAAGGTGATTCTCTTGTTTCAATTGTACAGACTGTGTTTTTAGCACATATTTTCATGTAGGTTTGCAAATCTCTGCACCTATTTTCCAATTTTCCTTGAAAATTATAAAGATTATAAATAAGAGGTGGCTGGAGACTTTTACACACTACTGTAGTACTATGAAAAGCTTTACTAAAGACCTATTCTCACTTATGAAAGACACATAGCCTTTTGTGATTCATTCTATTCTATTATAGGGTAATACTATCCGTATTCTAATAAAAAAAGATCTTAACTGTAGTCTAAATGCATTTGTACCCTTACTGCTAATTACTGTTGCTTAGTTACTGTTACAAACACATCATAGAAACAATGTTTGTAGTGTCTGTTTGTGGACAGTGGCTTAGCAACAATAATTGTCAGTAGTATTATGATTTTTTATTCAATTTTCTCCAAATATGAGAGGATATTTGCTAAAGTAAAATGGAAAAAACACATAACACAGATTCTATTGTTTTGTTTTTTCCTGTGAACTTTCAGAATTTCTGCGTGAAACGTCTTTAATAAAATATAATTGGTGTCATTTATTTATTCTTCCAGATCAACCGTCTGTTGATCGGCCACACTAACAAAGGCATGCGTGCGGGCTGGTTCTTGGACAGTGTTCAAATTTTGGTTCCAGTCCATGGAAAGAATTACATGTTCCCCAGCCACCGCTGGCTGGACGAAGATGAGGCCGATGGCAAAACAACGGTGGAGCTCTACCCAAGCGAGATCCTGGATGTAGAACAATGTAGGCAACACATTAAGCACAGGAAGAAAAACACTAATAAACAGTATTTAAATGAGTGAGTAAGTCAAAAGTCAAAATGGGGAGTCACCTTCACATACCAAGGTTAATAATGGAGCCCTTCAGTGAGGCTACTATGCAGATGATACTAGGGTTATTGTACTCAGCCCTAAAAATATGAGAAATATGGCATCTAACCATCTAACTCCTACTGGCGTTACTTTGGCCAACCAGTAACATTGTGATAAATTTTGGAGTCATTTTTGACATTTTTGATACTGAAAAACTAGTTCATGAATTTATTACTTCTAGGCTGGGCCAGTGCAATTCATTGGTATCAAGATTTCTGAAATTTACTTAAACGGTCATCAGTTGATCCCGAATGCCACAGTTTGATTATTGACAGTGATGACAAAGAGAAAACATATTTCTCCTGTATTAGCATTTCTTTATCGGCCACTTTTCAAGTCTAGAACTGAATGTAAAATCCTTCTCCTCACATGCAAAGCCTAGAGAAATCAGGTACCATCATATCTTAAATATTTCATAGTATCATATTATCCCAATAGAACACTTCGCTCTCAGACGGCAGGCTTACTTGTGCTTTCAAGAGTTTCCTAAAGTAGACTGGGCCCAGCACCCGGTTGATATTTGGGTGATAGACACACTCTCTTCTTTTAAGACTAAGCTCAAAACTTTCCTTCTCAGCAAAGCTTATTTGGGGATGGGTGAGGTGAACCTAAACTGCTATGCTGCTATGGTCCCAGATCTCAGGGGGCTTCTCATTATGCGCTGAGCATTTATTTTCCACTCTTTTCTCTCTTTTTGTTTTTACACACCACTTGCAGTTACTTAACTCTGCCTCTCTCTCCCGGTGTGTCTTTTGCTGTCTTTTCTTTCAACCAGTCCCAGCAAATAGCTGCCCCTTCCTGAGGCTGGTTCTGCTGGAAGTTTCTTCCTGTTCAAAGGGAGTTTTTCCTTCCCACCATCACCAAGTGCAAGCTCATAGGGGGTTGTCTCTTTGTTGGGTTATTTTAAAATATTTTTTAGGGCCTGCAATATAAAGTACCTTGAGATAAAAGTTATTGTGAATTTCCACTATTTAAAAACAATTACACTGAACTGAATTATTATGTAAGGAGTTTTGAATATATGAGCTTACACATCTATAGTGTATGTGTTAACACCATTGCTGCACGGAAAATACTTGTGTTCACTTTCACATTCATCGATCTAATTTTCTAGTAATAAACTATGAGATAACAGTCGTGACCGGAGATGTGGTGTTTGCTGGCACAAATGCTGTAGTCTTCATCCAAATCTACGGGGACAAGGGGAAGACGGAGGTTATCACACTCGAAAGCAGATCCAACAACTTTGAACGGAATACCACCGAAATATTTAAGGTTTCAAATCTGGATTTTATGATTTCCAAAACTCCAAATCTATTGCAACAATTTAACGTGAATGCAGAATTAAGTGTCCAAATGTTGAATCAAAACTTTTCAATTGTTTGACAGATAGAGGCCAAAGATGTCGGAAAGATCTTTAAGATACGCATCGGTCACAATGGCGCCGGCATTGGATCTGGCTGGTTCCTGGAGACAGTGGACGTGAAACATCTCATCATGGCCTTGGTGCCCAAGGAGAAGAAAAAGGAGGACAAGAAGAAGAAGAAGAAAAAGAAGAAAGAGGAAGATGAGGATGAGGAGGGTGGCGAGGAGATGCAAGAAGTGGTGCTGACATATCATTTTCCCTGTTCACGCTGGTTGGCTGGGGGAGAGGAGGACGGCGAGCTGGTGGTGGAGCTGCTGCCTGAAGATGCAGAAGAGATGGAAGGTACTAAATGAACAAGCTTTTAATAAATGAAAGTGTTAACTGTTTTATTTAACACAGTTCATGATGATGATGATATATGTGATAGTAATAATCATCATAATAGCAATTCCGGGTAGTTCAGTGGCCATGGATTTGCATCATAGTACAAAACAAAACCCTTTTCTCCTTGCATACTCCACAATAAAAATGCACCAAAATCACTCTTTCAAATATACCACCTGCAGCAAAATGGAGCTGCTATTCATGCACAGATAGAGTCAGGGAAACACAGCTTTGTTCGCTGGTCCATGAACCCTCTCTTTAAATTATATCAAAAATGCATTTTTAGAAATTGCATATGTTCTTTAAACACTTCTCTGAGTTTAGAGCATATTAAAGTTTCAATGCGTGAGATTTTCATTATAATTTTTTTTATATTATTAATGACTGGCATCAACTTTTGCAGTCTCACTGACTGTGTGCACTCCTTAGTTACCTCCCTATGTGGAAATCTAGTCATGGAGGTAATCTACCATCTGCACTGAATTCAAATGCCTTTTCACATGAATAATGCATTCAGAGCAAAGGAAGCATACCAGTGCTGGATGAAATTCATGATTACAATGCACGTAATAATATTATTAAGTCAACCAAAACTAAAAGATTTAACATCATGTCTTTAAAGTTAGAGAGAAGAAAAGGTCTGTTTTATTCAAAGAGCATCCCTTCTCCTCACATAGTTAATTAATTTAAGACATAAACTTAAAGCAGGTGTATTTTCTATCAGTTTTCCAGTGAGCACCCACCTGTCTGCATTTATCTTTTTGAACAAGACATCCCAGTACCACCTTATCCCATTTTTAGTCATTTAAGAAATTTCAATTAGCTACAGCTAATAAGCAATAAAGAACTGAAATGTCTTTTTATTTACGACATCTTTATTGTGTCTTCAGTGTTGTGTTTTAGCCATAATTGGTTCACACATTTACTTGGAGGGCATGTATGACAGGTTAACAAGGTGTTAGTAATTGAACCCTTGTTTTGTCTGACAGTCAACACCTACGAAGTGTGTGTCTTCACCGGTGACATGATGGGAGCCGGGACCGACGCCAATGTCTACATTAATATTTATGGAGAGAACGGAGACACTGGAGAGCGCTGCCTGAAGAATTCTGACAACATCAATAAATTTGAGCGAGGGCAGGTAATAAAGGAAATACACAATCACTTCTAAATTTGTATCATTATAAAAATGATCATTTAGATTTAACGAAGTCGCTTGATTATATTTGTGATTATGCTCTATTGTGGCAAGTTCTACGAATTGATATTCTTAAAAAAAAAATATCTTAGTAGCTTTCATCACAGCTGAACACCTTTATACATTTGCTCAAAAATGTGTCATGCTGAAAATTAACCAGCAGTTAGTCAAAGATTCAACCATGTTCGCGCAACATGAGTCTTCCACTGAGGTGTGGGTGGGAGCATATTCTGGTAGGGTTACAAACACTCCTGCAGGCAAGCCGGCTTGGACTCACAGGAGTCCTCTGCGTCATTGAACCCGTCCTACTTTTACTCCATACTTTATCCACACCTGTTAATTAATTATCACAGCTGGCCCTGTAAGAACATAGAGCACACTTCAGTGGAAAATGGGTCTGTTTCTAAGACACAAGTAAAAAGTCCATTCAGTGAGTGGGAATGTTTGGTCTGTGGCTGACAGACATCTACACCTTTTCTCTGTTTAGTTCTGTTTAAAATCGTTTTTTTCATTAAAGATACTTTAAAAGGCATATATATTATAACAAAATTTAAGAAAGAGAGTTTATTTATGACCAATTAAAGCTCCTGAATAAACAGTGTCACCCTCAGTTCTGTAATGGAATTGTTCTTTTTTTTAAAAAAATAAATAAATAAATAAATAAATACTTTTATGTGATACAATGTAAAAAAATATATATATATACTATATTTTACTCATGAGTGAGTGCCGTAACAGTGAAATAAACTGAATATTTCCTTAACAACCCCACCTCTCTTTCGCTCTCTCCTTCTCACCTTTTCTTCCTTCCTTTTTTGCTTTCTTTTACTTTTTCTTGTCACACTTGGTTTGTTTCATTTATTGCTAGTACCTTTTTTTTCTTGAGCTATGCCATCACCGGACATGTTGCTTGGGAGACTTCTGCTCTGTTTTCTCGACCCCTTATTACCATTTTTATTAAACGTGCTGCAGTTGCATGACGACCGGAATAACAACAACAGACATCCCTGCAGAAATCAGAGGATAACAAGCAGGGGATGTGGAAGTAGAAGGAAGCTACAAGGGAAAAGAAACAGGCCCAGAAAACAGACACTGTCATGCCTGTGAGATGGCTGGACCACAGAGAGGCTAACAGCTTTTGTGAGAAATGAGGGGCCCTTCATGTTTGTATTATACTGAGTGTCACAGAAACACATCTTCAAGAATAATTCAAGATCCCGTCACTAACATCAACTGTTTTCAGATGATTCGGGCAGACAGAAATAAATCCAGGAGTGGCAAGTGGAAGGGAGAAGGGAACAAACGAATGGTGCCATCTTTGTCACATTATCATGACTGCAGCTCACATATTCATTCAACTGTTTTCTGTGGAGTATGACCAGCCGTCTTCTCTTTTTTTAACATAATTGGAAAGGTGAAAAAAATGAATTGACTTGCAAATCACTTAGTGTATTTAATTAAAAATGATACGCAAGAAAAGCATAAAAAAATAAAATTTTGAAAGCTATAGTATATGCTTGTTGTGAAGTTTGAATTGCATTTCAAACAATTGCAAATACTTCGGGGATTTTTTATCCTCACTGGATAATATTTTAAAATTTGAATACACAGTATTGGAAATCACTGTATGGACACAGAAGCACTTCTGAAAATTGTTGTTAGTGAACAGCATCCACCAAAGTGGATATTACACTTTGCAACATCTATAAAATTTGATCCAGAAACACTGCTGCCTTCTCTAGCCTCAAGCATATTTAAGACAGGGGGAAAAAAACATCCAGTGTTTGAATTTACCGAAATGTTTAATTCTTTTTGGAAAACATGCCCATCACTTCCTCCTCTCTAAAAATGTGAGGAACTGTATGACTTAATATTAGTGTGCATTTTAAAAGCATGAGTAACTTGCACATGGTAGGCACTGTTAAGGCTGAAGAGTACATACAAGTTCTGGAGAAACATATGAATCCAACCAGATGATTCTAAATCATATGCAGCCATACAGATGATGATTTCTCAGGACAAACCACATACAGGTACCTCTGTGACGTGAACAACATGACTCAATTGTAAAAACAAAAGTAAAAGAGTCTGTTTGCTAAACTAGCCTGCCTACTTTCAAGACTTTGGGAACATTATAATATATATATATATATATATATATATATATATATATATATATATATATATATATATATATATATATATATATATATATCAAATCCAATTAAAGTTTTTTTTTTAAGTTGTCTTTGACTTTTTTTAGGTAAATATGGGATTTTGCATTTTGTTCTTCTCTACATTTTACACAGCATTGCAGAAACAGGGAGTTTTCATATTACCTTGTTTTTGCTTACATGCTTCTTCTAATAATATATTTGTGATGTGGTCAGATATACTGTAGCAACTCTGGATGGATTGCATTCCATTTTTATATATTTGTGCCTTTTCTGTCTTTCCCTTGTAAAGTTTCAAAGCTTTCATATATTTCAGTACTGTTTCAAACCAACTTCTCTTCTATCAGTTAACACTCTTGTGAGTCCCGATTCATTTCTGCTCTGGTATCACTTTGGACTATCAAATAAAAACAGTTAAATTAAAAGTGATTTGTAAAACATCTAGTTGCTGTATTTTGCAGGAGGATGTTTTCACCGTGACAGCCGTTGATTTGGGCCCTTTGAAGAAGCTACGAATCCGTCATGACAACTCTGAGTCTTACTCCTCTTGGTACCTGGATCGTGTTGAAATAGTGGACACAAAAGAGGATACAACGTAGGTGCCACAAACATACAGCCATGTGGGTTTTGCTTAGTTATTCAGCTGGAGTCCAGAAAAAATCCGACAGAAAACAACAATTAAAGATTTTGTGTGATTAGGAGAGTAAATTAACAAGATTATATCTTGGAGTGTTGAACAGAGGTGTTTCTTCTGTAGATACTACTTCCCTTGTAACCGCTGGCTTGCAGTTGATGAAGACGACGGGCAGATAGCGAGAGAGCTGGTTCCCGTGGATGAGGCCTTCATGAGGAAGGATGATGATGATGAGGGCACGAGTGGCACTCTGGGCCTGGAGCAGAAATGTAATGAAGCTTCAAAGCTTGTTTACGCCTCAGTGGGATAAGATTAGTGGAAGACCAATATGACAAGTTTCATATACTTATATGATAAATTTATCCTGCAGCTATGTCTACTACATATACTCTTAAGATAAAAACTGGAGAAAAGAAGTATGCTGGAACTGATTCCAACGTCTTTGCTATCCTCTTTGGTGAAAATGATGACACAGGTGCGATAATTCAGCATCATCCCTGCATTATGGTGGCATGCCTGTTACTGGCTAAATATCAGAATTTTAAAAAATCTGCATGTCACCCACAGGGATCATCAATCTAAAGGCTTGTAAAAACTACAAGAATAAGTTTGAACAGGGGATGATCAATGAGTTCACTGTGGAGGCCGTGGATCTGGGCGACCTGGTAAAAGTTCGAATCGGGCACGACAACTCAGGTGGGGAAAGAACATACTGTCCAAAAACAAACAAAGCAGTCATATACATAAGCACTGCACTGTACAAAAAAACTAAACTTTTTTTTTCTGAATCAGGGGGTTCACCTGGTTGGTTCTTGGACTGGATCGACATTGATGCCCCTTCACAGGGTCAGAGGATGCGCTTCCCATGTGGCCGTTGGCTGGATAAAGGGGAGGATGATGGTGCAACTGTGAGGGATCTCTATCCTGCTGACTTACAGACTGAATTCTACACACCATGTGAGTGAACAGCAGTGATATAAGCACTCGAATCCATTAGTAAACGTAGAGTAGGCTTATTGAGAAATCGTCCTCTAAAAGTGCTTTATGCAAAATTTCACTCTGATAAAAGAGCGGAAGCATTAGCAGTAAAATGTATTTTAAAGCAGTCTGCCTGAAGAATGGTGCTTGTCAGACCATTAACTCCAACCTGTAATGAATGTTATAAAGCTGCAGTGGTGTCCTGTCTTTTTATTATCGTTCCTCCAATATGAAGGCTTGTTTCTGCCCTTGAAAAAAACATTTTCGATTGGCAGAGCTAAGTCGAAATTTCAGGTTATTTTCCAAAAAAAGATTATGACTTACTCACTCAAACTTTAGACAAAATTACTCAGAATTTAAGTTATTTGAGTGCAAATGGTTGTCTGTGTCTGTGTGTTAGACTGGCGACCTGTTCAGGGTGTACCCTGCCTCTCGCCCTATGACAGCTGGGATAGGCTCCAGCCTCCCCCGCGACCCTGAAAAGGATAAGCGGAAGTGAATGGATTGATAAAGTTATTTTCTCATTAGTTTGAGTTAATAAATCCAAATTTTGCAGATTAAAAATTGCAGATAAATTTTGAGACAACAGCCCGAAATATTGACTTATAGAGTATAGTTTGTTTTTATCAATATGCATGCAAACTCAACTTATACATTATGATCCATTCATGTCAGTTTATACAAACAACAAGAAAGAAAATAAATAATTTTGCAGTTTATAAAGCGGGCTCAAAGACTGTTATTATTTAATCAATGACGATAATTTAATGCCCTTCAATATAAGGGCATTTTTATAAAGCAGGCTCTAAAAGTTCAACCAATTTCAGGATATTATAGTAGCAATTATCTATACATATAATTTCTACACATTACTTTGTATTTTCATTCAGTATCTTACCATTTAGATGTTAACTATTTAGGACAGCAAACGTATTAAAAGATCAAATGATTCCTTTGAGTTTCAACACTAAAACAGAAACATGTCATCAGTGACAATAAACACATTTTAAGCCAGCAGTTATGGCTATCAGCTAGCACAACTGTGATCACTCTCCACAGATAAATAACCACATATACTGCAGGACTTTCTTCCTAAACTTCTTGCTTTTAATTGCTTATCAATGCTTGTAGTAAGGATGATGGACAGTTATTACAGTTAGATAGTTTAGTCTGATATGTTTTCTGTAAGGCATAAAAGCACGTCTGGTATCATAACTGTAAACATTAGCTGTGAATACTAATATAGCCTTTCCTAAAATGCAAATGTTTCTTATATAAAAGACTAGATTATATGCCAGCCTGTCCTCCACCTTCATCCATGACAGCCTGGTATGTTTCCCACCCACACTGTCGTTAAGTGAAGAGCAAAAGGGGTAGCTCTGTTTTGAGCGAGGGTCTTACTTCTGAAGCACTAAAACCGAATAACAGACAAGTAATCAAGGTGGGATAGAAACAAAGACTATTATACTCGTTTAATTGTGGTCTCTGAAATTCAAAACGCAAGCTTTTGAATATTAAGTTGAAATATACCCACTCCTACATCATCAATATGAGTTAACCATGATAGTGTTTGCTCATCAATAAATGGTGAAACCGCCAAAGCAACAGAGTTTCAGTCTTTGACGCATTGACATTTTTTTGTAGTGTGTCTAATACATCCACAACAAGATTGTAACACCTTGTTTTCTCTTTTTCATGCAGCTTTTGTGTTTTACAAGTCTTAAAATAGTTGTTTTCTTTGCTGACTCTTGGTTAAAAAAGCAAGGAAATCTGAACACAAGTGGTCAGCTTTACATGACACCTGATAAACCGAAGTGTAAACGGTGATGGGACCAGTGTGTGCACGGCTCAAAAAGGGTTCTTCCACCTTACCTGCCAACAAAAAAGCTTTTCCATTTTTTTCAGTTGTGCCTTATGAGATAAAGATATACACCACCGATGTATTTGGAGCGGGAACAGATGCTGACGTATTTATAGTCTTGTATGGCCATAAGGGGGTGTGCACTCAGCAGAAGCACCTGTGTGTCAACAAGAGAGAGCGACGCTTGTGCTTTGAGAGGGGAGCTGAAGACATGTTTATTGTGGAGGTAAGTGTAATGTGTGGCTACTCACTGATAGAGCTTTTCAAAAAGTGGTGGCCGGTTTGCGAATGATAAGTTGTCTTTAAACAGCTGGAGGACATTGGTGATGTTATAGAGAAAATCAGGATAGGACATGACAACAGCGGCACCAATCCTGGATGGCATCTTGACAGAGTGGAGATCAGGCGACAGCTCAGGAAAGGAAAGGTAAGCAAAATCCACATGAGATGACACCTTAATAGCGGCATTATATTGCCAAAACTATTCACTCACTCATCCAAATCATGGATAAGGTGTTCCAGTTACTTCCATGGCCACAGGTGTGTGTATAAAATCAAGCACCTAGGCATGCACACTGCTTCTACAAACATTTGTGACACAATGGGTTGCTCTCAGGAGCTCTGTGAAGTCAAGCACTACTAAAGATTCCACATTAAACTTTTACTGTTATTATAACAAAGTGGAAGTGATTGGGAATGACAGCAGCTCAGCCACAAAGTGGTAGGTCACATAAAATCACAGAGCACATACTGAGGCACATAAGGTTCATAAAAACATGGATGAGCGAGTCTGGTGTGAAAGAATTTGATTGTCCTGTACAGAGTCCTGACAGCACCCTTCTCATCCAACATCACAAACGCTCTTCTGGAAGAGTAGTCAAATATTTTCATAAAAACACTCTTAAACCTTGTGGAAAGCCTTCCCAGAAGAGTTGAAGCTATTATAGCTGCAACATCATGTTAAACCCTGTGGATTAAGAATGGGATGTCACTCAAGTTCATATGCCTTTGAACGCAGATGAGTGAATACTTTAGGCAATGCACTGTAAGTGCATCGTTAAGAGATTTCTTGTCTGTGGCCTCATTAAATTATTAACAAATTAATCATTTAACATCTTCTGGCTCACACAGTTCATTGAGTCTCAGTTAGAGAAACATAGCTGGTGCCAGACTGAAGAGTTGTCTGTGTTTAATGGCAGGGTTCTGAGACGACTATATT
The DNA here is from genome assembly GCF_051167445.1 of Perissodus microlepis. Lineage (NCBI taxonomy): Eukaryota > Metazoa > Chordata > Actinopteri > Cichliformes > Cichlidae > Perissodus > Perissodus microlepis. The sequence goes on from NC_140472.1 coordinate 24,529,654, forward strand.
CCCTTGCGAGCGTTGGCTTGCCAAGTCTGAAGATGATGGTGAGACGGTGAGGGAGCTTGTCCCCTCAGACATCATCACTCAGAAACTCCTCAGGGATGGGACACTGAAAACGACTGAAACTGAGGTTGAAGATGCTTTGGAAAGTAGGTTGAAAGTTATGTCACCGGTGGAACGTAACTACACTTGCTTTTAAGTGCTCTGCTTAAGGAAACATTAGAGGTGCTTATTTTTATTTCAGCTGTTGCATGGTGAAGATGTTGAACTAGCATGGAGCCTTGGTAGATTTTGCTTTTCAGCATCCTAATATGCTCTTCTAGCATGCACTTTTTCAAAGCTGAACTCAGTTTTGAAAGGGTTAGTGGGGAGAACAGTTTAAAGTCCAATTTTGAGACATTCTTCTTCTTTCAGCTGCTCTCTTTAGGGGTTACCACAGCCAATCTCGCACTATCCAAAGCATCCTCTTCTGTCACACCAACCCTCTGCATGTTGTACAAATTTTTGAGACATTTTGCTGTATAAATAGACACGCTGTGAGACTGGAAACAACACAGTTGGGAAAAAAAATCTATTAGCAAACAAGGTCTGCATTTACCGACTTCAAAATTTTTCCTCCCTCACAGCTCACACATACACGGTGTCTGTGCGGACAGGCGATATGTACGGAGCAGGGACCGATGCCAACGTTTTCCTCACCATTTATGGAGATTTGGGAGACACAGGAGAGCGGAAACTCGCCAAATCTGAGAATAACAAGAACAAGTTTGAGAGAGGAGAGGTATTAGAGGAGAAGTGCGAATCGTTATGTGATGTTGCACAAAAATAAATCTAAATCTGTTCAATTCCTTTTGCCTTTTAGGTGGATAAGTTCAATATTGAGGCCGTGGATTTGGGGCAGGTGTTTAAGATTCGTGTTCGTCATAACAACTCTATGATTGGGGCTGATTGGTACCTGGACCAGGTGGAGGTGCTGGATGTGGAAACAGAAGAGGTATACATGTTCCTATGTGAGCGCTGGCTATCGACGAAGAAAGAGGACAAACGAATAGACAGGACCTTCTACGTCAAGGTTGTGTTTAAAGACAGTGTTTTATTATTTTCTTCTTTGTATCTCAGAGTTATTCCAGAAAAGAAAATTGATAGCTGTGTTTATTTTGTGCCTGTTTCAGGGGTATGAGGGTGAAAGAAGCTCTGATCCATATTCCAAAATGATTGCTCAGGCCAAACTGGGACTGGACAAGAATGCCAACAAGAAGAAAAAGAAGAAAAAGGCAGTAGTGGTTGAAGAGGGTCCAAGTAAGGGCTATTCATTGTGTCTCTTTGTGAAATGATGTTTCTGGGAGTGGACACAAATATCAGGAAAAAATACTGAAATTCAACATGATAAACAACCACAATATCAACAGGAAGAATCAATACAAACTTATAGAAATTTCATAAATATAGATAATATCAATCAGGTCATAGTTCACCCTAATATTTACACCAAATTAACCAACATTAAAGAAATAGGTAAACACGGTGGGAGCGTTTGTGCTTGGTGGCTTTCATTTTAAAGTGTTTAACTTACCAAAGTTACGCCTTGTGCCTGAACTCACTCACCACAGCACTCCTAAAACTGAGACTTTTGGAAGTCCTGCTGATGCAGTTCTGACTTTTTTTAGTGTGGACAGGAAAGCAGAGACATTCACAAAATTGTAGTACGCAGACCTACAATTGCTTCAAAAAATGAGAAAAAAGACAAAAAAGACAGCTTGGCTCAGACACCTTTTGTAACCTCATCCTCTATAATCCTCTTTGTACCTCTCTACCAGGGATGGTAAATGAACTGGTTCTTATGTAGTGCTTTTCTAGTCTAAGTGAGCACTCAAAGCACTTGATTATTACAACCCACATTCACACACACATTTGAGCTATATTTTATAATAATAATAAATAATAATAAATTTTATTTATGAGCGCCTTTCAAGTCACCCAAGGACACTTTACAATAGGATAAAACACTTAGTAAAACAATGGCAGAATAAGAACAATAAAATAAAAGCACAAGATAAAATTAACAAACAGTGGATTCACAGTGAATATGCAGATTTGAACAGATGAGTTTTGAGTTGGGATTTAAACTGGGGGAGAGAACCAATATTTCTTATTTCTGGGGGCAGAGAGTTCCACAGCCTGGGAGCAGAGCAGCTGAAAGCTCTGCTTCCCATGGTGGTGAGGCGGAAGGAAGGTACAGTAAGCTGGATAGAAGAAGAAGAACGAAGTGAACGGGCAGAACAGGTGGTGGTTAACAGGTCAGAAAGGTAAGAAGGAGCGAGGTTATGAATGGCCTTGAAGGTGAGCAGAAGAAGTTTGAAAATTATCCGGAATTTCACAGGGAGCCAGTGAAGTTCCTGAAGAACAGGGGTGATGTGCTGGTAGGAGGGGGTTCTGGTGATAATGCGAGCAGCAGAGTTCTGAACCAGTTGAAGCTTATGGAGGGATTTTTGGGGGAGACCATGCAAAAGAGAATTGCAGTAGTCAATACAGGAGGTAACAAGACTATGGACAAGAATGGACGTAGACTGGGTGGAAAGAGAAGGAAGCAATCTGTTAATGTTACGTAGATGGAAGTAGGCAGAACGGGTGAGATTATTGATGTGAGATTTATAGGAAAGTGAACTGTCTAGGATGACACCAAGGCTCTTAACCTGAGGAGAAGGGAAAACTGTGGAGTTATCGATGGTGAGTGAGAAACGGTTTGCCTTCACTCGACATTTTGTGCCTCTAAGGACTTTCAAACACACACACACACACACGCACACACTTTTTGAAGGATGCACGGGGAGGCGGATTTGAGGGTCAGTATCTTGCCCAAGGACACTTCAACGTGCAGAATGAAGGAGGAGGAGGGATTGAACAACTGACCTTCTGATTAGTAGTGGAACTGCTCTACCTCAGGCAAAATAAATCTCTGGTCTGAAACGTTGCTGTTTCTGTTCTTCTGTATGATACAAGACACAAAACAAGCATCCCTCTGCTCTCTTTCTTTGGCTGCACATGATAGTATGTGTGTGCTAAAGCACTAGAATAACACTGATGTAGCCTTAATAAAAGAAAAGCATCTACAAACACCTTAAAGGCTCATTATCTAACACAACATGTTTCGTCTAAGAAGAACAGCTGTATGCTTTTACAGTGTATAGTGATGAAGGATTATTTCTTGACTATAAGTCTTCGTGCTATGCTAAGGTAAATGGCTGCTGGCTACAGTTTTAAAAGAGTGCTAACAATCTTCCACCTTAATCTGACTTTCTGTAAGAATACACCTTTCCCAAAATGTCAAACTACCCCTTTAAGATAAACTTTAATATTGTCTCCATCCATATTTGAAAAAGATCAAAAGGTCACACTCAGCCTGGAGCTAGATGATAGTACTAATATTAAAGAAGTAGGAATGGTCTCTGAAGTGGCTGAGACATCAGACTGAATTTTATATGTGAAAAAAAAATCTCAAAGCAGTTTTTCTCTCTCACCCAGTCATCCCTTATCACTTCACCCTGTCCACGGCGATCGAACATGATGCCAGCACCACAGCGAGGGTTTATGTCATCATCATTGGTCCCAGTGACGTCGAGACAGACCGGCTGTGGCTGGACCTGCCAGAGGGAAAGAAATCCTTCACAGCTGGCTCCATGGAGCACTTTGTGTGCTATGGAACTGACGTAGGAGAGATCAAGAGGGTGGAAGTGAGAATCTGGGACTCTTTCTGTAGCTAAATCTGTGAAACTGTCTCCTCTCTGCTGCCTCTTCAGATGCACTGCTGTTAAAATTTTAATAAAACCATTCTAGCTCAGCAATAATTAATTCTAGATGTGCCTAGATCAAACAAAAATCAAGTGGTATACCAATTCCCTCTCCATCTCCTCTCCCTTCTCTTCCCTCTCAGCTTGGCCATAACGGTGTCACACCAGAGAGCTGCTGGTTGGTGGATGAGCTGTCGGTTGCCGTGCCAACCAAAGGTATCAAGTACATCTTTCCATGTAAGTGCTGGCTGGCTAAAGACAGGGGAGATGGTCTGACTGCCAGACTGTTCAATGTGCTGGACTCCAGCACGATCAACATTATCCGCAAAGTGAGTCACCGCACCTAAAATATGAAGTGTTGGAAAACATTCAGTTAATGTGTTACATAAAAACTGTATCTGTATCTCTGTGTACTATATTTTTTTAGGTTGTTTATTCAGTCACGGTTGCCACAGGTGACATTCAGTATGCAGGAACTGATACCAACATTTTCCTGACCGTGTTCGGAGCCAATGGGAGCACAGAGGAAATGCTTCTGCTCAAAAATGAGGATAGGTCAGTTCACAGTGATTACTTATCAATAAAGAAACAGTTGATACTTTCAGTGCAAATACTGGAAATGTGGGATGCCTGAGTTTAAACAAACAAAATGAGCTCATCAGCACCTTTAAAGTTCAATAATTAATGTGTTGCATCTCATTAATGTGACTTAACTATAAAGAAAATTCACTTATTGTGTGGTATTTTGGATCAAAGCAGTGATTTCCTTTATTGGCACTAAGATCGTAATAACAAAGAGTCTGCCATATAAATGCCATAAGCACCACATGTTTCTGAATAAACACAGTGTTTTATGTTAATCTGTGCTGTTGCCTATGGACAAAATTGGACAGGCAGTTTCACTGTTTATGCCGTTTAACCTAAGATAATCTAACCAGCTGCTGTGTACAGCTACAAAGGCATGAAAGTTAAAATGCAATTAAATGTATCTCCAGAAAGGTTAAACTATTTAATTAGCACAGTCATGTCTTTAAATGCAGCTTAATCCATATATATTGGTTCATTCAGGTTTGAAAGAGGGCAAGAAGACACATTTACCTTGGAGATAGATGACATCGCTCCTTTGAAGAAGATCAGAATTCGAATAGATGGCACCGGAAGCCGCCCAGACTGGTTTCTTGACAGGGTAATGCAAAGAGAGTCTGATGCAACACGTCTGGTATTAGAATACAAAATGTAAGAAAGAAGGAATGATAAGAAATAATTTGCAATTACCGGAAAGCAGATGCACATTTTGAGGTAGCACAAAACTTTAACATCAGTTTATCATAAATATTACGTTTTACACTCATGTGCTACTTTATAAGGTACAGCTTGCTAGATCCCCTTTTACATTCAGAACTGGCTTAATTCTTCATGGCATAGGTTCAACAAGGTGGTGTATACATTCCTCTGAGATTTTACCCCTTACTGACACGATACCGTCAAACAGTTGCTGCAGATTTGATGGCCCCACAACCATGATACAAATCCCCCGTTGAGCCAAATCCCAAAGGTGCTCTGCTTGATTGAGATCTGGTGACTGTAGAGGCCATTTGAGAACAGTGAGCTCGTTTTCATATTCAAGCAATCAGTTTGAGATTACTTGAGCTTTGTGATATGGTGTGTCATCCTTTTGAAAGCAAGCATTCAGACACTACTATCTGAATGTTGCAGCAGAAATCAAGAACTCATCAGACCAGACAACATTTTTCCAATCTTCTGTTCTGTTGATCCCATGTGTATTGTAGCCTCAGGTTCCTGCTCTTAGCAAACAGGAGTGGCACTCAGTGTGATCTGCTGCGGCATTTGATATTTTGTGCTTTCAGAGATGTTTTTCTGCATACCTTGGTTGTAAGGTGTGGTTTTTTGAGTTACTGTTGGCTCCCTATCAGCTCAATGCAGTCTTTCTCTGGCATCAAAAGGCATTTTCACTGCACAGAGAACAATCAGATCACTGGATATTTGATTTTTTTCTGACCCTCCTCTATAAACCCTAAAGATGGTTATGTGGGAAAATCAACAGTTTCTGAAATACTCAGACCAGCCCATCTGGCACCAACAACCATGCCACGGTCAAAGTCACTTAAATAACTTTTCTTCCACATTCTGATGTTCAGTTTTAACTTTAGGAGGTCATCTGGACTATGTCTACACACTTAAAGGCATTGAGTTGCAGCCGTCTGACTTACTAATTAAATATTTGCATTATTAACCGGATGAACAGATGTACCTAATGAAGTAAGTAATGATTGTACAGTATCTGTGAAATTATATAAACGTTCCTATTCAGGTAATGAAATGTGTTCCACTAACAGTTTTCACAAGTTAGTAAATTTCACTTGCGTGTTTGGTATATCATTGCAGTGGATGGCGCTGTCTCTAAGCTGTAATTAAAACAATAACTCTTGTGATTTTTAAACCACAATCTTTTAATTTGCTAATTTAATAATGAAGCAATTTCTTTTTTCAGCCTTCGCAAATACCGTTAATTAATCAGATTCTTTTCCAGTGGAAACAGATGAATGCTAGGTTAACTTTAGTGTATTTGTGGATTGTTTAACATTTTTCAAGCCACAAATATACATTAATGCATTTATTCCAAAATCACAGCCAATTTCCTCCTCCTCTGCTGCAGCTAAATAGTAGATTTCACATGTGGACATTTGTTTAATGCGAATTGTGAGGTCATCATCTGATTTAAAATGTTAGATCCTGATGAGAAACCTGACCACAGAGGAAGAGTACCTGTTCACCTACGAGAACTGGCTGTCCAAGACCAAAGGGCCCAAGAGGACAAAGGTGTGTGAGCTGGCGGCTATGGTGGATGACGAGGAGATGGTAGAAAAAACAACTTACATCATCCAAGTCCAGACTAGTGACGTTGCAGGTGGGTCACAGAATGTTTCCAATGTATAGTCAAGTAATGGCCTCAACTATTAAGAATGTGTGTTTAGTGATTCTAAAAACAGAAAAAAATCACATATATTTAGAAAGTTGACCAGGTTAAAGAAACTGTATCAGTCAATTTTAACTTAATTTGTCTGCTTGGAATAAAGTTTAAAAAAAAAATAAATAAATATAAATATTCAAAGTTGGGTTTTTTTTTCTAATCATCCCAGAGCCCTCTTTAACTGCGCAAATTTCTTCCCCAAATTTTACGTTTGTTGAACTTCTATGAGTATTTTACATATTTTTTAAGTGTTAAATAAGACACTGAGTGCTTAACTTTAACAAGCATGTTTACAACTACTAATAGATTTTCTCATAAGTTAAAGTTTATTGGAGTTCTGTTCTCTGATCTTTGTAATATTCTAGGTGCTGGCACTGATGCCAACGTGTTTCTGATTGTGTTTGGGGAGTATGGAGACACAGGGACGCTGCCTCTGAAAGAGAGCACCAACAGAAACAAGTTTGAGCGAAAAATGAAGGACGTGTTCAGATTTCCTGACATGCTCAGTCTGGGCGAACTGTCAAAAGTCAGAGTGTGGCATGACAACAAAGGTAAGGAGACAAGGAGAACTACAGTCATAAGTAAGCACATAAGAAAGGAAGGAAAGTTTTAGCAGTTTGGAGTAATCTGTGACGGCCTCAGAGGTTTTCTAAGAGAATACTGGGAGCAACAACACCATGAAGTCCAAAGAACACACCAGACAGGTCAGGGTTAAGGTTATTGAGAAATTTAAAGCAGGCTCAAAAAGATTTCCCAAGCCTTGAACATCCCACGGAGCACTGTTCAAGCAATCATTCAGAAATGGAAGGAGTATGGCACAACTGTAAACCTACCAAGACAAGGCCGTCCACCTAAACTCACAGGCCGAACAAGGAGAGCGCTGATCAGAAATGCAGCCAAGAGGCCCATGGTGGCTCTGGACGAGCTGCAGAGATCTACAGCTCAGGTGGGGGAATCTGTCCATAGGACAACTATTAGTCGTGCACTGCACAAAGTTGGCCTTTATGGAAGAGTGACAAGAAGAAAGCCATTGTTAACAGAAAACCATAAGAAGTCCCGTTTACAGTTTGCCACAAGCCATGTGGGGGACACAGCAAACATGTGGAAGAAGGTGCTCTGGTCAGATGAGACCAAAATGGAACTTTTTGGCCAAAGTGCAAAATGCCATGTGTGGCGGAAAACTAACACTGCACATCACTCTGAACACACCATCCCCACTGTCAAATATGGTGGTGGCAGCATCATGCTCTGGGGGTGCTTCTCTTCAGCAGGGACAGGGAAGCTGGTCAGAGTTGATGGGAAGATGGATGGAGCCAAATACAGGGCAATCTTGGAAGAAAACCTCTTGGAGTCTTCAAAAGACTTGAGACTGGGGCTGAGGTTCACCTTCCAGCAGGACAACGACCCTAAACATAAAGCCAGGGCAACAATGGAGTGGTTTAAAACAAAACATATCCATGTGTTATAATGGCCCAGTCAAAGTCCAGATCGAAATCCAATCGAGAATCTGTGGCAAGATCTGAAAACTGCTGTTCACAAACGCTGTCCATCTAATCTGACTGAGCTGGAGCTGTTTTGTAGAATCTCTACATGTGCAAAGCTGGTAGAGACATACCCTAAAAGACTGGCAGCTGTAATTGCAGCAAAAGGTGGTTCTACAAAGTATTGACTCAGGGGGCTGAATAATTACGCACACCCCACTTTGCAGTTATTTATTTGTAAAAAATGTTTGGAATCATGTATGATTTTCGTTCCACTTCTCACGTGTAAACCACTTTGTGTTGGTCTTTCACGTGGAATTCCAATAAAATTGATTCATGTTTGTGGCTGTAATGTGACAAAATGTGGGAAAGTTCAAGGGGGCCGAATACTTTTGCAAGCCACTGTATATCAACCCAATTGAAATGCCACAGCAGGGCCTTAAAAGGGCTGTGTATAAGCAATGAATTGAAGCAAAGTACTTTTTTTTATTTTCAACTTTTTGACTAAAAAAGCTGACAAAATGTCTTACAAGGATACTTGGAAGATGGAATAACAGAATCTTGCATGGATACTGCAAGAGTGGATGTACAGCACAGTGTTAATGTTAGCTTGTTTACTTCAAATCTATTTTATTTATAAAGTACCTGTTCACAATAGTAGTCATCTCAAGGAACTTTATACTATATATACTTTACCGTTTTTTGTTAAACAATGGAACAGGGAAATTTAGATCAGTGGTTGAGATAACATTTGTGTACAGATGGAATAAATTCACCATTGACTGTTGCTCTTACTGTAAACAGGCCCTGCTCCTGGATGGCACCTGGAGTACCTTGACGTGAAAGATGAGGCCCTGGACAACACCTTCAGGTTCCCCTGTGACCGCTGGTTGGCAAAAAACGAAGATGACGGGCAGATTATGAGGGAACTGGCTTGTGCCAACAATGATTTTGTAGACCTCAGTGACAAAACAAGTTAGTAATCCTGAGAGTCTGTAGGCATAATCATGGGTTGTGTAATTATCTGAGATGAATCACTTGCAGTAAATTACAACCATTTGTCACTTGTAAAATAATGCAGCAATTTGTGTCTCTGTGCATGGCCACAGAATATGAAATTGCCACAACAACTGCTAACGCAGATGACGCCTCCACAACGGAAAATGTCTGGATCCTGCTGGAAGGAAGGAAAGCCCGTTCCAAGGAGTTTGTTCTGGAGAATAAGAAAAAGAAGTTCTTAAGGTAGGTCTTCAGAGAGTCCAGGGTTCGCGACTCATGGTAAAACCCTCTAATGTGGTCTTACATAATCGCCCTCTTTTACACATTTTTTTTACCCCCTTTTATCTTGTAGCTTCATTTTCTCTTTACTCTCAGGAGAGATAATCCCATGAGGTGAAACAGAACCTCTCAGGCAGACCACAAAATTTAACAGTTTAAAATCAAACCCTACACAAACTTCTCTTACACCCTTCCACAGCGGTGCCACTGACACGTTTGAGTTCTCGTCAAAGCACGTGGGGGAAATCGCTAGCATCTGCGTTGGCCACATCACAAAAGACGGCAAGAAGGTGAAGAATGAGGCTTTCTGGCATGTTATGGAGGTGGTGGTGACAGAAAAGGAGCTGGGAAACAAGTGAGTAGACTCTCACACAACATGCATTATGTTATATAAAACTGATGGTGCTGAATCAATGCATCCTCTTGTGGTTAGGTATTTCTTCCACTGTGATGCACAAATTCCCCTGGCAGCCAAAAAAGACCAGTTCCAGACATTCGAGTGCTATAAATCCATCGAGAGCTTTGCAAGCAAAGTCCGCAACCTGGTCCCTGTCAAGTATGAAATCATCGTCATCACCGGGGACGTCAAAGCGGCCGGCACAGACGCAAATGTTTATTTCACCATGTATGGCGTCAATGGTGACTCAGGCAAGCGTCACCTACGGCAGAAGTTTCGCAACCTTTTCGAGCGAGGGCGGACAGACCGCTTCGTTCTGGAGATGCTGGACCTTGGGGAATTGCTGAGGGTCAAAGTGGAGCACGACGGCACCAGCCTCAACAGTGGGTGGTATTTAGAGTGTATTGAGGTGACCAACACAGCCAATTCAGTCACAACAATCTTCCACTGTGGAAAGTGGTTGCACACTGCGAAAGCTGATGGACAAATTCAGCGAGTGCTCAATCCCAGATATTAGAATAATGCTAGAAAGAAAGAGTGGGTGAGCATTTGCTTTTTCCTGTTTGACTCATTTGTTTTGTTGGGGTTTTTTTTACCAATTGTAAGAGAAACATTGCACGGAAAAGTTAGAGTTAATCCATCTGAATATAAATGTATTTCAACTTTTTCAGGATAAAGCCAGTTTTTTGTTTTTGTTTGTTTTGTTTTTTTAAGTTTGTGCCAACTGTTTAGGCTGTCACTCTTCAGAAAAAGCCATTTGCTTCCATCTCGCACAAATAAACAGAACTGAATATTACCCAGCTCACTACAACAAATATTTACCTTCATTTTACTTTTCCTCACGTCTCACTGAAAGGTTTCATACCAGTGCCAATCACTAAAGGCAAAGCTGGAAAATAGTTCAGCAAAAATAAATTCATTTGCTTAAGCATAATACATGGGCATTGCACTCCAACAGGGGTTAAAATTTTCAGTATGCATAAAAACCATTTTGTAGAATGATGGGTAGTATTACACAGGGATCAGGGAAGGTGAATAGCCAATCGTAGCAGCAAAAACAAAGACAACTAAAAAAAACGCGGAATGCTGTTTAACATGTAAATAAAAAAACGAATGCAATCATTTCCAAATCTCATGAACCCATATTTCATTCACAACAGAACATAGAGAATATATCAGATGTTTCGACCAATACATTTTACTTCACGACCATCTGCGCCCCCAGTCTATGGATCACCTGTAACTTAAAAGGCTGTAAGGTCAAACACCAACAGGTGATTCGGGCGTTGGCATCCTGCATGTGATGGAGCCACTGTAGCGGAGCGTGATCTGAACAGAGGATGAAAGGGCAGCTCAGGAGGTAAAAATGAAGAGAGTCAACCACCCAGCAGATTACCAAGCACTCCTTTTCAACTGTGCTGTAGCAAGCATGCAATGGCTGCTGTTTTTTACACCTGAGGGCGTACCGGCCCGCCTCCCAAGTGGTACCCCAAATACTGTACCTCCCTCCGTCCAACCGTACACTTCTTCTGGCCGTGAGCCACACCTGCCTCAGGGACTCCAGGACCGTGGCCACCCACTGCACATGCTCCGCCCAGGTGTCACTGTGGATGATGCCAGCCACAGTGACATCCGGGTAGGCGGCAGCATATGCAGCCTGCGGATGCAGCACCCAGTCCATGAGGAGTTGGAAAATGGCTGGACCTCCAAAGAAGGAAGTGTGACAAATTGGTACAACCCGTAAGGAGTACACAAGGATGCTTTTTCCTGGGAATCTGCCAGTAGCCCTTGGTTAAATCCAGAGTTGTGAAAAACTGAGCAATGCCTAACCAGTTCAGGAACTCGTCAACCCGGGACATGGGGTAGGCATCAAACTGTGACACCTCATTCACCTTGCGGTAGTCAATGCAGAACTGTATAGACCTATCTTTCTTCACCACAAGGACCACGGGGCTATACCACCCACTGTGTGACTCTTCTATTAGTGGAGATATCATCTGAATTTCAGGAGCAGGACCACTTTTCCTTCACGCCTCAGGCTATAAAAGCCCCCCTTCTCCAATACCTGCTGTTCTCATTTTCATGCCCCATGCCCCCCCCAATTTTCCCCTCCCTTCTCCTCTTCTCCTCTCTTCCTTTCCTTCATTCATTTCTCGTTAGTAAACGGGGATCTGCCCGGCTCGAGAGCCGTTGCCAGTCCCCTTCGAGGCCTTCCCCAAACCGCAGCACCAGTTCACACTTCCTCATCCCTCATCGCCCATCATTACCGAGGATGTGGTCCCAGCTAGTGAACTCCAAGCTTTAGCATTTCAGCCATTTCCCTCTGAACAATTAGCCTTTTATGTTCAGGAAACCTGCAGGGCCATGAACGCACCATCACGCCTGGGCATATTTCAAAATGGTGCTCTATGAGATTGGTATGGCCGGGCAGGAGGGAGAACACATCTGCAAAATGCTGTTGCAATGCAGCAACATCCGCCCTCTGAGCCTGTGTGAGATGGTTATCACAATGAATGGAGGATGGAATGGTGGAATTTGGCATCTCTGGTCCTAACTCATCTGTCTCCTTCACCAGTCACCAGAGAAGCAGTCTGAAGGTAGTGGATGCTGGTCCAAACAGACCAGTACCTACCAGTCAGTCAGTATCTCTTTCGGGATGCCAAATCAGGAGACGACCTGAAACAGCGCCTGCGCTGCACTCTTAGAAATGGTGCACAGTGGCACTGCTTCGGGATATCGCATTGCATAATCCACCAGAACTAATACACAGTGATGCTTCATTACATCACAGATCAAATTTTGTTGACCGTTAAGTATGGACGAGATACATTGAACGTGACACGTGAAACAAAGACAAAAGGAGAACATATAACATTTGTAGGGGGATGATGAAATAAACATAATATAAACCAAATTCAAAAGAATGTATTCATAATTTATAATAAATATTACAATAAAAACTTTTTTTAACATACAGATTCCATGTTTGTGCAGTCTTGTTTGGATTGGCCCACCTGTTGAGGAGTAGTAGGAGTAGGAGTAGTAGGGGCGACCGTGGCGCTGGGGGTTGGGAAGCGCATCTGTAACCGGAAGGTCACCAGTTCTCTCCGGGCTCTCTGTCCTGGTCGTTGTGTCCATGGGCAAGACACTTCACCTACCGCCTACTGGTGTTGGCCAGAGGGGCCGATGGCGCGATATGGCAGGCTCGCTTCTGTCAGTCTGCCCCAGGGCAGCTGTGGCTACAACTGTAGCTGCCTCCACCAGTGTGTGAATGTGAGAGTGAATGAATAGTGGAATTGTAAAGCGCTTTGGGTGCCTTGAAAAGCGCTAAATGCAATCCATTATTATTATTATTAGATAAAGACCTACACATACACATAATCACACGCATAATGTGATCATTAGAGTAACATTTTACAGTGTCCCAGTTATTTCTTTATATGTTGATTGTTTTTTTTAAATAAGTGTATCACCACATGGACATTATCTATGATTTTCAGATTTCAAGCAATCTTGGATTGCATAAGAAATACAAAAAACAGAACTTCATTGTCATAAGCAGCTCATCTGGCTTACTGTGACTATTGTCTATAACAATTTACAAGGTATTGTAATCCGTGAAATACAGAAAGAATGTGATATAGTAGGCTTCCTTGTCATTGTGGCTATATTGCACAAACTAATCAGGATGAAAATCCAGTGAGAACAATAAATGTGACCTCGAGCTTGACCGTGAGCACAACATGGATGAAAACCCACTAGGTGATCAAATCTGACCAATACTCCAGGAGGATTAGTGAATCTTGTCAGCTGTGGATGGACAGATGACTGACACCTAGCCAAGGCATGACTTTATTGGTCATGCTTGTCTTATTAGTGAAGATACTTTAACAAGTGGGCAATATATTTGTCAACTAAAAAAAACCTCCACTTTAATATCGTCTTGATTTTTCTTTTTCTTTTAGCTGCTCCCTTTGGGGGTCGCCATAGCAGCTCGTCTGCCTCCATCTCACCCTATCCCTAGCATCCTCCTTTGTCAAGCCAGACCTCGGCATGTCCTCCTTCACTGCATCCACTAGCACACAGAGCCTGTTTCAGATACTCCCTCTCCTCTGCATTCCTGATTCTACACCTTCCACTGTTTAATAACATCTTGATTGCTTAATTTAAAATCCAATACAGTGGTGTACAGAGGCAAGCTTGGAAAGATTGTGCCGTTTTCCAAAATGTGTGGACCCACTGTATGCTGTTACAGATCTGTCTGTGATATGTTGTCCAACACGTGTAATTCAGATAGCTTAAAGTTCCATAAATGAAATGTTTTTTCTAAATTAAAATGACTCCAAATGACACACGGATCAGATTAGTTCTCAGCATTTTAGGCAGTTTATTTGAAAAACACATACAAAAAGATCATATACAAGACAATAAATAAAAAAGAGACAGAACAGTTTGGGTTAAGCTATGCAACTTTTTGCATCATCATTAGTAATAAATACAGTACAAAATCCACCCAGAGTGAATCTAAAGATTTTCCACAATATTCACTGATCATGTTATTCTTCATTATGATTTAGCTATTGCTTTCATATTATTGATACATACTTCTACTTTTCTATAAAATACTCAAGATCATAAAACATTGCGCGGTTACAGCAAAACAGCAGTGTGTTGTACAAAGATGGCCACTTCCCTTTTTCACTGGCAGGTTAATAATCAACATTTTTTCAGCAGCAAAGAAACATCTGAAATATTCAAGAAGGTACAGCATCATATTAAACACATCTACAGAGCTACTCCCACATACACATAGGAAAACCTGAGAAGGACATGCATTAAAAAGCTTGTGCTTTAAGTTCTACTGTTCATTCCGGTTCATCAGCTTGAGTTAATACTATGGCTACTGTCCAGTTCGCTCTGGAGTTATGGGGTACACTGTGGAGGGCACGGGGTAAGGCCAGTGAGAGCACGAAATGAAATCATAATAGTAAGACCAGCCAGCTTCATTCCAATCCAATATATGTTATAATAATTTGCAGGATTAGTAGAGTATTAATAAGAAATGCACACCGAAAACGTAGTTAGCTTATTATACCCAGGTGTAAAACATCTATATTGTATAACCACAGTACACCAGAAGTTTGCTCAATAAGATCAATGGCTCAAGTTAGCATGTTAGATATACGTTCCATAATCCCACACAAAGCAACTGCCAGCAACAAATAATACAGCTTGTAATGTGGGTCGTAAAGAGAAGCACTAAATTGAGACCCAGATATGATTTATATTGTGGTCAACTTAAAACGTGGAAAAACTAAAATAAATGTGACTGATTATAACAACAGAAGCGAGCTAAGACAAAAAAACAAAAAAAGGGCTGCACCCTGACATCTGCTTTGCATCAAAGCAGGGATGATGTCTAGAAAGTAAAACATTTATTAAAAAAGAAAAATCGAGAGATGATATGAATGGAATGTAATCCAGATCAACAGCACCATGCTGGCTAGAAAAAATGTGTCGGGGGAAACAACCCCAGTCGATTTTTCAACAAGTTCCTTTTTTTTTTATCTCGCCTCCGAAAAAAGAAAACACAGACGGCATGCAAAAGCATCCCCACCGACCAATGCATAATGAGGTATTCTTTTTTTAATATTTTGTGTTATTTTAAATAAATATATTGATTAAATTGCAAAGTTATGAGATAGAGACATTAAATATTCCACCACAATAGCTAGCTAGCTACAGTTAGTAATAAATAATGATTGTTAAATACTTAAGGCATCTTTAATCACAGCATTCTATGTGAACTAGCAAACCTCCATTTTCATCCATCTGTAGTTTTTTGGATGGAGGTTTCATACGAAAAGAAAGGGGAAAAAAAAAAACAAAACGAAAAAAACAAACGCAACACAAACAGTCAAGTTACCCTCCAATAATACACAAGGAAGCATGAAAATATTTAACTGAACTGGAACACAAACTCTAGGACAAGAAGAACCCACACCACCAAAACAAAAAAAGAAAAAAAAAATCAGGCAACTCCATATTATAGTGCATTTACAAAACACAAGCTACATTAGAACAACAATAAATATGTTTTTGCAGCATTGCAGCTTTTTCTTCACTATGGTTAAAGTGGACAAGGACTCGGCATATTAGTACCATGTCCAGATTGGCATGTGAGCAAAAAAAAAAGAAAAAGAAGGAAGAAAGAAAAGTGTACAGGTAATAAAAAAGAAAGAACGAAATGGCAGGGAAAAAAAGACAATTAAAACAAAATTAATGTTAAGAACAATTGTTTGGTATTTTTCAAATGGATGGCTTTTTCTCCCTTTCACCCTCCTTCAAGTGAACTACGCCAACATGGTTCATGCATGATATAGAAAAACAGCTTCTATCACTGAACGTATCACAGTTGTTCTAGCAATACCATACACTACGACCATGGGGGGAGAGGGGGTGGGGACAGTCATACACATTCTAGCACATATCACAGGCAAACTAGTTTGTATTGTCCCTGTAACACCAGAAACAGTCTTTTTTTTCTTCTTTTTTTGTTTTTAAATCAAACAGTGGGAGCAACTCAGATTGAAATGAAAGGAGCCGATACACAACAGAGGCCATTCACTGGATATAGAAATCACGTGTGCTTGTTCGATAGGCAATAAGGTTCTGGTGATAGGTAATACAAATGTCAGGTACTCTGATGGCAAGACTCAGGCACTGCATCCTCAAGCCCATGCCGGCCTCGCATGATCACGAGCGTGACCATGACCATGAGCGAGGCCACAGAGAGGAGTTGCTGTTAGACACGGAACCACCGGCAGCTCTTTGAGTCCTGTTAGGAGCGCAATGCTTAGCTGGGCGGTGATCAGTGTCTAACGGCAACTTTGGTCTACTCGGGATGAGTCGGGAAGGGTGCGGGGGAAGGAGTGGGGAAGGGGGTATCAGGTGCATTCTTGTCCTCCTCTATGAATGAGTGGGATCATCAGAGTCATAATATACGGTTCACATGCACAGACACAGTCCCTGTTTCTACTGCTCCACAATATTAACGACACAGCCCAAGCCTGCCATACAGCATGCACATCAGAGGCCTCTGCTCTAGATTATAGAGGCCCGACTACAACACTACACAGATCACTGGAAGCCATGCCTGCAGTTAGCGTTTTTAGCATCAACTCTGATGGCATCTACTAACTGTAAATCCAAAACCATGTTAGACAAGAAAGAGGGATTTTTGGCCTTTTTACATGACTAGCTCTTTCTCTGGTTGCCTACGATTAAACACACTGAATATTCTTACTGTTAGAGCTGTATTCACCCTCTCTGTAGGTTTTATTTTTCACAAACATATTTCTCAAAAGGCTTTTGCTTGCTACACAACACTGTTACTCTGTAAATACTTATTCAGTACTATACTCCATTACACCACAAGCGTTCAGCTACAAGAGTTCACACCAAACAACCTCATGCTAATCATTTGATAATGTTCTGTACAGATGTGCTGAGGGCTTGGGCAGAGTGCAGCTTCAAGGATTTTTCACAGGCCTGGGGAGAGGGATGGGGCAAAGGGTTTGGTTATAGTGGCAGAGAAATGGCCTTGATACACCACACTGAGCTGGGGAGGTTGGTCGTCAGAGTACCCTTTCTCTTGGCGGCTGTATGGAGAAATGTACACAATCTGACAGAACTGTGTGAAGCCTCAGCACATCTGTCCATACACGTCCACTCCTACCTTTAACATCCAGCCAAGTCCATTAAACCGAACCTCAGTCCAGGCGCCTATCTGTGCATCAACCCCCCCGTCCCTCGTTGCGTTGTAGGTGAGTGTGCTTTGTTGATCCCTCTGTCACAGCTGTCTCAGAAGGCAGGCTCGTTGAGTGATGCAGAGGGGAAGAGGGGTGTTTGGCAGAGCCTCTCCCCCTGGAGGGAGGGCAATGGAAAATTAACAAGACCAAGATCCATAGCTGCAGAAGTCAACAGGAGCTATCAACTGTCGGGGGTCAGCTGAGTCTCAATGTCCACTCTGCAGATGGGGCATTTCCTGCTGGTGGCCAACCACTGGTCCACACACGCCTGGTGGAAGAGATGCATGCAGGGTAATCTCCTGAGAAGACAGGAGAGACAAGGTCAGGAATTTAAAACAAGCGTCCTTCCAAAATGTCAAGCTGTGTAATAATCCCAGAGGTTTACGGTATAAGTGGCTGATTGATCACCAAATCTAGACAAAAGTCATTTTTCCTGGAAAAAAGAACATTCACAGAAATGTTGATTGCACACCACTGCTTTCTATTTTACAACCACAACATAAAGAGCACGTCTTGAGAAGATGTTAAAGAGCAATTTCCCTGCAGTGAAAGTTTTTTCACAGTGTGCCAATTACTTGCTTTTAAAGTACAACCTAATCACTGCAAGATTATTTACATACAAAATCTGAATTTCCTAATGTTTTCTAATGCATTTACTTATGCAGCTGAATGAAGTTGTTTTTTTTTTTCATGTGTCTACAACAGCTGTTAAAGTTAAATTTGATATTTCACTAATTGTTAAAGAAAAAATACCAAAAAACACAGAGCTTCTGATTCGTCAAGGTGAGAATTTGCTGTTTTTCTTCACCAATGAGTGAAAGTAACTAAAGCTTTTTGACAATAAAAGCACACCATTTTCTCAAATAACAAAAACAAAACTATAAATGGACATTTGTATGATTTTTTTTTCCTCTTTACCACTTTTTCTCACACTCTTAGGTTGAATAATATTTAATATTAAACATTTAAAGGTGGTTTCCTGCTTGATGTGAACCCAGAAGTGACAACAAGCTTCATCCTTCAGCTCAACTAACAGCTGGATAAAACAACTGTTGTTGCTCTGCTTTGTTACACAAACTTCACGGTCTTTAAGGCTTCCACATGCGTATGATTCATAGGTCTGTCATACCCAGGAATCCATTTGTATCCAGAATAAATCCAGCCATTGGACTATGATTCACGTTTGACATCTGAAAGCAGCTCACATTTGACTTTCATATGTGGGGGGAATAAGCTTAAAATGAACGTTGTACGTCATAAGGAGGATTTCTGTGTTTGAGGTATAATATGTATTTTAGGACCACACGTGCCAAGATTTGCTTGTGTCATAAATAATGGAGGATTTTCAACATAAACCAGAGCAAACGTAACACAATCAAGCTGAGATGTTGGGTGTACGCTTTGTTTGAATAGAATTAAAGTCTACTACCATATCACAGCTCCATCCCTCCCTTAAATGCAGAAGATCCTGTTTATTCTTGCCTCTTTTCCGCCTATTCAGTGGGTAAAATAATTTGCTCTGTCACTTCTGAACACATCACAACACCGGACACACATCAAAAGATTTTGCGAGAAGCTAATGCTGCCCGCGGGGAGGGTTTTTAAGATGAGGTGCTGGGAGAAATCCAGTGATGGGATTTTAAGACATGAAGCTTTTTAACTTAGGTGGCAGAACCAGTTTAGGGTTTAGAAATGCTTAGATCCTGTGTTTTTACATCCAGTTTATGGGAAAGAAATGTGGTTAAGGATAAATTAGTAAATTAATCTCTGAGGACTAATCATCAGCAAAAGCATTTACCCTGACAGGCTTTGGGAGAAATTGTTTTTTAGAGGGGTAACTAAACCCACTTGTCTGTGAGGGTAATGCAATTAGTTTTGTAGGTATTAATATAGTCATGAACCCAAGTTAAGGGACACATTTAAGTTTAGTTAGGAGATGAGCAAAGTAATTCCAATTCCTCCTGAGGGGGACATGAATGTGTAAATTGAAATTCAATGCAATGCATCCAAATCCACAAATCAACCTCAACCTGCTGTTACAGGCACTAATCATCTAACTGAACCACAGTGGTACATTCACTGAATGACAAACAAACTGATAATGCGATACTATTTCAGGATGTGAGAAACAAATACATCCTTCTAGGAAAAAAAACGCTTTTATGCGCAGCCTACATCAACATCTGCATAACCAACCAAAGAAAAAGCAGTACCTGACATCCTCGCCATCCTCCAGCATCGACAGACATATGGTGCATTTTTCATCGGTGTCAAGCTCCTCATCATCCAGACACATCTTCAGGTCCTGTGGTATTCTCTGCACAGAAAACCACACAAGAGCAAACACACTTTAATTACTGAAGTGTGCAGTGTTTATGCCACAGGGGTCTCTGAGTCAGCTCAGGCAGAATAAAAAAAAAATTATACTTCCCAGAAAAAAATAGAAATCAAGATGGAAATGACTCAATTACTCCTGCTCACTCAAAATGTACCAAATAATCTTGCATTCTGAGTATTTGGGTCATATTTGGCATAGACGTTTCTTTAAATTCATTTCACGTACATATCTGCAGACAGCTAGATGAGTCATCCAGCGCCTTGAACTGTGAACACTGCAGCCCTGTCTCGCTAATCTGGCAACGGAAATTAGTTTGACCTTTGAACTACAGTGACAGACATGACCTTCATTCCACTCTCGTCTTTGCTCTTTGATCCTTTCAACCTGCTGCTGCCTTTCGCTATCCCTTTCTTTCGCATCTTCAGTTCTTCCCCTTTACCGTACCACGTCAAAAAGGTATATTTAATCCAGCAAGGAGCTAAAGAGTCTCCAGCCCTACCTTTTTGTACTTGTGGGGGAAAGTGAATCTCTCAATGGTGGTTTGGACCGCTCCACGGTTTACGCTGCCCAGTCTGTCCTCCAGCTGCAGAAGCTCCTATGAAAAAAATCCCAGTTGCCTTTAAAGGAAGGACCTTTCTGTATTTTGCCACTAAAATAACAGAAATAAATATGCACAATAAAAAGATATTAAAGTGTGTAATGTAATCAAATCGGTGCCTTAAGGAACAGGACACCTTGCTTGAAATGAAAACAAATGACATGAGATTAAAGGCAGCTGGACCATTTAAAGCATCTGGAGCCCTGGGTAATTGGAAATAAGAAAATCAGCTACCATTCAAGCCTATCCAGAGATTGGTCACAGAGAAAACAATGATAAATGAGTGTAGACTGGTGCGTCTGCTGAGGAGAGCGAGGAAATAGGCGCACAAACCTCATAGCTCTCTCTAACTGCAGATGCGTGGCGGGAGGGGTTGAGACTCTGCAGAGCCAGCAAGTGCAACTGGGGATATGGGTAGTTTCTGATCTCATGGACAACCTAGGAGATGACAGATAAAAGAAGCTAGCGTCAGCTTTGCAGCAGAAATCAGAAAGAACAATAGGGACACGGGTCATCCCCGGTTGCTGGGTGTTGAGATTAATCTCAGGAACCAGGAGAAGAGTTGCCGTGAGTTCATCGAGATGAACATGGTTGATCGTATGGAGGCAGAGGGGAGCTCACCACTTGCGTTGAGGCATTGTTTCTAGGGAAGTGGTGCATCCTAGGAGAGGTCAAGTAGTGCTGATAGTGCTGCGGCAGCGGGTGGATGTGATACTGGTGGGGGGGAAGCCCAGCGTCCACACTTAGATCCCTGGACAGAAACGGAAAAAACAAATCAGCCAGTGGAACACTGCGAGGTCTCTGGAACACTGAGTTTCGATAACAGCAGACTTGTGTACTTCTGTAGCTGCTCAATGGGTAAATCTTTTAAACGGTGAGATTGTAATATGATTTTTAAAAAATATACATATCCCCATACCAGGTCAGATACAACAAATGTGATTACATGAAAATTGGTTATCATGCAAGCAAATGTGTGAGAGTTGAATAAAAGTAATAAATACACATGGACCAGCAGAAGGTAACTGGACAAATGGCTGTAGCACACATAGCTAAAATTAAGCGATGAGCTACTTAAATAAATACATTAAGAAGAAGTTTGGGAACTTCTTGATTTTTTGGGTCATTATTTTGTGTTTGTTTTTTGTTTGGTCTTTATAATTTGTACTCTGTGATTTCACTAAAGACTCCCATTGACAAGAGTGCTACAACAGCAATTTATTTGCTTTCAACTCTTCATCTTGAACTCATTCATTCAGATCTAAAATGTGTCTGTAACTGATATTTAACGTAAATGGTCTAAAGATGAGCTGGTAAAAAATTGTTTTCACATTACGAAATAAGGTGTCTGTTGATGTTTCCTCTAAAGAAAAATAGCTTTTTGCATCTGTGGCGCTGCATGTGTCGTTGAGAGAGATGCACTGCTTACCAGTCTGTGCCCTCAGCCAGATAGCGGGGCTGCTGAACCACAGGCTGCGGAGGGACATGGAGGGGGGGAGCAAACTCATAGCCGGGTCGCAGCCTGTGGGGTTGGTGAGGAACTCTCTCTGGGGTCCGTCTACTAAGACAAATAACTAAGCATTTGAAAACATCCTGGAAAATAAGAGTTTATCATTTAAATTTAAAATGTCACTGCACAACTCCAGTAGTTACCAATGAGGTGCTTAAACTAAATATTTTGCCTTTTCCTCTCTATTTTTTTTTTTTGTACCATAAAGCTGTGTGGATACCTGGAGGGTGGCAGGATGTGTCGGTGCTGGGCCTCGAGGATCTGCTGCTGGAGGAGGTATTGCTGGTGTAATGCCTGAGGTAGGAAGGGAGGGGCAGGGATGTCCTGGAACTGGGGAGCGGGCAAAGGGTTGAGGGGCGAGTGGAGCGGAGGGCCGTGTTGGTGGCTGGGCGGGGCCAGGTGGGGGTTAATGCCTGACTGTGGCTGCCCTGGGTGGGGCATGGGGAAGTCCATGGGCAGCGGGGCCTGAGGACCTAACTGGAAGTGCCGGCAAGAGGTAGCATGGCTGTGCTGCTGCTGCTGTTGTTGCTGTTGCCGGTTGAAATGGGATCCTGTGGAGTATAAGGAGAAGTTATCAGGTACCTGAGGGGGGAAATTAGTTGGAATTAATAGTAGGTGAAATGTGGTGTCACTGTGTGTGAGATATAGCATGTTAATGAAGCCCTACCTCTTACCTAGGGTGAAAAATACTTCTGTGGGGGTGGGAAAATGATGGTTACCACAAGTACCATGAGAATGAAAACCATTTTTGGTGCTCCACACAAAGCGCAAGCGTTCATTTCTTTAAATGTATTCCCAGCCCCTGGATCGACTCCTCGTCTTCACAGACAAAGGAACTGGATCAGAACAGAAGAACTGTACCCCTATACGGATATCAATGTAGCTCAGTTCTTGTAAATTCTGCAGCTGACAGCAGGTCAGTGCACTCAGAGGTAAACCACTATTACCTCACTGCCTGTAAGAAATACATTAAACTGTTTCTCTGCCAAGTCTCTATCTACACAACTGTAAAGAACAATCTGTTCCATATAAAAAAATTTAACTAGACATTAAATTCACATTATAAATGTGCTCTACTGAAATCAGCTGTCTCTCTGCGTTATACACTTCCAGTAAAGCTCTGCTATTCTTCTCCCATATGAACATTCAGGAGTTGACAGGAAATAGCTTGAATGCTTTTTTTAACTCTCTCCAACCACAGCTATTTGGCAACTGCAGCGAACAGACTGCTGTCGAGACTTGACAAGGAGTGGAAAATAAAGACATAGGCTAGCTTGTGCTGTGTTGCAATATGGTTTTAATACCCTGGTTAAGCTTAAGGAGACCTTTTTGTATCATAGTGGGACTGAGAATAATTAAATTTAGCTTTGATCAGATTTTGGGGGGAGGGGATCTCTGCCAGAGGGAACCACAGTTATGCTCTGCCATGTCTGACTTTTAAACAGTTTCTTATAGACGTGCAAAAGACAAGACTACTTTGCTCGTAAACACTTGATTTCTCCAAAAAAATAAATAAATAATAATTTATGAAGAAAAAGGCAAAGTCTACATTGCATTTACTCGGAGCACGCTTGAAAATTGCAGTTTGAATTTTAAATACAGGAAAGACAAGCAGTGTAGCTTTCCAGATTTCGCATTTCAGCTTGACAGTTTGTCAGCGTAGCCGAGCAGACAAGATATGACCTTGCTGCCGTGGGTCAAAGGCTCAGAGTCTAGACTGCAAGTAGCACACTGCGTTTTCAAGCGTCTCAGTGAGAACGATCACCATGAATGACAGCAGATAGACTCATTCAGGGCCCTGCGATGAAGTAAGCGTGGAAATCGTCTATCTTTGTCACAGCAGGAGAGGAGGTGGGTAGGTGGGTTGGTGGGGACAGGGGTGGAGGGAGGGGAAGGGGAAGGAGGGGGGGAGCAGATAGGGGACAAGGGAGAGGGAGGACAATAAATGGAAATCAGCAAGAAGCACACTGAAGGTTAGGAAAAACACTATATTCTTTATTGAAAAATATTAGTATTTGTGGAATTTGTGTTTTCTTTCTTGTTTGTTTGTAATAATAGTATAACTCCATGCAACAAAAATAAACAACATACACTGAAGGCAAGGCCCACCATGCTCCATATAGGGTTAAAAAGAACAAAAGCGGCATCCAATGAGCAGACGTGTTGGCTACAGCACATGATTTCAGTACAGCAGGGTACATCTTTTCTACAGAAAGATTACATTGGATTTTTCACTAGTCAAATGTAGAAAAAACATAAACAAAAAATTATGAATCATAAATGTGACCATGCATTGAAAGTACTATTACCAGAACAAAAGGTAAAGAGAAACCACAACCAAACAATAAAGACGTTATTACTAATAGAGGATCTCTTTAGCAGTGCAGGAAAAATAGGCATCCCTGTGAAATGGATAGCATTTTGGTCTTATGTTAGTGGGGTAAATTGAGAAGTGATGAACCACCAGTGAGCATGTTTTCCTACTTAAATGTTTAGAGTTTCAGATGCCTGTAAAAGGGCAAAACAGGCCCTGACAATTCAGTGTGATTCAAAGCTTGAAATTTGCAAAAAGGGAACAAAAGGATTACACAAAAAAATGGAGACAGTTATGGCAGGTTGTTGTGTGGAGGTGCAGTGTACCTTCAGTCATTTCAAGTGACATCGCCACTGGTTTAAATGTTACGTTTTTAACAGTACAAAATGGCATGCACGTGGTCCCAATTTGCATGCTTTAATTTATTTATTTGTTGTTGTTTTTTTCAATCGCAGGTCACTTTAATCATGTACATTGCACCTTGTGTGAAGAGAAGAAAAAGATGAGCCAAATTCTGGTGTTCAACAATGCAGTGCAGTATTTGAGATCATGCAAAATGTATCCACTTTACAGGAATTTACAGCATGTTGTCTATCAAGACTGGATGGGAGGTACACAATGACATTCAACTGATCTAGAAAAGAGCTAAAAATGTTTACTCAGTGCTACAGCAATTTGACAGAAAAAAAGACAAAAAAAAGGTGCTCTGTCCTAGGTGTTAGGTATTGTTTTAGTCTGTTTAACATGGAAAGTCTATGGCTGAGTACATCTTGGGAAAGGGGGGGTGCTTTTTTTAATACCAATGTCGTCTTCTGATGGAAAGAGGAAATGAAGAAGGGATTCACAATACAGCTAAATGCAGAGAACAGGCAGAGGCCACGCCACACCACACAGCAGCAGATGATCATTAGCTACACAATGGGGGGGACGACAAAGATCTGATAAATGCAGAATGTAGAGCCAGCCTCCATACTATGAAACAGGGAAATAAGAACAGAAATAAAAGCACAATGAAAATTACTGATGCCACTGTTGTGAAATTAATGTTGCACTGTAGCTTTATCATTGTTTAACTGATACCCCACACTCGATTCTTTTTCTTTTTGCAATTCGGCAGCTTCAAACAAACATCTGCTGAATTGCCAATTAGCAAATGAGAGAAAAGGGCGACGGATACACTGATAGCCCGGAATTAAAGGCTCCCGGTCGACTGGCCACTTATCGATTAGCACACTGGCCAATTGAGATGGGTAATAATTGTAATAACTACTGAAATCACGGTGGAAAAAACAGCGAGCGTTAGCAGAAGCAGATGATCTTCAAATGACATCATCCGTGCACAGATAAGCTGACTGGCTGGACAGGCTACGTCTATTTTGCGGTATTTTTCTTTACAGCACAAACACGGTAGTTTCGAGGAAACGTTGGATATTTTTCTTAAAACCTCACAAATAAAAATGCACCGCACGTTAATAAAGACGTCTTTTTATGTAGGAATGTGTTTACTTTTCTTTTTTTTACATGAGGCATTTTGGCCGCATGTCGCGTGCATGTGCAAGCCTTTGTGAGAAATGTTTCAAGAAATAGTCTGAGCCCAAGAAGCCAGTTAGCTTATCTGTAGCAACGAAGTTAATTTTTAATTCGCTGTATTTGCACCTAACAAACCTTATAATTCGGTGCCTTATATTAATCTGCGACGGATGCGAATATAAAGCGTTATCGCGTCGGCAAGCAATTTGACCATTAATTTCATGCTAGCTAACGGGAGCTAACCCAACGGCGGAGCTCGAGCTAGCTAGCCCAACAGCTGCAGTGAATATTAAGATAAACAGGGCACATGTTTTGGATCGATATGAATATTAATACCGTACCTCTGTTTCTTACTGAGCCGAATACAGGAAGAACCAGATATCCGACATGCACTAACACCATCCTGGGATCCTTATTTTATGATTCCGCTGGGTTATTTGGAGATATACAGTGGTAGTAGCCCATGCGGATCTACATTCAGGCGGCTGGTTGTTGCTGGCTGGCTGGCTTGGCTAAACACTACAGGCGAACCAAACCAAACGACTGTCTGACTCGCCTGGTTGTCGTTGACAAAAGCAGACATGTCATTTGTTGTACGGAGCAAAAGAGGGCGATGTTGCAGCGCTACATGCCAAAGCTGCAGCTATCTCTGGGTTAACCTATCCGACCTTGCCAAGTTAATCTTTATAGAAACAATGTAAACACATTAACAGGCTTAAAAACGCAAACGGCACATTGAAGTAACTTGTAGTCTTGACTTTAAATAATGAAATCTTCACTTAAGGACCACTGTTGTTTAGTAATGTATGTCCGCAACATTAGCAGACTCACTGGAAACCTATTTGAAAGAAATAGTAGAATAGTATAGTAAAAATAAACGCATTAGAGGCAAAGATGTCCTGGCTAGGTGCGCTAAGGCCTACATTTCCCATGATTCAACGCAATTGCTCTTTTCTTAAGCATTCGCAGAGAGTAGGAAATAATCAAAAATATGATTTCCCTGTTAGCAAAAAAAAAAATCACACCAAGGTACCCTCAACTCGGAAAAGCAAGTTAATAGATAAGATAAATAAGTACGTATAAGAATGCTATCGCGTGCACTTCAATATACTCACTGGCCGATTTGTTTGGTTTTGTTTAGTTCCCTGTTAATGTAAATAATCAGCCAATCACATGGCACCAGTTCAAAGCACTGACCTGCTGAAGTTCAAACAGAGCATCAGAATGGGGGAGAAAGCGAATATAAGTGACTGTGAAAGTGGCGTGGTTGCTGGTGCCAGATGAGTTGGTATGAGCATTTCACAAACTGCAGATGTTATGGGATGCCTTGTTGATTTTAGAGGCCAGGGGACTATGGTCTGGCTGCTTTGAGATTATAGGAAGGCAACAGTAACTCACATAACCTCTTTTACAACCAAACTTGGAGAATAGAAGTTCTTCTGATGGCTGTTATCAACAGGAGCTTTCATTGTACTCAAATGGTCTCCACATTGACCAGATCTAACTCCAGTAGAACACTTTTGGGATGTGGTAGAACCAAAGATTTCCACCATGGATGTGCATCAGACAAATTTACTATGATGCTGTATGGAGCAAAATCTCTGAAGAGTATTTCCAGCACTTTGTTGAAACTTTGTCACGAAGAATTAAAGCAGTTCTGAAGGCAAAGCGGGATTCAAACAGTACCAGCAAGGTGTAACTAATAAAGTGACCAGTGAGAAAAATCTTTTATTGTCAGTAACCCCAATAACAACTAAAGTAAAGCATTATCTACTATTATACTGGGAACTGCTTTTGACTGGTTGTTTAAAGGCATTAAATTAAAAGAGAGGATTATCTTCACATGCATCGAAAATATATATGCATATAAATGCACTAAATTCAGAACAGCAATGTACCAAATCCCAGTCTGTTTTGTTAGTTGTGCCTTGCTGTTATGCGTTCTCTTATTTTTGTATATATTTCTCTTGTTTTTTATATTTCCCTCTTAATTGTCTATATTTCTCCTGTTTGCTATTTATTCCTGCTGTCTACTATTTATATTTTATTTTGGCACAGCTGGTGCAAAGCACCCACAGTTTAGTTGTACATCTTTTTTTTTGCCATTTTCAATGCCTTCTCAACACACTCTCTTCACTCATTAGTATTAGTTTTATTTCCATCCTTAATCACTCTAAACTCCTGCACATCCTTTCCAGCTTTCTCTCTCTGTCCATCCAATCAAGACTTTTTCTTCTTCCTCAAATACCACCCATACATGTAAGTCAGTATATTCCTTTGCCTTTGCCACCTCTCTCTTAACCATATAGCTAGCCTCCCAGTACTGCTATTTGCTCCGAAGGCAACAGTGTCTTCCCCTACACTCTGATGAACAGAGCTAAATAACCCACTGTTCTATCATTTAGGTCATGTGGACATATGCACATTGCACTACTCAATTTTGCAATTATAGTTTATACAACTTCTTAAGACTTTCTGTAATTTGTTTTCTTACTTTATATCTATTAGACATATAAAATATATACAGTATATACTGCCTATGTTTAAAAAAAAGAAAAAGAAAAATACCATTTATTTTCCTTGTATGCAGAGAGCAAAGTGAACCGGAGTCATATTTCTCATTTGCTTGCACAAACCTGGCCAAGTAAAGATGATTCTGATTGTAGTCTCTTAATTTCTTTGCTTATCTCAACTTTTATTTACTGAAAAAAAATCAGTCCAGTTTTGTACCGAAAGTTTTTTGTTTGTTTGTTTTTATAACCTATTCCCCGATTTAAGTTAAGTTGGTTTGCACAAAATAACGTTTTTATAATTTCCGCGTCAGTAGGGGGCACCGATGAGCATTAAAGTGGGAACCAGGACCACAGTCGCATAAATAGAAGAAGAGTTCATTCAGCCATTACATTCACTCACAGGCAGGTCGGAGCTGCTAACAGTTGAGGACAGGTCATTAGCAACCCGAGAAAATGCTATCCGTTAGAGTTGCAGCAGCTTTGGCCAGAACCCTGCCTAGAAGGGCTGGATTCGTAAGTACTTTAATCAAGCAAGTTGCATTTATTAAGAATATTGCAGTAAGTTTATTTAATATCCGTGCGAGCATTTATGGGCGTGAAGGGTAACGTTAATTCCGCAGGCCGCTAGCTAACCTGTCACCGGCTTATGAATGCTTGCGAATACCTTTCTAATAAGTCCTAGTTAATAATCGATGCTAAAAGTCTTGAAATTGGATTTTAATCGTGTTTTTTAATGTTGTCCTTGTGAAGTGACTGACTTCGTCCTGTAGCACTAAATGTAGCACTCAAGCTAATGCTAGCTGTCAGCTAACAGCTCATTCAGCCACGCTTTGAAGGTCAGAAAGCCTGACAGCGCAACTCCTCTCCGCTGCACAAACTTACATTTGCCTCACTGCAAGTAGCGCAGTTGTAATCCTTATTTAAATGTCTCTTAACTTTCATTTGCGCTCAACTTTTAATTAAGTGCTTGTTATTGAATCCAGGTGTCAAAGACTATTCCGGCCGCCTGCGTTGGGGTCAACCACCTCCACACACACAGACCATGGCTGCAGAAGACAGGTGAGAAAGTCAAAAACAACAGACCAGAAACTTCATCCTGTACAATGCAGGGCATCTCTTAAAGGCGACTTATTAAAATAATTGGTTCTGCTATGCCGGTGAAACTGCTGTGTAATCCCTGTGTGTACGTCTAATAACACCTTATCTTAGAAAAGGCATCATCAGTGTTTGGTGTTTGAGACCCACATAACTCTTCATTCTAATTGTGTCATTTAGAAATTGAAACCATGCATATATTCTTTCTTTGATGATTTTTTTTTTTTTTTTTTTTTTATAAAAGCACATTGAGGTGACAAAATGAATCCTTTTTGCAGCATAAAACCATGAGGTTTCACAACTGTTTCTCAATTGTTCCTCTACTTCTAAGTGTTTCAATATATTATTGGGGAAAGCTTTTCTAATCATTTTAACATCCAGTTGTATTTATTTTTTTGACATTTTGTCTTTCACAGGCACAGCCGAGGTGTCCTCCATCCTGGAGGAGAAGATCCTGGGAGCTGACACCTCTGCAGACTTGGAGGAGACAGGGCGTGTGCTGTCTATTGGTGACGGTATTGCCAGAGTGTATGGACTGAGGAATGTCCAGGCAGAAGAGATGGTGGAATTTTCCTCTGGCCTGAAAGTAAGTCCAAAGGCACAAGGTTTCTCTCCAACCTGCACATCTTTTATATATAAAAATGGTTAAAGAGGAGCGCACCGTGGGTTTGTCTTGTTGAACTGACAAAATTGTAAAACTAAAAAATGCTAACAGTTTCAATTCAGTGATGTTATGTTTTTTCAAGAAACCATATTTATTATCCTCCAGGGCATGTCTCTGAACTTGGAGCCTGACAACGTTGGTGTTGTGGTGTTCGGTAATGACAAGCTGATCAAGGAGGGCGACATCGTGAAGAGGACCGGTGCCATTGTGGATGTTCCTGTGGGAGAGGAGCTGCTTGGCCGTGTAGTGGATGCTCTGGGAAATGCCATCGATGGGAAGGTAATTAAAATCTTTTTTTTAAAAATTTTTTGTCTGGGATTGTGACATTCAAGTTGATTAACTAGGGCCTTTTTAAAGAACTCATCACCAGACATTATCTTGTAGAGCAGCTAGACTACCTATTAATCAGCAAAACTGCCAGTTTAAGCTTTCATAAATGACCTTGTCTCTCATTAGTAAGCATCCACATGAGTTATTTGGACCAGTGACGAAATCTTGCCTGTTGTTTTTGGGGGGGTGTTTGTTTGTTTGTTTCTTTTTTGGGTTTTTTTCCCTACCTATTCATGACTAGTTCAGTAATTAAATGGCAGTCATCGCAACATGACTTTTATTTCCCACCATTATAATACTTGCAACCATTTTGATGTTGAAGTTTGCCTTAAATTGACATTCTCTCTCACTCTCTCAGGGTCCTCTGGGCTCCAAGGTCCGTAGGCGTGTGGGTCTGAAGGCCCCAGGTATCATCCCCCGTATCTCTGTGAGGGAGCCAATGCAGACTGGAATCAAGGCTGTGGACAGTCTGGTGCCCATTGGCAGAGGCCAGCGTGAGCTGATCATTGGTGACAGACAGACTGGGTAATTATCAAAATTCAGAGATGGGTTTTAACAGTGGTTTGGTCTTGATAAGAGAGCTGTAGATGAGTGGAATATTTTTTTTAAGTTCAATATTCCACATTCCAGCAAAACTGCCATTGCCATCGACACAATCATCAACCAGAAACGCTTCAATGACGGAACTGATGAGAAGAAGAAGCTGTACTGCATCTATGTTGCCATTGGACAGAAGAGGTCTACTGTGGCTCAGCTGGTGAAGAGGCTGACTGATGCCGATGCCATGAAGTACACCATCGTGGTCTCTGCCACTGCCTCTGATGCTGCTCCACTGCAGTACCTGGCTCCATACTCTGGCTGCTCCATGGGAGAGTACTTCAGAGACAACGGCAAGCATGCCCTGATCATCTATGATGATCTGTCCAAACAGGTGAGGATTTGCAGATGAATCTGCAAACTTTATTCATCACTAAAGTTTAGCATGTTGTGCAGACTTCTATTGGCAAATGTCACTATTCTCAAATTGAATAATTTTCTTTCTCCCACAGGCTGTTGCCTACCGTCAGATGTCCCTGCTGCTCCGCCGTCCCCCTGGTCGTGAGGCCTACCCAGGTGACGTGTTCTACCTGCACTCCCGTCTGCTGGAGAGAGCTGCCAAGATGAACGACAATTTCGGTGGTGGCTCCCTCACCGCCCTGCCAGTCATTGAGACTCAGGCCGGTGACGTGTCCGCCTACATCCCCACCAACGTCATTTCCATCACAGACGGACAGGTTTGTTTGAAAAGTGTTTGGAGCTGATGTGTATCTGTTCATGTTTTGTATTGCACTTCTGACTTCTCTATGTTCCCCCCCCCCCCCCCCCCCCTAGATCTTCTTGGAGACTGAGCTGTTCTACAAGGGTATCCGCCCAGCTATCAATGTGGGTCTGTCTGTGTCCAGAGTAGGTTCTGCTGCCCAGACTAGAGCCATGAAGCAGGTAAGATCTGGCTGACCTCCTTTTTAAATGTATTCAAGAATAAGAATTGCATATAATTCATCAGAATCAGAAAGGGTTTTATTGCCAAATGTTGAGCAGGTTTACAACATTAGGAAATTGCTGCGGTGCTTCAGTGCAAACATACTGTCATAAATTACACTTAAATAGACATGAAAATAAAAATAAAAATAAGAATTAAAAGTGCTAAGTAGATAGATATATACATGATGAGGCCAAAATCTTAGATGCTCTCTCATTTCATATTTTCCTAACTTTATAGGTGGCTGGTACCATGAAGCTGGAGTTGGCCCAGTACCGTGAGGTGGCTGCCTTCGCCCAGTTCGGCTCTGACTTGGATGCCGCCACCCAGCAGCTCCTTAACAGGGGTGTCAGACTCACTGAACTGCTGAAGCAGGGCCAGTACTGTGAGTTGTTGTTGTTGTTGTTATTATTATTATTATTATTATATAGATAGATAGATATATACATCTCTATAGATATCTATCTCCTCAGGGTATTTTACAGTGCAACTAACTGTCTTTAATGGTTCTTCCAGCTCCCATGGCCATTGAGGAGCAGGTAGCAGTCATCTATGCTGGTGTCAGGGGTCACCTGGACAAGATGGAGCCGAGCAAGATCACAAAATTCGAGAAGGCTTTCTTGCAACACATTTTGAGCCAGCACCAGGACCTGCTTTCCAACATCAAGTAAGAAGAAAAACAAATCTGTTGTTTAAGCCTTTAAAAACCAAAATTGTTCAATCTGACCTCATCCGTTTTTTGTTTCAGGGCTGACGGCAAGATCTCAGAAGCATCAGATGCTAAACTGAAGCAGATTGTACTGAACTTCCTCTCCAGTTTTGAGTAATAGCACTTCGATTGATCTTCAGTGAGCTGTCTGTGTCCCCATTCTGCTTATATATGTGAACACACTGAAGGCCAAAACCTCCATGTACAGATTTGTCCAAATAAAATTTTACAACCCTGCGGTGGTGTAAAACTCTTCTGATTGTTTGGTCAGTTTGGAGTTCAAGTTGGTTCCCTCTGAGCAGTTTTCAGTTTGACGAGAACAAAAGCAAACATGTTTTGAATAAATCTATTTAAATATATCAAAATGGAGAGGGTGATACTGCACATAATGAATTCATGAATGCTGTTTACTGTAAGTCGTTCTTCATAGGAGCATCATATTAAAAGGGGCTGATAAATGAGTATAGATTGACTTAAATGCTTTTCTCTGCTGGTTTCAGAACTTGGAGGGAAATGTAAGCCCAGTTTCTCAATTGTAGGGGGAAAAATGCTTAAATAAATTCAGTGACTCTGTCATGAATCAGATCCCTGAGTACTGTCTTATGTTGAGAGATTGAAGAGACAATGTTTGTCTGCCTGGCTTAAATCAATACTGCATTTTACAGCTCAACGCGTATTTATGCAGTTTTTAAATCTGAACGAATGACTACTTAAAGGAACTGCAACAAAATGTTTCATTGTGTATTGACTTATTCTTTGAAATGAAAGTTCCTCACAAAAGGCAGTGCCTTCTAGTTATGCTTTTTCTTAACAAGCTATGTCAGTGGGAGAAATGAAAAGTGGTAAATTTACATATGTTTCTCTTCATGTCCAGCAGGTGGCCATAAAATCTTAGTTAATTAAGTAAGTGATATAGTAGAAGGAACATTTCACAGCTAATTAGGTTAACTGTTAGCAGGTCAGTACTACCTAGTGTAATACCTAGTATTATTGGGTATTTTTTTTAAAAGCATCTTAGAGAGGCAGAGTGAAGACTTTTACTATCTCATCATTTACAATTACATCATTTAATATCATCAAAGGGCTCTGAGAATATGGAGAAATCTATGTAGGCAATGAACAAGGTCAAAAATCAGTGTTGGATGTCTGTGACCTTCAGGTGCTCAGACAGAACTGCATTAAAAAGCCATGATTCTGTCATGGAAATCACTGCATGGGCTCAGGAATCCTTCAAGAACTCAATGTCTGTGAACACAGTTCTCCATGCCATCCACAAATGCAGGTTAAAGATCTTCTGTACAAAGAAGTACCCATATTTGAACATCCAGAACACCACCATCTTTTCTGGGCCAAAGCCTATTTAAAATGGACTGAGGCAAACTGGAAAACTGATCAGGTGGGGAAAAAAAAGAAAATTCATTTTGGAAAACATGGACGCCACATCTAAACTGAAGCAAAGAGTCACCATCCAGCTTATCAACTTTCCAAAAACCTGCATCTCTGATGGTATCAGAGTGACCAGATATCCCTATTTATGTGGCTTGTACATACTAAAAAACAATTCAGTAAGATATGCAGTTTTAATTGTTAAGTTAGATGTAAACACCTCTCAGCACTGTCCCACACAATTAGTGTTTTCCCCAATCGATGCTGAAAACTATGTACAGGTAGAGCAATATATGGACCCATCCAGATGATGTTGTTTTATTTGCATCTTTTACCAAGACAATGCTAAACTGCATACTCTAGCAGCAACTGTAGGCAGGCTTAACAGGCTAAACTGGTCTTCCTGCAGTCCCAATATGTTATCAATTGACAACATGTGATGCAGCATGAAACAAAAATATGACAAAGAACCCAGGACTGTTGAGCAGCTAGAATCCTGTGTCACACAGGAATGGGACAGCTTTCCTCTTCCAAAAGTCCAGCAGCTGGTCTTCTAAGTTTCCAGGCATTTCTGGACTGTTGTTAAAAGAAGAGGTGATGCTATGAAGGGTAAACACAGTCCTGTCGCCACTTTTTTGAGACATGTTGCTGCCATCAAATTCAAAGTGGCCTTATTTTTCCTTTAAAATGTTACATTTTCTTAGTTTAAACATTTTTCTAGGTTCTATTGCAAATAAAATATGGGTTTATGATACTCGAAAATCATTGCATTCTGTTTTTTATTTACATTTTATACAGCAGGCCACCATTTCTGGAAGTGAGTTACATTTTGCAGCTGATGGGAAAGTTAAAAAGTGCTAACGTGAATACAAACTATCGCATACCATTTCTCATTCACAGATGTCTTTCCTGACATACCACTGCAAGTCTACTGCTGATAAGCTGCATTTTTCTCTTCCTCTCCTGAGCGGCTGTGTTTCTCTTCCACACTTCTCTGTTTGTCTCTCCTTAAACAGGAACAACATTGGACAAAAAGTACATTTTTTGCAGTTAAGAACTTTGTTCTCTTTTGGTTACCACATCAAAAACCAAAGTTTATCACAACGTTGGCTCTCATTATTCCTTCATTTTCTGTAGGGTTTTTTTTCTTAGCTTGTTTTTTTTCTTATCCACATAAATAAATTCTCCTGAATTTTTTAACTTACATAACATCATCTTTTTTTCACTGACCGCTCTTAAAAAGTTGCCATTTCACATTGTGCTCTGAGTCGCTTGTTCCTCCAACAGCATCACTGCCTGGCAAGATATAGTGAGACATGTGACAGAGAGTGAATGGAGATGCTTTCAATAAGCGCTATTGTTGATGTCAGTGTGACAAGAGAGATTAGGGTGACCAGATCTCAACAAACTAAATGTAGGACAAATCCAGTGTTTGTCTGGGACAAAGTGGGACATGTCAACAATGCTGGGCGGTAGACAAGTATATTTTATTTGAATGCAACTTTTCCATCACTATTGTAAAGGAAATATAATAAGAACAATAGGAAGCTGAAGTTTGGTCTCATGCAATAGTCTATCTCTGGTGACAGTCTTTGGGTTTCAGTAGGGATACATCCATTGCTTGGCATACCTTTTTTGAGCTATATCTAACAATTGTAGCAAGTTTTAGCCAAATATGACACACACATATTTTATCATTACTACATACTGCTGCATCCTTTTATGTGTCATAGTTTCCGTCATATTCACCATAATCTGCAAAGCTTGTGACTTTT
This sequence comes from Perissodus microlepis, assembly GCF_051167445.1. Classification (NCBI taxonomy): domain Eukaryota; kingdom Metazoa; phylum Chordata; class Actinopteri; order Cichliformes; family Cichlidae; genus Perissodus; species Perissodus microlepis. The sequence continues at coordinate 24,565,676 of NC_140472.1, forward strand.
TGGTAACTTCCCTGATTGGCATAGCATTAGACAGGCTAACCTTAATTTGATTATAATAACAAGCTTTCCCTCCACATGCACTGGGAAAATAAAAATGCAGTGCTGTCCCAAATAAACATGGTCATCTGGTCATCTTAAAAGAAATTTTAGGCAACCTAATTGGTCAAAGGTGAAGCTTTTAATCACCAGATACACTTGAACTATCTATATATAATATTATTACTACTATTACTACTTATTATCCTTTAGCAGTCCTACATGCCAAAACTGTGAAACACCAAATCATAGTCCACCTAGAAAGCAAAGTGTGTCTCCAGTGTGCACAAAGGAGCAGTGTGCCCCTAAATCAAATTTGCTCTGTGGGGTTAGGAGTTTAGTCAAACGAGCAACAATAGTCAACTGTCTCTGAATTTTTCATATCATCACATTCCTCAAAACTGCCACCAGGTGTATGTTACTGTTTGTGAATATCCAAAATTATGTGGGAATTACCGAGTCTTTAACAGGAACTGAAACTGTACATTTGCACGTGAGGTGATTTTAGACATTCAGGAAGGAGGAAGTTTGTCTCTAAGTGGAAGTTAGAGACTGATCTTTGTACAAAATATAGTTATTAGACTGCATTAACAGCCTATGAGACTGATTTGAGGTCAGGTTAGTATGTAGGTTTGTTTATGTCATCTACCCATTCTGCCATACTTGAAAATGAAAGCTAATATAAACTTCTCCAACCAGCAGTGGTTATTCCATAGCCATGGCTGGCAGAGTTCCATGGTAGTTACAATATAACCAGAGACACTATCAGTGATCCTTTTAGAGAAACTTTGGTGTGAGTGACCTTTGGTGTGCTGGATCCACCACTTAGAGATTAAGCAAGCTGACAGAGCTTTGTTCAAATTACTTTATTGGACCATTAGCAGCAGGTTTGTTTTTTTATTTAAACTTTTTGTGATAATTTGTAGTCATAGAATTTATATTTTCAGATAACTAAGCTGCTCAGTTGCGCTGGGAGGCTAATGCATCTCAAACCTTCTGTTTGAGAGGGGAAGCAAGTGAGGAAAACAAAGCTGTCTATAAGGTAGAGATGCTAAAATGGCTTTTTTAGACAGGGGGTAAACACAGGGCAAGGAATAAAGATCAGTTTGAACTGTGAATCCTGCAAAGCTACTCAGTTACTTTTGGCTGCTTTCTTGTTTCCCTAACAGAGCACCACAGGAAATGGATCCACATGTTTGATTTGGCACAGATTTTATGTCACAACCCTTTCCTGACACAGCCCTGCCATCTGGGCTTGGGACTGGTATTAGAATCACACCAGCTCGTGTCCACCTGAGGGTGGGTTTGTGTGTCCAACGGGTCTTGAACTGGAGTTCTTTCCATGTTCTGTGCAATATTTTTGGCTCATGTGCAATATCCTTGGTATGTGCAATATTTTGGTCCCAGTAGAACTACCATCTCCACCCTAAATGACCATAGCCCCTCCACCCTTATTTATTTATTATATTATATAACTGCCCTTGTATACAGACCCACAATGTTTCTGTTTCAATGTTTCTTACACATACACCATGTATATAGTTTCACTCACATAAATGTATACATATACATTGCTTTTTGTTTTATTTTACTTATTATTTCCCCCTTGTTGTATATTGGTTTCTCTAATTCTTACTTTTGCACCTTTGTGGTCCAGCTACCCAATTTTGCTGTGCAAGAAACTGCACAATGACAATAAAAGGCTCCAAGTCTCTCTTTTGCATGTAAGGTAAATGTGTTAACCACCACACAGAGTGTGTTAATACGTTAAAACTCCAGTTAGCCACAACTCTTTTGTGTAATTTGATAATTAACTAGTCTAGTCTATAACTAATGGACGGGTGGAAGCACATTTTAATTTGTTGTCCACTTTGACCTTACTTCCAGCAGAGACCTCTCCTGCTTTCATCTTCATTTAGAAATGTTTTTAGTTCACCACAAAGAATCACAAATGTCCTTATGATGCAAACATACTGTAGCTGCTTTTGCATTGAGATTAAGATAATACTTTAACTATTTCTTTAACTATTAGCAAGTGCATAAATGAGCTGATTTACCCTATTTAAAATCACAAACCAAAATTAAACAACTTTAGTACATCTGAGCTGATATTTGTGCGTTCTACTGCTATTACTGAGTGCTAAAGAACTAGCTAGCATGCAGGTAATTAAATCAGGTTGATGGGATTTCAACTCTAAAGAACATTCTTACCTCAGTCATTTGCAACCACAGGTGACAAATGTGTAGTGATAGTCTGCCTGTTAGCATGCTTACTGGTGCTTACCCTATATATCCACATATCCATAACATCACTTGGAAAACAAGTATCCTTTGATAAAATCCTCTACATTTGCATACTTGCGGTTTAAAAGGTCACCTAATCTAAATGACAAGCCAAGCCAGTGTTTTGTATTAATAACTTTTAGGTTTTAGTGTGGATTCTAATTTTCCAAATAATCATCACTCTATTCCTTCCCTCTTTTTCAGTCCTTTTATTTTCCCAAGACATTAAATTAGCTACTCTGCAGCAGCAAATTAGTCTACTTTTGTAAAATAAATAAATAAATTCACAAGTCACTAGTTACTTGCATTGTATCTACACTGTATTTTTGAACAGATAAGGCATAAAAGGATTAGCTTATTTTCTTTGATTCAAAGTAGCAAAATGACATTTTCTTTATTATTTGTCTCATTTCTTCCCAGTATTGGAAACGGTACTTTTAAAAGCTTAAATGAGGACAGAAACATAGCAATTTATACAATCTATAAAAGAAACAAAAAAAAGTCAATAAACTGTATTTTACATAGATTCAATTATATTGGGGAAATTACTTAACAGCAGGTAGCAGCAAAACTCTAAGGCAAAAATAAACATAAGATTTCTCAGTTCACTCTATTTTAAGGGCAGTCTTGGTTTTCTTATTCACAGGTTTCAGGCCTCTAAACGCCTGCTTGCAGTGCACACACAGACACTCTTTATATTCTGGGCAAAAGGAATTCCATTCATTCATGATGGTAGGATTAAACCAATACGCAAGAGTAACCACATTTCCAGAAGCTCACACTGTAAATTAAAACATAAAAATAACTTAAACCCAACATGCTGTGTTTTGTTTTACGGCTGCATAATAAACAGCATTATGTTGGATTTAACTAAAACTCGCCAGGAAGTCATGCTTCTTTTGCGATGCAAGTCTCATCCTCTGTAGTGCATTTTCTTCCTGTGACCAAAGTTTCATAGCTACACTAGGTAGCAGCTAAAGCCTGCAGGCTGTTGCAATGGCTACTGCATGGTGGCAAAACGTGTTCAAGACATGCACACAAAAAACGGACAGCAATTTAAAACAAATTCTTCAGTTCCATGGATTTAAAGGATAGAGGTCCCCACACTGTACTGTCTGTTGGGCCTCATGTTCAGTCAGTGCTGCCATAGTGGTTCCCATTGGAAGGGTTGTCCTGTAAACTGGCATGTGAGGCTTCTTCCTCCTGTGTCACCACTGGCTCCACTGGTTGTGAAAAGAAGTTTGCGACACAGAAAACCTGCAGGAAACGTGAGAAAGTTAGTACTCTAGTATTGTAACTGTACTAGAAATATTTAAAAAAGAATAATAACATGAAACTTACTGTTAGAACAGCCACTATACCGCCCTGCAGAAGGCCAGCGAGCACATCACTCCAGTGATGTTTGTAATCGGACACCCGAGATAGACCCACATACACTGCAGTAGCAATCAGGAAAAACTGAATGGTGGGACGCAAAAGCCTCGCCCATTGTGACCTCAGCCGGGCTTGAATGTATAGCTACAGTAGCAAGAGAGCAAATACCAAAGATTTTAGTATCTCCTCTTTAACAAAGCAACAAATCAGTTTGTATTAAAGACAATATATACTTACAACAAGGAACAGCATGCAGTACATAGAGAAGGATGAATGACCAGAGTAGAAGGACAGTCTACAATAAATAAACGAGAAATTGAAATTTAGAAGAAGAAAAAAAAATAATAATCAGCCTTTTATGTTTAAGTCCTTCTGTCATAATCAGTGTCTAAAACTGTCCTGTTGTACACCATCCATCCATCTTCTTCCGCTTTATCCGGGGCCGGGTCACGGGGGCAGCAGCCTAAGCAGAGAAGCCCAGACCTCCCTCTCCCCAGCCACCTCCTCCAGCTTATCCGGGGGAACACCAAGGCGTTCCCAGGCCAGCCGAGAGATATAATCTGTCCAGCGTGTCCTGGGTCTGTCCCGGGGCCTCCTCCCGGTGGGACATGCCCGGAACACCTCACCCAGGAGGCATCCTTGTCAGATGCCCGAACCACTTCAGCTGGCTCCTTTCGATGTGGAGGAGCAGCGGCTCTACTCTGAACCCCTCCCGGATGGCTGAGCTTCTCACCCTATCTCTAAGGGAGAGGCCAGCCACCCTTCGGAGGAAGCTCATTTCCGCCGCTAGTATCCGCGATCTCGTTCTTTCGGTCACTACCCACAGCTCGTGGCCATAGGTGAGGGTAGGGACGTAGATCAACCAGTAAACTGAGAGCTTCGCTTTTACAGCGTCTGCATCACTGCGACCGCAGCACCAATCCCTCTGTCGATCTCCGGTTCCCTTCTCCCATCACTCGCGAACAAGACCCCGAGATACTTGAACTCTTCCACTTGGGGCAGGAACTCATCCCCGACCCGGAGTGGGCACTCCACCCTTTTCCGGCTGAGAATCATGGCCTCAGATTTGGAGGTGCTGATCCTCATTCCCGCTGCTTCACACTCGGCTGCGAACCGTTCCAGTGTGAGCTGGAGGCCATCACCCGATGAAGCCAACAGAATCACATCATCCGCAAAGAGCAGAGATGAGATTCTGAGGCCACCGAAGTGAAAGCCCTCTGCCACTTGGCTGCGCCTAGAAATCCTGTCCATAAAAATTATGAACAGAACCGGTGACAAAGGGTAGCCCTGGCGGAGCCCATCACCCACCGGGAACGAGTCCGACTTATTGCCGGCAATGCGAACCGAGCTCTTGCAACGGTTGTACAGGGATCGAATGGCCCGTAGCAATGGGCCAGACACCCCATACTCCCACAGCACCTCCCACAGGACACCCCGAGGGACACGGTTGAATGCCTTCTCCAAGTCCACAAAACACATGTAGACTGGTTGGGCAAACTCCCATGCACCCTCAAGTATCCTTGAGAGGATAAAGAGCTGGTCCAGTGTTCCGTGACCAGGACAAAAACTGCATTGTTCCTCCTGTATCTGAGGTTCAACTAGCGGACGAACTCTCCTTTCCAGCACCCTGGCATAGACTTTCCCGGGGAGGCTGAGGAGTGTGATCCCCCTATAGTTGGAACACACCCTCCAGTCCCCCTTCTTAAAGATGGGGACCACCACCCCGGTCTGCCAGTCCAGGGGTACTGCCCCTGATCTCCACGTAACATTGTAGAGGCGTGTTACCCAGGACAGCCCTACAATGTCCAGAGCCTTCAGGAACTCGGGGCGGACCTCATCCACACCAGGGGCTCTGCCACCAAGGAGTTGTTTAACTGCCTCAGTGACCTCGCCCCCGGAAATTGGCGGGTCATCCCCGTCATCCCCAGACTCTGCTTCCTCCTCGGAAGACGTGTCAGTGGGATTAAGGAGGTCCTCAAGTATTCCTTCCACCGTCTGACAATTTTCTCAGTCAAAGTCAGCAGCGCTCTGCCAGCACTATACACAGTGCAGGTAGAGCACTGCTTTCCCCTCCTGAGACGCCTGACAGTTTGCCAGAATCTCTTCGAGGCAGTCCGAAAGTCTTTTTCCATGGTCTTTCCGAACTCCTACCACACCCGAGTTTTTGCTTCAGCCACTGCTCGAGCCGCGTTCCGCCTGGCCTGTCGGTACCTGTCAGCTGCCTCCGAAGTCCCACAGGCTAACCAAGCCCGATAGGACTCCTTCTTCAGCCTGGTGGCTCCCTTCACCTCTGGTGTCCACCATTTGGTTCGGGGATTACCACCACGACAGGCACCAACCACCTTGCGGCCACAGCTCAATGCAGCAGCTTCGGCAATGTATGACGTTATTTTTGTGCCACTATTCTGAGCGCACGTAAAAAAAAAAGTTTGCAGGTGCAAGTGTTGTATTTTGAGGAGAAATTTATTTTGAGCGAAGAAAAGCTGAATTTGAGTGAACAAAATTCATTGCTGCGTGCAAAAAATGTATTTCCGTGTTTGCTATTATCCATACACACACACAATAGCAGCCCCTCTCACTCAGTTTTTGCATTTGCACTCGCTCGCAATGTGCTGCTTGCGCTCTCAACATTTCTGCCCGTGTGTGCTCAACTCTTTCCGTACACCGTTATATTTGTGCCACATAACCAGCCAATCACAGACTTGGATGCAAAAAAATCTGATTGGCTGTTCTGGTCTCCAATCAGCTCGAAATGACGAAATGCAATATCCCAGAATCCATTTCATCCAAAACTGAAACGAGGCGGTGGCGAGGTACACAGAGTGGCGGAGTTTGAAATATTACTCTTTCTGGGTCACAAAATAAACTTTTAAGATATTTTCTTGCAAGAATGGTGCTGTGTAAACTTCAAATATCTGCTCGATTTATCAAGACATTACATATTTGCAAAAGTGCTCTAACGTTTTCGGAGATGTTTCATTTGGTTTGTGCTCAGGATCTTTACCTGGCTTCATCCACCAGAAATTCATCCCCACTGCAGGTGAAGTTCACGATGTATCCACCAGCTTTGCAGTTGATACGATCCCACACTGGGTTGCATACAGCCAGGAAGTTTGGCCTCAAACGACCAATGGAGTATTTGGCTATGTCCGTCAGAGACTGGCTGGCAGCAGCTCCAAACACGTAGCTCCCCACAGCTTTGTAAAGACATGAAATATACTTGGTCCCCAAAGACTGGTTCCTGACGCGCGACAGGTAAACAGAAAGGCACTCTCCACATACGATCTGAGGAAAAAGATCAAAAGTGGGGGGAAAAATAGTCACACATGTTGACCAAAGGCAAAATAAGAGGCTTGTTGTAGAAGAATACTCCTGACTTACTACAATCAGTGTGAAGGGGATCATGACTCCTCCCAGCAGCTGGTAGGATATGGTGTCCTCTTTGAGCGGGTACCTGATGGACTCATCGTTACAGAAGAAACCCCGTTTGAAAGGGCTGTGTTTTGGGGTAAGGATAAAAAATGGAAGCCCAACTAAAAATAAAATGGAGCAAATGGAACAATTTCAGATTTCAGCTCATCTTATGTCATTAATATTTGCAATGCTGCTGCTATACAATGCTTTAAAAAGTGTTATGATTCAGACACAGGAAACATGATCTGTCTGGATCACACAGAAAATCTTTCTTCTCGAAGAGACACTTTCAACGCTTCTTCATTGTGAGATTTCCCTTTGTACTCCTCCCAAAAAGGGCATACTATTTCATAATTAACTGCCTGAGGCCTTGAATTACTGCAAAATCATTTTTCAAAAAGTAACCAGGCAAATCTGTGAATATACAGCAGGAAGACAATTTTTATTGGCATATAAGTCACATGTTTAGCGTTAAACACTGAACCCATGATGTTAATCTGTACAGAGAACACCATAACATATGAAACGTGCTCTTCCCTTCCCCTGTGGCTTCTTTAGACATTACAAAACTGCACCGTCTCTTGGCTAAACTGAAAACAGTATTGCAATAACAGGCATATTTCCAAACATAAAGACTGAGGAATCATTGGTATTGATGCTTTTAGGCTAAATGACCAAATATAGAGTCACTGAAGCACAAAGTAAATCGTTCTGAAATCCTGAATAAACTTGAACTTACTGTTCAGGACATATGAGGTATAATCGTGCAGAAATTTTAATTACGCAGATCAAACAATAAAATAAGGAACCAGTTCATTAACTAGTTTGTTCATTTTCTGTCTTCTTTGTTGACATCAGGTTGAAATCTGTTTAAAAGTACAGTACAGTTTAAAAGTGTACTGTTTTGTTTTCATTTTAGTTAGTTAGTACAAACAACTTAATCTTTGTCAGGGATTTATATGGTCCCCTGGCCATATGGTCCCCTGCTCAACCAGTCAGCTAAACTGGCATCCCCACCATCGTGAACTTTAGAGCTTAACATGCTAAATTGGACCTGGAGAGTCTAAGAGTCTAAGCTCTTGGATTTTGGGAGAATTTTCACAGTTTGACATAAAGGTGAATTTGTCAGAAGCTCCACTTCACTCCAAGACTTGAGCAATGTGTCTACATACAGCTGATTGCTCCAGAGCAGCAGAATGACAAAACCTCTGCTTTTAAAGACATGCTCACACTTGCTGATGAGCAATTAATCAAGTGCATTTCACTAGCAGCACAAGGCCGCTACTTACCATCTTAATTCCTAGGAAGCAGGAAGGGTGTAGTTAGTTTTTCACAGGCCTGCATGTAGTCTAGATATATAAGACTATATATACACATGCACCTTATTGAAGTATGACCATAATACGCTATATGTTATTTCAGAGATGAACACTGTACATCTGTTTGTTTGATAACTGAAAAAACTCTGTAATCAGTGCACAGAGTTGTTCAGTCCTACTTTTAACACAGCATTCAAATGCTGCTTATACAATGATGCATCCAGTATTGTTACTGTTTTGCATGGATACTTTTACTGCAGTACAACTTAAATGCAGGTATTTCACTCATTTCACGTAAATAAATGGATTTCAATATTTCTTTCAATTATAAGTTCTGCTTAAGAATTAAAAACAGGGTAAAAATCAGAGACTCAGTTTTTCCAGTCTGACTGGTGCCAGCTCCAAAACAAAACAAGCAATGAGATGTACGACTCAGCATTGCACAGTCAACCACAAGACCCTGACTAAGCAGTGAAGCAGGAGTGCCTTGTAATCACAGGGAAGGGTTTGAGTGTCTGCCTGTATCTGTCCTTATCAAACACGGCAACTATCAAACTGAAGTGAGTGTCCCAGATACAAGGTTCAAGGCTTTTACAGCTATCACTAAAACTCCAGTCATTGTCTTTTATTGCATGATTACCTCAGCCCTGTTGGATCCCTTTCGCAGACGTGCACCAGGCTCTGTGCTATGATTACATTTCAAACAGTGGGCTAAAAATACGGATTTGCTCGGGAAACACAAACATCTTCCTGCCAGGTTACCTAAACCTCAAGCCTTCCCATGAGCATTTACATAATATATATCCATACCATTTGAATAGATTTTCTTTGACATCAACTTTATCTAACGTCTCTGACAGATCACTCCTTTAAATTCAGTTTGATGTAAAAACAAATCCTACGAAACAAACCTTTTGTTAGATATTGGTAGCCGATGAATAAACAGTTTAAAAGATGTCTTCAGGTTGGGACAGAATTTGATTTACATACCCAGGATAAGACACGCGATATCCAGCGCGATGAGAGGGATTCCCGTGGATTCAAACATGTTGCTCCTTCTTGCTCTGGGGGTTTCTCCCTTTAGAATAAATGGACAGTCCCGACTGTCTCGGCTGCTGATCGGCCGTCGGCTACTTTTTGGAGTGACGAGATGCAGCCTATCTGCTGCACATGTCTCGCTACTCAGTCCAGAAAATTAAAACACACCAGGGTCATTATCCTGGAACTGCCAAGGAGCTTCTAAATCTACCGGGGAGGTAGAATATACTCTGGGAGTTTTAAAAAAAAAGGAAGAAGAAGAAGACACTTAACTAAAGGCTAAATCTAATCTAAAAACACCACCACACACGTGACGAGCCTCTCACCCTTTGAGCTGCTCACAAACCATCATAACTCAGCGGGATTTCTTCTGTTCATAATACCCTCCAGTCCCCAGATGAAATATTACCGGTGACTCAGTGACACAAGCGCCTCTCTCCAGTTGTGATTAAAGATGCCTTCACTGACAGCTGGGAAAATATGTAATTTCGCTTAATCCGCCATTCAGGCCTACCGATACATAAGAATCGAATTCGGCTATTTTAACGACAATTTAAGTGGATAATTAATCAATATATATAAATAATGTTTGTAATAATGTTTCCTCCCCTCCTGTTTTTAGGAGTTTTGAGGGGCTTGAGACCTAAATCGCAACAAAAACCAATAGAGATGAAAGTTTGTTTAACCGGTTTTAGGGTTGTTTAATGCAAATCTGTAAAGTTCTAACTGGTGACAGGTTATTTACTTAATTAACAGGATGTCAAAAGAAGTAAAAATATACAGACAGGCGCAAACAGACTAAAGTCCTGTTAATTTAAGAAAACACCATGAGGAGTTTAGAATCTCTTTTTGCCCTTGGAAACATTTTGTTGAATTTCCGAAGGATGCCTGAAGGCAGCACTCAACGTGGAAGCGGTAATAGGAATCTTAGACCTATGGCGTGCCTGTGCTCTCTGCGCCAGTCATGGGCCGATACAGAGCTGCTCCTCCCTCAGGAGCTGTAATGAGGTTTCAACGCCACTGCTATTAATAGGAGAGAGCTTCCGTAGGCCTAATCGGTCAAACATATTGATCTGATGCAGCAGGGTTTATCCTAGTATTCCTCCTCTGTGGCGTTTAAGGGTCTGTGAGTAGAATCACCCCACTTCTCCCTTGATTTGCGATCTCAGTAAATCCTTTTCCTGGTGAATTTATCGTTTCAGTCCTTAGTTTTAAGTATTCTTTACTACAGCATGATGTTCATTTCTTAAATTGTGGTTCCAAGAAGAGTAAAACTGATCAGATTATGATTTCATGAACCAGCAGGTGACCCTGCTGCTTCAGGGAGCTTCCTCGGGTTGAGTGTGTGTAGCAAGCATTTGAAAGAGAACCAAAACACATTTCCTGTTGGATCAAAACATGGGAAATACTTCTTCCTCGAACATACAGCGTTGTACTGTTTGCCTTGTTTAGTGTTTTGGGGTTTTCTTGGAAAACTGCAGGGAACTTTAGGGATAGTTTTTGACTCTTCGTTTCCCTTACTCACTTTCAGGAGTTGGGGAGGACCCAGAACCAAAATTGCTTCTTAAATAGGAACTTTGCAAAGTTAAAATAGACCTGTTCTGTTAAATGACAAGAGGAGCGGAAAAATAGACAGCATAGGCGACTCCAGATGAAACACTCAATGCGTCATGGGAATCCCCAGCAGCCCAGACCTATTGCAGCATAACTAAGGGAGGATTCAGGGTCACCCGATCCAGCCCCAAGTAAAAGTTTTGTCAAAAAGGACAGTTTTAAGCCTAAACTTAAAAGTAGAGGCGATTTCTGTCTCCTGAATCCAAACCAGAAGCGGGATATGGGAGAGGGGTCTGAAAGCAGAAAGCTCTGCCTCAGGCTCTACTTTTAAATACTCTAGGAACCATAAGCAAGCCTGCAGTGTGAGAGCAAAGTGCTCTAATTGGGTGATGCGGTCATTAAGATAAGATGGAGCCTGATTAATCAAGATCTGATATATGATGAGAAGGATTTTAAATTTGAATATGGATTTAATGGGGAGCCAATGAAGAGAAGCCAATATAGGAGAAATATGCTCTCTCTTTCTAGTCCCTGTCAGTACTCTTACTGCAGCATTTTGGATTAACTGAAGGCTTTTCAGGGAGTTGTAGGACATCCTGATAATAATGAATTACAGTAGTCCAGCAAAGAAGTAATAAATGAATGAACTAGTTTTTCAGTGTCATTCTGAAACAGGATGTTTCTCATTTTGGAGATATTGCAAAAATGAAAGAAAGCAGTCCTGCATATTTGTTTAATATGTGCATTGAAGGACACTTCTGGGTCAAAAACGACTCCAAGATTCCTCACAGTGTTACTGGAATATCAATCTGTGTAGGATCACATTGTTTACAGAGTTTCCCCTGTTTCCAGCAGTTTTGAAGTATATTTATTTGGCAGTTTAATGTAATATTTAAATACCATCTGTATTTTAGTACAAAGACTCACCTGACCAAACAAAATAAATCAGTCTGATCGCAAGCTGTAACAATTGTCATTACACCCTAAGCCTTATTTTACCTTAACCCTTTAAAACCCACATATTTCAAACATTACCTGGACTTATTTTGTTATTTTGGCTGTAAAATTACAAAAAATTCTTATCTTTCAAGAAACATGGTAGCTTTGTGCTGCCGTGATACACACAATATCCCTGTAAAGCATTATAAATTATTTCCTAATTTCCTGGACGCTCCTTTTTCTTAAAGATGAGGTGTTGCAACCTCTCGCTTAAAAGCCTACGTGTGCAAGAGGTGCTACAAAAACCTCTACAAAACATTTATTTATAACTACTTTAAAATATTAAAGTAAGTAAACAAAGAAAAGGAAAACAGATAGACATCAGGGTCTCCAACAAGCAAGATCCCCTCACTCTTACTAGGAAGAAAAATACAATGCTTAAGCTCCCTGGTGGGCCACAGAACAGATTCAATTTCATTCAAATTTATTTATATTTCACAACAGATTTGTTCTGTTAAAAAACAGGAACAAATCACCAGCAGAACCAGGCTCAGGGAGTGGCAGCCATTTCCTGTGACTGGTTGGGGGTGGGAGGGGTGAGACAGGATAAAAGACACACTTTGGAAAAGAGCCGGAAATTAATAACAGCTAATGATTAAATACAGAGCGCTGTGAAAAAGGTAAGTGAAACTACAGACAACCCTTATAAATCTTTTCCCCAACATATAGGAAAGTTTAGTTAAACAGAGCAGAACAGGTCTGACAGGTTTCCCATGGTTCATCTTTTAAGATCACGTGAAGTTCACACTGACCAGCAATACTCCTGCAACCACACAAAACAGAATGCTGTTCATCTATGGCAATAAGGTGTGGCAAATGAGGACCAGAGAGAGAGCAGATCTGTTTCATGAACAGGCCACAGAGATCAGTGGTTATAGCACCAGGGCCTTTGGATCTGACCATAAGCAAATGGGGCCATAACTGGATATGACAGCAGTCTGCAGTATGAATTTCTTTCATAGACTTCATCGATTCTCATATTTGTTTTGGGTTTTTTTTCTCCCTCAGTCAGGTTAAGTTGCCTATAATTTATCTTAATACTATTTGTGATATATTTCATGTTTTGGTTTCCGTGTTTTGCAAAACATTGGATAAAATAAAATGTTTTGATCTGTCAATCCTGTTTAACTAGCGAAACTCTTAATTACAGTGATCCCCAAACCGTGTTTTCCCTTTTTTTTTTCTTTCCTTTTAAGATGGTTAAGTAAGAAAGATCAGAAAAAAGATCAGAAGAAAGTGGCAAAGCACCTTAAAGTTGTTTGCCAAACTCAAAAAATCGAGGAAAAAAAATGGGGAGAAAAATGAAATATTTCAAACAAAGACACAGTTAATGCTGGCAGTTCAGCTTGTGCTACAGGGCAGCAGTTTAGGTCACTGGTTGAGCAGGTGCCTGTATGCCATAGAGTGGGCTGGGTCTGACCAGCACCCATATGCTGTGTGTCTTCCCCAGGTCGCTCTCCTGTCTACTCTTCACTGCTGAACTGTCAAATAAAGGCTGAAAAGCCCAAAAAAAATCTTAAGAGAGAGTCTATAGAAGTGTTTTATTGGTAATAATAATAATTAATTTTTTTTATTTTTGCTTTAAAAAACTCAAATGAAACATGTGATTCAGGTTCTTTATGTCCTTTCAACAAACAGATGCTTTTTGTCATCGCGTCTTTTGCTGAAGAAACTTACAGTAACCACACCGAAAGAAACTTATTAGATAAGGAAAAAACACACAGGAGACAAGCAGATAAGATGTCTCAGTTTTATCAACACAAAACATAACATGAATCTCATCATGAACTCATCACAAAACATCCTCTTTATCAGTGAATTATAATGTTTTTATTATATAACTTCTCTCATGAAGTTCCTCGTTTCATCTGTTTCTGAGCTTGAACCTGAATCTCTTGTTTGGAGAAGAGCTCCCCCAGCTGGCTGTGCGAAGCTTCGCTCATGGCTTTTGTCTGCATACACATCTTGTACTTGTCTGGAGGAAGCTCATCTGCACAGCTCTTCTCGTGCCACAAATGGAAAAGGCTGCGAGTTGGAAAGCGAATCACCATCAGCTTACTGTGAAGGTACTTCCTGTACAGGTGCACATCCTCCAGGCCCCAACCTTTGATGCTGCGATCAAAACCACCTGACAGGAGATAAAATCCCAAGATAAATCAAGAAGTTGCTATTAATTTGACTTCTACTGCCCATGACTGTCTTTTTTTAACAGCCCAATCAACCAAAATTTAAAGCAGATCTGAAGCTAACTAGTCAATTAACTGGTTAATTAGGTAAAGTTCAGTTTTGGTTATTTTAACATAAATGAAAAGCAGTTAAGCTCCTCGGCAGATTATATGTATAAGAAATATCTAACCTAAAATATCGAACCCGTTTTTCTAACATTCTATAAAAGTGAACTTGACATTTTTACTATATTACTATGTAAAAATCTCTGGTTTGCTATCTTGTAATGCTCCACTGCCTGAGGCTAGCAAATCAAAGTCATTTGGCAGTAAAAAGGAAACAATTATAACTTAAATAAATAACTAAAAGATAAAAATTAACAATTAACATATTTAAAAGAAAAACATTTTGCAGGGGTTTCTTGTGAATAAATTCGAGGGGGTTTGTTAACCCTGAACTTTAGGTTTTTTTTAAGGCTTATCTTTAGTTGAGCAGTAACATTTAACTTTATTCTGTTCCTTCACATGAAATTAATATATCTGTCTTTACCTATGTTGATGAAATCAGACCTGTACTGGCATGTCATGCCGAACCCAAAGTCACGCCAGAATCCGCTCTCCTTCCTTATCACCTGAGGGAAGAGGAGCAGCCAGAAATCACCTCCGGATGACATTTGCTGTAACTGAGCTGTTTGTGTGTTGTATTAACCTACCAGCTGCTGCTGAAGTGAAGGCAGGAGCGTCTGATTTCTGTAGATGATAGATGGATTGTACTGGCTGAAGAGCACTGGGTAGTACACTCTCTTACCTACAAGAACAGTTTAAACAGACACACTGAATCCTGTAACAGGTTACTTTAAAACATTTACAGTCATTTAATGTGCATTTTATATAGCATAGAGTATTACAAAAGTATGTAAACTAATTTAAATAATCTCATATAAATATTACCTTGAACTCAAACAATGAATTTCCTGCACCCTGTATGGAAATAAATAAACCCCCACAACAAAGTTCAAGAAGATGGTTTTTCTTGAAGCAGCTCATAATCTTAAAACTGACCATCTGTAAAGAGATAATTAAGTAATCCTAATTATATAACAATCTTTTCAAAATGTGATCTTCTTTAATAATTGTAATATAGTAGTAATAGTAATATTACAAATAATAGAATATTTCTTAGTAATCTGATTGTGCAGCCTTTTACCATCCATCACCAAACATGTCACACTTCTACAAACAAAAAACAGGAAGTGTAAAACACTAATAAAACAATGATTTTAATATTTCACCTAATGATTCAAGCTGTAGCATGCACATTTTCTATTTTTAACACTTGGTGACCGGTGGGTCTCTCTCACTCTCGGTTTTTTGCTGTAAAAAAAAAACTTTGGCAGTGAGGGGAGAGATGGATTTTTCTTTACTGGCAGCAACAGAGGGTTTCATTGGAGTGAAAAGAATAGAACTGTGTGGTTGGTATGGGAAGCGATAACCAGCAAGCCTGAACAAAGAAATGAAAGAACACAATTTCCAGAGAATCACACTTCAGTGCTATAATAAGAGACTGCTAACAAACTTCCAGAAATATCAGAAATGCCACAAAGACTGAGACAAAATCTAAAAAGTTTCATATTTCTCAAAGCAGACACGAGTTCTGTTACCCCCAAAATTACAGTAATGACTATTCATCAATCATTTATTTACTAAAAGTTAACACCAGTATAAGCTGACTGTTACTTACACGGTGGATTAAAAAAAAAGAAATTTTGCCAGCAGAGCTTATGAATCTCCAAGGGTCAACGTTTGTAAATCTTGTCCTTATTAGCCAAATCGATAAACAAAAAAACTTTTTTATCTAAAAAACTTTAGATATGGGGTGATCGTGGCTCAAGAGTTGGGAGTTCGCCTTGTAATTGGAAGGCTGCCGGTTCGAGTCCCGGCTTGGACAGTCTCGGTCGTTGTGTCCTTGGGCAAGACACTTCACCCGTTGCCTACTGGTGGTGGTCAGAGGGCCCGGTGGCGTCAGTGTCTGGCAGCCTCGCCTCTGTCAGTGCGCCCCAGGGTGGCTGTGGCTACAATGTAGCTTGCCATCACCAGTGTGTGAATGGGTGGATGACTGAATGTGTAAAGCGCTTTGGGGTCCTTAGGGACTAGTAAAGCGCTATACAAATACAGGCCATTTACCATTTTTTAAAATTTCAAACCTATTTACCTTAACCTGTTTATTGCCTCTTCTTGTTTGATAGCTGTGCCCATGTGATTTTTCAGAACAGACAGTGCAGACACATGTGGCATGCTAGCTCTGGCAGATGCCTGTTCAGTGGAGCTGGGCCATAATTTATGAGGCCAGGACCGTGCTGCTCGTTGCATAGCAGCAAGAGCAGATGTGACACTGAATCTCCATCAGCTAATAATCACACACCACGAGGTGTTAAAGATACTGATAGAAATTAGAATTTAATGTTGTTGGCTGACACAGTACAGTAGCAGTTTATTTTTTTGGATTCAGCCACAATAATTTACCTATATTCTGTCCAAAAATGCAAGATATTCTTTCTACCTGCTCAACAGAGCAAATTATTGAAGTGTCACATGGCGCAGGTAAGCTTTTTGGAGACCACCCAAAAACCTAGGTGAACAGAAATTTGCTAACAGTGGCAAAAAGTGTCCCAGTAAGACTAAAAATGAAGCTCATGCATAAGTTCAATAAGGAGGATCTGTAATCACTCATCTGCTGGCTTTCCTGGGCGTTAGGCCCCGTGTCTCTGTGTCTTTACATCACTACCACTTTCCCACACTGTCAGGCTCAATACTGACATCATTACTCCAGTCCAGTCATCTTCTTGTTCATCTTCTTTGAGTCAATCAGCCTCTACTCTCTGTGGCTTAAATCTCTGCTCACTGCTATCATCCCCGCCAGACTCTCATGCAACCCACCTCCTCCCCATCTCCACCTCACAGACACCTTAGTCAGCACTCCATTCAAGCCTCAGTCTTAATCTTCACCACCTGTGCTAAATCCTAGCACTGCTGGGATTCTGTGAGATGATGTGAGAGACCTGATTCTTAGATGATGGGTCATCTAAGTCTAATCGCCAAATACTTTAATTAATTTCTCTATCTTAGTAAATCATGTTCACTTCTGCAAAGGGATTTCTCCTTACTGAACTGTGGGGTAATTTTGAAACCACAAAGATGGTCAAAGAAGTGTTAAGTTTCAAGGGGAAATTCATTTTTAAATATTAATTGGGTCAGTAAACCTTTTACCAGATTTGACTTGTGATTCTATACATGCAGTTTTGTAAGTGGAGCTAAATAAGTGCCCCGAGGCATTTCAAGGTGACTGTCGGGTGACAGGTCTTCCCATTTGCATAAAAATCAGTGTAACCATTGTAAGTAGAACCTGTGGTTTACCTTATATGAGAACTTACTACTCTGTCCTTGAAAATGTTTAACAGTTTATATTGCATGTTGATGACTTTACAGACCAGCTCAAAGGAAAGCGCTCACCTTCAGCCTGAGATCTAATCAACCACAATATTTAATAACACCCACGGAACTGATTTTATCTGCTCCATCAGCTGTAGGTTCTCATTAAGCTATTTTATTCGTGATTGCAGGAACCACTTGGGTGGTCGGGACTCTCACCAGGTTCTGCATTGAGACGACAGGAAGTTAAGAAATCAGCTGTAAAGTGAATGTCAACATCACAGAAGAAGAGCAGAATGTTCTGGCTGCGCCTCCATGCCCTGGCACCCACGTCTAAGCCCCGGCCGCGAGAAAACTCCTCATTCAGCTGGATCAACGTGAAGCTCCTGAACCGAGTCTCTCTGAGCGGAAAGACAGAAAAAGAAAACAGGAGGACTTTCATGGATGTTTGATTAGTCTTAATATTTCTACAGCCTGCAGATATATATGTACAAGCTGTGATGATAACACCACAATAGCCTGCACAGCCACAGCATGTGTGTATCCCTGGAGGTGCAGAAGCCTCACAGGACTTATTTTTGTTTGCCTGCAGCCGTTAAACACTCGTGCCCGAGCACAGACACATTTCTTAAGACTGAAGAGACAACGGGAGTTTAATATTTTTCTTGCAAGTGCACATTATCATGAGAGTCATAAATCTGTAGAGTCTCGTCACAATTTCACTATAACTGATTGATGCAAAAATCTCCAACTCCTGCAAATTTAAGCGTTATAGACAACTCTGGACTAATCTGCAAGCGATTAGTATTAGACATGAGATATTAGAAATTAGATGATGAGTGAACTATGAAATGGTTTGTACATACCTAGTGGTCTGATCCAGCACAGCTTTTACCTCGTCTATCTGATCTCGACCAAAGTAGACCACGGTGAGATGAACCCTGCCGTCCTGCTGGATGCATACCTCTCTAAATGAAACAGACATATGAACAAATGTGGGAAAATTTCAATGAAACAGAGCTGAAAATGACCTTTTTTAAAATTAGGGCCATCTTTAAATCTGTGCATTGTCTCCTTACTAAGAGGCAATGAGTTTTATTGGTTTCCAGATGTATCTCCAGATGTATCTCCAGATGTCTGTGCTGGGATCAGATGTACAGCAAAAATCCCCCACTGTGGGTAGCTGTGGGGCTGTGAGGCCAGGGCAAACCCACACTTATTCCACGTGGACCCCAAGTTGGTGTCTAAACACAAGCCCCACAGCAGTTTTGCCCTTTGGGGCCCTTATATGGGTTTTATATGGCCAAGCCCACTGTGGCCCAGGAACCAGCATGAAATGTGGAGCAACTCCTCACCACATTTCCGAGCAGTACTGGGGTCTTTCCACTGTGGCCCCATGTGGAGTATGTTTACTGGGTGCCTGTTTGTTAATTTACTTCTAAATGTTACCTGAAGTTTTTGATGAATTGTTTGAATGTGTCCACCCTCTTGGACAGAGGTACGATGATGTTGATGATGATGCTTTGCGTGTTCACAATTTCGCTCTTCACTTTCATCACGGGGCCAAAAGGCCTGAAGAGTACAAGCTGCGTGAAGTCCTGTGGACTGTCACCTTTAAACGTCAGCTCGTAAATGCTTCCTCTGTCCCGCTCTGTGCGAGTCAGCCCTGCGATGGAGAAGAAAGCATCATGATATGCATTCTGTTTTATTGGGCCACTAGTTTCCTACAATTTCTTAGCTCTCTGCAAACAAATTAATGCAGTGTATGAAGCTGTGTGTACAACATGAATGAATAACCTGAGGTCTTTTTCACCTTGGATAAAGTCTGAAGGGGAGAATGTGTGTTTTCTCCTGATGTTGTCAGTGTGATGCTTGGGTCCATTCAGGACATGCAGAGCTGTTTCCACAGTCCCTATCAGCTCATCTCTGCGGTCTTTTCTCACAGGCCTCTCCGCTGGATGCCTGGTCAGCCCTGTTTCCAGCTGGTACACGCTGGATGAAAAAACAAAACCCCACTTAACAGCCAACATAAGGTAAGATTTAAGTGCTACACAGCGCTCCAGGGGGCTCCTGCTGCGCCGCTGTCCCACTTACCTCTGCAGGGTGAAAGTGTCAAAAGGAATTAGTGCATATTCGCTGGGCAGCTTCACACCTGAGTTCACCTCTGCCTGGTTCAGTTGGGAGCGGAAGAACTCCTGGAGGACATCATGTAGCATTTACTACTACAGCTATAATGTCACACAAAATGTATTTATTTTCTTGTCCTACCTTCAGATCAGACTGCGTTGGGGTTTTGTGCAAGCTCTCCAAACCCTGAGGTAGGATCCCTTTGATTTTAGCTTTATCCAGGGACTCCTGAAGCTGCTGCGTCCTCTCCTGCAGAGCTTCCTTCAGCTGGTCTATTTGCTTTGTCAGGCTGTTGATATAATGTCTGTGAGAGTCTTCCCTCTCCTGCAGTAAAGCCATGTACCTCTCCTTACTGGTGGCACTTCCAGACCATGGCAAAGACTGCTGGCTGCCGTGAGATACAGGTTTGCAGGCCAGGAGATACAGCAGCAGCACGCAACAGCAGAGGGTCAGCACAATGAGGCCAACACGGGCCACCAGGGCCATCAGCCACCGTTTGAACATGGTGGATTGTCTTTTAAGGAAATCCTAAACACTTAAGGCTAAAGATGCACCTAGGAAAAGACAAGTGACCCATTGTTCCTAAAGATAAATTAAAACATGTGGCTTTTAGTCCTCCGCTTTTCTTGTGATGTCCCCTTCTTTCATATCCTCAGATAGCATCTTGGCACGTGGTTTGGATGGTCATTTGTTTTCAACAAATCTGTTTGTCTTGAAGTGCTGAAAATCACTACAATGAAAAATATACCACTTTAAGTTGTTGTTCCCAATCACTTAGGCTATTTAGAGTAACAGGAGGTAGACCTAGAGATGGCAAAGTTGAAAATGATAGGATTTTTACTGGGAGTGATCAGGATCGACAGGATTACAAATGAGCATATCAGAGGATCAGCTCAGGTTGAGCGTTTTGGAGGCAAAGTTAGAGAAGCAAGGCTGAGATGGACTGGATATGTACAGAGGAGGAAAAGGGGATATGTTGGATAAAGGATGTTGAAGACGGAGCTGCCAGGACGGAGGAAAAAAGGAAGATCGCAGAAAAGTTTCATAGATGTAGTGAAATAGGACATGCAGATGGCTGGTGTGACAGAGGAAGATGCTATAGACGGGGTTAGATACAGACAGATGACCTGCTGTGATGACCTCTGATTGGACCAGTCAAAAGAAGAAGAGGTACATGAACCTTCATTAGTGGTTGTGAACATACAAAGGTTCCAGTATCTTCCTACAGAAATCTGTCTGTGTGTTTGCTTCTTTGGCCATTAACTCATCTAGTCCCATCTACTTGATCAGAACTTGAACAGCTAAAGTTGGCACACAAGTACATCTTAACCCTCTGACGGCCCTTAACGATATGAAATGTTATGATGCCATCATATTACCTTGCAACCACCTAGCCATGGGATAAAATTACCTGTCTTTTACCTTTATGCACCTACAACAACTCATGAAAACATCTTATCATCTTAATTTAATGGCCAGGTTGAAGTGTCTTATAAAATAAGATGTATTTTATGTAAATATTATGTATTTTATACCCCTAGCCTAGAGTTGGTTAGAGGTATAAAGAAAATCTGTACGTGTAAAACATCAAAGCAAACACAGATCTAAGGAGGCAGATTGTGTACCTCTGGACAAACCTGTGCCAGCAGCAGATATACTAGACAAAAAACAAATCGATAGATAAAAATATTTTTTTTTTAAAAAGAAAAAGAAAAAGCACCAAAAGAAACTGAGATAAAATCATGAAGGAAAACCTTGATGCTTTTATCTTCAGTGCGAGTTTTTGTTACTAGTCCACAGCATGTGGCCTTTTTTCATTGCTGTTGGACTGCTGGTTAGATTTAGTTTGGTTGGTTGCTGTAAAACGCACAGAAAGAGAAATACTCTGACCTGACTGCCACAACCCCCGAAAGTGGGAAGTGACAGAAACAAGCATTTCTCTGTGTGTTTCTCTCCACCCTATGTGTATGTGTGTGTGTGTGTGTGTGTGTGTGTGTGTGTGTGTGTGCGCTGCCATAATCAGTTTATTCACAGCACAGTTGGCTCTTTATAACTCAGGTAGAAGCTGATTTTTATGAAAGACACTTATGTTTGCACGTCCATCCAGTCGCTATGTGTTAACATATATGTAGGTATGAGATCATAATATGTTGACCTTTAGAAACTGTGTATAATTAATATAAGTAATTACAAGTTAAAAAGTTTACTATCTCACTTCCATTTAAAATCAGTATTACAGTCATGCCTTTAATCTCTCTCTCTTAATGCTCCTATTAAAGTCTTTCATCTGTTTCACATAAAGCTTTCATCCACCTTCTGGCAGTAAATAAATCATCACATTTATAACTAAAACATTGAAATGTGACCTCAAAGCAAAGTTTTCACTATAAATCTGCAATTAAAGACAAAAAAAAAGATGAAAGAAATGCACTCACCTTCTGCTGAAGGGAAGTTATGATAGGGCATCCATTGTCCTAAACAGCTTGTCTCCTTTACTTTAAAAATGTGTGGAGACATTAAAACATCCCCCTGCCCTATCAAAAAAAGAGGACTGAAGTGCCTTCACAACTGAACTGAGGACCTCCTCTCTCCGTTCCTCTTTCCTCGTAGTCTCCACCTTTTTCCAGCACCTCCTCTCTTTTTCTCTTCCTGCCTTTTCCCTTTTATTACTTTTCATACTTCTACTTGCCCTACAAGATCTCACACCATCTGCCTTCATCCTTAATTCCCTTTCAGTTCTTCCCAGGCTCCGCTCCACCCTTAAGACTACTTAGAAGGCAAACAGAGTAAAGAATGCCATTCAGACTTCGATGCTCTGCCACCTGCAAGCTGCTGTGAGGGAAGTAGCTAGGTACCCATCCGGTCCCACCATTAGGATGGGGTCTTGCACATTTAATGAGACACTGTACAGATGGTCCTTGTTTTCATTCAGCCGTCAACTCCTGAGGTCAGACTCCTTAGGGGCTTGAAGTTTGCTGATTCGTTACTGCTCATAGATTTTCTTTCTAAGTGCAGTTACTTCAATTTGATATTTACGTTTTCTCTTTTTTCATCAATATTTTAAATAGTGTTTCTGAAATTTCCATTATTGTAATGTAAGTAAAATTAGAATAGATGGGATTTAGTTAGTCTTGTTACATTGTCTGATTCACTGCTTTTAATTCACCCGATCCAAACACCTTTTCACCTGCTTTAGTCACACTTTTCTGGATTTTGAACTCTTGAAAAAAACTGTTAAACACACTTTTGTTCATACTTTTTCTGGGTTTTTTTGTTTTTGTCTTTCATCGTAAAGCAGTCTCATGGGTGCATACTCATGGAATATCAAGCAAATCATTCCGTATAAACATATGTTGCCTGCTTCAGTGCATACTGCTTAGAATTAACTGAAATTTGCTTTGTACTGAGTTTTGATCATCTTAGAGTCTCAGAGACAGAGTCAAAGTCTAAAAAAGATTCAGGAAAAACTATCTGCATGGCTAGATGTCACTGCAAGCTGGTGAGAAAAATTAATTGGTTGTTATTTGTGCTATTTGACAATTAAAATCCAAAGTCTCAATAAATTATAACAACAACTGTTTCTGAAATATAAGTCTAGTATTAACAAAACAAACAACAATCAAGAGTTTTCTCAAGTTAAAAACAAATAGTGGCTGTAGTGCTGGAAAGAGGAACTCGAACATTACTTGTGTATTTAATTAGTGTATTTAATTGAAAATTCAGTGCAAACAGTCTGGTTTCCACCAAGACTCTAAAACCTTTGACAACTGTTTGACAAGTAAATAAACAACCTTAAAACAATGTACATCACATACACTTGATTTCACCTGATGGTGGTGCCATAACCATGATTTTCAAGAAATAAGCAAGAGCCTGCATGACCAGAGAACTGTATTTTTTTATTGTTTAACTTATTTACATCTGTTGGATTACAAAATGTGGAATGTGGTCAGAATCAGAGTGAACATTTCTTTTTCTCGTGTGCAGAAAATGAAACATGATCAACTCTTTTTTTGTTTGTTTGTTGTTTTCTTTTCTTTCTTTTTGGCACATGGCACATTTTAATTACAGTGCAGCTGCCTGCTGTATCTGGACAATGTGCTTTGTGAGTTTTGTGCTCAATTTAGGCAGTGTTTTGCTTTCAAATCACAAAATAGACAAAAATAACTTACGACTGAGGAATGTAAACCACCTGCAATAATGCCACGAAAACGCGGTTTATGAGAGTGAGATTTAGTTGCTTCCCAGGTGAATTCATTGAGGGCTTGCACTGCTGCTCCCTTTATCACCCAGCTCTGGTACTTCACAGACTTTTATGAAAGATTCACCACAACTCAAAACACAGCTGTGCTGGAACCAAACCGAAGTCTAACATTTATAAGAACAAAGGCATGGAAACGTGTGTGTGTGTGTGTGTGTGTGTGTGTGTGTGTGTGTGTGTGTGTGTGTGTGTGTGTGTGTGTGTGTCTGAATTCAAAGTGCAAAACCTAAAAATAAAAAACCTTTCAACACATTTCAACAAAACTGTTACCGTGAACGTCAGGATGTGTTCCTTCTATATTAACATGAGAACACAACAGGACAATAAAACATCCCCTTGAACAACAACAACAGAAAACAGCTAGAGCCTGTGGGACTGTAGGGGTTGGCACCAGTATGGATTTTGGACGTTATATCAGAAATAACTGGTTTGTAAGAGACTTGATGCAGACGTTTACCACACATGGACGAAAGCTGGAGCTGCATCTCGAAGGCTGTTTTTACAAACGTTCGGCAGTCCTGGACTTTTTTCTATATATAGAGCAGCCAACTGTCTGGAGGATTCACAGCAAACGGGTCTTCTGCACATTAAACCTAGGCACCACGCCTCAGCTCAGCCTTTCAGAACATTTCTAGTAAATTCATCACCCTTTGCGTGCTACATGTGAGCAAGGGCAGCTTCATGTCCCGCTCTTTTTCTACCACTGTTCTGAGTTCATCTGAATAAATGCAATATAAATAACCGTTTCCTTGAATTTTAAGCAGCATGACCTCAATTTAATCATAAAAAAAGTATTTCTTAGTTTTATTAAGCCCTCTGTGTCTTTGCTACAGTGATATTTTTTCTCCTCGGCTGCAGTTTGTTGTTCTTTTCTACTACATCTTAAAAACTGACCTTGAGCTACTGCTGGGAATGTTAAACACAAACTATAATTTTGTCTCAAAACTTGTCAACTGAAAAAAATTCATGGAGTGCCACGTACTGGAATAATTTTTCCCATTTGAGTTTTAAATAACTCAGCCAATATGGATAATATTTAACCCCAGGTAGCACATGACAGGCAGCATTGATACACACTCAGGGGGGATCGGCATCTTCTTGCGAGCACTGCTGTTCATCAACACTCATTTGTCCACTTCAGTGAGAAAAAACTGCCCTCCGTTCAGTGCTGTTGTTAACCTCAGTCGAACCAACAAGAGAGGATGTGAGGGACGTGTAGAAAAGGCATGTAGAACGGGATCGTGAAAGGAGAGTGCTGGAGTGATGTGTGGGCGGCTGAAGATAATCTCAACCACAAGGTGTTGTGTTGCTATCATGGAGATTGTTGCTAGGCAACAGCATCCTTCAGATCATTTTTGTGCTTTGCCGTGTTTAAACAGCAAAGCGGTCTCCCTCTTCCTGATGGTCTGTAACTCACACCAGCTAGTTTGGCCGGGCGTCGGCATCCCAACCAGGCTGGTTGAGGCTGAGAGGTTATACCAGTTCATCCAGCAGAGTTCCTATACTGTGGTGCTGCTCAGGCGGGCCGGCTATGGGTTTGTTGCACATGGGGCAGACGCAGCGCACCTCCAGCCACTTTACCAAACACCTGCATAGAGGAACACAGACAGGACAGGAATGAGGAAAAAGAAAGCTGGACTAACTTCAACAAAATCTTCAACGTTTAACAGCTTAGTCATTTTTTCCACAGAGTGGCAAGCTTATGACCCATGCATGAGTATGTGAGAGCCCTTTAGAACACCAGCAATCAAAATGCGATGCTGCCGCCATTCATGCGTAAGCAGCATTTGCAGAAACTATTTCTAGGCTGGGGGCCGTTAATTCCTGGAGCCTGTGTTGGTTGTCTCACAGTGATGACAAGACTGCAGAAAGTTGGACCGAAAATAGACCTATGCACAGTCTCCCCAATGTGTCGGTTTTACAGTTTACGGAATGGACAAGCAGAATGTGCTTTAGCTTTGCTGGTGCTGGTATGAAGGTTCTGTTACCTTTGGATGGAATCAGGTTCCCCACAGTTTTCCCAGTGGTCATGGTAATAGATTTTTAAGTATGCTACATCTTACTGAAGCTCTCCTTACTGAGAAAACAGCTGGACTGGTCACTTGGTGCAAGCTGTTCCTAGAGTCATGTTT
This sequence comes from Perissodus microlepis, assembly GCF_051167445.1. Taxonomy (NCBI): domain Eukaryota; kingdom Metazoa; phylum Chordata; class Actinopteri; order Cichliformes; family Cichlidae; genus Perissodus; species Perissodus microlepis. The sequence continues at coordinate 24,591,807 of NC_140472.1, forward strand.
TAAAACCAAGAAATCTCTTTGGCCATCTGAATTGATCCAACTAAAGCTGTGTGCAATAAATGAAGGATGCTTATATTAAACAAGACCAGAGTTTCAAATAATGGGATCAGAGTATATACAAATAATACCTGTCTGCCAAAAGCTCAGGCTTCAGATGGTCCTAAAAATCGGCAGATACATGCAGCTCTGGCTGTGAGCACAGCAGCTCCACGTGCCTGCAGTTCAGACCTTCTGTTTGTGAGCTGGAGCCAATCAGAAAAAGGAAGAATTAAAAGGGGAGGAGCTATGGCTCATTTTAGAGAGGGGAATAAATGAAAGGCTGTACCGAAGCCGATTATTCGGAAACTTGCATGAAGTGTAGAAGTGTTCAAGAATAATAATGATCCTGGGTCCCCTCTAATGGACTTGGTATCCTTGAAACCTAGAAAAGTGACATAACCCTGACAAAGATGTTTTGGTGCCTAAACCTCAACAAACCACAGGAAAAGTTAAAAAAAAAAAAAAAAAAAACAAGCAAACAACAACAACAACAACAAAAAACCCACGTCCTATATGAGAGGTAAACCCCCACACAGGTAAGTGTTTTTGCCCCACCTCTGCAACACCTATCTCCTAATGCAAGTGTCATCTCAGGAATGCTTGACACAAGTGTCTTTAGGCAATAGCAGCAACCCACATATGGTTGTTTACTTGCAATATTTGACTCACAGAGCTTTTTCAGTTCTATTTTTCTGTAAGAGAGTCTTAAGAAACCAAAATAATGTCCTGCTGCCTTTGACTGTAGTTAAACCATGAAGTAGAGAATGTTTAGCAATTTATACCAAAACTGCTGTAGCCCAAGGCTGCTAGCCCAGAATATCAAATTGCTCCTCTGATAAGGCCTCTTTGCTTTTAAACTCTTCTCACAGAACCCAGTAAAAAAAACAAAAAAAAACCCTTCTCACATTAAGAAGCATTTCAATTTTAGACAACTGAAAGCACAAGGATATAGCTTTGCCTCCTCTGCAAGGTCTTCAGACCAGCTCTGTTTGATTTGCATGCTGGGATCCTCAGCAGGAACCAAGACATGAATGAATGATGACGAGTACTCCACCAAAAATTTCCATTTAACTTTTGATCAATGGACTTCACATCAGACGTGACCATTTTCACTTTAACAAGCCCTAGCAGGTGCAAACTGGCAAGCGAGTGTGAAGAAAGACTCCACTGTGCTCTACTCACTTCCTGTGGAAAGCATGTTGGCATGGCAACACTCCCAGCTCGTCTTTCACTTTGAAGTCCTCCAGACACACAGCGCACGTCTGCTGCGTGAGTGACAGACGGAAGGAAGTGGGAGAGGACAGTCGTTAGATTAAATTATCCTGAGTCAACAGCTTAAAGCTGAACGCAAACAGGTAGAAATGTAAATTTCATTCTTACCCCATGAAGACTCAACTTTTTTGGATCTCCTTTTAAAACTACCTGTAGGAATAACACAAGACATTTTTAAAGAAATGCTTTTTTTTAAATTAACAGTTTAAATATCTTAAATTATCAACACCAGTCTTACCTCTCTGTATCCAAACCGCTCACTCTGTGCTTGGTGTCGTAGTTTGCTGTGGATGAGCGGAGAAACACATAAATAAGCTTTGGCAATTTGTAGAATGTTCCTTTAACCACAGTGTGCATGCATTTCTTGGTTTCTGTCTTAAAATACACCTGTAAGAAAACCTAAATTCTTTATAGAGGCAAATTTTTATTTTTAAATAGATTTGCACGATTCATTGATCAAAATAATCTTCATTTACTTGAAAGTGGACCCTAATTTTCTTCTGATTGGCTCCCCCTCCCAAACAAAAGGTTTAAGAAGCAGTTGGGTGGGCTGCTGTGCTCTCTCTGTGTGACTCTGACATCATGCAGATCCAAGATGGGATAGACCCCTTAATGTGCTCACTGTAACGATGTATATATGGCAGAAAATAAGGAAACAGATAAAAGCTCCCTCTTCAGAAGACTTTTATTAACATCCTTAATTTTTTCAATAGATATCTAGGGTTGCTGGTTTAGCCCAGATGTTACTAAGCAACCACATACCTTGAGGTTAAATTTAGTAGCCTGGGCTCAACTCTGACTTGAGGCTTTGTCTGTTTCCCCACTTTTCTATCTAATCTTCACTGTAAGATCAAATAACAACAAAAAAGCCTCCAAAAAAGATTATAAATATCTATATAACCATGAACTAACTGGCAGAAATCCTTAATTTTTTGATAATGGAATGTTTGTTGTACCTTTTAGACAAAAAATATATAAAAATATATCAGATTTGAATCTACATGTATGACTTTTAATTTGTATCACATTAGCCATATTTTTGGAATTTAGTCATTAAAAATGTGTCATGCAATTTATATCATTTTTTGAGGGCCAAAAAAATGTCAAAGTCTCAAAAACTCACAAAAACACATGTATCAAATACAATACGCTTGGCTTTAAAGGGCTAGTGAAGTACTGTCTGCACAAATATATGGTATCATATTGACTGCTCATATTTTCTGTATGCAACCAGAAAAAATAGACAATGTGCAAATGGTTTTTGAGAAGCATGTCAATGTGGGACAAGGTTGAAAAAAGCAAGCTTACTGATACTTAGACTTATTAGAGACAATTTCATGCTGAAAATAGCTTAATGATCTTCCTGCAATCTCTTCATATTTAACTTATTGTGTAACCTTCTTGTCATAGTCAGTAGCTACAACAGGCGGGCCCTTAATGACACAGTTAGTCACACAGTTATGAGAGCAAGATTGCATAATTGTCCCTTGTGGTTCCACTTAAGAGTTTCAGGCTCAGAAAGACACTGAATGTCCAAAAGGAACTGTAAGGTACTCTCATGTGAATCCAACATGGGGATTTCTTACATGCAGAACCCAAAGTGAATGCTGATTCATTTTAAATTAATTAAACAGTTTTAAAAATGCAATTAGCCATGAATGGGTGCTTCTTGATGCATTCTTACTGTTTGTGCTCTTTATTTGTTCTGCCTGTAGTTTCCTAATCAGTTTCTGTATCTGTAGCTGTGGTTTATGTATTTTTCAGTCTTACAGGGATTTCAAATTGTAGCTTATGCTAAAAATACTGAGGTGTATGGCATCAGTTCATGCCATATACTCGCATATATTCCCAGTACTAATAAACTTTAATAAAAATGTATCAACCACTTGATTAAAGTAAATAGAGTAGACCAAAAATAGAATATTTACACATAAAACTCGATTTTTAACTGACATTTTGTCATCAGGTTGTTGGTCTCAGATTAAAAAATAGTTTGGACAGTGTTTATGGATAAATACACACAGACACATTGTTCACTCACTTAAGTAATCATGCAACTACATTCAAAAATGCTAACACACACTTATGCGCACACACATGCACAAACAAGTTAATGAGTATGTTGCCTCTTTGAAACTCCGCACCACCCCTGAAACCAACAATGGAGAGATCTTTATCACTTGGCGAGCAGTGTCTATTCAAGAGGTTATTTTTGGCCTCTTGTTTTTGAACCAACCGAACATGGACCAAATGTCTGTCGCTGTCCGTAAATTGGGCCTGAAAGTACGTGCAGCGACAACATCTGAGAACAAATTAAATGTTTATCTATGATGATATCCCCCTAAGCAGTGATTCAGCGCTTACAGTAAGGAACTGACAATTTTTTCATTGTTAATGAAATTTGGTTGTAGTGTTTAGAACAGTTACTCCTAACATTTTTTACACGTGAACAATGTGAGGATACACGTTTTTCTTGTTGAGGTTTCCCATGCTCGAATAATGATGTGAAGTGGGTGAAAGGGGCGCCATGACAGAGATTTCTGTGTTTCCCTCTAACCATTGTGCAGCAACATCTGCAAGACTTAAAATTCCTCTCGACAAACGTCAAAGCCTCTCATGCCATGTCCTGCTTTATTGTGTGCTCAAATATGAGACCCGTTACAGTGTTACAAAACACGGTTAAATGCTTGCATTGCTACACCTTTGAAATATATGTTTGAAATACTTTTTACAGTTAATTCCAAGCCGATTACTTGGTTAATAAATTGATCTGCTAATCTGCTACAGTTGTAATAAAATAATCGCATCAGAAACATTTTAATAAACTTTAACTGACAAAAATTAAAAAGTTACTTAGCTTAGTCTTTAATACTGAATATCATTCAGATTTTAAGGATACAGCAGTGGTGAAAAAGGCATGAATGCCATGGTAATTTTGGACTTTTGATCATTTCAATTTCAAATTTTAATTTATTTTGGATTTTCTCCAATCAATCAAAAGTATACATTCAGGCTCAAATATATACATACACCCCCACTAATATTTGTTTAAATGTTAAATTTAATTAAATTGCTAGCTATGAACAAGCTTCTGACATAATTCTGGCTGGATATTTGAACACTTTTTTAAATGAGTTTGTATAAATTGGCTAGTTTCCTTGGCATTCCACTTTGTTCCATGTTGTGTAGAAGATTCTATTTACCTTCAGGATCTGTCACTATTCCCTGATATGATTTAAACAGAGCAATAAATTGATTAGCCAGAAACAACTTAATCAATAATTCCAACCCTACTACACAGAGACTTTTACGTAAATAAAAAAAAGATACTATCCATACCAATCAGGTGGAATTCCTCATTAAAGGGAGTTGGACACAAATCTTTCATCCAAAAAAACCCAGCTAAAAATACTAAAAATACTCATGAGAGTCTTAAAAGGTCGAGTGAGCACAGGCCGTCTTCTGTGACATAAAGTCATTTGTCAGTATAACCTGGGGAAAATGAAGAGCCCCTCTTATGTGCAGAACATCAGCCAACATAAAACTCAAACTAACACAGCTGAAAAGACCACCACCATAAGCAACTGAGTAGCACAAGGATCAGTACTTCTACATAAATCCGAGCAGAGTTAAAACTGTAAAGGTCCCGACCAAGCAAGTATTTCCAACCAAGAGTCATCACAGGAAACTTAGAGTCCTTCCTGGTCGATGTTAAGATACTTCGACATGGACTCAAAGATGAAGTATACCTGGAGTGTAACAATGACAGAAAACAGTTACAGGCCCAAACAAAAATGAGAAGCTGCCAAATCTGTGAGCTCCACCATGACTCCAAGACTGCACGAAGCCAAGAGTCCATACAGCATGCCCTAAACATAAATACCATGCCTTTGGCAGTCATGTCTCAACTCAATAAACAGTCTCTTTTCCCTCCCCCTTCTTAACGAATGGTGTTCCAACCAAAGTTCATTTTGGCTTCGCACGCTCCTCCAACTACAGTCTTGCAATACCCGAAAGTTGGCACCAAGACTGGTGCATACACTGTGGTAATCTGTCGTCACCATGCTCGATGGGGCACAAACATTGACGCCATACAAAAGGTATATTTAAAAAAAACAAAACACTGCCAACATCTTGTGCCTTAAAAATATGATCTCTTGGGAAGATCAGATCCCCCGGGCTGAGATCCTTTCCAAGACTAATCTGCATGGAAGCAGCAGTGGCCAAAAACCGCGTTTGCTAGACAAGCCATGGTAACCACATGACTGACCTACATCTACCCTTCCTAGCCCAGAAAACAAGCTGCTGATAGGGAAAAGAGGTGCTATAGAGAGAGAGACAGAAAGAGAGAGAGCAGATTCCTCAAAAAGGAATGGAGAATTTAATAATTGCCAGTCACCATTCAAACTGGGAAACGTGTGCACAGTAGGCATATCTACTTGCTATCGTAGTAGGCATATAAATAAATGCACATGATCGTTTTATACTGTCCATTATTAGCATGGCTTTTTATCAGTAAAGTGAAACCAGAGAGGTTGAGGTCAGCACTCTCGACTAATGAAGCAGTAGTATCGTGTAACTTTCTGCATGCGTATCAGAAGAGAAAAAAAGTTTAACTCTTATTTTTGGGGCAAAGTCAGAAACCATTTGAAGAGGTTTTCATTTCCATGTATTCCATAAGTAACCTTTTTTATATCCTGGAGACCTTTGAAATAAAGGTTATGGATCTCTCCCCATTCATTTCAATAGAGGTTACAAAATAACTACCCCGAGGCTGCCAACGACTTGCTTGACTACACCTAAAGTCTGCTGCACAGGAAGTACCAACTATTTTGAACATCTGGCACTCAACAGATCAACCTGGACAGACTGAGACGACTGAAAGACGTGATAAACCTGGATTACCCCAGCATCTGGGCTCTTTTGCACCACATGTGAGCACATGTGGTGCTGAACCCCGCCATCCCCCCGTCATCATCTGACACCAAGGACAGCTAGAAAAACCGCTGACTGCATCTCTGTTTTCACAGTAGATGACCTCCAGCATGCCCTTCTTGCTGCTGTAGCATTTCTGAAATAATCATCCTTTTGTTTTTGCTAAATTCAATCTGTCCTCAGAGTGTATGCAAGCGAGATGACGTCAGTTTAATGATGACAGACGAGGTTTAAGAAGCTCAGTTTGAGACTAAACTGTCGTTAGATGCACAGTTTGGATGTAAAAGGCTGCCGTAGATGAGTAACCATTTATATTTCCATGTTTTCAAATTAACTGTCTGTTGCTGTTCTTGTTGTTTTTCTGGGGTTTTCTCCAAGATCTCTCCCAGCAAATTAAAGTTTATTTTAGAAAGCCATTCACTTAACAGCTTAATATCTCTCCTCAGTCATTCTATTGTCTGGACAAAAACACATTACCACCTCCCTCTTGAGCCTCGTGGATCTTAAAATATCTCTCTGACTAGCTGCTGTGCTGCTGAGCACAAACCCTGTACTGCACTGTAAGACCAGATGGGGACGTAATTAAAGTTGTGATATTTTTGGCGTGCCCTTGGTGTGGAACACTTGTGTCTTTTCGGTCTTGTACTTTACAGGTACAGCTGCGAAGATCTCGACTCTGTGCAAGAAGTGACATGTATTTGCTAAAGAAAGCTAAATCTTAGCAAACTTTAACCACCGCACCTTAAAAATTAAAATAGTTTTAATAGTGGTGGTCGGGCATAGATCTTTTGGTCGCAATCTAATGTTACAGCTGTACATCCAAACACGATGACACACAGGATTAAGAAAAGAGCCTGTCTGAAAGAGATAATAGGAGACCTGCCCCCTAACACAGAGCGCCTTTCATCACTCAGTATTCATGTTATGAATCACCCGGTCTATAAATGAATTCACAATCACACTCCCACCCAAGAGTACCTTCAGCATGTTAATGGAGCCAAAGGAAGTGAGTCGCTGGTTATGATCCTTCAGAAAGGGCTTTAAGAGAAACAGGAAGGATCTGAGCTTTTTCAGACAGAGTTGATGCTCAATTTAGTGGTGAAGCCAGGTCACAGAAAACATTTTCACTCAAAGAAGTGTGTCTTCAGCATGTGAACATGAGTCAGTCCAAACTGAAACAAATATTTACCACTTACAATTTATCATTGTAGCTGCTGATCTTTTGAGCATATGAAGGACTTAATGGTTGAGGCTCAAAGTTATGCCAGATCTTGAATACAAAAAGTGAAAGATTAATCTCGCCACAAAGTCCATTTAGAGCTAGGGTTCGCTTTAGGGAGCAAGCACATCAGCGAGAGACGCAGAGGAAAAATGCACGCCTCAAACGCTTTCCATTAGTGTTTGTAATGAATCTGTTCAGAGGATGGTGGTTTATGAATTGTCATTTTCATGCTGCTTTATGGTTGTTTTTTATTTTTTGTTTTTTCTTACCCTTTAGTGCATAGTTGTTGTTGTTTTTTTAACATCAGCTATACTTGTCATTGTTAGGACAGCTTGTAATAATGGCCTTCCTTCTTGTTCTGTGGTGCCGCAGTATTACAGTGTGTGTGTGTGTGTGGGTGTGTGTGTGTGTGTGTGTTAGTATTTTCATAATTATCACTATTGCTACTGATTTTGATATCACTTCCATTTTTGGTGCAAACACCTAAGTTTAAAAGAATTACTCAGTGATAGTTCTTTTTTTAAAATAATTTTTTTAATGTATGCATACATTTTAGGTCACTTTGTTAGGTAAACCTGTTCAACTGCCCCTGAGCACAAATATTGAATCCTTCAACCACATGCATTTAGCCATGTGGATATGGTCAAGACAACCTGCTGAAGCTCAAACAGAGCATCAAAATTGACTTCAGTGACTTTGAACATGGTTTTGGTTGTTAGTGCCGGTTGGTCCGGGCTGATTATTTCAGAAAACGCTGATCTATGCCCACTTTCTGGCTGCTTCCAGTAGGATAACACACCACAAAGTTCAAGTCATCTCAAACGCGTTTCTTTAAAATGATGGTGACTTCAAATAAAGCACAGAGCATCTTTAGGATGTGTTGAAACAGGAGATTCACATCATGGATGTGCAGCTGACAAATGTGAAGCGACTGTGTGACGCTGTCATGTTAATATAGACCAAAATCTCTGAGAAATGTTTCCAGCAACTAGTTCAATACGTGCCACAAAGAATTAAGGCATCCCTGATGGCAAAAGGGTGTATCTTATACGTTTATAGAGTGGGTGGTGAGTGTATATCTCTTTAAAAGAAGAAAACATTAAGATGAAAAAAAGGCATCAAACACAATCTGCTTCCTTTTGAACATAACCAAAAGAACAGGACTTCTTTGTTACTATTTTCAGGCAGCAGAGGAGGAAATGAGATGCACGCTTGTAGATACAATCTGACATAAATACGTCCTTATTCCCAACTTTCTGGAATATGCCAGCATTAAACTCAAATGAGCACATATTTAAAGAAACATTTTCGTCATTTAATAGCTTCTCCTGTGGTGTAGGAGTTTACATATTTTCCTGACAAGCAGAAGATCCCCAGTTTGATTCTGGAAGGATGCAGTAACACTTTTGGGGTTGTGTTAAAAGGAGGATCTGGTGTATATAAAAAAGAAAATCTACCAAGTCAAACATGCGGAGGTATCTGCTGTGGTGACCTCCTTGTGTAAAAGGGAGATGCTGAAAGCAGCTTTTAAATGCAATGATTTTTTAGTTATTTCATTCGGGGTTTTTTGGCCTCTTTTAAAAACATTGTCGTAGTTTGGACATAAGAGTGGATGCAAACACCTTAAAATATTCAAAGAACACTGAGTATATTTCAGAGCCTGTACTTTTTCACTTGTGGTTCAGCTTTTACCAGAGAATTTTATAAAACAACAATCTTTTCTTCCACTTAAGTGACAAATGTGTGTACTTTTGCCACCTCTGCTGAATTGCCTTTTGGGATAACAATATTTTGTCTTAAGGAAATTAACTTTAGGTTTAGATTAATTTAGGTGTGTAGTGATGAAATTTATTTCACTAGATTTCCATTATATTTAATTATAAGAATTAAAACGACTGAGGAACAGAGGCGGGATGTTATCTGCACAAATGCGAATCAAGATTCTCGCTGACGTCCGTCTTTATTCTAACGTTATTTTCTGTGATTTATTTCCTGAACAGCACATTCGTCCTGCCTGTCTTCCAGACAGAAAATGTCTTAAACTCTCTGGCATTTTTGATAACACTAAAATTTGAACAACATTTCAAATTCATTTAAATGTCCAACAATAGCACACCACATTATGAGACATCAAGCAATTTTCCAAAAACAGATGCTTAGTCATCCAGAGAGAGCTCAAGATGAAACACAATCCCTACAGCAGGTGCTGACGTTTCCTTTTTGTTCACTGTGGACCTTCATGTATGATGGCTTTATGTTTTCCAACTGTGCACTATTTGTGCCGTGTTTATTCTGAACACAGTTTCTCCTTTCCTCACTGCTGTCTTCACACATTGTGACGGGAGGCTTCCTGTTGCCTCACATCCCGCCCTCCCATCCTCAACTCATCAGGGAGTTCACAGTCAACAGCAGGATAGGTCACCCTGTTCCTCTTTTTTTAACCTCAGTCCCTCCTACAGTGTGTTCCTTGCCTCCACACACATACAATGTCTCTACAGTGGAGATATTTAGGGATTACGATGTTGGTCTCGGTGGCGTAGTTTGGTTTAGGCTGGAATTCAATGCCTACAATCACAGATGCTTAACTTTTCCTGATGATTTATCATGAGAACCTTTTATGTGTTTATTTGTTTTCCAACTAAAATAAATGTATACAAATAATTTACAGGCATTTATATTTCCCATTGCATTATTTCCTATTGCTTAATAGGGTCAATATTATCCCTCTGGCCAGTTTATAAGTGTATAACTGAATTAGTAGAACTTACAGTTTGTCTGAGCAAAGCTGAATATGAAGTCTTTGTTTGTGGGGGGTAATTTATGTTACTCGAATTGAGAGTTGGCTGTATTCATTGTTTGGCTGTATTTCAGGAGGGAAAGCAGATCATGTACTAATCGGAAGGTTGGCGGTTCAATTTCTGGCTGCCCTGGTCTGCACGCATGTCCTTGGGCAAGATACTGAAGCCCAAATTGCGCTCCGATTCATCGGAGTGTGAATGTGTGCAATAGAAAGCACTTAGTTAGGAGAAAGTGCTTGTATGAATGGGTGATTAAGCAATTTATAAGAACAAGTCCATTTACTATGAATCTGATTTAACTATGAAGCATTTTCTGAAACTGTGAGCTAAATTCTTGTAGTCAGGTATATTTTACATCAGCGGTCCCCAACCCCCGGGCCTCGGACCGGTACCGGTCCGTGAGTCGTTTGGTACCAGGCCGCGAGAGTTGAGGCTCAGGTGTGAAATGTATGGTTTTCAGGGTTTTTATCGGTTTTCAGCGTTATTTTGTTATCGTTTTTATCATTAACTCGGTTTTCCTGGGTCTTTTCACGTGTGTTATGAATAAATCTTATTTTTTTCGGTACCGGTACTAGTTTTATTTTGTTGTGTTTATCCGCAACACCTTAAAGGCCGGTCCGTGAAAATATTGTCGGGCATAAACCGGTCCGTGGCGCAAAAAAGGTTGGGGACCGCTGTTTTACATAACATAAAACCAAAGTTGTTAGCATCTACAATAACCTGAGATCTTCTCAGTAATCAAACCAGATGAATTTGAAGTAAACAGAAATTTCTCCCTAATATGAAACATAAGTGTTTATTTCGCTTGCCTGTAGTGCTATTTGTCCATCTTGGTTCTTTTTCCATTCATGAATATATTTCACCGTTTATTTGAGAGGCTTCTTCAGTTTAAAAAACAGATGGAAGTCTTATCTAGTGTCCGCTTCAGTTGGTCCTGATGCTGCACTTCATTTGATCCAGTTGAGCATGTTCCAGCAAAAAACAGAACTCGTCTGGTCCTAAGCAAGGTAGAATTACTAATGCATTACTCGCAGTACAGAGCAGTGATTTTTAAGAATTTTCTTTTTGCACTTAAAAACATCACGGCGCCACGTTCATCAACACAGCCTTTGCGTATGACTTCTTTAGCCAGACACAAATACACAACAAGTTTTAGAGGTTTACCAATGTTTGCATGGGCAACTTATGCCTGATTCAGACTCCTTTTCAAACCCTACATAACCTGACATGCACCTCTAGAGAAATATAACTACTGTTGGATCAACGCAGCCTTCAACAACTGAATGGTAAGCAAGGTTACAGCGTAGGGTTGAAAGAAGTTTCTGGTTATGTCGTCAGTTAGGCCATAGATTTTTCTGCAGAAGTCTAAATCAAGTTTTAGATTGTTAAGTTGAGGTTGGTGGGGCTGTTCCAATTTTCCAACTTGAGGGTCGCTCCAGGTTAAAATTCCAACATGGAATAAGAAATTCTGCCTGTAGACTTCAAATGGAACAAACCATGGGAGTCAGTGGCCCGCGCTATTGTTATGTGAGTTGTTAAGTTTTACAAGAGGTATGAATCAGGAGTGGGTCATTATGGTCACAACAGCCATTCAGTGAATTCTTGGTGAGACACTGCCACACTCTGACAAATGAGGGCTGCCTGGCTCATAGCTGGTGTCACCACCTCCGTTCAATAACTCAGTAATTCACAATTTTATCCTTACTCCTCTTATTTAATTCTAATCAAGGGAAAGCAGATGTCTAACTGGGCAATTCTCACCAAAACAGTTCTGAAAGATAAATAGCACTACATGCAAGAGGAGTTATATATCATTTATATAATGTTGTTTTGCTGTGAACCGTTAACACATCTAGAATCTGAAACAAGGAGAAAACAATTCCTACAAACTCTGCCCTAATTTGAAGTGGATTAAGACTTTGGTCTTGCTGTACGATTCTGTTGCCTCTCACCTAATGAAATAACAGCAGAAGATGAGGCTCAGGATGAAGACAAAGATGCCTGTCCCGAAGATCACCATGTAGATGTTGAGAGGTAGGTCCTGGAAGGTGATGGGCGGCATGGTGCACGACTTGTTGGAGTAAACGAGTCCGAGACCACAGAAGCACCCTAAAACAACAACAAAAGCAAATTTACAGGAAGGATATAGCATGAAACAGCTAAACACTAAAAGCCTGACACTAACACCCACACACACGAATATACCGCAAAACAAAAACTGAATGCAACCTGTAACCTCATCTCTTTTCTGAGGCTCAGACCTGCATTGTGAATACAATCTGTAACCTTTCCTGTTCTTGACAATAGCGTCCATATAATCTGCTGATACTTGTGCAAATATAGCACAAATGCAGCACTGAACATTTTTTGAAGAATACTGCAGCATGAACCAATCAGAAGAGATGGTAACCTATGAAACGTGCCATGCTTTATTTATCCTTCCTACTTTGATGCTGCACCCCGCACACGGTTTTCAGTATTTGATCAGGGGTGTTTATTATTTTTATACCAAAGCCACTGTAGTCTCCTTGGTTGAAATGTTTGAAATAACTGTAAGTAACTGGTTAATTTAACTGTTTATTTGCTCATCTGCATCTACCCTAAAGGATTAAACAGTTGGTTAATCGCCAACAGCACCACCCAGCGTAATTGCATATCATATAATTCACAATCCCCAAACAAATGAGGACTCATTAGCAATTGTGAAGCCTGGTAGTGTGACTCCAGGGCATAGCTGCAGAGGAAGATGTGGTGAAATCTCCACAAGTGGAGCGCTATGTAACCAGATCTCTGCTTGACAAGCTGTTTTCAATAATAACATGCAACGGAGCACATAGCTGTGTTCTGTAAAAAAGAAAAAAAAAGACAGAAAATTCTGAGCTGACTCTTAAAGCAGCAGGAAACAGTGACTTATGCTCAAAAACAGGACATTAAGTTCAAAATTAGCAATTTGTGTAAATAAACTACCGATAATCGACTGATAATACCCCCCAGTATTTGAATTAGGTGCTATCCAGTTTTGCTATCCCAATAAATAAATCAGTCTAAAGTTTGACCTTTATATACATTAATAAAATAATAAACAGGAAATAACCTTAAATCCACACAAGCATGAACTGACAAGCTGTTTTTAAGTTAGATAAACAGAGACGCAGAGAGCACACTATGTGTTTTGTGCATCTGAGTGAGTAATGAGAAGTCAGCATGTGAGAAGGAGCTTTGTGAGATCAGGGTCATGCTAACCCAGGGAGTGATAGTGAAGTGGAGCTCACGCAGTACTCGTCGCACTCAGGCTTCTCATGTCCAGATTAGAGCAGCAACAAGGCAGAAAGCTGAGAGAGTCTGCAGGTTTTCATTTTCATCAGACACCGCAGCAGCTGATTTCACTGATTAGCATATTCACCCAGAGACAAGGCGCTAATCAGTGAACTTAGCCCGTGTGCTCTTTCACAGAGACACTTTTGGCCTTCCAGGGCACACGCATGGAAACAAATTTAATGTAAAAACAAACTGCAACAAACTTAGCCTGAAACAAATTTAACACCCGCTCCGTCTGCTCTGCTCTGTCTGTGGGTGTTCGTGTGTTATTTGTCTGTGCTTACTAATCCTGTGCTGGACTGACAAACCCTCCATCATCATAGGAAAGACCGATTTTCAGCACCATATTTTAATTTAATTTTAACTTCTAGACTCTATGAGAGGAGCTATGTATGCCTCAGAGGACCAAATGATTGATATTTACCTTTAAGAGGCTTCTTAAGTGGCGTTGTGACCCAACCGCAGGTCCCAAGGGAAATGTGTACTCCCAGACTGGTTGGTGACTGGTTGGTGCGTGGTTGCAGCAAGCGTTTGCAGACAAGTTGATACAAACTAAGAGAAACTGCAGATATCTGCAAGTGACAAAAGCTGTCACAAGGACATTTTTGACAGCCAATTAGGTACTACATGTTTTTCCATAACTGGGGCTTTTTTAACTTGACCAAACTGTGTCATGTGGTTAGCAGTGTGACTGTAAAATTTCAGTACTGGTCCTTGGTACAGCCCCTTCCACCTTCCTATTATTTTCTGCCTGTAACAAACAAAATATTTAATCCATAGAAGAGCTGGGCTTCTGTACCAACAGATGATATTAGCGCTCATTTACATCACATAGAGCCAGGATTTAAATAAATAAATAAATAAAAAACACCCAAAAACTGAGCAATTAGAGCACCTGAAACCTGAGATTTTGGCTCACAAGGAGCACAACCTTTGAGAGGCTGAGCATTTTTAATTTAAGCATCCACCATTATAAAAATATGTTTATTTAACAGAAATTCAAGAAAAGCCGAATGGGTCAACTTACTGAAGAGATGGATGAACAGATGGAGGAATAGATGAAGATCTTTACCAGTTTCATTTTCGTGGGTATTATTTTCTTCCAGCACCACTTTTTAATCAATGAGGATATTTCCAGTTACTCCCGCAGCCAAAGTAATAGACTGACATTTCTATCTGACGCCTCTCCCGCCTCACAGTGGAAACAGCAGTATCAGGGGATCAATACTATCCGCCTCTTGATTCCACTCGTGCTGAACAAGCAGAGCGTGTCTATTAATCAAGGATCGTTGATGGCTGCGAATTCAAGTTCCACCACTTCACTCAGCCAGAAGCAATCAATGGTAGATACACTAAGGGTTGAGCCAGATTTTTAACCAAAAAGCCACAAATGCCTGAAAAGAGTCTAAACGGGACAAAACCAACCAGCCTTATGATTATTCATGTGACTGACTGGCGAGAACTTGCATCAGGGTTGTAAACTGTAGCACAGCTGACAGGATTTGACAAAGATTTTGAGAGATTTAAAAATGTAAGAGGTGAAATAAAATCCACAATATTTTTAATAATGCTCCTTCCTTTTCAAAAAATATCTTTCACATACAACACTTTTTTCATCAAATGTGCCCATGCAACACATGTGCAATTAACTAATAAGGGCCTATTAAGTTATATTTGAAACCATTGTACTAAATACCCAACAGTAAGTATCCCTCTCATCGTGTAATGAAATGTGCTATACAGCTACTGTCATTGTCATCCCCCGCTACCAGTTATTAAAAGTAGGCCTTCACTACCGAGCTTGATTTTTGTGAGGTCTGTGCGATCACAGCTAACATCATTCTACGAGAAACAACTGACATAAAAGGTCAAAGTTACTTTGGTTTAGTAACAGCTGATAGACCAGCAGGTTTGTCCAATCACCTACCAAATATTTTTCCCATATTCTTGCCGGTGATAGCCTTTTATGTGCTATGTCTCCTTACAAAGACATGCAAAGTAATTACACTGATTGCTCACTGGCTTTCACACTTTGTCACAATTTAGTTTGCTTGTCTTTTTCACACTCTCTACTTCCTGTATGACTAGAAAAGGGGTAGAGATGGTGATAGACAGCTCCACTAGTCCTCTGACAAGTATTTATGACAAGTGACTACTTGCAAATGCTTTTGTGCACAAATTGTCCTCTTTGGTCATCTATACGATTCATAATTATAGACAGAATAAAAAAGGGGTGGAACTTCCGGGTCTGAAAAGTGAAACCAACACTGAAGTGTCTTTCTTATGGTAACCAGGGTTTCACAAAGAAAAACAGGGCTCTGACTGGACTGAACACTTTCCTCTTGAGTTTAAGGCCTCGGTCACTCATTTCAGATCATGTTGAATAAATCATTAAGTCCTTTTTTTTGGTACATTTTGGTTGTTCTACAAGTCAGTGTGTTCACTTTTCCATCATATTGTTGCCCAGAATAAAACACACTGGAGAAATCCAAATATTCAAACAGTCCTGCTGAAAGCATGCATTACTAATATTTTCTGTTCCACAATTTCAACTCACTATTGTCACACCTCTATTTAGATCTGACACAGAGAAATTTCTACTACATAAAATGTCAGATAACTATGTTTCTCACATTTTGAAATGAAGGCACACCCTTTATTTTTAATTGCAGATGTTTACTCTCTCATAATTAAGTTTTATTTTTTTACACTACAATTAGGTGGATGGATCAGACTGATGCTGCATTCCCTGAATATAACCGAGGACACAGAAAGATGCAAGGCGATCGAATTTACTTCATCCTCTTTACACATGTCAAACAATCTGCCTCACAAAGATCATCAGCATACAAAGAGACACACACAGTGAGAGAGAACAGTGTAAATGTCAGCTCCTGTATTCATGTCACTGCCCTGCTAATGACACAAATCACCTGAGCAGACTCACAATCCAAATCTAGGGCATTTGCATGCAAACCTTTGTGCGTGCTCACCATGTCACATCACGTCGCATTTCCCTCCTCCACCTTTGTATGCGGGGAGAGCAGCTATATTAAGTGATTTTTTGATTTGGTTGAAGTCTTGCATGACCAGTGACCTATATATCAACAATCTTATGAGGCGTGCCGTTGCCATGGAGTAGTAGATGCAGAAAGCGGCTGAAGGTTAGCTAATGAAAGTTCTCATTTCAGGACAAAGAGAATCCGAGAGCTTCTCGAGTTATTCTTCAAAAAGGCAGGAAATTCCCTCTGAGATTTGATCGAGCTGTAAAATACCTCGACTATTGCAGTTTCCCTGACAGCTCCTATGAGATGCCTGCTGGGGTTTTGTCCTATATATGTCGTGTTCAAACAAAACTGCCTTCTGCTGCTGTTGCTGCTGCTGCCTTTGCTAAAGACTGAGCTTCCCATCAAATATTCAGCAGTTCACATAGGGGGGAATCACTCAGGCCTGCCTGCATGGCTGCTGCTGTTTTCAAGACGAAAGTAGGTTGGGGCACAAATCTCCCCATCACATGCATGAAAGCACGACATGTGTCACATATAAACAGTAGAATGAATAGGCACGATCACAGTAACACTGACACACACACAGAGTTGCGGCTGCCTGTTACTGCTTCATTTTTCCAGCAGAATGTTACTCTTTGATACTGTGTGTGTGTGTGTGTGTGTGTGTGTGTGTGTGTGTGTGTGTGTGTGTGTATTATTTCCAATATGAATGGCAGGCGAGTTGCTGCACAAAGGGAGTAATTGTTCTTGTCTGAACACCAACAGTCCACTGAGGAGGCTGCTGTAGTTGTGCATTCAAACAGGCAAAGTCAGAGGAAAAAGACCCCCAATCCATCATCTTCACCCAGTCTCACCATGACAAAGAAACACTGAAAGACAATTTCACTGGAATGAAGGGTTTCATTTTTGTTTAAGTGTGACTGCTTTTGTTCACACTTTTGGCCTGTTGGAAGATAATCAGCTGAAGCCGTGAAGAGTGTAAGTGAGAGACTGTAGATAGGGTCAGAGCAAACAAGATTACCTAGAGAGGCAAAACATTATACAAAGAGCACAATGACCGGCCTTGGGTAACTCTCTGGAGTGAGTTTAGGTCAAAATAAAGGTTTTTATTGATCAGTTAGACTCTTAACCTACAAATCAATACAAAAACTGACCAAATTTCTGATTGCCTAATTGCCCTTTTGGTGGATAGTGTATTAATTTAGGTAGATTACAACGTTTATAACATGCTGTAATCTATAGGGCTGCAGCTTATGATAACTTTCTTTATTGGTCATTTTCTTTGATTGTTGCGTCTATAAAATATCAGACAGTCGTGGCAAAAGCCTTACAGCCAAAAAGTAATGCATTCAAGTTTCAAATTAATGATTCAAATCTTCACGTTTGAGAAGCTAGAACTGGGTGATGTGCACATTGCAGCTTCAAAAAAAAGATTTTTTATTAATACTGCTGCTGATTAATCTTCTAATTACTGCAGCTCTAACAGTCCTTCTCTATTTTTCTAGTATTCACTCTGCACTTCTAACTTTTGCTGTTAATACTTTTCTTTTCCGTGGACTTTGACTTATTGGACAGGATGAAGTATAGAGCTGCTTGTGGACAAGAAATCACTTATCACTAATACCACTACTATGCAGCTGTCTGCTTACATTAGTCTATTTAACGAAACTAGATTTCGTGTGTTTAACATTTAGCACGTTTACAGGGTGTTTATATGTCATCGCTGTGGCATTATTAGGGACACTTTTAAGAACAAATGAAGCACCGAGCACACAGCTTATGACAACTCATTTTGTGTCTCTTTGTTAAGATCCTGCACATTGTCGTTGCACTCGCTGGGGATGTCTAAATTTAGAAAGCACTGGCCTGAGTCAGTCTTGTTCTAAAATCTCTGTTTTAATCCTACTAAAATAATAGGACGTATTGTTCATTATTGTCACAGAGACTAGCAAAACAAAACAAACAACAACAACAACAAAAATGACTCCTCACCGTTACACCACTGAAACGGGTGCATCAATGCACCAGATGGAGTCCTTGCCGTCGGGATCCGATTCGTGTTTACCAACAAACCGCAGGCCTCCTCGCAGATGGATGACCGCAATGAAGTGCACAAGTAGAGCCGGTGACTGCCCGCCAGCTGTGTCAAAGGTGAGTGAGACAATAGCAGCCCTGAAGAGGTCGTGAAAGACGAATAAAAAGGTGGATAAAGGGCGTTTAATCTTTTTGTATCGGAAGTTGCAGCTGGGTTATGTCACATTGTCCACGTTGGCTCGTCTCAAAAAGCAGAAATGCTGATGTGAGTGTTTCCCCAGCTTCTCCTCGCTGTCGCTGTTTTGACTCTGTTATTATTAAAAGACAGCATGACACTGACCCAGCGGCAGCATCTGTGTGAGAAGAGAAACTAGAGCACAGGCTCGATTTCCCTGCTCCCGCCCCCTCTCCGGCAGACTGACGTCCGGGGAGACCAATGGCGAGGCCGGTTGATCCGCGCTGTGATGTGACGGGCTGGTGTGTTTCCTGTAGCTCATTAACGTCTGCAGCTTACTGATGCATGTATGTATTACAGCAAGGGGTCTGGTTCACTGTAGCTCATGAGCCAATCACCAGTGTGGCATAATAACCCGTATATTAACGCACACACACTCACACACCTCTAAATGTCACGTCTTTAATAGATTCACAGTGCCCCCCAAAGGTACTGGAACAGCCAGGCTAATTAATTTGTTTTTCTGTGCGCTGAAGACGTTTGAGAGCTTTTATTTCCAGTTTTTTGCATTACACACATCATAAATGTGTGTCCTCCTATGCTGAAGAGCAAAGAAGGTAACACATTTATGATTCCCATGTTTGTCATAAGAAATTTATCGCATAATTATTAAGTAGAACTGGAAGATATTTTTCACTCGGCCTTAAAATAAATTAAAAAAAAAACAAAAAAAAAACGCCACACACATTAAAAATTGTTTATTAAATGACAACATAGCACAAAAGACGTGGACCTAGTTCTCCTAAAATCTATCCTGATGTTCTACTTCAAACACAGTCACACTTCACTATGATAAACGAGCACATTAATGTGTTATTTTTCCCATTAAAGTAATAATTCTGCGTCGGTAATGCCATAATTGCCAGCAAAAATAATTCCTTAGTGAAATACAAATATACTCTGAATCAGCACAAAGGTTTAAACAGCACTTTTGATTATCCGGGATTAAAACCAGCAGACTTTGAGAGCGTCCTACAGACACTAGAGCATATAAACATTTACATGTGCAGAGATCCATTCAGCTGCAGGAGTAGCTCAGAAGAAGTAGACCTGCTCATATGCTGTGATGTTTGCAACATAGACAGGTGAGTAGTTGTAAATCAGTGAGGATTCCTCTTCTGCAAGACTGTCAAAGTGATGTAAACTTCTCCTTGCTAAACAAAGCAGAGCAGACATACATGTGGTTAGGTTACGTTAGAATAAAATAGCTTAATGGAGGAATTTCATAGATCGGCATATATAAGCTTTAATGGTAATATTTGTTGGTGCTGGTCTGTTCTGCTCTTATGTGGTTCATGTACAAATCCTGTGTACATTTTAGCCGTTTATCATGGACTGATGGAATTTTGAACATTTAGTTTTAGATCTGCGGTCATGTGAAAATCCTGTGGAAAAACTAAGTATACGTTTACTTCTTTAATAGCAATTAATCAAACTCACTTGATAAAATAATCGACAGCAAGTAACGATTTTATAGACCCCTTCTATACAAGCAGAAATTTTGACAGTTTGCAAGTCTGGAGCGTTTAGGTGTGTGCCATAGTTTTCCCAGAAGAGGACATCCCAGCAAATTCACTTCAAGTGCAATACTCAGAAATTTAAAGAAACAAAACAAACAAGCGCCAAAACAAGACATCTCGTACTCAGGCCTTAGTAACCATGTTAAATGCTACAATGCATGACAGTATGCTGATGGATACAAATATAGCTTGTTTGGAAGGGCTGCCAAGACAAAGCGACATTTTTCCTAAAAAGAACACAGCAGCACAGTTTAGGTTTGCAAAGATGCATCTGAACAAACTGCAAGATTTCTGGAACAAAGTTCTTTGGAAAGCCAAGACCAAAGTAGAGATGTTTGGGCATTATGCTAAGTGCCATGTTTGGAGAAAACCAAGAAAATGCAAATGAGCACTAACCCCTCACACCAGCTGCCAAGCACAATGGTGGAGGGTAGTTATTTGTGCTCTTTTTCCAGCCACAGGACCTGCATGCCTTGCAGTCACCAAGTTAACCATGAACTCCAAATACTAGTGATGCTCCATGACTGCATCTCACTGGGTGTTAGCTCGCTCTGCTGTAAGTAGGATCACTTCCCGTTCCTGTTACAGCGCACAGTGGGGCCTGTGTAGCCTTTCTACTTAGCCAATTTAATCGAAAGCGTCTAAATTCATAGTGGAATCTTCACGTGCTTTATCCAAAATTGTTGGGACAACAATCCCAAGCACAGCAGCAAACCTGCAACAGAATGGCTAAAAAAAAGAAATCAAAAGGAAAGAATCAAGGTGTTGCAACGGCACAAATTCCAGACCTCAACCTTAGTGAAATCCTGTCACGGGAACCTAAAGGAGCCGTGCATAAACAATTGTCTGCAATCTTTAATGAACTGAAGCACTGCTGTAAAGAACAGAGGGCCCAAATTCCTCCACAGTGACGTGACAGACCGATAAAGTCACACAAAAGGATTACTTAAGCTATTGCCACTAAAAGTGGTTCTGCAAGCTACTAGTTTACACAGCACTGCATGGAGTCCTGTGAAGTTGGTTTTTTTTTTTTTTTTTTCACGTCTGCAAGTGAAACTGATCAAAACAGGGCGATAAATATACCCACAGTTCTGAAAGCAGTTCATGAGAAGATAGCACGCTGTTTTATATAAGGTTTGCATCAGTGATGCTGATTAGTTAAGTTGGTTTCACCAGGAAATAGCGGTCACCACAAAGGAAGCAAAAAAATAAATAAAAAATAAAAGATTAAAAAAAAAACAAAAAAAAAAACACAACACACACACACACACACACACACACACAGGAAACTGACAGCTATTGGCCACATTAGACAGTCTTCATTGTCTTCAGCACTCAGTTTCACTTCACTACAAAGAAGTTTTTTTATTACCACTTATTTTTTTTCTCTGTGTTTTTGGTTATGCCAGTGAAATTACTATGGCATCCAATAATTTCATAAATGATTATGCATTTTCAGCATTAGGCACAGGGCTCACTAGAGCATGGCAAGCCCTCTTGCTACGGTCAGTTTCTGATTGTTTGGTCAGAGACATTCATACTAGTGGCCTACTGGAAGTGATTTTGTAGGACTCCAGCAGCGCTCATCCTGTTCCTCGTTTCAAAAAGGAGCAGATACCAGTCCTGGTGATGGGTTAGGACCTTCTATAGCTCTGTCCAACTCCTTTTGGTCATTGTACACGCTGCTGTGTTATCCTGGAGGTGTTGGACTACCTGTGCAACCTATGTATGAGATGTTTTAGGTCCACGTATCACCTTATGCTACCAGTAGTGACATTGACCCTAGCTGAATGCATCTGTTGATTTCATGTAACACCAATGCAACTGAAAACTGATTAGCAACTCCCTCTGCTTCTTATTCGACTAGATTAATATCCCAGTTTAATTGGGTTGATACTATACTCTGATTAAAAAGTGTTCCTTTAATTTTGTTGAGCAGTGTATGTTTTTTGATAATGCACGCTTGTCATGTTACCTTCATTGACAAAAAATTCAGCTAGCAGCGACGATAACTGCACAGCGTGATGGGAGTGAGGGAAGTTCAGCTTTCTGTACCACTGAAAACGATTCACCTCCGGGTGCCACTGAACTCCGTAGAAGGGATATCTTTTACCTGCCATAACAAAACAATATATCTCTTGGTACAGTGCTGTTTCATGGAAATCCTTCAGCTTCCCAAATAAAAAAATAAACCTTGTAACCTTCGAAAGTTGACACAAAGTGAGCTCCGTTCTTAGCGATGTTTGTTGACAAGATGGTGAAGAAACTCTGTAGCGTCTCATTTTCCTGGAAGTCCTGTGAGAACATTCGTCATATTAGCAGTTATCATTTAAGTGTCTCTATTTGTTATTAACTTTTTTAACTCTCCTTCTTGTATGCAATACTCAGAACTGTTTGGATTTATTAGAAGAATTCGCTTTTGGGCTTCATTTCTACTAATGCTTTGTTTAATGTCCGCTCAAATGACGACAACTCTTTTCATGGCAGACAAATTCATTCTGAATGCAGATTAAAAGACATATCTGTATAGTAAATCTGTTAAACCCCTGCTGAAACGAAGGCTCCTAACTGATCATTGGCTGGGATTTTATTTCTCCAAACAATAACTATTCAAAACCTAACAGAGGAAGTAAAACTTTCTGTTTGGCGACACTGGTCAGA
This sequence comes from Perissodus microlepis, assembly GCF_051167445.1. Classification (NCBI taxonomy): domain Eukaryota; kingdom Metazoa; phylum Chordata; class Actinopteri; order Cichliformes; family Cichlidae; genus Perissodus; species Perissodus microlepis. The sequence continues at coordinate 24,614,849 of NC_140472.1, forward strand.
AGAAGGCTCATGCTGTACCTTTATTGTAATTCCATAGTTGTGAAAATTGCCAGTCAGAGGTTCCTGGGTCAAAGCATTGATGAGCTCATCTGGGAAAGTATTAAACATCCGGCTGGACTGCGCCTCTGCATGCAACACAAAAGGGTATTTGATTAAGTCCACTTACAAAATTGAACACATTTAACACAAAAGAAGAAAAAACATCTGAATAGATATATCAGTTTAGGATAAGACAATGTAGGCAATTTAACTGTTCAGAAGTCTTCAGAAGTCATCATAGCTAAAATATCTAACCTCACACTCTGAAGAAAGGCAAAAATAGACTTTTGGGGGGAATAAATTTGAATATTTTTTGATGCATCTCAGTTTGATTATTTTATTTGTTCTCTAACTGACAAAGCATTTGAGAACAATTTAATAATTTAACAATTTAATGCTTCAAGAGATCAATCATCATCCCTGTGCCCAAGAACAACAAGCCCTCGTGCCTAAATAACTACTGGCCAGTTGCACTGACTTCGGTGGGAGGCTGTTAAAAAACATCATCTCCTCCTCCATCCCAAACACCAAAGATCCGCTCCAGTTCGCCTAATGACTCAACAGATCCATGGAGGACGCCATCGCCCATGTTCTGCACACCATTCTTAGCCACGTGGACAAAAAACAGGGTAACTATGTGAGACTGCTGTTTGCTGATTACAGTTCAGCATTTAACACAATAGTGCCCAGCAGACTGTTCACAAAGCTGAGGGATCTGGGACACAACAGCCGTCTGTATGCATGGGTGTTGGACTTCCTCACTGGCAGAACTCAGGTGGTGAGGGTGGGTAGGTGCGTCTCCGACAGCATCACCATCAACACAGGAGCGCCACAGGGCTGTGTACTCTCGCCACTGCTCTACTCCCTCTACACTTCCGACTGTGTGGCCACTCTTGGCTCCAATACAATTATGAAGTTTGCTGATGACACAGTGGTGTTGGGTGCCATCTCCAATAACGATGAGGCGGCCTCAAGAGGAGCTTCTTAGGGTAAGAGTAAAGTTAGGGTCAAAGAATTACAAAAACAATCTCATCCAAAGAGCACATCACATATATGCAGAAAGAGCATTTAAAGTTGGGGCCAAAAATCCCCCAGATTTTGTAACTTGCCTCTAAGTGTTTTGTTCAGGCACTCTTCTGCAAAGAATTTCTAACCACTGAAGAAAAAAAAAAAAAGTTCCAGCTAGCTTGCTTGCATGCATACATACAAAAACACATTCCTCCTGTTAATTCAAAGAGTAAAAAAAATAACACAGATTCACATAAAGACAGCAACCAAGCACGAACCTGTGGTTAAGTTGAGGGGCAATGCTAAGTTCTCAGCTGGGGTTTTTGTCAGGAGATTTTCACCAGCCACCAGCACAGTGAGTAGCTGCATTCCCATGCATGTGCCCCAAATAGGGAAGTAGTCCCCGGCATCATTAGCCTGAAAGTCACAGGAAGTTGGAAATGTAATTTTTCTGCACCAACAGCAGGAAACCAAAACGAAAATTTACGCTAACGGACAAAATGTTGCTAAATTTTTTTTCTCTTTTGCAATCAACAGTAGCTTAAATGTCCTGCAGATGTAGGGCAAGTGTACGTCATATTAACAACAAACTAGTCTTGATCTTAAACAATGTTCTCGGTGCAAAGATTAACCTCAAACTATTAATAATTGATTGAAGTTAACGTTAATTTTGTAGAGCAGAATTTCAAAATGCCAAGTGTAAGTGTTCAAATGTTGTTAAATAAGAAGTTCTTATTTTCTTTGCTATTAAGCATTGGAAACCTTCAGGACAGGTACAAGATCTTCCCCTAAGAGGAGTTCATTTCTGCACAAACGAGACAGGCTTTGAAGCAGAAAACAATAAACAGAGAATGATGTTCTGTACTAACCGCCAGAGCGAGCCTGTAAAAAATCTTCGCCACCCGGGCAAAGTCTGAAGTCTCCAAATCTGCATCACCCCCAATGAAAATCAACCTGAACCGACATCACATGGCAAATAATGTAATCTATTTAGACACAAATTTCAGTTGCCAACACATTTAAATCAATATACAGTAGCTCACCCGTTTATCTTCATGAAAATGTTCTCATATTCAGATGTAGTCAGAGTTAATCTGTGCAGGGAAACAAAAAACAATGAGTGTTGTACTATTTTCCATTGTTCAGACTACACAATGGTGAGCTCACACAGGGGGTCAACTTCTTCTTCTTCCACAAAATGTCAGCAACAATGGAAACATTAGGCGAGTTAACATTCACCTAATGTTGAACGCTGATGCAAAGCCACCAAGCTCCAATGACTCAAAATGAGTCTCCTTAAAAAAAAAACCCTCTCTCTGTTTTTAATATGCAGATTTAAAGAGACTGTTGTTTTGAGTGAGGTTTAATAGGCATAATGAGCTCTAAATACACCCAGTTCTTTCCTTTTCATTGGAGCCAACAGAACAGACTTCTTTAAAAGCTTATCTTTACTGTTAAATGACTCAACCCACCTTATAGGCATCACTCTGCTGCCCCCAGACTCGATGTATTTCACGTAAGAGGAAGGTATGTAAGTCTTCCCAAATGGTTTCATAATTTCATCCGTAACAACCTGAGTTAAAACACCTGTGGAACAAAAATCACAGCAGCTCTGATTGAACAGTCAACAGTGACACAGCCACAGAAATGCAGTGATTCGCTCTGCTTTCTAAAGACGTGTATCTCTGTGAGTGAAATACCAAATATAAAGTCCTGATGGTGTATTTTACTCACCTATCACAGATCTGTCATTCACAGCCTCGTTGCTGAGTTTAGTCGGCATAGCTCTGCTGCAGCAGAAGCAGCAGGCAAAAAACAAGCACAGATAGGTCGAAACTCCTGTGTTAAACATGTTTTTGGTCACCAGCTTAGTTCAGCAGAGCAGTCTTCTTTAACAAAGCTGTCAGAGCTGTGGATAATGAAAGCAGCCGACTTGTATAAGCCGTGTTAGAACAGGATATAGTCAGTTCAGGGAAGTGAGGAGTGCCCAGATTTACATGTGACAACTCCTGTACCACACATGCCGGTCAAGCAACATGACTGCTGAGGTAAACATAAAGGTTTTGCTGACAGCGCGGAGTTTTTGGCAACATTTTTGATCATTGAGTTTATTGGAAATTACGTAGCCTCATTGGTTTGTGCTGAGGTTTATAGTAGAGGTCATGTGACCACTATAGCAGCCAGCTGCAGGTTCATGCATGGATAAAAACTGCTGTCAGACAAGTTTCTGTTCCAAAGTTAAAGTTTAAAAAGTTTAAAGGTGTTGCAGGCGTATTTTTCCAATAGTGCTGTTTAAATACAAGTTCCTCATAAGAGACCAAAATAACGAACCCCATGCATGACTGTCGCAACTTTTCTAATGCTTTATGTTAAAAGTGGCAAAAACAACTGATTTTGTAACCGATACAGTTGATTTACAGATTGTGTAACACATGTTTTTTTTTTAACTTCAACCACTGATGAACACACATTCCTACCTTAAATTATGCAGACAGATGGCTTATGGTTTAGGAAGAGGGTAAAAAAAGCAATTGGTGCTCCAAGGGTTTCTAATACAGCCCGCCCAAATTCTTGCGGGCATAAGGAAACGCTGACATGAAGGCTGCTTGTGTAAATGGAAAAATTCAACATTCGATTTAGGCAAACACACGTTATGCAACAATAAGATGTTATTGTAACCACCGAAGCTTAACATGCATTTAAATACCATACATAACCTTTATGTAAAATGTCACTTAATGCTTTACTTTCATATTTTAAAGGACTAACCTGAATCAACAGGAAGGATTTGAGTCACCAAAACAACTGTGCACCATTTGAGCACTCCAGCCTTTCCACTTATGAAGGATTGTTTGCATCCCGGGCTTTCTGCCAAATGGGCAAAAGTACAACACCAGTACAACAACTCCAAAAAAGGCATAGTTTGGTATAAACTGGACTCAGTGAGCAGAGTCAAGCAGATGTTTGCACGTCTACATTAGAAAACAGAAAAGCAGGTTCTTGTGAGTGACTAGTTGCTTAACTGAGTTAACAGCCATGCTACTGGGAGCTCTGTCAGACAGGAGAGTGACTATTAGTGGAGTATCAGGTAAGTGGGAATGAGTATTGCTGCATTTGTAATTGATTGTAACAGTCTAACATAAAAAGATGGCATGGGGGAGCTCAAAAGGAGTACTTGGTCAACAGGAGGCAGGCGGAGACCTTGTAAGTCATTCCACTTGCAGGTAGTAAATAAGAAAAACTGCCTGGAGGTGCTCACAGTCCACAGGAGTGTTTGACTTGGAGTTCAAAGGTTTCCTGGCAGCTAGAGGAGGAGCAGAAAATACAGGTTACACAAGGTAAGTGCAGAAAATTACTCAAAACCAAGTAGGCCTGACGGTCACCATGTCAGGACAATCTGAGAACTGTGACACCCAGCAGCCAAGCTCTTGATTACGCCATAGAAAACAGCTGGGGGAACGACAACATGAGCCAGAAGGCTCCACCCAGGGGCGGATCAGAGGGAAGGTGCTGGCCCAGCTATTCCACCTGAGGCTAAGAACAGAGGTTAACAAATAATAAAAAATAAATAAATAGAAGTAAACCATGACAAAATCAGGATGCTATAAAATGTAAATAAAAACTGCCCCCCCCGAAAAGGTAAACTGAACATCAAGAGATTTTTGTTTCTAAAAAATAAAAGCTTATCAAGTTATCTTACTGTTACTAAATGTAAGGTATATATGTAAGGCAATACTTTCCTCAAAGAAATTGTGAAACATGATATTGTGTTGCCTGGTAGTCGTGTCAACGAGTCACCCCTGATGGAAGCAAGCTGTCAGATTTTGCTCTAGTATCTGTTGTCAGATCTGAAGACTCTTCATATCATTCAAAAGGTCTGAAGGGACGTTGTTGCCTGGAAAATATTTCTCCCTGTTAATGTATCCCATCAACAGATAGTCGAGGTATTCCTCATCAGAGTCATTCCAAATGTCACCATAGACATTTTTTTCAAGATTTGTCACACCAATGACAACTCTCTTTAGTGACAATGGCATAACCAGATCAAAACATGTTTTGGTGTCACTTATTCTTGTCACAGAAAACCTTGCAATCTCAGGGGTCATTTTGATGACATTTGTAGCAGTTGCCCTGCCATATAAGCCACAAGGTACTGGACTCCAAGAGATGGTACCGCTTTTGAATTTGTGTGTTACAGGAAGAGCAGCTTCAGTCCCCATGACCGCCTCATAAGACCTCATATCATTGTCCTCTTCAGAAACCGGCTCATCCATATTTCTGTTTTGTGTCCTCTGCCTTTAGCAGAGCAAAATCTAAATTTAAATACAAATTTAAAAGGCCCTTTTATGTTTTTAAAACCTAAAAACAAGTCTGTGCTGACCCCTACACAAGAGGAAGGTTAATCTGTCTCCAGTATATTCAGTTCAGTCGTCAGATAATAACGAATTATGATAAATGATACACAGACATCAGATAACATTTAGTGTTTCTGTTAAGCTGCTTTAATGGATGTACACTTAACAATTTATTTTACAGAACATATTAGAAAAAACAAACTTTAAAAATGTCCTCAAAGGATGCAGAGATCGAGTAAGAAAATGGAGTTAAAACCAAACTTAAGCTTACACATACTGATACGATTATTGGATTAGTAAACTGCAAGTCCTCAAACATCACATTTATATGTCCCACAGTGTTTGTCTTTTCAAAATACTGTACATTTATGGTAAAGACATTTGCTTCAGTCTCCAGGCAGATAACTTCAGATGCTACAGGTCGTTTATTCCAGGATATTCGCACAGCTTAATTTGGTCCTTTCAGTCACACATTAGTCTAATTGAGAGTGGTCCTAGCATCCATGGGAGCAGTGATCTTCATCTTCAAATGGCAAATAAATAATACTCTGGTCAATTCAGTTTTTCTCTGAAAAGAAAATAGACAAAATGGTACAAACTTAAACTCAAATAATAAATATTTATTTATTATTCAAATTATGAATTGGCACAGTTAGGTCCTCGTGTTTTTGCTGGCTTATACAGAAAGCACTTCATATGATTCTTAATCTTAGAAATGATTTAAAACTAAAATTATTTAACTAAAAAAGTCTGGAAAACTTGTTTTTCAGAATAAGAAACAATCATGCATACCTGACACTGATTTTTGTGATCAGATGATTTTCTTATTGTATACATAAAACGTAGTAATCTAGTTTTAAAGTAGATAATATATTTCAAATAAAATAGTAAAACAATATCAAGCAGACAGACTTACCTCTGAGTCTTTGTATTTCCTGACAAATATCTTTATACACAGCTGCCAGCAGCTCTTCTTTTGGCTTCAAACCATCCAGAAATACTGGGGGGAAAAAATGCCACATTAAAAAAACCCACATCAGTGTCATTTATTTTATTATTCAGTGATAGTGCAGTTTGTTTGTTTTGTTTAATAATATTTTGTTCTAATCATCACACATGCATTTCTACCAAATTCTGATGTGTCGCTCTCGATCTCTTCTCGGTTTTTCAGGTACATTGGCCACACGTATCCGTCGAAGTAGCCGGGAGGATCAGGAGGTGTGTACACTCTTAAACTGTTGAAGACAGCAAAGAAGGTAGACACAGTTACTTTCTTTTTTTTTGCATTAAGCGATACAACAGAATAAAAGTGCACAAATAATGTCAAGAACTTCATACAAATACTCGATAATCAAATAAATACCTTCGTCTCCTCTTGCAGGCATCATAAGGTATTTCCATGAAATATTTTTTGTCAAACAGTTCATCCAGAGGCCTGGAAGGGTAAAACATAATAAACCAGTAGAAATCTCCATCAGATAAACACAATTCACAAATTCTTCAGTATAAATTATTATTTCTATTTATATCTGTCAGTTTTTTTCTAGAAACAATAACACATTAATGAATGCTATATCTTTGCCTAACATTTAACGTAAGGCTCAATAATTGCCCCAAGTGATTAAAAAAAATAGAATTTCATAAAAACTGACATGAACAGCAAATTCCAGTATTATAAACAAAGTATTTAGTTACTTTCCAAAATATAAAGTCCTGTAAATCTTAAGATTTAATTTGCTAAATTTATAACTGAAACACACATGATGTCCTTTTATTTAATCCTCATTTGTGTACCTGTAGTTGAAAATGAGGAAGCCTTCCACTATGAGCACGAACACCTGGTTATCGACTGATGGTTCTATAAGCTGGGTCTCCAGGCCTTGCTGTCTGAGGAACGACTCGGGATCTCTTCGCCAGGAGTCGACGTCCCTCATCATCATCTGCATGTGCAGAGCCTCGAGGACTTAAATAGACCAGTGAGCATGACTTTCTTTCACATTTAAAATGAAAAAAATTTAATAACTGAATGAATATTACAGTCAGCCAACTATTGTTTGGATACTTCTCCTTTATTTTCTGCCATTGTGGCATTTTTATATCTTTCAGACTGTTGATTGACAAAAAGTGATTTTTAAGGTGTCACCTTGAGTTCTGTGAAACATTTTTACCATTTAATTTTAATTTGATTGCAATGAATGGAGAAGAAAATCAGTGATACCCTACATTACAATACATTACAATACCCTGCATTTCTTTAGCAACTTCTCCAGTTTGCTAAAACTTGGGAACTCGTGTGTAAAAAAAAAAAATACCACAGGTCATATTTTCAGATGGACAGATGAACTACAAATTCTGTAGTGATCATAAGTCTGGATATCAAAGATGAATGTAGCCACCAAGTCTGAAATGTGAAGCTGATAGACAAATGCCCTAAAACCTGCAACCTTTCTACTGACCAGTAGAGGGCGGGTTTTCTTGCTGCACAAAGAAGTCTAATTGTATAGAGGTCTATGAGAAAAAACAACCTATTTCTAGCTTTTATCACCACAGGTTTTTCCAATAATCCATCCTAGATAAGTCTTATCTAATATGTTGTAATACAGTGTAATGCAAATTGTCCTTACTGTCATATTGCTTGAACCCATTGCTGTCCATCGGCACCTCAGAGTCATCCTGAAGAAAGAAGCATATGTGATGCTTGCACCAAGGCTGGAAAAGTAGCAGTATGACTTGAACACAGCCTCACAGTCTACCTTAAAATATGAATCCTGTGCAATGATGCAGCTGTTGGGTATTTGCTCTTGCAGACTTGAGGCAAGTGTAGTTTTTCCTCCATTGGTCATCCTAAAGGAAAAAGAACATACATTAACCAATGAACATGTACTTTTAACAGTAAATCTACAAAAATAGCCTTGATATTTTTTTTAATGTTTGCCTCTTTCATTTAACTAAACTCTCTGAAATCACAGTCAATACAGAAATGTTTATCTGTAAAATGTCCTGCTCAGCCAGTGTTTCCTTCCATTACCAAAATTACTGCAACTGACAAAGAGGTTTCTTGCCATCCATATGTTCATGAATAAATAACTGAATACGTTTTTTAATTATTCTGATGCTCCTTTTTGTCTCTCCCTTTGTTTTGTCTCTTAATTTCTTTTCCACTTCCTGTTTTATTTGCCTTTCCCATCTCTTATTCCACCTGCACCTTGTCATCACATATGACAGTTTTCCTGCCCTCTTTCTAGTTTCACCTTTGTCTAATCAGCCTTGTGTGTATATACACTCACTGGTCACTTTATTAGGTACACCTCCTTAACTGCTTGTGAATATCTAATCGGACGATCATATGGTAAATGGTAAATGGCCTGTATTTGTATAGCCCTTTGGGGTCCCTAAGGACCCCAAAGCGCTTTACACTACATTCAGTCATTCACCCATTCACACACACATTCACACACTGGTGATGGCAAGCTACAATGTAGCCACAGCTGCCCTGGGGCGCACTGACAGAGGCACATGGCAGCAACTCATTGCATTTATGCATGTAGACATGATGAAGATGACCTGAAATTAAACCTTGATTGGGGGAAAAAGATGATTTAAGTTTTTTTGAATGTGGCATGGTTGTTGAGCCAGGTTGTTCAAAAACTGCTAATCTACTTGGATTTCTGGGTTTTGAAGCTGCAGAAGACCACAACAGGTGTCACCGACATCGGCTACATCAGCTACAATTCACACAATCTCACCAAAATTGGACAACAGAAGTTTGCAAAAATGTTGCTGGGTCTGATGAATCTCAATTTCTGTTGCAATATTCAGACGGTACAGTCAGAATTTGGTGAAAACAACATGAACTGTTCAGGCTGGTAGTGGCCACCAGAGTCACTGGATCTGAATCTAATAGAGTACCTATCCGTCACGGTGAAATGGGAGATTCACATCATAAATGCTGACAAAACTACAGTAACTGTGCTTCATAGCCTTATTTTAAAGTGTTGTTTATTTGATTTGATATAAGTCAACTCTTGCTTTATTTTATGATTTAAGGTGTAAATGTCCTTATGACATTTTTCATATTTTGGGCCTCTTTTAATTAAATTACCTTTAACCACACAGAAAGAAACAGAAAAGGGCAGAAAGCTTGTAATGTCCTGATGCACGCTCCAGGTGACGAAATCCCAGAAATCTGATTCTGTTCCTCTGGACATAACGTAGCGGTTTAGCAAAAGTTAAAATGCTACATCCAGATGAACAGAATCAACTTTCTGGGGGTAACGCTGTAATGTATTTACTGCCAGGTCATGCCAGTGAACAGCATCCCACTCTTTCATTGATAGTTGCTTCACAGGCTTGCCTCAAAGTTCATTTCAAGACCTTCCCACTCCTTTGGCAGCAGGTTTTTGTCCATAGTCATAGTCAAATCATAACAACAGTCGCCTCAAGTCGATTTATATTGTAAGGTAAAGACTCTGCAATAATCAGTGTTGGGTAAGTTACTTTAAATTAGTAACTTACTAGTTAATTCTATCAAAAGTAACTAGTTACTTCAAGTTACTCGTTACTTTCAAAATAACTAGTTACTAGGGAAAGTAACTTTGGCTTTACTCAGAATTCTCTTGTTAATGTGTTGCTTCCCTAACTGGATACCCAGCAAGGATGCCAGTCTTCTAGCTTGCTTACATGTTAGCGCTATCCTGCCACAAGTGCAGTGTGCCACCTATCAACAGAAAGGAAAAAATAATGTGCATATTTCCAGGAGAGAAATCCCAGGCCTGGACTATCATCGACTGCCACCATGATTCTAGCCCTATGTCACAGCATCACATTCGCTTTTTACATCCAACAGGAAAACTGCAATCGTGTTGCTTTCGATTGTACTCAGAACTCAGAAATTCTGCCTTCCAAATAGGAAGCTGTAGGTAACACCAGACAGATCTGCCCCTGCACAGTTACCAGCTGTCAGCTAAGTAAAAAAAGGATCCTGGTGTTATTTGTCTCTCAGAAACAGTTCATAACTTCCCTTCAACTCATTCATGTCACCTAAAAGGTAAACCTGTTTCTCCATCACCTGTTCAGCTCTGATGATCCAGTAAGGACATCTCCTGGTTTTATCTTCATGTTTCCCTCTCACCACATATCCAAACCGATATCATGACCAGCAGCTTTTACGGCTGTGGCTCCAGCAAACATCAGCTGATACTAGAAATTAATATTAAATAAATTCTAACAACAGCTGATCAAGCTTAAACGTGCTGCTGTTGTTTAGCGCGACATCCGCTGGTTTCCTCTTTCTGGTGCAAAGTGGGCGATAAACAAACAAGAGAGAAAAGCCGATCAGCTGATCATTGATCAGTTTCATGATTGAAGTAGCAACAGGAGAGGGAGGGGGAGAGAATGAGAGAAGAAGAAGCAGCTGACAGCGTAAAGACACAGAATAACTCCAGCTTTGTGTCTTTTTCATTCTAGCTGAAGTAACAAACTGTGATCCTTTTCACCTGAATATGAAACGCGTAATATTTTCTCTGAATACCGGACGATTCCGTTTTTTAAGGGACGGTTGGCAACTCTACTAACTAACCTTATGAATAAAATAAAGTTCACTATCAGTAACATCATAGCACCCACCCAGCTGTATAGAAACTCCGTCATGCTAGCTAGTACTCAGTACAAGTTATTGTAACTGACGGTAAAAAAGTCAGCACAACGAAAATAAACTCCACCTAAACTTGGTTTCTATCTGGCCCAGATAGACTGCAGGTCATAACTTCTTACCTGAAGTTCAGTTCACCTGACACTCGGACCGGCGGCCGCCTCGGGTCTCTCCTCCTCCTGCCTCCCCTTTCCCTCATCCACCTGCTGGCCTCCACCACTTGCTAATGTTACTGAATCTGTGGAAGCTCCGCCATAGCCACCACACGAAGTAACGAATAACGACCCTATCTAAATCCCAGTAGCGCGTTCCTGATTTTGGCATAGAAACTAGTTACCATGCTCGTTACCACAATAATAACGTAGTTACTGTAACGCGTTACTTAATAACGCGTTAGTCCCTACACTGGCAATAATAAAGAGAAAAACAATCAGACGAGAAAGCACTTGGAGACAGCGGGAAGGAAAAACTCCCTTTTAACAGGAAGCAACCTCCAGCAGAACCAGGATAAGGAAGGGGCAGCCATGTCCAACTAGCAGTAACTCACATCATTCCTAGTTGTAATATGCACCAATCAATATATATCATGGTCACAAATATTTAAAAAAAACTAATTTAATCCCTTAGTGCCTAGTGTACTATATTTCATACATAAGTTTTTTGTGAGACTTCTACATCAACATCATTCCGATTTTCCCCCCTCAAAAAACCTAAATAAATGTCATGGTCCTGAGTTAGTTTCTGGTTGTTTATTTGTGACTTCTAGTTCTTAGGCTTTTGTTACTGAGCCTCCTCATGTGTTCCAGGTGTCACATCTCGTCAAATTATGTTCTCATTTCTGTTCTTCCCCAGTTCCAGCATCGAGTCTCTATCTGTGTCTCATGTTTCCTGTTTTATTTTGATAGTTCCTCGTCTTGTGTTAGTGTGTTCTGTTTTGCTTCCTCCCGGTCTCTTGGGTGTGATTAGTCCCAGCTGTGTTTCCCTCCTGGTCCTCATTCCCTCGTTACCCTTTTGTGTATTTAGTCCTCTGTCTTCCACTGTCTGTCACTGGTTTGTCTTTTCTCCCTCTGTGTTTCCAGGTTCCTTGTTTTCATGTATTGTTTAGCTTTCCTAGTTTAGGTTTTGTTACTTCCCTTCCTGCCTTTTGTTTGTAGTTTTGTTCAGCCCCCACACAAAGGTTCACTTTTTGTTCAACTCCTCGCTCCGTCTCCATTGTGTGCTTTTGGGCCCACACTCTCTTCACTCTACACCGTCTGCTACAGCAGACGTCAGAAAAATTGCACAATACATTTTTAAATGACATTTTTAATTATCTAGCAATTATTTCATGGTACAGACTTTAAAGGGTTAAGGTATCCTCATTGCAAATGTTGCTCATTATTTTTATTTATTGTAAAATTAAAAAAGAATAACTGATTATTATGGTGCTATCAGCATCAGTTAGCCCTAGCTGGTTCTGTTTATTTTTTGTGTGAATGTGTGTGTGAATGGGTGGATGACTGGATGACTTGTGTAAAGCGCTTTGGGGTCCTTAGGGACTAGCAAAGTGCTATACAAATACAGGCCATTTATCTGCAAAATGTGTTGTCAAATGCAAAATAAATGGTTTAAATTTTTTAAGAAACATTTTTTTATTTTGAAAAAACTTGTTAAAATAGTACCAGTTGACATGTTTTTATAACACTCTCAGCTATTTGTATATCAGCCTAAAAATAGATGTAGTTAGGGGTACAGCCAGCATTTGCCCCATATCAAACTACACCCATCTGCAGTTTTGGGTGTGGTCTGAGGTTTAACTAGAAAACTTTAAAATGCAGATAAGTAAAGAATTCCTGCGTGCTGTTGGTAATAAATAGGCAGTGCAAAGTTCAGTGCCCCTTCTTTCATCCTTCCATCAGCCTATGTACCATTTTCTGAGGAAGGGTTATCTTAAAACTGCACCTTCTACTGTGGAAAGCATGGTTCGGAAACCTTTATTTGGAATATTTAAAATAAGCATTTGCAGACAAGGTTTGCATTGATCATCATTAAACACATAACATTAGATTAATACTAGGAGAATCAATGCAATTATCTGTTGTATTTAAGTTATATTTAAGTAAAAAACCCAGGGAGACTGGGGCTCACATGTCTGAAGAGTAAACAACTCTTATCAGTGTTTTGACATCACTGCCATATGCAGTGGCTTACTAACACACGTGCCCTCTGCTGCTCTGTGATACATGCATGCTAAACAGCACTGGTGAGTAATTTTAACATTTAATAAACGAATATATTTTGTTGCCTTTCTTATCTGCCTGTACTTTCTACTCATATGAGCAATTACCAAAAAGGATTTCACATTAAAAATTAAAATAAATAAATAAAACTCGAGCATGGAAAATATCCTCAAATGTCCCAAAATGACCTAAAAAGAAGTAGGCTGTAAAGTTGGTGTTTTGCAAAAAGTTCAAAATTATTAGTGTGTTTAATCACTTACCCACCAATTCCTACAATTAGTGTCTTCATTCCACTTGTCTGCGTCTGCTCGCCGCAAAGCTACCGATTTATAGAACTTGTAATACTAACGTAATTAAGGAGTCACATGCAAATGTATACACCACGCTGGTAGCTAGTCCAGTCCAGTCCTCCCACGTGCTATTCTGGACGCTTACGATTTGCCGTTGGAGCCTCTACGTCACTCACGACCTGCCCATTGAGGGGAAAAAAATTGTTTTGTTTTTTATTCATGTTGTTTTCTCTTCTTTAATCATTTATTACATTTTATACTGATATGTTCGTACTCAAATATTTATTTGCAAAAAAATTGTTTCATAGTGTTACAACTTAAATCTAAACATGTACAGTTATGAAATAACAATAAAAAAACAAAAATGAATTTTAAGAAAATGTAAATATATTTATACTTAATATATAGTCTATCATTATAATCTATAATATAATATATAATTTGTTTGTTGTGAAATGTTGAAAACTTGAAAAAAGCGCTACATTACATCCAAAAGGCAATCGATTGCGCGAGCCACAGGTTGGCGCATGCGCTGAATAACTTTTCCGCGTACTGAGCCGAACTTCCTCATTGAGGGTGCTAACAGTAGAGAACTCGACAGTCTTGCGACGATTGTGACTGAAACAGCACAGCGCGTTTCTTTTCGCTTTATCCGCCAGCCTCACAAATGTCGAAGCCTCCTCCCAAACCAGCCAAGCCAGGTAAGACCAAAACTACGAGGACATGTTGTTTAAACTTAACCCAAACTTGTGACGTGTTTATACGAGGACAACGCACCTTGTTGGCGTTAAACGGTTAATGGGCGGGCGCTCAACACTCCTCCACGGACGGGCTCGGTTGATTTCTGTTGTTTGTCTGTGAAACCTTGTTTAGCTAATAGAAAGACAGGTCTTAAACTTTAATTGGAAGCCGTGTCGCTTTATCGCTAGCCCTGCCAGGACCGCGTTGGAGTTATTGAAAGCGCTTTCTCGCCATTCAGTACACTGACGGGGCCATCCAGCTCTTACCAGCAGGCCTCTGTCACTTCCCTATTTCCATCACTCATGCAAAGAGAGCACCGCGAGTCAGTGGCTTTGGGTGAATAGGTGATAAGTCTGCGTGGTCAGTGACATCAGCTCTACTTCCTCCTTGCTCGGATTATTCTGGTAACCTCTTCCCAAACCTTACTTACCAACGTTAGAGCACGTCATAGCGTTAGCATTTACCTACGCACTGTGTCAGTGCAACAGGTGTACACAAGCAGCCTGTGTAGGAAGGAGAGGCGATATTCAGCTTAATAGGTATCCTTTGTTCAAATCAATTACACAGATCTCCTGGTGCATGTGTTTGAGGCTAAAAGTGAAACTGTGACTTCTCCCTCAATAAACTTGTAATGCTGTGGCAAGTGTTTTTGAAATTTCTATTTATTAAACCATAAAGTGCAAAATTTCATCCATCATGGTTGTAAGTACAGCATATGTGCACCTGTGATGAAATTTTAAGGTAGCGTAATGAGAGGGAGGCAGAAAATTGTACTTTAATGCGATAAAAACACCTTTTGATTTATTGTTGTAATCATTTTTGAGCATTTCGTTTGTGCCCATGCTGCACTCTACTGCACTGGTCTACCCATATTGAAATTGGGTGACTATTAATGTTTTTATGATTTGTAAAACTTTGGGATGTACAGAAAGACATTTAAATGTCCACAATGTCAAATCAAAGCTTTCTAAAGGAAAAAGTCAATTTCTTTACATCTTCTAGCCAATGGTTTCTGCAGTAGTGTTGGCTAATTGCACCTAGTACACTATTCTCATCTTATGAATCAAATGTGGACGCAGGTAAATGCAGGTGTTTGGAGAAAAAAAATCTCCATCTCACAGATGGGGAGAGAAGCATAAAATAACCTTCCTCGTGTGTGAAGTTAAAGGTGGTTTATGTCTACAAACATGCTGACACAGCAAACACAGGCGCATCTCTTTACCCGCATGAAACACAATCTTTTGCGCTCCTCACAGTCCTTGACGAATCAGTCACGATGCCTCACCTGGCTGTAGGTGAGATCGCCTGTCAGTGACAGGTGGCAGGCCGGTGGGGCTCGTGCAGGAGTAAATGATCCATCCTGCTAAAGCTATTTTATCCAGATTCAGGATTGGTTTTCTGTAACTTTCCCTTTGGTGGATGTGCTCGGTGGATGTGCTCAGTGTCTGTGCATGAATTGGCTTTGGAGGAAAAAAAAAAACATTGGCAAGTGTTTGTAGCCATGTGTGACCAAATAGCACCCCGAGGTATGCGTTCAGCTTGTACAAGAGCTAGCATGTTTTCTTTTGTTTTTTTTTGGTTGGTTGTTTTTTTGCACCCACTTAGCCACATTTTTACAAGAAGGTTATGATTCTGTTTTTAAGGTATGTGCAGTTTAACAGAGGGAGCCCTGTGCAAACTCTGGTTTAGCAGATTAGAAGTTTAGATTATGTTGTTAAACTGAGCACTGAACATGACTGAGGGATCACATAACCACCATGACCAGACATGCTTTTTCAGAAGAGCTGCTGCAATAAAGTAAAATGTACAAAAAAAACACATAACTGGAATTCATTAAAAAGCTCACACAGTAATAGATGAAATATATACTGTCATTGCTTTGCTCATGTTAAGGCACAAATTTTCTTCTTTGTTTATTCATTAGATTTCTTTTTATCTTATTGTGTGCCCAGGGTTTAAAATGTAGCAAGAATTTAATTGAGTCAGCACAGGCCCTCAGTATGGGTCTGCAAAGCAGACGTGCTTACTGTGTTTGAACAGAGCTGGACTTGTGCGGCGGCTCAGCCCCCGTCAATCTGAGACACCGAGGCAGTGTGTTCACTAAACAGAAATCCTGAGTAACAGCACAGGCAGAGGGGATTTACAGGGTCCAGCGGTTAGGCCTGTGAGGTAAAGAGATCAGGAACGATGGACTCTAACTGGCCTTTGCATTTAAATGTAAGACGGTGAATCAGTCACCTTGTGTTTAGTTGTGGTGAACACCTTTAACATATAATTTCCTCTGTTAGACAGTTGACACTGTGATAACCTTTCAAGTTCAAGCTGAAAGGATTGATAAAATAACCAAATAAAGGCATGATTGAAGATATCAGATATGCACCAATAGTGGGGCGGACACATATTTTTTCACTGGGTATATTATTTAAAGCATATTATTAACGTCTGTCTCCAATTTAAAACAAAAAACGGGTGTGTCAAAATTTTAAAAGGAAGTCCAAATTACACTTATCTACCAGTCGATGCAAATCACAGGAAATTCTTTAACTTTGCAGGAGAGCATATTTATCCTGGTTTTGTTAACCAAAACAGGGTCGCTATTTGAGGGCTGAGTGTAACCAGCTCAGTAGTCTGTTTAGTAAACTTTGTGTCTATGTTGTAAACAACACAGCAGACTATATGTAACCTTACGTTAATGCCCAGAAACGGGCAGCTAGTTGAAATATAAAATGTTTATATCAAGTATTTAAATACGTTTTGAAAGCTTGACCATGGCTGTTCAAGCTTTTGATGTAGTTTAGCAGTCGACTAAAGCCACAGCATAGTAGCATCTCAGCAGCAGAGCTCAACCTCAAGTTTGAGCTACCAGTGGCCCCGAGTGCAGCTACACACAACAACCACTCACACTGTTGATGCTGGTTTTTGTGCCTGTTGTACGTGCTGAAATGTGTCTTTTTGTTTACATAATAGATAACGTCTCACCTTTGATTTGTGCACTTGAGAAAAGAGAGTAGTTTACCACATTAGAAGCTGCCTTCTGCACGCACTCACCTGCATACTCACCGGACTGAAACTAGCTGGGTGTTCTGCAGGGCTTAACCAGGAGTGGTTTCACCTCACTTTTGTTTGTCACAGAGTGCGCACACATATTGTGTCTAACATCTAGTCTGTTTTTGTCTTCACTAGGCCAAGTCAAGGTTTTCAGAGCTTTGTTCACCTTCGACCCACGGACAGTAAGAGTTTTTTCTTTGTTGAGATTGATTCTTTTTCTTTTTACTTTCATAACTTTATTCTGATCATCAATTATTCTTAGTGTTTCTCACAAGGTAGGGATGGGGTAATGCCTGAACTGTGTTTCAGCTGGAAATCTACAACATAACCAGAGAATCCTTTTAACCCTATGCCATAACCTGATGTGCACCTCCCAGGAAGTGTAACTACACTTTGAGTAAACACAGCCTGCAATGACTTGAATGGTGTGGAAGGCTGTGGTGTAGGGTTAAGAGTAGTTTCCAGTTAGTTTGTAAGAGGCAGCTAGAAGAAGATGGTGATGACGCAGGGGAATCAAAACAAAGTCCCAAAATCTGAATATTTGATC
Organism: Perissodus microlepis; assembly: GCF_051167445.1. Lineage (NCBI taxonomy): Eukaryota > Metazoa > Chordata > Actinopteri > Cichliformes > Cichlidae > Perissodus > Perissodus microlepis. The sequence continues at coordinate 24,632,746 of NC_140472.1, forward strand.
ATAAAATCTTAATTATACTTAAATATTAGAAGATTTTATTTATACTAATGTATCAATACACTCCTCCACTGGTCCTGTCTAGGCTGTCGGCCAAAGCAATATTAACAGTACTCCAAACCAGTGGCTCTGGTGGGTGGGCATCAGGAAGGGCCAGTCACATTTCAGTAGGGAGTACCATCCCACCACTCTGCACGCTTCCTGCAGCTCAGAGCAGGTGTCTTGAGCAGAAGGACTGCTGTTTCAAGCTGTAATTCATGATGATGTAGGTGGATTGTATCCATCTCTGTGATAAGATCTCACTGGGGAAGTGGTTAACTGATATCGAGCACCACCACAATGGTAACCTAGACAGGAAGGTAGCAAGTACGTGAAGCTATTCGGGAAGGGTGGGGCCAGCTTGTTAGCAATGACTGAACTTTCAAAGTAAGAGCGAAGGGATGACTCACTGGTAAATTAGCATCAGAAGGTGTCATTTTTTTTCAGACTTACTAAGAAAAAATAAATAACCTACTAAACATACCATAAAAGGTAATTCTGTTCATGTGGGCATAGCTACGTCCACACGAACAGAACTGAATCAGCTCTTTGGGATTTCCTTAAATGAATGATTGCACATGCATCGAGATACCAAACCTTTCCTCCAAGTAAGCGCTATACATGGGAAACACTTTGGCAGAATAAGTCTAAACCACCGAATGGCAAACTGAGTTACCAGTTGCTTTCATGTTTTTCATGTGTTGGTCTAGATTTGGTTGCAGAAAAAAAGGGGGGAGGCTGCTTAAAATACAACACAAATCTGACATTAGTGTTGAGGTCAGAAAAGTGTGAATGCCACATCCTGGGTCACTGATGGTTATAAATGGCCTGTACTTGTATAGAGCTTTACTTAGTCCCTAAGGACCCCAAAGGCTTCACACTACATTCAGTCATTCACCCATTCACACACACACACACACACACACACACACACACACACACATTCACACACTGGTTATCAACTTGTAACAGTGTCTTTTTGTTTTCTAGCCAGATGAGTTATATTTCGAAGAAGGAGACATCTTGTACATCTCTGACACAGTAAGTGGAAACCCTAGAAGCTACATCATGTAACAGCCATCTTTTATTCCACGGTTTTGTTTCCCATCGAGTTTTAATTTAACTTCAGTTTTTCTTCCTCTTTCTGTGGAATCATAATCTTGCTTTCTTTGCATTTTTTGCCTTCCTTTTGTGTTATTATTTTTCCATTTTTACACCTCCCCCCCCCACTTCAGTGTTGTATTGAAGCAGATTAACTTCATTTATTAGTTTATTTTGGTCTTTTCTTTCTTAACAAATACTTCTTTATTACTCAGAGTGACACTAACTGGTGGAAAGGGACATGTAGAGGAAGAACAGGATTAATTCCAAGTAACTATGGTGAGTACACATCTCAATTTCACAGTTAAACAGCAGATATATTAATGAGTACAGTACTATGCGGTGTAGCTCGTACAAAAAACGATAGTTCTGTCCCTTAAGTTAATTTTCCATAATGCACTGATGCCTTTGTTTTGTTTTTCAGTGGCTGAGCAGGCAGAGTCTATCGACAATCCAATGCACGAGGCAGCCAAACGAGGTAGATGTCAATATTTCTACTAGTCTTTATTTGTTGCTCTTAATTCTTGGTTGAGGTGTGGCTGCATTTAGATACAGGAGGGTTTTTTTTAATCCTAAGACAGTTCTCTTTTGTCTGTCTGTGTGACTGTTATGACAGTGTTTCTGTTCCTGCTGAAAACCTGTACCACTGTTTACATTATTAGTAAAGTTCTCCATTTGACTCTGTGTGTTCGTTGTGTACATACTGGTTATTTAAACAGGCAATCTGAGCTGGCTGAGAGAATGTTTGGACAATAAAGTTGGAATAAATGGGCTGGATAAGGCTGGAAACACTGCCCTCTACTGGGGATGCCATGGAGGACATAAAGGTAAGAGTAAAGTAGTTTTTTGATGTCAGAGATTATGGATCAGCTACTTATTACATTTCAGAAATCTTAAATGTTGACAGACACACACACATACACAGGGAGCTCTGTTTCCAATGAAAAGTTAAGTACAAGAAAATAGGAACTTGTTCTTTGCCCTCCATTGTTTCTCCATTACTGTTAGGTAACATTTAACATGAAATCTCTTCTCTTGTATTTCTGTACCAGATGTGGTGGAGCTTTTGCTCACCCAGCCCAATGTGGAGCTCAACCAGCAGGTGAGGCAGGTTTAAAGTCACATTCAGAAATCAGAATTCAGAAGGTTTGGAAGGAGTGTCAACAGTTTAATGTGTGTAAAGAAACTGATGTTATTCAACACCCAGTTTATCATGCTAGGAAAAACAAAGAAACTGTTGTGGACAAAAAATTGATCAACAAAAAGTTCAGTGTGATGATGTCATGATTTCATAAACCTTGTGTGGTTTGGGTGAAAGTAGATGCTTGATGCTTGTCAGGGTGTTTGCCAGTAACAATCATGTTTTGTGTTTCAGAATAAACTCGGAGATACCCCACTGCACGCTGCCTCCTGGAAGGGTTACTCTGACATAGTAGAAATGCTGCTTAACAAGAGTGAGTATACATCCATGCTGCTTTTTTGTGTTTAAAAGAATACATTGGTCAGCAGGGTCATCTTTGCTGTTTTGCTAGAAACTCTGCAGGGATGAACGGAAAGAAATCTCCTGAAATATTTTATGAAACTCTGAGATGGGAGCGTGCAGCTTCAGTTTGAGTAGACAAGAAGTGACTGTGATCCACACATTAAAACAAAGTTTTTCATGAAAACAGGTTTCATCTTTATCAGTTTTCATTGGCTGTTGTATATTCTATGTACAAATTACACGTAAAGAAAAAAAAAATGCTGCCAGACATTAAAATATACATAGGTAGTTCAAGACAAGGAAACTGCCGTCAAAGTACTGACATTATAGAAACATAACTAAAATTACACATCCTGTTGGGCTGATTTAAAAAAAAAAAAAAAAAAAAAAAGTAGATCTTACCACTTGAGGGAGGTAATGTGGTATTATTGAAGAAAAAGCCTGCATTTCCTGTTAAATCTACCCCAAGGATCTGGTTTACTCATACAAACTAAAGAATTATGAGTATAACAAATAACGTCTTTTTAATCCAAGCAAAGGTGGGTGGCAAGATAGACTTTCAAGTTAAAAGAAAAATTCTAGCTGCAGACCAGTCTGGATGTCAGGTGAAAATTTATGTTACTTATGTTTGTTTCAGATGCGAGAATAGACATCAGGAATAACGAGAACAAGTTGGCTGTGGACATGGCCACGAATGCCCAGTGTGCGTCGCTTATCAAAAGGAGGCAGGGAGGCCGTAAGTAAAGCTGCCGTTATGGAGCAGCCACACAGCATAACCCACACACACTCACACAATCTCACATTCACACAGTCCCAGAAACTCTCTCTGCTCAGTTAGTGTAAGTTCAGCACCTACCACAAGAGTCACTTGTTGTAGTTACTGAGCTGATCACAGGAAAACTGAACTACAGTCAAGTGAAAAAAGTACACCCTCTTGTAATGACAATAATAATAACGGGTGAAAGCAGCACATAGCATATTACATCATGCCACCATTTATTTAACAAAAATGAAGCCAAAGTTTATGTGAAATGCTGTAAAAATTAGGTACATCTTTACTGCTTCTATAGGAATTAGAAGATTCATTGGCAGCCGTGAATGCACTCGATTGAGAATCAGCAAATGTAACCAATCAAGCAAATTATAAAAGCAGAACTTTTGCACCTTGAAGTCATTGAGGTGACCATCAAATTGTCTGAATACCAAAGTGTTCTAGAGTCAGATGTGAAGACGGCTAAAGCTTGGCCCAAATATGGTCATGAAACAGGACAATGATCCAAAACATGGTGGCTAAAAAAACAGGAGAGAATAAAAGGTGTTATAATGGCCCAGTCAAAGTCCAGAAATGCTGTGGCAACTTAAGAGAGCAGCACATAAATAAATGACCTCACTGAACTGAAGCAATGTTGTGAAGAAGAGCGGGCCAAAATTCCTCCCCAACAATGTGGACTGATAAAGTCCCACACTTTGAGTCACTGTTTCCAAAGGTGGTTCTACAAGCTATCAAATTATGGAGACTATTTCGTTTTTCAAACACTGCTTCTGTATTTGTGGTTTAATTATGTATACTTAAGTTTAAGATATAGTCGCATGGTGTAATAGGCAGTGTTTCTGCTCATCCAAGGTTGTATTTACCTTAGAACCTGGTATGGGTCAGATGGGGTGTAAATTGTTCTATATATATATATATATATATATATATATATATATATATATATATATATATATATATATATATATATATATATATATATATATATATATATATATATATATATATATATATATATATATATATATATATATATATATCTGTCTGTCTGTCTGTCTATCTGTCTAGATAGATAGATAGATCTCTTCAAATTCAAAACTTTAGCTCCTGACTTGGATCTAGAAAGCTTCTGCAACAACCTGCCAAACGTTCTTAGATATTTACCAAAACAAATGGTAGTTAAATGCACTGCACACCAAGAGTATTTTTTTTTTTTTTTCCCCCATTCGTCAGTTGAGGAAAGACATGAAGTGTACAGAGATGATGCAGTTACACATAATATGTAAAAATACTGCAGTATGTTTGTCATTAACTATCCGTTTCCTGTGTTGCAGAAACCACCCGCACACACAGCAATGCTGAAGAGTATTTGGACGATGAGGACTCGGACTGAGCTGGCCCCATTAAACCATTGCCTCTGTCTTCCATTGGGTTTGGGGGTCGTGATCCTTGCAGAGTTTTATTACAGGACCTAAAGTGGAATTGCTGTGTAACTGTAACTTCATTTTAGTTCAGTTATTTTGTTCAAACACCTCACTCCTCTGCCCTCAGCCTCACTTCAGTGTGAGTCTCAGAGCTTTGAATTAGTGTGTTTTACAGTTGGCCTGCTTTTTCTACCCCGAGTGGATTTCCACACGTGGGGGATTTGTCTTGGAGGATCGATTGTGCACTGTGGGCTGAAGGGCAGAGTATATGTAGTAGCGGAAAAGGGACCAAAACTCTTAGAAACACATTCCAAACATACAGCTTATGTTTAACCTATTAAAGTGCCAATGCAGATTAAACATTGATCTGGTGTGTTTCTACTTAAGCTTTTCAAGCTCCACTTAATTTGCTGAACTACAAACATGACCAGAAGGAATTGGAAACACATTATCACAACTACAAACCTTTATGTACATTAGGAAGACTATTAAACATGTATTTAGCTCCAACGTTTCCCCCCTAATAGATTTCCCCACATATATTCTCAACACTTAAATTATGCATGCAACCGATGTGCATAAATGGGCTTAATGTGGCCGGAGTATGTGTAAGCATCTCATCTAGCAGTAAACTCACTTGTTGAACTCTATACTGCTTGTGTTTTTATAACATTTCCACCGCCGTTAAGAGCCTGCTTTCAGCTCACTGTAATTAAAAAATAATATTCCTCATGTAAACTAAACATTACTCTGAACTCTTTCAAGCTTTTGATTTCCATCTTGTGAGCATATTTCTGGTTTTATTGTTGCTTTCCAACAGATTGAGGGGAAAAAGTGCCTTAAATGTAAATTTGTGCGAGTGTTTGCGGTTGTTTTTCTGTTCTTCAGTGTGAACATGTTTGTCTTCAGAGATTATGAATTTCTTAAGAGGACTGTTCAGGATTTCTGTCTGCTCTTTCTTCAATCTCAAATAAAGATTTTTTTTAACTTATGTACACTGAATGGATATTTTTGAAAGCAAATAGAGAAATGTGTCTTGACAGAAGCAGTGCAGTGGGATTATACACTTACTGACCACTTTATTGGGTACACTTGTTCAGCTTTAACACAGGTATCAAATCCTTCAATCACATGGCAGCAACTCTATGCATGTAGACATGGTCTGCATTCACACTGAGCATCACAACGGGGAAGAAACTTTGAATGTGGCTCAATCATGCGGTTTGGAAAAGTGTGGGGGATAATTTATTGGCCTATCACCAACTGAGCATCATTTAAACACTACAGCCTGCCTAAGTATTATTATTAATAAATTGTTGAACGTTATGTGTACCTGTCTTCTGATGGTTGCTCAACACAGTATGTAGTGGAACGGGAGATTCACGTTATGGATCTGCAGCGCCAGCTGTACGATATCATCATCTGAAAATAGACCAAAATCTCTGAGGGATGTTTCTGGCAACTTATGAATCACATGACAAATTAGGGCAACTCGGAAGGCAAAAGGGTGTCCAACTGTGTACTAGCAAGGCATACTCAAAGTGGGCAGTGAGTGTAATTAACTACTCATAGCCTCTCATCCAAACAAATTCCTCTCATTACTAAATGCACATGTGAAACATGTAATAAGGTTGTAAACTCTAATAATTATAATAATCCAATAAAGAACATGTTCCAAAAAGTTTCCTCAGACCAACAAAAATAAATTCATAAAAGTTAAAGATTTTCTTTATTACAAAGTTGGCATGTTGATGACATTCCACAAAGGCAAAAAATACAAGAACCCAAAAATACAGCAAGTCTTTGATGAGGGATTCATGCTACATGACTGCAGGACCAGAGAAACTAAGAGGACAGGTAGAGCAGAACCAGGACATCGTGATCTTCCTCAGTTTCCTCCTGATATACTGACATAGTAAGAACTTTGTTTTTCTACATCCATTCAATGCCAAATGCAAAAATAAATAAATAAACCAAACAGTTACTGAACATGTTTCCTATACAGCAGAAGAAAGGGAAGCAGCTGCTTTTATTTAATCAAGAGCTGAAAAAGAAAATTCTTCTTTTTTTGTATTCTTTTAGGACTTGATTATTCTTTGCTGGGACAACGTTTTTGCTTTTTTAAAGAAATGTTGTCCTTTTCCTTATATAAAATTATGAAACTAATTTATCTTCATTCAGCAGACAAGGAAGAGCAGATGAAAACTAGATTTTACCTAATATTTAATAAAATATTTCTGCAGCTGAGTGGTAAAAGAATGTAGTCTCTTTGAAAAAATCTACCCAGCAGGATGTTTAGTAACACCGAGCAGCAAACTGCATGTAAATGGTGTCTCAGCAGGACTGCGCTTCACTCCTAGAACTATCAATATAAAGATGCATGCCTTGACTTCACAGTAAAAAACTGGTAATAAATACACGGCTCACTGTCAGGTAGCAAAAGATACAAATGATGCTATCTGTGGATTCCACATTATCTGTGGAAGCCATTAAAGAAGCTCTGATTGACCTCCAGAGATACAAAGAAGGTTCTTCATAGTGAACCACACACAGAGGCATACATATATGTATATATTTATAAATTAATTACACAGGTTCACACAGTCAAATAAAAAAACCCAAATCATGTCCAGTCTTTTCAAGAAGCTCTAGAAATTCTGCAGAATTTAAAGTAGCAGTACTTTCATCTCTCTTTTTAAAGCAAGGGTGTCAAACTTATGGTCCACAGGCCAGAACCAGCCTGCCAAAGGATCCAATCAGGCTCGTTGCATAACTTTTCCAAGTGTGAAATTTGCAAAGAAGACATTAATTTTAGGTTTTCATTTTCTTTTGCACCGGTAAGCAAAACGTTCTGAATAAACAATGATGAAAGTGTTATTGTCCATCTGAATCATCATTAGTCTGAATGTGGAAAAACAACCGTTTTTCTTAAAGATGTTTCAGTTTGCGCATCATCAGTTTTATAAATAGATCATTAGCAATAACCTGAATGTACTGAAACTGCTCTTCACAAAAAGAAAGGGGAACAATTAGTCAGAAGCTTCAGCGATGCAGGCGGCCCACTTGAGCTGTAAGTCACTTATGAGCAAAGATGAGTCTGATACCCTTGTTCTGAAAATGCAAAAACCACATTTCCTCATTTTCCGTGACATTTCTGTCAGACTGCGGTTCAGGCCGTTACAGGCGACCAGTTGAGCCCATTGGTTACATAAATGGTCTACATTGTAGACTCTAAACACAAAGCACCCTGTGTGAAGGGGAAACTAGGTTTTTAAACTTTTTTTTTTTCAAAAACACATCAGATTCGAGACCTATTTTTTTTACTTTTAGAGGCATCTGTGGGCAGAACTTGTTGCTGTGTAAACATACCCAGTGGAGCATTTTACAAACTAATCTAATCTTTCAGGTGTTAAAAAAAAAAAAAAAAAAAAATCTTTTTCCAAAGGACACTTTTTTTCTGCTAATATGGTGCTACTTTAATTTCAGTGTTGTTAAATCCATAACCTTCATATTTTCATATAAAAAAAACCCAGCAAATTACAGCCAGAAGCTTCTAATTCCTGTCAATTATTTCCAACCAAGTAAAGGATGGAGATGCCGCCCTTTCAAACAAGGCACATTTGAGTGTGAAACTTGAATAAGGCCTTGAATAAGGCCTTTTTAAACACAAGCTGTGGTTATCATTAAGCTTTAAGGGGAACTGAAAGAAAGTGAAAATGATCTCACCTAATTGTCGACGCCACCTAAATTAGAAATACAGACATAAAAAGGAAGACTTGCACTTTTTTGTTCGTATCAGTTTTAAACAGTGTGAAAAATATCAGCTTTCAACATGATTGCCATCTCCTGCCTCCAAAGAAATAAATAAATATTAGATATAAATATAAGAAAAGCAGACATTTAGGCTGAAACTATGCTTATTTTATGATAATTTTAAATCTGACCATGTCCCCCCAAAAAAAGGAAAGAAAAAGTCAGAGAGAGCAGAGATTCGCCGGACAGTGATGATATATTGCACCAGTGTTTGCAAATTACTCAGAAGAAACACTTCTTTTTAATGAAGATCACATAGTTAATGCAGTAATCTTGACAAGAATTTATGTTCACAGAAAAAGTTCTGTAAAAGACTTCATCAAAGAAGAATCTCAGGACAGACGAGGTTTTCCAAAACACAAAATAAACATTTCCAGCTGTTCAGCAGACTCAGTGTGGCCTCAATCAAACACCTTAAGAGGAACCCTTTCTCCAAACGCCTCTTTTAAAGGATATTATTGTTAGATATGAGTAGACCACAAGAGTCAGTGTAGTGAAGATTTCACTCTGACCAATCAACTAATGATATGACATTAATCACACCTTAAGGGTGAGGATGTGGGAACATTTCTGGGTATTCAAACCTCTGAAATGAAATGACATGAAACATGGAAGGCCTCTGATAAACAGTAATACTGACACATTAGATAAGTACGGTCTCAGTATGTACATGCATGGGGGGGGGGGGGGAAGCATGATCACATTATAGCCCCTATTGCACATTCAGTTGAACATCAAGTTATGACACTGAAATCCAGTCCTTCCCCCCTGATCTGCTCTGGTCTAAGACCACACTGGACCAAAAACACCAGGGGGGTTTCTTTTGTGTGTGTGTTTCTTTGAGCTCAAGTAACAACCACTCCTGCTAGGAAAGAGTTCAAATATTAACTATGCAGGTCTAAATTCCAGCAGATACAACTGTGACGTGAAAGCAGCAGAGATTGTGTCAGTTTCTCAGATAAACAACTTGAAATAAAACAGTGGACTCTCATCAAAACCATCAGAAATCAGAAAAACACATTGTTACTTTTATTTATTTTTTTGAAAGGGGGGGGGGGCTTTGAAAAAGTCTGAGAATGTCTTAACTAAAGCTCATAAAAAAGGTAATCAGATTTTATATAATATAAATTTAGTTGGAAGAGAGGTACTGTGAAACAAAATGAGCAAATCTGCCTCAATTTTTCTGATTTATGATGCTTTCTTTTACCCGCATTTCTGCTTCTCCCCAACCTCTAAACAACAAAGGTCGAGGGAAAGACGCACGAGACGACGGAAAACCCAAAGCTTCAGACCATTTCTCTCTAGCGTGAGATTTTAAAAGTGTGTGGAAGAACAAAATCACATTGTAGAGCGCTTCTCTCAACTTTCGGACCCCAACCTACGAGTAAGGTATAAAATAATGGAATTTTGTTTAAATAAATACATTCCTTAACAAGGTTAAAATAAAATAACATAAAATAGAATAGAATAAAATGAAATAACTGGGATAAAACACATGACATCTTGAATAAGCTGGACAAACAGCTAATAAAAATTTCCTCCCAGAAAATAATTTCTTTCACAGATTTTCATTTTTTTGGTCTTGCTTTTTTTTTTTTTTTTTTTTCTTGCAAAAATGAAAATATAGTTGTTGGTTTTTTTCTCCCCACATTCTTTGCAAGTATCCATAAAAAAAAAATTTTATAGTACCAATGAGTCATCTTTGAAATATATCTACAGCTGTACAATAGCTCTTGCAACAGTTTGACAATAAATCTTGCAAGTAAATTTACGAAAAAAAAAAAATTTATACATTAAAAAAAGCTTTTTTACAGATGAGTTAAAAAGGGTAATAACAAACAATATAAAAAGAAGATAGAAAGACAGCAGCTGCTAATGAGATTCTTGGAGATTTGTCTTCTCTTCGATGGCCTGTTTCACTATTTCAGCCAACTTCAAGCGGTCGACTTTATCGGAGAAGGCTCGTCCTGCAATGAAAAGCTGCTGGTTAAGGATCTGGTAACTGGTAACAATAAAATTACACTCCTAAATGAGAGCCATGCTTAGTCTTTTTCCCCTAATCTTATAATAACAGAGACAATTAATCTGGTTTCTGTAGATTTTTGTCAGTCTGAATAATTAGGGGTGCAGCGATATTGTTTATACAGTCTTTTCTGATCTTTGCAATAAGCTATTCATTCACCACACATAAGCTCACACCTGAGAAGTGAATGAAAAAAAAAAAACATGGATGACTTTAGAGAGAGCAAGCAACACTGACCGTCCCAACTGAGCCCCTGCAGGCCATCCCTCAGCAGCTTACAGTCTCTGTTGAACCTCCAGGCTTCATACATCACCTCATTCAGCTTCTCATCCTCGTTCTCTCCTGCGCAAAAAAACTATTTTTTACTTCAGAAGTTGTTTTTTTTCTCTCTGAGAGATATGCAACATTGTCAACAGAAGAAATTCACAAGCAGACCCCATATAGACTTTAATGTACACTATCCATGGCCACTTTGTTAGGTACACCTATTCAACTCCTCCTTAATGCAAATATCTAATCAGCCAATCACATGGAAGCAAAAAAATTAGTCACAGGGAAGGAAAGTGATTTCGCACACTAACATCTCTGGCGTTTACAGAGACCAAAAAAATGCCGTGTTGATGCTAGACGGACAGCTTTGAGCTGACAGGAAGGCAACAGTAACTCAAATAACCACTCGTTACAACCAAGGTATGCAGAAGAGCATCTCTTAATACACAACATGTCAAACGTTGAAGCAGTTGAGCTACATCAGCAGAAAACCAAACCTGGAGCCAATCACATCAGCTGAGAACAGAAAACAGAGGCTGTAAGTCACACAGGCTCACCAAAATTGAACAATGTAAAGGTGTGGGGGATATTTTATTGGCACACTTTAGCTCCCTTAATACCAAGTGAGCATCAGTTTAACACAGCCTACTGCAGTGTTACTGCTCATGATATCCATGACTTTATGGCTACAGTGTACCCATCTTCCAATGGCTGCTTCCAGCAGCTTAATGTCACAAAGCCCAAACTGATTTCTTAAACATGACAATGAGTTCTTTATACTCAGAGGACCTGCACAGTCTCCAGATCTCAGTCCAATAAAGCATCTTTGAGGTGGAACAGGTGGAGATTGCTGCCTGCACATCCATCATGCCAAACCTGCAGCAACTCTTTGATGCCATCATGTCAAAATGCACCAAAATCTCTGAGGAATGTTTCCAGCACCTTGCTGAAGAATTAACGAAGAATTAAGGCAGTTCTGGAGGAAAAAACAAGGTCCAACAAAATACGAGAAAGGTGTACCTAATAAAGTGGTCAGTGAGTGTCTATAACCTTACACAGCCTGATTAGAATTCCAGCAATTATTAGTCATAAATGTTCAAACATCAGTGAGTTTCTCTGCATTTTCAAGTTACGTTACAACCAATTAAAGGTTTGGAAAAAAAAAGCTTAGCTGATCATCTGTTCCTCTGTACTTTGGCAGTTCTTATGTTTACTTTTCATCACAGACTGCCAAAAATGCTTCTTAGTTGAATAGAAGTGAAAAACATACGCCAAACTCAACAAGCCAGCACAACTTTTCATACTTCTTCATTAAAATGTTAGTTGTATACTGGCGTGGGTTTACTGACCAGCTTGTGGTAGTATACACTGTGCAATGACATCTCGTAATTTTTCCAGTGCTACGTTGGAGTCTTCCCCTCCGTTTTCTGGGTCGTGAATGAAGAAACTGTCACTGGGCTTTGGGCTGCAACATGGACAGAAAAACATATTTCAGAGCAGATCCTTTTTTTTTTTGAAATACAAGGACTTCCAAATAAATAAAAAAAAACTTTGGAGACACACACACACACAAAGAAAAAAAGAAAACAGCAACTATACCCTAGAAGTTTCCGCTTCCTGAGGATTGGGTTGTTGACAGAGTTTAGGGGCTTCAGGCTGACATTCAGATCCTGAATTCTCATGTTGGCCAGCTGCTCTGCGTGGGCCTGCTGAATCCCTGCAACTACCGCCTGGGAAGCAGAAAGAGGACAGTCAAAGCTGGTATCTATATTTCTGCCTAAGGAGGGCTATACGTAGACTCCAAGCATATGCCCTAAAAATGATCCGTGCTCTCCTCGAAAAACAAACTAAACATGGTGTTGACAGAAGGCAGAAACTGAAACTGATCCCCTGTTTCTCCCCATCGTGTTACCAACGCTGGTGAAGTCTGTGGAGAGTGAAGAAAACGACGACGGCAACAAACTTAGAACAAAGACATAACTCTTCAGGCTTCTCCCCACAGTGTCTATACATCAGAAGCTCCCTATTCACTAACAAGAGCTACATAAATAACATTAAATATTACTGTGAAGCAGCTCCGGTGCTATTGATTTTTGTGTGTAAAAGAAGAAACACGAGACCTAATTGAAAATAAGTATGTATCATTGAAGAGGTTTCTATCAGCTAACAATCAAAACCTGCAGCACGACTCCTGTTAATCTGAAATGACTATAAATCCAACATCAGGAAAGGTAGAAACTATGTCTGTTATATTATAATAATTAAGAATACTCATTTAGCACAGTTTCCTCTGCCAGTCAGATCACTGACGCAATGCACTCACCTTATCCATCATCATCTGTGCCGAGGGCAGCACGTTGTCAAGAGCCTCGGTGCAGTTAAGCCAAGGATGAGCCAAGACTCCCTCAATTGTCAGCCTCTCCTCTGGCTTCACCTTGAGCAGCCTGCAGAGAGGAAACAAAGAGGCAACAGAAAATACATGTGGGTCAGAAAAAGAGTGAATGAGTGAGACTAACAGAGGGATGGGACGAATACATACAAGGAAGACAGAGGAGAAAAGGAAGGCAATATGGGGTAAACAAGATGACAGGAGAGTTAATGAGTCTGCTGAGGGGTGTACTACAAAATATGCTGGACAAAGTCAGGTATTCTTTGCATCAACTGGATTGACAAACCTAAACCATAAATCAGAGATAATGGGTACGACAGTAGGGATTGCAAAGTTTCGTTGTTATCAGGCTCTGTGCCTACTCACAAAAAAAAAAGGGGGGGGGGGGGGGGGGGGGCTTGATGGGTCATGTGATTCTTCAGTTTTCTTCAATTAAAAGGAAAAGGTCACAAAGGACGATGAAGAACATTTACATGGCAAAAAGCAAAACTTGTGCAGAGTGTTATTGGCGTGAATGACTATTCTATTATATAAATATTTAATATAATTTTTATTTTGGTCATTTATTTATTTTAGATCATTTGAAGGCTTTTTTAGTTTTTATTGTGATAGGAGAGTAGAGAAACAACAGGAAGCTGGAAATAAGATCAGATGAAGACAAACCCATCCCTGTGCCCTCAGAGAGCTAAAGTGGCACCCCAGTTTTCCATTTATTTCTCATGTTGGAGCTGAACTCTGATACATACAAACTTAATATTTAAAAAAAAGGTGACTGAGGTCTGAAATCGTTTCATAATGAAGGACGTGTGATTATCTATTAGGTTATAGAAAAAAATCCTGTAGGTAGACAAAGAATAGAAATAGGAAGAAGACTTACTTGCGTACAATGTCCTTGGCCATCTCAGAGATCTGGCTCCACTCGTCTTCGGGAAAGTCAAAGCTGCCGGTCATAATCTTCTTCCTCATGTCCTTTGGGATGGTGCGACTGTGATGCTTGGAGTAGAACGGAGGGTAGCCACACAGCATTACGTAGATAATCACACCGAGAGACCACAAGTCACAGCTCTGTAGACAGAAAAGAAACCTTTTAAAAAATAATTCACCAGTGAACCAGGCCTGACGCACCTACAGCAGGAATCCCAGATATGAGTCTTGCCTTGTTATAGGTGTAAGGAGTGGGTGAGGTAGGTATAATTCCAGACTTTTCCTTCTGGTGCCTTCTTTGAGCCTCAAGTACCTGTATAGAAAACAGGGCCAGAATACATCATTAAGATATGATGCATTCAGTCGTTACTGATGTGTCAGCCGTCAGTGGAATGAGAAAGCAAGTGCATCTTTTTTAACCTGAGGTGCTACGTAGTAAGGAGTAAACTGAGGGGTCATCAAGTCTCCTTGGTCGATTTTGGCAAAGCCAAAGTCACACAGCTTCACAGGTGCATCCTGCAGAACAGACAGAATCACGGAATGAGAGACACGAATATGTTTTGAGCATAAAAACTTTTTATTAGCAACTTCATGTAAGATATTTTCTCTGGGGCTTCACGGAGTTTCACTTGATGGGATTTCTTAGCTGGAACACCTTTGGGACATTACTGAAATTGCTGCCAGGGCAGAATTGATTTCCAAGTCTGTCACAGCCACTGCAGATTTTCTAATTCTACATTATCTTTGCCAAAGTCTGCTAGATATAGTCTGAGAGAAAAAAAAAACAAAAAAACAAAAAAACCCTTTGATCCACTGTGTCGAAAAGTCTAGCAAAGCTTCTACTCTTTTGCATTTCATTCTGTATTTTGTATAAATAATTAATTAGCTAAAAGTAATTGGCTGTGGCAGCTTTAACGTTACTTCAAAACTGCAGTATTTACATCTGTGTGTGCAACAACGCAGCATCAGGAGCTTACCAGAGAGTTATCTTTGAAGAGAAGGTTCTCTGGCTTCAGGTCACGATGTGCAATATTTAGAGAGTGACAATGCTCCAACGCTTGGCTGATCTACAGGGAGGGAGACATAAAACTGAGACACCATCTATAGATTTATTAAAAACAGCCTAGGGTTGAACTGGTGTGTGCCACTTAATCCAAACAGCAGGTAGTAATGACAAGGCGAGGCTGTGTGACATGTTACTGCAGCTTTACAGGAAAAGACAGACGATGTCACAAAACACAAGATAAAGGTGGGCCACAGTTAGGTCTGTTCACCTACCTGTTTGGTGACCTGACTGGCCATCTTTTCAGTAAAGTGCCTGTGCTGACTGATTCTGTGGAACAGCTCGCCACCCTCCATCATTTCCATAACAATCAGGAGCCTCGCTCTGTGAAGAACGATTGGAGGAAACCGTGAAAACCAGGAGATGGAGATATGTTAAATTCTTTCTTTTATGACAAGAGATTCACTGAATCCTACAAAAACAGACTGAGTGCCTCACCTTGGGCTGGATTCATGGGGGAATTGAACACTGTTGGCATAAACTTCCAGGATTTGCACTATGTTTGGGTGGTTGGCACACATCATATGGAGACGCACCTGGAGAGAAAACAATCAAAGTGAATTTAGAGTAACTCTCTTAAATAGTTTAAATTCTCCATGTTTAAGCCAGGTGAAAGTCATTGCAACAGAGAATAGCATCATATCATCAGTACAGTCACTCTGATGTGCAGTGTCGGCACTTCCCAGGCAAAAAGAGAAATTTAATGTGAGATCAATGACATCTATTAGTATTCAAATGTTTAAACTACATCAAAGCTGACACAGAAATCATTTTATTACACGTTTCCACCGCTTTACTGGTTTTATTAAGCAGATGAGTCAACTAATGCACATTCGTTACCAATGAATGCCAAAAATTGACAAATTCTGTAAATGTAAATGCAAATTAAGCAGCTGCAAATACCAAGAATTCTTCTAAATAATTAGACCATCGGAAATTATACAGTGTCAGACTCAGAAAAAAGCAGATTGCAAGACAGACAAAGACAGTACGCCAACACCAAGTCTGTGTAGCTTGTTTTGACTGCACTGCTTAACTGCTGCATAAGCTGCTTGATCAAAACAGGGGGCTGCTAATGACACGGAGAGGCTGCTAAGACAAACTGTTCACTGCAGGGAGACAGCGTTACAGACAAAGGCGCTCATACAAACAGGCTGAAGTACAAGAGAAGCAAGGAAGAAAAAAAACAGGAATTAATACAGACTGATAACAGGCAGGCAGAACAAAGCATACTGACACAGCCCCAGACAACAAACAGCAGGTATAAATCACAGCCATGACAGTGTTTCCTCTAACCTCATTTCTGGCCTTGGGGCGATCAATAAGGATCTTCAGGGCCAGGCGTTCCTGAGTTGACTTCTTCACACAAACTCTGCAAAAGAAGAAAACAAGTATCAACAAACACCTCACGCACCATGATAGATGTGTCAGATGTGTGCCTGTGCCAAGAATCAGGAATTAAGTATATCTAAACTTGCAGGACTTTTCTCATTTTCTGGTGTTTCTATTAACAATCAGTTGCTCTGCTTGTCACTCATCTGTATTACATCATCTGTTCTCAACAATAAAAGACGGGCTAATGTAAGGAAAGATCTGAAGGGATGATCTGTTACAAAGCTTAGTGACAACATCTGAAAAGGTGGTGTTGTTTTAGGTGCATCAAGAACCTAATATATTCAGATTAAAACCTAAAAACTGTGCAAACTCTTTAACATGTTATTCATATAACTTTATAGCAAATTGGCTTAATTATTTACAGTTTCACCTGAAAATGATTTAAGCCTTGCCAGCTTTTCACAACATCCTGATAAACACACTAAATCATTAAAAGGCGTCTCTCTTATACTTGCAACCAGCTCCTCTACATGAGGTCACAGGTGAAATCATTAAACCACTATGTCACATAAAACAACCATCCAAGCATTTTACAGCATTCCCATCTACCTATCTGATTAAGAAACAAGATTACAATCAAGTCCAGTCCAGATAAAACTGCATTCCCCAAATCCACAACAAATAAAATGCCAGACAGTGTCCTGTCTTTACTTAAACAAAACAGCTGATATCAATGAGGGACAATGTGTAGGCTGACAATGTCTGGACACTTCTTTTTCTTTTAACTTGAGATGCCATTTCACCCTTAAAAAAAGCTTTAAAGTAGATAAAAAAAACGTAATTCAACAGTTTCAGATAGGGCTGTTCGATATAACGATATATATCGGATGACGATATAAAAACGTCTATGTTTCATTTTACGCTATCATTTGTTTCGTGGTGTCGCAAAATAAACTGTTTACGGCAATACTTTTTCATCGTTTTGATGGTCACTGTAGTGGCTATATTAATTTCTTAAAGTTCTCTCTTTCTCTTATATTTAATATAACCACACTACAGACGGACAAGCACCTGTTTTTATGAGTTGTCGTTAGCAACAAAACCATCGCGTGTCCGCTTGTTTATGTTCCACATAAACCTTTCACAATAAAGCTCAAGATCCTGTTGAGACTTTTCAAAATAAACTGAATCACGTGAAAGAGCAGATTATTTACGGATGAGAAGCAAAAAAGAGCCGCCAGGTGCTAAAAAATAAACCTTAGACTCAAACATTAGAACAGGCTTTTCCCCGCAACACGCTGTGTAATAAATACTCACAAAGAAAACGGCGGCCGTTACAACTTATGTCTAGAAATGTATAGTTTCATGCATCTGTTAAAACACTGGACTCCAGCTACATGACACGCAGCTGGAAACACTTTCCGCAAGTCGAGCTGCCCGAGATTCATAGAATTTACAGAAAATGTTACATTTTTGTGATTTATATCATTATCAGGACGATAGAATTCTTATATCGGGATATGAGATTTTGGTCATCGCACAGCCCTAGTTTCAGATATATTTTGTCTGCAGACAGCTAATTATTTGCATGTTATTTAAAATAAATATTCTTCTGTTAATAGACTAATCACTTTAGGACTTATATTTATAATCTGAGGATGTGTAAATACTTTATCTGTAAAGCTTGAATTTATATTTGCGTAGGCGTTCTTATTTTATTTAAAAGACTTTAAAGTTGTAAAGGTAGTTTCTGTGTGCTAACGTGCTGTTTTAGACTATTACACTCCTACATACCGCCTGGATATGATCTGATGTTGAATTATATAAGGCCAAACAGAAGCAAAGAGAAGACATCAGCTGACTAGCTGGATTTAAGAACTTTATTTTGTCAATATCAAAGTTTGTTGTGGGAATGGTGAATCTGCTCTGCATCTTTGTATGTAGAGTAAACCAAAGGAAAAGTCATCTGTGGATGCATATTTTTCATCGTCACAAGGATAAAATGAAGTAAATAACTCCTGGAAATGGGTTTCCTCAATCCACATTTTGAACTGCACACTCATTAAATATGAAACGTGCAGATACATAATTCATTTTTGGAAGAATCTAATAACTCCCTTTCCCTCTCCTCTAATCTACAGGGGCTCAAATATTCACTTTAAACACTTACTTTGAACTCAGATTACACTATTAAAGTATTACTGGGAAAAACATTCAGCTCTGGCCAAAGTTCACTTCACTAGAAACCAATACCTTCCCAAATGAATGACAGAATTAGTCCGGTGGCGGGGGATACAGTAAAAGACATGAATGTGCTAGCAGACGGACGCAGGTAAGAAGGAAGTAATAAGAGTTCCGAGCAAAAAAACGAGTTAGAAATATAAAACATGAGGTGAGCAAAAGTTGCTCAAAAAAAATAGCATGAATCATACCAGCATGTTTACATGGTGGGTTGATGAGTCAATTTCACTGTTTTCTCATCACTCAAGGCCAAAAATATACACATTGGGTAATAACAGATTGCTCTTGCTTGATCCAGACTAATGATAGCCTCAAAGTGCAGAATGAGCAGAAGAAGTCAGTGGCAGACACTGATATATTACCACTGGCATCTAACTAGAATCAGCAAGACAGACAGACCTGCACTAAAAAGACTGCGTATAGCATAAACAGACTTAAATCTGCTGGCAGAGCTGCTGCCTCTCTGTAAAGTTCAGCAGAAACAGAATGAATCTAAAAGTCATTCCTGTGAAGAGATATCCCAGTGAAGCAGGGCAATGCAGCGTTTACTAATTTTTAATATTAAAAGGAGTCATTTATAACAGTGATTGCTACTTATGCATATGCGGTATAAGCTTTCCTGTGATCGATTACTCCCCATTTTACGGTGTGAAGACAATTAGAGGAATATAGAAGGGAAATGGACGACTTAAGCAAACTGCTATGTTTTATAATTGATCCCTTGTGTATCCACAGCTAGACTAAACCCAACAAAGCCAAGGAATTGGAAATAAACTCACTTTCTTCAAGAGGATTACGATTTTAAGCTGTTAGTTTACACAACACATGGGTAGTAATGCTTTTAACAGCGAGTCTGTGAACTGAATCCCAGCGAGTCTGACCATTTGTTGTATTCTACTCGCTTCTCGCACTTCATGTTTCTTGTCCCTCTCAACTGTTCCATCAATATGGGCGCAACAGGCTTGTGCAACAGGCTTGAAAGAAACCTACCATGCCCACACGCTGCTGTGTTTTACAGCATGTCTACACATTTTTAAACTTTCATTCTGCAATGCCAAAAGAACCTGCACAAATGGGCACAAATGCTGAACTCCCAAACTCTGCTTAGGGCCACCGTCCTGTTAAAGGAACTTTCTTTTGGACTGGCTGCCCCTTGCTAACAGATTGTCTTCCAGAGCAGCTGTGTGGAGCTGCTGTGCTCACAGCCAGAGCTGCATGCCTGAAACGACCATATTATCACTGACGCCATAAAGAAGCAAGAGTAGAGACAAAAACATCTGAAACTGAACTGAGTAACTGAGGTTACTTGCACACATACTTACCTCATTATGGCACAATGCCAAGTGTTGGATGGAGCGGTGTAAAGCACACCACTACTGGACTCTGGGCAAGTCTAGGTTTGGAGAATGCCAGGAGAACATTACTGACCTGACTGCACTATGCCAGGTGTTAAGTTTGGTGGAAGAAGAAGAATGCTATGGGACTATTTTTTCTGGGGTCTACCTGGGCCTCCTAGTTCCATTTTTCGAGTTGTAATGTTTGACTCTGCTATGAAAGAACTTGTCTGCCCTGACACCTTTGGGATAAACTAGACGCTACAGGCCAGCTAATGGACAGCTTGATTGACGCATGCTTGCATATCTCACTTAGACTGACTTCGCAGGGGAGATGGAGAGGGCTAAGCTTCCCTGCCAATGGAGCTGTCAGGTCAAGATGCCAGGGCAGCATAGCATCATCCTCATTCTCATTATTATCATCTCTGATGATATCCATGATAACATCCTCCTCCTCGTCTTCTCCATGCTTCTCTTAGGAGTTGAAAACTCCAGGTTCTCGTGGGGGGCTAGAGACTGTTACAAAGAGGGTCAGGAAACCCCATGTCCTTGAAGTCATTGATCTGACGTTGTGGTAGTGGAGCCTGAATGGTCATTCAGAGGTCATTCCCCATAGTGAGATACCTCACTTGGTTTTCAGAGAACTGGGGTTAGGCCAGTAACCAAAGGATTCTTCAGTGTCTGATCTGATAAATGCTCTTTTAAATGAGTGGGGTGAAAAATTCCCACAGACACATCCCAAAATCTTGCAGGAATCCTTTCCAAAATTGTGGAAGCTATTATAGCCACAAATGGGGACCAACTTCATATTAATGCCTCATATTAATAGAATATGATGTCAAAAAATCGCCTTTAGGTGTAATGCAACTTTTTCTCATATGGTGTACATGAACATAACAAAATGAAAACATAATGAGTCCAGTTTAACTGACTTCCACTGAGGTATTGAGGGATACGTGCATTGGGTGGGATTCAAGTCCACCATGCTGCAATTACATAGACTGTGCTTGTGCCAACTGAGCCACCTCCAAAAACAACAGAAATCGTGCCTGTGCCAAACATTTTAAGCTCCCAGCTGCAATGCTCTTACACACGGGTAGCAGGTCCAGTCAGTTAAAGCAAGTGACAAGCACCTGGTCCTTTCAGAATTTTTAATGTGTTAACGTGTCAAGGATAAGGTCAGGCTGTGCAACAGCAAATTTAATGCAAGAGAATCACTAGAAATGCATACAGATGAGTTCGTCTAGTCAATAGCTCAGCTAACAAATAAATCTAAATCAGCTCTGACATCGACTCTGCGGTGTATTCAGAGACTCCGATGTATACATAGATTTAATCGTGCACTGCATGGGGACACAACAATCTCTGTCACCCTCTTCAATCAAATCACTTTACTTAAAAATACTCTGAATCACAATAATCTATTTTCAGGTATAAACAAAACTACACTGTAACCTCAGTTAACGCTGACTGCGTTCTCACAGTTGTGTTTAACCCAGGAGTGTTAAGAGTTCTCCCTGTGGGATTCTGCAGCACTAATAAATGACAATAACTAATTTCCATAGACGTCAGAAGCACAGGTAAAAGGTGATTTCTCAATCACAAACAGATATCATGATAATGTTTCCTGGTTGTGTAATACTCCTCACACTGGCCATAGTTCAAGAAAAATAATCCCGTTCCACATTTTGGCACCAACAGACTGCAGCAGAAAAGATAAAATTTCAAGAATAAAGAAAAGTCTTTTTTAAAAGACTTACCTGACAGGGCCACTGATGCCAGCTCCCAGTTTCTGTGTCCAGTTTATGTTGTACTCGTCCAAAATAGATGTCTCCTGTTAAAAAGACAAAATAATACCATATAGTATATCAGAACATTGAAGAAAAGGCAGACCACCGTGGTAGACAGGAATGTTAAAAAAAGATCTAGGCTTAAGTTTATGAATCATCTGTGCCTTTCACAACAGTCAGCACGGGGTATGCCATGCTTTATGATCATTAGCTCACAAGAAAGAAAAGAAAATACTGTATAAAAAAAAAAAAAAAAAAAAAAAACAACCCCCCCCCCCCCAAACATTTGATCAATGCCAATACACAGGCAGTGATTATACCAGTACACAGAATATGATGTTTATTATAATACATACTGTATGTTATATTCATAACATATATTCAAAAGACTACTGCAGATACTAGTTACATTATACTAAATGGAAAGAAACACATTAACCCTACTGTGTTAACACTGGGTGGTGTAATAGCTATACATCTATGGGCTCTAGTTTCACAATACTACCATTCCTTGACAGAAAAAAGATTTAGAAAAAAGACAGCTTGGCTGCTATAACACAAATGCACCTGGAAAATCATGCTGCTGGTGCCAAAATAAATTATTTAAAGACAAGTTCACCCAGACAAGTTCAGTAATCAACTAAAAAATCAAAATAAAACAAATCAAGTTCTCTTTGACAAACCCCCAAACTTGAGGCCAGAAATTTTTGGCATTAGTCCCCTTTCCTTATAACATAATTTTCTGGGACATGTGAACATTAGCTGATTAAAATATAACTGTTGCAACACTTGACAATGTTTTACTACAGCTTGACAACCAGGAAAGTGCGATTTCGTGTCAAGACACTATTAAAGTAATCCAAAAAAAGATATCCTCTTAATTGGTCGAGGTGGAGTATTCGGCCGAAATCTCCCATAGCTGTTTAACTGGGATTAGACTTGCTGATTGTGAAAGCCATAGCATATGATTCACATGATGTTCACATTCATCAAACCCTATGTTTGATGAATGTGAGGTTTAGTGAATCACTGGTGACTCACTGAACCAAAAGACAGAAGCACTGTCATTCTGGAAAAACACCCCTCCATTTAGTTTCACTAAGAGATAAACACAGTCAACAGAACAACTCTATTGATTTGCAGTGACTTTTCATTCTAAGGGGACCCAAATGATGTCAGCAAACCCCCACAACCTAACAAAGTCAACAGATCTCATCACTTTAAGAGGGAGTCCAGGGTTCTTTAATCACACAACTTGAAGGACGAGTGATCAAAAACTACGCAGATTTGTAATGCTTTAATACTTTTTTTTTTTCTGGAGCAAGGAAACATGCAAGATTATTTCCCAGCATTTGGTTTAATGCGCCAGGAAATTGATAAAACAGAGTCAGGGTTAAGCCAAAAGCTACTCAGCGAACGTGTGCTCCAGTTCTAGAGTACCTCTTGCCCAACCATGAAAGCAGGGGCCAGGACAACTCCAGATCACATTTTACTGTTGACATAGATGCCAGGGCAATGACACACTGAGGGGAGCCAGCCAGGAACAAACCCCAGATCCAGTTTGCAGGGAAATAAGGCTGGTTAATGATCATGACCATTGTTAAATGGGTCTAAACTGCAAAGAAATGAATATTATGTTTTTTAAAACATGTTCAACATTTCTGCCATGCAAATCACACATAAATCTCATCTGCTGTCAATAAATATGAGTTTATGACTGTCTCGTGAAACAAGATAAAACTGCGCTCTTCATGTAGCATGCATTGAGCAACAGCTTTAAAAAGATAACAATATTTCCATCACCTGAGTGGAGTGGACCAGTAACCAAGCAGAAGAAGTGTCATTTTAGGTTACCTTGATGAATTTGTCTGCGTTGTTATCCTCCGACATGGTTTTGTGCTCCGGACAGATGAAGTCTGCCTCCCCAAACTCAGACTGAACACAGTGGAAACGAAGCGTTTGTGTCTTGTCTGACCTTTATAAAGTACCCCGGGCTGCACCAAGGCTTTCTATACTACTAGTTATAACAGGAAAAGGCCATCGGGGCAAAATGATACTCGGCTACAGAGCAACCAAAGCCGAGTGCCGTTCCTTTGGAAAACTGAAGCCCAGCAGCTGGTACGATTTAACGTTAGATCAGACCAGCTCGGCTCACAACCTCGGGGCCCGACTCGCTCTTCCAGTCGTCTCAAATTCACTGTAGTGACCATGTAGAGTGGCAAACTGCGAGCAAGGTGACCAGAAAAGAGAAGTCCAACAGGGACAAGTCCAGCACTTTTGGAGGCGCAGCGAGCAGGGGGGCCTTACAGTGGTATTTTTAGCCAGCGCAGTGAGAGCAGTGCTCTGCTAACGCTGCGGAGACACTGAAGACTGGCCAAGCTGCTGTATGCTGCTACATTTCACGGTGAAAGCAGTCGATTACATAACAAAGACAACAGTGAACGATACGGCGGAACGAAGATACTCTCTGAAAATTAGCGATAGTACACTGGGTGACACCTGGGTTGATCTGACAAGAAGAGCACACCGCGTTCTCAGCAGCAGGACAATCTATTATGTCGTCGAGCCTTCTGACACGCTAGGTAACGAGCTAACCGAGTCGCGTCGGTTTTCCTGCTCCAGTCAAAGCCAGGGATGTTAAAATTCTCAGCAGACCGTGATAACTATCAGAACTCGTATGGAACAGCAACAACACATAGCAGATGACAGGAGTTATCGGAGACTGCATTCAGCGGTGGCCAAAAGATATCCGCATCTCTGGACTGTTTTGCTAATCCCATAGGGGTCTTGTCAGAGGAATACACACAACGCCTGTCCGAACAGAACGCCTGATCAAAATTATTGATAACATTAATAAATTCGGACAATATGTTAGGCTACACGTTTTAATCTATCACACACCACGTAATTTTCGGCGTATAATACATGTATTTGTTTATTGTATTTTTGAAACAACAAATGATTTTTTACAATCAAATACGTTTGAACTGGATACACTGTAATGGGTCCTTATAAGGACCTAGTTTTCAATGCGGACTCAAGTCCCATAAGCAGCATTGCAAACTACCGATTACTTAATAGTGGAAGAAGTTGAACTACAGCAGAACTACCCCTGGCGGAAATATAGTTAAGCTCAACTTAAAAATCTACACATTATAGGAAATTTTATTATATTTAAAAAGTTAAATGCCAGCAAAAAACAAGCAAACAAAAAATCAACCATCACACTTTAATTAATATCAGAATGTGCTAAAATTAATTAATTAAGATAATTTGTTAGACACCTACCTTCCAAAAAAAATATCCCCACAGGTGGCAGTATTCCATCAGGTAACCCCTAAAAATAAGACTTCCACGACTTCTTTAAAAATGTTTCTTATACAGAGATATTACCTGCACACCCAATGAGCTTTAGCTAAATCCAAGTGTGAAAAAAACTCTCCTTCGCTTTCAAATTTTTATTTATTTAATTAGATTTGATGTACTTTAACATAATATAGACTTTATCAAATAATCGGAAATACCAAGAAAAATAGATACTGTCAAATGAGATAACAGACTCTTCTGTTCATGGCATGGGTACTCACCCACCAACGACTCATTTTGGGGCAGGATAATACAATTCACTAAACAATTGTAATAAATAACAATAAATGTAACAATAAATGATTTGGGGGAGGGAGCATTTGGTATGATTGTCTTTATTCTTTAACACAGCCTGACACAAACTTTACACAAACTTTATTGTAATTCCTTTAAGTAGTCTTCAAGAATAGTTCTTCAGGCTTCTTGAAACACAGTCAAAGCTCTTCTTTGGATGTTGGCTGCCTTTTGTTCTGTTCTTTTTCAAGATGATCCCTCACTGCTTCAATAATATTGACACCTGAGGATCCATCAATGCTTTAACTGCATTGGAAATGTGTTTGGGATCACTGTCATGCTAATGGTACTTTTCTGGATTCATAATTCCATGAATTTCCATAAGATCCCAAACATCACTGAAATGCTGAAATGCAGTCTCAAACCATAACAGCGCCTCAAGCGTGTTTTACAGATGGCTGTAGATACTCACTGTTGTACCTTTCTCCTGACCTCCTCTGTACATATTCGTGACAATTTGAACCAAAAATGTCAAATTTAGACTAATCATTCCATCAGACCTGTTGCCACTTAGTTTACATCTAGTTCTTGATACATCAGTCCTTTCTCCCTGTTTCTCTTCTTGACAGGCACCCTTTAACTGAGACCATTTCTGGTGAGGGCTCAGCAGACCAAATGCATCTCTGAAGGACCAGATAAATCTCAGGTGTTCTGTGTCAGATCTTTGCTGCATTTCCCCCCATATTTCTCAAGGACATGATTTTCAGATACTGTTCATCAGCTGCAAACAGTTCTTTAAGCCGGTTGCTTTTTCTTTTGTCCTTCCCCTGTCCAGTTTCCTCAATATGCACACCATACTGAGATTTGCCACATTTCCAGCTTATCTGTCTTTGGTAATCACCTTCTTTGGCATTTTTCGGAGATTCAACAAAAGAAATGGGGACAAATTATGCATTTTTGTGAAAGGCTGCTAATAACAAAGTCCCCAAAGGTATAATTTAAAATTGGTTCTTTGCTAAGATGGCTGTTATGTGCCAACACATCACATTATATATATAATTTACTACAATGCTATATGTCAGTAATAGTGTCAGAAAACCCAGCTAATTATGTTTTCTTTTCACCTCAGAATGTCATACAGTGAAATCTGTGCTCCTCAAGCACGTAAATAGGTGGAAATTTCTTGCTGCACCACATATACTACTATACAGTCCTTTAGTTAGTGCTCAAGTTATGCGCAAGAGAAGAAGGAATTTTATTTTATGACCACCCAAGGTGAAAATAAAACTTGATAAGTGGAGTTATCACCATCACATGCATTTTATGGTGTTAGGCACTTATGGGCTTTTATTTAGTGTGCACAAGTTATCTTGTAAGATTATAACTTGTCCAGTCAAGATAAGAAACATCATACCAGAAAATCCATCCCAGAGCAAGTAGTAACAGCATCAGAGTATTGCGCAGCACTGAATCATTCTATTTACAATTCACCAAATGTGTTTGTCTGTGGGTTCTTTGCTGTGTCGGGTAGATGAAGAAGAATATATGGAACAAAGTAATCACAGCAGGGCTTTGGGGTGGGGTTTTTATTTATTTACTTGTTTTAACTAAACCATCAGTTGGGGGCACATTGTGGAGGACAAAATGGGAAAGACTAAAGTGTTATGACAAGATTAAGGAAAGGTCATACTGGTCATTGCAATTCTCCCTTTATGGTTGAAAAGCATAAAGCATTTTCTCCCTCTCTCACTTTTTTCTATTTTTGAGAATGGTTAGATGGCAGACCTTTGGGCCACAGTCCAGCTCAGATTGTAGTAATGCAGCTGAAAGATGTTCGCCAACCATAATAAATCCAAAAGAGGAAGACAACAGAAAAATAGCACTAAATAGCACTTGATAGGCATACACTTTGTTCAGGATAACATCTTCAATAATAGCTTCAATATTAATACCATTTTAATAATTTACATGACATAAATATTTATGAATCTCATTTAATCCACATGCTACAACATTAAAGTGGCAAATGTATCCATCAATACCTACTTAAAGGACTATGTTTATCTCTTATTGTTGGTCTTTACATATGTTTCAGTTTCATATAAATTATGAAGTAATATCTTTTGATTATTATAGAACAGAAAGTCCTGATATTTCTTCATGCGGTGACTCATTATGTTAGACCAACAGGTCAAACCTTTGAACTTTTCTGAAATTAGTCTCTCTTTCTATTAAAAAAGAAAGACAGATGGAAAAAACCCAGGAAGATCAAAAGCAACATTCAAAAAAATTTGAAGAAAATTAAGAAATGCTGAATTATGACTATCAAAATAAGTGCACTATGACCCTAAATTGAATAAGGAAGAAAACAGATACTCGAATGAAAATCCCTTGCAATGACTGCCTGAAGTTTAAAACCCATGGACATCACCAAATCCTGTTTCTACACTTAAGTTGTTCAGTTAGGTTTTTACTGCAGCCACCTCCAGTTGCTCCTTGTTTGTGTCGCTCTGCCCTTGAGTAAGTGAAAAGCATGCTCTGTTAGATTGAAATCAGGTGACCAACTTGGCCACTGAAGAATATCACATTTATTGCTGTGAGAAACCTTTAGGTTGCCTTTGCAGTAGGCTTTGGGTCATTATCCATTTACATTCCAGTCAGTCTTGCACTATTTGTCTGACTCAGTTCCACTGGCAGCCCATACCTGCCCATGCAACAACATTGTCTCTACCATATTTGACATTGTGGGAAAATGAAATAAAATAAAATTTAAAAGGTATAGAAATGGGCAAGAAAACACAATTTTCAGGCTCATGTGCAGCCCTGGTTACTATTGCAGATTTGTTTTGTCTAAAGTGATGCTGCACAAGAATTTAAGCACAAGCACTGTATAAATGTTTTGCAAAGTGGGAAAAAGTATTTAGACTTGTTAAGTAAGATCTTAGGGGGATTGGTGCCACCCAATGCCCCTCTTCTAGACACACCCCTTAGCCCTACTAGTTAGTTTTCTAGGTCCATTTATTTATTTTATTTTATTTTACTTTGTTTTTTATTTGATGAAACTTTTTTTTTTATCCTTACTTTGTTTTAGTTTAGTTTACTAGACTGAAATCCTCTTTGTACAGCTGTCTTGTCATATCAAGATTGTGGAAGTTACACCAGTTATTAACGAAAAATGGGACTATCTCAAAGTGACCCTCCAATCCTGCTAATTGGAAACCTTCATGCTGCAGTGGATACTAGCCATCACTATGCCCACACCCGCTGTGTGTGTGTGTTTGTGTGTATGTTAGTAGTGAGTTCGCCGGCTCACGTGGATGACACTACATAGTAATTGAAAATTCATGGACTTCCTGAAAATAGTGCCATGATGTAACCGTGTCTCTTTTAACACAAATGTCTGCATTGGGTTTTTACGTTAAAGATGGTTATGTTCATCTGTTTACAAGATCAATAGTTTTCAAATAACACAGCGTATAAAAATATAGAGTGAAGTGTTGCAAGCCGTCACGCCTCTCATATCCCTCCGCTGTTTTTGTCCCCCTTTCAGGCTGTTTTGGTCTTTTCGCTGTTAGCAACGGAAAGAATCCGAGATAGCTGCAAACCCGATTTTGAGATAATAATTATATAACAAATTGACAAGAGGTGTAACACACATGTTGATTTCGGAAAAGTTACTAGAGCGTGTTGTCTTTTTTTAAATATTATTTTTTTCAGTTTTAATAGGAATTGTACAGGTCGCTAATTTAGCTAGCAACTGTTAGCCAGGCTAGCTGCTTAGCAAAGCATCCTCCTGAACAGGCACGTTGACTTTAGCCTGCTGGCTAAGCTAGGTCTTCGGATTGCCCAACGTTAGTGAGGTACCGCACACCGTCTCAGCGTCAAGAAATTGCGGCGTGAAACTGGTCTGTTAAAGACGCTGTCTTTTATGGGATCACCATGTCAATGAAGGCCGGTGGAAATCGCAGCAAGCCCGGCGGTGGTAGCACCGCTGGTGCCGCCGCCGCCTCCGGTGCCGGAGGAAGCGGCGGGGGAAGACAGAATCTGGGCAGGTATGTGAAATTAAAACGTTAACATAGCGAAGAAAAAACACAGCAAGGAGGGTTGGTTTGACACGTTTTCGATATTTGGCCATAGTCACTGCCAAACGGTAGCGGTTGTAAGAGATGACATTGCCGTTAAGTGGTCCAAAACTAGTGCGTGTTTGTGAACGTTGTGCGGGCCTTGCGACGTGTTGGTCAGCCAGTTGTGCAGTTCAGCTAGCGAGGCCTGCCTGTCTGCTTGGTCCAGTGCTGTTGCAACTTTCGACGTGACATTATCTTCTCTGGCACGTTAAATCAAACATGCCACCACGAGGTTGATTTTGCATAAATACATGTTCGGGTGGACATTTATCTTTCCTCACATGTGTGTAGTACTAGTGACGCTGCTTGCCAAGTTGCTGGTATCAGTTTACTCTAAGCTTGAAGCCAAGTCAGCTAGCGTTAATTAGCCAATTGACAGCCTGTGCTTGCATTTCAGTTTTGTAACCGTTGGCTAATGGGGGACACGCAACGGCATTTGTTGTCTTTTGGCTGCCATGTAGCTTGGTACGTTACCGCAACATTGCTGCAACGGGGTTGCCAGGAAATGGATATAAAGCGTGTGGGCGCTCAGAAGAAAGGGGCGGGTGTGGAAACGGGGGTGAGGTGGAGGAGGAGAAGGGGGAATTACAGACAGACTGGCTTTCAACCTTGACGTTGCCATTGCTGTTCGTGAGAAATAGTGTCCTTGAGGCATGACTTTCTCTGTACACGTCGTCCCAAGATGAAGATAAAGCACACTGTCAGTGCATGAACAGCATGCATGCTGTGATTTTTGGTGGTCAGGCTGCTGTTCACCGGTCACTAGGACAGCACTCCCCATTCATTGCGTAGGATTCATCGTGAAGATGCTATAAATGAATATTGGACCAGTTTATAACCATGCTCACAAAATCTGCACATTACAGCTCAAAATGGCATGGCTAAGTGTGTTTTAGAAAGCTTAGGGCTGATTTACTGCAACGGATATAATATAGGGGTTAGTGGCCATTGCTTACGTTGAATGGTTGGTTATGTGCCAGCTGCTGAACAAGGTGCATTTTAGGACATGCCTGGGAAAACTGTTAGCTGCTGAGTGTTTGGCTAGATTGCTTCACAAATATCATTATTATAAGCATAATGTTGTGGAGACACTGGGGAAATTTCAGAATTTACATTGCATATTCGAAATGTGATCTGCAAGAGCACTTCTGTTGATCTTAAATATAAAGTCAATGTCCACAATTAAAACAAATGATCAAGTAAGATGGCTGTGTTGATGGTTGTGGTGATGTCTCCACAGCTGGAATCGATAGTGATGGTAATAAATCTTATACTTGATAAAACCAAAGTGATTTCTGCATGTCTGCAGCTGCAAACATTTCACATGTGCTCTTCAGTCATAATCTCAGTAAAGCATCATTATAAGACCCTCATGTATTCTTAAACCTGGTTCTCTGTAGTTTGCTACAAGTGATTGTAGTATGCAGATACTTGCAGTATGCTGTGAAAGTATATTTTAGAAATGAGGTTAAGGTTAAAGCAAATTATATAGCTTGTATTGATTAACTTCAAGTGCAGTTCTGTATCATCTTAATCACTGCCTCTTATGATTTCTCTTAGTGAGTTGCAGATATCAGAGCATGTGCTAAGTCAAGTCTTTATTTATTTTGTTTTTTACAGTTGATGGTGAGTTTGACAACAATTTAATCAAAATGCGATTTTTTTTTTCTGTCCTTCAGGGGGAGACACAGTGGCAAAGGTCCAGCAGCAGTAAGTAACCTGTTATTTCTCATATACATTTGAGAAACAAAAATACCTTCAAGCTTGAGTATTTTAAAACACTTAAAAAACAAATAAAAAAAAAATACAGATTTTTGAACATAGTGGTGGTGTTTTTTTCCTCTTGAGGCATGTCATTGGTGGGCACCAGAATTTTTCTTATGCAGGAAAAACCCTCACAATGCTTTAACACTTATTTTTCTTGGTTTCCTGTTTTTAAAGCATTTTAACGCCAGAGAAAGCATAAATCCAGATATCGCCTTTTTAATTGCATTAAGAATGGAACAAGTGTATTGGTATTCCACAGTGATGAGACATTATTTGGCATCTTTTTTGTGCTCAAAATGGGAGCATCAAAATTAATTGTATCTTTTCTTTAGGTCATTTTCAATGGTGTATATGCAAATATGAGGATGGTCCATGTCTTGACTTCAGTGGTGGTACGTTTACTGTGTGCCTACCTTGTTCCTTTTTTTTCCTGTGTGTAATGATTATAAGAATATGCATAGTTGCAAAATTCCTTGGATGAAGCAGCCATGTGAATCATGCTTACTCTAAGTGAGTTAGTAAGAACATTATTTACTGCAGTCTGTTTTACCACATGCCGTTTCTTCAAATTTACACAGCACTAAACAAAGCCTGTTGTAGAGACAGCTGGTTGCATAAAAGGAAACCAGCGATTGATCAATCAATGGTTTGCCTTGCAGAAAAATGGGTTTCTGAACTTATATTTTTGAACATGTAAATTAAAATTTGTACTGAACGGCACATACCGTATATAACGACAAGCCTCTTTAATTGTAGGGGACCAAGTGTGAGCTTAAAGTGAAAAATGGAGCCATCTATGAGGGAGTATTTAAGACCTATGGCCCAGAGGTAAGGCTCATGCATAATGTGGTATTCTTTATTGTGCCAATATGGAGGGAAATCTGTTACTTTCTCACTAGCTGAATATGATTAGGCTTAAATGTGATGGAGTCTTGCTAACACTTGGTACTAGTTTCACCCCTAAGGTGGTTTAGAGCTGCATTGCTTTTTCTGATATGTGAGCATTTACCTTCCCTTTTAGGTTGAATTATTTCCCAAAAGTAATAATCATAAGTAAATTTGAGGTTTTCCTCTAATTCAGATCTATGCTAGTATGCTGATGCCAGGATTACACAAAGTAGTTTAATTGATAAGATCCGCTTTTATGTGATTTATTTGACTAATAGTTAAAGTAAGCCTGCTACAATTTTACAGATCTTTAATTCATAACCATACACCACATATCTTTCTTGTGGTGCTTAAAACAGATCTCTTGAGATTTCTCAGTATGTTTTAGTTTTAGGGTTTTTCTTGAGATTGTTTATAGCCGTTTTGTTTCTCTAGCTACTGTGGAGTATGATGGGCATGAAAGAGTGCATTGTCCCAGTCTCCTGTGTCCATAGTTTCTTGTGTCTTTTGCAGATATTTTTTTATTTTTTTTCCTCTGTGTTATAAATTATATTTTTCTCCTTCAGTGTGACCTGGTGTTGGATGCAGCCCACCGAAAGAGTACAGAACCGAGCACAGGGCCCAGGAAAGAAGATATTGTAGAGAGCATCATTTTCAAGGCTTCTGATGTCGTAGTTGTGAACTTCAAAGATGTGGACCTAAATTTTGCCAGGAAAGGTAGTGTGGTCATATTTTTATTTTTTGGCAAAGATTTTTTTAGTTATTGAAACTGGAGATGTTATCATGCGCATGTTGAAAACCTATGGACAATGCACAATGTTAACTGGGTGAGTTTGTCATACTGTTCATTTACACATACGAAAATATAAACGTATGTCAGTGAATTCCCATCTTTGCATACATACAATGTATTACCCTTCTCAGTCTTCTCTATCTTGATGTTGCAGAGGCTTTTCTGTGAGTTAAGTCTTGTGTGTCTGCTCAGAGTGGCCAGTCATTGAAGTCTAATTTGATCTATCGATTGGTCCAAAGGTTGCTCTAGTGCAACAAGGACACTCAATAAAGGCTGAAGGAGCCTGCTTCATGTAATTCATGTGCACCCATATGATTCTGCTTTGGACGATAATGGACTCTGCGGGAGAGTTTTGTTGTCTGAAAATATACAGGCGTGAAGGGTTTTGCTTCATGATTTGAAACTATGGCACTACAGTGATGCCACTTCACTTTAACAACTTGTGAAGTGAGTGAAATTTACACAGAAAGATAAAACGTCAAAAGTGCCAATGTTTGTCTGCTTGCCCCTTTATTTTATTTTTTAAAGAAATGCTCAATAAGTGATCAGTTGAAATCATGGGATGTGAGGAGGGCGCTAGACATGACTTGACCCAAGCTCAAATTGTTAGAATTGAGTACCTTTACAACTTATATCTAGGTGAACCATATCATAAATATGTCTGGTATGAATTTAACTGTTGGTGTGATCGCCAGTCATTTTATCTGTCAGTCATTCTTCTGACTATCTGTCATCTGTGTGTCTCTCCTTTCCAATGGTCTAGTCTCCTCAGACACAGGTAATCTATGGCTGTTTTCTCCTTTTGCACATCTTTGTATGCTTTTAAAAATATGTACTGTGCTCTTATATTAGACCTGTTAAATTAGATATTAAATTAAAAATGTAACTTTTACGAACATTTGGGCATGATGTTCTATTTATTTTTGTGCTATGTATTGTTACTGCATTTTGATTCCAGTATGATTCTCAAAGTTTTAGGATCACTTCTCTCATACACCCAAAAACTAAAAATTAGATATGTATTGCTGATCAGTGTTTCTTTATATTTTTACCACGTCTTCAGACTGCATGTTGCTTTCGGTGGAAGAATTATTCCCTCAAAATCATTCAAGCTGATTTTTGGAGTTTTTAAATATTATCCAGTTTTAACTTTTGATACAGCCTATGTGATACATTTGGGTAATTTTTAATACTAATATAAACTCTATTTTTGTTAATAAGGTTACAAAGTGCTTTGTATTTAAAAAAAAAAAAAAAAAAAAAAAAAAAAAAAAAAAATCACAGAAATTGTAAAAACTAGAGAAAATAGGATGGAGGGAAATAAACAACAAGCAGTAGCAACGATGAAGCAGTGGCTTGTATAAGAAGAAGGTAATGTGTATTGCTTTTGTTTAGTTTATCTTTTATAGGATTTTTCCTAAACATCAGTTTTTTTTTTTGTTTTTTTTTTTAAACCTTTCTTGGCCTTGCTCGAGTCATGCCACACTTAAATGGTAGATTATCAGCAACATTAATGTGATTCCATTGAAAGCAACTGATTCAAAAGTCATATTGGGCTCTCTTACATCATTTGTTTTCTGAGCATTGTTTTCAAAAGGTTATTAGGAGAAGTTTAATTTTGTTTGGCACTGAAATGCTTTGAGGTCATGTAATTAACTGCAGTCTAAATGCATGTTTGCTTACCTCTCACTATTCGCACATTTGATTTTAAAATTTTTCTTACTTTGTATAATTCCTTTGGTGGACAGTGTGCACAAAGCATGCCAGCAAACAATGGAAATATAAACCAGGCCTATTGGCCCAACTGCCCGTATGGTGTCAGTCTAATGTTTCTGAACTTGCTCTGTGCCTGAAACGCTTAAATGCCTTTTGTATTGTGAGATGAGTTATGATGTGTGAGATAAGCAACTCCAGGTGGCTGGTATGCTTTGAGCACATAGTTCACTGGTGCCAGATCTGCAAATGTGAGAGCAGACTTGGGCTAACATGAGATTAGAATTTCAATTCAGTTATAATTGGGGGTTTTCTTTGAGCAGATCTGTCCGTTTATGACTTTGTTGAGTCAATGTATTCCATACACTTACATAAAAATAATGAACATCCTGAAACCGCAATTAGCCCAAAGTAAATTTTTTAATTAATGTGCTCCCTTTCAAGATGTTGCTATGGTGATTCTTAATAAATAGGGTGCAAGCATTGTAGACACTCCTCGTAGCTGGATTTAATTTCTGATAAAAGTTAGCCATCTGAAAATACTGTAGCACCTAGAGACATTATGCTACATACTGTGACAGTGATTCAGGACTCTCCCTTTATTCACAAGTCTTGCTCACACTTCCAGACTCACCAATGCCGGCTCAAGAAAATGGCTTTTTTTTGTAAAGGAACCCCCCCCCCCCCAAAAAAAAAAAAAAAAAATCCTGTTGAACCTGTGTTTGGATGTAACTCGGTGTGTCTTTCTGAACCGTCAAACTCTCCATATAGACGTTTGCTGTAAGAACTCTCTCAGAGGCTCTTGAAGCATGATGAGCACTTTGTTTTCTAAGCAGTGAGAGTGGAGCCTGCTTGCGTGCGTGCGTGCGTGTGTGTGGTATCATGCAGTGTATATAAATATATACATTCTTTTCTTCATGTTTCAGACAACTTCACAGATGCAGCAGTGACTGGCCGGATCAATGGCGAGCATAAAGAGAAAGATCTTGAGCCCTGGGATGGAGGAGAGACCCACAACTCTGATAGCCTCGAGTCTCTGGATACTGATGTGGTGAGAAAAGTATCAGACACCAGAAACAGGCTGGTGCTAAACTTGCTATATATTCAACCGAAACAAAGAGTTTGTTTCATGTGATCCAGAGCATTTAAATTTGTTCACATGCTGATTGTCAAATTCTGTCTCTGCTACTGTTTTCACATCAGTCTAATGGGTGGGATCCCAATGACATGTTCAAGTACAATGAGGAGAAATATGGAGTCTTGTCCACATATGACAGCAGCCTGTCCACATATACGTAAGCTTCTTCACGTTCTCCATGTATTTGTTTGTATACTTGTCATACTAGATATGTTTAATTTTGAATCTCTGACAGTAAACAAACGTTCACTCTTTAATCTGGTTTTATTATAAAATTAAAGACTTAGAACCATGCTGTCCCATGTTACTCCTTGTCTAACCTGAATTTATTTCCCAGGGTACCTTTAGAGAGGGACAACTCAGAAGAGTTCTTGAAGAGGGAGGCGCGTGCTGCCCAGCTGGCAGAGGAGATCGAGGCTAGTGCCACGTACAAGGCCCGCGTTGCTCTGGAGAATGATGAACGGACTGACGAGGAGAAATTCACTGCTGTTGTGCGAGGGGAAAGGGAGACTCACACACTTGGCAGGTGGTGCCAGGATATGAGTTTTTACAAAAATACTACTTGTTTCTGTGAATATGTTTTGTGTACACTTTGCAATTATGTAAATGTAATTGTGTTCGTAAACAGCGGGTTCATATTTGAACGATTTTCAATTTTCATTGCCTGTTGATACATTCTGTGGAGTTGTTAGAACTCGCATTATTCACAATTTATTGTTATAAGAATTTAAGAGGAGCTGGAAAAGGATACTGCAGAGATTTGCATACAATCATCTGTGTTGTAGCTGTGTGCTGTCACCAGGGGGCACTGAAATAAAATTGTTGCTTTAGTTTATGCTTCTCTTGCTCATTTGGCTTTGCACTGGCAGTGAAGAACACAAAGTCATAATACACAAAGAACTTCTAAACTGAGTGTTAAAAATTGTGAACAGGGCCTACTACTACTGCTGTTAGTGCCTTTTTAAAAAAAAATCTTTGGAGTTTGTTTTCTGTCGGTTTTTTTCTAATGCTTCTTGTGCTGCATGTAGAACTCTATTGCCCCTTTTCCTGTTCTTTGGGAGGAATATTTAAGCCTACTAGACAAGTAGACAGCAAATGTTCCTATAACAAATACTTCCTATAACTGGTAATTAAAATGAAAAAATAAGCTCATTTTAGCTAATGACCACTTACTGGAATGGAATAAAGTATAAAATTAATTGCTCATCTTTATTATTGCCTTGTGTATATGTTTAGCTGAGTTAAGTCTGTTTGTATGTTTGTAGAGAGAACAAGTACATTCCTCCTGGTCAGAGAAACAGGGAGGCAATGTCATGGGGGCCAGGGCGTCAGAATTCACCTCGTCTTGGTCAGAGCTCAGCTGGACCCCCCACTCCTCGACCAGGACCCCACGACTACAGTCCCAGCTCTGGATCCGACCAGAGGGTGGTTAATGGAGGTATATTTAATATGTCACCTACAAATCTGCTGTTACTTGCTGCAAATCAAACACAGTATTTGTGAGAGTAAAGGAGTGGATGAGTGAGTCACTGTTGTGGTCAAACCACGACTCGAAATAAGTTCTTTTGCAGTGGCAAAGTGTTTGGGTTATTCTTGTGTTATCTTGTTAGTTTATTTTTATTTAAGCCATTTTATTCCTGTTTCCGCATCCCTTGTCATTTTTTAAAAAAAATTAAATTTCTCTCTTCTTTCTGTCCCCACTATACCTTTTTTTCCCCTGCACTATAGCTTGTGTCATCCTTGATCATTTGTCCTTGCCTCTTTTAGGTTCATCCCATTGGCCCTCACCCTGTCCATCTCCTTCCTCCCGTCCCCCTTCTCGTTACCAGTCCGGTCCCTCCTCCCTGCCTCATCGGGCAACCACGCCCACCAGGCCACCTTCCAGGCCCCCCTCTCGACCTTCCAGACCTTCCTCTCATTCATCCCACCTCTCTTATCCCTCCTCTTCATCCTCCTTTTCCCACCATGGGCCCACATCGCCAGCCTCCGCTCTGGCCAAACGCATGTCTTCAGAAGGTACCCACATCTCTGTGGAGTAGACCTGGGCAAAAAACACAAGTTGAAGGTGGAGGGATTTAAGTCACAAAGAAATGTGAAATATTTCAAAGTTGATGGCGATCAGTTTTATTTGAAAAATAAGTTTGCCCAGGTCTAGTGTGGAACAGCAGAAATAGGAGAAATTGCTTGGTCAGACTGAGTTGGGATCAGATTTGAAAAACTCTGATTCTCTGTCAGTACATCAGGCAGTTTCACCTTGGCATGTGGGTGCACCAATGTGTGCCATGCTTTGGGTGTGGTAACACTTAAGGCACCAATTTATCAACTTTTCTGGTAGATCATTCAAAAGAAGGTGCACGATGATATTCTAATTTAAAAAAAAAAAAAAAAAAAAGGCTTGATGTTTGAGCCATGATGAGTGGTTGTAATACCAGTTAAGTTTCACATGCAGTTTTTAAAAGTCTTCTCTGTATTCCACTCCATTGGGATACAAACTGTTGACCAGAAATGTGATCTGTCAATTTCCAGAGTCCCTCGGAAAAAAAAGCCCCCAAAAAACTGGTAGTGAGGCTTAATCTCTTGACGTTAATTATTTTTACTTGGATAGAAAAATTGTTAATTAGTGTTTGGCCTCTCATTATTTTTTAATATGCTGTTACTGTAGGCCACTGTTCATCTCACTTTTTGGCCTTTGCTTTCCCATTTCTCATCTCTCACTTTGCTTGGTTGTGATGTGGTGTTTGATCACTTTACAGGATCATCTGTAATTTCTCCACTAGCATGCATGCAAAAAATAACCTTACTGTTTGGTGTGATATTTATCAGCATGTAGACTTGAGTTTTTAAAAGTTTTTGTGAGGCACTGGTGAGTTAAAAAAAAAAAAAAAAAAAAAAAAAATTTAACAGAGGGATGCTAGGAAACACGTTTACTTTGCTGTCACTGTGTGTTTACCAGCTTCTATCCATTTGCCTGTCTTTATACATCTCCAGGTCCACCAAGGATGTCTCCAAAATCTCAGCGGACGCCTCGTGCTCACAGAGTGCCACCCTGTCGGACCAGTGGAGTACCCCAAGGAGTGGACTTAATTTCCCACAATCCCCCTGGAGAGTCCACAGTGACTCCACAAACCAGGAGTAGCTCTTCCTCTGGAGGGACATGGTCCTCAGTGGTTAGCGGAGGTAGACTATTAATCTGAATAGTTTGTACCCCTTAGCCATAAAAGGCTGATGGGATATTGTTGTCACCCTGCTGGACGGGCAGGTAGTGTGGACACCAAAGCTTGTAAATGCAATGTAACTGAGAACAAGGCAACATAGGATCTTTAAATGCATCCCAATGGTGAACCTACTAGTCCAGTATTTTTCTCCCTTTGCAGAGATTTTAGTTTAATGCCACTGGAGGGCATATTTCAAAGGACCTGTCATTGTTCGTTATTTAACCTGAATGTGTTGTGAACACCAAATTCTTCTCCCCTCCTCAGCTCACAGACCTCGCTCCCCCCGACAGAATAGTATGGGTGGAGCTTCCCCTGGCTCCTCTTCCCTCCCATCACCTCAGACAGGTACAGCTCCTGTGGAAACTGTTACTACTCCAACATCAGCTTCCTCTCCTACTGCAGCTAGCCCTGCCCCCAGCATAGTCACTTCTTCATCAGGAGATGGTAAGCTGAAGTTTAACAAAGGATTTTTACTGAGTATGAATAGTGATATGAAAACACATGTCTGTTGGTTTTTATAATGTATAAATAAGTGCTACAATCACAAAAAGCTATCGTTAAATCATTTTGATGGGAGTAAGTAAACTTTCTTTTTTGTTTGTTTAGCAAAAGAATGTCGTGCCCAGGAGACTAGACAAACATCTCCTACAAACAAGGAGAACATCAAGCCTTTGGAAAGTTCACCTAGTTTTACAAGACAAGTTTGTAAAGGTTGGTAAACACTAGAAATTTGCATTAACTTTTTAACCTCAGAATGTTGAGAAGCAATACAATTTTAAACATGAGTACGAGGGTTTCTCATCTGTTCCTTTCTTTAGTAGTCGTAATGTAACAATGTCTTTTAAAAATTGATATTTCCAGAATCTGCATTTATTTCTCTCCATTCACCTTGCAGGACCGCCTTCTATACCATCAGACCACAGAAAACAAATAGATAATTTAAAGAAATTTAGTGTAGATTTTAGGGTAAGTACCTCTTGAATTTATATGACATACAAATTGCTAAGATATGACTGATCTCATCTCATGTTTGTGAGGCTTCAGCAGAGGTTGTGCCCCTCTTCCACTCATCTTTCCTCTGTCCCTCTGCCAGTTGCAGTCTAGTTCCAACCCAGACCCTCCCTGTGAACCAGTGGTGACCAAGTCTGCTAGAGACCCTGCAGACAAACCTAAAGATCTTCCCCTGGACAAAGCCTCCACAGTGGGGAGGGAGGCCACTGAAGATGGTGTTGTAGTAATTGCTGCTGGCACACCTAGTGGTACCCATGCTCCACCGACTACCACCACAAGCACCAGTAAGCCTGGCAGCCCTGCTGCAATGTCTCAGTCTCCCTCTGCTACTGACCAGAAGAGGCCAGGGCTTGATGTGACGTCACAGGGAGTTCAGACGACGGCCACCTCAACGTTCAGCGGACCCAAGCATGAAGAGAAGGAGGAGAAAAAAGAAGCAGTGCAGGAGTGAGTGAACAGGAGACCCATTCCACGAGAAAACCAAAAATGACTTTATTGCATTTTGTGTGGTCTGTAGTCAGTTTACTATAATGCACAGTAGGGATTTATTACTGTCCAAAACCAACAACAAATTATTTAATGATAGATATTGATTAATTTAAAGAAACACAATTTAATCAAGTTTAAGTAGCTTGAGAAACAAATTCTTCCTTTTCATTCCTTTTCTCTATTTGTTCTCTCTCTGCAGTCAAGTGAGAAAATCAACCCTGAACCCAAATGCTAATGAGTTCAAACCCAGGTTTAATACACAGGTAAGTTATAACCCGCTTCTGCCAAGCTTAAAACATTTGGAAACCAAAAACTGGGTCTGGTATTTAATTTATTTATGTCTCTATATGCTTTTGTTTTTCTTTGCATTTTCCCTCAGCCCAAACCAGCCAACACCCCAACGCCCCCCCGGCCTCAAGGCCAGCCCAGCCCCTCCATCGTGGTCCAGCAACCTCCAACTGTGTATGGCCAGACAGTCTGCTTCCCCCAGATGTATCCGCTGACGCCAGTCAGCCCTGGAGTTCAGGTGAGATACACACCTGCATACTGAAATGTACATTATGGAGATATTCATTTTTATTCAGTGCAACTCACCCAGAGCACCACACTGTGTTGGTATGAAATGCAGGGTTCATTCAGACCAACCCCTAACAACAGTGACTAACATGTCTGTCTATGTTTGTCCTCACGTGGTAATTTTCTTTCCTTTTCTTTGATTCATGCCTGCCATCATTATTTTCTCAGTGTATTTTATGTTTTTAAGGAAAAAGCTCACATTTGTTGTCATTTGTTCCATTGTAAACTTTTTCCCTCCATGTAGCAGAAGAAGCATTAGGGGGGGAAAAAAGGTCCCCCTCCCCATGACATGTTGTTCCCTGTCTTCTTTTGAGAAGGTGTTAGTTACATGGTTTTCTTACAGAATGAACTGAGAAATGTTTAGGTGATTATCTGCATAACAAGCTTAGAAATGTTTAGTCAAAGCATTTTTTAGAAGTTTAGTATAGATATAATTTTGATGTTGCATATATGTAGCTGTGATCAATACATTTCTTATGTTGCTTTAAGAAAAACTTGGTGATCCAACATCAGACACGTGCAAACGATAACAACTAAAAAGTGGTTCTTCTTCCCTTTTCTCCCCCTCCTCCTCCTCCTCCCCCCTCTCTCTCTCGCTCCATTAGAAAAGCATAATATGGAAGGTTTGTGAATTTTTCTAAGATTTCTATTTTTAAAAACTTTTTTTGTATTATTTTTATTTTATTTTTTAAGCCCAATAAGTACTGGGATGTTTTGCTTGCTTGTTGAATTAATATCATCAGATGTTGGTTTGCCAACTTCTTATTGCAATTCTTCAGATGGACTTAAAACTGTGCTCATTTCCCTTTGTTCCATCTGTTTTCCAAACAAATGGCTGCAAGCTAAAATGAGTTTAAGCTAGCTTGTTTTTGCTGAAGGGGTGTTTGTAACACAAATGCATGGTGGACAATGTTAATGAGTTCAGGAACTGAAAAAACAGTATTATGAATGCTGTAAAAACACCTTTTTGGCTCATGATAGTCAGGTGTAGAAAGTGCATGTGGCCCCAGGTAAGCGATGACTCCCACAAGCTCTTACATTCTAGTAAGCTGTTTGTGTTAGACAACTGCAGCCAGATTGTTATTAAGGGTCCCAGACAAATG
This sequence comes from Perissodus microlepis, assembly GCF_051167445.1. Lineage (NCBI taxonomy): Eukaryota > Metazoa > Chordata > Actinopteri > Cichliformes > Cichlidae > Perissodus > Perissodus microlepis. The sequence goes on from NC_140472.1 coordinate 24,675,161, forward strand.
AGCATAGATGCACCCATGTTTATCCTCAGACTGTCTGTTTTATAATCTTGTTGGAAATCTCACAGAAAATTGAGTATAAACATGTTTTTTATTTTTCCCTACCTTTCCTCGTTCCTCACCTCTCTCCAGTCTCCCATGTACCAGGTTCAGATGCCTATGACAGTGAGCCAATCTAAACCCTACAGACCAGGTAAAGGTGAGAATAACCACCGCTTTCTTTCTCTCATTTCCCTCCCACATAATCTTTTTCTCAACTTGGTGAACAATATTTACAAACCATGTGAATACATAAATATTTTTAATCAGCTATTTGGACAGTATGTGATAATAAAAGGCTTGTTTTCAGAGTCAGCCCAAACATTGTTTACAAAGTGGCATTGTTGTGGCATTTTTTGCAAAACGGTTGAATTAAAATGTCTTGTTGGTGGAGTAAATAAATTCCTAATGGGGTAAAAAACAAAGAGAGGGCTTCCTGCAGAAGCACACCACGCAGGAGCCTGCAATCTGAAATATTACCAGTCACTCAATATCACGATGAGGAGCTGAGAATAATGAAGGCTGAAAATAATTCCCCAGGCTTACATGAAGTGTGATGGATTGGTTGATTAATCACGTTGATTATTCATGTGGGGGATTGAGCTGCTTTGCCCACACAAAATCAAACGTGCAACAACAGCAATCACTATACAATCATTTAAAGAATGTTGCATATTCTTCTCACTACGCGGGACACCAAAAACCACTGATGCTGTATATGTTGTTTTACCGCACATGCTTACCGACCTGCAATTATTACGCAAGTACAGAGATGCTGTTGTGCAAGTATTTTTGTAGTTTGCTTTTACAAGAGAGAGGCTTCAGGATTTTGTTTTTAATTTCTGATCTGGCCAATCTTTATTATCTTTCAGTAAGTTTAAATATGGCTCATAATATGATCAGTTGCTTGTGTTTTTTCTTTCTTCTCCCCCTCACATATAGACTTTACTAGTGTCTTTCATAGCCAACGGCACTTCTCTCTCACCAAGCCTCTAGAGTTGGTATATATATGTGTGATATGTGATGGTGAACTTATTCTCCATCTTGCCCATCTCTTAACATAAATTTCTAGTACCCAACATGCCCCAGCAGAGGTCAGACCAGCACCATCCGCCAGGCACACCCACCATGATGCACCCAGCCACAGCAGCAGGGCCACCGATTGTAGCACCGAGCCCGGCTTACTCAGCGCAGTACTTCACCTGCAGCCCACAGCAGTTCACCAGTCAGCCGCTCGTCCAGCAGATGCCTCACTACCAATCACAGGTATGATTTACTCTGGCACCAGCAGTATCACAACTATACAGCCTTTAGCAGCTCATTGAGCAAGGATAGATTGAACAGGCTCGTCTATTAAGACTCGTATGTAACCATTAAAGTTTCTCTGGTACCATCAATTAGAACTGGCAGTTTTTATCTCCCGCAGCTGTTCACTTGTCGGTGATTTGGCTGACAGATGCTGGTGGTCTTTAGCAGTTTGATGGGGTGCCAATGTCATGCCAGTTTTTTTTTTTTTGTTTGTTTTTTTTTATCACCTCTGATTTATTGAGCTCAAAGTGTACTTCTGCTTCTTATACCTGAAGAGTTACTACCTGTTTGCTACAGGCTGTCATAGGAAAAACTGCAGCTTTTACTGCAGTGACTTAAAAAATCCTGGAAAATCCTCAGTAATACAAACAGCTAGGCTCAAGCACTTTTTGGAGCAGAGCCTACTCAAAGCACACATTTATATTTTTTATGTTGATTACTAATGAATAGTAGATGGTATTGACAAAAAGATATCTGAGGCTTGATGCCAATACCACAATGACTGTTAAGTTGTGAAATGTAAAATAGGTAAATAAATGTAAGAAAATAAGTTAAACCTCATGAATGTTGCATTTTGCTTTAACACAGTCATGAAAGGATTTGGCCTCTTAAATACATAATTCTTTAAGGAAGCATTTTTCAGGACATATCGAACACACATCGTACGCACATAATCATTGATGCCCCAAAAATAATGAACCTTATGTCACTTTGATCGTCAGTGCCAATTAAATTGAGTGAAGATGGCCAGCTTTGGGATGAGACAGACAAACATGATCTCACACACAGGCTCTTTAAATGACAGCTTGTGAGAATGTTTTATGCAACCTATGAACACAGAATGCATTACTGTAGATTTTATCAGACCACAGTTCATGTGATATGCCAGAACCACAGAGTGAGACCATAGAAGCCATTTTTTTTCTCTTTCAGTTTCATCACAGCGCTTACAAATTGAGCTGGTGTTAAGAAATGCAAGTCTGCTAACTAATGATTACAAAAAAGTATAAACCAAGAAAGAAATAAGCTTCCTTTCTCTGAACAGATGCATCAGAAGCACAAAAAAGTGTTTATGTCCATATTTCATGTGCAGCCTTTGAACAAATGTTGGCTCTCTAAATTGGCACTCAGTTACCAAAACTGTGACGGCAGGAGTTGATAGAGGGTTTCCTCAGTTTTTTGGCTTCCTTTTTGCCTCTTTCAGGCACAGCATGTGTTCAGTCCAGTGATGCAGGGCAGTGCCAGGATGATGGCGCCTCCCACGCATGGCCAGCCCAGTCTCGTCTCTTCCTCTACTACACAGTACCCAGAGCAGACACACACCATGTATGGTACGTGTGCGGCCAATGCACGGGGTGTGATTTCTAATGCTTTTCACTATTACTAACGCTGACTGCTGTTTCAGTGTCTCCAGGGCCAATGCCTCAGCAGTACCCCCACCCTAGTGCCACCTTGCACCCTCACCCGCAGCACCCTCAGCCCTCTGCCACGCCTACAGGCCAGGCACAGCAGGGTGGACCACAACATGGAGGCCCTCCTAGCCATCCAGCTGCCAGCCCAGTCCAGCACCCACAGCACCCGCAGGCAGCAGCAGGTGAGTGCCCTAAGGTTGGCGGTAGTAATTACCCCCTCCCCCCATGGAGCTGAATTTTTTCAAGTGGAGCATTATGGTAATGTATACATGTGTTTATGATTTTTGTTGTAGCAGCAGCAGCAGCAGCCCAGGCCCTCCACCTGGCTAACCAGCCTCCACAGCAGCAGATGTATTCGGCCTTGGCACCCACGCCACCTTCGATGACCCCAGGGCCAAACCCTCAGTCCCCACAGGCATCCTTCCCTTCTGCTCAGCAGGCTGTGTATATCCACCCACAGCAGGTCCAGCATGGCTACAACCCCAACCACATGGCGCATGTGCAGCAGGTAGGTCACAGCCTGCTGTGAACGTGCTCAACAGCGACCACAGTGGCTCAAGCCAGGCAATCAGATTGGCAGTGTTTCCTGTGCTGGACTTAACTGTGGGTGTGAGAAAGGTCTGGGATCCATTCCAGTAGGTGTTTGAGTTTATGAATGGGTCATATTTGGCTTTTGTTAATCCCTTTAAATGAGGTAGACATTTTGTTGGCAGTATGATCAAGTTGGGACGTAGCGCTGTCATTCTCACGGTACGCTGTGGGGTACAGAGGAAAAGAAACATTATTTCCTGATAAGAAGACAACCTAACCACGCAATTCAGAGATATTCTTGGATACCCATAGCAGTTTGGCCCCATTGAGTCTATGAAGGAATTCTTTAAATAGACCTATTGAGAGTTCCCTTGTTGTGTGTCATATATAGGCTATAGAGTTAATCACAGAGAAGGCTCACAATAAACCTGCCCAAAGTTTCAAATGATGACTTCAGTGTTTGTGCACGACTTAAGTTACTAAGTGATCAGTTTCAGTCTTTTCTACTCTCATATGTATGAAGTCAGTGAGAGTGGATGGCCTTAATATGATCATTTCAGACATGCAGCTCTGGCTTAGAGCAGCTGCTGTTCAAATAATCTGTTTATGAGGGGCAGCCAATCAGAAGGAAACTGGTTAAGGAGATAAAGCAGATTGCTTCAGAGGGAGGATGACTAATAGCTGACAGTTTTGTTTTTTTTGGGGGGGGGGGGGGGTTTCCCCCTAGATACATGAAACAAATGGGTTTCCCTAGCATTGTTACATTATGTGTAGTTATTTACCTGTTTGTGCTCTGCTCAGAATTGCACACCAGAGGCCACTCTGCAATCTGTCTGGCTGAAGAGTGTTTCACACATCAACTTTACTTCATCTGTTGGCCATTATAAATGCAGATACCAATAGACTGCCAATTAGCTAATATTGCCATTCTGATACATCATTCTGTCTCTACTGAGGGCCTCCACCAAGGCCAAATATCAGATATGGATATTTTTAACTGTAAATTGTATGATGCTACTCGAGTGGAGTAGCTTTCCAAAGCCCTAGAATTGTGATTGGCAGGATTTCATACCCCTGCATCCGTTTCAGATTTTGTCTGGGCATGTATGATAACCCACAGTACAAGTCTTAAAAGCAAGACTTTCAAGGTAATCATTGTGCTATTGTCCTGTCCTCTGTTGTCCTGGCTCTTCCTTCCTCGTACGTTAAGGGGACTTTTATGTGTGAAGGGTCGACCACAGTGAAAGTGCTCTTTTATTTTCCGTTTGTTCTACAGGTGTTAAAGTACTCGCACAGTTTCATTTTACAGTTTTCGTTGCACATGGAAAACAAACGTTGCCGTTTCCAAGTCAAACTTGAAAAGTAAACTGTAACCTCGTGTTATTGTCTTAGCTGAAGTCACATGCTGTATGTGTGTTTGTCTCTGAGCCCCACCTTTATGTAAACAGGCTGCTGAAGAAGACAGAAAAAAAACCCATTCAGAATCATGCGGTTTCTGTTCAGAGCTGCTGCTCCTGTCGGTAACAGACAGGCGGAGCCGTGAAACGCTGTGTCACTGAAACTCATCTGACTCATCGTTTTACCCAGTCTGGCTTTTGTCCTTCTGTTGGTCTCTCACTGTCACACTTTTGTTCTCACTCTGGCACACTCACTTACACTTGTGCGCTTTCTCTCACTCCCAGGCCCATATGCAGTCTGGTATTGTGCCATCCCACCACCCGGCACCCACCCACCCCCCAATGATGCTCATGGCTACCCAGGGTCCTCCAGCTGGTCCACAGCCACCTATGCCCCAGACTGCCCTTAACCCCATCCCTGTTTCCTCAACCACACATTTCTCCTACCTGGCACATCCACAAGGTATTTTTTTATTATTTTCCTTCCTCTATAAAGAGACTGTGTTGTTTTCCTTCTCTAATGTTCTTTTACATTACTAGCTCCTCTTTACACCTTTGTGCAAACTGAGGCAATAAGTGAGTACTCTTCATGGCAATGGTTGAAATATTTAGACTTCAATTTTTTTGCAAGGGGGTGAGTGTCATTAATAGATATAATGGCGGTTAGCTGGGGCAATCACACAGAATTTTATTTTTTTAATTCTTTGGACAGTTATTATCCCTCAGCCATGAAAGTCTAATGAGGTTCTGTCGTCACTCCCTGTGCAGGCAGGGGGAGGCGTGGACACCCAAGTGTCGGTGCCATGGAGAACAGCAATGTAATCGGTCATGTTCATGGACACAAATTGTGTTTTTTCTGGGGTTTTTTTACAGTCAGCTCAAAATAATGAATTTTAATAGGAAGTAAGAGTTCTGTGTGGCGACTCCCGCGAACACAGAGGCCAAGAAAAGGTAGCTTTGAAAGAAGTGGCAGCTGCTGTATTTGACCCAAGTCATAAACTTGGCATGTAAAATTTGTCCTGTGTAGGAATTGATTCAGATGAGAATTTATCCCCTGGGAAATAAAGCAATAAATAAAAGTTGTGCACATGTTACACCTTTCATCTGATTCAGTTAAAAATGACCATAAAGAGGTGATTTTTGTATTATTCCCAGCAGGCAAATATGTGCGTGGACACTGCTGACACATAGGTCAGCAGTCACTGGTCAGAAGATTTTAACATATTGTCATATTCTTTGGGACAAAGTAACAAGTGTCAAGTCAGTACAAGAAACACATTTCACCCCTGAGTCATAAAAGGCTAAAGATGTAAAGGTGGTAAAGGTGCATCCACTGGGAGACTGAGGGGCCACCACTAACCAGCTCTGAGCTAACTGCATTTAAACACTGGTCAAAGGTGAACTGGTGACTTTAAGATTGTTTTGTAAGGAAAACATGTGTTCTCTATTCGATACACACAATAAGAGCCATGCAGATGGTCGAGTCATACTGTGGGCTTTGCAGAACCATCAGTTATTTAAAGATAGGTCTTTAAAAAGATTCAGCTTGGGACACATGATCAGATAGGGTGAGATTTTTAGTAATGGTAATTTCAGAAGAAACACACTTATTTTATTTTTTTTGTCAGATATTTAATTCTCCTCAGGTTAAACCAGGGAAAACTCCGTCTTTAGGTGCAGATTTAGATGATTGGAGGAGAATTACTGGTTTGTTATTTGAGTGTAATTAAAACAATAGTTTGTATTTTGTAAAGCTGTCTAACGTGTTACAAAGAAACTTTCTGTCATCCCTGCAGTGCAACCTCATCATCAGCAGCAGCTGTAGATGGAGTGCGTCAGCGAGCTGAGGGACCCGCTCTGCGCCGCGCTTCTCAACCAGAGCCTTCATAACCAGGCGATGAAGAGGATGAGAGAGCCCACCCTCTCCTCTCTTCCCTCATCCTCACCAGACATGCTTCACATCAGCTTTTCTCTTCCCTCCCTCCTCCCTCCCTCCCTGACCAGGCAATAAGAGAATGTTAACAGGTTGATGCAGTGACATGTTTTAACGAGCTAGAGTTTTAACAGACAAGACTGCTCCTATTCAGCCCCCCCCACACACAAGCACACACGCATACACATACAGATCTGCAAACACAGATAGTTATACCTACATCTACACACACTTTCAGGGGTCCCAAATTGCAACTTAAGTCAGCTTGCCAAGTAAGAAGTGAAAGAGAGTAAACAATCAGCGAGTGTGAAGAAGAAAATTCAACTGGAACTCGTAATTTTTGTCCGCACCTTGTTATGAAAAGAATCTTCCAACCTTTAGACAGTATTAATCCTACTGTTTATTGCTGCTGCTATGTGCTGCATTTGTTTCCAGACTACACGACACGTTTCTAACCAAACTAAAAACGAAACATGACGAGAAACTTTCTGTGAAATAAACTCATGTTGGCAGCCGAGAGGACAGGAGAAAGTGTTATTTATGAAATTATAACGGCTGAGGTGATCAGATCCCACTTCTCACCCGACCCTTATGTAACTTTTAAGTTAAAACTTTTACTTTGTAGATAATATAAATAATTTAAAAAATGAGCAAAAAAATTTAAAAACAATAAAAAAGTTTTAAAAACTGAACTGCTTCTTGTGGTTGGCTTGTACTGTTGGTGTGTCGTTACTGTGAACGTGCACTCTTGTGTTCTAGCTTTTTACAGTGGCTTGCAAAAGTATTTGGCCCCCTTGAACTTTTCCACATTTTGTCACATTACAGCCACAAACATGAATCAATTTTATTGGAATTCCACGTGAAAGACCAATACAAAGTGGTTTACACGTGAGAAGTGGAACGGAAATCATACATGATTCCAAACATTTTTTACACATAAATAACTGCAAAGTGGGGTGTGCGTAATTATTCAGCCCCCTTCGGTCTGAGTGCAGTCAGTTGCCCATAGACATTGCCTGATGAGTGCTAATGACTAAATAGAGTGCACCTGTGTGTAATCTAATGTCAGTACAAATACAGCTGCTCTGTGACGGCCTCAGAGGTTGTCTAAGAGAATATTGGGAGCAACAACACCATGAAGTCCAAAGAACACACCAGACAGGTCAGGAATAAAGTTATTGAGAAATTTAAAGCAGGCTTAGGCTACAAAAAGATTTCCCAAGCCTTGAAAATCCCACGGAGCACTGTTCAAGAGATTATTCAGAAATGGAAGGAGTATGGCACAACTGTAAACCTACCAAGACAAGGCCGTCCACCTAAACTCACAGGCTGAACAAGGAGAGCGCTGATCAGAAATGCAGCCAAGAGGTCCATGGTGACTCTGGACGAGCTGCAGAGATCTACAGCTCAGGTGGGGGAATCTGTCCATAGGACAACTATTAGTCGTGCACTGCACAAAGTTGGCCTTTATGGAAGAGTGGCAAGAAGAAAGCCATTGTTAACAGAAAACCATAAGAAGTCCCGTTTACAGTTTGCCACAAGCCATGTGGGGGACACAGCAAACATGTGGAAGAAGGTGCTCTGGTCAGATGAGACCAAAATGGAACTTTTTGGCCAAAGTGCAAAACGCTATGTGTGGCGGAAAACTAACACTGCACATCACTCTGAACACACCATCCCCACTGTCAAATATGGTGGTGGCAGCATCATGCTCTGGGGGTGCTTCTCTTCAGCAGGGACAGGGAAGCTGGTCAGAGTTGATGGGAAGATGGATGGAGCCAAATACAGGGCAATCTTGGAAGAAAACCTCTTGGAGTCTGCAAAAGACTTGAGACTGGGGCGGAGGTTCACCTTCCAGCAGGACAACGACCCTAAACATAAAGCCAGGGCAACAATGGAGTGGTTTAAAACAAAACATATCCATGTGTTATAATGGCCCAGTCAAAGTCCAGATCTAAATCCAATCGAGAATCTGTGGCAAGATCTGAAAACTGCTGTTCACAAATGCTGTCCATCTAATCTGATTGAGCTGGAGCTGTTTTGTAGAATCTCTACATGTGCAAAGCTGGTAGAGACATACCCTAAAAGACTGGCAGCTGTAATTGCAGCAAAAGGTGGTTCTACAAAGTATTGACTCAGGGGGCTGAATAATTACGCACACCCCACTTTTCAGTTATTTATTTGTAAAAAATGTTTGGAATCATGTATGATTTTCGTTCCACTTCTCACGTGTACACCACTTTGTGTTGGTCTTTCACGTGGAATTCCAATAAAATTGATTCATGTTTGTGGCTGTAATGTGACAAAATGTGGAAAAGTTCAAGGGGGCCGAATACTTTTGCAAGCCACTGTATCTCTGAACGCTAACTGTATTTATTCAGTCTCAAGAACGCTGACAACACAACATGGCAAGTGGACGTTAGATTTACAAAGCTTCAGGTCTTTACATGGCGTTCCAGTAGTAGGGTACAGTACTGTGCAAAAGTCTTGAGCCACCCCACATTTGTATTTTCTTTGAAAATGGGTGTCGAACTGCATTTTCATTACCATTTTTCATTGATTCAAGTAAATAAATGAGAACAAATTGTGTTTTTTGTGACAGTCTGTGCCTAAAGATAACCTAAGAACCAACTCAAAATTTTATCTGTTTTGTACAAGAGTGTAAACACAAATTCATTGCTTGAGTTGGGTGCCTTTTTACGCTTGAGTAATTCATAAGTCACTTTTAAGTGCAAGTGTTAAACTGCTTTTTTATAATATTGGATTTTTCTTTGTTTAATATATATATAAAAAATCCTGTTTATTGTGAATAACCCATAATGTATCCATGTGGGTTTGCATGTGTCCAAAAACACTGAAAAAATCTCAGGGGGTGGAGTTTACAGTGCAAGGTAAGAGCTACCAAAAAAGTGTTTTATAAATTACTGGGCTAAAGTAGATCACAGAAAACTCAGATCTACTTATCTAACAAAATAAACTTTTTTGCCTTTGTCAACAACCATCATGAAAATGACTACCATCTTGAGTTTTATCAAGAAAGTGATTATAAAAGAATGTATGTACCAACTTTGGCCATCCATCTGTGAACCATTTCCTTGTAATCTTAAGTTATCTGCTGCACTAAGAATCACCTTTCTTTTGTTTCTCATTTGGCGTTTTAACAGGTCATCTTGACCGTGTCTAAATGCACTTGGTTGTTGCCATGTGAACAGATGTACCCAACAAAGTGTCAGGTGAGTGTAGTCACTGTAATCTCTGTTTCTTACAGCTGTAAAACAGAGAAACGCCACCATGTCGCATTTGCCAACTTTGTTCTTTGTGATGAACAAAGACAAACATCAGATACACAAACTAACCACACCATTTTGTTTTTTTTTGGTTGGGTTTATTTTAAAAAATGGGTCAAATATACAGTTGATATATATTTAATATAATTTAGATGCTGAAAGTGATGCAAACACAATGACAGATTTTCAAAGGTGGTTTTCGTTGACTGTAGAAGGGATGATGGGTTAAACTGGAATGTTTACAGTGCTGAGTTAAAAAAAAACAAAACAGGATGAACAGTATTGAGAACACATGACATTCATCTACTGGACATTAAAAAAATAAAACATGGATTTGGGGGGTGAGTGGGGGCATTTCTGGAGTAGATGTTAAAGATTAAAAGACCCCTGAGGTACATGGGGATTTTCTCTTGCATTATCTCGATTCCTGCAAATATCAGCCATGAAGCAACAGAAATATGCGGTAGCCCTGTTTATTTTTTCTAACATAGCATGTTTTCCCAGGATCTTGGGCAGTCATTGACTATTTTTTTACTTCAATCTATGACCAGGTGCAAACACCGAAAGCCATCCATCCTAGCTTCTGATCGCTCCCTAGCTACAAACATGAAGGTGTGAAGCACGGGGCATCTCTCAGATATTGCACTACACAATCACACCCTGAGCTCTGGAGAGGAAAAACAACAACAACAACAACAATTAAAAAGGGGAAAAGCAACAGCAGCTTTCTGGCAAAAGGCACAGTCATTCTCCCTTAAAGGGAAATCAGCAGAGAGAGGGGACTGGTATTTTTTTAAAAATAGTTACTGTTACCGTTGCTTTCGTTTAGCAGAAGAGAAACAGAGGTGTTGATGGAGAAGGTGATTTTTTTGACTTTGAGCAACATAAAAGTTAGGAAGACCAACCGTACTTTTGCCAAAAACATTCTTGTTTTTGTTCCCCTTGAAAGATGTCAGTCTTTATCATGACGATTACATTAAAGAGAACTACACAACCATTGTAACAAATATTCCTTTGGTAGACAAAGCTGACTTGTTATTAGAGGAGTAATGACGACGATCTCGCTCTGATCGTGACAAGGAGGGAGTCAAGTTGCATTTATGCGTTTTTTCTTTTTCTCTTATTTAAAAAAAAAGGAAAGAAACCTCTCCAGCAAACTGCAATAATTAAGAGGACAGCGAGACAAACAGAATCATATCTAAACCATATATTAAGCACAGATTTACTGCAAGTAAACCTAAAATCATCTGCTAAAGTTAGTGTTAAAGCAAGGTTAGAAGACAGACAAGTCCTACAACACCATTCCCCAAGAAATCCTGCTGCTAGTGGCACTGAAGCTTCAATTATTAAAATAAAAATAAAGTAAAAATTACAGAAAACATGACATTTCATGTTTGGCGTGTGAAAAACGAGAACACCATAAAGTCTGGGGTAAAAATCAGCTCTTTAGATGCCCTTTGAAGAAACTCAACATGGTGGAATGAGAATTTTTTTTAAGTCAGCTCACAGCAATAAAATTTACACCTGAGTTGACACCTGGCATAGTCAGTGCACTTTCAACTGGTGGGATAAACCTTACAAAAGCTATGATGACAAACTCACAAGGCACCTTATGTTATCGATTAAATCCAGTTTAAGTGCACAAAAACATGAAGCTGGAGGACAGAGGAACAGCGTCCGATCACTGGTGTCTAACATCTCGTGACACTTTCAAAGCTTTGCTGATTGAAACCAAACTTCTTCTATGATATAAACATACAAATTCTATTACAAATAACATATAGTGTAAAAAAAAAAGACATTAACTTCACAGCCATTCCTTGGTTTTTAGCTGCTGTGGTGAAGTTACACAGAAAATACGAAAAAAAAAAAATTAATGCTGTGAGTGTAAAAAATACAGATAAGAACATGACGCTCCTCCCCCAAATCAGGAAAGCACATGTTAATATTAACTGAGCCACCTCAGTTTTTCCAGAGCATTAAGGGTTTAATGCTAGATTAAGAGCCCGATGAAAAACTGATTGGAAAAAGGTTGAGACTCCAGACAACGTGAAGGATAAATCAATTAGACTTGTGTTAAATGCCCGACTTTGACTCAATAACTACTTTGTTTTGGTCTGCACATAAAGTTCCCCCCCTGTTGTGCTCTTTGAAGTGAAGCCATTCAAGTTTATGTCTTTGTTTTTTTGACATACAAGTGCAAAATTCACATTGGAGTGCCAAGTCTTATTTTGGTAAATCGTTCCATGCCACAAAATCAGTAAAATGCAGTGAAGGTATTGCTGAAAAAACATAAAGAGACCGCTTAAATCACACATTACTCTATGCAGAAAAACTAAGAAGACCCTTATTGTTTCCATAATAATTAAGAAAGTAAGAAGCAAATTAAACACACTTAACTGATCGTCTGCAAGTGTGAGCACCTCCATAGCACATTTAACATGTCGTAATGTTAAAGTCCATGACAGAACAAGTATGAATTGTTTGGAAGGAGACAACCTCTTCTCTCTAAAGGGAACATGTCAGCACACGGATTAGGTTTGCAAAGGAGCATCTGAGCAAACCACAAGACTTGTGGATCAAAAGATGCCACAGTCAGTGCCACATTTGGTGAAAACCAAACACAGCATACCTGCACAAAGCTGTCACGCCAACGTTCAAGCATCGACTGAGTCGACCGGGAACTCCTTTGTATACCAAAGTATTCTAGAGCCAAATGTAAGGCCATCTGTGTGAAGGCTAAAGCTTGACTGAAACTGGATCGTGCAACAGGTCGACGATCCCAACCACAGCAGCCTGAAATACTGCAGTGGGTCCTGAACAGAGCCCATATGGAAAAGAAATAGTAAAAACGTATATGATTTACTCATGAAAGTGGCCACTTTCTTATTTCTTTCATATATTGTTTTAGTAAGTATCCAAAACATACAAGTTTCATTATATAATTTTTCAAGGGATCTTATATCTGTTTTCACTCTTGTATGCTTTTCATACAAGTTTCACACAAGACAGATACAAACTTTATAAGATTTATATATATCTTTTCCATATGGGAGGTGTGCACAATGAATGGCCGCAAAAGAAGAGTGGGATAAAAATTGCTCCTCAACTGTGAGAGAAACTGATCCAGCAAACAATCACTCAGAGTTATTGCTGTTAAAGGTTGTTTTATGAGCTCTTAAATGCCTGCGACCTGTAAACCTGTGACAATGGAGGAAAACGTTTACACGTCACATCTTATAGCATATAAACCAGAGCAGAAGTACAATTTTCTGTCATTCATTCAGTTGAAACTTCAAACTCTTAAAAAGTGCTTGTAAAAAATATCCACAGACCATCTAAACCCACCGTTCACGGCTGCAGGATGGCAACATATTAAAATTCTCTTGTTACTTTATCACTCCAGCTTCTCTGATTTTGTGGCAGAAATGATTTCTGTGGTGCTTTGTTGTTATATAAGTAATTATAATTATAAGTAATAATTTACTCTCCTGTAAAATAGTTTATTTTTAAAATACCTGACTATATTACAAGTAAATAATATCTTTTAAGGCATCCAGCAGCTGGATTGTAGCTGCAGCTGCTTTGGGTACAATTAAAGAGCCGGAACCTCGTCTATCCTTTTTATTTAGTAAATCTGAAAGGGCAGATTTTCCAGCTGACACTCAAAGTGACCCTGACCTACCCATAAGTTGAGTATTACTGCCTTAGGTGATCAAAATTCAACATAACACCACACACTTGCTTTATTCTGGCATAAACGGTCACATCCAGATGCACAACTCAAACTTAGATTTAGGGTAAAAATTAAAGAGCGGTGATGAAAATCTGATTCTGAATCCGTTCTTCTCTGTAAGTTTGAAGGAGTGGAAGCGGTGCTCAATCCATTTTTAGCAAAATGTAACAAAAGTTTCCCCTTTTTGACTGTAAAAAAAATAAAAATCATTATTATTTTTCTACAAAAGAATCTGTGCATAGAAAAAATACACATTGCTTTCAAAGTGCACTGAAGATATACTTCAATACATAATAAAGCACAAGTGGGAGAATATCTAATGTAATAATGCTCTAAAATGAGCGCTCTTTGTCTGTGTACAAAAAAAAGAAAGAAAGGTGAGAGTTTGCTCCACACTGGAAACTTTGTGTGGAGAGTAAATGTCTTTTAAATATTTTAAATTAACCAATTTTGCAGGGAGTGCCTTCCCATCAGTTCTGGTTAAGTGCCAAAGAAATGAAAACAAGTGCAACTCTATAAAAATGACCAGAATAGAAATATAGAAAACTATTTTCTGCCTGGGCTTTAGGTCAATAGTCATTTGACTCTCCCACTCTCACAGAGAACCTCAACATTAATAATCAGCACTGTTATAAAGCTCCGAAAATACATTCACTGTGGACAGTCTGGGTGGAGGATGTGAGGGTCTGACACTGGTAAACACACACACACACGCGCACAAAGCAAGTGTTTGTGTGTGTTTCCACATACACAGTGGTATGCATTCATCAGACAAAGACTTCTTCACTCAAGTTCATGAGTCTGCTGCAATCAGGTTATATACCTGTGGGAGGGAGCGACAAGCAAACACAAGTGTGTTTGTGTGTGTCTGAGTGTGTCAGCTTCACAGGTGTCTGCTGTCGTTCAGAGGTGTTGCAGGCGTCCGACTCAGCGGGGTCAGAGCAACATGTACTGGTTGTCTATTGCCCGCTTGCGACCGCGGTCAGGTTCCAGCTCATAGTCTGAGTCCCGCTGAGGGATGATGGGAGCGTGGGTGCTGGGGTGGCGTAGCAGGTTCCTCCTTCCTACCGACTCGCTCCGACGGAGTGGAGGCGGGGCTGACAGCGTGGGCTCGGGGACCATGCCGGTGCGGGTAAAAGAATGGATTCCAGACTGGGAAAAGGAGCTGGAAGTGGAAAAGCTGGTGCTGGCCGTGGTGTTGGTGGAGCAGGAGGAAGGGGGCTGGCTGGAGCTGCGAGCCAGGCTGCAGTGAGCCAAGCTGGGCTCGGAGCTCCAGCGATGGAGGGAGAACGGGACGAGGAAAGCGCCTGAGAGCTGACCTGAGGGAAACAAGAGGAAATAAATCAGCAAACATGAGCTGTAGAAGTTGATTATATAAAAACTAAAAACCTCTTTATTCAGTCTGAATTTCAGATGTGCACTGATTCGCGGAGGCACTACAAACTGCAGTGGAGCACAACCACAAACCACTGGAGAAGCTGCTCATTTAATTTGTATAAGTACGGGTGTACTGCCTTTAAACGTGTGTGCATCACACTACTAATTCAGTGATAACACCGTTGGTACACATTATTATTTGAATGAGGTCCAAATCCACGAGTCTCACCCTGTGAAGGCGGGGTGGAGCCCGCCACTACGAAGCGGGACAGAGTGACAGCACCGGCGGCTCCACACTCCAGTGGGATAGGGAAGAGTCTGAAATGACTGAGCATGTCCATAACAGATGGGAAGCGCAGGTGCTGCACCCTGCACTGACCCCATTCTGTCAAAGAGAGGCGCAGGTGCTGCAGAGAGGAAAGAGGGAAAAAAGATGAGGAAACAGACGTTTCACGGTGCCTGAATTGAATTCTTTTCCTAACCACAGTGCTCAGTGTGCACACTTTTTTATCTATGCTTGTGTAATGCTTCCTGTGTCTGCACAATTTTCACGTTTCCAGATGGAAAAAAACAAAACAATTTGGGTTTCAAAAGACAAACCTCAACTGCAACCACAACTGTACCCACATACTGATCCGTACCTTTGCTTTTCCCTGGTAGTTGAAGGTGAGGACGTAGTCGCCCCTGCGTGTCTCACTCTGTCGGACCAGAAACACCCCGTGTCCCTCTGGCCCGGAGCTCTGAACCAGGTGGGCCGCCTTGACGCGAGAGATGGGTCCGTGGAACCAGGGGTAGGAGAACAGGAAGTGATCTGTCTTCTGGATTACCTGCTCTGGCAGGGTGAAGGTGACAGGAGCTGTAGGGATGAACAAAGACAGCGAACTTGTTTGTTTCTGTCTGAATGTGCAAAACTGGCTGAAATAATCAATACTGTGTAAACTGTAATTGTTCAGTGTTCACTGTGAAACACTGGTTCAGTGTTCAGCCATCCTGCTTGTCTGTTTTTATCTTTGAGCTGCTGAAGAGAGCAAATAAGCGCTAAAAACACACCAGAAACCTGGTGACCACCCAGTTTAAGACAGAGGAGCGCTTATAGCAGACGAACGGGAGTATGTTGTTGTAGAGACTAAAAGCAGAGCTAAAGGAGAGCAAAACAGAAATAAACTAAATGTTTGCACTTCCTCTCGTGCTGTTACTTTATCTCTGGGTACCCACGTATGAACGAACAGGATAAAACAAAACCTCAGAAATAAAAAAAATAACAGTTTTGAACTGAAATACACAGCAACACTCTGATTATCAGAGGATGTGTCGCAGAGGTAACGTCCCCTCATCCCAGTACTCACGCTGACTCTGACTTTCTGGCTCTGAGCTCCCTCTGTGATTGGCTGGGGCAGAAGTGTCAGGCGGGGAAGGGAGGGGCTCCAGATCCACGCTGACTGACCTGAAAGACAAGAGCAGACTCAGATTATACACACACGAATGTTATTCTCTCTGTAGACTTTGCTTGGGATATTTTCACCACGCCTTAGTCACATTTAGGTTGGACCACAGTTCCAATAGCACGGATTCAGTCCTGGGTGTACATAACCACGGTGATGAAAAGCTGCTAAGACGCTTCATTGTTACTGCACAGATGTCTTTGTGAGAATTTAGTCTGGTCTTTGATTTATTTACTTGTCACAAAAGGGATTATTTGAACCCTCTTTGGTAGTCTTAGCCTTTACTTGCTAGCTATTAAAAATAGCTAATTTAATACTATACTGCTATAATATTACTCTATATTTGTGACTGAGATGCAAATTGTTTTGCAAATTGTCATTTGTTTTTTGAGATTTCTCTTGTAACCAAACAGCTGTTTGTCATAATGGATGTGATATAATCACATGTTGCAATGGAAAAATGTGTATTCCCGACTGGTTGGCAATGTTTCCTGGAGGTTTCTGGCTCTAGCGTCTGCTTTGGCTGCTGGCGGATTGCCGTGGCTGTCTGTAGCTTTTCATGTTTGCCCGCAAAAATTCACTAAGTACTAAGTCAGCTGTAGTAGAACTTGAAAAAGTGCGATGCATACCAAAAATGAGAAGGTTCTCCTTCAAAGTAAAAGTTTTGCAATCAGCACTGGAGCCACCAAAAGGTGCAGCTCTTAATTTGAAGGTGAACCTGCAGCAGCAACTCGCAACTGGTTGGGAAATACTCATTTTTCCCTAACAAGCAGTGGTTGGCAGATGTTCATAGATCGATCTCTAGGAGTGTGTGACTGCGACCTTATTCACTTGACCTGCATCGTCATCAAACCTCAATATGTAAGCTGCGGTCTCCCCATTTCACTGGTGGGGCTTTTATAAAGTGGAGTGCTACATTGAAAGCCCTTCAGGACTTTACAGCTATGGACTCGAACATAACACTGAGTTGTGAGCTTAGACACTGTGTCAGCTTCAAACTAATCTACAACATATCAAAAATGTCACTGACAAGGCTCCATGTTGTTAGAATGGACCTCCAGAACGACTTCAATGCAGTTTGCATATCACAGCTCAACAGCCAAGATGACATAATCTAAAAACTGTAAGCTGTCTGCAGCTTTAATGTTTAACACTCCGAATCAGCAGATGTATTTGAGTACGCGTCAAGACATAGTGTACTACACAAACTGGTTAAAGAGTTGCACAATATCAGGCAACCAACTTCTACATTTGCAACTACTGTTGAATTTCTGGGACATTATGCAAACATTTAGACGCACAGTATAAAAACTGAAAGTTGAGCTTTTTACAAAATAAAATAATGAAAAAGTGGGGCCTAATATTTTTGACAGAAGGCCAAACATTGCCTACAGACTTCTATCTGCTTACCAGCAGGCTAGGAAATGCATTACACTACTGAGGGTCCTCACAAGGATGTGCTGGCGGGGTGAGTCTGCACGCTGAAGGCAAACAAAGCCACAGACGGGAAGTGAGTCCAGTTGAGATCTGAACTTACATTTCTTCTGTTTCACTGCTCTCTCTCATACACGCACACACAAGTGGTATATCTGGGCCGCTTGTGTGTGCCGCTTCCCGACAGATGAGAACGGGAAGGTTAAAGAAGGAAGTTGGAGTAAAATCCTGCTTAAATGCTGACTTGAGTTTGCAGAGCAATGAATAACAGGAAGACTTTACTTCTCACTGTGTATGTGTGTGTGTTCATTCTTGTTCTTCTATTTTTGTGACAATCATTTTTTCCCTGAGTATGGACATCATTTCACACAGTCAGCAAATCTTCAAGGAATAGAATTTAGCCCTCAGCACACTTAAAGCACGCTACACCTACCACATCTGACCACATCTGAAGAAAAATGCGAGTTTATTTCCCTCACACTGCTTCCCTGATGTCTCACCAAGTGTTGTGTGCCTTTTGAGGTCCTCTGTAGTCTCTGCATGATGAATCGCACAAATAAAACCACGGACTTTTGGACAACAAGCCTTTTCCACAGTAGACATTGTGAGTTGTACTGATAGAAAAAGTAAGGATGCTGTTAATAGGATTAAGAATGACTCTGCTTCACATAAGAAACAATGCTTTGTTAGATTTGGTATCTGGACCGTGAAAGTAAAGCTTAAGTGTAATTGTAAAAATTAATATTTACATTTGAGGCGTGTCTGAACAGCACTGCAGAGTCACGATGATCCAAGTGTTGCTTGGTGAAGTTACAAAAACTAAACCAGCTTTTAGATGATATTAGTGGGAATTTAAACAAAAACAAGCTGTTTTCAAAGGTCCAGATAATGCATTCAAAGGATTATCAGATGCAAAGTATTACACACTTGATTTTACAACACTGGACTGTTATTTCTGTACGTCCTTTATTTTACTTTTAACGCAACACTGCAGCAAAAGTTGATCCAGAATCATATGATTGTTTCCAAACAGCCGTTCTTTCATCTGAACAGCTTCACAGCTCCAACGCATTTGTGGGCTGCTTCCATTCAATTAATGCAACATGCAGGCCAGCTGCGGCTCTGAACAAAGCCTTGAAGAATCTAACATGTACTTACTTTAAGACATTTATTCAAATTTAACGGCAGTTCTTTTTCTAAGTTCATTGTTTGTTTGTTTTTAGAGTGTGTGCACTTCCAGATATCTGCAGAAACGAGAAATGCCCCGAGATTCTCAGACCTCCCCCACACTTCCTTTCAGAGAAACGCACACTGACACACACAAATAGACAGAGATTGTCTTTATAACAAGAAACAGAAAACCTGTGTACCACTAAGTTTTATTCCAGGATTGGGTATTCCTGTGAGTACAGTTTGAACTGATTACTGCTTAACAGAAGTAGCTTCAACAGTGCGGTCTGCATCTCCTTTTAGAAGATGACTGATAATTCTGTCTTCTTGCATGACTTCTACTCTTCTTACTTTTCCCATTTCTTTAAAATTCAAAGAAATTTCTTTCTTTCTTCTTTCATTCTTTCTGTCCAAAGTAGAGAACTGATAGGAAATGAAGGACCACATGAAAGATCTTAATAACGGGGCCTTCAGGGCTCTTAAAGCCGTCTCCTACTTTAACTCAGTTCCCTTTGAAAAGCTACATTTACTGCTACACGTTCCCTCTAAACATCATACGTTACCTCTCAAAGGTGTGCAGTGAACACTAAGTTGACTAATGGTGCTGTTGACTGATCAGTTAGGAGGAATACTTCAAATGCAGCAAAGTTGAAACCAGCACAAAGCTGTACGGACAAACCAGAGCGAATACAAACTGTGCAGTTCAAGAAAAGATAAATACGCTCGAGGCCGCACACACACACCTGTTTGTCTACACATGCACATACATCAACATTTATTCTCACTTCCTTTTGCAAACACATACCTCAGGACAAGTAAACATCCAACACACCCACAAACACTAAAAACAGCCAAGTGTTAAATATTTCCTCTCGCGATGTGAATTTCTGGGCTGATGCTCGTGTTTAAAATAACAATTTGGCAGGTAAGATTTTTTGACTTTTTGCATGCTTTGTTATTCTTGTTGTTTATCCCCCTTTTGTTCCAATATAGACAAAGAAACCCTCATTATATAACCCCCCCCCCACACACACACACAGTTTTAGGTTCAGCTTTTCGTCACAATATCTTTGAAAATGTACTAAATCAATAAGACGCAGCAGATAAATATCATTTTAAAAATGCTACCTAACACTACCAACGTACTGATATCGGTCAACAAAGCTGAGATTGGCCAATGCTGGCATGTCAGTGTGTCTCCACTTTCCACTCAGAAGTGAAAGTACAGCAAGGAAGTACCCACAGCAAGCTGAGAATAAAAACGCTCGTTCTGCACTATATAACTAATGTGATTGATGAATGCAATCTTCTACACTTTAAACCATAAACAACGTTTTCTCTAGCGACCCGAGGTTACCAGGGGGTTGCAGACCTGTTGCTACTCCTCTGTGACGTTACAGAGCTTGACTGAATATACTTTGAGTCTCTTGTGTGATATTTAGTTTTTGATTTGATCTTCAGTCAATTTACACTCATAAAAACACCGAACGGGTAAAGAAATGAGACCCGTGTAAGGCAGATCACACAAACATCTGTCCTTGTTTTGTGTTTACACATCTCTCACCTGCTGCTGATGCACTCTTTTAGCTCTGTGGTCCAGGAGCTGACCTGCTGCTCGTTGTCCGTCTCAAATATCAGGCTACCTCGATTAACCTGCAGAGATAAAGATGCTTTAAAAAAAACAGGCTACACAAAATGGACATGATGCAAATGCATAAAATGCCCTGAACCTCTGCACTTACTTAGAGCTTTTTCGTTTATTTTCACTACAACAGAATTAATAGTGTAACAGGAAGCAATAAAACACTGCATACTAATGTAACCACCGCAATTTAATAAGTACAAAGAAGAAAAAAAACCCTCATAACAAAATGTTCTGTTAAATTTCAAAAGGTTTACCGTTAAAAAGGCAAATAGCTCGAGGGAAGGCGTGCTTACTGTGCTCTGATTAAAAACAAAGAAAAGCTGCCTGCACCTGCTACAGGAAGGCATTTCCTTGGTAAGGAGAGATACTATCAATATCAAGAGCCTCTGGGTGAAGCAGAACTTTTGAAATGAAAAACAAAGGCATGAGAGCTTTTTGTTAAATTTACTAAAAAAAGAAGACAACAGTGAAAGTTAACACTTTTCACCACTGATGTGCAAAACCGCTATCAAATACTCGCTCCTGTGGTTGTGAAAACTTTGTAGTTTGCTTCTTCGCTGTGAACAAAGGCTGTAATCCTTTGTGCTCAATAAACAAACAAAATGCCATTCAAATATTGCTGCAGATAAAAAAAAAAAACGGCTGGAGTGCAGCAACACCGCTGTCTGTTTGAGTGGGTTTATGTTTGATGGAGAGCTGAGCAGCTGGTGGGTAAAAAAAGAGACTTTATGGTGGAATATCGTTTCACTTCAAACCAGCAATGTCTACTTTGTCAGTCCACTTTGTGAGTTTTGAAATGACAGTGTTTATCCTGTTCTGGCTGAACGGTGAAGATCTAAGCAATGTGGATATAAACAACTCAGTGCTCAGAGTCCCAAACTACAGCTTCTCTTAGGAAACATCATTTTTCCATTTAGCTGTAATTGTGTACAAACCTTTAGAACAAACGTGTTAAAGTTGTCAGGCATCTCCAGCCGGTTGCAACGCCGGACCTCTTGGATATCTGAGCAGTGAGTCGTCAGCTTGGGACTGGAGGCCTGAAACACACAGTGAGTACATAATTAGCATCTGATACATGAGAGTAATTCCTCTGATGAACACATAAGAGGGAAAGAAACAGAAAGAAAAAGGGTTTCACAATTGTATGCACGGCGTCAACCTTCCTCATAAGCTGGCCTGATAATCTTTAACACATTTTTAAATGGGTTTGTGCAAGTATCAAAAGTGCAAAATGAGTCATCAGATATGAGCATGTGCCAAATTCTTTGAAAGAAACAGGTCAGGGTTGCTGCAGGTAGTGTACGAGGAAGCATGGTTTTTCAAAGAAAATCCTTTCACCTCCATTGTTTTTGCATAGCAGATGATGTGTCGGTGACATACATCACATTTCAACACTCAAGCATTATAAGAAAAACACAATCAGCCCATCGTCTTTTAAACAAAATTAAAACTTTTTTTCCATGCAAACGTCTTCTTTAACTTAGCTTAAAGCGTGCAGTGGTCAAACTTTCATGGTCTGTGTAGATTTGTTACTCATTTGGTTTTCCTTTTCTGAGAAGTAGAGACTGTTCCAAACAGGAAATTGCCCCCCAAAAAAGGATGTCATGCAACACTGTGTACTACTCAGCTCAATCTGGCTCTCATGGGTAACATTTAAGAAGGCTGCCAAGTCAGGACTCGTTTGTGCACTGGGGCCTTTTTCTATTTTGATTAGAGGCAGTTTGCACTTGTGCGATCACCTCTGTAGCTTTATTTTAATGTTGACCAATTAGGCTAAAAATACCACGGGACACAAACGAGCGTGACGCAAGCTCCCGCAGCGGGGCTTGAAGGCTGGCTGTGTTTGAAGAAACCTAAATGAGATATGAGGGGCTTTCTGGTGGCTGTTTGACCCGAGGCCCTCAGCATGAACTTATGACACTGCGAGTTTATTCACCACCAACAAAACCAGAAAGGATCCAGGCTTCAATATACTAAAAAATACACAGAATATAAATACTCTGAATATAAGAGCACATATGGAGATATTTTAAACTTCTCAAAATCCCCTCCCAGTCAGGTGAACCTGAAGCCAGCTGGACAGAAGGATGATGATGTGAAAGGATCTTGAAAGCAAAAATACTCTATCCCAGGCTGCTCTCATATGACTCCACACAGCTGTTGCAGACTTGTGACATACTTTACCTGGAGCAGTTTGCACTGGACCTCGCTTT
Source organism: Perissodus microlepis (assembly GCF_051167445.1). NCBI lineage: Eukaryota > Metazoa > Chordata > Actinopteri > Cichliformes > Cichlidae > Perissodus > Perissodus microlepis. Next base: position 24,698,082 of record NC_140472.1, read on the forward strand.
AATTTTTATTTTTTAAAACAATCCATGAAGACACATTTTTGGGGGGAAAAATGTATTTTTAAAGAATGCACACAAAAATCCACTAAAACAGCTCTGAAGAGCCTCCGAACCCCTACATCCAAACGAGTGGTAACAGAGCCAACGGCATAAACAAACACGCATGCACGGACGAATGACTCAGTCAGCCATGTGTAAAGTGCCTGCGGCATGTCTGGGTCAGAAGTCACTGCTGAAACGAAGGCTGAGTGACAACTGAGAGAAACACGTGTAGACAAGAACATCAGCAGCTACTATGAAAAGTTTAAAAACTACAGCGTGTCTTACGTGTCAGCTGCATACAGTATTTTCATGTTTGACAACTGGAAATGTCAAATCCTGTCAAACCTTGACATTTAGTAGTCAGGCGTCATGAAGAAGAACACGGCTCTCATCACTAGTTTCTGTTACTGCATGTGTGCGAGTGCATACAGAACAGAATATGAGAAAAGCAAAGTTGTGGATTGAACTTCTGATTATTTTCCAAAATTGGAGATAAAGAGCAGAATTTCAAGAGTGAACGTAATCACAAGCTATAGCGACAACTCGTGACTCTTTGCCTTATCGATTTATCTGACAATTATTAAAAAATGTGGCCCGCAAACTCCCTTCAGTCCAAGCTAACATCTGTCACACCCAGCTGTGTTTGACGAACGTTTCAAAACGCAAATCCTAAATTGTTGAATCTGTCTCATGTAAGGGACAAGATTTCTGCAATGATCCAAGTTATATTTCTGTGTGGAGTTTGCATGTTCTTCTTCGGCCTTCGGCTCAGAAGACATGCATGTTGGCTTTACTGGTGATTCCAAATTCTTTCAGGTATGAGAACTAGATAAGGTGTGTGAAGTGTACAAAAGAAAGCACTGAATGGCTAAATGTGGCTTGCAGGTGCTTTGAGTGGTAAATACTGCTATATAAATGCCAGTGCATTTAAATACTAAGCAAACATATTTAAGGGAGCATTGGTTGCATGAAGGTAAACGCACAAAAGCACTGACATCAATTTATCTTTATCAAATTAATCTGTGTTCATAGCCAATGCGAGAAGTTGGCCTGTGGGTTTCCAGACTGCATGACTGTCTGCATCTGTGCATTAAATTCAGCTTTTTGTCTTAAAGTTTTGACCAGAAATGGTGATTTGTATCTGCTTGTTTTCTTTGTCAGCCATGCTGTCGAACTGCAAGATGAAGTGGATCTCCGAAGTGCAGCAGTTAGTGCTGCAAGTGCCTTAATAAATGCGTCACAACTAAGTGAACTCCGGTGTAGTCCATGCTGTGAAGCATTTCTTCACATGATCTGTTCAGTTCCTGTGAAAAGCACATCACCAGCCAGACGAAGAGCATCAAATTGCCCGCGAAGTGAAACTGTGTAATTAAACAGACTTGCACAATAATGGAAGCTAACTAAATCAGCACCGTGAGAGAGCAGAAGCAGCGAAAGGAAACAGACGAGACAGTAAAAGACACGGCATCGGGCGGGTAAGAGGGAGGAACGGAGGGCAAAAGAAATTGCAGGGAGGACAAATTCCACTGCTTTGTGCACCGCATGAGTTTGAGCGCATGTGACAGTGCATGAGCCCGAGGAATGCATATGTTAATCCTTTGCACACGCATAAAACAACACAGGAGCGCACTCATCAAAAGAATAGTTACCTTTCTCCCTCACAACCTTAATGCTATGAGTTTCAACCACAGTGTCTAATATTATCACTAAAAAGCACAATGACGCAGACAGGTCAAGGATGTGACTCATTTAGAGAACCTGAGTCAGTGCAAGAGGAACTGATTAAAGGGAGCTCGCACCAAATTGCTGCCGCAGCTGTATTTCAGTCGAGTATGTTCACAGAAATTTACATCAGCGTTACAAGTTTCAGGCTTTCTAATAATTTCCCCTGTAGAAAGATTGAGATAAAGCCAGAAAGATGACATAAACATACAGTCTAAGAGAAAAACAACAATGCAAAAAAAATTATTTTTTTTTTACAAGATTCGTATGAAAATAATCATGTTGTCTGATAACAAATTGGAAGCTGAGTTTGAAAGCTAATATTAATCAAAGTTTAAAAAATGGATTATTAATTTAGAAATAAGAAGTGACAAAACTGTGCACTGAATAATCCTGCTTTTCTTTGGCCACTTGGGGGCAGTGAACACAAGTTTTAAACATCACCTTATAGGTCAGTTGCTACCAACACATCTGGCAGCCACAGAGCCAACATCATGGCTCATTTCAAGTCTTGCTGAATTCAATATTCACTCTGTCTTAGCTCTGCTTTTGGTCTCTACCAACTCCCGAGGGAAATATCTGGCTTTTTAGCTGCTAAATACTTCAGTGTGGATCGGTGAGTCACTGACTGTCTCGGTGCTGAGCACTGAGCAGGGGGTTTTGTAGAGCTCACCTCAATAATGAACCACAACAGTAAAGCTTGAGCCTGGGCAGCCAAGCAATGAGGTGAAACTTACTGTAAAGCTCAGAGGATTCAAGTGATGATTATCTGGGAGTGCGTACCTACATGTGACCCCTCCGATACCCCTTCTTTGATCTATCTGAAATCTGATCTATGTGCCACATTTCTGTTTGTTTTTCTGTTTGACTCAACCTCAGCCTCTTTTACGCCACCTCATGCATCGTGCGGAAGCAGGGATGCGTGATAAATCGGTGGCTCGAATATCATCAGCTCATCAAAGGAAGAATAAAATATCTCCTTATCATTTTGTCAGCTTCTTTCTACTTAAAATTATCTAAAAAGAGATTATATTTGAGCTTTGCACTAGAGTCTGAGCATCTGCAGCCCCAAAAAAGAAGAAGAGAGACATTTGTACGTTGGTGTTTTTATCATTTAACACGGCATGCAGTTAATCAAGAAAGCAACAGGCAGATTAACTGCAGCTGCAGCCTAATTTACAAATGCAAGTTAAAACTCTACCGGATGTGCAACAACTAATGCTATCAGTCACTCTCACTCTGGGTGTGTGTGTTGGTGAACATTCGAGCAGAGAGTGACTCATTGAGAAGAATTTATTGTGTGAATATGAATGAGAGCCTGACTAGGAGCATCTTTGAGGAACCATGTGTGTCTGTGGAGGGGAAAAAAAAAACAGAAGAAGAAAAAACATTCAGCAGATGTCTGACTGGTTGAGCAACAACGTAACAGGCCTGATTTCTGTGAATCAACTTCATCGAGGGAGCAAGTTCAAGCTCACAGCGCATTTCCTATTACTGCAAACTGCTGCAGCCTGTAATACTCCCTGGAGAGTGTACGCACGCACACGCGCACACACACACACACACAAGGCGCAGTCTTTGCTGTTTTTCTTTCATTTTTTTAATCTGGACCCATCTCCAACAGAACCAGTGAGTAATGTGGGAAAACAGTCAGAGCATTTACGAACTGCGTGAGTGTTAATGTTTTAAAGCTCTCAAAGAAGTGCAGAGGTCTAGGTCTCTTTTTCTTTCTGATCACCCGTGGTGACCCCCGCCCCTCCCTCGGCAGAGTCAAAGGAAAGAACACAGCAGTCTTGTTAGTGTCATAAACCGTATATAAAAGACAACCACAGCCACAGATGCTATGAGGAAGAGATTCAACACTGCGATCTTTCTAACTTCCAGCAGGATCGAAGAAACAAAAAAAGAAGTTCACAACATAAAGTATCGATTTGTGACCTTTTTAAATACTTTCCTCATGAGTTTATGGTCTCAAACTCTAGTTTCAGTTCTCTATCAATATAAAATTATCTTTATTTTGTAACTTATGGAGCACCTTAGTGTTGAGAAGATGAGGAAACCGTAGCCTGCCCAAAAAGATGCACAATGATCATGTAAGGGATACAAACGGACTAAAAATAGCAGCTTTCTACCCATAAAAACATTTTTATTGTTCCTATAGCTTTTTAAACAAGACTACCATGTTTTGTATCTTTACACTGCAGGAACCAGCATCACAGAAGCAAGTTTTGGTTTTTTTGGTGGTACCTATGTTCAGACAGGTACTGCCTATGTCTAGCACAACTGACCTACATGTACAATGACTGATGTAGACGTAAATATATGAAGTTGTGTCATCAGGATTTTTAAAACTACCCCCATAAGCAACAGCCATGTTAGCAAGAATTAGGTCTAAAAATGGGCCTGGCTTTATTAACCACATGTGCAACAACAGCATTAAAACAAAGTACTGACTATTCTGATCAAATGGGCCGGACCATCAAAAAAATTATAACTGTGTAAAGTTGGCCAGACTGTCCTGTAAACCCAGAGTAAAAAAAACACAAATTAATACAGTGAATGCTGAAAAGTTATCATTTAACTGTTTATCCATTACTTAATTGCTTTGGTGTAATTAGGGATCTTTATCAATAGAGAAATTGTAAAAGTTATGAAAATATAGTTAAAACTATATGCACTATGCACTCCTTTTTTCCAGAGCAGTCCAGTGGGGCCGATTCTGGCCCCTGAGCCTTATGTTTAACACCGCTGCTCTATATGATACCATTAAAAAACCCAACAACAACAAAAAAAAACACACATAGTGCTCTTTTGTAGCTGCTGCTCAGCACACTGCCAGCTGGTTACTATGTCGACTTAACGTTGGTGTGAGTACAAGTAGGAAACAGCCCCTGAAGCTATGTAGCCCTGACAATGCTCTGTTCTGAAACTACTGTCTGATGATGGAAAAGATTTTTTTTTAAAGTGCAATGTCCATAAAGACATGCAAAGTGATGGCAAAGTGATGCAAAACACCTAAAAACACAAGCAGCACTACAGTGTGATGTGAGAGGAGTGGGGTCCTTTTGCACGACTTTGTGCAGAGGCCTGTTGATTCGTGACATGTTATAATGCAGTAACAGTCTATTTACTGTCCCTGATATGTTTGAATTTGTTTTGCACCAAATAAAAAGCATTACAAATGTCGGTTTAGCATTGTCCACGACCGGGGCTTTAAATGTGCGTCACAGCAGCACATTCTCACTTCTGCTGTTTTCTCCCCCTCCCAGACAAAAACTTCAAACCCCGTCTGTGAGGTCTGCGAGCAACTACACAGCTTGATTCATTACTAGAGAGACATCAACACACAAAAGCTATGCTTGTACCAACTACTGCCTGGCATCGACCTCCTCCAGATCCAGACGCAAGTAACCCTAGAGACTGAGTACATTGAATGCGTAAATATACAATAGCGCCCACGGGAAAGCTTTTCATTTATGTCTTAAATTACTGCTCCTCTTTGTCCCGACAGCTCGCTGCATTGTTTTGCCAGCAGACCTTGAGGCTATGGCCTGTTCCTCACCCTGCAACTGCGGAAGAACGCAAGGCTGCAGCACACTGCCACTTTCACTGTTTTAGCAATTATTTAGGACAACTTTCTGCAAATTATTGATGCATCCAATCTGATTGTGGGTGGTTTAAACAGTCAAGAGAAAGAAGCTCAAGTTTTACCAGTAAAACACAACATATATACACTGATACCGGACTGGTTGCGTGGATCCTCTGGCCCGCGTTAAAGGACGGCTACATGCTGCTGAGTGCTCGCAAAGCTGCATGCGCTGTTGTCATGGTGGTGATCGAATTTGGGACCAATCACACGCCTCTGTGATGCTATCTGAGCTTAATTCTAATTTAGCTCAGAATTAAACTTCCCTTTTTAATGAGGCCGGAAATCATCTTATTTCACAACGTTCAACATTATCAGTGACACTTTGTCAGTGTCAGCTTGTTCGGGCTCGTTACTGTTATCATTTATCTTTTATTGAAATATATTAGACATTATTTACGGATTAAACCCACCAAAACTGTCTTTTGAAGCTTTGACATCCCCACGTGAACGACACTTGGCTAAAAGTTATACGTTTCTGTTTAAAATCCAGATGGTGATGAAAGAACATACGAGATTATGACTTTTATTGAACCAAAATGTCAAATTTAATCAAGTCCAGCAGCAGGGGGGGCGCTTTTTATTACCGTAAATTGAATATGACTGTTTAAAGACATTCTCTGAGTCATGTTTTATCCATCATTTTGATTTTTTAACTAAATAAATTACAGTTTATCTGATAATCAAAGTAATTATGGCAGGACAATTTAAAGTAAATCCTTTCATAATACAGTTTTTCTGGGACGAGAATGTCAACTATGAAATATTAAGCTGATGGTGATCAGTGCCAGTAATAATACGACACCACAAATTTTCACTTTGAGTCAACTTTCACTACTATGTTTCAACTTCAAACATACGCACAGTCACACAGATATGACAAATATGAAACACTGATATGCAGCAGTGACAATACAGCCTACATCCTGGGCTGCGAATTCCTAAAAATGAACATGAGTTTGTAATAACTGCCTTGTATAGGTTACATCAGCCCCCCCCCATAAAACCCAAATATCAATGGACTGTAATGAAAGTCTTTTGGAATGATTTTTGATTGAAGATAAGTATTTTTTCAGTTCTTACTCAGCATCTTTAGCAGTTAAATGGTAAATGGACTGATTCTTATATAGTACTTTTCTACTCTCCCGGAGTACTCAAAGCGCCGTATACAACATGCCACATTCACCCAATCACACAAGCAGTGTCTTCTATGCTTTTAAGTGCTTACTAACTACCATTCACACACATTCATACCGATGGATGCATCAGAGAGCAACTTGGGGTTAATATCTGGCCCAAGGATGTTTGGGATGCAGACTAGGGGGAGCCTACCTTCCAATCAGTAGATAAGCTGCTCTACCCTGAGCTACAGCAACCCCACAGTTGAAAATCTCTCCTTTATTATATTTTTCATTATATTTGTACTTTTTGCATTACTTTTTAAAATAGGTTATTTTATGTATTTAATCCAGATCCTACAGGTCATATTCGTACAAACACAGATGCTTTAATAACGTGTGAGCTGCTATTTTTAACTTTTATATCATCATTAAAGTACCAAAAGAATTATTTTCACCATACAATCATAAATTACTATTAAAATAACTTTTCTTAAAAAAAAAAAAAAAAAAAAAAAATCAAAGACAAAGTAATTTTCAGACATTGTAATGACTCTTCTTTCACCTTGGTTTACACACATGGCAGCAGGTGTAAACAGTTGGTGAAAGTAGCGCACAAACAAACAGAGACACGACAACAGATGCAACCATGCAACCTCTCACCCACACAAACAGATCTACAGTCTGTGCGCACACACCCACACACACGGGTGACACACAGGATGTTTGGAGTCCAAAACAATCTTCCCAGGGTCCCTTTCTCAAGGCCGTCGGCACAGCAACTGACTGACACTCAACATTCCTCTATCCCTCCGAGGGTCACCGTAGCCAACGCTGTCTGGGGTGCATGCATTGTGTGTGTGTGTGTGTGCTGCACTGACTTTAGACTCTGCAGGGTTACCAAACCGGTCTCTGGAGAGATTCTGCAAACTGTATGTGCACAGTTATCCTACACACACACACACACACACACACACACACACACACACACACACACACACACACACACACACACACACACACAGCTTAAATGGTTAGAGCACCACCCATCAGACCCTCTTCAAGCATGGGAGGTCATGACCTCAATCACAGTAACCAACACATCGGCCTGTACTTCCCCCGGTTTGACGTCGGGATCACTGACGATTTGTTTTGTGCTTTTCTTGGCTTTGATATTCCATTTAAAAGGACTCACACAGCGCAGTAAAATAATCTTACTAAACAAGCAGAGACCTATATCCAAAACCTGATCCATTCTTCTGTGCAACAGAGTGTTATTGTTCCAAAATATATCAAGAAACTACACCAGCCAAGTTTCCTTCTGATGATATTATATTTTTCCATAAAAAGCATTCAAAACAAATCCAAACTATGTTTCCAAACCTAATTGGTTGTGATTTTTTTACATTAAAAAGAAATGATTTTGCTGTTCCTAATGTTCTGACATATTAAAGCTAATGTTTATAATGACCCACGTTTCAGAGAATGAGGTCAACCTATATAAAAGTAACACCTGTGAGCCAGATGGGACAGGGACTATCCCTGATACAGTTATCTCCGTGGGCATAGAAGCCCCGCCCAGCTACTACTCAATCTTCTGTTTGCGAGGGTCAGCCAATCAGCAGAAAGCTGGCTTAAAGAGAGACTACCTGCACTACCTACTGAGCGTCTGCATCCAGGCCTTCTTTAAGAAAACAGTACAAAACTACTATGTTAGCTTTAAACTACGAGAGAAAAGATGTGCGCATCTGTGATATAACTAGAAATGTCAACTACATGCAATCAATGTTTATTTTAGTAATTTCAGGAAGCTACACAGATGTCATGTGTTCATTTGCATGGTTGACATTTAATGACAACACAAATACTTCATATGAGAAATGCTTTTGTGCAGACTGGGGCAGACAGACTAACTCTGGCTTTGGTCTGTTGATAGTAGCTACAGAAAATGGCCAGCTTTAATCTTCCTCTTTGTGCCTGTCTGCATGTTTTTTAGTGGACATTTTATGTTACAGGATTGTGTTTATAATCTAAGATGAATAGCTTATTGCGCCGCCTGAATCTTGGCTACCGTACACAAATTCCTGGTATGTTTGTACAGAAAAAATTGTTCCCTTTTTAACGACTTTATGAACACATACAGCTGCAGCTGGCATTGTTTTTCCACTCTGCTGCTTGATTCTAGCACCTGTTGCGTGTGTCATGCAGATAAACACTCCTGAGTTTGCCCTCCATAGCTGGTGGGACAGAAATAGACTTTCTAAACCCCAGCTAACTCCAGCTTTTTTCTTTGACGAGGTCTCTTTTAGCTTGCAAAGAAAACAGATCCAAAACACGATAAGAACTTTAGGTCCCTGCTGAGGATTACATAGACGGAGAGCAGCTGTAATCACAAAATAAAACATTCATGCAAACTGAATCATGTTTGAACTTAACTCTGGCAGCAGTAGCATTTTGAGATTTGTGCAACCTTTTTTAAAGCAGCTGTGCTAAAAATGCAACTTTAAAATTAATCATCACTACAGACATTGAAGTTTAGTTTACTTTAGTTTAGCTTTAAAAACATTCACGTCACTGAGAATAACTCGGTACAGTCACCTCTGCGCAGACTAGCTGTGCATATAGGTGGAGTTCATGCAGCAGGAGATCACTAGAGCTGATCACAATCACTATCAGCTCTATCTGTGGCATCATGGAGGATGTGGGAAACGCACACACACTTAGCACTACTTGTGGGGTTACCAACACTGATGTGATGACTGTGTTCTTGGAAACCTGTCAGAAGCTGTCAGAGACGTAGCCTTCTGTAATGAATAAATGTGTCACTTCACTGTGCGCTGCCCTCCTTGCTTAGTTCTCAGAAATACTGATATATAAGCAAATATGAAGAAGTTAAGACAGCGCACTAAAGATTCACAGAACCTAGGGCAGTTCCTCGTAAATGAATTAGCTGCGGTTTTGCACACGAGTAAAGACCAATTAGTAAGTCTGACAGAGCAGAAAAAAAGAAGAAAGGAGCAACATCTTTCTGAGTTTGTGAAAACACGACTCCTGTGACAGCGAGCTTGAAAAGTCAGAGAGTTACAACATAACTTATCAACATGCATTTTTACACACAGGCTTAAAAAACCTAAAGCCTTTGAGCCATGAGAATATACTATAACATGATATAAACAAGTCAACACTTCTGAGTAACTGTTTGTCAGTTATAGGTCATGCATAGCTGTATAATGTGCCTTTATTCTGCCAGTGTTTATGCAAATCACAGAGAAGCATTTTCCCCATTTCTCCATTTTTTAAACCCCTCAGCAGCACTTTAAATGTGAGATATTCACCAGTGAGACTTCTGTCATCGCTGAAACACAGCAGAGGGATATGGCATTTCATTTTTTGTGCTTCTGACAAAAAAAACAACTTTTTAAAACCTCAACTGAAACAGAAATCACGTATCAGTTACTCAAGATAATCCTCAGACCCACTGAGAGTTTTCATTGGATCTTTCTTCTACCGAAAACGTGCACTGTTTGTATTGGGGCTGCTTTCGACCAAAGACAAACTCCCAATAATAACATCTGACAGAGAGGTCTGTGAAATACTTTGCGGCACAGAAGTTTTTGGAAATACATCTTGCTTTGGAAATTAATCATCCTTTTTTAAGCTTGAAGCACCACGAGTTATCAATGCTCACAAAGAGCATTGATAACCAAAGGGCAAAAGTGGCTTCATGACCCTAAATAGAAATGCATGGCAGCGACACCACTTTCGGGGTGTCTCAGTGTGCCGACGAGTGGTTCTTAAACACAGGGCAGCCACTGACGGATAATCATGGAAAAAAATATAAAGTGAAACTAAGCTGAATAAATATCATCTCTGCAGGTTTTCCACTAAAACCTACAGTGTAAACTTGTGTGAACGGCTTGCTTATAATCTGGGATATATAGCAGGGTCACAGAAATCCCAATCTGAGTCCCCTTTCTTATTTAAAGCCATTTCTTTACTGTCACTATGGTAAATGGCAAATTGATCAATATTTATATACCGCTTTTGTTTTGTTTCTTTTTTTAACCACTTCAAGTGCTTTCACACTAAAAGCCACACTCACCCAAACACACATACACACAGATTTACACAGCACTTTATTCTACAGGCGATAAGAGCTTTTATCCATCACTCAGACTCACTCAAGGGTAGTTTGGGGTTCGCTTAGACACAAAGAGTGGAAGATCTGGAAACCGAACCACTAATCTTCCTTTTGCCCCCCAAAAACTGTATTTAAAATAACTATAAACTATAGAAATATATTTTTCCAGACTCTCAATGGAAAGACAAATGTCTGTGAATAGTTGTTACCAGGTCATTGCCCTAAATGCTGTTCCAGTGGGACCAACTTAAATCTCTTTATCGCGTAAAACTTAAATCTCTTTATCGCGTAAATACAAAATAATCCATTCAAGATGAATTTTCCCAAGCAGCACCTTTTTGGAGACTTTGCTCCGATGGTGAAATCTGCTTACTGAGAAGCAGAAAATAGATTATGCGATTGGGTGTAGTGGTGAGCTGAACGTGAAACTGCGCACGCTTACATGGGCTTTGCTGCAGCTGAGTTTCCAAGTACTTTAACTGATTCAGTTTTGCATCAATGAGCAAAATCTTGCAAAAATATTTTCACACCTGCATGACACGCTTTTCTCAGTAAAGAAGTTAAGAGATGTATCATTTTGGAAATCTAACAGACTATGAAATAACAATGAAAAGCTGGCCCACAGCTCTTAGTCTTAACCCATAAACTATGCATGTAGTTGTGTCGTTATTTGCAGCGCAATGCTGTTTATGCTGTTTACTGGCTGAGCATAAATTTGTAAAAAAAAAAACAACAAAAAAACAAAAAGGCACCAAATTCATGCAGCACTGAATGGACAATTGCTTGTTTGTGTAGGATCTGCTAACCCACATGTGTACTTGTGTCAGTTATGGGTGTGTGTGTGTACTTGTGATGGTCAGTTAAGGGTGTGTTGGGTCCAGTAACTGTTCATATGTGTGGAGAAAAGTGTAATCCTCTCCAGCATGAAGCACATTTTTCTTCACTCCCTTTCTGCTGTGCATTTTTGTTTTCTGTTTTAAAACTGTGTGCAAATCCTAAAATAACAAATTAAACTCAACTTTAACTTTGACCCAGACACAAGCCGCACTAATCACTCCTGTCTTGCTGGGACCAGAGAAAGCTCTAAATGTTTATAAGCTACAGCTCATTTAACAAATCATATCAGTTTGCAACAAGATTTAAAAAAGAAAAAAGAGTCCCAGACTTTCTGAGGTGAAATTCAGAGGGGTAGATAATGAATAAATGTTAGTTGTGTTTGGCTCTCTAGTGGGAAGTGTAGTCCAGAAAGAATCGGGAGGAGGGAGATCTGCAGGGTTGGAGATGCCTCAGGATAAGCCGAGTGGAGAGAGAAAGTGTGATGAGGAGAGGGTAAAGTACGCATGGACTTGTTACAGCCTATTTAATGCTTCACGGAAAAACTGTAATGAGAAGGAGACAAAAAAAGTCATTAGTCTGCAGATTAGTTTCTCAATTAATATTTAATAACTTAGTGCCAATACACGTGCCCTGAATGTGTTTGTAGATTGCACAGAAAAGATGCAGATATAGAAACATTTTTAGTACTGTTTGAACAATTTTTACGGACTTTTTTTTCTAGTATGTGAATACTTAGAAAACATACCACAATTTGTTAGTAAATAACACTTGGAAATAAATCTTATTAATTAAATAGTTTAATCAGGGAATTGGACAAGCCTCGGAAAACTGAGAAAAATACATTCGAGTTATATTAAAGTCCCGCATGCCTTCAAGCTCCTTTAGGTAGAAGTAACAAAGATGTTGTTTAGCGCAGTGGTTTCCAACAATTTCTAAAGTACCATTAATACATGTCAGTAGCAGTAGCAGCTAATTTGCAGCCTTTTTTTCCCAGTACTGTTGCAACTTTGTATATCTGACATATACCTCACCTCTTTGCTATATTACACAATCCAAAAAACTTGTTGCTTATCATTCAGATTCAGTTCGTCTTTTGAAACAGGCCAAGTTTTTCTCAGAATAATGATTAGTTTCACAGAGCCTCTTTAACGAGAATCGCACCATGTTTAAGTTAGTATGACTCTCGTTCACATTCCTGGTCAATATATATATATACATATATGTGGCATGAATAAGGCACGGCGGGACCAAAGATCATAATTTCGAGCCATTTTATTGATTTCACATCACACCACACACAAACCCTGAGTCCCACCACAATATATACACACAAAATCCTGTTTGGAGCTACCTTGTTCTGCCTCATCTTCACTGGTATTCTCTGTGTCTGCATCCACGTGGTGACCATCCAAAAGATGAAAAAATATTGCCGTAAACAGTGTATTTTGCGACACCACAAAACAAAAGATGTTGTATAATATGAAACGATAGACGTTTTAATTTTGTCGTCCGGTATATTTCGTCATATCGCACAGCCCTAGTGGTGAGTGTCTGCATTGGTGTTTGGCTACACAAAATAAAGTGATTCATGATGCCCGTGATGCATCTCATAATTCCTAAAAGGCAAATGGGTGCATGCAATATACTGATTCAGTAATCTAATATAATGCAGTAATAATCTATTATTGCCATAATACCACCAAGGCACATCTGGTCCATCTGTGAACCACTGCTTTACATGTCTGAAGGTGCTGGAAGAAAAAAAATATGTGTGCAATTATTTTTTTTGCAGAGTTTGCACAAAAGTGTTCGTTTCTACAGTAAAACCAAATATGGAAAATGATAAGATTTTCACACTAAAAGAGAAAAACTAACAAAAAGCCCTCAATAGCCACATTTAAAGAACAGGAAGTTTGTCTGCAGCCTTGAGAAAATTTGTAAATGAGAAACAATTTTAGAGCACAGCCAACCTGAACAATTAGCAAATGTCAGATTCTCACAATGACCTTGTGGGAATCAGATAAGTGAATGATCAAAAACTGGTATTATTAGAAAAGTGCAAAATAAATATAGCAGGCAGAAACAGATTAATTCCCCAAATCATTGCATACATTGAGCTAAAAATAATGCAAAACAGTCCTGTGACTAAGAAAGTCCTTCTTTAAGGTCATAATATTTATTTTTCACACATAATGGTTTCCAATATTTGCTGAACTAAATTTTAATAAAGTTTTGCATAATCATTTCAACTGTGTGGATCTAAAAAAAGAAAAGAAGAGGGCAACCATGGAAAAACCTGCTCCAACTGTGCCTTTATGTAAAGATGTAGAAAAATCCCAGCACTATAAAAGTAGGGGTTACCGGTTAGAGCATAGCATTGCCACGGCTAAAGCAGTACACAAAAATGGTGTCGGTTGAGGGATGTGCTCTGCTGAGTGCACTGCACTAAAGAAAATTAAAGGAAATCACAGAGCATGCAATATGTGACCTTTGAATTCCTGTCTGAGGAGTTCAGCATTATGATTTTGGGTGGAGGAAGGCCAAACAAAAGGGGTCAGCCTTGTCTTTGTGCAACCCTTTCTGCCACTGCTTAGTCTGCAGCTCATGCTCATGCTGCATTAAACATTTCCAGTTGATTTTGCAAAACAACTATACACGAACTTCATCCTCTGCCGACTGCTATGCAGTTCGTTTCCGTGACAACAAACCACCTTCGATAAATGCACATGCCTAATATCGCTGCGATTTTGCTTACTCAAACCGTGACATAATTGTTCTTGGTAATACAATAGCCTTTGCAGGTGAGTGTGAAAGTGTGCAGGTGTGAAAGTGTGTTCAGGTCTGCATGGGATCTGATGAAGAAGATGAATAAAGGCCAAAAAAAACTGATGGGTGAGGGTGCTGCACAGCTTGGGGGCTTTCCACACGCCACTCAGCAAGGTCATGTGTGCTGGCACTGTGGTTGTAGGTTGCACACACACACACAAAACAGAGGCCAACAAAGAGCTTACAACACGAGGGGGGGAAAAAAACACATTTAAAATGCATGAACAAATAAATAGTAGCCATTTCATGAGTCACACATATGCAGTTTTCTTTGACACAAGCAAAGACATATAAACGCAGCATGAGAGGACCTTGTGCAGAAGAAGACAGAACTAGAAAGACACAGCAAGAGATCTGACAAACATCTTGACCACATGACTCTAACCACTCTACTTCCTTTAGATGTTTCTCTACATTTTTGTCACACTGAAATACACACAGGCAAACACGTGCATTTTCAGCACTGTGAGAGAGGAGAGAGAGAACTTTTCCACTCTGCATGAGAAATATGTTGAGCTCCTTTAGACTTGATGCAAACAAAAAAAAGAAAAAAGAAAAATGATGTGACAGGCTGCCTGCTGCCATGAACTTTTTCTTGTTTTCACCATATCTCAGCTCAGCTGCTTCTGCTTTACAGTGTTATTTTAGGTATTAAAAAGCAACCTTTTGAGCCCCAATTTAAAAAAAAAAAAAGAAGATTAATTTAAGTATTTAAAATGGCATCAATTTCTTTACTATTAAACCTTTCCAGTCACAGAGTGAGCAGGCTATGAAAGGTAGCCCTGATTGTTTTCTGTGCAGGTACAACCTACAAGCTGCTCGTGAGGTTAACTTTTATTCAACCAGGAAATATAACTCGTGAGATTAAGAATCCCCCTGACAGGCTGCATATTTTACGATGACAGGAGAAACCAGAGTTCCCGGTGAAAGCGAATCCCGTTTTGCTGGAAAACCTATTGGAAGTAAAATCTTGACCTGCCATGAGATCTTTTACAACTTCTACTTGCCTACATCCTCCTCAAAGGAGTCAGTCCAGTGTCGGTGCTGCTTAGCTGGCTTCTTTTCTAATTGCAGATATTCACTCTGGGCTTTTTAAAAATGCTGCAAAACTATGTGGAGGAATAACTGCTATGCATTAGAAAAATGCATTGCACAAGTCAGATGGTACACAAGTCTGTTAGACTCAAGCTGGACTTTCTAGATTGCAGCTTAATGGCTTCATGGTAATGGGTGACCTCTACCAAAGACCAAGGAATAGTGGGAAAAAAATACAGAAAATTATGTGGTTATTATTTGACAAGCATCCAAAGGCACAAATGTTTTTGGTTTTGTGGTTACAGGAGGCATATTTTTGACTTTTTTTCTTGAAACCTGTCTGAAAAATTAGGCAAATTTCCTAATAGTTCCTGGCTATTTTTCTGCGCAGGTCTTACAAAGTTATTTTTCTGGGTTTCCATTCATCCTCTCCTACGGATACTGTTAATGACAAAGTTATGGAAACACTGAAACATAACTCAGATGTTCACTGAAGGCTGTTCTGCACTGAATACATGAAAACGAGCTGCAGATGGAAACATCTGATCTGTGTGGACAGATGAGGCCATCACAATGCTCCTCAAATTAATATGCGAAACAAACACTAATGCAAAAGTTTGGTGAAGGAGTTCATGTTGTTTGCCATGGCTTGTGGGCTTAAACTATTTCCCTGTTAATTATATCATCTTGTTGTAATTTAATGGCAGGCAGCTGGAGAATTAGTGCAGCCAGCTGTTTAACAAACCAACTCCTCATAACAGTGGATGGAAACATTAATCTGCATTGTTTTCAGGAGATTTTCTTAAAATGTTATTGAAAGTGCAATGCTCGAATGAAAACATAGCCGGTGCTCGTTCCATATAACTAAAGCTGAATGACAAATTAAAGGAGAAATGACCATAATAAAGTTATGGGCCGGAGATTCTTCTAGTCTAAAGTCTGATGGAGCGATGTTTGTAAGCTATTCCCTCATTTGGTGGTTTGGTGATGAAGGTGGAAGGCAGTGTCAGAATACAGGCCTAATCTCTCAAAGCGGACTACAAAGGTCATAGCACAATTGTCATGCACACAGTACTCAAACCATTCAGTGACTCTTTGGCCCTTTGAACGAGGGCTTTCTAGAAATATTTCAGAACAACTCTGTATTGATTTAGCCTTCCTTAAACTATGCCAGCATCTCCTCGCAAGGGTTCAGGATTCCCATTAATATGTAATCCATCTGTACTAGAAATATGAAATTAAAGCAAAGATGCTATTTGATTGTTAGTAGTCAGGAACTATTTGACTATTCTTCCACAAATAGCAGTAAAATGATGTGAAACGTGCTAATTTTGCTTGCAGCTGTGTACACTGCACCTCGATTTCGTTAATTTTTTTTCCTTAAGGGCTTTTTGAGCTGTTTCTTTCTTCTGTTTGTACTAATCTCACTGCAGCACACTTGCTTTACCTGCCGCCTGGTAGGTAGTAACACATCCATCCTCTATTTTGGTTGTTTAATATTGGTTTTCAAACAGCGTGTAAGTGCATTACTGCCACTTTCTGGCAGAAGAAACGCCTTACATCATCCAAAGCATTGGCAGAAGATGAAAAGTTGCTAATTTAAAATGAAAAATACTTGCATAAGCGATCCCATTTTTGTTTTCATAATTTAATGACTAATATATTTGAAAGTCATGGCCATCCCTGGAAACAGGATCAGTTGTTCCTTCCTGCTGTGAATTGCGTGGGTAGACAGGTTCATATAAACACGTCAACTGAGATGGATCCGGTACATAAACTTAAAGAGTGTTTCCATCACAAATCTGTACATAATTCATATCACAGGACATCAATGCAGAGCGAAAAGAATTAAAGGTTAAAAAGTGCCTTTGTTTTTTCTGCCCATATCTAGATCGGTTGAGGCAAGTTGAAGAAGAGGAACGTTTGTCAGTGATCTATTGTCTGTAAGTCTAGAACCTATGAGAGGTTTTACTCCTTTGAAGCCTTGAGATATATCAACACCAAGTGCTTTTCTTGGAAATTTGTGGGCTTGTACTTGGCAAGATTTCTATGAGTCCTCATGTGCTCCTGACAGGAGTCATTATTGCCAGTTCTTACTGAACACTGGTTTTCTACTCAGTCTTAATCCCTCAAGCCTACTTTCATGCAAGACTGGTCTGCGAAGACTTTTTAATTAAGACGCAAAATCTAAAATTATATATATAAATAAAGACTCTGGACGGGGAATTGTCTGAAATCCAGCACCGGCAAATGGAGCTCTTATGTTTAACCACACAGAGAAAATGGCCTAATGAGACATTCTGGTAAAGAATGACTAACACTGACACTAGCAAGCTACCCGTGCTCACGTTTCACTTTCTAATCACCAGGCTATGTACTTGAAATCTTTCGTGCTTATTATGCTCACTAATTCATGCTCCTGCTGTATCACTTCATAGCACTGCCACTTCGGCTCCCACTGTGACAACATACAGAGGCAATTTCGTGACTAGTTTTGTCCAAGCACTTCACTGCACTTTCCCATGACTTTACTTTCAACACTAGTGAACTCAGCCATAATTCAGCACCTCACCTTGCCAGCAAACCTTTAAATCCAACTCTTTGAAACTCCACAAGAAACTGATTTCAATAAGCTCCACACAGGACTTCCAGGTGATGTCATATAATAACCGATCCACATAACTTGCTGAAGCTTCCAGCCTCTGTCAGCTGCTTTTAATGCATCTGATGTTAAGTCCAGGTGCTTTGTGAAATGTTTGTTTTTAGGTAGGGATAACCAGCAAGACTTCATCTGGTCAGCAAGAGCTGAAGTAGAAGTATTCAGCCCTTGTGCAGGCTTTAGCCTAGAGTTGTGCCTTGGGTGGTTATTTTAATATTTACTTTCTTCCCGTTTGAATATAAATGATTAAAAACATAAACATATGACTCAAATTCAACACGAAAATCAACTGACTCGCCTCTAAAGCAGTTTCAGTAATTAATGAAAGTTGAAAACTTCATGAAGTTGGATTTTGTTGGAGTGTTGGCTGCTGGCTTGGTACATGAACAATGGAAAACGGTTACACAAAACACAAAATGTAGTGTTAGAGACTGGCAAAGATCAAACAAGAAAGCCAGCAAAAAAATGGGACATCGAAAGTAAATACAACTTCAGCAAATCAATCTGTGCCTTCAAAATAAAGAATCTTTGAATATTGCCAGAGGAAAAAAAGCAATAGAAATCCAGTTTTCCATCACAAATAACTTTTGGGCAGGCTACCTGGGTTTATTTTTCAACTCTACTTTATTTTATACATTTTTTTTTAAATATTAACAGTTGGACATTTTAGCCTTTGTTTGACATGACAGTGCACAGAGTACACAGATAAGTAGGGAGACAATGTGGGGAATGGCACCAATCGTTTAGCCAGCAATACAGATTCTAGCCTTTGGTTTACAAGTCTCCAGTGCACTCAATTGAGCTATAGTGGCATCCTCCTTTTAGTCAAATAATTTCAAACTTGTGCACCCAATGTTTGTTTTTTAGAGCTGTTATTGATGCTGTACAAGCAAAAAAAGAATAGATCGCATAAATCATTAAGAGCCCAAAAATTACCGCGACATTCATGCCCATGATGTGGGTATATAAACCTTTGACCACAACTTCATGGCATTATTCACCTAGTAACCTGAGAATGTGTGGGTTTGCCGTCTTTCGCACTCTCACCCGCACAAAGGCCAGCCATCAACCATCAATGGTCACAGACAGAACGTAATGTAAGCCGAAAACTTATGACTATCTTTTTTCCCCCACTTTGACTTGAAGCCATTTTAAAAATCCTGCTCTAATCTCTATATAACCCTCCAATCAAATCCACAGTAGCGCCACATACAACTCTTATTAAAGAAAAAAAAAGACATCAATAAACTCATCCAGCAAAACAGACCTGTTTTTCCTTCACTTCAGAGTCACTATGGGCGACCATTACATTTCAAAACATTTATTATTCCAACCAACCACACATGCTCAAAGCCAACTGGCTAGATGTTTAAGGTCTTTGCACAGCTCTAACTATCCTAATTTCTTTCTTTCAAAACATCCCTCAGATCCCTGTGGGCTGGATGAGATCAGATGATGTAAAATTAGAGGAAGCGAGGACGAGTTGAGGCATGTGAGAAGAACCTTTGTCCTCTTCAAACCTTGTTGCCTTTAACGTCACAAACACGAACATGAACGTTTAGTCTCGAGTCCGTTTCATCTGTCTCAATCCACCAAATGGATTCGTTACCTGAAAGTTTGCACCTAAATACATGCGGTAAGTGCACCTTTGGTGAATAGTCAAAAATGCAAGCGCACCCACGTATATTACATGACTCAGTTACTTGAAGGCATCATTTGAAGATTTCATGAAACTCGATCCCTGGAAAGCAGAAAAGATACAACTTTGTGGGTGAGATATGAAGACAGTTCTGAGTAAGAAGGAAACTATTTCTGAAGAGAGACAATCTCTGCTGTTCTAAATACTGTTGTGAACGGTGACAGACTGATCATTGTGCTTCTCTTGCATTTCACTTTGCTAGGGTAAGATTTCATTGTTGATTAATCTGCTATTTGATTTGAGAATCGACTGACTAAATGTTTGGCCAGACAATGGAAAAACATTATTGTTATACAATCACAGCTGGGTAATGTCTTACAGGCAGTCTTTTTTTGCCCAACCACCACTCCCAAACCCAAACTTATTCAGTTTACTAGAATACATAAAACCTAAAGATTTTTCTAGATCATGTAATCAATCTATTTCTTTACTGATGTGCTTAATTCTGGTTTGCATTTTCTGAGAAAGCTGAAATCGACTTTGTTTCTAAATTAGTGTAAACAAGTAGTCATCCGATGTCATCCGCATACTGGAAACATAAAAAAAGGGTTTGTAGCAGAGAAATATTGTAGTTCCAGTAAAGCCTCAGCACTGTGCATGTGATCCTCATGAAGTAGGACATTATTTATGGAAAAACACACTGATGTTGAGCCTTTGAAATGCCATTTGCAAAAGCTTGGAACAGCACAAATAAAATTTGATTCACGTTGATTGTGCCGGCTTAGCAGCAGAAACCACAGAGGCAAACTTTTAAAAATATGCATGTCTCAATGTGAGAAAACATGCATTTTTAAATGATTCGATATGGATAAAATGGGCAAAACTAGAGAAGACTTTTCACGAGGGAAAATTAACTTTGATAAATTCTGATATTTTTTTGATTTCAGCCTAACCGTCAGTCTGTCTTTCTCATGTCTCCTCCTGTTGTGTTTCCTGCGTCTCTCTCGCCTGGTTTCATTCTGTTTCTCGGACAGCTGACTGGGGCCCATGTGTTTAGGGCTTTAGTTGTGGTATGCAACGAGCCAAGCCAAATTAACGCTGCATGTTGCCATATGAGAGACTGAATTACAACAAGTAACACAGAACAGATGGACACCAGAGTCTCTTTGAAAACTATTTTCCACTGATGCTGCAAACTCCTCTCTTACTGTCAGTAAGAAAGTGCAGAGGGAAAAAAAGCAGTGAATGTTCACTCAAAGAAAACAGCATCTAATGCATATAAGAAAGCATTTGATTCTGTTAATCGTTGTGGTAAAAATCCATGTTTGACTCAGAAGATCCATTTTTGAAAGTTCTATTTCAGACTTTTTGCTGCAGCTTCATGATAAAGCACGACATATTAAATGGGAGGCAAAAAAGAAGCTTGTACGATACATGCTCACATACATAAAAGTATGTGTGCGAATATACAAACACACTAAGACAGCGAAGGACCTGCTCGAAAATCAACAATATACATCATGCATGCACATGTACACACAAGCATGAAACAAGAGCATGTGGGAAAGATTAGAAGAGCTGGAACAAACACATGCGAATGGACAAGCACGCACATATGCGCAGCTGAGATGAGATGGGATGAGATGAGAGGCGTATGATTAAGATGAAGTCTACAGGAGGTCTGAGGAAACATATCAGACTGTAGCAGTCTGTGGGAACTCTCTCTGGAAGACAGAGCCACGATTTTCCTGGCAAGACACAAACCTTGTCTGTAACCTTGACTACTGAACATCAGATAAAAGGAAAAGTAGGAATCGCTATTGAATAAACAGCCTTAGCGGTACAGAAACAGTCAAAGCAAAGAAAAGCTAAACGAATTATGTCAAACATACACACAAAACCTCACAATAAAACACTTCATCACAATAAATAATTTAAATTAACTTGTAACATGAAGTTCCAGCGTTGAATACCGAGGCGAAATGAGAATTTGGAGACTGCTTCTCTTTTCAGCTGACATAACAATTTTCACTTCTGCAATATATCAAGAGTTACATTGTCTTAACTTTGTTTTTTTACACTATAGAAAATTTCACAGCTATGTGTACCCTCACAAATAAAAGACATACCTTATTCCTATGGACCTAAGACAAGGCTAATAGGCTAACTGACTCTAAATTGGCAGCAGTGTAAAAATTGGACGTAGCCACTATGGTGTCATTTTAACTCTGCCTTTTCAAGCCACTCTGTTAGTAATTTGTTTGCACACCTAGGATTCCAAGTAGCCACGCCCCCTATTCCAGTCTCATGTTGGACGAGTTACACATAGAAATTCACCCCTATAGAGGTCTTTAGAAAGGGGGAAGCCATCCACAGAAACCAGAACTGTTATTTGTTCAAGGCAGTTAATAATTGATGGTTGGACATCTTGCTTTTTGGAGCATGCCTCAAGTGGCCATTTGAAGAACTGCAGTTCATCCAACTAACATTGCGGGGGTACTGGAGTCTATCCCAGTACACACTGGGCAGGACTTGAGTGCACATTAGATGAGACATCAGTGACTCGCATAGTTCACACAGACAGTGGTGGTTCAGCAAGCAGCAGCCTGCAAGCCTAAAAAATGAAAGCAATTATGCTATTGCTACTAATTTGACCAAAGCAAGCAAACTAAGCAGGAGAAACCAGCAACAGAAAGTTGCGTTAAGTTCCTTAACTAGAACGCTATCGTGATTTTAGTGCACTGTTAGGTTAGAGGATGATAGGTTATAACATTTTCACAGTATGATAACCATCTGTAGAAGGAGATCAGATGCTGTGATATACTTTAAACATGAAACCAAGTTATTAATTTTGACAAGCTGATGATGATGGAAGGATAAAGATATAGAGATATATTATCTCTCTTGTTGCCCTTTTTTTAAACACTAAAAATGCACATTCTATGTTAATCATCAATTTTAATATGAAACCCAGTAAAGTGTTTCAACTCTACTATAAATGTGTGCAATTTATGACCAATATTTGACATTATTTTTCTGTAGAATATTAAAACAGTATAATATATTAACTTTGCAATCACCGAGGAAACTCCCACAGCTGTACAGAGATATAAAATGATGTGATACAAAATGTTCTTTATTGTGTTGCCATCAGATAAACTGCATTCACAGATCAGTTCCTTAAAACTGCACTTCTGGGATCTCACTTTTCCTTGATTATACTCCATGCTGCAGACACGGACACGGATGGAGTCCCAAGAGCTGAGAAGTCATTCTCTCAAGTTGACTACTGGGGTGCACATGCACTGTAATGTAAACAGGCTGGTAGGCAGACATCCGCGTGTACCCTCATCTTCATCGTCTGATCACAGAATTGACGTCACTCAGGCCCATACGGACCCAAGTGTACTCACGGCTTTAATCTTCCACACAGTACCTATAGCAGCTGCATGCTTCAAATCTATTTCAGGCCTAAATATGGGCTAACATTTCAGATTATGCAGAAGTGAAACTGCCCTCAGTTTTAACTATAATTATAGGACAAAACAGACATTTGTTAGGACTTGGCTGAAAAGTGACTGCATCTTTCCCAGAAGTAACCTAGCTGACTGTTGCCTTTAGCATGTTTTTGCTTTTAAAGTCAACCTACTAAAACAGCAATACTCAAAGACAACCTAATGTGTTGCATAAAATCTTACGGGGTATCATCTTACTGGATTATTGCCTTTTCAGGCTAATACTAAGCAACCGACAACTGTGCTGTTGCCTGCTGCTTTCTCACGCAAACTCATTATCAGTTTCCATGCAGCTTGCGCCTTTGTGCTAAATGAGCTCACTGATATTACTTCTGTTTCTCACACATAAAGATATAAATAAAAATGCATGCATACTTTGCTCATGGATTATTATGTTCTGTGCAGCCAAGATATGTGTGATGTGTGCAGGCGTGCATGCTCACACACTGACACATTGCCTACAGATGTGAAAAACCCCAATTTTCATTAAGAATAGGGAAACTGTACTAATAGCAACCTCAACGCATTCCAGCTTGGTGTGTTTAAATAACTGTTAAGGCAATTAATGCACAAGTTTTTCATGTGTACATTAAACGTGAGAATGCTAGTCCACAGCTCTCCTTCCTTTTAAGGTCATTCTCAGGCCCTTATCTATCTGCCTTCCAAGATCACACACGCACACACACACACACACACACACACGCACGCGCGCGCGCACACACACACACACACACACACATTAAGAGAGAGCATATTCAGAGCACCAATGCATTAAAGCAAAATTGCAAACAGCCAGGCAAATCCTGCCAATGTCTTCCCATTCTAAATAAACACGCAAGCACGTGCACACATGCACAACTTTGGCTCTGAAATCAACTGAATTACCTCACACACATGGTTAGGGCTGTAAGCGGCTGAGGACTCGAGGGCTGCTAAATATAAAACTCTACAGACACACATACGCCCTCAGACACATGCACATGCATGCAATGTCTCTCTCATGGACCTTTATGTGTGTCTGAATGCACACTTGCACACACCCTAAAGAGACTAAACTCTGCTTACAGTGACCTTATAGATGGCAGGGCCCAGGACAGCATTCGACCTGCTCTGATCACTGGTTTAGGGGCTAAGTGTGCAACTACATGCAGCCTCACAGCTGGCCCCATCTGGAAATATTGCAGGGTTTAATGCCATGAGGCCTTGTGGGGGGAGCTAAGCATGCGGGGAGAGAGAGAAAAAGAGAAAGAGAAAAAGAAAGAAAGAAATACATCCTGCTGTGCTGCGAAGAGCTTACAGCAACAACTGATGTCATGTTTCCAAGTTACAATTGCCACTTGGCATTAACAAGTGTTAATTAAGAAGTAATACACCAGTCAGGCACTGCATTTAAACCACTGACAACTTTAGTGAATAAAACTAATCATCTTAGTTCTATCATCCATCACCACCCACCTACACATCGTGGCAGACCAACACCCCTGGAAATACACTGTACAATACAGAAGGGATAATACTGGCAACTTATTTACTGGTTGATTAAATGGGAAGAAATACTACTACTAATAAATAATAATAGTTGACTAATCCAAAAGTCAGAAAGCTTGTTGACATGTGTCACTTTCACGCACATTATCAGATTAGTTTGCTATGTGAGGCACTAATGTTTGCAGTGCTAGCAGCAGCAGCAGCCTTCTTCTTTCTTTACTTGCAGGTTAACATGAACATGTATGTGCTGAACATGGCTACCTACTACTCCTCTTCAGTGGTTATATGCCAGTTTACTCTGTTACAGCCAACATATGGATCGCATACAGTTCAAAGTACTGCTGGTTTGAGGGTTGTTATCCATCTAAGTTTCCACCTTGCTTGTTTACATCTACCTGCCACTTGCTGCAGCTACAGTTCGGTTAGTGATGTCATAGACCTAACAGTTAATCTGAACTGTACTTTGATAAAACGTAAATAATTTTTGAAGCTATATAAGCATTATTTTTAATTATTTACTAAAACTCTCTACTATATTCAAACCAAAACTGTTCAGACCCCAGACTCCAATCTGACCAACCATCTGTGGGATTATTGTGAACAAGCTCGATCCAACCCTGCAGGTATCAGGTCATTGCACAACCCTGACAGGGTCAGAGCTGTTTTACTGGCATTTGGGTAAGTTAACTAATGTTAGATCGTCGGCTTTAATGTCGTGGTTGCTTCGTGTAAGGAGAAAAGTTGTGACTGGCTGCAGAAAACCCCAAGCAAACAGGAAACAGTGTGGGAGGTGTATCTACTCACCAAGGATTAAAAGAAGACATGAATGTTGCAGATTCGTTGATGTAATCGAGTGAAAATGTCACAGCGAGAAAATACTGAGCTATATTTCTGAGCTATAGAAATGTCCTGTATATGTTTGTATATTAATAAAGGGATAAGTAACAATAGTCAATGAAGTACGGACTGATTAAATCTATCTCATATGACTAGCAACTTAATTTCCACTTCTTTAACTAGGTTAAAGGGTAAACCAGTTAGGCTAATCTTTAAAGGGTACCAGTGTGAAACAAATCATCTATGAACTGTGATGACCCTATTGTGCATGGAAAGCATGAGTGAACCTGAAGCTCATGCTCTCCTTTAAACTAAGCTGTGAGTATATGACTAATATCTTTTCAGTTTGTGTTTTCAGTTTGGTTAACAAAAAGCTTTGTGTTTATCATCAAAACACTCCCTCTAGATGCCACCGAATCACCAGAAGCAAAGGTGAAATGCAAACCGCCAGTAAGACAAAACGTTTTTTTTTTTTTGAGGCAAAGCTAAATGTCATCACAGTTTTCGTCTTGTTTTGTCATGTGGCAAACTATTCACTAAAAGGAGCTTCTTAGAGGCAGTAAAAATACCATTTATGCAAACAAAAACAAACACAGGCAGAGAAAAGAGATGATTTGAAGGAGGGGGGGAAACCCCTGCAACTAAACAGCTGGAAACAGGAAATGACTTTGTGCCTTAATGTGTGTGTGCTTGTTTTTGTGTGTGCGTTAATTTAAGAGTATGTGACACTGCTTGGCAAACTTTACCCAGCCCTTTAAAGGCAAATGTGGGTTTCCATCCTATTGACACAAACAGATCTAGTGACCTACCATGCATAGATATGAAACACAAGATGACGAACCTGTCAGCTGTAACATGTCACAGTGTGAGCAGTTCTGAGAAGAGGTTATTTTAAAAAAAACAAAAAAACAACACATGCACATCTGCAAAAGCGGCAGACACAATCCAGTGAAACTCGGCAAAGCTCTCCTGTACTGAGAACAGCAGCAACAGAAAACGATCAGTGGTTTTCATGAACATCTGCTTGTTGCAATCAAACTAAGCATCAAGAAGATAAATCGTGATGTGTGTAGATCAGTAGACAATATTTTGAATTGACTTCTTCAACATTTCTGAAAATACATTTTTTGTTTTCTTTCTTTCTCGCTCAAATCTATAAAGTACTGAGGATGCACTTGTAGTGCATGACTAGTCTCTTTCCATACACAGTTAACAAAAGCTGCAGACTAGCATAGCTAAATTCTATTTGTTTGAATATAGGAGGATATGAGGTGACAGGAAGGGTTACACCGTGACTTTTCAGGCAAAAAAACTAGTCTGGTGTGCCGAGAAAGAAAGTAAATCATTTGCAATCTCCTTTAATTTGCAACATCATGGCATAATTTTATATATTTAGTTGCCTGACAAGCTAAACAGTATTTCTGTAACCTCTTGACTTAAAACACTCCTCACACACTTTGATGACTTTTATGTCCAATAGAGACCAAAAGAAAACTATAAAAAGTGCGCAACTAAATAATTATTTTACTAACAACTCATACTCTTTTGTCTTTTCCAAATTATAATAAAGGCAGATAAAGATATTCATACTAGCCTGACTAAATAAACTTGAAAAAATTGAGAATAGACCATTCTTACACTTCATGCATGCAACTAGAGGCGAGCAATCAGGCCAGAAGATCATACAAGGGTTTTACAATTCATGATATAAATGATACTTCTTTCACATATTTAGTTTAACTCGTGATCACATGAGTAGTTGTGTACACGTGAGATGGGCTAGGCCGGGGCTAGCTGGTTAGCAGTAGTGGAGCTTTCAAAATAAAATACTTACACATAGCAGCATTAATGATTTAATCTGTATGATTTCTCTGCAGATAATGCGGCAGATAAAGAAAGACCACGGTAAACGATTGTGAGATCAGCTAAACCTACATGAAACACCAGTCCACTGATAAGGATGTCAAGACAAATCTTTCTCTATCTTTCTCTTTGTAAGCAAAAGTCATGAAGCTGTTTCAGATAGAAACCCCAGGAGTCAAATTTTGTACAGAAAGCTATTTAAAAATAAAAATGAATACTTTTCACCTGCTGTGAACTGTTTTCAAAGAAATGCCCACATATTATCATGTGAAACCACAGCTGAGCTGTTAAGAGTTTAGTGAATCGCGTGTACGATGAATATAAAGTGTGCCAAAGCTTGTGTTTTTACCTTTGGAGGATCATAGAGCTCCAACTGGTAACTTTCCCCTGCTCCTCTTCCTCCTTGAATGTCTCTGATCCTCCTGACCAGCAGGTGGCAACGCTGCCAGCGGGGCTGTGAGTCTGAAACAGTTTCGTCCACCAGAAAGTACCTCAACTGGCCCTCTTTACAGCAGCCGCTCGCCTCGGATCGCCTCTGCCTTTTACTACGAAACCTATTGAAAGGAGCCATGATCAGCTCCTTCATTCCAGGACGGTGTGAAGCAGCTGTGGGTGTGGCTTCGGAGGAGTGGGAAGAAGAGGATGACACCTCTTCGCTGATGGAGGAAATTGCACCCACTCTGTCACCATTATTTGGAAGATTACTGTTGGTGGTGGTGGGGTTCCTAGGAGTAAGGTCCCGGGATGAGCGCGGACTGGCTTGGGGTGATTTCTTTAAAAGCTTATTTACAGACTTCCGGATTTGGCTGAAAGAGAAATGTGTGACTTCTGAGTTTTCAGGGTTCGAGGTTAAAGAGTCAGAAGAGTACCGTTCAGATACCTGGCGATGATCTGTGCCAGAGATCTCCTCGTTGCTATGGCTATGAATCACCAGTGTCCCGCTGCCAATTGTGCGAGATCCTGAAAAGGAGTTTCCCGCAGCGCATCTCAGTGGCAGCTCCTGCTCCCGGCTCAACACCACCGGCTCCACTTTCGGTGACGCAGTCAGTGGAGCAGCTCCTCCATTTGGTCTGCCAGTCTCCCGATAGTCCTGCACCCGAGGCAAAGTCCGCACTCGAGTGATTACAGGCTGAGGACGAAGGACCACTGGAGACGATGAGGGAGCGCTACCGGAGGCGGCAGAGCTTGTGTTCTGACCCAGTGGCGTGCCGTCTTTGTCGACCTCGCAGCAGAAGTGTTGCTGGAAGAGGTCAGTAAATTGCTTTGAAAAGGTCTCTGGTGGAAGCACGTCATGGTGTGGTCGCTCTCTTGCAAAACTCCGGTAGTGCCGGGCCAGCTCCTGGGCTGCGGCGATGGCATGCAGCTCGCAGAATTCCGTCCAGCCTTTTTGGGCAACTGCCACACCTTGGCCTGCTGCTGTTGTGGTGTTGGCTGGATGGATAGTGTTACCATTCATTGCAGTAACCAGAGTGGATGAGAATCACTGTGGAACAGAAAAAGAAGGCGGGTAAGAGAAATGAATGGATGAAGCATGGAAGAAACGAACGAAAAAAGCCAGAGGAGCAAATAACGAGAGCAAGATATAGGAATGCAATTAGATCAGAATAATGTGGAGGGTTGTGCAAGACATGCAGCACTAAACATGGGAAATGGCACAACAGTTACAGCACATTTTGAACTGCTTCAAAGTTTAAAAACAGTTCAAACACTAAGAAAGAACATTCAAAACTCTGATTTCATCTGAGCTTGATCTGTAACCGCACAAATTGGATTACATGGGCCTGCAAAAAATCTCTGGCAATCAACCAGAGTATCCTAGAGTATCTCAACACAGGGCCACGGTTCACTCAAAGGACAATCGGTTACCATTCAGTTAATGGGAGAAAACGCAGCGAGTGTACACATTTTAAGTAAATTTCAGGAAATTGTTTCCTACAGCAGAGGCGAGCAGAGAGAAAGGAGAAACTGCGTTCTAACCTCCACTGATATGGATGATGGCAACTCAAGTATTTTATGAATGGAAACAGTAATTAGTCAGTCAGACAGAAGGTGAATGAGGCCCTGACTGAGGAAGTACGGTTAGAAAATCTCTCAATCAGCCACGCTGCCTGTATTTTCATCCGTGTGTTTGTGTACTTACACGTGACCTATTTTAATGGTCTTTCCGTTTTTCCCCCCCAGTGTATCACTCATGTTTTAAAACACGATACACAAACAACATGATTATTCATTAACTTAACAAACATCATAAGTGTAGTGAAAACAAAAGTGTTTATTTATTTATTTATTATACTTAAAGGGGATTTCTTTAAGTACAATTAACACGAAAAATAAATAAATCAGTGGCGTTGGTGGAGGGGGACAGGCTCATCCGGTAGAGAGCGAGGCCCATATTAATGAGCGTTTTTGACCCTATAACCTGTCTCGCAAGGGTAACCACTTCTGCCGGCTAGCCTCCACCACAACATCTGCAGGTGTGGGTGGGGGGGCAACAAGGGGCCCAGGCAGAAGCTGACTTAATAGACAGAAAGTCGTAGCAGTCAACCAAAGGGCATTTCAGTCATATGCTACCGAAACCAGGTTTGGTGAGAGACTCTCAAAGATATGGAGAGAAAAACAGCTGCAGACAACATCTAATAAACCTCCTGAAAGATTTTAAGAGTTTTTAGCTTCTGTTGGACAGCTCTTGTTGACCAAAGCCACGCTTTTCATAATCTTTGCTCAAACTGAAGTAAACACCGACTGCGTTTGGACTTAATGAATGTGGCAAAATCTTAAAATTTTAAACTGATTAATCATCCAACCTTAAACATTCACACACGCAACCTCATTTTATGAGTGAGACAGTAAAGATGTGACATGTGGTAATATACTGCACTGAACTTGATGTGTTCGGGTTGCCTTGGAAGGCTTGGCCTCCTACAGTAGGGCTCTGCTACTTTTTTTGCGTGCACTGTTTCACTTCCTTGCTTCTGTTAATGCACAGTGCTTCAGTGTTTGCTGATTAGTCTAATCCCACAAGGCTTTCTCTGTTTAAACTTGTGGCTTTTCTTATAATAATCAGTAAATTGAAACTATCAAAAGCCGTCTACCATTTTACTCATCAGGGCCCACAACTACATTATCAACTGTAGGTACTGCATCATTCGGTGCACGAAGAAGTTAACACGCAGCTTCTCTGTACAGTGCACACGTGTTTCAACCTGTCCACCACCGTTAAAAAACTAGTACTGTTGTAATTTAAAAGAACTGTGTGGTTAACAGCTTTAACCACACAGTTCATCAGAATAAAGGAAGGATGTATTCCTAAGTATTCAACAAGCCCTTCTCTTTTCTTTCTTTTTAAACACCCATTTGCTATGTGTGTGTGTGTGTGTGTGTGTGTGTGTGTTTATCCCTTTTTTGACCTTGAGTATACTAAACAAATAGGCATAGGGGATCAGGGAGAACACACTTTTGGGCATGTAGCATAAGGATGACATAAAAGTGTGTTGACTTGGAAGTGAGTAGCCCAGGCATGACTGGTAGCTGGAATAACTGGACACGACTTCTGTTCAGATATAGCAAGATTCAAGTGACGTTTAGAGACAGCCAATGACGGCAATGAAAGAGTCCCATTTTTGGTAGAATAAAGAAGCAGAATTGGGTCTTCTGGAAATGAAAGAAGACAAATATGACTGGACATTTAGAGTCTTTTTAGTCCTAAAACGCTGACATATTAAATTCTGAAGCAGACAGGAAGAGCCATAGATAGGATATTAAAAAAAAAAAAAAAAGGATGTAGCTACTGTGATATCAGCTGTGTGGACTTTTGGAGCACCCATTTTGGTACTTTGTGCGTGTTCATCTTAAGTTTTTGTTTCGATCCAGACGTGGCCATATTGGAACAAGAAGGCAGAGCTGTGGCATATCACCTGGTGCTGGTGCAAGCTTACGTAGCGAGGTGTTAACTAAAACGGAATGTTTCCTGACTCCATCGAATGGACAGAAGACGCCCACAATGATGCCGAACTTTAAGTCTTAAAACAATTTAGCCAGGAAACAGGAAAAAAGAAACTTCTGAAGGGGGGAAAAACATCTGTAGAGACCATAACTGATTTTTGTGCTAAACTGTCAAAATGTTTCATTTCTGCACTAACTAAATGTGGGCATTTTACCACGAGAGTCTATGGCGACTGATTCACTTTTGGCACCTCCTTCAAATAGCCATTAGTTGCCATCTGCAGTTCTTGGCACTTATACATTGGCTTAATTTCATAACTGGAAGTTTGTGCTTGGATATAAGACACTCAAACCCACCACTGGAAGAAATACAGTCACATACACAGACATACATACAGAGGTGAATTTAAGCTTCATCTTAAAACTGCCACTTTGCATGTGTAAACACTGCAGACACATGGTGTAACTAACAGACTGTAACTAGGATACAACAACTAGTCAGATTTCTTCTTATGTGTTGCACAGTAAAGCGGTGAACACAGGTAGAATATTCACCATAACACAAACCAAAAGCAACACCTCAAGGTGCTTTTAGCAAAGAAGTCAACATGCATTATATATAAGCTGCTTCTTTTTCTGCCCTGCATGTCTTTCCATAATAAAGTGTTGAGCAACAGATGAACAGTTAGACTATAAGACGTAAACTGCAGTATCATTAACAGGAGTTTAACCTTCTAACTTCAACATGTGCCTACAGTACATACCATCTTCCTCCAGTGCTGCAGAGAAGAGTCTAATCGGCATACAGGAAGTGTGAGAGTGCTTTTGCATATGGGTGCGTGTGGGCTGTTGTGTCTCTGTGTCTGGTGGGGGGGGGTTGTCACAGACTGTGGTCCAACAGATCACAGACAACCACAAGAAACAGGGGGTGGGGGGATGGGGGGTCGCGCTGTGGTCGGGCCAAAACATGGAGCAACGCGTCTTGTTATCTAATTTCTCTCCATGTCCTGAGCGACAACCTTCTGAGATGAAGACTTGTAAAAGTCGTGAGGTCACATCTTAAAATAAGCGTGCCGTTTTTTCATTAGCACCATCAAACATATCAAGGGGACACGTACGTCAATGAGGCAGTGAAAAGTTGGCATCGTGAAATATTGCGTCACTAAAGTTCCTGGATGTGTCCTGTCACAACAACTAATTCCCTTCCTGTACTTTTTCAGAGCATGCTCAGTGCATGCCTCACTTTGCCCCTTCAGCTGGCCTCCCAGAAGCTTGGTTCTATCTGCCTGGCCAGCCCAGCGATGACTCAGCACTGCCTAGAGAACAAACACACACACATGCACACAAAAACACAGACACACACTTCCTCTCGCCGTATCCATTGGGGTCTTGGCCGCCTCCGTTCCCAGGGTTTTCCCTTTCTTTTCATCCTCTCTGTCCTCTGAGGATCTCCAGATATGTTTGGACTCAAACTTCCTTGACTTTTTACCTTGACGAAGAGCCATATTCAAACTGTGAGGGGAAACAAAAAGGCTAACACAGTGTTTGTGTCTCCTTTCTCTGTTCTTATCCGGGACCTCTAACCTCAGCTCAGTGTTTTGTTATTGTATTATTGCTTTCCTAGAAAGCATTCGGCAGGAGACGGCAGAAAAAAAAGCCAATCCAAACACCCGAAATTGCAACTGGAAAACATTTGTGCACTCCTGCCTTTTTTCCTTCCTCACCTTACTCATCACTCCCTCAAGCTCCTTCTCCTCCCCTACAATGCCCGCATTCTTCTTCTGCGAAGCACACGCATGCTCGCGATGGCACACTGATTGCTTTCTTCGTCTCTCTCGTGGGCTTTACAGAAATTTGGCACCGCTTTTTTCTCCCCCATCGACACCACAAAACAACCTGAGGAACTGCTGCACTGTGTCGAGATCAACATCAGATTTTTTGGCAAGAAGAAAAAAAGAGAAAAAATGATCTAACCAAACAAATGCTACTGTGAAACTACTGATGCAGCAAGTCAACCACTGCTGTTTAAAAGAGCAAACAGGTAGTGACGCATACCACACAAGTCTTTAATGGACACATGGCAAAATGTCAAACAATCTTTTCTGAGCATGTGACATGAGGCAAAGTCCTTCTAGAAGCAAGCCTAACCACTCAGCAGCCATCTTGAATCACCTCCACAATAACTTAGGCAGTAATTATCTATTATCTAAATTAGCTTGTAGTTGGTCAGTGAATATAAAAACTGTATCCTGACCTTGTCCTATAAAGTTAACCCCACACCAGGTCAAGTTGCAAGACACCACAATGAGTCACACAGCTCTCATCTATCCCTAATACTCATGATGTACACGCTCCAGAAGTGGACATAAAAGAGTCTGATTTTAATCAAGACGGAAGGAAACAGGATGTGTGAAACACAGACATGAATCGATCTTGTTAGCGTGAGTAACCTCATGACTCAGGACTTACTGGGGAAATTCATGTGTTATATTGCGGCATTTTATTCCCACTAAATGGAAGTGCTAGCAGTATGATTTACAGTAAACAGCGTCCTGGATGTGGTCTGCAGGGAACAGAGACAACATGGTCTTTTGCTCAATATTTTTTTGTTTGCACAAACATTAACACCACATGGCTCCTCTCAAAAAGAAAAGAAAAAGCTTTTTTTGGAGCAAAACCAAGAAAATAAAATCTCCCAAGACCGCGGCTTATATAACACTACAACTCATAGATAATAATCTATGCTGCTGGTGGATGTAGACTGCTATTTATATCTCACAGGCCTGGTATCAGCTCTCACACACCACTGAGTTACCCTGTTGTCCCCATTAGGGAACAGCTCGTTTGATGCAACGGACACACACATCCATGAAAGTGTTGAAGTGACCTGAGTTTTCAGGTCATGCATTCAAATTAGGAGGTAGGGGTCTGGTTTGAGAGTGCTGCAGCACCTCTAATGGCCACTAGATGCTGGATGCATAACCAAAATGCAGACTGGGTGGGAAAATGTTACAAGTCTGACAAGTGCTAAACTACCTCGTAAAATAAGATTTTAAAGGGTTTTAAAAACAAGTTTACTTAACCAATAAACTGATCTTGAGGCTCCTGTGAGTTCGTATAAGGGAGAATTTTTGAGTCCCGCTGCCAACCGAAGCTGAAATGTTTTGTCACCCGAGTCACATGGCAAAAAAAGCACAATTAAAATAATTTTAGCTTAAATGTAAAACATTTGATGTTGGTAAACGTCAAATAGCACAATTATCTAATTTATGTTCTTAAATTTTACTTAATGCCTTTGAGTTTTAAGTGGTTTAACTCAAGTTTGCCAATGTAAAATTATCAGACCTTGCATACTGAAAAATGACAGTACTGGAAGATCCTAACACTGACAAGATGACTATATGCCAATGAGTTCTCTGAAACAGTATCAATTTAATTTCAGCAGATTCTGTACATCTCGGAGTTGTTGGGTTTTTTCATGCTAAAAGTACTCAGCACTCCTGACAATACTCAGCTCAGAGTCCTTGATAGTACCAAAGAGGCACAGCCTCAGCAGCTCTAACACTTTGGTTGCTGAACAGGTGCAGGCATAAATACTCAGCAGCATTAACTTGTCCTTCATTGCTGTTCCACACTTGTTGTGACATTTGGTCAGTGTGTTGCTCGACCGTCTTTCCACTGTTACTGGACAGCTGGTTAAGCTAGGAAGAGGTGCACAGTGTGGAAAAGATGACTAGCGCCTTGTTACGTTGCTACAGCTGTTTTTGCCACTGTAAACAACTGGAAAAAGCACGCCAGACTCAGGAAAAATAGACAAGACTTTGCAGATTTATGGAGATTACATTTGGATGTTTCAAAGCATACCATTTTTCATAATGTAGTCTTCTTTTCCAGCTACTAAACTACCATTAAACTGGTCCAGGAAGGCTATTGGTGTTGCACTTTTCTCCTTATGAAAGTAAGGGGTCAGCAACCTCCAGTCACTAAAGGAAATATATGTATTCCCCAACAGGTGGCTGTTTCTAGGTGAAACTGGTCACAAAGAGGATGCTATACCAAAAACCTCAACGTGATAGTTTTGGCTGCAGATTTCTACAGTCGCCCATAGTTTGCATGGAAGATGCCAACTTGATCCAAGTTTGATTTTGAAGGCAACCGGTCTTGTTCTCAATTTACATCACACTCCTCACAGTTTTAACATCACTTGGCAAACATGTTCGCAAACAAGTCAGCGTCTTCCATGCAAACTATGGACACCCACAACAATCTGCTGGCAAGCAGCTTGGTTTCAAGCAGGTTTTCAGCGCAGTACCACACAGACAGCAATCACCAGCAATCACTTGCCATTCAACTGAGGAATACACATTTTCCAGAGTGACCTGTGGTTTTTTCAGGGGATCACCAGTCATTAGGCATGTGTGGCCAGGGCTTGTCAAAACCTATAGTCATGTAAACAATATCGCCTAAATAATCAACTAGCCAACTCTATGATTACAGCTCTACTAATCAGCAAATCATTTTAAAATAAAAAATGTTTACAAAAAATTCCAATTTCACTGAATTCACAGTGGAAATCAAGCGAACTTTCCCTAAAGAGCAAGCTGTGAAGAAATTGTAAACTATAAGAATAAAAAGATATATATGAGAAACTAATGACAGCAGAAGTGGAATTGAACTCCTTTTTGCACAAAGACAGGAAGAAGATGCAACCACAGGCGCAATAAACATTAGTTACTACTTGACTGCTACACATCAGCTCCAACACTGCACTCCCGCCAGACCCTCCAGACATGACATCACAGACACTACCTCCATGTTTTTTCAGACACACTTAAACATAAATAGATATCAGATTGTTGGGCGATGAGCTAAACTGTTTGCTCTTGCTCTAAAACACACAAACATACAGATGTGTGAGCAACTGGTCTGGGAATGTGTGTACATGTACACCTCTATGTGCTGATTAGTTGTACATTATTGCAAAAAATAGGATGCAGTCCTAACTGTCATGCTCATTAAGTAAAATGCAATTTACAGCGAACCACATCCGTCCGACCTTTATATAGCCCGAGCCTTATTACCGAGATCAGCCGGATCCAATCTATTGCTTATGACTCAATTAATATGCATGGCATAGAGGCTCACAGAGACATCAAACACTCGGCGTTTCCTGTAAAAACTGCAGTGGAAAATTTATATAAATCACACACACAAAAACCTAAAGCCAAAAAATAAAAAAAATAACACAGCAACATGTGCATCCAAGGAACTCGGGTCAAAAACAGATTTTATTACCTCTGAATTTTCACTCCCTGAATCATTGAATGAATCACAGAGATACGGATAAACTTATAAAGCAGGGGCACAGTAAGTGATTGTAAGAGGGGGGAGAAGGCAATAAAGCAGTGAGAAAAGGAAGAGGAGGAGGAACAACAGTCACAAGGACAGAGAGAAAGACAGATGGGCGGATAATGAGAGGCCAGGCAGGAAGTGAGAATAACAAGCAGGAGAAAGCTGAGAGGAGAGGAGACGGCGCCAGGTTTGTGGATGAAGGTCCAGGTGGCAGAGCACAAGAGGAAAGGAGACCAAAGGATCACTGCTCTGCTCTGCCTGGGCAGCAATCACAGCAACAGGAAGCCCTGCCCTGGCAAGCAGCAAACAGTGCACACATGCAAAGACACCGTGCATGTACACACACATGCACACCAACGTGCTGCCTTACGTGAGGAGAGAACTAGAATATCAAGTACAAGTGTTACTTAAAATATTTAACTGTGAGCATGATGAATACACATTTGTGGTGAAAGCTGCAAGTGGAAAAAAAACCAAGTGGTTCTGGGAACTTTTCTGCTTTCGTATTTTAAGGCTAAATCGCAGTACACAATACACATCATGATATTTTAGAATAACCTCTAAATTATTTTATAAATGTTCGATTTATCTACTCTGATACATACACTACACTGATTATTTAATAATGACCTAATATGTTAAATTTAAAGGTACAGTGTGTAAAATCTCACCACTAGATGTCAGTAGATTGCAGACTGCCATCGACTGAATTCTGTTTTGTTATTGATCCTGTTTTTGCCGCTATTAGCAACACCAGTCTTTGGAATTAGGGGTGAGTTTTGATTATCGATTTATCGATTAAAATCGATTCTAGCTTGGATAACGTGATATCGATTCATTAAAATCCTGAATCAATTTTTAAATATAAATTTATTTTGCCCGAAACGCCAGAATCTCAGGTTAAACCTTACAAAATTTCAACAACCACCAAACAGCTAAAACAGTAAATGAGAGCAGGTACACGGATTCTTCACAAAGACGTAAACACAAAGCGCGGACCCGCCGACAGATCAGAATCAGCGAAATGTCGCCTTTCTCACCCGACGGCACGGACACGGTCGGGGCTGAAAGCCGACAGCTCGCTGATTCTGATGTTTCGGCGGGTCCGCGCTTTGTGTTTATGTCCTTTTTGCGCTGATTCTGAAGCTGCAGGTTTAATCGCTCTCCAAACAATATTGACTGAAAACGCTTATGTCACGGCGAGTGAAAAGAGCCGTGTGGAAAAGGAAAAGGAGGATCCAAACGCAGGCAGTCGTGAAGGTGTAAGGGTGATTTATTGAACACCAAATAAATATGGACAAACAGCAAATGGAGCACGAACTAAACTAGACTGGAAACTACTAAACTACAGAGCACAAACCTGGACAAGAATGAGAACGAGCAGGGGAGATTGACGATGGACAGCAGGGAGAACACACGGGTGACACATGATGGATACACAGACGGACCAGCAACTACAATGACAGAGGACACGACTTAAATACACAGAGAAACACAGGGGAATTACACACAGGTGGTGGACACAGCTGGGAATAATCAACAAGACAAGACAGAGGTAAAACTGAACACACCCACATGAGACGCAGACCTTCACAATAAAACAGGAAACGAGAACACTACACCAAGACGCAGACCTGACACTGAGACAGACAGAATGACACATGGAACCTGAACTAAACCTGCAAAAACATGACAACTCAAAATACTGGGTCAACCTGACCCAGAACCGTGACAGCTTAGCTGTCTCTAATAAACCCTCTGTAACTTTGCTCTGCTTCACTTCAGCAGCATCAGGTAATGTTCATATGTTGATTAACGGTTTTCTTCTGTTTTTGATCTACTGCAGAATATTTTTTATAAAATCCCAGGCCTGGAAAATCGCCTTCATGTTTTTCTGTGTTTTATCCTCAGTTACTTTGACACAAAGGCATCTGCTGTGATGCTTACACCTTTGATAAAGTCTTGCAAGTGTCAGCTTTCTTTTTATAGATATAAAAATATGGAAATGTACTGATGCATGATCTGAATTATAATATTTCTGACTGTCTGAGGCAAAATTTCCCCGATTCAAATCAAATCGAACCAAATCGAATTGAATTGAATCAAATCGTGGATCGAATCGATTCTGGACCTTGTGAATCGGAATTGAATTGATTCTAGAAATCAGTGACGACACCCAGCCCTATTTGGAATGGAGCTAAGGTCATTGGACTTGGACACTTAGCGAATAAACTGTCATATAATATGAGAATATAATCAATCTATTTATCAAAGGGAAAGTGTCATTTTTAGGACACCTAAGCCTAACATTAGCCAGCATAATGTTAGCTTATAACCATCTGTTAATGATCCGTTGTGAGCCAACTCCTGAGAAGGAGAATAACGCACGTTTTCGTCTCTTCGCCACTACATAATGTATTTTAATAATTATAATTCCCCAAAACAGCTCCTCAGATAACCTAAAGAGTATGAAATATATGATGTATAAAAAGCATCCCACTAAACTCTGTGTTAATGAGCATTTACTTCTAAGCCATTACAAACTCCTGCACAACCCTACAAGTTTTAAAGAAGTTTAAAAACAACAGCTAAGTTGTGATTTCAGCTATAGGGTATTTCTAACTTAGACTAAGAGGGTGGATGATATGCGAAAGTGGCTGATACTAATTTGGCATATGATCTTCTTTTCAGAGAAATGCCGCAGACAGTGTCATTAAATAAATATATAATTAAGTGCAATTCAAGCATCCTCTCTCCACAAGAACAAAGCAAAATCATAGCCTGCACGATGCACCTTGGAGGTGCAGATTTATGCACTGGACCTTCAGCTTAGAGTTGCAGGGTTTTTTTTATCCACATGCACAAAAAAAATCATATGATCACATCAGCTAAGCTAAAACTGTTGAGAGAAAAACTGTAAGTCAGATCATAATTCAGCACCGAAAGCTTGTGACATGATCATTTGGTCAGATATACGAGAGCACACAAAAAGCCAAATTAGCTACAAAATGTTCTTGCTGAAGAACAGCTGGTAATTTTAGCTCTTATCAACATGATATTAATGGGAGGAAATGGGTCCGCTTTTATCGGCTTCTGAGATAAAAATAAACCGAGTCACAATATGAAACTGAAAAGATGTGAAATCGCTAATTGTTTTTTTTGCCATCACTCCACTGAGACACATCGTCACTAGTGATCTTAGTATTATGATTACTTATTTTTGCTATGTTTTAACACTGTTGCTATAGATGGGAGAGTGAGAACGGCGAGAATAAATGGGTCATTACAATCCCATTTTAAGCAGCAGCAATCACGTTAGCAGCCTGATACAGAAACTGCTTTGGTCTCTATAGCTTATTTCTCCTTAATAACTGTAGAGTGGATGAATAAAACCATTTTGACTGCCTTGATTGACAAGTATACCAACAGAGACCATTATATCCAGTAGCTGTCTACTAATTAGTCTTCATTCAAATCCTCTCAACCGTGTCTGTGCTGCTGGTGCCTTTTTGAGCATATTAAGTTAATTTTTTTTAGAACATGTGGGCACCACTGAGTGAAAGTTCAATCTTTTTTTTA
Organism: Perissodus microlepis; assembly: GCF_051167445.1. Classification (NCBI taxonomy): domain Eukaryota; kingdom Metazoa; phylum Chordata; class Actinopteri; order Cichliformes; family Cichlidae; genus Perissodus; species Perissodus microlepis. The sequence goes on from NC_140472.1 coordinate 24,738,320, forward strand.
GTACTATCAGATTTTAGATACAACTAACCAAGTTTTCTACTGTTAGCTGTTAAGTTAGTGACAAGACAAACTGGCAGTGACCAATAACCTAAACTAAATACTTTAAAATGAGGAATCAAGAAATTAATGGGTACTGCTTCAGTGGCTGCCTCCATCCAGTCTTTGTTAATGTTTGTTTATAATGGAGCACTGTAACGAAAAATAATTTCCCCTAGGGATCAATAAAGTATTCTGATTCTGATCTTTTATGTACAGTCTACGATACGAACTAGCAAATTTATACTTTCATAACTTCTCTAATTTGGTCGGTAAACTAAGAAAAAATCTCGCCATGCCTGTGAAGAGGCTGCTTCATGGCTGTAAGTGTACATAAAGTTAATAAATGTCCCACCAAGTTTGATCAACAACATCCATAAAAAACAAAAAAACAGAAAACCAACATGAATAAAAATCCACATACCACTACTATCCAAGTCTGTTTTCAAGAGAAAAGTGTCCAGGAATTCGCTCTAATACAGCAACCATTCAATATTGTTTTGACAAGCACAACTGCCTGCTGTACTGATAGGCAACATACCAGTTAACACAAACCGACACCATGTGACCTTTTTTCCATTCCTTTCACTTCATGTTTTATACTTGAATGCAACAAGCTGCTCTGCATCACGCCAAAGTGGCACGGCCTGACATCAGCTACCCGCAACGAGCTGCGTTGAGGCCGATTGATCAGGTGCATAAAAGCAGAGGCCGACATGAAAAAGACATACAGTCGCAGGGTTGGGATTGGCTGAGGCTTACTGTTCCTGTTTGTGTGAAGTGAGATGTGAAAGAGCTTTGATAATACATAGAGCAGAAAGCGAGACGCACACAGCTTACATAATTGAAGAACATATTGTAAAGGAGGAAGTAGCGCTGAAACATGAGATAACTTTGGGCTTAACTTCCCATAGCCCGAGGAAAGCATCAGCTGATTCAAAGGTATAACACGAGGGGAGGCGGCGATTGCAACTACTAGGCACAGCCAGAGACCAGTGGTGTTGTTATACAAGTTTAATCTGGATATCACAAAGACATGGAGAAGCTTTGGCTCTGTAATCCCTGTTCCAAACACTAACTTGTTGCTCTGTGAGAATGAGCAGGAAACCTTTTGTCTAACACATGTAAAAGGAAAACAATTCGGATGTAGCCATATTACTCACAAAGAAGCTACGGAGTAAGAGCAGGGGTGTAACAATACTGAAACTGAGACTGAAATCACACTACAAAGATCTGCAAATCTGGACTTGCCATGCCATAAGATTGAAAGTGTTAAAATATTCCTATATTAGAAAATATGTTGACCAGCCATCTATCCCACATGGTGATAGAAGTCCTTCAAGTTTCCCGAAAATGCACTTTTTCAGGTTTCCTTCATTGAATTATCAGAAATAAGGTCAAACATCCTGGATTGCCAGTGCTTGTTTCCTTTATTTTGTATCATCATCATCAAATTGGTGCAGTTTTTATATCTCATCTTTTATATCTCAACAGACAGATGCTTAAATTTATGCTCAAAAATTTGATTTTGGCTTTAAATTCTGAAAACGTGTTTCCTCAGACCTGAAGATTTCTTTATCGGTGTGTTTTAAATTTATGTCCTTATAAAGACTCAAAAATTCTGAAAAAATAGGAACGATTAAAGAGCACTAAATGTAAACCCAACTCCACGTGCTTCAGTGTTGGCCAGTACATCGGATGTACTGATATACTCTTTATAATGTCAAGCGCGATATGAATTTTTCAAATACCACTACAGTGCTGAACAGATAACATACCCACTGTGGCTTTCAAGTGGTTTAAATGTACTTACTAGAGGCCACAAGAAATGGTGATGGGGCCTAGAAGAAACTGTTCAGTCTTCCAAAAGCTAAAATACTTCACACTGATGCTCCAGGAGAATCAGAAGGAAATATCTTGTAAAAAAAAAAAAATCTCCGCGTTAGATGTGGAGTGAAAGCAGGGGGTGTAACAGTTGTGCAGAGGTGGAAAGTAACGAATTACATTTACTTGCGTTACTGTAATTGAGTAGTTTTTTTGTGTATTTGTACTTTTTAAAGTCATTTTTCAAGTCTGTAATTTTACTTTTACTTAAGTATATTTTTTAAAAAGTATTGTAGTTCGCTACGTTTTCAATCACACCCATTACTGAGTAAATTAAAAATAAAAAAAAAACATTGCGCTTCGGAAATACTGCAGGGAATGATGGGTAGTAGAACAAATTGGCGCTAAGGTCACGTTAAAGATGGAGTCTGACATCGGTGTTACGGATCCAGTGAAAAAAGAAGCCCCGTCGAATTCTGCTGACCCTGAACTCGAAGAAACGGATGTGAACCCCTGGCCGTATTTAAGGGACTATTTCGGCTTCAAGTGCAAGAAAGGCAACAGCTTTATTATGCAGTGTAAGCTGTGTTTGCCCAGAGAGACCGAGTTAGCAGCTTTTAAAAATTCCACATCAAACCTGCGCAAGCATGTAGAGGTAAGTTAAATACAACTCGTACCGTTATGGTAGCAAAAAGGCTGTGTTCAAATTAATCACATTACGTTAAGACATCTGTGAAGAACACAGATAACGTTGGTTGGTACTAGCAACTTGCTGTAATCGGGCACGTTGTTGTCCACGCAACTTACATTTTTTTTACTGGGTTGGTAAATTGCCAAAAGAAAATGTGTTTACCTACGTTTTTCCTGTTTGTTAATAATAATAATTTATTTAAAAAAATAGTTAAATTAAAGACAGAAGCGGCTACTTTCTTACTTAACCCACATATGTTCACACTGCAGGCAAAAGAATAACAGAGCGCTCACTTACCTTAGATTAGTCAAAGACAGCTGACTTCTGTTACTTGTTAATTAGCACTTGCAACCTCCCGTTAACTAGCCTGTTACTGTCCAATAAAAAAAAAACACGAGGTATATTGGTATAATTTACCAGCGGTAGCTATGTAATGCATTGATGTCTTATTAGGGACGTCAAAAAACTTTCTCTCAAACTTAACACTGGCCTGCCTGCCTCAGCTGCCTTCGAGCGTCTCTTTAGCTGTGCTGGACTACTGTTCACTGCAAAGTGAGCAAGGATGAACTCTACTAACTTTGAAAATCAACTGCTCCTCAAAATTAACAGGAAGTTCAGAGAGTAACACTCTAGGATGGATACAAAGGAACTTTAATCTAGAGGTACAGTAGGGCAGGGCCAAGTTAAAAAAATTAAAAAACATTTTTAAAGCAGCTGCCGTTCAGTTCAGGACTTGTTCTCTTATTTGACAGTTTAGAACACATTCTCATGTGAAAGAATGACATGGTTTTGTATTGAAAACACTGTGATACCTGACAGTTTGGTTGATTGGTTTGGTGACCATTATCCATTTTCATGTATAGACTTGCAGTTTAACTGCCACTGCACTTTAATTTGTAAAGTTTTTCTTTTCACTAAAAAAGAACTACTTTGAGATTTATATCCCACTGTCTTTTTTTGCACTACTCAGAAGCGGCTGTCCTCCTGCTGACAGAAAAGTAACTATGTAACTTTTACTCTGAGTACATTTTAAATGAGCTACTTTTTACTTTTACTTGAGTACATTTTTAGACAGGTAATTTTACTTGTACTTGAGTAAAATTTCAGCAAAGTAATAGTACTTTTACTTGAGTAAAATATTTTAGTACTCTTTCCACCTCTGCAGTTGTGAAACCGAGACCAAAATCAGTCAAACGTCTGCCCGTGTGGAGCCTGCTTTAATCGTACTAGTCGCAAATGCGGAGTTTAGTTTTTTATCTGTGACCCAATCAGAAATCACATGATCAGACCTCTGGCAAAAATAATTTTTATCAGTCTTCTTTTTAAAGAAAAAAACTAACAAAACCTAAAGCTGTAATCTAAAACCGCTGTTTCTGAGAATTGTTACACCAAATCAGACCTTTACCGGACCTGATTGTAATGAAGTGTTTGCCTGTAACACAGACCTCATTGTGTGTTGTGTTTTGTCAGCTTTGAGGCCTGTACTGTCTGTGATGCCTGTCATTTGCTGCTGACTTCATTCCCTCCTCACATGTCAAATCCACACAATCAAAGCAAAGTCATAACTTGCCTCTCTCTTTTTTCTTTTGCCTGTTGCTACACGAGCCCTATAGTTTAGTATTTCCTTCACATGCCAGGGTCAGGATAATGACAGACTGCAGATTGTGTAAAGATGTTTTGTATTAGTCATTGGTAGGATGTCGGACAGCTGGAAGGATATGTATTAGTCAGGATACATAATATCATCATATTAACTGTTTCATTTAAGCTAAAACCCCAGTTTTGTTTTCCAGTGCTCAACGTGGATTACTCCTGCACACAGTCTGAATTCCTTTTTATCATCATAGACCCAGCCTTTGCTTTTCCTACTTTCCCAACCTGCCTCCCTGTCTCAGTTCCCACCACAGGAAATAGGCAGAAAGTGGCTGGACTTTATTTCTGTGTCTTAAGAATAGCAGCATTGTGTTATTGTTGTCGGAATGCAGAGGCCTGAGCGCCCCCCCCCCCCCAAGTAATAGCAATTTGCCCATATGTAGTGTATAGCAAGAAACAGTGTACCCAGTACAAAAGACAAGTCTTGACCACTGTTTTTATCCCCTCTTGATTTCTCCAGCTCTGTGATGCAGACTAATGCAAACATAGAGAAGAGATCAAGAGAATATCCACCACTGATGTGTCACAAATCTGTTGCATTTCTGCATCATCACAGGATAAATGATACACTCCTGACTTTTAATATTTAATTATTATTTTCCCTAAAGCTACACAAATGAGTCACAATATCAAAAAACACTGACAGGTGGGTTGATCTTCTTGTTACAAAGCAATGTTCTGCTGACATTCATATGGATATTACTTTTGACACTCAGCTCCAATAGAGAACCAAAACTGCCAATCAATAAATAAACAGATGTATGAATAATTACAAAGACCAGTGGCCAGACTCACTCACAACAAAAATGGCTGCCTGCAATCCAAACAGATCACTGAAGAACTGAGCCCCTACTCACACAGGTCTGAAAACCGAGCCAAAACTTTACCTCTGACCTTTTGGGTACAAAATATCCCCACATTATCAAGAGATATTCAAATTTTGGTCTAATTAGCTTAGAAATTGTTGGCCAAGAACAAATGAGAGTGCTTTTTTTTTACCGTTAAACACAAAAATCAGTTCACTGTTCAATTTGAAAAACAGCTTCTCAGCTCGACTGTCACCGAAAGCTCGACCTCAACTTCTTACTGGAAGGGAAGGGAACAAAAGCTTAGTTTCGGAAAAGCTGATGACACAATCCTTGACTCAGCTACTCACCACTAAAACTGAGTCAAATCAAAACAATTCAGTCGATTCAAACATTCACGACTCAAAACTCCAGATGCATGTCTGTCTGAAATCCACAAGCACTTTATGAATGAGTCACATGATTGTTCTGATTCACTTTGCCAATATTTAAGAGGTGCAATACTCTATCACTGTGTTGAGTTGTTGTCGGGATTTGGCTGAGACATAATTGACTCCATCATTCACTCAGATCAGCAGTGAATCATCTGCACGCATCTGACTTCCCGGAAGGCTAATTCAGGAGTCTAAACCTTTCTACGTTGGGGCTTATAAGGAGCCAACAGAGTTTCTGTGTTAGGCCTTACAAAGTGCCTCTTTTTGGCACAAAGACATTTCCCAAGAATCCTGTTTTTCTGCACTGATAGCAAATTCTGTGCTTGTGATGGGACTTGCTGCAAACTGGACATTTTGTGTGAGAAATGTAATCCTACTTTCACTTCAGCTGAGACACGACTCGTATTTCTGCTAAATAGAAAAACACAGCTCTGTCTGACATGCAAGGGCAGAAAATTCTCACATTTGCAATGCTACAACCATGAAGTACTTAGCATTTTTGTAAAAAAAAATTAAACAACAACAAAAGAATAGCACAGTTTAAATGCAGCGACCAACTCCAGCTCTGCACCACGCAGCCAAGGAATCTGGAAAAACTTGTCATGATGGGCAGTGTTTCTTTGGACAACTTGAAAACAAAACAAACTCTTGACCCCATCATACACCTTCACTGTGTGCAACCACCCACACACACATATCCATCAATGTCCAGCAAATGCCGAGCCTGCAAGCGCACACATGCTTTTAAGTGAGATCCTTATGCTGCTGCAGCTAAATCAAGACTATAATCAACATTCTTCCAACAACAAGAACAAGGGTGCATTGGAGTAAAACACACACCCACACACACACACTCTCTAATTATTGCTGTTTTGGAAAAAACACAGGCACGCATGCGTATCCCCTGTCTAACACTTGCACAAACGTGTTCACACACAGGCAAGTACTTAACCCTAGTGAACGCCTTATATGTATATGTTTGTGTGTGTCTGTGGTGAGAATCCACAGTTAAAGCTGAAATTTTAGGCTTCAGATGCCAAAAGCTATGCAAGTCATATCACATAAACACACAACAACAGCTCAATAATGTCCGGGTTATTGTAGAAAGTCTGTTATGACCAGAAAATAGCCTTCTTTCCTTCCCCTTTTTTTGGTCCTAATTTGTTTCTTCTTTATTTCTCAGTCAACTCCCAGCTCCCTGCCAAATTATCTCCCATGGCTCTCCTCTCTCTTTTGCCGCCTCCTCCCTTTTCCCCACTGAGGCCACTGTGGGTCAGACCTCTCTCGTGGTCTCATCAGTGGATTTCTTAGAACCCCTGGGGGAAGCGGAAAAGCTGACTCTGATAACATCTCAGTTCAAGACATCGAACCATGACAGTGTCTGATCCGCATCGGATAGCCAAAGCTTCAGAGTTCACTCCCCTCACTTATTTCTGGATGCACAACTGGTTCAAAAAACAAAAAAAGTAAAAATGATCACGATTAAGCTGCACTCCTTTCTTTCAAGGAAATACGTCTCAGACAGCTTCCAGGATATTAATGTGCTGTATTGCATAAAATCCCCAACCAAGTAATCATATCAAGTTGGAAAAAATCTTGTTATAATCATGCTGAAAAGAGTCATGCACCTCTCTAGAGAGACTCCAAGATACTCTGGTGGTGGAAAAAATGATGGCAGAATTGCTAGGATGAGCCACAGAATTCAGGTTTATTATTTATTTTTATGTTTGAATGCTTACGTGCGTACACCACACCGCCTCTTTAGTCCACGGGTGATAAACATGCACCACCAGAAGCCACTGCATGGCTTTGCAAAGTGTGAAAACTGAAAACAAAATGCACTGCTAATCCTGGATCGCACAGGAATGAAAATGGACAGAAAGCCAAAAGGATTTTGAGATCTAACCAGGCTGTCGGATTAATAAAAGTCATAAAACACTAATGCTGTTTAGTTACAAAAACACCACATGTGAAGGTTTTGTTCCTTCTATAGCTCCACTCTGATCAGTAAATTGCAATGAGAGCAAATGCACTACATGAATGCCAAAGTCAGGCATAATGTTCAACTCGAGCTCATTTTTAATGGTATGACTCTGTTAGAATATACTTGTAATTGTATATTCAGTTTTTTCTTCCCTTTCTTCCTTTTGCATTGATACGGTTTTATGGGCATAGCCCACTTGAGATCAAATTGGGTTGCATGTGGCCTATGAGTGTGACACCCCCACTTTAGCCATACCACAAAGAGCAAAAGAGAAGTGAAGACAGAACCAATGCATCCATGCATCAGAAATCAAGAAAATCTGTGGGGAAGTAAAAGGGTTTTTTTCTGAGAAATAACAGTTTCGCTTGAGACTACACAAGCCAAACAGGAATCTGGAAGTGCTGCAAACCTGTAAAAAGATTACAGATAGAATTTAGTCTGTGGAGGGTTTTCACCAGCTTATAACAATGACGACCAAGACTGAAGAATTTTTTAGGATGTATTTTCAAACAAAAGATACTATCACAACAGACAAAAGAGTTAAGTTGTGGTTATACTACAAAAAAAGGAATATTTCATGACTCAATACAGTTTCACCTTCTGATGGAATCAGTTCAGTCATTTTAGTTTGTGTCTGATATGGTTCACTGTTTTCCAGCTGGTATGGCCTACATTGCATTCTCTTCATGCTGGAAGCAGGAACTAAACTCCTTGCTGTCTCTCTTTCGCCTTTCAAATTCATTAATTTCTGCACAGAAGACTTAGCCATGGCTGCACCTACATCGCTCACCATCGCTCTTTATCCCACACTGTAAGTTATGGTGACTGAATAGCGCTCCCTTAACCCAATGCACCGTTAAATATTCTCCTGGCTTTGCAGGCCTGTCTGGCATAAACCCCATCAGGTTGGCTCGACAGAGTTAAAATTATCAGCCAAAGAAACTATATACAAAGCCGTGTTACTTTACCACCCAAGAGGCATATTTTTTGCCTCTGTGGCTCAAGGTGTGACTGTTGCATCGAAATGACTCAGTCGTCAAAGTATGCAGACCTCACAAGGTAAATATGTACCCTGCAGGTAAGCTTCAGCACCTGTTAAGATCACACAGATCACACACGGGCAAAAGTAAAATAACATAACCACCGAAAAATGTAGAAGAGGCAGAATTATGCTAAGAAAATGTTAACGTGAATGACAGCTCATTATTACCTCCAATATAATGTTGTAATTATATTGTGACCCAAACAGTGGTGCATGTAATGGTCCATCTAATTTTACTGAAGTCAGCATGTCTTTATGCTATTTTACTCATTTGATGGCGATTAAGGATGGCAAAACATATCTGGTGGTCATGAAAATGTTTTAAATAAAAAATGCATTTAAGCCTTGATGTGGTACTCCCCAAGTTATATCACAACAAAACAAACCCCAATTGAGTGTTAATACATTGGTATTAACATGTTTAGCAGCCTCTGGTGTTTTTTGTTTTTTGTTTTCATCTGCACCATAACCCCAATATTTTCCAAAAAGCATCTTAGAATGTAGTTTTCCATCTGCTCTTTACTACACATTTTTTGGTCAGAGGATTTCAGCAACCACCACAGCTAGTGAAGCTTTTACTTTGAAGGATCATGCTCCTGTAGTACACACACAGACCAATGTTGCCACATAAAGCACTCCACAGTCACACACCTTGAACTGAACCATCACAACTAAAGGCACGTTGGCCAACACGCCTTCACCTTCCCAAAAGTACCTTCATTTCAAAGCTCTAAAAGCTGGAATCGGTGCAAACAAAGACACACACACACAAACAGCCATGAGCCAGAAATAGACCTGAATTCCTTCCAACACACACACACCAAAATGAGTACTTTGATTTACTCTCTCACACACACACACAGCACTGGACTTTCAAACCAAGTGGCTTCTCCCCACTAGTTTCTAATCTCCATCCAGCAGTCATGAATAGGCGCAAACTAAATTTCAGATGCACGTTTTTAACACGGTATTTTTTTTAAAGCGCACTTTATCAGTGCCTGTCTCTGTATTTAAATACCTGACACGAATCACTAAAATCAAGGGACAGTGGGATTAGTATTGCGTCATCACCATGGCGACCACTGCTGAGTAAATTTGCGCCAAAGCCTTAAACAATTTTTTGAGTGACATTAATGCACTGGAGTTAGTTACAAACTTGCCAACTGCACATTTTCATGTGTGTATATTGTGACAGCTGTGCTCGCTGAGACAGAAGAAGCTGTTCTGTGGTTTGACAGGACCAAGTTAATTTCTAGTTAAAAGAAAAAAAAAACACTTTAGGGGCAAAATGGAAAAAAATTAAAGGAAAATCTGCGCCAGCACCGCCTGCATGCAACCAACTCGGGAAGCTACTCCTGCAGACCCTTTAAACTATACACGACCACGTTTTTTTTATTTTTTACATTTCTTTTTTCCGACCTTGAAGAAAAAATGTTCACATCGCTGCTGCATATTTTGGGATTAGTCGCCAAGCGGCTACATTTAATAAAGAAAGAAAAAGAGAGAAAGAAAGAAAAGTTTAGCAATGCTAAGAAGACAGTGTGGGAGGGGGGGGGGGTTGAAAGTTACTGCCACAACATACTCACGTTCTCCGTTATCTCGGATGGGCACCCACCGCAGCACGACGACTAACCAACAAGTTGGACTTCGCATAACGGAAATGTGTTGTGCATTAAAGTAAGTCTAAACGACGTCAGTGAAGAGCAACGTGAAGTGGACACCGGAGGAGAAGCCGTGCGATAAAAAGTCCTTCGCTTTCTCCCTCATTGTGACTGCATGCGACTGGTCCTCCGCAAAAGGGGGGAAAAAAGAGAGAGGAAGAAAACTTTCAGCCACGAACTTGACGCGGAAAAAAATGGTTAGCCCTCATTTCCGTCAAAAAAAAAGGAAAAAAAAGTGTGGCGGTCCAGTGAGCTTTCGCGATTAAACTTACTTCCGCACTTGTATTTTCAAAATAAGACTTTCTATCTTAAGGGGGCAATATTCGAATTGTAACACCGTTATTACAGTAGACTAAAACAAAAGTAAAATATTGCGTGGAAAATATTTTACTTAAATTAAATAAGAATTAAAAATGAGGGTTTTTTTTTATAAAGACAAACAAACTGTATGCTTACAAAACTCATTAGAATAAAAACCACCAAGGTAATGTGCTTAGTTTTAGCGTTTGCTTTTTTCATGTTCATTGACACTGCAATGTCTACATGATGAGAAGTGTTTGCATTGTAATAGACTGACAAATGCCACCCCAATTAAAAAATAAATACCAAAAGTAACACTGAAACTAATAAAAACTGAACTGAAACAGAACATTTTCCAACAATAAAAACTAAACTGAAATGAACAGATCCACACAGGAAAGGAACTGAAACTAAACCTAAATGAAAATAAAAATTCAAAGTGAAATGTAATGTACTTTTCTTGTCTTACTGCCCTGTAAAAACAATTTTTTTAACCGTACATTTACAAGTCACCTTTTCTGTCTTACATGGCGAAGTTAGAATGACCAATAAGTCTATAATGCATGTCTTTGGACTGTGAGAGGAAGGTGGAGTAGAGGAGGAGGCCCACGCAGGCACACGGGAAATGTCCAACCAAAAGGGCAAATGGAGAGTCAGTGCAAACAAGACAGAATACACGTGTGTGAACTGTAAAGCTGCAAGGAGTAGAGGTAGTGAAGGTGCATGAGTTTAAAATACCTGGGGTCAACCATCGAAAGCAACGGACAGTGCACAAGAGAAGTGAAGAAGAGAGTGCAGGCCCAGAAACGAGTGTCGGATGTGATATGAGATAGATAATTACAGCAAGAGTGAAAGGGAAGGTTTACAGGATGTTGGTGAGACCTGCTATGATCTATGGTTTAGAGACGGTGGCACAAACAAAAAGACAGGAGGCTGAGCTGGAGGGGGCAGAGTGGAAGATGTTTACATGTTTGTTAGTGAGATGGTCTGGACTTGTGTAGAAGAGAGAGACTGGATATACTGGACAAAAGATGTTGATCACAGAGGAGGCTCATTGATGTAGTGAAGGAGAACAGTGCAGATGGTATGAATCCTAGGGATAGGGTCAGCTGGAGGCAGAGCATACACTGTGGTGACCCCTAAAGGAAGCAGCCAAAAGAAAGAGTAGAATTAAATTGTTTTATTCAAATAGATTGCCATTGAGATTGAGATCTTCTTTTCAACAAAGGGCATATAGTTTAAGAGCACAAAGTCACAATGACACAGTATACATGCTCAGAAATGAAAAAAGCTATGTACAAGAGGTCTTGTTGTAAATGAGAATACAGAAGGAAAAAGAAAAAAGAAAAAAGTACAAGAGTAGTTGCAGATACACAAATATAACATTTTAAAATGCTCTAATGGGATCAGTTTTTTTTTTTAGCTTGTTCCATCTGTGTGCAGGAAAGTATTCAAATGTAGTTCTTCCATAGTTTGCTGTGGGTAAAAGGTACAGCCAAGGTAACAATGTCCTGTGAGCTGACATTTAAAGTCCTATGTTTAAATTCAGGCAAAGAGCAGAGATAACCAGGCGATCTTTGTGGAGTCTTGCAAATAAACCCCATACAGTGCTGTTTAAGATCTCTAGTACAAGATGAGAACAGGACCCTCTGTGATGAAACAGTGATACATGAAATCAACATAAACCACACCTTACTTTTTTCTGCTGTTTTGTATTTCTAATGAACTTTCCTTTATATTTTCCTTTCAGTTTCTTTCCAAAGTTCACTTTTACTTCATTTTTCATTAGTTTCAGATTCAGTCTTTTTAATTATTATAATATGTTGGGTGTTTCTAGTAAGTAGGCTATTACAAAACAAACGTCACATTGTGATGGCAGTTAACATGAAATGATGAAGAAATGTGGGGCTTGTTGACAAATTTGACCGAAATTACACAGATGAAAACTTGGGACATTTCCTGTTTGATTTATGTATTTATTTATTGTTAGTGTGTTTTATGACAGTGCTTTACTTTGTTTTTATTGGTTTTCAGAGTCAAGGTTTCATTTTTATTTGAGTCAACTGAAATTCTATCACGCCTACTTTTAGTTTTCAGTTGTCTTTTTGCTATCAATATCCTCACTTTGCATGCAATATGGCCCCTGTGTTATTATTAATTATACACGTGGCAAGTATTAAACAGCTGACTGCATTTAGCAAATGCTCTGTTTAAATGCAGAATTTATTAAAAATACAGTAACTGAATGTGCTCATCTAATTCTTTTTGCAAACTGCAGCTGTCAGATATTTTCCTGTGACATGCATGTGGCACAAGACAAGCATAAAACAGCATTAAATCAGTCTCTTAATTGTACAGCTCAGTGCACACCAACTAAATTACTTACAGCCACTTTTCACTGGCACTGTGCTCGACATGATACAATCAAATATGAACCTATGAACCAATCTGCCTGAAAACACGCATATCATTTAATTTATTGTCATCCTGTATGACTGCATATTCACAAAAAATATGAAGTTAAATGAGCTCACAACAAACACAGGATGTTTGGGACAGCTGGGCGGTCTATAATCACTCTGCCCAGCAGTGTCAGCAACCTATTTCCTGTGCAAACATGCTTATATGTTTGCCACCACTGACCCATTTTTATGCACACAAACACTGTATTGTGTCTCAGCTGATTTCACTCAATGAGATGTATCCACAGCTGTAAATGTATCATTTAATAATCTTCTAAAACTGTCATAAGGACAGATTTTATGACAGACGTGTGATATACATAGATGAAAGAACACTTTCTGAGTCATCAGTGTTTAGCTTTAAGAGTGTACTTTTATGTTGAAATTATCAGGGAGGAAGTAGCTCCTATTGAATACCATCCTGGGCAGGTTACTGCAAAAGGTGTCTAGTTTCTTAGGTGAAGTCTTTTAGTTATTGCACCTTTATTTTGGTACTTTATTTATGGATGCAGATCATTTTTTTAAAAAAAAATTATTATTAACAAAACAGATGTTCAGGTGTGTAATGTTGTTTGCTGTGGCTTTAACTCAGTAGATCTGTACTATGCTATACTTTAAAGTAAGGAGATCACTTAAATGTGACGTTAATATTTTCTCTTTCTCTCTAGCACATAAGACAGGGGAAATAAAAACAAACGAAGACATTTTATCTTGACCTACAATGGATAGTTGTGTATTTCTGTTTTGTTTTGTTTTTGCTTTTTACTTCTCTAGAGACCCGAAATCCGTTGTTTATTTCTTGTTTGATGGTAAAAACGTTAATTTATATTGCCAGGTATGAGTATAAAGTTTGCAGCTATTTGTGAAATACATATCTAAAATTGTTAAACAGCGACATCTGATGGCAGACGGCCTGCAGTGCATGAGGAGCGTGTGCCTGTTTATAGAAAACGTCTTTTTTACGGTATCATAAAGGGAAATTGGTTAAAAATCACTGGATATTTACACAATAAACTTACATTTCCTGGGGTCTATCCCTTCTGTCACTGAGCAAAGGCAGGATATACCTTGGACAGGTCACTAGTCCATCAATTCAGACGTATAGCCACACTTACTGACATTTCAGAATCACAATTTAATCTAACATGCCTTTGTACTGAAGGAGGAAGCCAGAGCACCCGCAGAGAACCCAGCCAGCAGAGTCGAGGCATCAGACTGCATGACAGTGTTAATTTGGCACAGTCACATATTCCTTCAGTCTGCGATTACAGTAACAAACTTTTGGAGTTGTGAAAAAAATGTACCCATCCAACTAGACTTTTAATGATACGTGCTAAAAATGAAAGCTGTCTCAATATTACATTTTGCAATTTGAAAAAGAAAGAAACAAACAAACATAAAATCACACTGTATCACTCTTACCCCTTTTCTGCGCAAGTCATTCGTGTATCAGTGATAATGGTGTTGTGCACTAATGAAAACTAACGGAACTGAACCATGGTACCAAAAAGTGATTTGAATGGAGATGAGACTTCATGACAAAATTAAGAAACCCAAAAAAAGAGCAAAAGTCAGCTATTGTGGTTGTAGATATATGCTAATGGCTGCAAGTGTAATAATGTAATTGTGAATATAACACAACGCACACATAATGTGAACAGCTCCATGACTGGATATGCTAGAATTTCAGTGTCAGCAATTTTAAATTTGAAAAGGCCCGTTGCAAAGTCTCTCAGTTTTAACATCCAAAGTTTAATAATAAATATTCATATAAACCAAGAGCACCACACACATTTTTGTGTGAGTTCCCCTTATCTAGAGATTTTCTACCAGTCTGCCGTGGTGAGAACGGTATGTTGTGCTCTGGGAGCAGCATTGGAGCAGACTCAATAAAGTAATTAGTGAGTCTTACTCTGGGATTTCCTGCAAAGTGGGAAAACACTTGAAGTTAAACAAACTGTTATCCATCATGGGCAATACTGAAGGCCCTCTGCAACACTGCACAGACAGCAGAATCAGCTCTGCTGCCACAAGGACAGACACAGAAAAATTTTCATACGTCATGCAATAAATCTACAATGCAACCTTGAACGTACTGAAATTGAGCATGAGCTACAAGAGCACAAAAAAAAGGCTAACTATGCGTTTTCATGCTCATGTTTTTCATTCCCCTCTTTTCCAATCTCTCCTTCTGTGCTCCATGTTTCTTCTAGAGGAGTCAGCATTATGCCGATTGACTCCACTAGAAGCATGTAAAGGCTTTACAGAAAGAAAGAGCAAGCCCACATGCACTTCCCCTTTGGGGTGCTCACCATGAACCCTGCAGAGTCACGCCTGAGAGGTCCGTCAGCTCTCTTGTGTTTGCTGTGACTTTGCTGCTCAAGTTCAATGCATGTTCACTGACGGTTCGCTGCAGGCCGAAAATGACCTTCAGGCCACCGGGAAATGCTCTGGCAGTTTGCAGGTTTTGAAGAACCTCACACATCTATTCTCTGGAAAGCAGAAATACATCTTTAAAGAATGATTTAATTTCACTGCAATTTAGAAATGCAGCTGGTGAGACAAAGTGTGAATATGTGTTTATGTGTTACTGTTTAGATCTCTTCTAGTGAACAGAAGAGCTCACAAAGATGCAGGAGAGATGTGTGCAGTCTGTGTCTCTATAGCTATTTAATATGACTGTATGCATTCAGACTCATACTGTACCAAGACTGATATAAAAGCTAGGAAGTGGCAATAAAAAGTAAAAACCAAACTAGGTGTAAAACCTTTGCAATTAAAATTTTAAAAACTAGAAAAGATAATAGTCAGGTGCATTTCCCTTAATGTCTTGATATGATATACATGCATATTCACATACAACTAAAAAACACTGAAACAAGAAGCTTGCCCTTGAAGCTAAATTAGGAGAAAAGTGAAATGAACTTCAAGAAAAATGCATGTGTGTGTGTTTCTGTGTGTGTCTTTTTTATGTGCTGCAGAGCTAATGGCAACCCAACGAAAGAGACGTCTCTCTTCTGTATTGAAAATGTCAAACATGCATCATCAAAGAATTTCTTAATCCTTTTGCAAGTGAGAAACTGAGCGTATCAGACACCAGACATACAGTTATGTAAAATGTGCTTCTCCAATTCTGGAAGAGAAAAAAAGAGACAAACAATAAAAATAATCATCTACTCCACTGTCGTCCTAAATGTCTTACTACTTACATGGTAGTATTCAGTTCATGAAGGCACTAATAGGTCAGGAGGTGCAGGTAAATAGAGCAGGCAGTAAGCAACACTTGCAACCCTGCAAGACTAACGTGTTGCAGAAGCTCTGCAAATAAGGCATTGAGCCCAAGGCTAACTGCACCTCACTGAGTGTGCAGTCACAACAAGCAAAGTAAGTAGTTTCTTGACCAGTTACAGTTTGAGACAGCCACCAGATCACAGCAAAACACATCTCTTCATGTATCATAACAACGTTCTCTCAGGTGGCAGTTGCATGGGGGATGTGGATGAGCGGCATGCATTAATGATATTCATGTGCAGAAGCCTGGAAGGACTTCACACAGAACATTCAGATTAATTAAGAGAGGGAACTCTGAAGTCCAGTGATCAGTTTGTTAATTACTCTACCTTATGTTTATGAGTTTATCAATTACCTGTACATAACTTATAGTTAACTATGCCACATCATACCTGAGCATTTTAATTCTGCTGTGCTTTTTAGCTCTCATATTTATATGGTTTCCGTTCTGATAATCAAGACATAAGGCACTCTGCAGATCTGCAGTAATATGCACAGTGAGGCAGTAAAATACAAGGTTGTGACTGGAGTACAAATACTTTAGTTTTCCCATTTTGTGTGAATTTAGGCTATACTTCCTCTGAATTATACCTCAAAGGGAAATAATACATATTTTGTACAGAATACGGTACATTTCTATAGATTAAAGCACCGAAAGACTGACAGGTAAGATATTTTTGTGCTGCAGAGTGGTGATAGAGTATTGATGATATTTTAAATACATGTTGCCGGTAACATTTACATAATTTTATTCAAGTAAGGTTTTGAATGGAGTCTTTTTATGCATTTGACATGCTCACAGGCAGCTCAAAGGAAGACGTTCTAACACAGCCAGGTGAGACTGCCAAAAGATGAAGCTGTGCAAGCAGAGTGGAACAGGAGAGATGACGGTAAGAGAGTCCAGTTGAAAATCACAACGTGGTTTGCTTTAGTCTGCTCTACTTGCCTGCATTTTTGTAAAAGTCGTGCCACTAAAGGTGGAGCAGTAGACAGAATTCCTATTAAAGCTTCAGGTGCTGAACTGTGAATTGTAATTCACCCACAATGCACAAAAGTTCGACACGGGACGCAAAGCACGTCTGTGGGGGGAAATAAAGGTGGCGACTTACCTGGAAAAGTTCAGTGCTTCTTAATTGAAGTTTTGACAAAACTCCTGGTGGAAATGAGTAAAGGTTTTGGAGTCTCGAAAGGAAGGAAAGAAGCTTCAGTGACCAGGTCACAATGCTACAGGCGCAGGCGAGAAAGCAGTGATGGTACCGAAAGCGTAGTGATTCTGCTGCTTTGACCTTCATGTCTCAGCTCTCACACTGCCACAGAAAATACACAAAATATAGAGAAGATCCCTCAAAACCCTTTCCGATGATTATTTAAAAAACAGGTTAAATGGGCCCTTTTTTCTGCACACGACATCTGATCATGAGACTATTTCCATATTTCAGTGCCAGTGCTGACTCACACAGACCTGTCTACGATTCACCAGACTGTAATTCAGATTCTTCCAAAATGTTAAAAGGGGCTGACTTTAGTTTGCTGCCTCCGGCTGCTTTTAGGATTATTTCCGATGAGCAGAACTGTGCTAAGGGGGCCTGCTACCTGACCTGCATGCAAACTGCTTTGCAAATCAACACCTCGTACCCCAAAGGGCTGTTAATATAATTCCTTAAAACCGTTTGTTCCATCTACGAAAAAAATCTGTGCAGAATTAAACATAGACAACAATATTGTTAGAATATGAGTGAATCATATGAACCATATGAAGGTGAGTGACCTTCATATAGTTTCTGTAACCTGGAGGATATTGGACAGGCTGTGGAGGATGGAGGATTTAAACAGATTCAAACTCAAGTCTGACTACTGAATACTTTTATATTATTTTAATTTTGCTCATTAGGCATAAATCTGAACATAATGAATAACATTTGGTCAACTTTGATAATCAGGCAGTGAACATAAAGGTCTAAAACAGGGATAATTACTGATGGATATTTTCAGAGGCCTTGAGAAAGATATGAGTAAGAAAGACAAGCTATAAACAGGGGTACAGAAAAGCAATGATATGAGTTATAACTGTAGAGATGAGACTAAAGTTTTGCTTTTCTTCCTGGTAATTACAATATAATACAATTAGCTTGGGTTCTGCTGAAAACAATCAGCAGGAAGAGCAGGAATAAAGGCTGCTGCTGTACTAGGCTTCTATTAGTCGATCTCCTCAAATGAAAAACTTCAGCATAGCATTATTAATTCTGTCAACCACACAATTGCTACAGATTTTTTGGTG
Organism: Perissodus microlepis; assembly: GCF_051167445.1. Lineage (NCBI taxonomy): Eukaryota > Metazoa > Chordata > Actinopteri > Cichliformes > Cichlidae > Perissodus > Perissodus microlepis. Next base: position 24,756,782 of record NC_140472.1, read on the forward strand.
GCACATCCATGACACAAGTGTCCCGCTCCACCACATCACAAGGAACTCTACTGGACTGGGATCTGGTGACTGTACAGTGAACTCCTTGTCCTGATCAAAAACTAGTTTGAGATGATTAGAGCTTTACCAGCTGGCGTGATATCCTGCTGGAAGGAGCCCTCAGAAGATTTGATCATCAAGGAATGGTCGGCAACAATACTCAGAAAGGCTGTGGGATGTAAATGATCCTCATATTTGCTTTGCTTGGCCTAAGCAAATATGTCCCACACCATTACACCATCAGCCTGATGTGCTAATCAGGCTGATCAGTGCTTAATTTTGACCATGATCTGAATGTTGCACTAGAAATTAATTTTTTAATTTTCCAACTTAGGTGAATTAGTCTGATAGTTATTACAGCTATCATAGTTAGTTATCACCTATTCTTAGTTGTCAGGAGTGGCACTCGGCATGGTCTTCTGCTGCTGTAACCCATCTGCTTTAGGGTTAGATGTGTTCTGCATTCAGATATTCTTTTCTGCGTACCTTGAATGTAAAAAGTGGTTTATTGAATTCCTGTTGCCTTCCTATTCTCCTCTGAACTCTGAAATAAGCAAGGAATTTCTGCCCAAAGACCTGCTGCTCACTGGACGCATCCTTTTTCTCACCAGCCTCTTTAAACCCTAAAGATAGTGTGGGGAAAATCCCAGATCAACCATGCTCAGTTTGAACTTCATGAGGTTGCCTTGACCATGTCTACGTAACTAAATGCTTTGAGTTGCTGCCATGCAATTGACTGATCAGATACTTGTGTTAAAGAGCGTGCCTAGCAAAACGGCTGACACGCACAAGCAAACAAAATGTGCAACTGTGTGCGAAAACAGACTGACTCACATTTACAAATTATGTCTAATTAGGTGAAAACGGTTAAATGTTTAGACAAAAATATCCTAAAGAAATTCAGAGAAACTGTAATATGTATAATAAAGTTTATTTATGCAGCACTTTTTTAAACAATGATACAAAGTGCTTCGCGGAAACAAATTAAACAGAAAGCATAAAAATGTGGAAATGAACAGAATATTAAAGACATTCATAAAAGCTTTCAGTAAAAGGAAGTTTGAAGCAGACAGAGTCAGTCAATATCTGCAGAAGTGATTATTGTATCAAAGTTATATGCATTGATCCCAACTACTATAGAGGACATGACCTCTTTAATCATTAGTGCATAATATGGCAATAAGTAGCCTAGTAATGAAATGAAAACACATTTTTTGTGCCTTATATTGTTGTTGTTAGAGGAATTTTGCCTGTCTCAAGAATGACAACGAAATATCTGAGGTAATATTGGACCTCAAGTAGACTGTGGCACTTCTCACCCGCGGGTATTTAAAGATTTGAAGGGCCAGGTCACCCAGATCAATAAAAATACTGGCGATGGCCATACACAGTACATACACCTGCATCTTACTATAGTGAAGTATCTCAGCGTTACGGCAGTTTGACCAAAACAGAAAATCCTGAATATATAACTTGAAATATGAAAACTGTCCTGGAGCTCAAGTCATTAGGTTGAACACGATTCAAAAACAGTCCAGCAGCTTTGAAAAGTTGCATCACCAAAAGGGGTGAAAGCTGGACAGCACAAAACTGGGACTTCAATCATAAAGCTGCAGAATTGTCTTTGCACTATAACGTGGTTAATGTGACATAACAACTTCAAACTATGTTGATTTGTCTTGTGCAACGTCTCCAGATTGTTATTACACAACAGAAATCACCTCATGCTTTTCCTTTTCCTTATAAAAAGACTTTCCTGTTGTGACCTTATCAGTTACCTGTTGTTTTTTGCAATGTCCACATGATTAGCAAAGTAATTTGCATGTACAATCTCTGCAGAATGATAAGGAAGGAATGAGAAACTTCATGGTTCTTATTAAGGGAAAAGGGTCACAGCAAATATAAAGCTGCATTATTTTATTTGTATCTAATAAAGGATCAATCAAGGCTAAACTCATTGCATCTTTTTTGAAAAACTGATGATTGTAATACAAGAATTATGATTTTAAATACTGCAGATTTTCAAATTGCAATTGGCAAATATAACTCGGTTTGTGGACAAAGAGCATATTTTGTGTTTCTTGGCTTATACAAAGGATAGTGTTAACATTTATGGCAGTTTTTCCCCCTCTGACAGGATTTTAAAATAATCTCAAATGCTTTTATTCCTTCTTTCGCCATTAGTTAAGACTGCAGTTAAGTCTCCATTCAGTCACTTCACTGTATTGCTGGGTTCAGATAGGTGAAGCACTGCAGAATGATCAGGAAGGAATGATATACTGTGGAAAAAGAGGCGATCTACCTCAGTAAGCTTACTGGCTCTGCAGCCACTGCACTCTCAGTTCCTCCACCTCTTTGCCGTACCAGTCATGGAGTTTGGAGAAGCAGCCGGTTCCAGGGCATACAGGGCTTTCCAGAGATGCACCTTTTCTCCGGGGAGGCACAGGCGGAGCCCTCGCTCCATCAGCTCCGTACCCAGTGACATTTGCAGGGTCCCCGGAGCTTTCCCATACCGCACAGGATGAAGCTCCCTCCACAAAGCCGTTAGCCAAGGCAGCTGGTGGTTTACTCCATGCAACTCCATTCTCCTTGGAGGGTCCAGAGATGAGCTGCAGCTCATCCTGTTGGTTCTTCTGGGCAGAGAAGGAGGCTGACATGGGAGGGACACTTGATGATGACGATGATATGGAGGACGAGGAAGATGAAGAAGAAGATGCTCCAGACCTGGACCGTCCCATATGGTTTCGCTTTGAGGACTTGGGCCTGCCCTGCAGGTTTCCAACTCCAGCCCCAACAAAGCCACCTCCGGCAGCCTCCTGGATCTCCTCCAGCTGCCTCTCCAGCTCTTTCACCACCAGCCTCATGTAGTCAAAGCTGGCCCTTGACAGCGCTTTCACCCAGGACTCCATGGCTGCTTGGTTCTCAGCAGCCATCTTGTACACACGAGCTTTGGCGCAATCAAACTTGATGGCAAAGGCGAACTCCTCGGTCGACTCACACAGCTCCACGGTGCATCCTTCAAGAACGATGACGCCAATGGGCTCTCGGCTGTCGCGCTCTTCGAAGTAGAAGAGCATGTTACCCTTCAGGACAAACCAACGGCGGTGATAAGCAGTGTTGCGCTCCCCCTTTTTGAACAGGAAGCCCGTCTTGTCTGGTGGTGAATCACAGGTGGCGTAGTGCGCCACGCTGCGCTCGTTCAGCTTCATCTTCTCCCCTCCTCCGTTTCAGATTTATTTACCTAAAGAATATTACAAAGTCAGAGGTCATCACAAGGTTAAATTTATCAGCTCATACTCAAAAGGTACAACAAGAACCTGCACAGTGTACTTCCTGCAAACTTTAACTTGTGCTTATCTATGTTTGCTGAAAGAAAAAAAAAACTTTATCACAGTACCATATTAAATTGTGGTTCACTGACACTGTAAAGTAGTTATAATAAGTTCTTCAATAACAGTCTATTTGCATTTCTCTTTTCAGAAAAGGTCAGAGCCGTGTGGCAGGAGTTAAAAACGAGTGACTGAATTTTGCACTCTTGGGAACTTTAGAAAGGGCACATGCTCGCAAAGTGGACTTCAACCTATTCCTGTTCTTCTTCTCCCCGCTGAGACATCCTGCCAATGTAAACACTGTCCATTTACTTTGTTTTGCCTGTCATAACACCAACAGAGCGCTGTAGCACACATAAATACTGCAACCCCCTGCAAGTGCAAGACAAATTGAAAGTCTAACTTGCACAGCATGGACAGATTAGTGCGTTACATGCTGTTTAATCACATGTTCAACTGTAAACTGGGGTTCAGATTACCTCCTGCTAATCCAATTTTACTCTTGTTAGGAAACAGAAGTAAGGCACTTTATTATCTTGATGGTAGTTAATAGCTTGTTTGTATTATAGCTTTCGCTTTTTGGTAATGAAGCTATTATCTGAGGACCATGAGAGTAAGCTGGAAGGGAAACTTGTCTGGGAGGCAGTGGAAGTCACTGAGGAAGATGTGGTAGAAGATCGGGCTGGAAAAAGGAAGACAGTGGAGCGCAGGAAGGTGGTGGAGCAGGATGTCCACCTTGGTGTATTCTCTGTAGCTCCTTGATGGTCAAGCAAGGCTCCTCCGAGTGCTTGAGATTCCTTAATTTTCTAGACCTTGGAATTCTACAAATGTTTTTTCTTTAAAATTTAAAGTAGATGTGTACTGCCTTAGGATACAGGGGAAACCCCACGTCGATAGTTTTCCCAAAATGGGCATCAATACCCCATCAGACAAATTCACCTTCGCACATGCTATAACTCATGTTTCTTATTTTCTTCCAACATCAGAATAAAAACAGGAGATACCACTTAAAAAGCTCAGATGTATGGGCTACTCCCTGTCAGGTTCACTGAGTATGCACTAAGTTTATTATAGTTCATTAAAACTATAATAACTTAGATATGAAACAGTATTTTAGTTAACTGAGATATAAGTACTTTCCAAAGGTCTCTAGTCACCCCACATGTCTATATATATTTTGCAAGGACAATGGTAAACAGTTGCAGTGATTTATTGAAACATGCAAACATGACAGGAAATACAGCTTGTCTAATGTCTTCAGTGTTGAAGACATTCGGAGCTCCTCTCTGGATGTTGGCTGCCTTTTGTTGTGTTCTTTGTTAAGATCATTGTTTCAGTAATCACTAATAATTGCTTCCATCAGACCCGTTTCCACTGATTTTCAGTTCTTCTGTAATTTGGCATTCCTTTGCCTTTTGTGTTTCCCTTCCTTAAAAAAATGGCTTCTTGACTGCCATTCTTCCACTGAGGCCATTTCTGATAAGGCTTCATGGAACAATAGATGGATCAACTAAAGAGCCAGATGCATCCCTCAGATCTTGTGTCAGATTTCTTTTCTGTTTCTTTGGAGCACTGTTCATCATTTTTAGATACTGTTCATCTTTTATTTTTTTTAAAACCTGCCTCTTCTTCTTTTTTCCTCCTCTTGTCCAGTTTCCTCATGTGCTTTAAGGACACACTGTATACCATGCCAAGATATGCCAGTTTTTCAGCTAATAGCTCTTTTGGAATCAACCTTTGGTGCAAGAATGTCATTTGTGTGCCTTTCAGACTGTTATCTTTGGCATTTTTCACAGATTCATCTGAGGAAATGGGAACAAATTATGTGTCTTTGCAACAGTTACAACAGTAACAAATTTCCTGACGACACAATTTAAAATTGGTTCTTTGCCAAGTTGTCAGACAAGTTGTAGACAGAACACTGGTTCATCCTTTGAGTCAGGTGCCTTTTTTATGCTTTAATGACTCATAGGTTAGTGTTAAGTGACCTAACAAACAAGTAAAAGACTGCCCTGAAAATGAGTGAAAAAGAGCCAAAGAAAAACTTTGAGAGACCTTCGGAAAGCCTCGACAGCCAATGCTCCAGACCATTTAAAAAAAGAAAGGAATAACAGGTAGCCAAGTGTTTGTAACACAGATTCTTAACTTCTTAAATCTACTCCTGACAAATAAATATGCAAGTAAGGAAAAAGTATAACTAAGAGTTTAAAACAGCTGAAATTAGACTAAAAAGAAAATAAAAACATGTCTTGCTTACTGACCGTCCAAACAAAACCCATCCCTCACTTACGTGCTTGTCTCATATCCAGCCGACATCCACCTCCGTCCTCCCATCACATCTGGAGCTCTTAACTGAACAGTCTCCCACTTCTTCTGACTTCTTCGCCCTTCTCGAGTAAATACTAAAAAAAGACCAAAGTAACGAGTTTTATTTCACGTTTATTTTACACTCAGGAAGCCGCATAAACGACAGAATCCAAGAGGAAGTTCGGTTCAGCGTCCTCGCTCGTTTTAGACGTTAAGAGGATTATTAGCCGCAAGTTTTTTTCCACCGCTTCGTGTTTTTTTTGGAGCGAGTGATTCAGCATCAAGGAGGGCTGACTGGTCACAAGCATTTGACACATCAGCACTTTACAGGAATTCGTGCTGGCCTTCAGTAACACAGCGAGAGCAACACGAACGAGCGTGCTTGAAGGCACATCTCTCAGTGCCAACTAGCTTCACGCCTTTAGCCTCTTTCGTGGAAACAAACATGCATCCAACGTCTGTCCAGCCCGCAGACTGCAGACGAGCTGTTAAAGGTGGACTCTCACAAGTTAGGACAATATTATAATAACCAGCTAAGTGTTAGTATTCATTACCTGCGCGTAAACAGAAAACCTCCCTCTTCTTCCAAGCGGATAGTCCCACAGTTTTTTTTTTTTTTTTGCTTTTCCCTTTCTCTCTTCCTCGCCTCTTTCTTTTTTCTTCTTTTCCCCCGGTCACGTGACACACTAACAGAGCGCGCGTTGTGCCTAACCCAGCCAGCTTGACAGGGCGGGGTGATCACTTCACTTTAGCTCTCGTGCCATCCTGGTGAAACAGCCGTCATCCGGATAAGCAGTAATCTAAAACAGGCGCGCCTGTCTGTGGCCTTGGAAAGGTGGCTGCTGTCTGCTCCACCTGCACGGATGGAGCATTGCTGGTCTGTGCAAAAGTCTCGAGTCACCTGCCATTCCTTTATAGTTAGGGTTTAAATAGAGTTTGTATTTAAAAAGAAAATGTATTGAACGATAATTCACCTGGATTTCCTAAGGTCTTTCAAAGTTCCTCTTTATGTCTTTATGCCTGACCATTTTCATAGACATTATTTTTGTTTATTGGGCAACTTAACACTGAGCTATGAATCATTCATGCATGAAAAAGGCACCTAACTAAAGGAATTAACCAGTGTTGTGTCTACATCACAAACAACTTGGCAAAGAACCGGTTTTTAAAATGTATCTCTTTAGGCACTTTGTTACCAGCAGCCTGTTGTAAAAAGCTATAATTTGTTCCCATTTCATTAATTATATCTACCTGAAATACCAACAATAACACAGTTTGAAAGGCTTCAAATAGTATTTGGTACTAACAAGGTGATTCCCAAAAAACTATTAGCCTGAAACTTGGAATACCTCAGCACTTTGTGCAGTGTGGCCTTAAAAAATTGAGGAAATTGGACAAACGGAGAACAAAAGATGATCTGACAGGCCTAAAAAAACTCTCTATAAGTGATATCCTTAAGAAACGGGGAAAAAAAAATCTAGCAACAGGATCCTGAGAGATCCCTTCAGATGATCCAGCTAATGTTTGGAAATGGTCTCAGTGGAAGGATGGCTGACATGAACCCTTTCTTAAGCAGGGAGAAAAGGCTGAGGTATGCCACATTTCACAAGAACTGGACTGAAAATTAATGGCAACAGGACTTGTGGAGTGATGAATCCAAATTTGCTTCAGTAATATTGATGCAGTGATCTTGACAGACAAAAGAACCCAACACCCAAAAGACTCCTTCAAGAAACCTGGTTAACTATTCCTGAAGAAATAACAAGAAAGCCTTTCTAACCGAGTTCAGGCTATGATGCACAGCAAAATTGATCATATTAGACGTCAATTTTCAAGCTTGTTGAAATTTGTATTTTTTTTTTCTCCCTTATTTACTGGATTTTCATGTATGCTTGCACATATTTTAATTAATCACTGCAAGTGTTTCCCATTTTCACTGCAAAACATAAAGAAATTGGTGACTTAAGACTTTTGCATGGTATTGCATTAATCTGAAACATTGTTTTAAACAGTCAGTAGCTTCTCGGGATTCATGTGGTCCTAAGAGTAGTTGTTTTTACTCTAGACGTTATCTGGTCTCTTGATGTGGTCTGATGTGGACTAAATGGAAAATACAAACACCAGCCTCCCTTCTTGTGTTTTCACTCTTTCTCTGTAAATCTAATCGACTTTAACAAGTGCCTGAATAACATATTTTGTTAATCATATTTCAAGTAAAATAATCACATATTATGGTAATTACTGCCTCAGGATTCAAAATATATTTAACGTTCTCCAATCAGTAGGGCTATTGGTTCCTAAATTTTTAATATTGTAACTAAATAATCATAGCTTTGTTATATATCAGTAACACATTCATTATAGTATCATAGCACCACGAGCATCTTTAGTTTGTTCTGCTTTGTGAAAATTTGCACGTTTACTATAATTACAACATAAGGCACCCCGGGATTAAATGCAAGTAGTTTTTTATTGTCATGGCCTGATTCCCATTCACTTGGGCTGCAAACAGCTGCCCAGCTCTGTTGCAGTCCTTTCATGGAGAGCCCTGCTTGAGGGCACTCCAAAAGGCGGAGTTAAAGATATCTTTTTCTCTTACAAACTCTCAGCAGAGCTTTCCAGTTCATGCATTTGAACTTATGATGTTCCCCTCTGTCCTCTAGGCCACTGCTGCCCTGTATTTCTGTAACCCTGTCACTTTTATGGCACTGAGCTGCTGGCTGCGGTCTGTTTTTGTATGACCATGACAAGCCACCATGAATTCATCTGAATTATTCTAATGAATACGATATTCTGAATATCTTCGGGAGACAGCTGATGGCCTTTAGCACTGCCAGCCTGCTATCTCATCACACTAATCTTCAATTAACTGATGCAGCTGCTGATGCCATTTTCTGTCATTCTCTTTTTGAAACGTTTGCTCTCACTGCTTTTTGGTAACTTTGATGAAGTGTGACGCTCTCGGAGGCAGTTTAATTTCCTCCGTTGGGCTCCCGGTTCACAGAGGCTCAACATATCCGTGAGATAAACGCACAAGAGGACAGCTTTTAATAGAGAATACAGACATAAAATCAGCACTAAAAGTATTGTTAGGTTTAAAGTACACACGCACACTGACCAAGTGCAAAGTGTTTACTTCTCACATGTTATTTCCCAACAGTTTGTGGACACACAATAAAATATCACAAACAACTTTTTGAGACATTCCAATCAGCTTTAAAAGCGATTCATTGCTGAGTCAGTTTAGTCCTTAATTCAGTATCTGAACAAAGAGGTGAGGTTTACAAGTGTGTGTGATGCCTCTAATCTAAATGTATCAAGGGGGGTGTGCTAATAAAAAAAAGTTGCTCACCAGCAATCATGTTTGCATGAAATACCTGTGAATGCCTCTCATCTAACCTCCCAGAAAAGCTATTTTTGTGTGCAATATCTTCAGCATACTAAATGAAGTCATGCAACATTTTCTGTTCATACTGTGGATATTTTCTGACTTACAGACCTAAAATGAATACATGGAGCGGGTGGAAATTTAGTCGCCTTTTAAGTCGCCTTATTTTTTTACAGCATTTTTTTAGACCTCAATGTACTTCTTAAGTACATGAAGTACATGAAATTATCAGAGTGGAAAAACACATTTAACCTTAACCAAATGAATTTTACATCCACCCACCTAGAAGAAGTCACAGATGAGCCTGGTACCAAACTGGTACAAAGCAGACCTTTCATGCTGTTGGTTTTTACCAGTTACACACATGGTGATATCATTAAACTAGAGCCTGACTGATGTAGGACTTTTAAGATACCCGTATTTTGTGATTTAAAAAGTCTGCTATATCGGCCAATATTTTTTTTCTTTCAGACACACATATTTGTTTGTAGTTATTTATTCACTCCTTTATGCCGACTCTGTTCAGAAAGGCTGGTTGTGTTTCTGGCATTCCAAATAAGTTGCAAAGTGCCCTCTGCAGCTTCTCTACGCAATATCAACACTCATACCATATTTGATGGGTGTTTCTGTTACTCTACTTCACAGATGTTATATTAGTACAATTTTTCTGCTGAAACGGTGATTATATTCCATAATATTGATGCTTACAGTTGGTTTTAGAAAAAAATATGCTGAATTGGCTGTAGATGGGGACACTTACAGTGGGTATAGAATTTCAGCTTTTAACTGAGTTTAGTGCCTTCTCAGTGCTGAAAAGGTCATTTGGTTATCTCCTGTGGTGAAATTGCAAGGAATGAAAAGTGAGTTTTAACCCTTATCTACTCTGATGGCCAGTAACTAATTTTCATTGTACTAAACCTTGCATGATTTCATTTAATATGTAAGTTATTGCATTTTTTGTTTAGCTGATTTTTTTGGATGTCAGGTGGGAACTTTGATGAGTTTTGACTGATTTTCTATGTATATCCTGTATATATTTGATCTATTTGGAGTAATATTCATCTTGTTACTCTGTTTCTTTATAACTCATTTGGTTTTTATAAGTGCTATATATATATAAAAGTACTTCATCATTTTTTAATTACCTATGACTCATTACCCAGAGCAACATGGAAATTTGTCAGGTTTATATTGACGACAGGATTGACCTGATGGATGAGGGAATGAGAGGGAATACTTCTTAACTCTGTTCTGGAGGCCAGAAAATCCAGCATTTCAGGCCCACTACCAGACAGCCTCTCCACAGAAATGCATAGAAAAACACAGTGATGGCAGGACAAAGTGAAGAGTCAGTCATGCGTTCATTCAGTCCCATGCCTCTCTTCTGATAAAGCACAACTAGGTATTTGGTTTTCGTCACGTTTCATCTCTGCATTATATTTTCCTCCTCCCGCTGCAGCCGACATTGTAAAGTTTCTCTAAGTTATAATAGTTAAGTTTTTCATTCATGTAAACACGATTCGGTATGTATAAATAACTCATCTTGCTCTGCCCTGAAAAACATATACCTCGAGGGAATGTCAGCTTTCATCAAAATACCTCTCAGTCATCCAACACAATATCAAAAATATCATCTCTTTAAATGTTAAAGTCTCTGTAGAAAAATGCCTGAAATATACATGTACATTTGTATACAAAAAAAATTTGATGCAAATTATTACTTCTTCAATAACCCTTTAAAGCTGTAACTATGCCACACTGTACTGAATCTCTGCATGTCATTGTGAAATAAACACAGCTTGCATGGCACCAGATGAGCGGATAGATTTTGATGTACAACGAACAGAATGTCTGGACAAGGACCAGTGACCGCATCATCAACCATTTCAAAACACGAGTCTTTCCAAAAACATGCTGTGGTTGTGCATATGGCACGTACTGACATAGCTATTATTTTCTCCTTATCTGCAGTCCAGCAGAGAGCGTTTCGCTCCTAGGCCGAACCGTTGGGCTTTCCAGACACAAACAATTACATTTCTTAAAAGGCAAATTCCATCGGTTGAGTGGAGCTATTGATTTCCATCTGAGCACGCACAAAGCAAAAACAAGTATAGACATCAATCAAATACTGGCTGACATTATTTCACCCCATCTTGTACTGGTTCATCTTTACTTTTGATGATAAGGTTTCATCGGTGTTTGAATCTTTAAATCAACCATTTATATGAATGAAAATATCACCTCCACATCAATAGATTCATCTTTTTGCACACACACAGTGACTACCCTTCCTGCTTTGCCAGTTAGACAGTAACACTGCTCCAGCACAGCTGGTTCCCAGAGGTTGCTTAGTGCACAAACAGCACAAGCACTATGCAAGAGCTATGCAAATGGTGGTGGATGCTTGGCCTCAGCTCTGGCTATTCCCTGCCTGATCAACCGGGGTCGATCGGTGTATGAAGCAAGCATCCCTTTGTCTCGTATCTCAAGTGTGTCAATGGGCCCTGCAGAGAGAGAGAGAGAAAAAAGAGGAAACATATTAGTGTGAATATCTGGCTGCACAGTGGAGAGCCACTTGACAGAGCAGTCACAGCACTAACAATCACTTTTCATTGACCAAAATGAAAATATGCCAAAGCACAAACGCCCAGTAACACATACACGAGCCATCAAAGTTATTAAGACTGAACAGTCTTGCATTTTTCTTCGTGGATTAAAAAGCCTTCCCTTTTGTGACAGACAATTTGCCCAGACTTGTGGGACTCCTTAAATAGCATTTTTTTCTGTGTTTCTCACTCAAGTCTGAAGTGGTTCAATGAGCAGAGGACCCCATCTGGGCCACTGTGGCTCTTACAGATCTGATCCTGTTGTTGAAATATTGTTTACCTTCCCCGAGTAAGGTGCAGCTGATGCCTCTAACTTTTAACAATCTCCAAAGGAGCGTGAAAGCCTCAGATTAAGTTTGCTTCACCACCAAAGCTTTCTAAGTTGCACCGAGCCATCTCACGGCCTTTGACTCCATCTTACACACATGGCTGCATACACCCATGAGTCTTTTTGCACTCTTTTTCACCTTTTAAAACTCATGCACACGTATCCCCTTTAAAATGAAAATAAATGCATATGAGCACGCACATGCATTTTAATAACACACATGCCCACTCACGTTCCCAAATCATCACTTTGCCTGAGTCACTGACAGAGAAGCACCAAGACGAGCCAGTATTCAGGCCTAATGTGCACCAGATTTACTTCTGAATGCTCTGGCGTTTGGCAATGTAGGTCATGTCTATTTGTATTCTAATGAACCCTGCACACAGCATCTCCATTACAGATGTAATGCCTCTGGCACAAAACACCAAAATGATTTGGTTTTCATTTTGTTTAATGCTTCCCCCATACCAATTTAATTTTTCAATGATTGCTATGAAATATAGTTGATTGAGGGAAACAAAAATCAAAGTAAATGATGCATGCAGAATGGGATGAGCAAACAGACAACTGTGTCTCTTGGCAGACTATCACCACAAACAATCAGACCGAGACACAACAGCTAATTAATATTCACTGGCAAAATGTGTCTCACTCTGACACATCTTTTGGGTTTTATCGCACATTGTGCACATGCCAGGTTGGAAAATGGAACGAAGACAATACAGTCAGTGGGAGCACTATAAGCACATGCATTGACTATTATAGCAAGAAACAAATCATAGTAACAGAGCATAGGGGTGTACTACAAAGCATGATTAATGGGTTAGCAAGCTATGTTAAGCTTAAAGTCAGAGTTTTATGTGTTATAGAGGTGGTTATCACCTGATTAGATCACCATGCCAACTTTTCCTGAACATATAACCTGGTCTGGAGCAGGTTGTGTTCTTAAATATATTTATAATCAGCTGGGATCACCACATTTATGTTGATTTATTTAGTGTGCTGTAAGTGCCATTCAGCTTCTCTGCTGAAGGAATGCAACCTGTTAACACTACCAATTGAAGCCCACCTATAAAGTTACACCAGCACAAACTGTGCTTCGTATTGTCTGTGGTTTTACATTCATTCAATTGGTGATGCAGAAACTCTGCTTGAATTGCAGCTTCTGGAACACAGAAAATCAATCAGGTGCATTTGTAGGCTATGTATCACCAAGAATACCAAAACAATCAATAAAATGAATTTCACTTTGATCTGGGCACAAAGTAAACTGATTTCCACGTCTCCTTTATTAGGCCGTGGGACAGGTTTGGATTTACAGTTTTACTAAGACTCTGTGTGAGTCTTGGATCCAAATCCTGGACGAGCCCCTGTTTAAGTTACAATAATGTGAAATGGAGACCTACGCTTGTAATTGGTCATTCTTAAACTTGGATTGTTTGTTAATTTAAATGAACCCCCATTCATGAGCTCATCCTCTCTTCTGCACTTGTTACTGTAACATATCCAAATTTACACATCAAGCCTTTACATGTAAGTATTTTTCAACTCATTATGGAACGCGGATGTTTACCAATTCACCCGATAAATGGACAATTGACGTCAGCAGGACGTGGGATTGAAATGTAAAAGCCGTACATGGAGGTGGTGCTGGACGCATAACAATAGGGAGTAAAAGCCATCATCCCTAGAAGGTTTTTTGTCATTCAAAGTCAGGAAGTGCCTGACCTTTTTTATTAAACCTACAAACAGGAGTGTTTGCTGTACAAAGTGTCAGATATGCTTTAATAATAGCTACCTCACCCACATGTATATGGAGCTGCATGTGCACAAAGAGAGTGTTATGCATACAGATGCTGCTGAGTGGGAGTAAAGCATCATCCAAGGGGAAAGGAAGAAAGAAATGAAGAAGAAATAGTGAGAGAGAGCATGAGACGGGGGGGGGGGGGGGGGGGGGGGGGGGGGGGGGGGTTGGAGAGAGAGAGAGAGAGAGAGCTGGGTTATAAACAAGAGCTGTGAGCTGTAGGGAGTAGGTCAGTGCATTTGAGTCAGTCCTGACTCATGATGGAGGCGGTGAATATCCACCTCCTCCCTGCCCATTACAACTTCATCCTCAAGCCTGGAGCGCTTGCAGCTAGCCTTTGCAAAAACTGTGAAAAACTCCTACACCCATGGTCAGAGGAGTAGTGATTTTTGTGTTACAAGAACAATCTGATAATAGGTCATGCATGTATTAAACCAGTGACTGATGAAACACTTTTGCATCGGTCAGCCAGCCCAAATGGCAGAACAGTTTCTCCCACTTCATACTGGCATCCTTCTGTCACACATGTCTGGTAGATTAATACAGAGTAGGTTGAAAGTAATACCAGAAAGGCAGAGCAAATCTCAACACACTGAAACATGTAAACCTAATGAAAGCTAGCTGTAGTCTGTGTGTCCACAAATTATATAATTGAATGTCACTTTTACAAAACAAAGTTCATGTGTACCTGCTTCTATTTAACTATGTTTAAAGGTTGTGAAATGTTATTAAAATGAATAAATTGCCACTAGTGCCAAAACATTTTAAAGGTTAAGAACAGGTTGATATAATGATAATCTGTTTTGCAGTGTTGAAATAAGAGGGAAAAACAAACAAATAATACAAAAAAACATCAACACAATTCTGGAGTCAGCAGATTTAGTTTAAGAGAGAAATATTTTTTGAATAAACATTTAGAAACACTTCAGAAAAAATGGACAATGTGAGCCACTGTGATGTCTTGTATTGGTTAGTCCTGTTGTGAAACATTAAGCAGAGCAAGTGTTCTAGTCTATCCTTACATGCCACACAAAAGGCAGCATGTAAATGTGCAAACATGCTTTTCAGACCAAGGGAAGAAATACTTTCATTTTACTGAAGCACCTAGTCATCCAAATCTATTCATAAGAATTCAGGCTGAATACGTTTTATGTAATGTTAACAACATTTAAAGTATTATCCTTCTTATGTTATCCTGAATTAAACATTACCATTTTGTTTAAGACAGCTTGTTCCCACAGACTAAAATGTTTGCAATGTCTAATATAATGTACTTAAGCTAATGTAATGTAATTGTAGTAATGTAAGCAGGCTTCCTAATATTTCAGTCAACAAAATATACTGTTAGCTTTTTAGGTTTTGTACTGTTCTTTGTACTGTGCTTAAATACATGATCATACATTCAAATACATGGGAATATCTTTGTGTTTTCATATCAACATGGGTATTGAGAGCCATGTCATTCTACTGTTTCTGGTATTGACCACCACCTTTCTGGTACCCTGGAAACTTTATGTTGATGTGGCAAAAGCTTATCAATGCCAAAGTAGGCACGCCCTAAAACATACCAGAATTGAGCACTTTTGACTCTAACAAGGCCCATAATTTACAAAATGTATATCATGTTGTATTCAGTAAGACATCTGAGTGGAAGGTGCAACAGCAAATGGACACAAATGAGACAGAGTGGGAAAGGAAAAATAAAACAGATGCCTCCAATGTTTTCAATGTTTTTCTTTTTGTGTTTAGTTATTTGATCACAGTTTTTGATCAGAAACGGGTAAATTTGGTATGCATTTTGGGTGGTATGATGTTTAGCACTGTCGCTTCACCGCAAGAAGGTTTTGGGTTCAACCTCAGTTGGGGCTGGCCCTTTCTATGTGGAGTTTACATGTTCTCCCACAGGTTAAAGTAAGGGTTAGGTGACTCTTAATTGGTTGGCTGTGATGTGAATAGAAGTCTTTCTCTGTTTATCTGTCTATGATGATGTCTGACTCTGTCTAGCCTTGGTGACTTGTCCAGAGCGTACCCCACCTCTCACTCTGTGACAGCTGGGTTAATTTCCAGCCCTAGATACTGAGGTGGATAAGAGATTTAAAAAAAAAAAAATGGTAAAGGAACCTCTGCGACAGACTGGCAACCTGTCCAGGGTGTACCCCGCCTCTCGCCCTAAGACAGCTGGGACATGCTCCAGCGCCCCCGTGACCCTGAAAAGGACACGCGGAAGCGAATGGATGGATATGGTAAAAGATTTTTAAGTTTATTACTAAACTGAGCTAGCCTAAGAGTTTTTAAGCACAGAATTTGCAACAAAACAACTTTAAACATCTTTAATCACATGATGACACTGTGCCAATTTCCTCAGCTACTAAAAAACTACTACAGTGGCAGAAGCCCATATGAGTAGGATCTACTGATGATGTACCTATTTGTATGAGTATTTCAATATGTACGTATGTGTGCATGCTGCTGCCAGACATAAAATCCATGAATACAACATTAATACAGTGGATGTTCTGTGCCGTGAGCACTAATCAAGTGGAAAAACATACATCCACATTTGCTACATAACAGCAGGGCAATGCAGCTAAAAGAGCATCAGCTTTCACTGCATCACCATCTCTCTGTATGTCTCCCTCTACGGCACACTCACTTTCTCTCTGTCCCACACTTTTACCCTATGTGCCCTCATCCCCACTCGTGCTTACTCTTTCTCATTTTTTACATGGCTAAATATCCACTGATCCCTAATCTAGATGCCGATTTTAGATTGTAAGGCCAGCGAGGTCTTGCATTGGATTTAGTCATCAATATGCGATTTTCATTCCCCTGGTTTTCTCAGCTTTAACCTTCAAGATTTCCACCCCCACCACCCCAACAGAACATATAAGTGATATACATATTAAATTCACTGTTTATATAACATGCCTCCCGAACATCACAGCTGTCCTCCACACATCTTTACCTTGCTTCCTTATTTCTTACTTCTTATCTTCCTTATTTCTTTCCTCAGTTTCTCTGCTTGCCGGCTTGCGCTCTCCTCTCTCACTGTTTGTCATAAAAAATATGTTTAGCAGCGGTTCAGAGCTTTGTCAAGGCTGATGTTGGTACAAAGGCTTTCTGAGGCAGTGTTGTTATCTCCTCTAGTCTAATCTAGCTAATTAAGGGCATTGCTGGGAGGAAGGTGCTACTATTCTCATCTAACTCCTGGGTGTGCTGTCTCCCCAGTCTGGCAAACTGACTCGTGCTTTTACACACACCTTTGTAAATACAAAGACGTATATGCAGACACACACACACAGATTTGAAAACGATCTCAGATGTACTGAAATATCAGCCATATGCTCACACATTTCTCTCTCTCACACACACATGTAAAAATAACAGACTTTCTAAAACATGCTTCTTAATGGAAGCCAATAAAGTGGAGACTACCAACTGTTCATATAGACTGAGATGGTCCGATGTTACTGCTGATTTAAAAGGAAATAGTTCAGCATTGTTTCGCCTGATTCTCTCCACTCAAGAGCAGAACTGATAGGCTTACTGTCCATTTAGCTTCACATCACAGGGGGGTGGTGCTGATATCACAGCGGGTGGAGGGTAGATGTCAACAAAAATGAGACTTGCATTGCTAAAGACAGATTTTTATTAGAAAATAAAGTAAAAGATTTTTCAATTAGTATGCGCTGTGGAGCAAATCAAAATGCCAGCTGTGTCAGCTAACACTTCCTTCTCTCTCTCTCCAACCTACCGTGTCACTCTTTTCATTTTTTCTCCCTCCTTTTACTTCTACAGTCTCACACGTCAACAAAATGAATCCTGGAAGGTGATGAAGGAAGAGGTAGTACCAACTCACTTTTCTGTCTCACAACCCTAACTGTGAATCTAGGCAGGTATGTGTGAAGATATATTCTGTTTATGTGCCAGCATATTGGAAGATCTTTAAGTTTTTGTATAAAATCTTGGGGAAGTGGGTGCTATTGTTTCATCTAGAAAGATATTAATTCATTATATTATTGCTAATGGAGAAGATCCCAAGTAATAGACTCAGTACCAACAATCTCCTGGAAGAAACAAAACAAAAAACAGTCTACCAGTATCAGTTGCTCAAGGACCAACAAACAGATGCAGTGGTGTGTCCAGAGGGGAAACATGGGGTGGCACTCGCCCCATGTTTGAAATATGAAATAGGCACTCCTGGATACAGTGCCCTATATCTTTAGATAATAGCATTAGCAGGAACAGTACTGGGATATAACTTGTTATATTTAACAAGTTACTTTATAGTGTTTTAATGTACTTTATTTAAGTATTTCTTAAATTAAATATACAGACTTGGTATGGCATATGCACATGAAATTTTCTTTTAGTGCTTGATATTTCTTTTTCACTATATTTTAAATTCAAATATACTATGTGCTCCACAACAACTGTTTTAAATTGTAAGAAACTGTAATTACCTTTTTTTTTGCTTACTTTAAAATATACTGTCGTTTTAATATTTTTAAGCTATAAGTAATGAAATAATTTCCAGCTGCAACATTAAAAACATACAAATTCATGAATCAACAGTTATGATCTAATAATATCATGTATATTATACATGCTAATATTGTGCCTATTGAGGCTTGGTAAGTTGCAGTGGCAGTTTTCAAGCAATGGCATCTGTATGAGGGCACAGGAGTACCCATGAACATGAAAATTGTAAGTTTTCTACACCAATTTTAATTCCCTGTCTTGTTCTTGGTTCTTCCTGTGCTGTGCGCTTTAAAAATATCCTGGGAACACCTCTGTACTGTACATACGAAGATACTCTAAAAAAACACAAAAACACAGACAGACTCATGGGGATGTGCTGGAGCAAACAAACCTTCCTGATGAACAACTCGTATAGGCACACTCAGGAACACTCACCGCTTCTTCCTGATCTCTCGATGTACATCTCGATGCCCACGGCGATGCCTTCTTCTGTTCCACTCACTATATCCGCTCTTTTGTTTATTATTTCCAATCCTTTCTTCTCTCTGGATAATCCAAAGTTCAACTGGAGTAGAAAGCACTCATAAAGTAGAAAACACTATGAATGATTCAAAAATGTTTAAACTAGACACAACAAGGGGGGTTGGTGTCAAACCGTGGTGGTGGTTGATTTGCGAAGGATTGTTTTCTGGGGCTTGAGAGAAGGTGTGTGGGGAGGCACACAAGGTGGAGCAGTGTTTCCCGTTGGTGGGAAACTGTGGCTGACTGGTAGACCGCCATTTTCCAACATGAATTCATGGGAAAGAGAATGAGGAGGAGGAGGGGAAGAGGAGCAGCAGTGTACTGGGCTGAGCCTCAAGTCATTCAGCTCAGCCTGCAAGTGTAGTTCTGTGTCATCTACATCGTACTGGAGGTCACAGTCCGGGCAGTAGCCATGAAACTGAACCTTCTCGCTGAAACGTACACGTTCCCTCTCACGTGGCTCCCTGCCAGGGGCCTTGGGGCATTTGTTCTTTTCATGCCGTAGAAGAGGCATGGGTCTGGGCAATGTAGGAACAAGACCCGACTCAGGGATTCCACTGTCATTAGAAATGAAGCATGGTGTGGAGGAAAATAAATCCCTGTTTGATTTCAATGGGAAAACCCCACCATTCCTTAATAGAGACCCGTTAGCCTTGGATAGATTCCCTGATAACACTAAAGTTGGATGAGGCAGATTTTTAACGTTGTGGTCCTCGGCTCTCAGCGGGGTATGTCTTGGTGGTGGTAGAGGTGGGTGTGGCTTCTTGAGTACAGTCAGGACTCCAGGAGGGTTGATGGGGACTGGCATTAGGGAAGCAGGTGTTTTAAATATGCAGTCTTCGGGAAAGAGCTTCATCTTCTCCAGGCTGGATGCAGTGGTAGTGGTGGTGGTGGAGCTCGAGCTGGAGTTCAGTGTGTCTGTCTTTGAGCTGTCTGTTAGTCCGTCTTCCTCCAACTGCAGGTCACAAGTTAGGGTGTCAATCTCATGAACAACCTGTTGGTGATAATAGGAAGTGTAACTATGACAGCTGAAGGAAAAATAAATAAGTGTGTCACAAGAAGATGAAATTAGGCCACTTAGATTATGGTATAAACTGTAAAAGCTGCGTCCTTATTCACAAGGGATGTCCACAGCAGGTATCTCCACATGTTTCACTTGGCAGAATTTTTATGCTGGATGCCCTTCCTGATGCAAGCCCAGAGGGATTTGTGTCTCCTCCTGAGACTCACCCGAGGAGCTTATGATTTGTTAGGAGAATGTGTGTAAACCACTTCACCATGGAGCCACTGGTTATGGTATAAGTTGTAATGATGCAATATTTTGGTCAGTGATTATTAATTAGATTGACCTAATTTTGAAACATTGTTTCTAGAACCAAAGTTCCTCCTAACAGCCAAACTCTTGTTAACAAAAGGTTCTCTTTTTTGTCATCCTGGTTGAACTGAGATGAACTAAACCAGCCAAACGCATATGGGAGAGTTTGTTTGGATTTTTTTTTAGTAAAGAGCAAAAGTTTAACGCTTTAGCAGATAGCCCACTTGAAAATTATTTGTTTTATATCAATAATCTTATTTCCATAATTGCAGAAGCCATCATAATTTTCAATTGCGAAGCCCTACAGAAAATATTAACTATTACAGTCTCATCTAAAAAGTTACCAACTTGGAAAAAATGCATTAGGATATAGGGTAAGAAGATGAAGTAGAGGAAAAGACAAATTAATATCTTTGTAAGTTCTTAATTACATTTTAAAGAGGAAACACTTCCAAATTTATAAGACTGAAGATTGCTTAATACATCCCAATGACAACCACAGTGAGAGAAAATAACTATCAATAGGATTTATGAGAGAAGCCATGAGCCTGCCAGATTCTGACCTAAGTGATAGATTACATCAATCTCATGCACCAGCAGAATTCAAGAGAAGTAGCAGCACCAAACATATCCTGTGATGCAAGACGGAAGAACCATCATTTGTAATATGCAACCAATTTTGAGAAAGAAGAAAAGAGAAAAGATGACAAAGACAAAGGAATGTAAAAAAAAAGAACAGTGCAGAGGAGTGAAAAGATCACTAAACTGTTTGTCTCTTATTAATCAAAATACCATGAAAAAGACATAACCGAAGGCTTTGTTTCCTTGAAATGTAACATGTGACAGCAGACCATTAGGAGACATTTAACAAATCTGTAATGAAAAAGAAATTATGTAAAATGCCCTACTAACTTTATCAGAAAGGATATGAATACAGTAGATACAGTAGATATGAAACAGCAGATAGAAAAATACATCTATGTCTTCCCATCGGAAGTTTGCATCCACATCCTACATAATGAAAGTACTTAAGAACTGTTTAGGAAGATAACAAGCAATATGTACTGATAAAAATAAATAAAAACAATAAATAGAGGAAAACTTTAATCAGAGTATAGAATTAAGCCAGTTAAACTTCTCGTCATTTAAGTTGCAGAGAGGGTTAACAGATGCACTAAAGGTGCTACAGTGAGACCCAATACAAGAATGGTTTTATAGATGAAGGCTACTGACCCCTTTTTTCCTCCTCATCTTTTCTGGTTGTTTTTTCACTAGGTTTGCGTTTGGTTATGGTCAGTGTCACTGCTGGTAGTGTGAGATACCTGGACCCTAGAAAGGCTGCACAGTCCAACACCTCCGAGCACAGTCTCCAGAGCATGGAGGAGAATTCAGGAGACAGGTAGTTACTCTAGGAGCGCTGGACAGTGTTGTAGAAGATCCTTACCCATCAGCAGGGCATTCCTTTGTGTAAAGAGGAACAGGATGAACATTGCCAGAGGCCTATAAAATGAGCTCCAGCAGACCACCGATGGGAATGTCTCTGACCAAACAATCAGAAATAGACTTAATGAGGGTGGCCGGAGAGCCCAACATCCTCTAGTGGGTCCTGTGCTCACTGCCTGGCACTGTGGAACCTGATTTGGCATTTGCCATAGAATCACAGAATTGGAACGTACACCACTGGCACCCTGTGCTGTTTACAGATGAGACCAGGTTCACCCTTAACACATGTGACACGTGATTTTGGAGACACATGTGATTGTTCAGCATGACCAGTTTGATGATGGGTCAATGATGGTCTAGGGAAGCATATCCATGGAGGGATGCACAGACCTCTACAAGGTGAGCAACAGCACCCTGACTGCCATTAGGAAATGGAATGAAATCCTTGGACCCATTGCTTTAAACTGGCAGACGTGCTCACTTGACCTAAATCCAATACAGCCAAATTGAACCCCAGACTGTCCAGGAGCTCAGATCTCCTCACAGATCTGGGAGGAGATGGAAAACCATTACTCATCTCATTAGGAGTAGGTCCTGATGTTGTCAGGCATGCATACAAGCACGCGGGGCCCATACACCAATGAGTACCATTTTGAGTTGCTGCATTTTGGCAAAATGGACTAGTCAGCCGCATAATTTTTTCACTTTGATTTTATGGAATGTCTTTGAATTCAGCCCTCTGTAGGTTGATAATCTTAATTTTCATCAAACAATGTGATATCCTTTCATTCCCAATAAATCCAAAACCCAGTCCATATCAGCAGAGATATCCAGCATGATTTTTTCCCCATTAAGATCTTATGTGTTTTTAAAATGTTCCTTTAATTTTTTTAAAATTAGACCTGCATATATTCAAGTGCACATGCAAAATGCTATAGCTGAATTTCCTCTAACACTGTCTTATTAGATTGTCACATCATGTTGTTATAAAAAAATGTATCAAATGTTGATAACAATATTAACTAGATATCTATTAAAAACAGAGATGAATACTTCATCAATATTCACTGGGAAGTGTTTGACCATTCTTGGAAGATTGCACCATACACCACGTCGTGCTGCTCTCAGCTGCTCTCATATAGCTAACAAATGATGGAAGTAGCCAGCTTAGTGAAGTCCCTTGCTATGTGTTTTCACTTTTGCCATCTTGGTGCTTTAATACTGGATGTGATGAACAAATGGTGGATCTGAAGGTTGGATGGACTACACATCTAAGAATGATTAATCTACATATATATGCATGTTTTTTCTTCTTTTGTTTGTTTCTGGAATTGATAAATAGAATATAACCAGATAACCAGATTATTTAAAAATACTTATGAAACAAAGGCTAAAAGTGTTTTGCTAACACTTTGGTAGTGATTTTTCTTTAGCAATCATTTATTAATCAGTAGAACAATATGTGTTATATTATCGTATATTCTTTATTGACACAATATTAATATTTCAATTTTAAATATCAATGTTATTCTCAGTATGTGATTATATTTATCAGTGGTTCAGGTGGTAGAGTGGGTCATCTACCAATTGGAGGTCAATGGACCCATCCCAGATACTCCTGTCCATGTGTCAAACCCCCAAGTTACTCCAGATGCATCTTTCAGAGTGTGAGTTTAAGTGAATATTAGATAAGTGCTTACATATAGATAAAAGCACTGCCTGAATATGTGTGTTGTGTAATTGGATGAATTAAACTTGTTGTAGAAAGTGCTTTCAGTGCTCAAATTAAGTAGAAAGGCACTATGTAAGTACCAGCCCATTAACCATTTACCATCAAAACCAAGGCTATTATAGTTAACTAGAGCTTACTATGAAAAAAGTCAAGCTAACTGAACTGAACTAATGAAAAAAGAACAAAGATGTAGACTGTAGAGGAAACTTCCTTCTGTTCTGAACTTCTGCTTTGCCCCTGACAAATTTTAACTACAAAGGAAAATAAAATTAACCTTTTTAGTTATTCAAAATTAAACTGAACATTTTTGAATAACTGGCAATAAATTGAATAAGTAAACTCACTAAATAAAAACATTAAAAAGTTGAAATAAAAAAAATAAAATAAAAGCTATATTAACCCTAATTGTGACACCTCTAAATTCCAGCTGTCGACCAAACAAGATGCACCCACCTAAAACCAACCAAGGGCTGACTAGACAACTAAAATATGATAGACCATGCGCACTTTATCTTTAGAAATGTAAGTACTTGCACTTTCAGCACTTCCATGGACACAGATACCCTACTATTCATTTACACCTACAGTGCTCAAGCAATATCTGGATGCTGGAAAGGTTTATAATACATCATAAACATTGCCCAAGAAGTCTTTAACGCAGAAGATAAAATTTAATAATCATAGTAAACTCTACTGGGAACTAATAACTGGTACTTAGTAATATAATGCCCACGTTATTGAGGCATTTTCAGAAGTCTTTCCAAAAACCTTCCCTTTAGAGTACATTTCCTTCCTGCTTCTCTTCCCTTGTTGGAGAGTGGTGCTTCCTTTGAAGCCCAGAACTGAAGTGGTGTGGGACATTTTGCTAATGTTTAACTCGGCAGCTCTCATAGGGTCTAAAAAAAGTCTAACATAAGTTGAGCTGAGCATGCATAGGTTCACAGTAAAATTACAACATTTGAGACAAAGATGTTGTTTATCTTTTGGATTAGGGGTTCTCATCTTAGAGTACCCAGTATGTTAGCCTGCTCTCAAGCACATTTGCTATCATGTGGTTTTAAATGCATGTGCAAACAGCAACTAAGGAGAGAGCAAGTGACTGAGAGGGAGCGATAAAAATAAAGATGAGAAGGCTAGGGCAGAGTGCTAAACTCTCCATGCAGTCTTTAAATGGATAATTTGTTGGGACACACACAAGAGGTAATACCAGTATCCCAGTGTGCAGCCCCTGTTGTAGGCCAGGCAGCTTCGGCGGCAGTGCCAAGCATCTGGGCAGGGTCCCTCCTTGGAGCCAGGCTCGGCTCCAGCCCCGTCTGTGAGTTATAACAGATAACTGCATTTCACATGGATTACACCCCAAACACTGGCTTTGATAGTAACACCCCCTGGAGGTATGTGTTTAGTGTGTGCGGTGTCAGAATAACTGATCCTCTACACAATCTCCCAGAAGCAAAAGAAAAAAAGCAAGAAGGGAGGAAAAAGGAAGGGCACATCACATAAAAAGATCACAATAGACAGATTACAATGGCTTCTTCTTCTCATTTATCTCTGGTGCCTGCTGTGACATATTGTAAACTGCTGAAAAACACAAAAGGAGTGTAATATAGTCAAAGTTGCAGGAAAAAATGAGAGTGAGGGGAACAGAGCGGCAGAAGGAGACAGATGCTGTGTCGGCTACCCATCCATAATGTACCACAGGCTGTACGCAATAGAGTTGTATTAGAATGACAGCTTGTCATGTTAAGGTTAGAGGTTTGGCAGAGCGGACTGGATGCCTGGTGTGCAGTCGGCAGAGGAATGCAAGCATAAAAGCAGGTAAGACTGCAGGTTATTTCAAGTGAGGGGGTGAGACTGATTCAGAGAAACCACTCTAATGTGAATGAAGGGAAAATATGTCACAGAGGCAGCTATATATTACTGGTTCTGTGACTGTGAATATAAACCTGAAATATCATCCTGATTTCTACAGAAACATCTGTAGTCTCTCCACCACTGAGATTTGAGACCTCAGTCAGACAGCTCTAAGAGTTTTGATCTTTTAGGACTAGAGAGGAGGAGGACAGCCACAAATACACATGCCAAGAGACAAAGAAAGATGAAGATAAGCAAGACACCACAAGGAGTCCAGGGAGGTGACAGGTGAAAAGAAGAAGACCACTTTCTCTCTATTATTTGGCAGGAAATCATTTGGACCAACAAAACAGTCAGCATTAAGATGATGAAATTCAATGCAAAATCACCTTCCTGCTTGCACCAACTTGTCCATTAAATATTAATTGTGATCACATTTTTTCACACTTTCATCAAAGCTTATGAGTCAGGGTGAAGAAGCTGTCCTGCCATTTCACACCCTATGTCCTCCCAGTGCCAAATGTCTCTCATGTTGGTGATAACGATCACATACATTAATGGGAAAGGCAGGAGCACGGTGTGTAGTCTTTTCCAGGCCCCACTGGTGAGGTCGATGTCAGCCCTCCATCTCCTCTCAGTCAAGGATGCTCAGAAAAAGCACCCTCACAGCAAGCCTGTGGAAATAACACGACACATGGCAGAACACTTCTTCTAATTTACCTCTTTGAGCTCTTTAGCTACATCCTTAAGATCTCCCAGGATGGTTTCCAAATTCTCCACGATTGTCTTGATCTCCTTTTTCACTTTTACTTTGGAGACTACTCCTTCAGCTTCTGCATTTGGTGTCCCTGACATTCTTCAGTTTATGGCACAATCTATTTCATGAAGGATCTCAAGTCAAATCCTTTGCTCGCCACGCTGCCACTTTGCCAACGCATTTTCTCTCTCTTTTTTGCTATGTAGTCCCCCAGCTGCCGTCACTTTTTCTCTCCTAAATCACGGCCAGGACGGAGAGAAGTGGCGTCGGGCAGCATTCTATAGCTAACACTAGGCATGCGCAATAGAGCGTAACACACAAAAATAACGGTTATGTCAAAATATTGTATCATACTGCCTGGGAAACAGCGCCCGTCCACAGGTTTATGTCCAACGGCAACAAAAAATGACGTGCCACGGGCATCCTTCACGTCGACAGAGCGCTAAATTCAACATTTTGTAAGAAAATCACCGACGCCAGCGCTTTAAAAATTGTTTAAGCAAAGAAGGGAAAGAAGAAGAAAAAGAAAAAGAAAAAGAAAGAGGCAGCTGTCCGAACCGTTACACAGTTGTTCGTTATTGTAACGGTCCATAATCCTCAGGCATCGACAAAATTATAATAAGCTCCTCCTGTTCTCCACATAATTAATAGATGGTAATGATATACCATGACAGGTAACGACAACCGAGAGGCACGGTCCTCGGAAAAACACCCCGCCAGTTTCATCCTGTCTACATCGCAGCCTCCTTGGAGAGTCTGAGCACAGGATGCTCGTGCGCGGTCTCTCTCGCTGTCCTCACGCGCTCTCTCTCTCTCTCCTCCTCACGCTCTCTCTCTCTCCCTCTCTCTGTTATATCAAGAGGATGCTGCTGATTCAGTCACTTTGTTTGGTGTTCTCGTCATTTGTCCTGCAAATTTGTTAACATTTCTTCGTGATTCGGAACGGTTCTGTTTGTTGCGTTCAAATAACATCATTACATCCCCACCACAGGTGGGCTATCCCTACAGTCTAACTACTGCCAGTCCCGCAATATGCATAATTAATATGCAGGACTTCTTATTATCTGTACTAGGATATAGAATAAATAGTATTGTAAGGGCTGTAAAATAAATGTATTAAATATGACTATTATGAATAAAATTAGGATATTTGCCAACTTTATTTTGTTGATTATTTAGATATGGGAATGTAACGCTAGGAGATAAAAGCAGTGATTTAAAATCAAAAACAACCAAACAATCTGCATCTCTCCAACTGGCTTTGAACTGGCTTATATTGCAACCTGTGAAGCTTCAACTTATTTTAGGCTACAGTTTAATATTCTGATTCACAGAGGAGCAAAGGAGTTCTTAAAATTATTAATTTCTCCCTGATGAACTCTACCATCTGCCTGATGGTAGCAACTCATACAAAGAGTACAGAATGTACTCAGATGGATCACACAGCATTCTCTGTGATTGTTTAAGTAGCCTACATACTTGTTCTGTTGTACTGGCTCAGACCGAGTATTGTTGAACTTAACCTGCTGAGTCCTATTTGTTAGAAATGCGTTAGAGAGATACCACTTGATAATTGAAGAAGTAACTCCTAACTGTTTGGAAACTAACAGAAACTAAAGGGGGGTTAAAAACACTAAAAGGCAAATGAGCATATGCTTTCCTCAAGATGTTTTGAAACTTAGTGGATAATGGAAGAAAGAACGTAATCCGTGCTGAAAACAAACTGTTTTGCAGTTTACAGCTGGAGATATGAAGAAAATTGGTGTTTTAAAATTGTTGTGAAGCATAAGAACACCTGCACTGCTGCTAATACAAGCAGTCTTTGAGATTTCATCACCATTATCCTTTATCTTTTTTTGACTGATTATCTTTCTTGTTGTAAAATTCAGATGCTACAGATTATGTGAATTGGACAATGTCATAAAACAGCCTGAAAAATTTTAATATCAAAATTTGAGGTCAAAGTACACAGATTACACGTGTAAAAAATGATAAAAACGTTGTAATAAAATCCTGGCTTCTGATTGGTCACTGCTCGTTACAGCCTCCCTATATCGCGGAAGTGGAACTTGTCAGAGTTCATCCTGCTGTCTCAGAAAGCCAGTGCTGCAGCTTTTGTAGCTTCTGTGACCCTCTCAAACCAGACAGTAAAATCTCAAAACAATGTCTTTGTCTTTCGAGGGAAGAGTCGTGCTTGTTACTGGGGCCGGAGGAGGTAAAAATCGCCGTTAGCTGAGCTGTCGACTATGTTGACGCTAAAATAGCCTCTGTATTGTTAGCACCAAATGCTAATCTGGTAGTTGTGGAGTTAGTTTCTTAGTGAGCAGCCCAGTTATTAGGACGGAAATTGCATTGATCTTTTCTCTTCGTGCGCGTTTGTTAGCTGCACAGCTGCTCTAATCACGGCGTCTTGCTGACTGCTAACACTGGGCAATAACTGCAATGTAGTATACCAAAGCAAAGTCAGTAAAGCAAGTCTTTGTTATTGTTATACAACATGAGCTATTTTAATTCGAGCAGAAACAGACGTCTGTCGGTCTTTTTATTTAATGGAAACGGAGATCAAAGTACGAATGTTGCAATGGCTCGTAGCTCCAGGGAAAGTGTGTGAAAGGGCATGCAGCAACGACACAGCAGTGCTGCAGGTGGTGATGGGGTTTTTTTCATTCTTTGGAAGTAAGCTTATACCTTTTTACTCATCTGTCTTTCTTTGCACAGGTCTTGGCAGAGAATATGCACTGGCTTTTGCTGAGAGAGGTGCCTCAGTAATAGGTAAATAAAAGATTAATTTTTCACTTATTTTACCTTGTGTTTCTATCGTAGTATTGTTAAGATGTCCTGGGACACGTGCAACAAAGCAGAATTTGGATTATCCAGGTCAATGAAGCAAAGTGAAATCTTATTTATATAGCACCTTTCAACATAAATATTACAAACAGCTCCACAAGAAAAATTCCAAAACATTAAAATGAAAAAATTACTTAAAAAAATAAATTAATTAAAAACACTGAATTTTTGCTGCTCTTTCAAAGACATCACTGAGTCGACATATTCCAGGGTCAGAGGGAGAGCTACTGTTGGAAGAGTGCTGTCTTCCTTTAGTTCTCAGCCTTATATCCTACATAGCCAGCTGACCTTGTTCAAAAGACCCCAGGGATCTCCTGGGGATGTACAGATGTAAAAGTTCACCGATGTGTGCTAGTGCTTGTCCATGCAGAGCTCCAAAAGTCAAAACCAGAATCTTAAAAATTGGACTCTGAAGTTAATGTGGAGCATGTGGAAGTTAATTAGCAATGCTGTGATATGTGAAATCTTGGAAGATTTAGTCAGGTTCTGAACAACCTGCAGACGTTCCACGGAGGTTTGGGTAAGAAAAGTGAACACTTAATTACAATAATCCAGACATGATGAAATCAAGGCATGAATAACAATTTCCAATTCAGAGCGTGACACAATGGAACTCAGCATAAAAGCAACAGCGAAGCAGAGATGTAATATGAGCATTTAGAAAGAAAGCTGAGTCAAATGTTACACCAAGTTCCCTGATAGATTTATCAAATGTGGTATAGGGACATAGAGTCTTCAGATAGGCAATGTACCAAGTTAAGCTGCCATGGTAACATAGCTGTAGGCTTAACCTGTGCTGGTAAACACCTAACCTGTAATTTGGTAAGTTTACATACTCCCTCCCTTTAGGGAGAGAATACTCTGTTTAGTTCATCTGTTTTTTAGCAGTCTAGCATCCACAATTTTCAAGTTATCATATTCAGATTTTGTGTGACAGTGGACACCAACAACCGCTCAAGCTGATTCCACTTTGGCGAAAATCGAGTGAAGGTCCCACCAAATGTGGAAATCAGTACAAACTTCATATTACCCACAATTTTTTTTATGGGTTGTCCTCAAGCTTCAGAGCGTTTACTAGGCCTTGGGGGACATGAGTACCTTGGTTGGCTAAGCATTTGACCTTGACCTTTATTGTTACTCCCCAAGGTCAAAGTTGACCATTAATTTTTTTTTTTTTTTTAAAGAAACCATATTGAGTAATATATCATATGAAAAGGCATGGAGAGAGCTGTACAGCACACTTCTTATTTTTTCAATATGATGCCATAATAGGGTTATGTCAGAATCATAAAACATCAAAGTTGTAAATATAGACCTTGCCCTTTGGGGGAAGTTGTGGTCTCTCAGTGCTGTATTTTTATTTTTTTAATTTTAAAAATATATTAGTGAGTATCATATTGGTATACATATTCATATTTAGCTCCGCATGGATCCAGCTAGTTTCATATATCCTGTTCATAGTTTGAACATAAGGTTTATACCACTTTATGTTCATATCACTTGCTGCTGACTACACTACACTAATGGGGCGATCGTGGCTCAAGAGTTGGGCGTTCGTCTTGTAATCGGAAGGTTGCCGGTTCGAGCCCCGGCTCCGACAGTCTCGGTCGTTGTGTCCTTGGGCAAGACACTTCACCTGGTGGTGGTGGTCAGAGGGCCCGGTGGCGCCAGTGTCCGGCAGCCTCGCCTCTGTCAGTGCGCCCCAGGGCGGCTGTGGCTACAATGTAGCTTGCCAGTGTGTGAATGTGTGTGTGAATGGGTGGATGATTGTGTATAGTGTAAAGTGCTTTGGGGTCCTTAGGACCAAGTAAAGCGCTATACAAATACAGACCATTTACCATTACACTAAAGCACCAGCTGATTTTTACCTGAAATGAGCAAAAACGTGCAGATTGCTGCATCTGTATGACCTACTGGTGAAAATACCTGCTGGTTTAGTGGCGTTCCAGGCTGACATTGAGTTGATTTGGGATTCACTGATTCAGTTTTAAGAGATTGCGACTGACTTCCATATTACTAAGTGAAACACATGACAGTTGGTTCCAAAAATGTGGGGCGCAACAGATCTTCTGTAACAAATGTCCTGAATTGAGGTGCTATACAGAATTGGTGGTGGGAGAAGTTGGACTAAGATAAATTATATTGAAATTGTCGGTAAGAAGCTTGCATTATGACTGTTGGTTCTTTTATTCTTAAAATTACACAGTTGCAGGCATAAATATTTTCTAATTTCAGTATATTCCTCCTGCCATGACTGAATTTGATCTTAACTCTGTCAAGGAATCAGCTTGCCTATGCTGTTTTCTTAACCTAATCACTCATGGAGAATTGCAAAACTCACCCCATTATTGCTAATCTTTTTCTCCTTGTTGCAATAAAGTGAATGACCTTGGGGCAGACACTAAAGGAGGCGGAAAGAGTTCTGCAGCTGCTGATAAGGTGGTGGAAGAGATAAGAGCGAAGGGAGGCAAGGCAGTAGCGAACTATGGTGAGTTCTTCTCTTCTCTTCTCTTCTGCTTGCTTCACGTATTTAGTTCATGTAATGGCTGAGTGAAAAATAGTATTGATTTCTATCAGTTGGACCTGCTCAGTGATGAAACTGTTGGTGAGGATTGAAGATGTGTCTCACCTTTTAGGAGAAAAAAATCGTTTTTGAAAACAAAACAATCACTCTGTTTTATTGGCAATTTTAAATGTTGACTTTTTGTCCATTTTTATTTATTTTTTTTGCCACACATCACATCAATACTTAAACTTGAAAGAAGAGTGAGGCCATAAGCTTTATCACTATAAAAGTTTCTTATATGCCTCCCAAATCTGCTCATTGCTTCTGTATATATAACTATGAGCCAACTATAAAGGATGTTCAATATAGTCAGGCTTTCTTTGCATTAGCTGGCTTGATAAAACCCCAGTTG
The DNA here is from genome assembly GCF_051167445.1 of Perissodus microlepis. Taxonomy (NCBI): domain Eukaryota; kingdom Metazoa; phylum Chordata; class Actinopteri; order Cichliformes; family Cichlidae; genus Perissodus; species Perissodus microlepis. The sequence goes on from NC_140472.1 coordinate 24,788,450, forward strand.
TAGATAACGGGTACTGCAACAGTGGTTATCAACTGTCTTTGTTAAGCCCGGATTCCTGCTTCAGCCTCTGTGAGTGCTAACATAAAAAGTGAGTTTTCACATGTCATCTGACTCTTCTTCTGCACAAATTGCTGCCTGCTCCGATCATTATCACATGATGATAATGATAAAATGGTGATGACATCTTTAAATAAAATAAAAATAAACCAGTGAAATGCAACATCTTGCAAATAAGACAAGAAATTAATGCCGCAGAAAATCATTAATCTTTGGATTTAGTGCACAGAGAGGTAAAATAAACAGTTTAACTCGAGTTAATTATGTTAATGCTGCTGTTTATATCTAAGGTGTTGGCTGCACGTGTGAGCTCTGAAACGTTACACTAGATACATTTAAACTTTAAATGTTACTGTCCAGCCTAATAGAGGAGATGTGGAAATGGCTTTGTAATAGATCAAAGTGAAATAAATGTTATTGATTGAATCTTTGTATGTTTTGTGACTCTGCAACTCCAGCAGCGTAAAAGAGACTTAGCAGGAGATTAGAGCACCACCATATGTTCATTTGTACACCAAATGAACATATGCACATTCCAGTTGTATGCTTCTGCTTACAATAAAGCTTATCTTAAATCTGATAAATCTGATGGTTTACACTGATGTAACTTTACAGCTGAGCTTCATTCATGACATACGTAAGGTAGACTGCTTAACAACTTGTACATATAAAATGTATTAACCCAGCAGAGCATCTGTATTAAATTTGGTGAAAAAATGCTGATTCCAGTCGATTTTAACCTAAAATTCCCAACTAGATTATATATTCATATATTCAACATAAGTTATCGCTGTGATTGTACCGAGGGGGAAAGTAGTCACTTTTGTGACATGAAAAACTCAGATTTTGAGCTCGGTTAATCTCACTTTGAAGTACAACCTGAACTAAAGCTAACAAGAAACAATCTTTTAAGACCAATTTCTCAAAAAGAAAAAAAAAGAATGTAAAACTGTGAAAAATGACAGTTTTGTTATGTCTATGCAGATTCTGTAGAAGATGGAGAGAAGCTGATCCAGACAGCATTGGATGCATTTGGAAGAATAGGTGTGTATAAACCTTCTATGGAAATCCTGCGGCCACTAGTGCTGATTTACGAAATAATTTCACTATTGATTTACAAAATGATCATAAAATGATTGTCAGCAATGTCGTTACAGTTATTCACTGACTTTAATATCTTACTTTTTTCCAGATGTTGTTGTAAACAATGCTGGGTAAGTCCTCTAATAGCAACAATCACACATTTTATTTTTTTTATTTATTATTAAAAAAATGTTTACTCGTATCATGTGCTATTAGAATGGCCATTTGGTTGCAGTTTCCAGATTTATTTGAGCATGCAATATTAGCTTATTAAAAAAAAGGGGGGGGGGGATCTAAATGCAGGAAAAAAAATGCTAAAACCCTTTCTTTGCTTTTCCCTACCAAGAATACTTCGTGACCGATCATTTGCCAGGACGAGTGATTTGGATTGGGGTAATTACACTTTAATTACATATTTACTTGATTACCTGTTTGTCTTCTTTTGTTTACCTCACAATGATATATGTAGATCAATATGTTTTAAATTGTGTTTAAAACCTGCCATATGCTTCGAACCACACTGTTCTAATGCTAAATATCAGAGATGTGTATTGTTATGCATTAATGTTTACTTGTGTTTTTCCTCTTACTCTGCATCACAGACCTCATTCAAAGAGTTCACTTGAGAGGCTCTTTCTTAGTGACTCGAGCTGCCTGGAACCACATGAAAAACCAAAAGTTTGGCAGGTAAGTAGCTCAGCTTGTAACAGCTATTGACGCAGGTAAAACTGTGTCATCCTCTTATTACGTGGGTAGGATATTTTTCTTTCCTTAGATCTGTCAAGTTACAGTATCCTCAACAGGCAACATTACTGGAGTGTTATCAAGACCTCGGTACCATGTGATGCATGTTCATACGTCAGCAACAGTGCTAAAGATAGTCAAAGTTTTTTGTCGGCCTATGATTAAGTGGTCTCTTGAGGATAATTGTTATAGACATATTCAGATGCTGCTTTAGTCACTATTCTTTAATACAGATAGACCTCAAATGGTGCAAAACCAAATTCATATCTTGGGTTGTTTTTGTTTTTGTTTTTTTGTTTTTTATGATTTTTTTTTTTTTTTTTTTTTTTTTTTTTTTACATGCTTTTATTAGCATGATTTTTGTGATTTATGGTTTTGTTTTTGCTTTTTTCTCTACTATTTTACACTATAAAAACTGCTGCATCAAGACAAGCAGTGTTAGAAAGAGTCTGTAAACCTTTTGGAATTACCAGGATTTGTCTGTGACTAATACAATTTAGTCTAATTTTTGTCTAATTCCCAAAACACCAGCTTGATGTTCCATAGCACCGTTTTAATATTGAAATAATCAACTTGTTCTCAACCTGAAGTCATTTTACGAAAGTTGTCTTTTGCCCATAAGGCACCGTACACAGAGGGATTTCAGGAATATTTTAGAGATCTGCAAACACTGCAAACAGATCTGGGGGTGCCCTTAGCATTAGTCCCATTTTTTTTTTTTTTTTATTAGCTGTGGCTAACGTCCAGCTGGCACCTTAGTGTTTTGCTCTTGGTGCAGCTTTTTACTTTCCGCCACTCATTACTTGTAGAGAGACGACTGAACAGCTGTGTCGAACTTGACCACATTGGAATTGTGAAGTTGCACATCTGTTCCATATGAAGCTTACTGCCCACTCCACTGAGACTATCCTACACTTCTTTTGCCTTATCTAAAATAATTTATTTCTTTGGCTGCCTTGGAGCAAAGCCGACCACAACCGAGTGAATATGTCAGTTGTGTTTATGTTCTCCTTTGTTAACATTTAAGACTTTCTTGAACTTGTACTGAGGATATGTACAGACTGGCTTTGGCGACAGTTATTTTAGATTACAATGTATAAATGTATACATTGTTTATTTGGAACTGATGAAACAATTAAGTTTCCCTTTTTGTTTCATGTTCTTCTGTAAAAGCTGAAGATTTTACTTTATTATATGTTATATATACCTGTGTTAGTTGTGTTGTTCTTCAGTATATTCATCATGTTCAAGTTCAGACAGTAAAATAAATAGTATTTGAAACAAAATCAACCTTAATCTTCACTTAGGACCAAAAGTGAACCTTTAATCTTGACAGAAATTGTGATTTGATTTATAACATACTAATATTTTTTTCCGTGTCGCTCAGCCATTCTAGTGGATGATTGTTACTAACTTGAAACAGTGATGAAGTTAGCAGATGAAGTTTGTATTGATTTTTGCTTTAACGATGCCATGCGTTACTTATGGAAGATAAATGATGACAGTGTAGACTTAAACAGACATGCAGTGCATATTCCGGTGTTTGATTAATGGGGGTTTTACTAACAGGCCTCTGTTGCATGTGCAGCTAATAACATTAGCAGTGGCTGTTTTCTGGAACGGAACTGTTATTGAGATTTTTATTAATTAGGGCCCGAGCACTGAGAGTGCAAAGGCCCTATTGTATCTGCTCCGTTGTTGTTGTTTTTTTTTCTTCTTCTTCTTCTTCTTCCTTCTTCCTTCTTTCTTCTTTCTTCTTCTTGCAAAACAAGGGCCTTTTTGAGGGCCTAAACATGCTCAAAAACTCATGAAATTTTGCACACATGCCAGGTTTGGTGAAAAATTTTGTATTTTAATGGTTTTACATATGAGCACTGGGAAATGGCTCTAGAGCGCCACCTATGCGTTGTTAAATGCAGCCCTACGACCACATAGTTTGAGCTACATGTATGAAATCTGGCACACATGTGTATCATTCCGAGTCGAACAAAAAAGTCAGTGGGCCCATTGACGCAAACCCAACAGGAAGTCCGCAATTTAGAAGTGAAGGTGACATTTTGGCTCTAATTTTGCCATTTCCATGCCTCGAACTTTTTCAAACTCCTCCTTGGGATTTGGTCGAATAACCTTCATCTTTGGTCAGTGTCAACTACACACCTGGGCCATGTTAAATTGCGGAGCTTTTGAGTTTTTGTGATACGGTGATGCAGTGGCGCCACGGCGAATTTCGATGACGGCCTTTTGAGAAAATTTACGTATTTTAATGTTCTCAGACATGGCCAGGGAAAATTAGCTCAGTAGCGCCACCTAGAAAAATGAAAAATGCGAGCCCCCGGTATGGGTATGACCTACATGTTTGAAAGTCGGTACACATATATAACGTTCAGAGTCGAACAAAAAAGTCTATTATGGCCATGTCCTAAACCCAACAGGAAGTCCGCCATTTTGGATTGAAGGTGACATTTTGGCTCTGATTTTACCGTTTCCATGCCTTGTACTTTAACGAACTCCTCCTTGGGATTTGGTCCTATAAACTTCAAATTTGGACAGTGCCAACTACACACCTGGGCCATGTTAAATTGCAGAGCTTTTGAGTTTTCACAATACGGTGAGGCCGTGGCGCTGCGGCGAATTTCGATGACTCGCCATGAAAATCTTACTGCCTCTCATTCAGTCATACATTGTCCGAGCTGGACCAACGAGCACACATATGATAAGGCTACACCCCTGAACATATTTCAACTGCCATATTTGACATCAGGGACAGCGCCACCTAGTGGGAACAGGAAATGTCATGTTTTACACTTCGGGGTACAGTATAGTGATGGGTGACATCTGAATCCTCAAATTTCTCCAGGAAAGCCTTAAGGAGTTGGTCTTTGGTTACAGTGAAAACTGTGACTTTTCGCGAAAGGGTGTGACCCCAGCAGCATGGCGAACTTTGACGTCTCGCCGTGAAGAAACAAAATAGTATAACTCAATGAAATCCAGTCTGATCAGTATCAGACTTTACAGGCATGATGTCATACCTGCCCTGAACAGATTGATTTGCCCATTGTCAGGAATACGCACAGCGCCACCTAGTGGCAACAGGAAATGTCATGGCTTTAATTTTCTTGTACTGTTTTTCACAGGTTCATCGTGGCCACCTCAAAAGCGGTGAATATCACCATCAGTCCTTCATGATGCTTCAGTGCGAAAATTGTGACTTCAAACTGAACGGCGCACCCTGGTGGCAACGCAGTTCACCATGAAAAATGAAGTGGCTTTTGAGGGGCTTGGAAAGTTTAAAAAGTCTTGAAATTTGGCCCACAGCTTCAAAGTGACGAAGGCTTTGGTGTTATGTGATCATTTTGCTTGAATAGCCTGAATTGGCTCAACAGCGCCCCCTACAAAATTTCAAAACCACAGCCCCTGCTCTGTGTTTTATGTATGAGTCTGAAACCTGGTAAGCTTATAGGAGATATCAAGATGTACAAAAAAGTCTCTTGGAGCAATATCCCAAATCCAACAGGAAGTCAGCCATTTTAAAATTAATGTGTAATTTTGGCGACATTTTCCCCTCTTTTCAGGCACCGTACTTTGACGAACTCCTCCAAGGGATTTCATCAGATTGACCCGATCTCCAGTGCGTGGCATCTAAAGACCTTTGTGATGTTAAATTGCGAAGCTTTTTACGTTCAGGGAAATGGGGTGGTCATGGCGGCACGTGGAGTTTCAATCACTCGCCAAAAAGCAGTAATCTGCTGTCACTCCAAAACACAATGTCCAGTCTCTCCCAAAGGTCGCAGGCTTGATGAGACTCGAGCTCGGAAATGTTTGGTATGCCATTTGTCAGTAATGGTTAGAGCGCCACCTAGTGGGACGACTATAATCGTGGTAGAATAAGATGAAATGTTAGCTGGTGGTTAAATGCAAGAATTCCATCAATGTGACATCAGATCGGACGTGCTGGTTTTGGGTGTTGGGCGTGGCTCGACACGCCGGGGTGCGAGGGCCATCATAACGCTGCTTGCAGCTTTAATTAATTAATTTATTCTTTTTAAAAAATGCCTTGGCTGCATTTTTAGGTAAACAGCTGCAAAAAACGTTGTTTGCAAAACTCAGTAACTTTTTTGAAGAAGTAACTATTTAATTAATTGCCCAGCATTGGTCATTATTTATTGTATTTTGCAGACAGAGAGCTACAGGACTCTCTCCCAGACCACAGACTCATAATACAAGTCAGAGCTTTATAAAAAAAGAAAAAGAAAGAAAGTTGTGTTTTCAAAATTGGAGTTCAAGTTATTTTTACTTCCAATAGTGTTAACATCCTACACAGGTCATGAACAAGATTTTTTTTAAATTTTCATTGTAAGTGGGCTAAAGCAGTTAATTAAAAGTAGTCTAACATAAATGTAAACGCTGTAATTTGATTATTTTAATAAACCATGTAACTTGGATGGATTTGATGCTGGCCTGACCACAGTGCACACGTCTGCTGTTGCTCACAGTGGTCCAAGTGTCCGCTCAGGGAGTTTGTGTGTTCGCTCAGACACGTGAAAAATTAGAAGGAACATTGCTGGTGAGATGTCATCAGAGCTGTAAATATTACTGCAGATGTTACTGTGTCAAAGTTACTGTGACTCAAACATAGAAAAATAGATTTTTTATTTCCCTCACCTAATTTTTAAAAGTATTTTATAGCATATAACACCTTTGAAAATATGCTTTGGTTCCCATTTAACTTCAGAAAATCATAAATCAAGATATGGATATTACCTGTCCACAGATTCATGGTGACGTAACTGCTCTTTTAACTGTCTGGTGTCTTTGCTTTGTTTGGTGTTTGTAGACATGGTTTACATGAGCTTTTAGCTGAGATTCAGAGGTTTCTGTGGACACTACCAGTGTTGGGACTAACGCGTTATTAAGTAACGCGTTACAGTAACTACGTTATTATTGTGGTAACGAACACGGTAACTAGTTATTATGCCAAAACCGGGAACGCGTTACTCGTTACTGGGATTTAGATAGGCTCGTTATTCGTTACTTCATGTGGTGGCTATCGCGGAGCTTCCACAGATTCAATAACATTAGCAAGTGGTGGAAGCCAGCAGGTGGATGAAGGAAAAGGGAGTCAAGAGGAGAGACCCGAAGCGGCCGCTGGTCCGAGAGTGTCAGGTGAACTGAACTTCAGGTAAGAAGTTATAACCTGCAGTCCATCTGGGTCAGATATGAACCAAGTTTAGGTGGAGTTTATTTTCGTTATGCTGACTTTTTCGTACTGCGTGCTAGCTAGCATGACGGAGTTTCTATACAGCTGGGTGGGTGCTATGTTAGAATAGAATAGAATTCAACTTTATTGTCATTGCACATGCACAGGTACAGGGCAACGAAATGCAGTTTGCATCCATCCAGAAGTGCTTTAGTGATATAGATATATTACAATATATATTAGCAATAATATAGATATGTAAGTATATTACAGAAATGGGTCTATTATGGTATGTTATAATGTACACGGTATGAGGTATGTTGTGAATATTCTATAACTATAAGTATGTACAGGCTGTAGTGAGTACAAGCTATGTACAGGCTATGAACAGGATATAAATATGAAAAACTGTACAGAATATGAAATAAATAACTTTACAGAAATCTGAGATATACAGCTATACAGAAATGGGAACTATGCAAGTTGTAAACAGTTGTAGGATTAAAAATTATCGAATGTACAGAATGATTATTTACACAGAGCTATACAGTAGTGCAGTTAAGATAAGTGAGATATAATTCCTACAGAGGCTATATAAAGTGCTAGTGGTTGTGAGTGGTGGTTCAGTCCATGTTATTATTGTGTGTTTGAGGGTACAGTTGTCCATTGTGTGTGTGTGTGTGTGTGTGTGTGTGTGTGTGTGTGTGTGTGTGTGTGTGTGTGGGTGGTTGTGGTGTGTGTATGTCCAGTCCATGTGTTAACGTGGGTCAGATGTCAGGAGGCAGAGTTCAGGAGTCTGACAGCTGTGGGGAAGAAGCTGTTCCGGTACCTGGTGGTCTTAGTCCGGCGGCTCCTGTAGCGCCTCCCAGAGGGCAGGAGGGTGAAGAGTCCATGTGATGGGTGACTGGGGTCTTTGATGATTTTCCCAGCCCTTTTCAGACACCGCTTCCTGTAGATGTCCTTTATGGCAGGGAGTGGTGCTCCGGCGATGCGCTGGGCAGTTTTCACGACCCTCTGCAACGCCTTCCGGTCCGAGGCAGAGCAGTTCCCGTACCAGACTGTTATACAGTTGGTCAGGATGCTCTCGATGGTGCAACGATAGAAGTTCACCAGGATGTCTGAGGACAGGTGGTTCTTCCTCAGAGTCCTCAAGAAGAAGAGGCGCTGGTGAGCCTTCTTGACCAGCTTGGAGCAGTTGGTCGTCCAGGTGAGATCCTCGGAGATGTGGACTCCCAGGAACTTGAAGCTGCTCACACGCTCCACAGCCGTCCCCTTAATGTGGATGGGTGGATGTGGGTCAGCATTCCTCCTGTAGTCCACGATGAGCTCCTTGGTCTTCTCGGTGTTAAGCAGCAGGTTGTTTCTGTCGCACCACTCAGCCAGACGATCCACCTCCTCCCTGTAGGCGGCCTCATCGTTGTCACTGATGAGGCCAATCACCGTGGTGTCATCTGCAAACTTAATGATGGTGTTGGAACCATCAGCAGGTCTGCAGTCGTGGGTGAAGAGGGAGTAGAGGAAAGGGCTCATCACACAGCCTTGTGGTACACCGGTGTTCATTGTGATTGTAGATGAGCAGCGGTTATCCAGCCGGACATGTTGGTGGCGGTTGGTCAGGTAGTCCAGTAACCATTTGCACATGAGGGAACTGATGCCCAGGTCTGTCAGTTTCCTGATGAGTTGTGAGGGGAGGGTTGTATTGAATGCTGAACTGAAGTCTATAAACAGCATTCTGGCGTAGGTGGTGTTGTTGTCCAGGTGTGAGAGGACAGAGTGCAGTGCGATGGAGACTGCATCCTCTGTGCTCCTGTTCTGGCGGTATGCGAATTGGTGGGGGTCCAGGGTGGGGGGGAGACAGGATTTGAAGTGTGCTAGGACCAGCTGCTCTAAACACTTAGTGATGATGGGGGTGAGTGCTACTGGGCGGTAGTCATTGAGGCTAGATGGGTTGGAGTTTTTGGGTATCGGGACGATGGAGGTGGATTTGAAGCAGGCCGGTACCACAGCGTGGGCCAAGGACAGATTGAATATGTCTGTGAGCACTCCTGCAAGCTCCCCAGGACACGCTCTGAGAACACGCCCGGGGATGCCATCGGGACCTGCAGCCTTGTGGACATTGATCCTGCTCAGCACCGCTCCTACATCGGTGGGGGAGAGAGTCAGAGGTTGGTGGTCTGGCGTCACGTCTGCTTTGGTTACTGATGTTGAACTTTAATAATTAACCTTATGAACAAAATAGAGTTGCCAACCATCCCGTAAAAAACGGAATCGTCTCGTATTCAGAGAAAATATTACGCATTTCGTATTGAGGTGAAAAGGAACAGTTTGTCCCGGACTTCAGCTACAATGAAAAAGACACAAAGCTGGAGTTATTCTGTGTCTTTGCTGCACAGCTGCCTCTTCTTCTCTCATTCTCTCCCCCTCCCTCTCCTGTTTCTACTTCAGTCATGAAACTGATCAATGATCAGCTGATCGGCTTTTCTCTCTTGTTTATTTATCGCCCACTTTGCGCCAGAAAGAGGAAACCAGCGGATGTCGCGCTAAACAACAGCAGCACTTTTAAGCTTGATCAGCTGTTGTTAGAATTTATTTAATATTAATTTCTAGTATCAGCTGATGTTTGCTGGAGCCACAGCTGTAAACCTGCTGGTCATGATATCGGTTTGGTTATGTGATGAGAGGGAAACATGAAGATGAAACCAGGAGATGTCCTTACTGAATCATCAGAGCTGTGATGGAGAAACAGGTTTACCTTTTAGGTGACATGGATGAGTTGAAGGGAAGTTATGAACTGTTTCTGAGAGACAAATAACACCAGGATCCTTTTCTAAGTACCTGACAGCTGGTAACTGTGCAGGGGCGGGTCTAGCAAAGTGTTGCCAGGGGGGCAGGTAGGGCATTAACAGGGAGAGGGGGGCACAAGGAAATACTTTCTTATTCTCATTTAAAATGTCTCACTTTTAAAAAAATAATTATCTGAGTCTTGCAACAAACAATTGATAGATTGATACATATATACCATCAGAACAGTGTACATCACTGTCACAACAGCGTTTGTTTTCATTCAAAGGCTTTATGATTTTTCCTGTAATGGTGGGCCGGTCTCTAGTTAAAATGCCCGGGATGATTTTTTTTGTCCCAGTCCAGCCCTGTATGCAGCTCATCTTCAGTCTGGTGTTACCTACATCTTCCTATTCAGAAGGCAGAATTTCCGAGTTCTGAGTACAATCGAAAGCACCACGACTGCAGTTTTTGTGTTGGATGTAAAAAGCAGGCTAGGATGGAATCAGGTGTGGGATTTCTCTCGTGGAAATGTGCACATTATTTTTTCCTTTCTATTGGTAGGTGGCACAGTGCACTTGTGGCAAGTAAGCAAGCTAGAAGACTGGCAATCTTGCTGGGTATCCAGTTACGGAAGCAACACATTAACAAGAGAATTCTGAGTAAAACCAAAGTTACTTTCCCTAGTAACTAGTTACTCTGAAAGTAATGAGTAACTTGAAGTAACTGAGTTACTTTTGATAGAAGTAACTAGTAATGTAACTAAGTTACTAATTTAAAGTAACTTACCCAACACTGGACACTACTCATGTCAGCACTTATATTTCTGACCTCGTGTTATAATCGATTAAACGTGATCTCCTCCCTTTTGCCCCCATTTTTGATGTTGTGGGTACAAATGATCAGGCATGACATTCTCATAATAAATCAGATAAAATACTGCAAATAATTAATCCTGCATTTGTGTGATTGAAATGTGTGTGCAATGACACCGTTTTAAAGATTTGGCCTAAATGATTCTGGAGTGAATGAGCCTGAACATGATGACCGGACTAGTGACACCATATCACCTGTGACACTCACACACGCACGTATGACTTTGCCAGTTTCAGCTGAAACAATTTCAGTGTTTCAAACCATGTTCCAGAGTTTTTAGTTCACCGTTCATGAGGTTTCAAGAAGAAAATGAAAGACAGATCTGAATGTTTGAAAGTGTTTTGGAAAAACTCTGTAAAGATTAGATGAACAATACTCAAAGGATAAATTCAACTGTTTTATTTTGTTAGATAAGTTGAAAAAAAAGTTAAACAAGCAAGTAAATAACGAAACAAGGTTAAATGAGTTAAGAACAAAAAGTTAACAAGTAAATAACGAAACAAGGTTAAATGAGTTAAGAACAAAAAGTTAACAAGTAAATAACGAAACAAGGTTAAATGAGTTAAGAACAAAAAGTTAACAAGTAAATAACAAAACAAGGTAGAGGAGCGAAAACCCCAACAATCCCCTCTGAGCAAGCACTAGGCGACAGTGGGGAGGAAAAACTGCCTTTAAACGGGCAGAAACCTCCGGCAGAACCAGGCTCAGGAGGGGACAGTCAACTGCCGGGACTGGTTGGGGGGGTGAACAGAGGTGGAGCAAGATGAAGAAGCAGTATTGTCCCTCTTCCGGAAAAAGCTGAAGAATCTTTTCTTCTTTTTCATGGACTTTTCCACGAGCGCCTTTTTGTCCAGGATGAGGGTTCTCAACTGATCGATGTTTTCTGTGTTTTGCCTCTCAAGTTTCTTGCATGTTTGTTCCACCTGTTCTAATGTTGCTTGTGTTTCTTCAAGCTTTTCTTTGAGGTCTTTGGATGTTGCCTCCTGTGTCAGCTTTGCCTCCTGCAGGTCTGCATTTCTCACTTGATCTTCTTTGTGCATGCCTTCTAGCTGCTCATTTCTTTTCTGGATATCGCGGAGCGTACACTGCAGGTCTTCATGTGTTTTATCTTGCTTTTTCTTTTGGGCCTGCATTTCTGTGTTTTCCCGCTTCAAGTTGTTGAATTCCAACAATATCCCCTTAATGAGCTCGGAGTTGTTTTTCGCCATTTGATCGATCCTTTTCTGCATGTGTGAGCATCGTTGTTCCAGTGTTTCCTTTTCTCCCTCCAGCTCACTTGTTTTGACCTTCAGTTCATTACAGAATTCTTGCAACTTTTGATTTTTACTCTCAAAGTCCTTGATGATGCACTTTTCTTCTGCCAGCCTTTCTTGCTTTTGCTCTTTCTCTTGAAGGAGGTCTTCATTTTGGCGCAGTGTTTGATCCAACCTTACCTTCACCATTCTGTACTTTTCCTGCATGCCTTGGAGTTCGCGCTGCAGGTCTTTTTGCTTTGTGTCCTGTTGTTCCTTCTGTTGGAGGACTTCTTTATTTTTTTCTTCAGCTTCATCAAGCTTTCTTTGGAGCAGGCGATTGTTTTGGTCCATGTATTGCAGATCCCACTCTATCTTATCAATCGTCGCTTTCCTGCCTTGAAGCTGCTCAGACATTTCTTTAACTTCAGCGCTCTTTTGCTTATTTTCTTTGATGAGGAATACAATCTGCTCTCTGGCTTGAGCAAACTTGATCCCCCAGCCCTCATTAATAATGTTGATGTCGGGCTGGCGCTGTAGTGTTTCTTCCAGGTGTTTGTTTTGTGCTTCCATTTGTAAGCACTTCTTCTCCAGGTGAAGTTTTTCTTCTTCAATTTGTCGAATTTTGTTCTGGAGATGGTTGTTTTCATTTCTACTCTCCTGTAATGCCTTTTGGATGGAGAAGAGGCCATTTGGAGAAATTGGCCGGCCACGCGTGGAAGGAGAGGCGGCAAAATCTTTTTGTCTCGGTTGCCGTAATCTTGGATACATGTTGGCGTTTGTATCCGATGACTCTGAGAGGTTTCCAAATTTTTCTGTAGTGAACGTTTGAAAGCTGCTAACATAAAGGCTGCGAAGAAACGAACTAAAAATTTCTGTTTCTCACCCCTACTTAAGGAAAAACTTCAAAGGATCAAAGATCCTTGTGACATCATCACTCCTAAGCCAATCAGATTGTCACATGACATTTTGGAATGTGGAATGGGGAGATATTTTTTTTTAAACAGTTTTCAAATTTAATTTAATATTTAAGTGTTTCTTACTTGACCCGCTTAGTCGATTAAAAAGTTAATTGCCACGAACACCCCTAATGTTATATAACAGACCACAGAAAAAAGACAGTTTTTTTCTACGTGACAGAGCTATAATAAATGTTTTGTTTTTTTTAATTATCCTACTTTTTATAAAAGGGAACATTATTTAAAGAATATGTATTTAATTAAAAACTCTGTATTCATCTAAAGGGTATAACAAGAAGGGTGAGCTTCCTGCTCGAAAAGGAAATGACCAAAATAAATGTATTTCTCTGCAATTACAAACTCTGTGTAAACAGTCTTGGTGTCAAAATGAAGCTAACACTGGTGAGCAATGTTCCCTCTAAGCTGCGCGCGTGCGCAATTGCGCAATTGCGCACTGCTGGCACGATCTCTGCACACAAAAAATCTGTGTTGCGCACAAAAAAAATCTAACCTGAATTGAAATTAAAGTAAATACATTAACAATTCTGTTTTGCAGTGTTAGTCAGTAAGTGACTGGCTGCTCCTGTATGGGATCAGAACGATGTCACCTTATCCCATAGTCCAGCCAAGAATGCGATTCACATTCGTATATACGCAGCTAATCAACGTTGCTGACAGGCTATGACAGCGTCCTTATGTGCCGACAACGGTGTTTTAGCGAGCAAAGCGGCTGATGTGGAGTGAAGCCACGTTAATGACAACGTGTACAACCATTGGAGATGTGAGCAGGACAGACGGAAGAATTAACGGGAAAAGTGTGGACTTCATACCAGTTTTTAAATTGTGTTGATAGGCCACGTAAAACCAGAGTTATGATAAAAAGAATATATGCAATGTTTGGTTTTTATATTTATTGCGGGAAGAAACTGTAAAAACTTCATTTTATAAGGAAAACGCTGGAAAGCTCTCTCCACCTGTGAGCAAAAAGAAAACCAAAAACCCCAGCCTTTCCTATTGGTCGAAAAATGTACCATGTCGACCAATCAAAAAATGACATGGCAACATGGCATTTAGTGGTTTAGGGAGGGGGAAGTTTTAGGAGTGACGGCGGTGTTTTGAGATGTGAGAGATTTGCGACGTTTAGTACAAATCTTGTGTAGTTAGTGTGTAGTGTAGTCAATAGTTTTGTTGTGTGTGTCAGAACAATGAGGCGACTGCTGAATGTTACAGGTGTTACAGCAGTGATACGTCTGCTGCTGTCAGGCAGGGATCAGGCTGTTGTTCTTCCTTGGGATTTGGTCGTATAAGCTTCATCTTTGGTCAGTGTCAACTACACACCTGGGCCATGTTAAATTGCGGAGCTTTTGAGTTTTCACAATACCGTGAGGCCGTGGCGCCACGGCGAATTTCGATGACTCGCCATGAAAATCTTATTGCCTCTCATTCTGTCATACATTGTCTGATCTGGACCAAAGAGCACACATATAAGGCTCCACCCCTGAACATATTTCAACTGCCATATTTGACATCAAGGACAGCGCCACCTAGTGGGAACAGGAAATGTCATGTTTTACACTTCGGGGTACAGTATTGTGATGTTTTACATCTGCAGCCTCAAATTTCTCCAGGAAAGCCTTAAGGAGTTGGTCTTGGGTTACAGTGAAAACTGTGACTTTTCACGAAAGGGTGTGACCCCAGCAGCATGGCGAACTTTCATGTCTCGCCATGAAGAAACAAATTAGTATAACTCAATGAAATCCAGTCTGATCCGTACCAGACTTTACAGGCATGATGTCAGACCCGCCCTGAACAGATTGATGTGCCCATTGTCGGGAATACGCACAGCGCCACCTAGTGGCAACAGGAAATGTCATGGCTTTAATTTTGTTGTACTGATTTTCACAGGTTCATCGTGGCCACCTCAAAAGCTGTGAATATCACCATCAGTCCTTCATGATGCTTTAGTGCGAAAATTGTGAGTTTAAACTGAATGGCGCACCCTGATGGCAACGCGGTTCACCATGAACAATGAAGTTGCTTTTCAGGGGCTTGGAAAGTTTAAAAAGTCTTGAAATTTGGTGCACACCTCCAATGTGATGAGGGCTTTTTTTGTTATGTGATCATTTTCATTGAATATCCCAAAATGGCTCCACAGCGCCCCCTACAAAATTTCAAAACCACAGCCCCTGCTCTGTGTTTTATGTATGAGTCTGAAACCTGGTAAGCTTATAGGAGATATCAAGATGTACAAAAAAGTCTCTTGGAGCAATATCCCAAATCCAACAGGAAGTCAGCCATTTTAAAATTAATGTGCAACTTTGGCGACATTTTCCCCTCTTTTCAGGCACCGTACTTTGATGAACTCCTCCAAGGGATTTCATCAGATTGATGCGATCTCCAGTGCGTGGAATCTAAAGACCTTTGTGATGTTAAATTGTGAAGCTTTTTACATTCAGGGAAACGGGGTGGTCATGGCGGCACGTGGAGTTTCAATCACTCGCCAAAAAGCAGTAATCTGCTGTCACTCAAAAACACAATGTTCAATCTCTCCCAAAGGTCATAGGCGTGATGAGACTCGAGCTCGGAAATGTTTGTTATGCCATTTGTCAGTAATGGTTAGAGCGCCACCTAGTGGGACGACTAACTAATCATGATTGAGCGAGATGAAATGTTAGCTGGTGCATGAATTCCATCAATGTGACATCAGATCGGACGTGCTGGTTTCAGGTGTTGGGCGTGGATCGACGCGCCGGGGGTGCGAGGGCCCTCATAACGCTGCTTGCAGCTTTAATTACAGATGGGCTTTTCGTGACATGCAAAACATACTCTGAGCAAAAGCCTGTTTTATTTATGTTCAGAAAAAAGTCTGTGTTATAGTTTGCAGAGGAATGTTGCTCAAGTGTTATCGTAGGTAATAGATGTCCTTCTCAAGTGCACACAAGCCATTTTATACAAATAGCAGCTCATAAACACTAAAGTAACATTTGTACTGCACTGAGCTCGAGAGCATCTTATTACTGTGTAGAATAAAAAAACCTTTGGTAATAATGTTGCTGATACTGAATGAAGGTTGTCCGGCAGCTGTGGTTGGCTGCTTTTTGGTATAGTTTGGATCTACTTGCCCCTGTTAGAGCAGTGCTTCTCAAACCTTTTTCTGCTATGCCCCATTTCAGAAGACAAGTCCAGGCTCCACATCCCACATTTTATGTTTTTTAAATTATTCCTCTTCCAAAGAGTTCTGAGTGATTAGCTTTGTGTTATTGGGTTATAGATGGTTTAAAACTAATGTCCCTGTCAGTGGGCCACGAAGAGGTCATTAAATGGTGCAAAAAAGGATGTACTGACATCTTACAAGAAGCTGTCCACCACCATCATCAGAACACCAGAGGAGGGACTGTCTCGAGAATGAACAATGTCAGTAGAGTTCCAGAAACGTATAGAAATAATGTCAAGCTTTATTAAGCCTGTTCTATAAGCACATCTTGGTCCACCACCTTACACTTTGTGTTTTTGTTTTTCATTTAATTTGTCATCCCTCTGTATTTTGCAATGCTCATGGGAAATTTTAAAATCCAATCTCGGTGTGCAGTCACCTCAAACAAAAATGTACGGTACATTTAAAGGTAAAACCACAGCAGAAAGAAATGAAATGATAAAGGTCATAGCCTGACTCCCCTGCTCACTCACTATATGAAAACATGAAGGAATACACTTACATAATGTGTTTATGTTCTGGATCAAGTCCCTGGTGCAACATTTTATCATGCGATGCTCTTTAAATATTACTGTGCTGAGACTCTGAAAACTGACCGAGACATTTGAGCACAGAAATTGATATTATTATACAGAGTACTGTATCTGATGACTGGCAAGGTGTTCCTCAGAAGTCTCCTGCACCTAATGTAGCGTTGTTTATGATGGTCACCTTGTTAAAGCTAGTGTCTGTGTAAACATGCTAGGATTGCATGACTAGATGCTTACATATGCACGTTCCTGGGTGTAAGCAGGCATGAAAAATATCTAAGTCTTTGTAAGATTGTGTGTGGAGAGGCCGTCTGGGTCTCTTATGACTCCTTCGTGATGCCTGTCACTTTGCATTAATCCTAACGTTGCCTCCGGTTTTCTGTGGCCAGAATCATCATGACGGCTTCAGCCGCAGGGATCTATGGCAACTTTGGCCAGGCCAACTACAGCGCTGCCAAGCTGGGCTTGCTGGGGCTGGCTAACACTTTGGCAATCGAGGGTCGCAAGTACAACATCCACTGCAATACGATTGCTCCTATTGCTGGGTCCCGGCTCACAGAAACAGTCATGCCTCCAGGTAAGAGTAAAAAACATATATTAACATATATAAACATATAAACATATATATTGTATGCAGCTGGTCTATATGATGTAGGTTCACACACCCTTACAGATAATGTTTTTTTTTCTTTTATCTTATTGAACAGGCTGAAATGGACAAATGGGTTTTAACCAAAGCATTTTTTGAGAGCAGTTGCATAATGTAATACCATGTAATGTGGATTTACAAAATTTGAGGCAACAGCACTCCCGTTCGACATGCAAATTTTTCATCTAATATTCAAGAGCAGTGTTTTCTTGCTTTTCCAAGGGCCATGATGAAATCATGCACCCTGTGAGTGCTTTAAAAGTTTTAATGTGTCAGCCCTTTATTTAAGCAGGCGGCTATGTCCTCCTTGCATTACTGTATGTGTTGTCTTCCAATATTAAGAGAAAAAGTAAGCTAATAAATCATTTATAGTTTTTGTGTTGAACGCATTTTAGAAAGAGGGCATACAGCATTGAATGCCTACAATTAAGATTAAGCAACTAAGATATAGAATTGGCAATCTTATCTTGTGTATTAATATAACACAAAACAAAAAAACATCACCCGTAAGAATAACTGGGACTGGGAATGTTTTTCCAACCCCTGACTCAGTATTTGTAAAAATCTGAACGTCACAGTTACACTGAGCATGCTCTGTGACTGCAGCTCTGGAATAAGAAGTATTAAGTGAATTAAGGGAAAGGTTTTGTTGCCCTGCCGTGCCAGCCTACGGTAGCATCTGTCGCACACTGCGTTGTGCCAACTGTCACAGGGGCCTCACCTTAGTAAATGACTTGGTTCCATATGTTTGCTTTCACTCACTGACACTTTTCTAAAAAAATTAATGACAAAACCCATCTCGCTAAGCAGCAGTGAGTTCAGTGAAGCAGAAGGGCTTCTTTTTACCACTAGGGTACAGATATTTTCAGCATACACAAGGGATATTAAAAAAAAAAAAGTTTAAGCTTGTGCCATATTTTCTTTTTTCAGTTAATTCCAGCATGTTTAAGAAATATTTCGCTAACAGATTGCTAGTACTAGGACTGATACTGACCTGGTCTCATGAATTCAAGCATTCTGTTTGTTTCTTCATGTGAAGCCAGTTCATGTTTTTGCCATCTGTCTTGCAGAAGATTATAAGTTAAACGCAAAAACAAACAATATGTAGTATTGTACTCCATGTATAAATGAACCAAATGCAACATATTTTAAAAATCAAGACCTTCTTTGCCCTTTATTACAGATGTAAACCAGATGTTTTGTTTTATGTAGATCTTGTGGCGTCTCTGAAGCCTGAGTATGTTGCTCCTTTGGTCCTCTGGCTCTGTCATGAACAATGCCAGGAGAATGGAGGACTGTTTGAGGTACTGAAACTGTCACTATACTGCTTGTAGCTTTGTTTCATCTTAGAGAAAAATAATGTACAATAGCATATTCTTTTTCTATAGAGAGGCAATATTTCTTAATCTCCATGTGCATTTGCTCTTCTCTTCATGTTTGACTCCCTTTAGGTTGGTGCAGGGTGGATTGGTAAATGTGAGTACTGTGTGTTTTGTCCAGAGGAAATGTCTGTATGCATTTGCCATATTCATTAGTCCCCCAGACTGCTGCTACAGTATGTGTGGGGTTTATACTGTGCCATGACCCCTGTATTTGTGTGTGTGTGTAGTGCGCTGGGAGCGTACTCAGGGCTATATAGTGAGACAGAAGAACCAATCCATGAAACCCGAGTCCATCAGGGACCACTGGGAAAAAATATGTGACTTCACAGATGCCACCAAACCTGCTAATACACAAGGTCAGTGATGCACCAGGCCAAATACACACTTACGCAATTGGTAACCTACAGAAAAATGTATAAGTGTATCGTCACACTTGAGGACAATATACACACACACACACACACACACGACTTCAAGTCCGTCCTCATGGGTTTTAGCTGTATTTTTTACTATATTAAAATATGTTTAATACAGTTTAATCATAAAAGCAGATTGTTTACAATAACTAATACATGGCTCACAGAAACGGTTATGCCTTCAGGTAGGAGTAAAAAACATATATTGCATGCAGCTGATCCACACACTCTTACAGATACTTTTTTTTTTTTTTCTTTTATCTTATTGGACACACTTGAGGACAATATACACACACATGACATGACAAAATATGGGCTCAGAGAGAAAAGAATGAATAAAGACACTCTGAATAGGCAGGCTTTTCCCCCTTTCACTCATAGTGGAGTAAAACTTAGTAATTCAGCCTAAACAGGCAAAGATGAGCTAAATTGAATTAAAATGAATGCTGTTGAGGTGCTTGTCATTTGGATTTCGGATGTGATTTAATTGTTTTCCGCTGAACTTGTTGTCTGTGTCCAGACTGGACATTAAAATTACCATCATTACCTGAGGCCTCAGTCAGATCGTTTTATTGATCTTGCAGCGAGCAACTGGCAACCACTGCACTGTAATGCGAGTAATCTGTACTCCCCAACTGGTTGTGAGTTTGCTGGCAGTTGCTAGCATGACACTGGTTGCAAAGAGGCTGCACTGAAACCTCCTTGTGATTGCTTTGGGTGCTAACAGGGAATCATTAGTTTGCATGGAAGATGCCAACTTGTCTTGCAAACTAATTACTAAGCAGTAATGAAACTGTGAGAAATGCAATGCAATTCAGAAACCTAAAAATGTTTACCAGTCTGGATGGGCAAGATACTCATGGCTGTGAATGGGTAAATGAGACATGTAGTACAGGTCGGATTTGAACCTGGGCTACTGCACTTTAACCATATGCTCTTCTGCTCCCCACTGAGCTCAAGTGCCTCCCAGAAAGTTTTTAAGTTAAAAAACATTACACTCTGAAGTGATCAGGTTGTCTAAACATGGACTCACAGCACTGCAAGCCACTGTGGCATGTGCTTTCTCTGAGCAGATAGTCGTCACAGATGTGCTCTAGCGTAACGTTTCACCAAGACTGCAAGCACGGCTTTTGACAGTTTCACATGTGAATTATTTCATGTTACTGAAGCTCAGTGGTCTTATCCTTCAAAGTAATTGACAACCATCAGATTTGTCCATCGTTGTTAAAAGATGTAAGAGATGTAAGCTTTTATGAAAATGTAAAACACGGTCTTTAAGAATTGATTTCTTGCCTTTAGTCTTGAATGGTCATTTATTCACTGTGAGCTGAATCATTTCTCTTCAAAGCAGTAACCACGCAACACAGACCAGAGATTAGACTATTTTCACAGCGGCTTTCCTTATTAGTGCCCGGATTACACTTTCACACTTGTTTGACTCACTCTTTGTTGAGTCAGAATTATTCAGATTTTAGATCATTACATGGCTACATAATTTGCCCTTTGGTCTTGGAGTAGTAGTGGGCTAACTTTGTGCTACTCTAAAGAAATTCATGTCTTTCATGTTTTAGTAGTATGGCCTTAGTAAATGTCTAGATATACACAACCTTTGAGTTGCAGATTTATTTGGTTTATACCCAAATAAATCTGCAGTTTTGTTGCAACATTTTTATGTGATATTGGTTGATTGTTAGAAGAGAGGGAAATAAAAAAAGCAGTGTTTTGAGACCTGTCTTTTAATTAAAGTTATGATTAGCCTCTTTTGAGTGGAACCACTTTTGAAGAGCTCAATGAAAGGAAAAATAAAAGCACCTGGCTTGTTAGCCCTCATGTAGTCATGCTGTCAGGCTCAGCACTTATGAGGGTGATAACCTTCTGAAATCATCTGTATTTACAGTGAGTTAGGTAACAATCAAAGACTGAGGACCAGATGGTGGTGGAGATGATGTGAATGAGGTGGAGAAAAGAAGCCAAGTTCAATATGATGTTGAGTGTGAACGAGTGCAGTATTGTTCAGAAAAGAGCTCCAGCAAACAAGAGGCTGGCGATTGTTGATTATTATTTCTCTCCACCTCCTCCACCTTATCCTTCCTTTCATATCCACATTCAAAGAGAGGGTGGCGGTGTTAACATTAACAGAATGGGGGTGGCAGTCCTACAGGGCACTAGCTGGTCTCATTAGCATGGCTTTGTAGTACCACCTCATTTGTATCTTATTTGTTGCTACCTCTTTTTGGTAAGTGCCTGCCGCTGAGTGACGGTAATAGGATCTCTGGTCTTCTCAGTCTTACCCTGGTCCCGGTCCGTGCACGTTTCAGCTATTTTCCTTTGTTCATGCAACAACAGGTTGAATCAGGATATATATTTAAAGAGTTGTGTTGCCTTTGTTGTTACATTTACACTTTTTGGGTGTTCTTAAAACAACCTGAGAACCCACAGTGAGGACTTGTGCAAACAACAGTTTGAATAGAGAAACGTTTATTCTGCAGGTACATAAGGGCTCTCATGTATTTCCATTTTAAAGCTGCTTCTGGATCAGTATGTTTTAGACTGAAATTCATTTATTCAGCATTTGTATAGTTTCACTGAAACATGAACCCCAGGCTTGTTGTTCTATAGCTGGGTTAAAAAAAAAAAAAAATCAGTCTCTGCAGTTTCCTAACTGTGAAACCAGAATGAGCAACTACACATAAGAGACAATTGAAAGAATATTTCGAAATTCAAAGACCTCTCAGTGCAATCATCAACTCAGAGTGAGGTTCAAAAAACGCGACCAAATTCCTGTTTTGCAGCCTTTTAACAGTTAAACAATAAATGCTAAAGAGCTGAACATACTACCACATGCCCATGCTGCTGTATTATTTCATCTGCTCATACTGATATTTAATCACACGTAGAAAATGTAATTACAGTAATTGTAGGTCTCCTGCAATGCTCAGGTCCTGCTCAATTATATAAATGTTGTTGTAGTCTGTTTGGTTGTTGCTAGGCGACGTGATCACATAGTATGTCATTCATAATTCAACCTTTTGTAGATATAGATTAATGTTATTGTCATGCCATTACAATGATACAATGGTTTTATAAAGTATTATAGTTGCATAAACACTAGAAAACTGGTCATTTTAGCTCATTGGTAGGGTGTATACTGATTATGTCATAATATACAAACCTCCAGGGGACTAAGATGTTCCTTCAGGCTTATAGAGGGAGACTTCTGCATTATATTAAGAAAGATATAATGTTTATTTAGAGCCGATATAACCTGGAAGAAGGTGACTTTATTTCCATTCATTTAATATATGCTAAAAATATTTTTTAGAGCTGTTAAGTTGTGTCGTGCATCGCTTTGATGGCTGGCTGTCGTTGTCTTGGTAACCTTTTAATATACTTACTACCAGCTCATATGAGTGATACTGTGCTCTCATTGGTGGACAGTTCAATTGCTACCCTGGATGTTGATCAAATTTTTTTGCGTTCTGCCCACTTTGTGTTTGACTGTGATTTAGATTGTTTGACTTGAAGTCGCCAGATGTCATTCATTTTCTCTGGTCTCTGGTCAGCTGCCACTTTGCTGTAAATTTTTTCCAGTGTGGATGCATCTGTAGAGCGAACATTAACCTTATTCCTGCAGATGTGTTGCTGTAATTTAGATTATCTTCCCTCAAATGAACCCCAAATATTATCAAACTGTGATAATTTTGTCTTTCTTTCATTTTTCTCTCTTTTTTGAACAAATTTTGCATCTCTAAGGAGCTGTTATCATGATTTTAGATTGAAAACACCCATATTTTCATTGGTCGTTATTTAACATTGATTACAGTTCAACCGTTTAGTTTCTGCAATACAGATTTTTTTTCTGTTAATGGTTTGTCTTATATTGAATTAGTGAAACTTGAATAGATGCAATTTGTTTATAACTATTTGGTTTAAAAAACATAATTATATTTGGCTGTATACACAAACTATATATAATTTATGTGGAGCAAATTCTAATATGTAATACATGTGAAATGGCATGCAGTACCTAGATGAGGAGTATTTGGTCAAATCCAGCATGATGGGGAGGGGGGGAGGGGAAAAAACAAGCGGTGCAGAAGGAATTGGGGGGAGGCAACAGTCTTTCTTCTGTTTGCAACACATGCATGCAAACTGTATACTCGGCTGGAGACTGCCCGGCATGGTGAAACACACTCAAGATACTTCTTAGACTTGCTGCACAGCTTGGGGTGTGTGTGTGTGTGTGTGTGTGTGTGTGTGTGTGTGTGTGTGTGTGTGTGTGTGTGTCCAGGTCCCAGCATGCTGCTATATAAAACGGCTCCCTGAACTACTCTCCTTCATTAGTCGAGTTGTAAAAACCACACCCCACTCTACACAATATGCTTAATGAAACATTTGACATTTAGCAGATGATTATGTTGATGCTTATTCGTTATATCACCAAGAGCTACACGAGAAGACTAATTATTATTGTCATGCCTTTACAATATATTAAGCTAAGTGCAGCATCTAAATTAGTGGCACAATAAAAACAATCTGTGTAAGTTATTGTTCGCATAGATAAAACAAACCTCACACAGTTGTTTTACAGATGTCATTGGTTTTCCTTTAAGACGGGTAGTTTCCTCTTCTGTAGCAATTGTTGATTTCTACTCGTATAAGAGAGCCAGTTTCAACACTTCACTCATGCTGTGTTTATTTCCAAATGAAAACAAAACTCTTTGACTATTGCTGAGGAATAAATTCATCTTGCTGAGAAGTAACATGATTATCTTGGTTGGCTAACACCATGTATCGCTCTTACATTTATTTAGAGTCTCTGCAGTCAATGGTGAGTGTGCTGTCTCAAGTGGAATCGCAGGGTGATGTTGGTGTGAATCCAGCAGCAGCTGCAGCCTCTGCAGGCTTGGGATCAGGGATTGATCCTGTAAGTAAAATAATCTGTTAATGTGTTTTCTTGCTTTTTTTTTTCTTCTTTAGTTCAATGTTGATATAAAACTAAATCATAAAGTTTAGTTTAAAATCTGTATTTACAAGAGTCCTAACTGCTGTCTCTTGGCTGCTGTGCTTTATATGAAATGTGGAACATGAGAAACATCAAAGGTGGATGTCAGATATCAGTCAGACGTAAACAAAAACTCAGAGCAGCTGTTTATTAAATGGTTTGCAAAACGCATGGCTTTGTCTGGAGGGGATCACTGCATGTGTTTAATACAGAGCCAGTGTATGTTAGTAAAAGTGGAAGTAGCTACTGTGACAGGTCTAACTGATTTGTGGATTGATGTTTTGAAGGCTTTGCCCTAGCATCTAGGGCATCTACCCTAGCATCTGACTATAAATCGAAGGACTTTCATACTCGTATAGTAGCAATTTGTCCATGACATGGTATCAATGCCTGAAAGGGATCAGGGTGTGGAACAGTTGCATCTTCAGGTACAGAGTAGCATTATAGCATTTGAGCTAGCTGGTTAGTATTGTAACTTCAGGAGATATATCTGGAACAGTTTAGATAACTGTAGACATAGCTTATAACCCTCTCAAGGCAGGCGTTGTCGATTTGCAACAGTTAAAAACTAACAACCTGATTACCCCACATACATATTTTATGAGGTTTTTTTTTTTTACTCAGAAGTACCACTGCAGGACTTGGTTGTGCATTAGCAACAAAAAGTTTAATTTGAGCCTGAGAGGGTTAATTAAAAAACATCAGGACTTTATTATCTAATGCATCTGGGATGCATTTAGGAAACATGAATAAAGAAACCCATATTCATTCATGCTTTCCTTTTTTATGATGTAAAAAACCAGACATACAAGATTTTTTTTAAAGTCTTCCACTGTTTCCTGGCTTCTGCAGTTCTTAACCTTATTGCCATCGGTGTTACTCAGTCATCTGTTTTGTCTTCTTCATTTAATTTCTATCATTCTTCCTACTGAGACTGTTCTACTCTCTGATATAGCTGGGTCATAATGACACATGCAGCTGTAAACAGTGTTTCAAATATGGCAAATCATGACTTTCTAATGTCAACACATTAAATTTAGTTGGGAACAATAATAAACCACTCAGAAACTGCTCCTATGACATGCATATGTACTTGGATATCACCTGTAAATATTGGATGGTACCAGACAAGGGCCTGCTCAAACTAGCTTTTAAAATGTAAAGTACCTAAGCTGTTGGAGCACCACAGAGCAGCGATGAATCCCTGGATATGTTCTCCTTTACTTTACTGTGTTTCCTGTTACTGAAGCTCAGAAAAGGGAACTTGTTACAGCTCAAACACGGCTGAGTTCCTAAATAAAACATCAAGCTGCAAGTAGTGCTGCATCCCAACATGGTTCTCCACACAAATGGCCAAATTGAGCTTGCATTGAGCTGCGTGTAGTATGCAGTAGTTAAACTGCCCAACAGATGTCCAAAATGCTACTCAAACCGAATTCTCTTTTTGCACAAATATTTATAAACTTATTTTGAATTGTGTTGCCCTGTTAAAAAGCCAGATACCTCATCAGGTTGCTTGCACCACTCAGCTCACATATGTAATTTTGACGGCATTACGTCTTCATCCCTCAAAGCGCTTTACAATTCCACTATTCATGGAATAGTGGAATTCCTAATTGGAATATTAGGTGCCAGATTATGCACAGTGAGGGTGTTTTAATGGTTCAGTGGTTACAGTGTACATCAAATGCATGCCTATACATTTCTGGACAATATTTGGGGTTTTCAGTAAATGGCCACAATGGATTCATGTAGAAATTAAAAAAAAAAAAAAAGCTGACAGTGAAACATTTGTATAATGGAATCAAATGTCTAAAAACAATAAAGAAATATGAGCACTTGTGGAATGTTTGTATATTTTAGAATCAGATTTTGTTTGATTTTTCTCATTTTACACATAAAATATTTTATAAAAAACAAGATTTCAAAACTATGTTAAGCAACAACAACAAAACTTTCATGCACAAGTATGAAATAAGATAAATAGGCCTGCAACAGGCCTGTCTAGTGTATATCCATACTTTCACCCAGTTGTAGGCTCTAACGACAATAAATTGTACAAGTCAAAGATAATGTCAGTATTACTAGCTGCCTTGGCTAAATAATTTTTTCTTCTGCTGTATCTTATGGTTGCACATTTTGTTTCTTGGTGTTTTATTGATTTGCCTTCTCAAAATTACCTTTTTTTGCAAACTGTTCTTTTAAATCCTGTGAGTCATTAACAGCACTTACTAGCCAGGTTCAATAATATCATGATTCAGTGCCTAAATGTGAAATGAGGTATACTCACTCTTGTGTATCACTGTCCTCTCTGCTGTGGCTCTCTGAGCTTTTGTGGCTCGCTGGTTAGGAGATTTGGAACAGAGTCACACTGTAGCCTCAAGGCAAACATCACAATCGTGTCCTCGGCTGACATTTGTGTGTGTGTCTGTGTGTGTCTATGTGTAGTTCTGCCCGCACATGCTCTGCTAGTTGCATTTGTGCCTTTGTCCTTGTCATGCTAAGAGGTACACACACTGCTTAAGTTATCAGCTGTGCTGCTTCTGTATTGCTGGCATGCCATGGAGCTCAATCTGTATACAGGTCTGATAGCCCAAAATATTATTTGCTGTAACATTTATGTAGGCAAAGCAATATACCAGAGGCATAGCAAGGTTAAAATATAGAGGTTTTTATTCTAGTTTAGTGCCATGTTCATTGGACAGTAGTAATTATGGTAGTGTCATTGAAATATCTTGATTTATACAGAGACGTGTTTCTGTTGTTTTCTAAATGGGGTGAAAAAGAGAAGAAAGCACCTTTTTTTTTCATAATGCAATTCAAACTCCAGGTTTCAAGGTTAATCTTTCTAACGCTTCCATAAAGCAGACAGAAATAGAACTCGATTATATTGAAATGTATTTATTATGTTTGTGTGAGCCATATATTTTTGTTCTTGCACTTTTTACTAAAGTAGGTTGGCCTTATTCAAAACTCAATAGTCTTTAGTTATCTTATATTAGGCCATAGTGCAGCCCTGTTCTGTTTCATTCTGTCTGACTGCAAGAGACTGTATGAAATAACTGGATATCCATCGCACACATGCACAGGGATGAAGACGTAATGCCGTCAAAATTACATATGTGAGCTGAGTGGTGCAAGCAACCTGATGAGGTATCTGGCTTTTTAACAGGCGTGCACAATGAGGCTGCAGGCGTGCTGCTAGAAGCCCTGTCCCAGTGAAAGGATATATGGCGGTGTGACAGTCAACCTGTTTGGTGTCTCAACATTTCTAAAGCAATGTACTGTTCTTCTCTCCCTTAAAACCAACTAGGCTACCAGAGCACACACTGGCACACCCCTGGCCAGATTGCCTGCTGTATGTCTTCTCTTGCTTCCTTTGCTCATGCACTTCACAGGATAGAGATATACATAATGACCAGGGAGGGTTTGGTTCCCAGTGATCCCACTGAGTTTTGATGTCCTATCTCAGCTGCAGGGGTGTGTTTTTTCTTCCACACTCAGATCTCCTTCATCTATATGTATGGTCACTGAAGGGCTGGGCAAACCTTTGAGTTCTTGTGAGGAAACCCGGGCCCAGACCATATTAAATAATTGGGCATCATCAGTTAGGGTATTGTATTACCAATAGGTGAAAGCTCATTTCCAGCTGATGTAAAGATCAACATGTGGTCCCTTAGCAGTGCTTTAAGCTTGTATTTCCAAATGTTACTGAACCACCGGCTCTCAGTCTTAACTATCCAAGTGTATGTCGCGCCTGTCTCAGCCCATCATGTTGTGGTGGATAATTGTTATGTTGGGTGTCATCCTCTGGTGGGTCATTTTCTGAATGGTGCTCTTTGCCTTTGGCCACAACATGCTGTCACTTCCTTCATGGAAAACACAATTGTTCTGGAAGCTCCGTCTTCTCCATCCTTTGAACCCCTCGAGGGGAGTTACCAGAGATGGTTATCTGGTAAGACTGCCTTTCTTCTCACTGTTGCATCAACAAAGCATGTAACTGAACTTCATGTCCTGTCTGCTGCCATGGACTGTTTGTGTTGTCATCCTAATGGGCGTGGGATTGCTTTGTTGCTCATCACTTCTTTTCTTTCCAGAATGCTGTCCACCTGTCATACCTATTATTTTGTCTGCCTTTGGCACTCAGAGAGGGGGCAGAGGACCTGTGTTCTAATGTCAACTTTACCCTTTTCAGGCTGTAAGACTGTAGATTGGCACGAGTGCTGAGTTCTATAACGGATGCATTCTTTGTCCGTTATGGGCACAGGAAGGGAACTCCTTTCACACTCGGTTGTTGATACCACTTCAGGAGCTTAAAGACTTTGAGGTTTCCAAATTCTGTGCCGCTGTTGGTTGGGCTTCCTTCTTTGCCTGCTTCTACAGGGGTAATATGGCTGCCCCCCACCCCCACCCCTTTTCCCTGCAGTCTGAGCTTGTGGTGAGTGGAGATCCCCTCTGACTTTGTGGGTATGCGTCATCCAGGTATTTCATGCCGTCTCTTGCAGTCAGGAACAATGGAATGAAACAAGAGTTAAAACTGTAACTAAGGGTATATGAATTCTGGTTGACCGCCAGAGTTATTGTAGGAATTTTAATGATTGCTGGGTGCATGTGTCACCCAAGACACACATGTGACTTTCTTGGTATTGTATTGACCTCTCTCCACATGCAAGGTGGATATCAAGGTATTTCATATATTCATATTTCATGGCTTCCATTCAGTCTTAGTTACATTCATACTCTTGTTTTAAATCCTCTCGTCTTGAGACAACAGCAGTTGTGTGCTTGGGATGATCACATTATCCTCCTCCTCCTTTAATACATAAAAAGCTAAGTGTAGGGAAGAAAAAAAAAAACTGTCACAAGGTAGTGAACTCCTAGTGCCGGTCCCAATCTGGGATAAATGTGAGGATTGTGCCAGGAAGAGTGAAAAGTCTATGCCAACCCAAATATGTGGATCCATCTGCTGATAACTGCTTGGGGAATAATGAAGCAACTGCAAGTACTCCTTTAGTTTTAGGTTGGTGTACTTTATCAGAAATTGGCAACAATAGTTTTAATATAAGGAGTACAAGTATTATAAAAATGCCCATAAAGTGCGCTTTATTATTCGTGTAAGTTTAGTGTTATATTGATATATTTAGCAACATGGTTTTGCATGACTAACAAAAATATCTGAAAAAACAATAGGACAAATGCAAAAATCTCAATCATGACTTAAAATGTGCATCAGTTTCAGGTGGAGGTGAAACAGTTGTTATGGATTTATCAAACAGAATTAACAGAGTACTGTGTGTGTGTGTGTGTGTGTGTGTGTGTGTGTATATATGTGTTTTGATCAACTAACTGAGTAACAATTAAAATTTTATCACCAGTCTGACTCTTCATTGGAAAAGCAATAATTAATATATGAGGAAAAAGTGGCAAAATATCAGCAAGCTTAATTTGAAGTTACATATTTGTACACTGAATAATAGATGGAAAGAAGAGAAACAAAAACATAGATCTGCAGTGTGGAGCAGACAGTAAATGAGTGGAGAGAGACCGGATAACAAAGCTGTCCTTTTGCTTTAAACCTTTTTTTTTTCCCTCTCCCATATCATCTCACTCAAGTAACTGACTAACTTGACTTACTCCTACACAAGCCACTACTGCTTTTTATCCCCGCTCCTCAACTGCAGCTTTAATCTCGCCGTGTGCATGCAGGAGAGCAGGCACTAATAATATTCCCAAGTACTGGGAAGCTGGAATTGGTCTGAAAACACACAATTCCCCACATCTGCATTTAAATGCAGTTTTAATTAAAAACGGCTCTCCAGAGGCCAGGTTTTATGATGTCTTTCGATCAGCTGAGAGGTGATATTATGCAGAGTGTGAATTGCACCATTCTGCCAAGCAATATTGTTTTGAACAATAGCTGTCTTATTTACAGCGCAGTGGCTGTAAACATGACAAATGAGTAACTGCAGTACTGCTGTGACTGTAATGTTGCCAGAGATGTATATTTATAGTGCGCTTTAACTGGATTTCTTGTATGTCTTAATAATACTCGCTAACATGAAGGAGTCGGCGGGACCGTTTCACCCCCTTTCCTGCTCTGTTTGAGTCAGACACTTAATACAGTTTGTGCTCTTATGTGTCGCGTACTAGTGCTTCAGTACAATGATAAACAACATTCATATTACACAGAAAGCTGCTTCTGAGAACCCAGAGGACCTTCATGCTTTTCCTGGAATATGTTTTATCCTTCAGTTAAAAATACATTTTTTAAGCAGTTTCGAGTTTATAGGATGCACTAAAGCATATTTAAATTTGACAATATTATGCTGACAAATAAAATATTTATTTAATCAGACATCAGTTCCTGGGATTGAGAAATGGCAGTTTTATCAAGGCCTTAAAATTCTGAAAAAATTATTTATTTTTTGCACCATCCTTTCAAAAGAGATTTCTTCTTTTGGTGGTTTCATGATGAGTTTCAGTCAGGCCGCAGAAAATTATTCAGATATGCTATATTCATAAAACTTCTACCAGTAACAACCTCCTACCAACCTCAGCCAGGGATTAACGAGGGCTTTAAAATATTTACAATACCGCTGAGGCCTTTAAAAGACATTTGTGACTATGTCATTAACACTCGATTACTGCGATGGCGTGTTCAGGAGTTTCAGTTCATTTTCCGGCTGCTCGTTAAGAGAAGTGCAAGCACAAATTTAACATGGCTCAATTTCTGGCCTCCCTGCGCTGGCCACCGTTCAAGACCGGGATTGTTTTGGACTGATTGTGCTGATCGCTCACAAAGCTCTGCCTGGTGCGACACAGGAGTACATTTCTGAACTGCTGATTCCTTTCAACTCTGAGGTCCCACGAGTCCTCAAACCTCCCTCACAGATCACAGCCAAATCAAATATGTGATCATCTGGGGAGAATCTTTTTATATCTTCTGATGCGGTCTCCTTTTATAATATTTTATTAGCTGTTCTGCATACTTTTGTTTTCTACGTGGTTCTTGTATATTAAAGAATAAGTTCAGCAAAATCTTTTAAGACGGCAATCAGGCTTTGGTGTGGACACCTCTTTTTCAGACCTGATGATAAACTCTTTTATGCGCTTGTAATGTGATGGGTGATTAAATCTAATCAAGTCAGAGTCAGATGAGCGAAGAGGAAACGATCCATAGTAACGATTAACTGTAAAATTTCTTTGTGTTACTCTAGACAGCGACTCACTGCTTAACAACAGCGGAGGGTGATTAACAAAAAGAGTCTTTCTAACAAATTTACTTCTAACTTTGGAAGATATGCACTCACTTGTTTACACTGGATGTCTGCAGCCTAATTGAATAAATTTTTGAAAGAGGGAGGGGTGCATTTAAAGATTTATCACCGGCACCTGAAGCGAAGCAACAGATCTTCTCATAAGCCGGCATTTCATCTGCTCCTCAGTGTTTTCTTAAATGATCGTGTTAATTTCAGTGTCCTAAAAAATACATGTAGCCATTTAGAAATGCCTTTTCTCTTGGTGTGTCTGTAGTTCCATTACATAGTGTACTGACCCTTTCTGTTTTCTCTTCTTTCTCTTCTCAGACTAAAGCAGTGGGACAAAAACTTCCTCCAACCACTTTCAGCTTCAACCATACCCAGTGTATCCTGTATGCGCTGGGTGTCGGCATGTCCACCAAGGACCCAGACCATCTGAGGTGTGATTCTGCATGTGTTTGTGTTATTGACTGTAGTTTCCTCAGTAGTTGTAAAAAGGCAAATTACATGAAATTAGACAGAAAATAATGCTAATCATGGCTTCAATCATTACTGTTACCTTGACCTGCATGGAGGGGGGGGGAAATGCGCTGGATTCCATCCACGCTGAAACGCCTGTGCAGCCATCTGTGCTGTTATTTTTATCTGTCAGCAACCTATTCCTACAGAGGTATGCTGTTTCACTGAGCACTAACACTTGCATTTTAATGTAGGTTCCTGTATGAAGGCCATCCGGACTTCAGCTGCCTCCCCACCTTCGGGGTCATTCCCTCCCAGGCAGCTATGATGGGTGGTGGTCTGAGCTCAGTCCCTGGACTCAACATAGATTTTACCCAGGTTAGAAAACGTGCATGTTGATGTCTGCTGTGTCTGTATTTGTCCTTGTGTGCAGCTGAGTTTGACTTTTGTTTTTGTTGTACGTACATGTTCGTATCGTACGGGATGCTTTTAATTATGCTAATGCATCCCATCGGCGGTTACGCTTGCATCTCTTTGTCGCATCTTTGCAGCAAGAATGTGAGGGAGCGATACAAGGACGGATAAGCCAGAGCTGCCGAATGAGAAATGCTTAACACCTCAACATCAGTCTTAAGCGATGTCAGTTAGTTGTGATGCGCCAAACAGCTTAATCACCTGGCCTTTTATATATTTAGATTCCTAACTTTGTTAATGGAGATGATGATTTATCATCTTCGTCCTATTAGCAGCACCACTCACTGGCGTTTGTTCTTTCTTTGCATTGTTTGCACAATAACGCACCACATAGCTGTCGACAAATGTGTGTATGTTTTAAAAACAAACTTTGTGAGACGCTTCAACACATTAGCGTTAAGTTATCCCATATATTCAAATGTGTTGTCACACCCGGGGTGATGGCACATTGTTTGCATCTCGCCGTCTGACTGTGTTCTGTTTTATTATCTGTTGATCCATATGCACAAACACTACAAAGTAAGCGCTGTAAGAATCACCTGTCACACGGAGGTGAGGAGTTTATGCATCACGCCACTTGATTATAAAAGCTCTTAGTTCCTCCAGAAGCTTCCTCTCTAGTTTCCTCAAGGCAAGTTCATGGATTTAAAAGATCATGGCAGAGAGAGGGGGCGGGGGAGTGACAGTTTCTGAGTATTGGGAGGAGAGGAAATACGAGGAAGCACAAGCTGGCATTAAAGAGAGGGGGAAAAAGCACCCCTGTTATAACACTTTACAAAGTCTTGCTTAAAACAGTATCTGAGGCTTTATGACTTTTATAATTATATGTCGCAACTGCTATATTCATTTTTCTTTTTGTTTGTTTTCTAGGTGTTGCATGGAGAGCAGTACTTGGAGCTTTACAAACCTCTGCCAACTTCAGGTATCTTCCCTCTGATAATTCTGCAGAAAGCATTTTTTTTTTTTTTTTTAAATTGCTGGAGAAATTCTGGGAGAAGCAGCAGCTTGTTTACAGCTGCTGACTCTGGCAGCTGCCGCTGCTGCCTTCTTGCAGGACTTGCTCACAGCTGCGATGGCGGGCTCTCTGTCCTTGCAGCTGGCTTGCAGCTCTCGAAGCTGGCAGCGGCGTGGAGCTTTGACCTGCCGAGGGTTGGGAGCATGTTTGTAGCTGAAAGCGCATAAGAGACAGAGCGTGAAAGTTGTGTACGGTTGTTGTTTTTGTTTTTTTATAACTTGGCATTTCTGATCATGTGAGGCATTTTGCCGTAGGCCAGATGTGTCCATTCTGTAGCTTTTACAGTTGTTACAGTCTCATTACAAAATATTATTAGATTCAGTTATTTTGGCCATGCCTGCAAATGTTTGTGTGATGTAAAAAAACACAAGAAAAGCTCAAGGTTGTCCAGACATGGAATCTACAAAGTTTGGTTAAAAACTTCATGAAACGTGAAAACAAAACGTGTCAATCTGCCCACTGAATCCATAAAAGACTGAAAAAATTAACTTACTGAGATTATAATTAAAATATTTTATAGAGCGCTTTCTTGTGGCTCCATGGTATACTGGTTGACACATTTGCTTTTCACAAGCAAGATCCCTGGTTTTAGACTGGGAGGAAACACAGCCAGCCTTGGGGGCTCAGAAGCTAGTGTACTCCCACTGCCAGTCTCAAGCCTGATAAAAAGGAGTGTTGCATCAGCATCCAGCATAAAATCGGTGCCAAATAAAACATGTGGATCCAGCCACTGTGAAAAATGAGGGAGCAGCCGGCTGTTGTTGTGATTTAGAATTGAATATCGACTCCAAACATTTATTTCTTTTAGCGTTTAAACATTTCTGTTCATTAAAAGCACTTTTAGAGCCTTTCTGTGTCACTTTAGCCTAAATCACACTGCAGTGGATAACACATTACATACAGCAAAGGGACAAGTTTAGGTGTATTTACATGGATGGGTATTTTCAGTCTCATTTTTTTTATAATGCGTCTAGAAATCTAAACTCTCATATGACCGAGGTTACCTCAAAAGCATTGATACATTTTGCACGTGTCCTATAATAGGACTAATAGGATTGTGAGGAGCCCAGCTCTGCCTCATGCGTTACCATTACAGAGAACGGTTTTTGTTTTTCTTAAAGATGAATGCCTCAGAGTTTCTCACAGTAGCCGACATGTCCTTGCTTTGTACAAAGTGATCATTAAAAATATTTATTTGAAACCAGATGGTGTTTTTTCTGGTTTGATCAGTGTTGTAACACCCAAAACTCTATTTAGTTATCCATTATTTAAGGCAAGGAGAAGTAGCACACCCTTGTGAGTCTTGGTGTTTTTGCTTGAAAATTGACTTTAGTAATTAACCTACTGCAGATTAACTTTCTGACTGACTAATCTGTAATTGGAGAATTGAGGATCCAGCACATGCTACAGAGAGGTTTAGAGATTTGTCTCAAGGCTTTTAGAGGACTTGGGGAAATAGTTTGTATGTTTACAAAGTATTAATTGACCTTATGTCAGATACTTTGACTTAAAACTAGTGAGGTAATAGTTTGCAGGGCTTGGATTAAATAAATAAAAAAAATAAAATGCATTTTCAGGTAAACTCACCTCTGAGGCCACGATAGCAGACGTGTTGGATAAAGGATCTGGAGCCGTCATCCTCCTGGATGGTAAGGTTTCTTTTTTATTTTGCCATATAGGCCAAGCACGTGATATCATATACAGTATTTATTCCATATTCATTTGTTTTTACCACTTTAATGTGTTTCTTCCTGAGAGTTGCCTCTAAGGCTGAATTAACACGAGTTAATTTACAGTCTGTGTCTGCAGGGACTGAGAGCGGCTCTTATTTTTGTTGGACAAGTCCATAGAGATGGAGGATGTTAGAGCAACTCTGATTTATAATTAATCCAACTTAAAACAAATAGCATGGGACACAAGGTTCCCTGGAGTCTTCACAGAAACGTCTTCATGCACACAAAACCAGTCAGCTTCTGTTAGGATAAAGTCATTTCAGTAAGATGGCCTGTCACAGTCACGTCTCATACAAACAGCTTTGTTTGTCTCTGTGCCTGTTATGTTTTGAATTGACTTAATTAAATAAATCAGGCAGCGTGTCGACTATGAAGAGGATTTGATTCCTTCTGATAGCTGCTAATTGTTCCTCTTCATTCGGCTTCCATGCGGTTATTCGTGCGCTTCCTCCTGCTCTGGCTTGTGTCTGGCAGGTTTGTTTTTACCCCTGTCTGTTTATTGTTTCAGGTAACAATATGTGTAAGTGTGTTGAATTCACCGTCGTTCAGTGTCTTTGCCACACTAGGGATGTTTGTTTAAATGTTTTAATAAGTTTCTCACTGCGTAGAAATCGTGTAGTGCACAAGGATGGGTTTAGCTTTCTGAATCTCAAAGACATCTCACTTCAAAACATAAAAAGTCTTCCGGGACTGTTTTGCTGGACGTTAGTTGAACATTCAGATCTATTGATCTGCTGGTTTTTTTTTTTTTGGTTTTTTTTTTAACACATCTCACAAGATAAACTATGCAGGGAGTGTCAGTTATCTGGACAAAAGTGTCTTGCTGATGTCAGATGATGGCCAGACTGCTTCAAGCTGATGGAAGAGAAACGTTAACACAAAGAACCATTTGTTAAAATCGGAGGTATGCGGAAAAGCATCTCTGAATGCAGTGTCACTCTGGCAAAGAGCAGGAACCTGAGGCTTGCACAGGTTCACCAAAATTGACCAGCAAAAGGTTTCCTGGTCTGAGTGTCGATTTCTTTAGCCACATTCAGACTGTTGGATCAGAATTTGGTGTAAACAACATAAAAGCATGAATCCAATCTAGGGTGTATCATCAGTTCAGGCTGGTGGTAGTATAATGGTGTGGGGATGTTTTCTTGTCACACTTAGCAACAACTGGGCAAAATTTAAATGACTTGGCCTACCTGAGGATTGTTGATGAGCATGTCCATCTTTTTATAACCAGAGTGTAGTCATCTCCTGATGTCTGCTTCCAGCAGGATAATGCAGCAAAGCTCACATCATCTAAAACTGATTTCTTGAACATGTCAATAATTTCATGACCTCCACAGTCTTAGGCATGTGGTGGAGCTGGAGATTCAGCTCTTGGATGTGCAGCACCTTGCGATACTATTATATGACCTATATGTAATTATTTCCAGCACATGTTTGAATCCACACCACAAAGAATTGAGACAGTTTTGAAGGCAAAAATGTCCAACCTGGTTCTAGCAAGGTGTAATTAATGAATGTCTCAAATGTATGTAACACAGTCCAAAAAAAGTTTGTATCTCAGGTCTAAATACCTCAATTATTTACATGATTAGTGACAAAGGAGCATCATAGAGTTTTACAGTAGGGGCTGGGAGTGGTTCTCTGCTGTGAGAGACTGTGAAAATAGTTAAGAAGAACAATATTTCTAATTGTAAGGTATCTACAGTATGCAATATAGTTTATGGATTTGGAGAATCTTAAGGTGTGTGTGTTTGTATGCAGAGGAAAAGACTGAAACTACTGAGTTAGAAAATAATAAAAGGTTGTATTTTATTTTTTTGTGCGCAATTCATTGCACAAGTAAAATTTCACATGTAGGGCTTTAACATAAAGTGTAGTAATAGTAGATCATTGTGGATTTGCTTTCCCTTAAGTAAAAGGACATGAATGCTCTCTCTGGCTCTGATATTTGTCATTAACTGCAAGAAATTGTGCTTCCTGCAGTGAATACCTATAGTGGCAACGAGCTGGTGTGCTACAACCAGTTTTCAGTGTTTGTTGTCGGCGCTGGAGGCTTCGGAGGAAAGAGAAGCTCTGAGAAAGCCAAAGTAAGTTTTCTGTATACAAGCTGTTTTACTAAAGGGACAGTATAAGAAAATGTAAAAAAAAATAATAAAAAATGTTATCTCATGTCAAGTGTTTGTTTTGTACTGCCTCCAGCCTCCTGTTCCTCCTCCTAAACGCTCACCAGATGCTGTTGTGATTGATTCGACCACAAGAGACCAAGTGAGTGAGTCTGTGTGGGTTTTGCCGCACAATAAATTAGCTGCGTTTATAATATATGGGTGATATAGTATGGGTCTGAAATAAACGTGAAGTTTTTCAGAGAGGCAGAAGTGTTTGGGGAGGGGTGTGTGCTGACTGTGTGATGCAGGGAAAAAAAGAAGAGGAATTTAAAACTAAATCCCTTAAGCAATTTAAAGGACTGTGACTGTATTACTTCAAAGATATTCCTATTTTAGGTATCTCTTCCATTGCCTTCATGATAATTTAATTTCATCCCAGATCTGTGCATGAGAAGTTCAGGGGTTTATGAATTAGATATAGATCTAAACAATTTCTGTTTCCCCTGTGGTCACAGGCTGCCTTGTATCGCCTGAGTGGAGACTGGAACCCTCTTCATATAGACCCCAGCTTTGCTGCTATGGGAGGTTAGAGTCTAACATGTTGGGGTTTTTTTTTAAATTTTGCTTAGGACTAAATCTTTGTCTGGTATTTTGAATGCGTTTTGGTCTTATTTAAACGTGACGTGCTGTACTTGACGTGCTCTCTGGTCAGGCTTCAAAGCTCCCATCCTGCATGGCCTGTGTTCGTTCGGCTTCGCTGCGAGACACGTCCTCAAGCAGTTCGCCGACAACGACTCCTCCAGGTTCAAGGCCATCAAGGTGAGCGTAACCTGTGATTTTAAACTGTGTGATCCTGCGAATGAGGCTTTCGAGTTCATGCAAGGACCGCTTTCGTGATTTCAGAGAATGTCTTACGTCAGTGGTTCCTCTTTGATTTTGAGGGTGAAAAGAGCTGATGAGTGGATCGTTACTCTGGTCCACCCTCTCTCTAGATGGTTTTCTCTAACAGGCAATTACTGACAGGTATCATCTGAACCTGTCATTCAGGCTGTGCGCAGAGAGGCTTTCTTTAGACGAAGGAAAAAATCATTTGATTTCGATTATCTTTGATTGAGATTGAAGTTTAATATTCCGGCGACAGAATAACCTCAATAAAAATGCAAAAGTAGACCTGCAAAATTAATATTCTGCCATAAAGTATCATCTTCATGGTCGGAAACTTTACTGAGATGTTAGACAGCGTTTAATTTTGGCCACTTGTGCAGCTGCGTCAGCTTCTTTAGACAAATTGCTTTCCAGGTTAACGTCATCCGTTGCACCCGACAGCGTGACAATAGTTTAATATTCTCTTATTCATTCCCATGACATCTCACACTTCAGTAATGGACTGATTCACATTAACACAACATTTTATAATCTAATTCTGTGTCAGATTGCTCCCTCCTTATTTCCATCACAGCATGGCTCTGCTGTAATCACTTTTTCTTTTCTTCTTTTTTTTTTGTTAGCTCTGCAATACCGTTGACACTGTTTTACGATTTCATCTCCTGATTTCTGTCACAAGGCCTTTAAGCTGTTTGATGTGAAATTCCTTTTATGCTTTGGAAATATTTTTTTTTTTGTGATGGAAGCTTGTGTGCAAAAAGGAGTGAGAAGTGAAGAGTTAATATGGCTACCATCTCAGAAACCTGTATCTGCACACGGTCTGAGCACGTGACGAGTTCAGTTTAACTTCTAATGCAATCAAAATTCAGACAGACAAAAAGCAAAAGGCTGAGTGAGTGATTCAGAGTAATCTCTTAGGCTGATCCGTCAGATCCGCCACCCTTGCTCTCCTTAACCGCCCGTCTTTGCTCCTCAGGTTCGCTTTGTGAAGCCGGTGATGCCGGGTCAGTCACTGCAGACTGAGATGTGGAAGGAAGGCAACAGAGTTCACATCCAGTGCAAAGTGAGTGTCTTTAAGTTTGGCTTGGACACAATCAGAACGATTTTAGGGATGAATGGGTAAATGTTATGCTACAGTGAAGTTTCAGCTCCAGTCTCTCTCATCCAGGTGAAGGAGACCGATGCAGTCGTGCTGGCAGGAGCCTATGTGGATTTGCACGGAGCCTCAGGAGCATCTCCAGAAAATCTCTCTCAGGTACATCAGTCGGAAAATACTCCATTCAATTAACAATCGTCCCTTTTACCTAACTCTGTCCTAGAGCACCTGATGTCTTTTCATTTTTCGTATCTGTAGGTAATTTGGACAAAATGAATTTGTACTTGGGACATATCACGATAATGGATCCTGAAAATGAGAATGGATATGAGCTTTTCATGTCATTTCTACTTATTCGTGCAGGGAGGTGGTCTTCAGAGTGAGCTGGTGTTTGCAGAGATCGGCCGTCGTATCAAAGACGTGGGCTCAGAGCTGGTCAAGAAGGTGAACGCTGTGTTCGGCTGGGAGATAACGAAAGATGGGAAGAAAGCGGCACAGTGGAGTAAGTCTACTGAATGCTTCGTGAATAAAAATATAACTTTAGTTCAGGTAACTACATTTGATCATCAGTATAACATAGAGTCAGTTTAATATCAGGTTGCACAGGTAGTCCAGGGTGGCACATCTACATGTGCCGCCTCAAGGCTTTCTGTCTAGTGGAGGAGAGATCATGAGGAGAGCTGGATGGGATTGTACTATAGTGTCAAGTTCCAGTGTTCTACAAAACGACCTTCATCATGACAGTTGCACAATGGCGAGCACAGATCCTTAAATGAAGTGTGTGTTCACAGCCGGGCACCATGCAGCTGTGCAATACCATTCCTTTTCTAGGGGCTGTCTGATTGCTTTGCCAGTGGATCTGTTGCACCAAAGGAGGTCTGATGCAGCGCGGTGGTTGTATCGTATTTAGAAGGTCCTGACTTATATGTGGAATAAATAAATACTACAAACATCCCGTGGAGTATGTTTGCAGATTACACTGTGATCTGTAGTGAGACACGGAAGGAAATTGAAGAGGGCGTGGAGAGGTGGAGGAATAAAAGTCTGTAAGGAAAGGTGTAACAGCGAGAGTTTAAATACCTGAGGTCAACCTTGCAAAGCAACAGACAGTGCACAAGAGGGGTGAAGATGAGAGTGGAGTGGGTGGAGACAAGTATCAGGGGTGATTTGTGACTGGAGGAGTGAAAGGGAAGGTTTCTAAGATGATAGCGAGACCTGCTATGATGTATGGTTTGGACACAGTGTCTCTGACAGAAAGACAGGAGGCGGAGTTGCAGATGTTAACATTTTTGTAAGCAGGATGGAGAAGACTAGAAATGAGTGCATCAGAGGTACAGCTAGAGACAAAGTAAGAGATGAAAGGCTGAGATGGTTTGGATGTGTGCAGAGGAGTAAATATGGAGCTGCCAGAGAGGACGAAAAGAGGAAGACCTCAGAAGATGAATGGATGTAGTGAAGAAGGTCATGCAGAGGGCTGGTGTGAGATGGGGGGAGATGGTGCGCTAGACAACTCTTAAGGGAGCACATGAGTAAAGAATAAGAAATAATAAAGATTTGAACCTTTTACATGCAACTTTTGGAAGTTGGTTCACATATTCCAGGCGGATTTATTGTGTTGTAATTGGTCTGCTAAACATATCTAACAAAAAAAGGCTGCTGCTCATGTTGCTCGGGTGGTTCGGAGTTCGCACATTTAAATTTCCCCAGAGAGGGTTGGGAGTGATTTTTGTGATGGATTTACAAGGCCGCAATCCTCCTGTCAGCATAAAATTGATTGTGCTGCTGCTCACTGGAGTGTCCCATAGTAAATTTGTGCTCGACTGTCTTCCTCCTCCTTTCTTTTCTCAAAACAAATCATATGATTGGCTCCCATACGCACCCATGAAACAAAGGTTAAGACACAGGTCAGGGGTTAATCTGACCCTCACTGACATTTTGCTGTCCAGTGGACCATTAAAACCAGAAAGAGATTGGTTAATGGCTGAAGAAGAACCTCTGATGTAAGGTGAAATAAGCCGTTCAGGTCAAGTTTGAAGCTTTGATTTTGATTTAGGTTTTTTCTTCTGTGCCGTTTTCCTTTAGCCATTGATCTGAAGAGCGGCAGCGGGTCATTGCACAAAGGGCCTTACAGCGGAAAGGTGGATGTGACCATGACTGTGTCGGACGAAGACTTCATGGAGGTGGTGCAGGGGAAGCTCAACCCTCAGAAGGTGACTGAGTCGTAATAAAACTCTGACGTGACGTTAATTAGTTGCTGTGTGAAGAATGACCTTGTTTTTATTTATTATTTTTTTTAAATTCTGCACATTGACTCACCTGCTTCATGCTCTTTAAAGCTTCTGTGCTCACACTGGTAAATATTTAGATAAAGTTTATAAAAACATGCAGAAATCCTTTTATGACCAAGTGGTTTTGTTTTTTAAAAAAAGCCTCATATTTTAAATCATGTCTTCTTTGGGATGTTAAAATCACTTCTAGTACATTGTA
Source organism: Perissodus microlepis (assembly GCF_051167445.1). NCBI lineage: Eukaryota > Metazoa > Chordata > Actinopteri > Cichliformes > Cichlidae > Perissodus > Perissodus microlepis. The sequence continues at coordinate 24,830,088 of NC_140472.1, forward strand.
ATTAAAGGGAAAGTGCCTTTGAGGAGCCCTTCAGTCTGTAACGACTACCTCCCTGATCTCATCATGTCAGATTTTTAAAAATATAATGGATGCAATGATCTATCAGATCAGAAAGCTCTCGGCGGGGGTAATCAATCGGCAGTACTTGTTATGTCTGTAGCATCCCATCTGTCACTGGCGATGGCCGTCACTGTAAAGAATTTATATGCTTCCCGGAGTGCCTGATATTGATCTGAGGAGCGCGTGTGCACGCTCTTAACAAAGAGTGTCATCGGGCTGGGTGCTGAAGATCCTGCGGGCGGGGTGCTTTTCCACTCTCCCTCATGATGAAAAGGAGCAGCTGGAGGAAGATTAGTCGACAGGGTTGAATGGGACACCGCTGTCATTGCAGGGTCATCATAACCCCATCATGTGATTGATTTTTTTTTTTTTTTTAAATCTTATCTGTGGAAAGCGGTACAAGTCGGCAGTGGTTCAGTTTTTCCCAGTGAAGGCGCTTCTCTGCTGCACGCTTGGCTCCGGACCTCTTGGATATGAATAATATAATATTCTTTGATTGTTCTGCTGCCAGAGAACCGGTAGCCACAGATTCCCTTTTGTCCGAGACCTTGTTGGTGTTAGCTGCAGGCGTCTTGGCCCATTTTGCTCTCTCTTTGTTCTTGAAAACGATTAACAGCCAGCCGGCTCCTAAACAGAAGAGACTGTGGCTCTTTGGGAAGAAGAAAAAAATGCTCAAGTGTTTCTTTGTTGTTTTCTTTGTTAGGCCTTCTTCTCTGGCAAGCTGAAGGTTAGAGGGAACATCATGCTGAGTCAGAAGCTGGAGGTTATCCTGAAGGACTACGCCAAGCTGTGAGCTCCTCAGCCAGCCAATCAAATGACTTCAAGAACTGACCAACCTACAAGCTCGCCTTCTCCGTGTGTGTGTGTGTGTGTGTGTGTGTGTGTGTGTGTGTGTGTGTGTGTGTGTGTGTGTGTGTGTGTGTGTGTGTGTGTATACTTTTCCTCTCGAGGGAAACACACAAAGTGACCCTGAGAATTAATTCTGAAGTGTCACTAATCAAACGTCTTTATTCTCAGCCATCATGAGGAGAAACTGTAATTCAGAGCACCTGGTTATTTACACCTGGGTACAGTCGGTCCTTGCTAACCTGTGCCTAATGAATCATGTAGAAAATAACCAAAGCATTTCATAAATGTAATTGCTTCACAAAGACTGTGCTCAAATGTGTCTAATGAAACGATTGCTCTTCTATTAAAAAGAACTAAATGAGAATAAAACCTCATCATTTAACACTTAAATGGCTAAAGATGTCTTGTTTTTTACTTTAATGTATCTACTGACTGTGTTTAGTGTGAATGAGAGACCTCCAGCAGCTTTTCTGATTCACTCTCAACACTGTTGTTGTTGTTTTTTGTGTTTTTGGCAACAGCAGTACATAAACGCTCTACACCCCCCCCCCACGCTCCGCGTATATGTACCTATACTCACTGGCTAAGGGGCCCCGCAGGGGAAAGCTATAAGATTGTCAGGCTGTTGGAAATGCCACTCCAAATGTCAATGTTGTGTCCAAAAATGTCAGTTATTGTAGGTTAATAAGAACTCACTGACCACTGGAGCAAACATTTTTTATGCTACAGTCCTGTTTTGTTAGTTTTTCTGGCAGGAAATGTGGGACACTGCTGCATTTCTTTGCATGTTAGCCAAACTGCCAACCATGGCACTGAGGGGAAGACCTGTCGTATGTACAGCGCTCTGGTTTTAAAGTATAGAAAAATACCATAGTTCCTGCAGAATGACAGATTTTCTTCACATCCTTTTTTTAAAACAGTATTTATCCTGTGTTTTTATTGTACAGTCATCTGGAGTTATATAAAAATTGAGTGTGAATATAGACGTAAACTTCATGCTGAGACTGATTTTTGTCTGAAACGGTAACAGAACTTTTATTAAAGCATTTACAGCATCTAAACTGAATTTTAATATTTTTTTTTCCCTTTGTGCACCACAGCAGTGGATTTGAAACGAAGCAATCAAGATGTGATTGAAGTGCAGACTTTCAGCTTTAATTCAAGAGGTTTAGCAAAAAGAAATTCCAGCCAGTTGTGGCCTGTTTCTTTCATCTTTTCTAACAAATGAAAGGATAGAAGGTCTGAAGGTAATTCTTTGAGCTGAATTTGTTTTGTAGCTGCTCATATTGAAACTCTCATTATGTAGATCCACAAACAAGAAGGCAAAGACCTTGGAAAATCACTAACTGAAGACTTTTAAAACATAATCCTTTGTGAAATTACTTCTTCCTCTTCTTTGTAAAAGTACCACCTAAAATAAACATGTAATTTTGCAGTAAAAATCACACATTGATTGTTCATTTCAGGTCTATTGAGGTTTTACACAGAGGCAAAAGCTTGTCAGGTGGACCTTGTTGTAATTGCTATAATTACCACCAAATCTTTATCAGAGCAAAGGTGATGTGCTTTTTTTAAAGGAAATGAAGTGATTCAGAGTCGAAACAAAGAGTCACCACCGGCAGCTCTTTAAAAGGAAAAACTGAATTTAATATATCTTTAGCTGGTGTTGCAGTGGTTGCCACGATCAGCCTACAGTAAGGACTCCTCTTCATATGTTAGTCTTACAGTGGTGGATCCTCATTTTATATATAGTTTAATATGAGGTCAGTGTATGTGCTTTTATGCCAAGTGTGTCATATTTGATACATGCAGTTTTTGAGACTTCACTACATCACCAGTGTGACTTTTCCCCCTCTGAAAACCAAAATTGCACAACACATTAAAAAAGCCAGATGCAAATTAAAAGTCAATATGGAAGTTAAATTTTTTTTTTTAAACAACTTTGTCAGATGGTTTAATAAACTCACCATTTAAAATAATAATAAAAAAAATAATAATAATTTTCAGGCTTTAATGGGTTAAATCTTTGGTTTGTAAGAGATGGCCGATCTACGGAAGAGAATTAGGGCCACTGGAAAAAAAATCTGAGAAAAAAGTCAGACTTTTTTCTTAGAATTCAGGAAAAGAACCTGGCCCTAATCCTCTTCCGTACCGATCAGACGAAAGGTCAATGTTTTAAACGTAAAGGAGCTCGTATAGCTTAATTCAAATAAACCGAGAGGTTCACCAAACAAAGCGCAAGAATATATATGGAGCTGGAAATGAGTGTGAAAAAGTTAACCATTATTTATTAAATTCACTTTCATTCATATAGCGCCAAATCACAGTTAAAGTATTTCGTCTTGTTTAAAATGACTTAAATCATAGGTGTCAAACTCTGGACCGCGGGCCAAATTTGGCCCGCAGCCTAATTATATTTGGCCCGCGAAGCCATACCAAATTACTATTAGAGCTGGCCTACTGGTATTATATTGTTTAGTATTAAGCTTTGCTTGTTCCATATTCAGTTTTTAAGCAAAACGTGTTAGAGTCCATAAGAAAAGATTCATTCTTATATGTGGAGGAATAAATATGTTTCAATAAATATGTTTCAATAAATATTAACGTTAGCCCGCAACTTTGTTCCAGTTTTTGAATTTTGGCCCACTGTGTATTTGAGTTTGACACCCCTGACTTAAATCATCGTTCTTCCCCATTCTGATGCTTAGTTTGAACTTCAGCAGGTCATCGTTGCCATGTCTGTGTACCTAAATGGATCGACTCGCTGCCGTATGATTGGCTGATTAGATTAATATGCAGATTAACAGGTGTAACTAAGTGAAAACACAGATATGATTGTGTATTGCAATGCTCTGACATCACAGAACACATCTGCTCGTGTTATACAATTTCTTTTATTACATCAGTACATTTTCCTGTTTATAATACACTGATTTATACAATATCTCTACTATAAAATTAGAATAATCTGATCAAATTCACATTTTCAATATGCAAGTGTTTTTAAAGCGCTTGATATGACCTGCTTCTTTGTGATCAAGCCAAGTGAGTTTTTTCTTCATCTACGACTTTAAACGTTAATAAAGAGAATCTGAAATGTTCCAGTCTTTGAAAGAATAATGAGATGTATTAGATTTAAAAAAACAACAATTATTTATTCTCCAGTGTCTGTACGAGCAGATATCGTTTGGCTTTGATAAAACTCATTTTATTGTCCTTGTGCTGCAGGAGTACAAAGGAATCTCCAAACACTTTAATTGGTGTGAAAAACAAAAATAGTCCACATCAGAAAAACAAAAAAAACCCAGAAAACAAAAAGAAACAATGACGAGAAAAGAAAAATTAGTAAGATTACATCTGCCGCCTGAACAGTATAATTCTAAATATGAACAGTTTCATAAATATACCTGTTTGTACACAATGATTTTCTTCATAAAGTGGCTTTCGTCGTTACCTACCGCTAATCTACGACTAATCGTTGCGATTATGCAGGTATTATCAGAAGCTAGTTCATGGATCTTTATATTTACACACGCAGTATGTAACTGTGATCAACCTGCTTCATATAAAAGGTTTTCTATACTTCATCCACCCTGAAATCAAAGCTAATCTCTATTTGCTTCCCTACAGCAGCAAAACAAGGCTCTATGGGCAGTTAGCTTACTGGATTAACAGTTTGTAAGAGCCTCTTCCTTACTCAAGTGGAAGACGCATCATGTGATACAACAGCCTAGATTGTATTTTCCAAACGTGTACTGAAGGCAATGAGCTGCATTTGGATGATATAAAAAGAAGTTAAAGAATTTTTAAAAAGATAATTGATAATTAACTGTGACAAAGAAAGAAGTAAATCTAATAAAATTAAAATAAAGGCAAATAATTCAAAAGACATCTGTCAATCATGGTCCATGTGAAAAATTAGAGTTAGGAGTCGATGAAAGGGAGGTGCAGGGTAAGCGGAATAAAACATTTCCACAGCAAAACTGAATTTCCTTAAAATTTGAACCCCTCCCCCCCTCAAAAAAACCCCTTTCCATTGTCAACAGCAAAGCTTCCTACATGATCGGAAGCTTAACATTTCCAAAAACAAAACTCACCCAGAGGTGGTGTTTTCAGTTATGACGGCCCCCATCAATGTGTTAAATTGAAGCTACCTTGTGCAACCGATTATCAATAATAATCAACATGAGCAGAACCAGCAGTCCTACTACTGTGCCAGGTTGGCAGAAGTAGCCTTCAGAGATTTAAGGACACTTAATAATGAATGAATACCTCTGGTTCTAGGCCGAGATGAACAAATATCTCATTACGTTTTGTCATCATCTCATCACCAAAGACTATGCCTGCCTTCTATCCTTATATTCATAACACTACATATAATTTAGCTTAGTTTTTACGTGCAAATACACAAAAATCTGGCACAATCAGACAGTCCACTGGGTGGTGGCACGCATACACCGATCAGCCACAACATTAAACCATCCAAAAAGACCGAAACAGTTTCCCAAAGCTGCTCAGATGAACAGCTCTGACCGGCTGAGGCATGGAGCGAGTGGTTTCGGGTCGGTGCAGTGGATCCTTCGGGTCCTGTAGGGTTGTGAGTTTGGGGCGGTGGCCCCGAGGATGAGGCTTGTTCTGGTGGCAGATCACATTGGAATTTGGGTGTCTGGGCTCTTTTCCAAGTTCTTCATGATGTTCCTGAGCAGTATTTGTGGTGGCTTCTGGGAGGAGACGCTGGGGAGTGAGGGCGGTGTGCTTGCATGGTTGGTGTGTGTAAAAAACAAACAAACAAAAGAAACAGAGGTTTCCCGGCAGAACATGGATGATGACTGTTACTCACGTCACGTGAGAGTGGTTTAAATGTACTAAATCCTGCTAGCTTGGTAAGGAGCAGCTCAACATTTTGGAAAACACTTGCTTTCTGACAGCGTTCGACCACTTTCATGTCTGTCTGTTAAAAATAAAGACAGCCCTGATGTGGAAACTGTTGGCTTCGTCTAGCAGTAACAAAATCAGCCAAGGAGCACTTGTACTGCTCTCTGATGGTGTGTATGAAGGTAAAAAGCGTCAATATGCCAGACTCTTCTTTAACGGACGGAGCTAATTACCTATGAGTGCGTGGATCCCAGGAAAGTGTGTGCTGGTCGGCTGATTTTGTGACCGTTATTAGCAGTTTCCCCATTTCTGGTTTTTGTTCTAAGCCACCTAGCAGCTCGCTGAAGGCTCATATTTAAGCGGACAAACACGAGAGTAGTCTAAAACTGTCGTGTAAGGTCTGTATCAGAAAACGAATGAGAGAATCTCCCAAATATGTTAAGCCGCTGCTTTACATTCATGAACCATGTTTATTGGTACCATAGTTATGAATCCTGCTTTCATTTCAATTTCAGCTGGGTTACAGAAAGGTGCCTAAAACTAAACACAGCAGCAACATGACACTAGGACGCTGTGACGCGTCCTGATCCTCTGCTACTCCAACCAAGCTGGTTTATCTGGAGCACCAGAACTGGATATGATGTGCTTTGAACGTCCACCCACTGTTCCGCTTTGTGCCGAGGGCTCTGAAACCTCTAAGTGATCACCTGAATGCTTCCAGAAGAGCTTTTGCCATCATCACAACTGATTTCCTAATACGAACTAAAACGTATCTTGTATAAGTGAAACAATGCTGCAGGTTTAGATTTCACACCTGCTCCTACAGCTTTCACTTCCTGTGCAAAAACTGCTCTCCATGTGTTGTTCGGTGGAGACAGAGATGGCAGTTTGTTTTGTGCAGAGTCTCCAGCTGCTTATTTTGTCTCTCCTTCAGCTGATTCTGACTGAAGGTGTCCCGCACACATTACCCTGCATTTGCCTTTCTCTACATTTTAAAACACTTGTAAAAGCTCCTGTGTTTGGTTAGCTTTAAAGTCAAATTTGGATTCAGGTGGATCACAACAGGTGATACAGCACGGTCACGCCCGATCAACCGGCGAGCGCTCCCTTCTGTGAAAGTCTATAAATCCTAGAAATAAATCAGTGGCCATTCTTCCAATCACGTATGACGCGCACTTCACAAATCGTGCCTCTGCTCACATAAACTGTTTTAATGCCACACTTTTCTGTCTATATGAAGAATTTCACATCGTTCTTGAGGTTGCCGTGGTTGTTGTTCGTAACGCTGAAGCGGTTCGGGAGGATCCTCATCTTCATGGTACCGTCGGCGCCGCAGGAGAAGATGTAATTAGCTGGTCCCACTTCGAGCTGCATCACACCTGTGCCGAGGTTCCTGAACAGCGACTGGCGAGCGTGTTCGTTGGGAAAGGTGTAAAGGAGGCTATGCGTGGTCAGGCTCCAAACCTGGAGGAAGCAGGGAAGATTTGAAAAATCAGAAACAGGACAGTTTAATGGAGTTTGTTTCAGTCAAAGGGAGAATGCGTCTCTATAAAAACATCTATAAACAGGACCAAACCTGAATGAACTGAACCTACTAAGAACCTGATGAAGGTCATTCTCTGATTAAAAAAAACATGACCAGTATAAAAAAATAAATTATCCCCCAAACCAAATATCTTTTGCCATAAATTCTCTCAGATGCTCTAACTCCAAGATGAAAAAGTCACAAACTGCTTCTTAATTTGATGATTGTGCTGAATTCTTTGCTTTCTACAAGTAACTGTGTTACTTGTGTGTTGAGTGTGCAACACACTCAACCATCGAACAATCATGTTCTGACTCAGACTGGAATCAGTCTCAGACAAACTGGTGAAGGTTCCAATTTAGAAATGCCAATTCCAGCATGTTTAAATTCATGTGAATCAGTCTGGATCAATGAGCGCAACTTGTCTGCGACGTGTCTCAATGTGCAGTAGGAGATTCAACTCAACTGGTTGCCAACTGATTGCATCCTTGTTTATATTCCTGTATAAAAGCAAGGTTACTAAGCAACTATGTCCTATGACTTACAGTTAATAACCACCCTGCAGCAACTGGGTCACTGTTTGCGGATGATTTTCTGAATTTCTGTTTCAAAATGTATATAATTGCCAGCTTCTGTTTTATTGCCATCTTGATGCATGAAAGTTGCTCCAAAGAATGCAACTGACTGCAAGTGGCTGCAGACCTGGTCCAAGCCTTCAAAACTACTATTTCAAAAGCAAGTTCACAGCAAACCGTCCTAATAATCTTTGCAGTGCCAGGGTCTCATCACGGTTATGATTATTATTGTGATGTTGGACATTTGTCTCCCCCCCCTCCTCTCATCTCTTTGTAGCTATAGTCACTAATGTAGTTTAAACTTAAATGTGCTCTTAGTGGTATCCAATTCAAACTTGAGATTAATTTGGTACCTTTTATTCTGTCATGGCTACAACTCGCTGTTGACATTTCATTGTTTCATGCATTCTTACTTTGCCCCTTTAAGCCTGTATTTAAGAATTATTTCTTCATTGAAAACAACATCAATGTGACACGGTCAGGTTTGGGTGCTACTGTAGCAGAAAGTATTGTGGCCTCTTTACCAGAAAAAACAGAAATGCATGGCTGAGTTTCCACTGAAGACCTCGATAGGCTCTGAACAACTTGGATCATTTGACTCGTATTCTCAGTCTGGGAGCTGCATGATTCATTAAGGTATCTAATTTATTGAAGTTCCAGCTCTCATCAAACACTTTAATTGTATACTGACTGACTGCAAACTGAAAACGGTTGTGCTGCACATTTATAAGCTTTTAAAGACTTTAGATGAGTAACCTCACACACAGCTTTGAAAGGTTTTTCTTTTCTGAGCAATTATCCAGAGTGAAAGTCATTTGAATTTCAAGCAGATGTGCACTGCACCATTCTACATCTGAGCGACACAGGGGCTTCATCCTTGGAGTGACAGCTGTGTGATCTGCAGCAGCATATCCAAGTCAAAAAGATAAAAAAGACCTGCTGTCTCTGGTAATATATTAGCTGCAGACATTCACATCCTCCTCCTACTGCCTTCTCCTCTGCCTTTCCCAGTGTCAACCCACTTTCACCTTACATGTTAGTCTCCATCAGTCACACAGCTGTCCCGAGCAGGTGGTTAATCACAAGTGACAATGGATTTCTTTTGCTTTGCTGGAGCTCACCGTCTCCACCGATAAACGCAACAGAGACATACACGTCTGGGTGCCAAACGCCCTGGAGGACAGTTCTGCAAGTGACGAATTTACGAGGGCAGAGGAAATGATCAAGTCTCTTCATATAGATTTTTAGGATCACTGTACCCAGCGAAGCTCATGTAAAACTAAAGACCTTCGAGAAGAAACTCGAAGAGCATTTATATCACAGCAAACTGTCTGCTTCCCACTTGCAAACAAATTAACAAGTGCTGTACACCTGACAAAAATGCCACTCAGAAACATTTTATCACACATCAAATGTCAAAAAGACTAGTTGACAAACCTTAATGTTGCCCTCAGCTGATCCACTGATAAAGCAATCCTCAGTTGGATCGACGGCTAGTGCTTTGACCGGCGAGTCATGGGCCTGGAAGCTCTGCCGCTGGTGCTTGTGGGAAAGCTCCAGCACGCTGATCCAGCCCTTCCTCCCGCCTGTGATAAGCAGCTGCTGCCTGGGGGCCATGGAGAGCACGGTGGCACCGGACTCGTGGCAGCTGAAAGCTAAGGATAGAGAGAGGTAGACAGAAGAGAAAAATGTCAATCATAGTTGTTAAATGTTTTTCGGCATTTGATTTAATTTGTTTTCAAACTTTCTTTCCAACACCAAAAGGTATTTATTACAGAACAGCGGCTCTGAATGTGGGGACACTGGCAATCTCCAGGAATCTGTGAGCCATAACCAAGGAGCCTGCAAGGCATCCTCCATTAATTTAATATCTTGTCCTTTTCCCTGCTGTCATAGGGGGAGAAAACTGACTAGTCCACCAGTCGATCACAGGGCTAACACAGAGACGCAATCACTCATGCTCACATTCACAAGTACTGCCAATTTAGAAAGACCAATTAGTCTTATATGCATGTCTTTGGACTGTTGGAGAAAGCTGGAGTAGCTGGAGAAAATCCATTGAAGCATGTGATTAACCATGCCAAAGACACTACTAAATAGGCTAATTAGGTGCAGTATCTTACCTTGCACAAGGCTGTTAGCAGGAGTCACTAGTGTGTCCCACAGACACACATTCCTGTAGAGTCAAAAATAACCAAATTACAATATTTTCTAACATTTTCATTACAGAACATATCATTAGACACAGCAGATTCAGTGTTTAATGAGAGGTGGCATAGGATTAAATTGACTGGAAAGTCTGTGGAACCTGTTGTCTGTTGAAAGACCCGCAGTGGCGATGAGGGAGGAAGAGCCCACAAAGAGAAAGTCATTAGCTGTCTTGTTGTGGCACTGCAGAGTCTGGTAGCGGGAAACAGAGAAGTGACAGTGACGTTAATAATAAAGCAGGACAAGAGTAAACAAAAAGGAGTGTGACAGAAAAACAGGAGGACACTCGAGGGATATAGAAGAAAAACCAGCTAAATGAGCTGCGAGCATCTCACCAGGTATGGTTTTGGTGTAGTCCCGCTTGTGTTGGTCTGCCAGAGACTCAAGGCTCCATCAGCATCCACAATCCCAAACTACAGAAAACAAGCACAAAGCAGATATCACACTTTGCTGTAAAGAGGATAGAATGATCCCTTATATTGCATTTGACATATATATTAAAAAATGTTTGTGCTCACTCCCTCACTGTGAATTTGTCCTCCAAAACATGTCAACAGCCTCATACGGCCAAGCACCACTTACATAACTAAAGTGCTTTCTATATCCTCTCATTCCTTTTTGCCCTCTTAAAGCATATTTTGCGCTCTGGGCTGCATCAAGCAGGTAAGAGAGCGCTGGCACGAGAGAGGCACCATCTGAGAAAATTTGAGGCGAGTGCCTCAGTTCAGAGTGTTTGAATCACTGAGCTGAAGAACAATGCATGCTGAAGCCAACCTCCCCGCTGTGGTCCGTGCCTGAACGGCAGAGGAAGTGTGAAAACGTTTCTGAATGTGACAGGCTCACATCACTCTGCAGTCATGTTGCAAAGCTAAGAATAGCCTGACATCTGTATGGCGGTAGTCAGCAGGCCAATGTGTTCACTATCCTGGTACATAGAGCAGGAGGGGTGTGAGAGTTTGTAACCTTGTTTCCTTGATGGTTGAATCGTATCCTGGTGACTCTGGAGTTGCCTGGACTTCGGAAGCAGATGATCTGCTGGGAGTGACCCCATTCAAACATCCTCACGCTACCATCCTGAGCTCCTGTCAGGTCTGATGAACAGAAACAAAACCGCACGTGACAACAGCTCATCTTCCAATACATCCCAGTGACCATTCAGACCTCAACAGGAGGGTTTTGGCACTTCTTTGTTCCCAAATTCATCCACTACATAAGTGAAAACCAGGTTAAATTCATTGAAAGCCGTTTTCATCCCAGACAAACACTCCTCAGCTGCATCACCAGTCTGCAGTTTGACTGGAAAATACAAGTTTGCAGCAAAGTGAGCGCACTCAGCCTTTAGCAGCACTGGGACTAATGGAAAACAGCTCTGCCAGTTTACGAATATCAACATAAGAGAAACTTTTTTTTGGATGTAATCACCCCCTGAAGGCTGTTTTTCAACAGCAGATATATGATGTCTGAATACCACTTTTAATAGGCGAATAGTTTTCTAATCTACTGACAGACATCGGAGTTGTACTTACAGTACGGCAGTGTGGGATGGGAGGTCATTCTTCGCACATTGTTGATATTTCTCTTGATCATCTGGGAGAAGAAAAGTGAGGAGGAGGAGGAGGAGAAATTCAGTGAGAAAACAGAACTTCATCATGGTAAAGAATAAATCTTTAAAACCGGGTGAAGTGCAGAGAGATGTAGTGAAACAGTGTTATGCTGTTTTAAAGCCCCTTTTACACAAAATACACGTTTCCTGACGGTGTCACATGACTTGAAGGAATGATTTTTTAAATCCCTTCTCACATGGCTCCCTCACACGTGCTTCATTCAGAAATAACATGATGTAGATTCTGATGATTAACTTTAACGTGACCCCTTTAATCATGATCGTCAAAAGCAAGAAAGGTGCTTACTCCTGCTTCCAGTGAATCCACTGACAACCTATCATTTTATCGTTAAAGTAAATTCTGTCTACGTTATAGTCCAAAAGGTAGACACTAAGTCTAACTTAATGTCTTCACATGCTGTAGGTTAGACATTTTAATTGATATTCAATATTTTGTTCATGCAGCTGACGGATAAATTAAAAATACTGGCATCAAATACTTGAGGGTTGGCTAATGGCAGTTGGCCAACCCTCCAGTATTTGATGCTGCCTCCCAGTCAACACACCTATGGTATTATTTTGAAAATCCTACGTTACCTTGTTTTCAAATGACTACATTCACAAACTTAGGTGTCCACGTTGCCCGCACGCCCAGGGGGGTGAGGACAATACCCCATCAGCCTGAGCGGAAAACACTTTTGCCACTTTGCTTCCCTCCTGTTTGATGCTCTCTTTCAGGGGTAATTAATTTGTAACTCCATATTCGTTCTTGCACTCAGAAATAATCTTTTTTTTAAAAAAAAAAGATAATAAAATAAAGGAGGATTTTGAGCTGTTTTATCTTGGTGCATTCCATTTTTACTCCTCTCCTTTAAAGGCCACTGTTTCTTCTGATTGGATGCCCCTCATAAACTTTAGCATTTACATGCTCAGTTTTGGCTCGCAGAAACTGATGTTCATACAGTGAACCACAATTAAATATTCCCTAGCGTTCACACAGAGCTAATCACTTCTGTCTCTAAGAAAAAGTTGCCAGATCTGGTGCCCAAAACCACTGGGTGACATCACATTGACTACATCCTTCATTTAAGCAAAGACTGAGGACATAGTTCACATTAGTCAACAGAGACCATCCTAGTATTTACTGTATTTCATCATCTGACACCAAACTGATACAAGTGTGTCAATTTGTTAGCTAATAATAAACCCTGCTTTGAAGTTAAAGAAAAAATACAAGGCTGTTCTATTATAATGATAGGAGGAAAAACCTACTGAGCCTCAGTATATCAGAGTGAAAATATGCAACATGACTGTTGGCTGAGAGAGGCTGAAATTAATGGCAATGTATTTTCTATCGAGGATTTCATTTATCATTCATCTCAAAATATACTCCACTCTGACACTGAACAAACTGACTGGTTGGTAAAATACTTACGATGCAAAGTGGCTCTTACTGTCCAGTCTGCATATCAGGAGCAATAAGTTAACTAGCTGAAATAACAAACATGACTCACATCTACTTGACTCAATGACACCACAAGAACCAAATTATCTCCCTCCTGCTAAAGCAAACCTTCTCCGCTTGGTAGAAATCAGCACAGTTTTCCACAAAAACAGCAGAAACGTTTGATTCATACATCTCACAACACCATCTCAGTTCCTCAGTAAGCCAATGAGAGGAGCTAATGTTAGCAGCCCCAACGCTTTTGGCAAAATAGACAGAGACAAAAATGAATTATTTATTTAAGCTATGCTTTGAGGATTTTTGCTTTGAGTACAAAAAGTGCAGACAACATCAATTAATTACACAAAAGCAGCAGGGAGTATTATAAACCCATTATCACTGCGTAGTGAATGAAAGCTCATGGAGCCAAACTGTGAAAAACTGTGTTTGATATTACATCTGATCGTTTCCAAACATCAAAACAACAGAAATCTGCAAAAATCTATTTTGTTTAGATAATCCGGCAAACATTCAGCCAACTTTAATTTCACAACTGTTTTATCAGGTTTTGGTGAAATGCAAATGTTAAAAGTAACACTTTTAAAACAGTAGCACATTTTTGAAATCGGCCCAATATTATACAACAAAAGTCACAATTATGTTATTTATATGTAAACATAAAACAAACAAAAGAACCCAACAAAAATCCAGCACTCCTTGTGACTTGGCCGTTTTATTGTATAAATCCAGGTTGGGAGCTTACCACAGCGGCACCTCTGCCCGTCTGCATGCCTCCTAGCCATGGTACGTTGATAGGAGTGCCAGGGTTACTGTGGGTGTATGGCGTGGTGCCGTGGAGGGCGGCAAAATCATCGCGTGTATGGACCACCAGGAAGTCGTCACCACCCACACTTAGAGAAAAAAAAAGAAGAAGAAGAAGTGATATATGTGATGAGACGAGGTGCCTGGCTGGTTCAAACCAGTCATAAAGAGCCACCATTAGCAACAATGAGTCCTGCAACAGCTGGACTGATATGCACAGAGGTTTCAACAACAAACCTGCTAAGTACCTTAACGCCTAATGTGATTTGTGAGCTAATATTTATAATTCTGTATATAAAAACAGATACTCTCTGTGCTATACAGAGAGAGGCAGTGCAGATGCATGTACACAATCTAAAGTGTCTTTATCCAACGCCTACATTTTGCTCTTTTGGCACGAGGGTGAACAGTTGATGGCACTCTGGATGAACTCATGGCTGTTTGTATATATGTAAAAAGCAGACTGCTGTCTTACCCTTTGGCTTCAGCCTCGTCATCATCGATCCATGTCAAGATCTGAGTAGCCAAGATGGATGACACATCCAACTCCTGAATGTCATGTGTGGAGGCCATGACTAAACAGTTACGATTGGCCTGGGAGAAACACAGAGAGAGAAGTGAGCGCAGAGAGGATTGGGGTATGGGAAATATGAGTCCCAATGTAAATAAAATTGGACTGGATGCATGTGCCAAATCTGAAATGTAGAGATTCACCAGCACTAAAACCACCCTTTTCCATTTTCGCTTTTTAGAAGAAGCCAGTACTAATACAGCACTCTGGATAAACACACAGCTCAGACTAACGTAGACTAATGTGAACAGAGATGAATATTGAGAAGAATTCACTAACACCAGGTCCGAACCACTGAACAAAATGAACAAAAACACAGAAGATAAAAAGGCTTGCACAATCAAAATCTGCACTTTAGTTTGTCATCAGCCCTGAGAGTGCGAACACGTCAGTCTGATTTAGTTTGCACCAACGAATGCAACTCATATGCCACACATCTATTTGCAACTGGGGAATCGACTCAAATACTTGCCATCTTTTTATAATAGTACAGAAAAACAAGGTATCCATCGCATGTAAACAAAGCATCCGATATGGATGTGAAAATGTGAAAAGAGTAAATCGTGATTTGCAATAAGCAAGTCCTGTAAGAATTACATATAATCATACATTATTTATCAAAGGGAATAGGGAAGAGCTCCCCCGCCCCATATTCACAATACATATTCCTTAATTTGGTAAGTGGTACTTTTATTTTACCACACAAGATCGATCTGTCACTATGCACAATTGGGGTAAAGCTACTTGTTTGATTTTTTTGCCTCTTGAGAAATGCGACACTGACATATTTATTGCCTATTAGTCCAATCCTCCTATTAGTCTCCTTCTTTGGTCTGCACAAACTACTGTTAGAAGTATCTGCATCTTCTGCGAGTTCTTCCTCGTAACCGACAACAATGTTTGACCCCCTGCACACATGAAAATATTGATTAGAGAAACAAATATTCTTAAGGAAGATTTCTGGAGGCGAGATTCTTATCCTGGGGGTGTATATCACATTAAATGTCTAACTCCCACAAAAGGTTACCTCACACTTAACAAGCTGAATAAACTTAACAGTTTATTTAAGGTGTTAACTTTGTTTGTATTACAGTTTTCCAATAGATAAAAGTATGATTCCAATACTTTTGCACTGAGGAAACTTTGTGTTTATTTAGTTATCCTTCCAAAAACTCTCTTAAAGAGAGAGATTACTAAATCAATTTAATGGTAATTTTCTTATATTAAATGTTTAATTAAATTGAACCAGAGTAATGCATTCTTTTATTCTCATAGTACTTCGTATTGTTCGATGACATCTGTGTCAGCAAATTGTTACCTTGTTGATGGCAAAGGCTGTGATGATGTCAGATTCCTTGTGGATGATGCGTGCTTTTCCTCCAGGGCTGCCCAGATCTGACTCAGTCTGCACACACACACACACACACACACACACACACACACACACACACACACACACACACACACACACACACACACACACACACACACACACACACACACACACACAGATTCAATCATTACAACTGAAACATTTCCCGCAGACAAATAGCCGCCATAATTTCAGTTTCCTTTCATGCTACAGGACCAATGACCCGACAAGAGAAGGGCTGACAAGTGAACTATCAAATTATTTGCTGTAGATGATGCTCATAAATCTAGGTAAGCGTACTCACAGTTTTCTCTGCTATGCAATTTGTGTATTTTATGTTTATGTATTCGTTTGTCTTGCCCTTAGGGTTAGGAAAGGCCATGTTCAGTGCATCAGGCCACACTGTTAAATACAGCAGCCAGCATAACTGGGCTACTGTCATTAGACAGCATGAGAACAAAAACCCTTCAGCAATAAGTACAAGTACACACTGTACCACTGTGGTCCTGTGGGATATTGTACAGAGATGTTACACTTTGATGCCAAAGCCAAGCATCCTCTAAGCATGAGATTGAATTAACGTCTTCACCGCATTTGTTCGAGAGGAAAAGACCATGTCATTTTCTGTCGGATGGAATAAAATATAACTTGACTTGCAGAAATCTAAATATGGTGGTTTGCCATTTTTGCCGAGCACATAATCCCTGTAGGATGCAGATTCACTGCGACAGTGTTGGGCCCATTAATCAGAAGCTATTCAGCTTCATAGTTTGTCCTCAGAGAGACTGGGTTAATTAACACTGAGCCAAATGGAGTAGCTATAATATGGGAGCTTGCATGGTGAGAGCAAGAAGATTAGAAAACCTCTATGAAGCATCAGTTTACAGTGCAATTTAAAATTTATGGTTCATATTCACATGAATATTTAGACAGCTAAATGCTAGATTAATATCAAACTCTTGACAAGAGCATTCAGGGTACATGGCACTAAAAATACATGTACTGTAATTTGGTCCTGATCACAGTTTTAGCATTTAAGATAATGCGTGACAGGTTCAAGACGTAAAATGTGCACATCCGCATTAAACAGTATGGTCTCGTTTCATATGGTATTTACATTTCATACAGTCACATGTATAATGGCTCAGCCACACTAGAGTAAAAGTAGGACAGCAACCTCCCTGTGACTAGAAACCATTAAATGTTTTTGCTGTTGGTAAATGAATGCAACAGATCCCACAGGTTCAGTGTATAATCCCCGAACACTGAGCAAAAATTTTGATTGTACAGATTACATCCAAACAACTGCAGTCCAACCTGGATCGGATGCAAATAACTGGCATTTAACTTCTAAATGCAGACACATTGTCAACACATTGCAGTCAATCAGACTCAGTTGAGCACGACTCGTTTATGACGCCTCTTTGACTCTCGACTTCTAATGTAAGTACTTAATGTTTAATGTGAATTTCTTTGTAGATGGCAAAATTTGCAAGTGACATCAAGAGACTTGTGATCTTTACCTATTTATTCCAACTGCTGTATTATCACAAACTCAGAGCAAACTGACACTGATTTCAAAAGCAATGAGACTGCAAGTTCTCTGCACCCGATCGCCAACAACCGTTTTTCCTTAGCGTGACTGAAGCATAAAGAGGGGTCTTGTCAACTCAGACATACTACTTTGTTATGCACGTCTGAATAAACATGCTACAAGAAAAACAAAAAGGCAAGGTACTGCAGGCTTCAAAGCTTTATGTTTGCAGTTGTGTCATAGGGACAATATGTAAAACTCATATTTAAGTCCCTTATAAACTATAAAACTCTGTGACCAATTAAACAGCCTTGAAGCGACAGTGATTTTCACTTATTTATTAAAAAAAACACACACAAAAAAACCAACCTAAAAACAAAACAAAAAAAGAGCAAATAAATGTGGGAGGATTTTTTTGAAGCCGACTTGTCAAACTTGTAAAAATGTACACAACATCTGACATGAATGTTACATTTCTTGCAAGCATGCTATACTTGCAAGGCATTTGATCACCCGCAGTCTTTCAGTATCCATCACTGTCGACGTATGTACCAATCTTAGGCATCAAGAACTACATTCAAGCTTTTGCTGAATGTAGTTCTTGATCAAAAAAATCAACAGTTTTTGATTTTTCAGTTGGTTAAATATTGCAACAGATACTGAGGTTTGATCAGCAACCCATCCCACTGCAGCATCATGAGCAAAAATTCATCAGAAGCAGTACCTGATTGTTTCCTGTCTCGTCCATCCCTGAACATTTCATATTGTCAGTCTGGTCCTCAACCGACTTTAATGACAGGGGAAGCAGCACAGGGTGGACACACACACACACACACACACACACACACACACACACACACACACACACACACACACACACACACACACACACACACACAAGTGCAACCACCACCAGTGGCAAGCCATGCAAACACATACAGAGACTTAATTATTGTGCTGTTAATCAAAAAAGGTGGAATTATTTGAATGAAAATAATGCAACTGGAGGCAGTAATAATAAGAAAAAAAAAAGGCTGGCATGCAAAACAAAAACAGTATAACAAGGATGTTAAAGCAACAATAATGCAGTTTAGCTTGGGAATGATGCATTTTGTTATCATATCAAAATAGTTAATGTGTTATTCAGTGACTATGATTACAATGTGCCAGCAATGCAATCATGCAGCAGGGGGATATGATGTAAATACCTGATGTGTGCCCGGTTTCTTGGTGAAGATATTTCTGATAAAGGTCTCCTGCACTTCTTCCTGCTTCACCAAAAAGTGCCATAAACGTTTGACTGGCAGCGCCGAGTGGTGGCTGGACCTGAAAGGAACATTTAACATCACAAAGCACGAATGATGTTGTTCAAAGAACAGTAAATCCATGGACTATGTTACTGTGGTATCCAACGGGGTCAGTCTGCACATGGATAAAATGGTGGTCTAAAAAAGTGAGAAAAACTGATTTCTGTTTGAATTTACTGAATATTTTTCTATTTACTCCACAATTTATTAAAGATAAGAGATATTTGAGTTATCACAAAAATTGGGATTTTACTATCTTACAGTAGCCAGTTAAACAGGAAAAAAGTAAAAAACAGACAGTAATTAATATGTCTTTATCCTTGTGTCTGCTGTTCTGAAACAGATGTTAGCAAAAGTGTTGCAGCTGGATGTCCACTAAGTGGCAGGGAGGATGACTTGGATCCATTAATTACCCACATTTATTTATTTATGGATTATTAGGTTAGCCGTTTCCTTTCTTTTGTTTTACTTTCACTTTTAATTATTATTAATAATACCTTTAATACAAATTTTCATTTAGCATTTTTCCCAAACCAAATTAACTGATGTATTTCTTTATTTTCTCCATCAGTATGCAAATTGTGTAAGTCATGAGTCCACTAAGAACTCTGCAAATGAATTTATTAGAACTGCCAATCGGAATTTTCTCCACTCATGTGGACGCTGTTAAAGACAGTGTTTTAATTAGCAGTATACATCAGCAGTACACAGAGGTGTACTTGCTGTTCATTGTGATTCATAGCCTGAATTTGTATGTAAACAATGCAGGGACAGTTGGGCACTTTCCTCTTAAGCTGCATGCACAAGCAGGGAATACTGTTTTTTTTTTTGCTGATGTGTTTACTTTGCTGTAGATGAAAACTTTACCCCAGGCCACAAACTGAATCACTGCCACCTCACTTACATGCCAAAATAAATAACAAATATATGAAGAAGTACTGACATAAACAGGTTTGTGGAAATAAACATGGGGAAAATGCAAAGCATTGACTGAGGACCTCTGTGGATACACAAGAGAAAAAAATGAATAAATAAACAAACCACAAGACAAAAAAATCTGATTCAATACCTGAAAGGGGTATTTGATGCTTCAAATAGGGCTTTGTGCCTGAGGAGGGCGGGGCCAGGTGTGGCAATTTCATCATGGAGGTGGGTGGAGATATACTTGGAAGGGGGGCCCCCGAAGATCTCCAGCCTTTTCTGCAGCACCTGCTCCCACCGCTGCAGCGTCTTCAGCACAGCATGACACAAAGGAGAGGCCACAGGCAGGTCTGTGGTTAAAAAGAAGACAATAAGACTAGCTGAGACAAGCAGTAAGAAATAGGACAGTGCTTCTTTACATGCTGGATGTACATCCGAGGGGCTGGCGTATATTTTAGTGTTTACCTAACAAATCATATCCTGCCGTAAGGTAGAAGGACTTGAGATTGGCCAAGACCAGCTGAACCATGGCCAGCCGCATCAAACACCAACTTAAAAGGAGAAGAAACCAGTTTAGAACCGAAATAGAGTCTTTAAAAAATTACATTTAGGTTTATTCAGATAAGAGTGGAGAAATATTTAGAGGCAGCACAAATAAATAAAAGACAAGCAGCTGTAAAGAGCTTCAGGTTAAATCTTGGCAGCTCAAAAATGAGTCACTGACTGGAGAAATATGCACTCAGTGCTGTGTCAATACCTGTACGAATTGTGGTTTGAATGCTCCCTTTGCGGTGAGTTGGGATCAAACACATCATCATATTCATCGTCGTCGTCGTCTTCATCTTCGCTGCCCTGGCTCGCCTCGGAGTCATAATCAACTCTGTTTTCTGACGGTGGTAGCGAAGGCTTGAATGCAAGAAAATAGAAGACAGACAAACAAAATTGTTTAGATCAACAACAAAACCATATAAGGAAAGAAGAGACAACTTACAAAATTAAATGTATTATAGAGGATGTTAAATTAAAGTTATATTAAAAAGTCATTTTATCATTATACAGGCTGAAGATGCAACAATATCCCAACAGACATAAGAGCAGATATGCAGGCTTATGTTTTAAAACCACTTCTTAACCACTGTTACTAATATTTGGATTACCTTTGCGATGAAGTAATCCCAAATGCTGAGCTCTGGAGGGACGAACTGTTCTTTAAAGATAGAGGGAGCTTCCTGTTCCACAACAGGGACATGGTGCTTTGGACTCAATGGTCCCTCCCTCTCTATCCCAGACTCTTCCTTGGATCCGCTACGTGATGAGAGAAGCCTGAATCGTTTGGACTTCCTGTCTGTGCCACTTGGTGAGGCTGGAGTGTTGAGAGAAAGTTAAGAGTGTGTTAAATCACCCTTTCAAGCTGCCATTAAAACGCATCTGATTGTGCTCATATACAAAAAAAAAAAAAAAAAGCGCCTAGATTTTTTCCAAATATTTACAGTAACTTTATATCAGGTCTACCAAACAGAGTAGCAAGCACTAAGGCAAACCCACACAAATAAGTTGGTGGATTTCACTACGCTAACAGTCCAATTAATTTAACAGGAGTAAAGTGGTTTATAGTTACAAGGTCACCTTCAGAAGAACACACCAGTGTCACAAAGGAAACTAGATCCTCCAAATGAATCACCTGGTGGGGGTGTCCTTGTTGGACTGCTGAGTTTTTCGATGACAGGGATTCGAGCGCCTCCTCCAAACACTGTCACCCAAAGCTTGCTGTTGAGTGGGTGTGCCATGATGCGAAACAGCTCGTTGCAGGAGTGAGTGGCCATGCCGTGAACAAACAGACTGAGGAAGACAGCAGTCAGGATCTCACACAGCAGCACAGCTAAGCCTGGCTGGCTTTCCTCACCTGCTGAGCTCAACAGACGAATCAGAGAGGCGATACCTGGTGAGAGGAACGAGTAAAGTACAGCGGGGGGGAAAACAGAGAAAAAAGAAAAAAAGATATTTAGACAGCAGAATCTGAATATAGACTAAAAAACTACATTTGCTAATTGCTGAGTAAAATATTGAGCCCCACAGACAGCATTCTTTTTTGTATTTTAAGAAACATTTTATGGAAAATAGAAGTATACTAAAAAGTAAGTAATACATTTAAAGTTTTAAATGAGTCTGGTGACATCATATACAGTACATGGACAAATGTATTAGGCCACACCTCTTAATCTTTGACTTTAGTTTTTAGTCTCACTGGGACAGGTGTAATAAATCAAGCCATGCATTTGTTAAAAAAAAGAAGGAAAGAAAAGGAAAAAGGGTCTTTCGAAAGAGCTCAGGGAATTTGAGCGTGGTACTGTAACAGGATGCCACTGTTGCAACAAGTCCATGAAATTTCTTGCCGTCCTAAATATTTCACAATCAACAGAAAGTTGTCTGACTGCAAAGTGGAAGCGTTTAGGAACCACAGCAACTCTGCCAGTGCAGACCATGTAAAGCTACAGAGTGAGGCTGCTGAGTGCTGAGGTGCATTATGTGTGAAAGTTGCCAACGCTCTGCTGGTTCCAAATTTCCTCCTCCATTAACATCAGAACAAAAACTGGGAGCTGGGAGCTTCATGGCATGGGTTTTGATGGCTGAACAGCTCCTGCCTTATGTCTTATATGAATATCATGAGAAGACATAAGGCAATATTTATGTTGTGTGCCATGCATGGTCACATTATTAATAGTGTTCATAATTAAGAGTCCATAGAGAAGTTTAGAAAAAGTTTTTATCTTATTAATTTAGAAACTTGTGCAGTAGGAAACACCACAATCCCATCAAATCCCCTATGTATGGAAGACCCGTGATATTAAGACATTTATGCAATGATTTGTTCTTGAGTCTTCAGGCTCACAGTCGGTGTTCTTAGTCCATTAGCTAATTAATTTGCACAGATTTGTAGCTTAAAAGCAGTTTCATTATCGAAATAAGTTAATTAATTAAAAAAATCTCAGTCTTTCCTTATTTAAAAGCAAATTAATGCAGGAAAGTACTTGAAAATCTAATCAGATGAACTAATCTGTACTTTCTACCTGTGGCGCAGGTAGCTAAAGTAAATTATTCAGACAAAAGCATTAAAACATAACCATGTGTGTAACATATGACATGTTGGTGGGACGCAGAAATAAAACAGCATACCGATAACAAGATCTGAATAAGTTACAACTGCAAAAAACTCAAAGGGTTTATTGCAGCGTGTCACAAACAGGAAGGGTGAGCTGGTAAAGACTTAAGTGTGTTGTTCTGGTTTGCTGAAAACAACCAAAATATGCTTCGGTGTGAAAAGTTTGTTTTGATTGATTTACCTGGCCACTGTGCAGGAGAAGTGTTGGGCTGAACAGACTCATCCATGCTTATAGTTTTGAGAGGCTGCTTCTGAGACAGCAAAACACTCTGGTACACAGTCCCAGTGAAATGGTTCACGTGGCTGTGGGAGAAACAGAAACAAGAAATCGACCCCGCAAAGTATGAGGTTGCGAAGCCAAACATTTATATTAAACATGAAAAGCTGTACAGAAAAGTGAGGAAAGGAAGGGGTAAGTGGTGTAAATATATAATGCTAAAAATGTTTTACTTTGTTCCCAATTCTAGGATGTTGTTTCTAAGAGACACCACTTTTGAGCTCTGTTCTGTCAGGACATGAAATACTAATGGGCTGCATCTCAGGTTAGCTGCCTATATATGCTGTTTGGTGATAGAGAAGAAACGCTACGTAATAAAGAAAACATCAGTGCCCGAGTTCTCACATCAAGTGGCTTTCGAACATACAAAAATCCTTGGACGGTTAGAGAGGAAATCTTTATAGAGAATATGGAATGCTCAAGTCACCAGGGAGTCTATTAAGTTTGTAACATCCAATAAGTCCCCCTTTAAGCTCCTACAAAAAAACCCAATTGCCTCCACTTCAAACAGAATTCAAAAGTCAAAGGGAACGTCATTCAAAAGGAGCGGCAAGTCACAACTCTGAAGACATTTTTTCACAACAAACTTTATTCCTAAAGCCACACACGCTGCAACTGTGCAGGTATTGTAACCTCACGTATGTTTAGGCTTCATTTTGATACAGCTCTTGGCTGATTTCCTAACCAAATTAGACTGAAGATAACAAAATCACTGGTAG
Source organism: Perissodus microlepis (assembly GCF_051167445.1). Taxonomy (NCBI): domain Eukaryota; kingdom Metazoa; phylum Chordata; class Actinopteri; order Cichliformes; family Cichlidae; genus Perissodus; species Perissodus microlepis. The sequence goes on from NC_140472.1 coordinate 24,853,910, forward strand.
GAAGGAAAAGAATTAAAACCCTGTCAACCTTGCAACACTCAACCCCCGCAACCTACATCCTCAAAATACCTTTTGAAAAATTCACACACTTGCTCAGATGCTCAAGAGGAAAAAGCACTTCATCAATCCTCTGCAGCGACACAACGGGAGATTTTTATATTATAATTACCATAACAAAGATAGTGTTAAATTAGAAATTGCCTTGCAAATTTAGTTACACTATTTAACTCAGAACAGCATGGGATAGATGGCTGTGTGTGTGTGTGTGTGTGTGTGTGTGTGTGTGTGTGTGTGTGTGTGTGTGTGTGTGTGTGTGTATACACGTTTAAAGTATTTAGTGAAAAAGATGCCAAACCATGTGCTCATTTAATCACATCACTTAGAGACGTGTTAACTTTGAAATAGTGAGGTCAGACAGCTTGCTCTGAAAGAATAATGAAAGTTTGCTCTCAGTTTAAAAATGAATCTTCATCTTTTCTGATACATGACACACGAGCAAGTCTCTCTGCAGTCACGGCACTGTGACCCAGGTCCCAGTCTGGTGAAGCACTAGTTAATAAAATTTGCTACATTATTAAAAAAAAAAAGGAAAAAAAAGGAACTCACATAGCAACAGGGCTGTAAGCCAAATGGGTCATTAAAAAAATTTAATAAATAAAAACACACTCATCCATTCTAAGCTTAAATCCTCCTGGGTTGTTGTCAGAGTGATTGGGAGTTATGGTAGATAAGAGTCTTAAATAAACAATGTTCCTCCCATCTGTCAAAACCAAAAATCTAATTAAGTATTTACAATAAGAATAACAAACAGCAGCCCTGCAGCTTTTATAATTAATTCTCAACGTGATCAAAACAGACAAGTAACTGTCATACTTCTGTGTGGTGAACGTCCAACACATCTTTATTTCACCCCCCCCAAAAAAAGTGCAAATCTGAAACAAAGAATATGCTTAGATGATCTTGAACAGCATTTTCTACATTGCTATTTCATGTATAGTGTTTGGCTGTATAACTGCATTATGCTCCCATTATAAAGTATGCTTGGTTACCAGCAGTCAGGTCCTGTCCCCATTATTTCTTATTATTCTGCTCCAATAAGCCTAAAAACACTAACACATATACAGGGTGAACCAGAGGACACCAATGTGCATTATTATTGGCAGCATTTTGGCTTTAATTGAATCACCAGAGGCATATAATAAGAGTAGTTATGACAGATTAATAATTTGTTTTAATATTCAATGTGAATGTGATGGAAAATGAACAGAAATTTGTTATTAGCTTTGCTTGAATACATAAAGAATTCAAGACTTTTGCTCAGAGATGCAGCCCAGTGGATACCCACAATGAGCTCCAACCCTTTTGGGTCAGGTTATGTAAGAGTTTTTCCAAATTGCCCTGGTGGATTTCAGTTTAGTATAAAGCTACTCATGTACTCATGATGCCTTGATGAACAGTGTCTGTAACATGACAGGTTAGGGATTAAATGTCTAAAAAGTATAGTAAAGTGGGTGTATTTAGCAAATGCTCAAGAGCAAATAAAGTTCTTGCAACACTCACCTGTATGTGTGTCCATCACACAAACACTGATATATACAGGCAGACAAGGAGGCTGCCAGTGTGTGCATCACATAGATCTGAAATAAGAAGCAATGAAAAAAACAACAACAAAATAAAACATTAATTAGCATGAGAGTTCAATAATTAACCTACACTTAAAGTTCCCAGAAATCTGATCAAGAGCAAATAACAGCTAAAAGACAAGTGACTGACACATTCATCTGTTGAATACAAAAACACATTCCTTTTCATTTCCCAAACACAAATGCTTCATGTGCAAACAGCCTGCTATATGCAGCATAGCAAATATATGTTGACTCAAAATATTGCAAAATTAACCAAAATCTCTCTAGAAACAAGTTTAATGATAAGGCAGCAATTAGCAGTCATGGAGAGACTCACACGCACACACGCACACACAGAGATGAACTGCATCTATTAACATCTATTCTGATTAAAACTGCCTAACATTTGCCTTACTACCTCAGGTTATTCTTATGTTCTGTATCGCAAAGTCTCCTGACATTTATAGGTTTATTTACAGTCTCATATACTGTATATAAAAGATCAATATACAAGATTTCACAAGACTGCGGTTCTCTGAAAAACTATGTACATTTAGAGGAACTGAGAGGGCAAATAGCAGACAGGTGCAACACTTGATCATTAGCAAGTGTGAGCACCTCTATGGCTCAGGTTTGCAAAATTACATCTAAACAAACCACAAGACTTCTGCAACAATGTCCATTAGACAGATGAGACTAAAAGTGGAGATGTCTAGCATAATGCATGGCAACATGTTTGGAAAAGCACCCCCCCCCCAAAAAAAAACAAGCACCTCATACCAGGTGGTACGTATGACAGTGGATAGGAGGTGAGCTTAGCTTATTTTGCAGCTACAGGATCACCTCTCAGTCATTTAGTCTACCATGAACTCTTTTAAATACCATATTTTTCTACTGTGCATCTGTCGGACAGCTTAAGCTTAAATCCATACTGGACCATGTCAGAACAGTGAGCCCTAACACAGCAGAAAAAGAAAAGAATCAAGGTGTTGCTTTGGCCCAGTCTAGTCTAGACTGACCAGGCTGCCTGAAATGCTGTGGAGGGACCTTAAGAGAGCTATGTATCAACAAATGACCATAAACCCCAAAGAAACAGAAGCAATGTGAGAGAGACGAGTGTCGTATAGAGGTTTTCACAGGATTTGGTGCAGCCTTACTAATAAACTTCATGGATACCAAGAAAACTACACAGCTACTGTGCACATATGTTGGTGCAAAAACACAAACAGCTCACTACAGTTTTTAATATTATTTGAATGCAACGTCTCTCCATCTTTCAACGGTTTGGCACACACATAATCCAAATAAAAAGCATATGTCCACAACAGTATGCAGTATATAAAACTACAGACATAACACAACAAAATCAACTCTTAATTATCTGGATAAGGAAGAAATTAATTGTCTCACCTCGTTGGCAACAACATCTGGATGTGGAGGAGAATCAAGTGCACTGATGGTTTGCAGGATGTCGTGAGTCAGGTTGGTCAAATAGACAAGTGGATTGGCCACCACTGTCTTTACATTGGTTGTACAAGCCATCAAAAGAGGGATGGAGGTGGGCTGTGAAGTCACCGTCACCACAGATTGGATGAAATCATCCTGGGTACAAATGTCAGAGATGAGTGTGTCCAATCATTATGGTATATCTGTAGATGTCTATCATAGTAAATACAAACCCCCACACCTATACACAAGGACACAAACTAAGGTTACACAACAGTAAACTTAGCAAACTAAGAAAATGTAGATGGATTCTACTTTCTTATGTCTTTCTCTAGGATGAAGAAAGAAAGATACCTCACTAAAAGAACAAGGAACAGAGGGGAGCTGCTTTGAACCTTTGACAGCACAGCCTTTTCTGTAGCTATAATGACAAGATGAGCCAACTCGTGTAAATGTCATACATAATTTCTACATACATTTTGTGTGAATGACAGTTAATGAGCAAAAAAAGAAAGCTTTGGCACTGGAGGGGTGTCTGGTTCTTTATGTATCTACCAAATTCCTGAATATGACTGTGTGTAAGAATACCACAGACTTATGTTCGTCACTCTTGATGAATCACATTCAGCTGTCACCATCTTAACAGAGGCTCTGCACCCTGACTGAAGTCAAGCCAAAAGCAAAAATGCAAAAATTTCCTTGACAGCAAAGTTTAAATTTGACAACCATGGGAGCAGAGCTGGTACAAAATAACCCAATTTTACCTCAAATCAAAATAGAAAGGACTTCCAGTGCCCATCGCTTGTGCTAACATTTAAGAGCACTGTTCCCATGTTGGCTCATTGAATTGTTTACCTCCTAAAATTTGACTCTCTAATCGCCAGCCTGAGGCACGACCCTCCCTTAGGAGCTCCAGGAATCAGTTCAGCCTGTCAGCCTATTGCTGGCAGTGTGCAGAGAGTTGCCTGGGCACAACAACGAGGTCTGTGCATGCGTGTGGTGGTGTGTGCTAACACAAGCTATTCAGATGGCTTCATGTTCCGTCTATCATGTGTACTCTTTGACTCATCTGCCCAGTATCATTCCCTTCAAAGAGAATATGCTTCAGTTAAATTAAGTGGAAACTCTGGGCGGATTATACTGCCCAGAATACTTTACTGTCTGTAGTGAAAAAGACCTGCTTTAAATATGACGCAGTATTCAAGTATTGTAAGACAACAGAGTGGCCATATAGAGAGCACTGTCATAATTAATTATTCTTGACTTGCTGCTTAAGACTCAATTAATAAAACTATAAATTACTGCAAGAAGCCCCTTTGAAAAACCAAACCAAAACTACAAACTAAGAAACATGGCAGTGTTAGAAAACTTTAAAGCTATACGCATCACTTTTGTCACTTTTGTCACAAATCCATGAAGACCAACACTAGCAATCAATGAGCAAAAAACTGTTTCATGTTTAATTCTAAACACGCTGATAAACGCAAAATCAAAGAGAAAAGCATGAGAAAATCTTCCTCTGAATCACCTGAATTATAATTATGTTGTAATCGACTAATCATTTCATATCAAATTCCCCCCCCCCCAAAAAAAACAATATTACTATTGTTCATTCATTCACTGACAAAACAGCTCCCACTGAAAAGAAAAGTTGCCATTTTAATTACCTGGTGAGATTCTTGAAGCAGCAGTATGAGCTCCATGCGTACAGAGGCCAGACCTCCTCCGTGTGAGCCGTGCAAGCTGCAGTAACTCAGAAACATCCTCAGTAAGGGCTGGTTACTCTGCAGCCAGTGTCTCCTGCTCCTGTGGCTGTCACCACGGGGGCTCCCAGGCTGACAAAAACATTCAGACTTCATTAGTTTTATAGACATTCATTCAGGCTTTCTGTAAATCCACCCACCTGGGTAGGGCACAAACAAAAAGCAGCATGCTTTGAAATGGTATATATTAACCTGGTCTATCAAGAATGGAGAAAAAAAAGTAGTGGGTTTTCTAAAGTAATTTGTAAACACACAGTAGGTGCATTGTGCAAGGGTAAGTATATATAATTGGGTATGCATGTCTGACAAACAGAGATAATATTTCTTCAAAGTACGTCATTAGACACCGTTGCTGTTTTAATTTTAATATAGCAAGCAGCCAGCTATCAACACCCACCTGCTCCTCCTCCACTAACCCAGAAACAGGGACATCACCCTGGACCGACAGCTCTGGCAGGCAACGCTTATAGCTGCAGCAATGCTGGAGAGCCCCCACCTGAGGGGAAAAGAAACAAAAACAAAACAGAATCTGATCTTAAAAATCAATTAATCAACAAGGCGCTCCTCATCCATGAAATGTAACATTTATATGCACACAGACAAGATTCTCAATAATCATAAAGGCAAGAAGGAGATGTGTGGGCATTATGTAAATTACAAAAGTTTTATTGCGTGGCTTCAAGTCTGCAGAAAGACTTGTTATATAACACAAATGAATGAATAAATACATTTAAAAAAAAAAGAAAGAAAAATGAAATTTGACCTCAAAGTTTGCAAAGATGTTTAAATATGTGTATGTCAGTACCTCTCTTTCTAACCACAGGCAGAGCTGGTAACGTAGCTTTCCTCCATCCAGTTCGTACCCTGTTGACAGTGTCCGGAGCTCATTGGTCATAATCTTCAAGCACGCTGCAAATTTCAGTTGAGTCACCAGGATGTCATCAGACGGTTCAATGTAATCATTGCTGTCCTCGCTCTCCTCAACCAGAGATACTGGTTCGTGGAACACACTACCGCTGCCACTCTTGCCATTTTTAGTTTCTTCTTCATCCTCATCATTTTCTTCATCATCTTTGTCGCTATCCCATTTCAGCTCTAGGGGCTCATCTGGAACTACCACTGACGGCTGGCTCCAATCGAAACTTAACACTGAATCCGACCGGCTGTTTGATAAGCTGTTGCCATCTGACTCGTAGCCATTCAGAGCTGACTGAGACCAATCCGGGTCCGATGCTTGTCCGTTCCTGCTCCCAACACTGAGCTCAGCAGTGTTGCCTGTAACATCCTGGGGTCTAGAATGCTTGCGGACTTTGGGCATCTTGGAGAGGACTTCGAGTGCAAGCATAGGGCACCCTGCATGCAAATGTGCATATGCAGCTGTGAAAAACAGTCTTCTCTCATCCAGGCTGATGGAGTCAGCGCTGCGAACCTCAGCAGTCAGACCAACTTTTGCCTTGTTTGATGAGCTAAAATGCCGGCGAAGGAGGAGTGGGTGAGTACGCAGGTAGGTGTAAAAGTTGAAAACCTCAGGGTTACATGCCGACACAGAAGAGGTACCTGCCACAGACAGAAAGTTAGACAAAACGGTTTCATCCATTTCTTTGGCGAGTACTAGCAACAATACCTGCAAAGACAAGCTGTGATATTAGAGGAAAACAAAATAAAACTATACCTGACCTAACTGAATCACTGCCAAAGCTTCAGACAACTTCAGGTATGCACTTATGAGAGAACTAATGACTGACAAAACTACCTTATCTTGTCACTCGAATGCAAATACAAGATGGCACCAGTGTTCACGCCAAGCCGTCTCCTCCGCTGTTGTTTGTCGTCCTTCTCTCTATGTGCTGCCCTGATGTCTCCACGTTACTTGCCTATGATCGCCAAACTCTTTTGAATCTCCGGCCTTTGGACTACCAGACGCAAGATTTTAAATGGAGATCTGAGAATCCTCCTCCGCTTTCGAAGGACTTTCCTGATTACCTCCGCCACTTACCATCTATCTTATGGTCTGGATATCTGCATCACGGACATAAAGGACTCTGGGATTTCTGATCACTTCCCGGTTTTGTTTAATACTGTAGCGATGTGGATTTGAACAGTGACGGTCCTGAGCGGCAAACGCGCACGATTAACTCCCAGTCAATCGCTCACTTCACTGATGCTTTCCTTGACTCTCCCCTCTGTGATGCTAACTGTAATGGGGTTTTATCAGCGGATGAGCTTGCTAACCTCTTTTATACTACATGCGCTGACATTCTTAACTCTGTGGCACCTCTGAGGATTAAACGTGCCAAATCCTCACAACCCTGGCTAAATGATACTACTTAGGCATGAATGTCGTGGTGCTGAAAGAAAATGGAGGAAAGACAAACTCCACGTCTCTCTGGACATCCTCCATAATTGTTTATCTAAGTATCAAAAGTCTGTTAAAGCTGCCAAATCTGCCTTTTTATCTAGCATTATTATGACTAATAGCCACAACCCCCGAGCCCTTTTTAATACTTTTAACTCTGTGATAAACCCTTGCACTACCACTTATAGGGATGCTTCCCCTGCTCTTTGTGATAAATTCTTAAAAGTATTTCTCTGAAAAAATCTCAGCTCTAAGGGCTTCTCATCCATCTCATTCATCATCAGTTTTAGACCCAGTTCCAGCCTCTGAATGCTTGACTGTCTTTCAACAGTTTGAGCCAGTGTCTTATTCTGCTTTAAAAGATATAATTGATCATCTCAAAATCTCTGGTTCCCCACATGATATTCTTCCTTCTCGTTTCTTTAAGGAAGCTTTACATGTTATTGGTCCTTGTATCTTATTTCTGCTGAATGCATCATTGTCATCAGGTTGTGTACCGTCTGTCTTTAAGCATGCTGTTGTGCAACCTATTATGAAAAAGAAAAATCTTGACCCTAATGGTCTCACTAACTACAGGCCGATCTCCAAACTCCCTTTTATTTCCAAAATATTGGAAAAGGTAGTTCTAAAACAACTTCAGGCCTTTTTAGATGCAAATGGTATTAATGAAAAGTTTCAGTCTGGTTTTAAACCTCGCCACAGCACAGAGACAGCCTTACTTAGAGTTTTTAATGATCTTCTTTTAACCGTTGACTCTGGCTTTTGACACGGTTAACCACAACATTCTTCTATCAAGATTGGAACATGTTGTTGGTCTCAAAGGTACGGTTTTAACTTGGTTTAAATCCTACCTCTCAGAGAGGTCGTTCTCTGTTGCTATGGGGCAACACTCCTCGGCTTCTGCCCCTATTTATTGTGGTGTGCCTCAAGGGTCTGTGCTCGGTCCTGCTCTTTTCTCTTTGTACATGTTGCCGTTGGGATTCATTTTTAGAAAATACAACATTTCCTTTCACTGTTATGCTGATGATATCCAGATTTATTCACCTTTGAAATACGATGTGTCTGCTTCTTTGCAACCTCCGTTCAACTGTTTGCATGAAGTTAAAATTTGGTTATCGCATAATTTTCTTACATTGAACGAGAATAAGACCGAAATCATAGTCTTTGGTAGTCACACTCCGCTAGACCAGTTAGCTGATGCCCTAGGCCCTCTCGCTAGCAATCTCTCGCTCACTGTAAGAAACCTTGGAGTGTTTCTGTATGGCTCTTTTAAACTTGAGAAACAGGTCTCCACTGTGGTAAAAAACAGCTTTTCCCAATTGCGTCAGATATCTAAAGCAAAGCCGTTCCTTCCTTTAAAGGACCTTGAAAAGCTTATCCACGCATTTATCACATCCAGATTGGACTACTGTAACTCCCTCTACTCGGACCTCCAACACTCTTCTCTTTACCGGCTTCAGTTAATTCAAAATACAGCTGCGCGTCTTTTAACAGGTACAAGAATCTATGAACGCATAACTCCAATTTTAGCCAAATTACATTGGCTCCCTGTTAAATATCGCATAGATTTTAAAATTCTTTTGTTCACTTTTAAAATTCTGAATAATTTAGCGCTCAGCTATCTTTCTGAACTACTCCACTTATACAATCCCAGCAGAGCACTTAGATCGTCCAATCACATCCTCCTAGCACAACCTAGGTCTCGACTGAAGTCGAGAGGTGACCGGGCCTTTGCAACCGTGACACCTAGACTCTGGAATAACCTCCCTGTTCATATTCGTACTGCCGAGTCTATCCAGTCTTTTAAATCACGTCTTAAAACTTATCTTTTTACTTTGGCTTTTGATTCTAACTAGTTGGCTGTTCTAGCTTGTTGTGTTGTTACCTATTGTTTGTTGTTCTGTTTTATTGTTTGTTTTAATTGTCTCATGCTTTTACTGACTGTGAAGCACTATGGTCAACATTGTTGTTTTAATATGTGCTATATAAATAAATTTTGATTGGATTTGATTTGATGTAGATGGAAGCTCAAAAACTGACAGTTAAATTAGAGGTGAAGCATCATGTTCACTCATTTTCATTGAGGTATAAAAATGTCAGAGTACCTGACAGCAGAAATGTCTACAGAGTTAAAGAACCGTTTTGAAGTTTTTATAAGCTGTGTTACCTTTGCTAGAACCATACTAAGCTCTGAGAAGCATCATTTACCAACCACATGTCACAGCATTTTAATGTGGGACTGGTTGGGCCCTTAAGTCAAAGTGAGGTTCACTTTAAGTTCATTTCTTCATCCATTCATAATTCATGCTGGTTATAATTTCGTTTAATAAATTGAGCTCTGTGGTCAGAAGGTTCCTTGTGCAATTTCAGCTCACTTAATGAACCAAAAATAGTTGCAAGGTTGTGAATGAGGACTTGACCTTAGTGTGTATTACAATCTGCAGCACTTCCAGTCTACCTCGTGTTATTACCTGACAACCTATATTGGACAGCCCTTTGATATTCTGACAACAAAGGCTATATCAAACAGAAATTTACAAAGGAATCTTTTGACAGGCAGATTCTGGCTGAATTACATTTTTCCATTCATAAATAAAATGGCCCTCGAAACAACTGTTCTGAGTGGTAAGATAGAAATCAGAAAACTGGATTGGATTCCTATATTATACTTAAATTTATCTGAGAAACGTTTAGAAAAGTTCACTGTAGGCAGCTATTAACACAAATGTGGTCAGAAATGATGGTATGTGTATGAACCTAAATTTTCACTATGCTCTATTTTCTTGATTCTTCTCATACTTATATACAATTTGTGTTTCTTAATTAGCTTAAAAAAAGAAAAAGATTGTAGTAATGTGAATCAGACAGATCTATTGTTACAAATATATTTTTTAGTGGAATTTTTCTAGTTAAAGAACAAAGAGCACAGCAGACCTACCAGTGTCATATCGGTTCTCAGCAGACCCAGATCTGGCAATGTTAGCTTTTTGTTCAAGTAGAGTATCCAAGGCTTTGCTGTAGTCCTCCAGGACCCAGTAAGCCATGCTCCGCAGAAATGGGTCCTGGTGTGCCGGAATCTGAAATTCATGAACTAATTACAACGGCTCATCTTGCGTTTTTTCATGTTATGGATTCAAACATTTGGTATTTTGCTCAAATTATACACTTAAAACTGAAAAAACAACTTTTGGTGTCTGCACACCTGTTTGTCTTGTCCTAAAACATGTCTCTGGAGGATCTTTTTGTAGGTGGATGCCGTCTCAAACTCAAACTCATACAACCTTGAGATCACCAACGCTAGCTGGAGGTCCTGCATTTTCTCTATACACACCTAGGGGACGACAAAGAAGCCAGGTATTTTTTAGCAGTGGGATCTGTTACTGGCAAGACTGAGTGAGGTAGAGCAGATAAATAATACATATGACTTGGTATGTGTTGATCATCTGAAACTGTTGTTTACCTGTCAAAATGGAAAGGAAAGGGCCAAAAATGCAAACAACAAAAGCCTGTGCTCACAGCAAAAACTGAGTGACTAGTTCAAGTTGTTGTGGTTGCTCCCAACTGGGAAGGTGTGAGGTGCATATCAATGAGACTACCTCCCAGTCAGACAGACTTGAGCAAAGTCAATGATAGCCCTTTGCCTGAGTGGTGCTTATTTCCATAAAATGCTTAAAGGGCTTCCAGTTACTCATGCAGATGAAATAATGTGACCCACTGCTTCAGGGACTCACTAAACAGAAATAACCTTGACAAATTAAAGGTTAAACAATCGAGATGACCAGAAGCAGCTTTCTGGACATTTCTGTGGCTCGCACTGATTGACGCCAAGCTTTCAAACCACTATTCACAACAAACACATGTTTTCACATTAACTAACCAGCACTCTCCAAATATAATGTATGAGGCATTAAGTAGAGTCTAAAAAGGGGGTCAGAGATGCTGGTTTATGAATGAGATAACATGCAACTGATAATTCACCCAAAAAGAAGTAGCGACAGCAACACCCAAGAGTCAATTGCCAACATCAAAAATGCTTCAGAGAATTGTGCTAAAAGCTTTTGACAAAGACACCACAGTGGAAATGCATTGAGGTGTTTTAATAATACAAAGAACACCACAGAAATACTGCTGGTGTGCTCTGTTTTTGAGCAATGTGGTTTCTCTGCTTTTGAATAGATCATTAAACATTGCCCTTGACTATTGTTGAGGGGAAAAAAAACAAAAAAAAAACCAACGCTTACAAAGTTACAGGCAGTTTGCAAATGAAAAGGAGGAGCACTTGACTTAACTCATACTGTAGTAAGGTTTCTAACTGAGGTTTAGTGAGCTGAGATGCGTCGGAGGTGTTGAAGGGAAAAAAGATGGTTCTTGGAAACACTGTTTTATGTCTGTTTTCCACTTGCCTCCACAGCATCCTTAAGGGAGCCGGCTAGAAGGAAGAAGGCTGCAGAATGCTGGAACCGCTGCTTTCCCAGCAGAGAAAAGGCATTTTTCAATGCTGCTTTTCTCCACCGGTCCTCGCTGAAGTTGTTGTGGAAAAACTCTGTCATTTTAGCATTCTTCTGAGACCTGGGGAGAATGAGATTAGGGATTGAAAGCAGAAATATTAAATTCACTGGTCTTCAGCATTCTAACATAGTTAGCCTTGGTTAAATCTAGTAAAAAATGTGATAACTGTATGTGTATTTCATATGCAAAATCATGCCAGTTTCATCTACCTGTACAGTCCCCAAACCACTGCCTTCTTTTTCAGTGCAAGGTAAAATATAGCTGCATCCAGAGGATCATTATTTCTCTGAAAAGAAGCCTTGGCAACCTGACAAAATAGAAGGAAAAGTACATTCAGTCTCTCCCACCGCACACCACACAGCATTATCCACAGAACAAGTTGCAAATTTATGGGTCATTTTAGGGAGTAACTCAGTATGCTGCAGTTTAGAGCAGCCTCAGCACAACTGTACCCCCATATACCTGCGAGTATTTCACTTATAAACTGACCACCCATGAGGAAGCAAACAGGCCTAACATACTATTTGACATCCTTCAGAGCTGTTAAGTGTGCACGCTTAAATTATACGGATGCTTTTTTTTTTTTGAATAAAAAAAAAAAAAGGCAATCTAGATAAAAAAATTAATTGAATCAATTTATTGGTTAATGTTCACTCTGCAAAATACAATCGAAAAACCATGTTACATCGTTCACTGTACGTTGTTCTTTTTTTCATGGAAATAGCCATTAAAATATTACCAAAAAATAGTTTCCCATTTTGTGTTTATGATCTTCAAACTAGTTTCTAATATGTATTACCATGTAGATCCCATAAATTACCAGATCATGAACTATTTGATCATTAAATCTTTAGTAAGATTAGCAAACTCTTTAATATGCAGATTTACAACCAACTATAGTCTGAAAATTTCTACTTCAAATTAGTCAATTTACAAAAGTGGCACTGGCTCAGGGATTAGCATTTGGGATCCGACAGCTAACTTGTTCGCCTCACCTTTTCAATGCATCTGCGTAACTTGTTAGTGCTGCGAAGCCACCAGCCAACACCCATTGAGCGCAGCTCAGGCCAGGTTGGCTCTCCCTTTTGCATTGCAGGTAGCATGTTCAGGAGCTCTTCCTCAGCTTCAGAGTGGAAACCCCAGGCATAGTGACATGTTGACAAGCCTGCAAAGAGAGGAAAAGGAAATGATAAATCTCTATTTTTACAAGGGGCGATGACATTACTGTGACAGAACGCAGTAAAAAAAAAAAAAAAAAAAAAAAAAAAAAAAGTCAATAACTTTTGTTTCTGCCCATTCAGGAATTACAGTGATAACAGGGCTATAAAACTACAAGCAGCAAAGCAGAACTTCACAAAAGACTCAAAATCAAGACCTCGCATCATTTTTGAAGGACATTTGACATAAAAGACTGTACCTTGCCGCAGTAGTTGTGCTCTGTGGGCTGGAGGCAGCGAAGTAGAGAGGAAAGTGTGAAGTCTGACAGCTAGCAAGAACTTCAGACCGCACTCATCCAATGTCTCTCCCCCTGGAGGTAAAAAGAATGATAACAGAGCTTATTTACTAAATTTTTACCCATCTGAAAAGTCTGTATTTATGTTATCATTTCCTTGCAGTACCTTTGCTCTTGCCCTGGCTGTCATTGAGGTCTATGCTTGTAGAAGCAATGGTGTCAGCCAGTGCCATGAGAGACATCTGCTCCATACGAGTTAATCCTGGCAAACTGGAGTGGAGGAGATGGCTGGACAGAACCTGGGCGTGTTCTGGACCGAAGTATGTAGGACTGTACTGGGACAGGTCTATAACCTGGAGACAGAAAAGGTGCCAACCTGTTAAATTCACCGTTTGATATTTCCAATTTACAAAAGACAATACAGAATCGGTCAATAATGTTACAAAGCAGAATATAGCATCACTGGATTCAATTTCACAACATAAGCATGATACTCTATGTGTAAACTGACTATATAAGCTTTTTCAAATGCAGTAACCTTTTTTTCAAAAATCTAGAGATTAGTTAATAATGTAGATTTTTAATACATTAATAAGGCCCATCATGAAGATTCGACTGGCCTGCTTTTTCAGGCAGGAGTAAATTTAAAATAAACTTTGAGATGCATGTCTTGGCTACCAAGAACAGAGGGCCTGTTAGGAGCACTGGGACATTTCCTGGCGTAAAAAGGAGCTTTAGCCAGATGTGACACAGCAGGCAGGAATGAGCTGATGGACCTTTCAGAAAGAGTCTTATTCTCACTGCAGTGTCCCTGGTGCAAGGATGTGTGCACCAAAGATGCATATAAATGGGCCAGCATAAACAAGTTAAAAATGTGTTATTTTTATATTGTACTAAAGCAAACTTCTAGAATTAATATGAATACCGCTTGCCAAAAAACAAGTGCTTTCAGGACTGGGTGATAATATGTCGATTATTGAGCTTCTGCATAAAACATCTGAGTCTGCATGTCTAAATGAACCCAGTGTCACAAAGTTTCCACAACAGCACAGAAAATCAGTTTTCTTAGAAAATTAACAGTCATGTCATTTGCATGCACTGAATGGTAGGGAGAGAGTCCCAGTTTGGATTAATGCTTTCTGTAATCTATACAATGGAATACCGAAAGAGCTCACCTTATTTCCTGTTTTCTCTCGATCATTGTCCAGGGGGTCCAGATCCATCACGTTGGGTGTGTGAAAGAGCTCATCATAAGCATCGGTGTGGCTGGAACCATGCCCACTATCTCCACTCACACTGCCCACTTTATCTGTAAGGAAGTGTAGGACAGAGTTAAATAACACGAGACAAGTATTTCACAAGAGGCCTGAAGAAAAGTATCCTCCTGCTGGGAAGATGGCAGATTAAAATATCAGAGAGCTTTAAAAAAACAACAACCCAAAACTGAATACATGCATTTGCTTTCATTCTTTTCACTATGTATCCCCAGACAGATAATGAGGGAAAATCTGAAAGAAGTGTAGTTGTTATTCTCAGTTTCTTCACCTTAAGGCGAGGTGGTTAATAATAGTAACTGGTTTTACAATGTAAATACCATTTCTTTGTTCTTGTTTGTGTACCTGCTTTAATGCATATCTGCAGAACATTTTTGATTTCTGACAAATATGCAGGCATACTCTGAAAAAGTCATAAACATTTATTTTCAATTCAGCACTATCAAACTGTCACCACTGGTCTAGCTTTATGTTCAGGGCTGTTATTGCCTCCAGAGGAATAAGCCCTATTCACATGGGATTGGTGTTAACAAGGGACTTTATGTATGACCTTTAAAAATACCCCCCAACATCTACGTTTTATGCTGCATATTCACGTGGCATGAGAAGTAAGTGTTTCACTCAGATTTACTGACGTCTCTAGATACCACCTGGAGACCTAATATTAATATTAATTAGTGCTGTCAAAATTAACGCGTTAACGTAGCTGTCATCATGATTAATGCGATAAAAAAAATTTAAGGCTATTAATGCATCTGGAGTGCAGAATGACTCAAAATCCCTGAAATATTTCTGTCCACGCATTTCGGGCAGTTTGTCCAAGTAGTTACCTTCGCACATGCGCAAATGGGCAGTTGATCTGGTAGTAACGGCCAGCTGAACCAATCACATTGTGCAAGAAGGAATTTTCTTTTCACCGAAGCACTTGCAGCTTAAAATATCACATTGACGCGAAGCATATGTTAGTCGGGGATGCTGCTAGGACTTTGGCTAACACGTCATCCAGCTTCCGACAAACCACTCACGGCGCATCGGGGACTCAGTAAGTCTACCTCACGGTACCGTTCCGTGAGTCGTTTGGTACCGGGCCGCGAGAGTTGAGGCTCGGGTGTGAAATGTATGGTTTTCAGAGATTTATAGCGTTATTTTTTTATCGTTATCTTGGTTTTCCTTGGTCTTTTCACGTGTGTTATGAATAAATCTTCTTTTTTTCGGTACCGGTACTGGTTTTATTTTGTTGTATTTATCCGCGACACCTTAAAGGCCGGTCCGTGAAAATATTGTCGGGCATAAACCGGTCCGTGGCGCAAAAAAGGGTTGGGGACCACTGCTTTACATAGCTTTGGTTCCTCGTTTCAAGGACTTTAAGTGCCTCCCCAAGCGTGACAGAGAGAGAGTGGATAAATGTTTACAGAGTTTTTTGTTAACATGAATGTTCAAGATGTTCAATAAACATGTTAAATGCGTATATTTTCCCTTTTTTTTCTGAGTCTGTTTGCTCATGCAAAATGAAATGTGATTAACGTAGATTAAAAATGAATGATATTTAATTGTGATTAATCAAAATTAATCCACAGTAACCCTGTGATGAGTCCGATTAAAAATTGTAATTGTTTGAAAGAACTAACATATATATATTATATATTAGTGTATACTTACCTATTAGTATGTAGGTTTTTAAAAAGTTTTAAAAAGAACCTGTGCTAAAACTATTCAAATTCTCTTTGAATTTAAGCACACATTCTTTGTGTTTATTCTCCATTTACTTCATTATATTGCATAAATGTCTGTTACAAGCTTAAATATAAAGTTGAAAAAGTGTAATTGCAGCCAGGCTATTGATCAAGTAATTGCAATTAATCGCAATTAATTAGAGAAAATTGTGAGATTAATTAGTTAATTTTTTTAATCTATTGACAGCACTAATATTAATATTAATAAGCTGCCACATAACTGCGGAGCATGTTAAAAAAAAAGGCAACAAGTTCTTTACAAAACGCTGCCAAGCAAGTCATGCTTCTGACTTTTGTTATTCTGATGGATTCAAGCTCGCCTTTTACCTTTCATTTATTTTCATTCAACTGCCAACAGAGCATCCATAATGCTGTTTATAGAAAATATCAAAGAAATCAGTGACATCCTGATTATTAGTGGACTTTGATGAAGCATGTTATGTTAGTAGCTGTGGAACATTTACTTTGAATCAGGTCACAGATGACTTCTGCAATCATTACATAGAGATCCTAAGGTAAACGGTAAATGGACTGGTTCTTTTATAGCACTTTTCTATTCTACTTGAGCACTCAACGAGCTTTATACAACAAGTCTCAAATAATAATATTAGACTTGTGTGAATAAGGCTTCAGTCTTAGTCATGAAATGCTTTCACCTGCAGAGTGCCAGGTAAACAAAGGAAAACAAAAAGGCAAAAACAGCAGCAAAAAGTAGAAAAACAAAAAAGCCTAGGCTTATGCTTTTGTACCCATGGTGCAGAGTGTTCTTGTTCACCAAGTCTTCTTGTTCTTCTGCTTTCAGTTGCTCCCTGTCCCTTGCATCGTCTTCTATCACACAGCCTTCTACATTCTCGTCCTTCATTACATCCATAACCTTCTCTTTTCCTGCTGCCTGGCAGCTCCATATTTAACATCCATTTGCCTAATATATCCACTATCCCTGCTCTGCACACATCCCAGCCATCTCAATCTTGCCTTTAACATATTTTTGCATTAGAGTTTCAGTAACGTCACTTCAACTTGTGAAATGAATTTAATACTTTATTTCTATGTTTTTGCAGGATTTGACTCCAAAACTAAACATTTTACCAGTATTTAATTCATTACTGGATTTATGTACAGTGGTCCCTCATTTATCGCGGGAGTTACGTTCTAAAAATAACCCAATAAGTGAAATCCACGAAGTAGCCAGCTTTATTTTTTACAATTATTATAGATGTTTAAGGCTGTAAAACCCCTCACTACACACTTCATACACTTTTCTCAGACAGGCATGAACATTTTCACACTTTTCTCTCTTGTTTAAAACACCCTCAAAATTCAAACCTTCGTAGAAAACTAAGTCCAGTATTATAGAATGAAACCAAAGATCAAACCCTGTTTTCAGGCTACCGCACGTGCCTTTGACAGTACAAAATGTTTAGTTGATATTGTTGTGTTTGTTGGGGAGAAAACGTACAAACAGTACAGCACTTCAGAGTCACACTGCTAGCGATCGAAGATTTATGTAAATGTGACTGTACAGGAGACACGGCATGGAGGAGACTGAATGACAATGGTCTACAGCCAATCAGGACGGAGAACACAACGCGCTGTGAAAAAAAAAAAAAAAAAAAAAAGCATGCAAAATTGCACAGAAAAAAATCCGCGAAACAGCGAGGCCGCGAAAAGTGAACCGCGTTATAGTGAGGGACCACTATTCTTAAATCACATGCTGTATATACCCACCAGGTTTTGGTGTGTCGTCATCAGCTCCTAGAAGGGCGTAAAGGGGCAGTGGAGGGATGGAGCTTATCTCTGTGTAGTCAGCGGACGAGTTCTCTGCTTTGCTGAACATCTTCTGATCCGTGGCTGTGCTGCCCCCAACACTGATGGTTCGAGACCGCACACGTTTTTCGGGACTGGTGGAACTGTCTTGAAGTGTTACGATTTCTCCAGCAATGCATTTCACGAGATGGGAGAGGATAGCTTTGGCACGGTGAACCTGAAGACAGATGAACAATATCAACATAATAAATCACAATACATTTCAGATTTTGTTCAGCAACCACAACAAAAGCAGTTTTTGTTAATTTTCATGGCTTTTAACTGTATCGGTCCACCTTACTACAGCTTAAGCTATTGTGGAAATCAGACAACTATTATTAAAAGTTCTTTTTTTAATAAAATATTAAACAGCCCATAAATAATGCTTCTTTGGTGCTTCACACATATTGTAGCGATACCAAATAGCAGACGTTGGCATGTACTGATTATACAGTTTACTCAGCACTTAGTTCTGTCAGGAAATGTCAAGAAACCACACCAGAAGCTCCATTAGCTGAAGCAAGACGCAGGTAACTGGAAGCCAGCTATTTAATACTTCAATCCAATTTAGTCAAACACATCATCGACAAATGCATCCTGTGTACTCACGCAGGGGTTAAAGAGGGATCTGAAATGGCATTCAAGGTCCTTCAATTACTGAGTAATTAGATTTGACCGGAAGTTTAATACAAAATGAGCTCAGGTTTCATATCCTGCAGTTCGCTGGTCCTTTTAGCTGATGCCACACAGAGCCATTGATTAAGTAACTTACTCAATGGCTCTGATGTAATAGAGATATTGGATGAGAAATTTGATCTGTACATGACAAGTTATCTGGATATTCCACACACTAAAACCTTTTTGAGTTTTTACAAATGAAAAGACAATAAACAATTAAAAACAATTTAAGGTTTACACTGGACAGTAAGTGGGTAGTTTACTCTGTTGTGGTTTAGTTTATAGTGACTGACTATGTTGAACTGGTGCAGTGTGGACTGTGGAATCCTTTAGGTCCCGGGTAGCAACAGAGACAGTGAGAAAGATACGCTAATCAATTCTCAATTGAAATTAATGACATAATTTTATAAGAGCAGAAATAGACAGAATGTAATCTTGAAGACAGAAAGAAAACAGGAAATGAGAGACGGGGAGCAGGATATTGAAAGCAGAGACACACAGAAAAGGAGGCTGGAAGAAAGAACACAGGGGACAAAGGAAAAAAGACAGAGCACACAAGCAAAGACATCTGACAATACACAAATAGATCAGACACATACACACGCGGTCCACAAGTATTTAGACAATGACATTTTTTTGTAGTTTCTTGCCACCACCGTGGATTTCAAATCAAAGAATCAAGATGTGACTGAAGAGCAGACTTTCAGCTCGAATTCAAGTATTACAATATACAAAAGTAATACATTAACTGTTCAGGAATTAGAGCCATTTTTACACACAATCCCTCCCATTTTAGAAGCTCAAAAGTAATTGGAGACTAGACTTACACTTAAAAAAAAGCCTATTACTGCTAAAGACTGAGTACAAAAAGTAATTGAGTAATTTATTTAACTTACCTTCCCTAGGTCCATAAGCTCTAGCAACTGTACAGGGTGGTATTGGGGTAGAGTTGGAAAAAGTTGGTGAGCTGCTTCAAAAAGACCAGAATCTTCCATTTCTACAGGTAAGTCATAAGCGGTTTTCTTCCCACTGAGCTTCTGAGCCAGACTCGTCATTGATCGTGTCAGGGTCTTTTTGGGAAGAGAAAGTGAAGAAGTGGGGGCCCCAGGGCTGAGACCCTCCTCCTGGCACTGTCTGACAGCTGAGATTATGGAGGAAACACTGCTGCTGATGTCTTTGTCCTGGGCAACTGTGACAGTCGGTTTGGGTGGTGCTGGAGGCTGCCACTGAGAGTACACGTGCATTTCACACTCCATGCCAACTACCAAGATTCCATCTCGTACCCAGGACAGGGAGACTGGGATAGGTGGTGAGCCTTCGACAGAGGAGAACAGACTGACCGATCGAAGCAGAACCAGGCGAGACAAGCTTTGGTCTCTATTAGCATCAGAAGACACTCCCAGATCTGGAGGCTTTCCAGACAGACGACCATATATATATATCTTTGTCCCAATGCCAACTGTCAGAATGTGTGATCCATCCTCCTGGGAAACCCAGTCCAAGTGAACCAGACTCTTACCAGTAGAACCAAGACAGTTCTCGTTTCGTATGGATAAATCCATGTTACTTGGAATGCTGGCACTTGCAGTGGTACTACTACTTAAAGGATAGCTGGACATGGGGTCTGTATTGTCCAATACTATGGTCTGCTCCAGAATCCACTGCGAACCACCAGTGGACTCGCACTGAAAGATGCCAATGTGGACCAGCGGCTCTCGAGTGCTTGCAATAGGGCTGTGAATGGGTTTTGGGCTATGCGGCACATTAAGGGTCGGGGTCAGGTGGGTGTTGGTGGTGCTGTAGTTTACAAATGGGGAAGATGCAGAGGCAGGGGGAGAAGTCAGAGGTCCATGAGCATTCAGATGAGGAGATAGGTTCAGAGGTGTGCTAGGCATCTGCTTGTAGGCAACTGCAAACCGTCCAGCGTGACAGCAGCTGACCTCAATGGGCCGGCCTGGCACACTTACTGAGCTGCTGCTGGGAAGTTTTTCCTCCACCAGGAGAGGCCATTCCTCCCACTGGTACACCAAGTTGTCCACAGTGGGGGGTTCTGTTGTCATGACATTACACCTCCAGAAGCGCACCTTACCATCAGAACAGGAAGTAGCAAGGAGATAAGGCACGTGGCCGGCTGGAAGAGAACATGACGCACTCAGGTGACCTGAGAAGAAAAGTAATGCACCATTAGCAAAGAAAGATTTGAACTATAATATCATTAGAGTTTAATTTCTGTGATTTATTCAATTTTGAAGACATTTGGCAGATATATTAAAAAAAATACAATGTAAACGAAACAAAAGATTGCCTTCGTCTATTCTTATGTTTCATTCCAATAATGTTAGCAGCAGCTTTTTACTCAGGCCTCTTTCAGCCATACATGCTTTTCTTAATCTACAAGTCGGCTTCCTGTCTCACTGTGCACCCTGCTCATTTTTATCTTAACAGTGTTGCCACAATCTTACCATCTTTGACCTAAAAACCTTGACCTAAAAAACATTTATGCACCATGTTCAACACAGAATAAGCCTGAATGCATTCTTTCATATTAAGGTGCAAGTACACACTAAATTATAACTCAGTTCACAAAAATACACCATTGCCTTGGTAAACAACCTAAAGAAAAATAAAGAGAAAAATAAAATCCAATACACTTTTTGCACGAAGCACCCTCTTTTAGACTGTCTTAGGTTCTCACTGTATCCAAACTAATCTTATAGAAGCATTAAACCACTTCATTTGTGAAAAGAAAATAAGTGTACATGATAAATTGATTTAAGTGCAGGAGAAAGCAAAGTCACAATCAGGTATTTCGACACTCCAGCACCAACAATGGACCATAAACATCACACATTGGAAGAGACACAGTGGTTGGTGGTTTACACCGCCTCATCAAAATCATTAACAACTCAACTTCAAGGGGAATTCTTTACATGATGCAGACAGAGCCTATGATACCACAGGTCAGATCAAACACTAATAATTATCAACTGAGTTCTGATGGCAATCTGAGTTTGTTGGTAGCTTTCAGCTGTTTTCTTTAAGTGTTTTTCTGTGATTCTTACATTCCACTCATAACGTTTTTCATAAATTCATAATCACGTGTCACAACAGAGGCAACGTCATTAATTACTTATAATAAATCATCCCCAATACAAGGACATTGATGGAGAAATAAAAGGAAACTACGATGTGCACTTTACTTCAGACGGGTAAGATGTCATTTATACGCAACGGTTTAATCATTTTTGATGGGTTTACTCAAGAGTGTGTATGGATGTTGTCCCATGACTACATATGGCATATAGACTACATATTAGCTTTCTCTAAATATCAAAATTGAACCATCCCGTTAGGAAAATGCTACACAAACTGTTATGTCTCGCTTACTGTACTGACAAGTCTCGCCAATAAAAAATGCTAAGTACTGCACCGATTGTGTGGTGGGTATGTCTGAATAATTTCATGTGATTTCATGATATTTCATAAGATTTAATGCCTAAAATGACTTTAGTGAGTAACTTCTTCCATCATTAGCTAGCCGATCAATTATTTAGAGTTTAGGTTCAAGCTGCAACATTGAACCTTAGCATGCATCAATATGCATTAGGAAACAAAGTGGTTTTGCTTTGCGTCCTTGGAATAAGAATGCGTGTCCTCATTGTCCCTCACCTGCCGAGGGAGTAACACTGATGGCTTCCACTTCTGCTGGAAGAGCCAGCTCTTGGCTGTACAGCCTGTGTGTTGTGAGGCTGAGACGACAGGCACTCTGCAGATTGGAAGTGCAGGATTTACTCTTCTGAGTTACTGGAGAACTGGGTGCGTCATAGACAAACTGAGAGCCGTTCAAGGGAGAAGTCGTGGTGAGATCCTTATGAGCTGCAGTCTCCTCTGTGGGGATACAAAAAGTGGGAATATATTTAGAACAGTTAGGCTTGGTCAAATCCATTCACCATTACTACACTTCATCAGAGTCATTATTTGAAAAATCTATAAAAACAAATCTTTCAACAGATGAATCTCCATCTGGCTAAAGCACACTGTGATACTGGAGGTCTCTTTCAATCATTAGAGATACTGTTAATAATTTCACAACTTTTATACAGCAGACTTGTAATAAAGATTGCAAGGGAGACAAATCTGGACTTGGAACTTAAAAAATGCAAGGCATCTACAGTGATAAAGTCATTACTTAGTTACTAATTATAATTTTGCAACGCTTCCAGCTCTTTTAACCCTTAAAAACTTCCCTTTATGGTCTGCAATCATTTATTTTGGCTAAGGATTAAACAGGATGGCAGAAAATCTCTCTTACATCACCCAACTTTTAGGGTGTATGAGTGTATAAGTACCCACCCATAGTGACTGGTCGAGCAGCAAGATGGAGATGCCACATGTGGAGCAGTGAGCGACCTGTTGGGCTTAATTCTACCACCACCAGAAAAAAGCGGGCTGAGAAGGCTGGTTTACTGGAGGCTGCAGGGGGGGGGGGGGGGGGGGGGGAGAAAAACCCACACAGTGATTTTTTTAATGAAAGATGCAAGCAGCTGCTATTAAATACAGGCATGAAAACTAGGAAAAATAGGTTTTACCCGTGCGAGGAGAGTCGGGAGTTTCATGTATGCTCTCTGTTATCTCAGTGCCAAGAATCAGATGTTCCTCAAAAACATGCAGGAGCTGTGTCTCCTTCCCCTGCTGCAGACAACAGCAGCAGATATTGTCAAACTACATCAGATGTAGACTCTGAACATCATTTTCTGTCTACACACTGACATAGACACAGGCTCTATTAATAGTACATGCACAAAGACACACCCTAAGGAGACGAGGGAGTTTTTTTTTTGCCTTTTATTATTGTGGTTGACCTTTCAGCGACTCGGGCCACTGCAGAATGCTTCATGCCACAAATGGTTTGCAAGTCAACAATAGGGGGTTTTTTTGGTTTGTTTTCAGGGGAAAACCTTCAAAGATTTCTGACAATGTCTGTCTACTGTTAGATGAGACAATCAGAAAGTCCCCAAATAAAGGAGGTTGAACTTTGTTTAGGGTGAGAAAACAACTCAGTTCTCTTGGACTCCATGTATACTTACAAAGTCAGTAATGGCATCCAGTTCTATAATACACCCTGGTTTTGCTGTGGACTGCTGACTGATGATGTTGAAAACCTCCCCAACATATTTCTGAAAGGTGACAAACACACACAAAAAATCATCTGCATACATTTATAAATTAGTATTACACAGTTTAAATATGCAAGCAAATTATTTTACCAATTTGAAAATCACTTAACATCTTGCAACTGACAGCTAACAGGTGGCATAGTAAACGCAATAAAAGAAATGCAAAAAAAAACCCCAAAAACATTTATATAACAATTTCTCCTCTTCTTGCATACTACTTTTTTTTCCCCTGAGTTTTAAATGTTTCACTGCAATTAATGTTTCATGTTATATAATTTCGCCTGCAGTCATTTTTCTCCACCAAGTCATCTCAGGCCAACACTAGTAATAACAAAATGGCAAGACATTGACGTACATTATTTGACGCATTCTATAAATGGCTGAGTGTTGCTATTAATGTGCATGAAAATTGTCAGGCTTGATCACTTACTGATATTTCCGGATTGGAGAGCTCACTCAGTAGTTTCTTAGCCTCAATGACAGCCTGATAAAGCCTGAGTGATTGGCCATCACTTGCCACGAAGCAGGCACTGGGAGAGTTACAGTACAAACCTAAAAAGAAAAACAATTGAATGTTACCACTGTTATGCTTGTTTTTTCTAAATAAATATGTCAAGCATGTCAAGCGAACACTACTGAGATTTAACATTCACTCCTGTTTAATTCAGAAAATCTGAAGTCATTTGGTAAAGTAAGTTGCTTTTGTACATTTATCTACAATGCACAGTAGATGTGTCAAGTGGACTAATAACCACACATGGAGACTCGTCTCAGACCTACTCTTATTTGGACATAGTTAACTATATAGAAAACAATAACAATAAACAATCCTTCACATCAATCAACCCTCCCAAACAAAAAACAAAAACACCAAACCAAAACAAACAAAAAAATCTCATTACTGCCTTTTTGCTAAGGCAACACACAATAAAGTACTTAGCAATCTGACCAGTAATAATATTTTCTCACCTAAACAGCTGCTGGGAATGAGCGTGGGCAGCCAGGCTACATTAGCAAATGCTGATGCATGGAGAGAATTGATTCTAGCAAGCTCCGAGACCCCGCCTGACAATGACAGCGGGCCAACGGGGTCCACTCTCCATAAAATCAGCTCACTGTAGATCGCATTGGGATCCTGGGAAACCATACCCAGGGACACCCGCGTGGGTCGTGACCCACGAGATAGAGATGCAGAATGAGAAAAACCAGAGGAGGCCGCCTCTGGAGGAACCAAGATGCTGTCTGCCTCTGGCGTCCTCAAGGCATTGTGGTGTGAGGTGGTGAGGAGAAGAGGGAGCAGCGAGTGACAGGCCAGGTCGTTGAGGTGAAAGCGGTGACCACAGTACCGTGACTTGTGAGAGACACTGAGCACAGTCGAGAAAGCAGAGTCCTCTGCAAAGCTGACTGCCCACTGGTTTAAAGAGCCATCAGCATGTTTGGAGATCATAAGGACATTGGGGGTAAATATGCTTAATCGAAGACTACTGCTGGGTGCAGATTTTCCTTGACCTCCGTAGCTTATTAGAGCAGATTTGGCTTGAGGCAATGTGCTCCCAGGCGGTCGCTGTCTGCCATGTTGGATAGCTAGATCCACGTTCTTGTTGGAGGCATACATTACCACACTTTGGCTCAGGGAGATGGCGTCACCTGCGGGGAACGCTACAGGAATGCGGGATGCAAACGACACCTGAGACAGAAAGAGATGTCATAGCAATGTCATCAAAAGTGACTGTAATTTGCAGCTCAGATTTAAAGAGGAGGACTAATTAAACTAATTAAAACAGCCAGGCCTAAAAAAATGAATGCCAATGAAACCTGAGATTCGGTTTTGTGCCTGAATGACCAGATTCTCTGTCCTCATTATTTTCACTGCTCATAAAAATGCACTAGGGCATGTCTGAATTTGATATGAAGTCACAGACAAGTACAATATATTTGTGTGAGTCGCCAGATGAGAAGACATTAGAACAAGTAAATCACAACTGTGAAAATAAATCACAACATTACTCTGATGATAAATTAATGATTTTCCCACAAAGCACTTTCTGAAATTCTGAATATAAACAAATAACTAAATAGAAAACTGTTTAATCTAAAGTTTAAAGTTATATTTTGAGCAGAATTCAGTTACCTTTGATTCACTGTAGGGCTGCATGATTATGGTCAAATGATTAACAATTATTTTGATCAATATTGAGATCACGGTTATTTATCAGGGTTATTTATTGATTATAGTGGGGAAAAAAAGGTTTTAATTACAATTTTCATTAAACATAAACTTGCTTTTATGTTGTGCAATATTTCCACTAATGTAAAATCTTTGCTTAAAAATAATACTGAACTTCCTCATTGACCTAAATTAAGTAAATCTCTTAGAAGAAAAATTAAGTCTTTCACCCCATCGATTGTACCTGCATGATTAATAAAACTTAGCAGCAAATGTTTTGCATATGGTGTAGGTTTTACCAGAAAAATAATTCCAGAATAGATAACAGCAGCATGCTGGCCAATTTTCCAAAGCCTTTGTTACTGTTCACTGTGTTTACTGGACACTTGTCTCTGCCCAAATAAAATGTGATTAGATGGATGATTTTAGTGCGTCTTTGGGAGCTAGATGGTTATGCAGATGTGGTGTACAGGCTTGCTTTTATAAATGTCTCAGATGAGGTTGAATGACTCACGCTGGCAACATCTGCATTGTTTTTCTTAGCCTTCATGCATTAATAATACTGCAGTTTTTGGCATGTTTTCAGGAGGCTGAATATAAGTTAGTAGTCTTGCCTTACAGACTAGTCAACCCTACAGCACTTTTTGCAGATGATTTCTTTATAGTTAACGTTACTTGTGCCAAATCAGAAGTACTTCCAAACAACGGATGACGACCCACTTTGAGGGACAAGTTCTTCACCTTCTGTTGTGCTAGATATTAAAATTTTGTAGTATCTGTATTTTTAACAAAGACTTTCTTATTTAGACCAATCAAGAAAATTTCAAGCTTGCATGGGACAGACGCAGGCACACTATCAGGTCCTGATCAAGGGGGTGCTTGACTTGTTTTTACTTTGTGTTCTTTTGGAAGAACATGCATTTTCAATAACAGTTATTTATGTTCATTTATTTATTATAGAGAAAAATCCATACTGAGATTAAATTAAGACCAATTGTGCAGCTAACTGTGCAGTTTCTCTGTGTATCAACCTCTGAAATAAGACTATAAAAGATAAAGAGGAAAGAAACTGGAGGAATACGCTCATGAATGAATGTACAACTGTTCTATATAAAGAACAACAGCAGCAAAGTACCTGAGCTTGTCTGAACATGCCTGGGTGGTATTCATCTAACCAGTCCACATGCCAGACCAACAAAGAGCCATCCATGGGATGAATACTGAACAGCATGTCGGCCCCTTTATTCCACTCCTCTAACAGCACATCCAACTGGTGCTCCACTGCTGTCAGAGGCAGCTCCACAGTTCCTGGTCCTTGGGGTTCACTTGGTCTGTTCTCCTCTTCTTCAAAGTCATCTTCATTTTCAGGCTCTGGAAAAGAATACAAATCATGGTAGCCAAACAATATGTTAAATTCTATTCTAAAGGTTAGACTTTAACTGTCACTGTTATTACAGCTTCACATGCACACACCCATTACTGACTCATCCAAATCATTTCTCTCTACCTTCATTGGAGCACTCGTTCTGTTGCTCTACACTAATTCGAAGCTGCTGCAGAAAGACTTCCATGGCTAAAGTAAAGTGAAGCTCTTTGTTGTTGAGCCAGTGGACAGAAAATGGGCCTCCTGGTTCCTCATCATCCACAGCGTTCAGAGAGGAGATGGAGGGCAACAGGGGAATGTCTGTGAAACGTACAAGTTATAAGCTGTTAAACATTTAGAAAAAATAATGAATAAATAACAACAACAACAACAACAACAACAACAAAATATACATCAGACCGGGCTGCTGACATGCAGGACAAAAATATATCTGCTGGAGCAAATTAACTTTCATGAATGTAAGCATGGTTTAGTATCCTAAAACATAATCCAAGCATACAAATCCTGCAGGACTTCTCAGCCTGAAGGCTGAAAGAGTCTACATGATTTTATCCTAATTCAGGTCAAATTAAGCTACCCAACTAAAACGGAGAGGAAGAAAATGAAATGCTCACAGTTGCCCTGAACAGCTCTCACCAAGCACAAGCTCACCGGAATGTTAAAGAAACAACCTCAGGCAATCTGCAAAATTAATGGTATTTTTGCCAAGAGGTTAAGACTTCTGACTTCCAGCTGAGTTAACCATCCATGTACTCTGTATAGTTCAGGAATAGCAAATGATGTGCTTTAGTTCATTCGTCTTTATCAAGTACTTTATGTCATGTTAAAGCTTTAGTTCTTCAATATGTTGTGAGATTTCTTTTGGTATTTAACAAAATACCAGTGATGGGGATCAACAGGATTATTAAGTAGTTTCAGAGTGTGTTCAAGTCAAACCTGTGGCTGGGTTGATGCTGGCAGCAATGTGAAAGTGGCAGAGAGCATTGGCATGGGGCATGTTATTGCTGCTTTTCTTGTGGTTACAGTGTCCACTTTGAAGGTGAGGCAGGCCGCTGGTCCATGATAGCTGAGGTATGTCCCGATAGTGCCGCGATTCTTGAAAATCCAGCTGTGCGGAAAACAAGTATGATTATTATGAAGTATTGCTCAAATGTCAATTTAATATTTTATGACTGCAGACATCGTCTGTGCCATCCAAATGCATAATACTAAATGTTAGAGGCACTAAAATATTACATTAACCTGTAGAAATGTGGAGCTACTTAAATAAGATTAAAAAGAGGGAAATGAAACACCATTGTTCCCTGTTGCCTTTTCAGGCTGAAACAACAATACAGGTTGAGCTTGCCTTTTGGAGATTGATGTGAATTAATCAACTTGTGTCGACTAACAAACCTCTCCACCTCTCATCCCAGTCTGTGCTAAGCTACTCTACTTTGGTGAACAGGTGGTCCCCTCAGGGTGGGATTTTAATTTATTGGTATTGATGTTTAAACTGCATTTAAGTGAACAGCCCAATTTGTCTTAAAACAGAGCAACAAGGAGCTGGCAACATGGAGGAGTGGCTGTCACAGAGCGTGTATAGAAGAAATTTTAAAGTTTATTGGGTATTTAGGTTATGTAATTTGGACTTTGCTTTGCTGTCTCACAGTAGACTGCAGCTAAATGCCCCAATGGAAAACAAGTCTCACAGGATGACAAACAATCATTTAAAAGCAGAGTTTCTTTAACCAAATATGTGATTGTATCTAGACTCACAGGTGCAAAGTGAGTAAGATAAAACGAGCTGTAAACCTGCAGGTTTTGAGATTTATGAAGACTACAAGTAAACTCACCATTAAAAAGACATGACAAAGCAGGTACAAATACTTTTAAATGAAATCCCATAACCTTGCCTCCTCCAGATGTTCTCAAATAACAACTTATTCAGAATATTGGGGCTTAATTAACTGCACTGATTTGCAAGAACATTTGCTGGGATTTCTAATGAATAATTCCATACAGTCTTACAGTCTTACAGACTCTGCGTATCCATTTTTTTTGTAAACTAATATGCCCCAAGCTTTTCAAGCACTGGTGACACCCACAACTTTCCAAAGATAAAATGAATGTCGGTTAGGATGTTGCGAACAAGCTGGGTCACTTAAAACAGAACACACCAGTATTGCAAACACAAACATGCGCCAGAGAACTGAAAAAGATTAAACACCGATCAAAAGTCAGAGGTATAATTTTAAGGTATCGTACACATTACAGAAAGGCAGACAGTTTCAAAAACCTTCATGTCTGAGACCATTAATTTTTCCTTTTAACTATACCAAACCTCTGTTGCTCTCCATCTACTTTCTCAAAGTTGTTTTGAAATTTCTCAGTGCCTCTTTGTTCTTTTACTCTCATCCCTAAATTATCATTGTACAATACATAAAAATACAAAAGCTTGGAAATTATTTCTGCAGAAAAAAGGGGAAACCACAAATCATATCATGTGTACCATCCATTTCTAACTACACAGGAAATTACAACTTATTTCTTTTTGCATGTTGTATACAAACTAGAGAGTAATACAGCTTTACAAATAATACTTCTGATACGGACAAGTTATACCCAAAAAGCACAACGTTTCCGATGCAACAGTGTGATGAAATGAACTGAAATTTCTGCAGCCAGTGTAACACTGTCAGATTATCATTTCAAAGCAAAAAGGAAAGAAAGCATGACATCTGAACACCTGATAAAGTGCATAGTATCTAGGTAAGTCATGAACAACGCTGATGATCATTTCACAGCTTGTTCTCTGTTATAAAGATAGAATTATTTACACAAAATGATGCGAGGTCCTTTTAAATATTCAGTTTATCCTAATTATTAATATCACTTAAGAAAAAATAAAACACTGACATACAAGTCTTACTATGCAATGCTAGACTTAAAGGCGTATAATGAGAAATTCTTCAAATCAAATAAAGCACCATAAAAATCATGTGTTTCACTTGTGTTAGTAAACTATATTTAAACTGATCACGAGCAAAGGGTCCTGCCAAATTAAAAAAAAAAAGATTAAAGTAATTGCGCATTTTTTTGTTTATCGAAACAACAAATTGCATTTTTGTGTTTGATTTTTAATTTCGAGTCTGTGTGCAAATAGTATAGATTTTTACATTTCATGTGTTTTCAGTGATGTGTTGCTAAAAAGGCCTTGTTTTCTGCACTGTCATACAGCCACACTAACAAAAAGTGAGCACCACTATGACTTAAACTGAAAATGAAGGTTAAATGCAGGATTGCTTAATTAGACTGCGTTAACTTTAGCAAAGTCCTGCTGATTATACTGAGTGTTTATTTTAAGCAGGAAAGTCAAAGTCATTGTGGCTTACTTCTTGTGAGGCTTGTCCGTGTGTCTTCCCATTGCAGCCGTTTTTCTTTGAGAGGCCAGCAGAAGATTTAAGCGTTTCACTGTGTTGGCCAGAAGAATGGTTTTTATGGTGACCAGATAAGAGGCCGTCACCTGGCAACAGCGTCTCTGCCCACAGCCGACATACACTGTCCTTACAGCAGGTGAGCAGCACATTACACACTGCGCCCCTGTTAGGATAAAGGAGGGAGAAAAAAGAGAGAGATTTTGAAAAAAAATTAATGGAATTTTAATTTCAATTACAATTCTGTCTTACAATGATTATTACATCACGATAACTGAGACAGAAATGATTATTTGTCTCAATCCATTTCACATTTGTGCTCTCGTTTTGCATTTCTGCCCCTTATTTTCACTTACTTTTGCCCCTAATAAAAAATTCACATTGTGACACCTTGCCAGCTCACATTTATTTATTTAATTCTTAAATTATAGTTGAAGTTCAGTTAAATCTCTTTAATTAAGATAACTGTGTTTTTCGTTTTTCAAAGTTCGGTGTAGTTTTCTTAAATTTAATTGTGTACGTAATTGTGTGGTTCTTCTGCTTGAGGCCTGCAACAAGAGCACCAGATTGCTGCAATTCCCCTCCTGTGTGGAAGCCCTCTGAAGCTCACATACGATTACCAATATTATATAAAGCTATGAAACAATTTGGAATGTGCCAAATTTATTCAACCCACACCATCTGTAGTGACATATTTTAAATAAACAAAGACAGACATCAAACCTGTCCACAACAAGTTACTTCAAGCTGCTTTCTACTCTAATGTAAAGAAGATAAAGACCTAATATTTTTCAACCATCCTTTCAACCAGCTTGTTAACTTAGGCATTTTTTTTTCTTTTGCCCAGCTGTGGAAGGTTGGGTCAAAATGACCTAACCTTCAAAGAAAAGGAAGTTAAAGAAAAGGAAATTAGAAAAGGCTAGGAGATGACAAATTAACAGTGTCTGTACCGTGGCATGTACTTGCTGGTCTTCCTCCAGGAGAAACTGGTGACAGAGCGGGGATGAGCCAGGTAGATAAAGGAGAAGGCCAACTCTCCCGGGTCACTCATATTGGCGTCTGGAGGTGTAAAGAGTGTGGTAACACCCATCTTCCACTTACTGGTGCTGTACCAAACCTTTATTAGGCAATCATCCTGAAAAGAAGAGGCAATGAAGGATATACGCGATACCATAGGTAGTTCTAACAAAAAACACACGACACCACAGGACACCAGAAGGTAGAAGTTAATTATTATCTACTAATTTCACATGAATCTAGAGTGTTCAGTTTTTAAGTGCAATGTAACAAAGGGACACAACTTACCTGACCAGCTGTGGCAAAGAACTCACCGTCAGGAGAGAACTTCATTAAATTGACTGGAGAAGCAGTCCTTGAGATACAAAATAAAATTATATTCAACACTCCATGTCAATAATTTTAGACTTGAAGATATAAAATATATAATAAGTAATGTTTAGGACAAAATAAAATAGGTTTAAACAAATTGCAGCAGGACATGCACTCAATCAGATAACTGAGTGCATGTCCTGCTGCAGTCAGATTTGTATTGAATATAATGTTACAGAAAAATGTGCATTAGCTGATTTTATTTTACCAAAATAAAATCCCCCATGGGGTCAAATTTGACCCCATGGGTTCTCCAGGGTTAAATGTCCATTTGGTCAAGTCTCTGTCTTGTTTGTGACTATTTTACAAACTCTGTTCTTACTTGCTCTGCCAGATACACCTCCAGGCAGAACGGCAGTCTCTTATGGTCATTTCTGCCGGCTGCCCCCTTTCATCAGCTTCATCCTTTACTCCATCAACATTAGACCACAACTGCAGGCTACTAGAGCCTGTTAGGAGAGTGCAACCTGGACAGACAAACATATACAGATATGATCTTTCAGGACAGCTATCATCAAATTTCTGTTTAAAAAAAATATTAAAAATTTATATTTTGTTGGATCGGTAGTACCACCCCAACACTTCTTTTTAAATCACAACTGTTTATCTTAATATGTCTGTGTTACTTTAAGAAAGAACAATGGTTAAAGTACCTGTAGGGTGCCATGCTAGGTTCCGTACTATAGACTGTAATACAAATTGACCAGTCTTCTGCCATTGGCAGTTCAATTTCTGTACAGGAAAAACAGAAAAAGGCAACATTCAAAACAAGTATTTCATGTTTTGGCAATTATGTTGGCTGAAACTTTGTGCAATAATTCCCTATTTGAATAAGCTCAGAAATAAATCAATTCCCTGTTTCGATGGTACAAGTGGAACTATAGATGAAGCTTTAACAAGCGCTAACAGTGAACTTTCAATTGAGTCACATGCAATCAGGCAACACACACACACAGCATTGTAATACCAGGGAACTTCTGCAATAAACGAAATACGGTTTGTAATTAAGATGTTGTAAATTCTTCTCATTTCTTGTGGTTATTCTTTGACTTCCCTAACAACAGCTCAGACAAAGCAAACGTCTTTATGGACTACAGAACAGAAACCAAAACAGTGAACATGACAATAACCGCATGATTTATGCAAGTGGTTGCAGAGGAACAATATTCTGCTCCATTTCAAATATCAAGAGAGTTTTGCCACACAGAAAAAGCTTCATTCATTCATTCTGGATGACCTGAAAACATGCATGACTATACTGTAACTGGAAGAAAGTGCAGGCTACTCACGGTCAACGATGCGTCTTTTTGATCTGGTTGCTGAACAGGCTCAAAGACACACACAATGCTTCCATAGGAAGCTGCAATCTGCCAGCAAAAAAAGGTCGACATTTTAGATATACTACAAAACAAATAAAAAGGTATTACTGCAAACAGAAACATATACTGTCCTCCATATCAGCCTAGTTATCCAAATTTAAGTAATTCAAAAAAATTCTTGAAAGCTTAAACTTGTGCTTTGTAATATAGATCGAAAATACTAATACTTATAGATCCTAATCAGAATAAACTATAACTTGCTTTATGAGTCATGACATATCTACACAGTAAGAGAGAAGACACCTTGACAACAGGCCAATAAATAAATAAATAAAAAATACCTTAAGTCATAACAACTCAGTGATGAGTGAATATAGTCTTATCTACTCTATTCACACCTCAATTTCATCAATTTGTAAGGGCTAAATTTTCAAGTAATTTCCATGGGACCCAAGAGTCATAATGTTAACTGAGCAAACGATAATACAAGCTGTGTCTTTAATGTGGTAAATAATATGCCAACTGTCAGAGAGGGAATTCTGTGAAGGGGTGAGTCACATGCACATGTTTAAATGTGTGTACACAGACATACAAGTCATCACATGCACAAGCATAGTCACATGGACACTACACAATGGCTCAAAGTATAAGACAGGCTTTTTGTGGCACAAATATAGGTTCTGCAGAAGCAGCACAGTTCAAATTTAATTAAATTCTAAAAGGCAGACACATTTATGCTGAGATCAAGTTCTGGGGATAAAGCAGTCAATTCAACATGAGCCTGTAGAGCGACTGACAAAAAGAAAGAAAATGTGAGTTATAAAAAATTAAGTCTCCTTCTCTGTGGTTATAATGATGACTACTCTTTGGTCTGATTTTCATAAACCCCCAACTGAGACTTTAAGATGGTATTATGCTAATATATATGAATATTACAAGAGACATCTTAAGGCTCTCATGAAACCATTGCCTTTACCAAGAAGAGATGAACAGTAGATTTGCAGGGCTAACTGTGACGGATGCAGCTTTTAAAAAGTTATTTTTACTGCTTTATGATGTTTGTAGAGCTCGCTTGCTCCACCTCCATACTGACTTTCTTTATTTGATTTCTCATCGCAAGTAGACATATATTTCTCAAAATAGTGTAGTAATATTTATGCTCTAGGCACCTAATTACCCTTTAAAATAATGTATTTGGAAAATATATCCTTAATAGGAACAACTTACTAAAGCTCATAAAATGATATGAAGTGCTACAACACTTAAAGTATGAGCACAAAGGATGTACTATGTAAACTAATAGCATTGCAAATATCACAGTGAGCAGAGGGCAATGAAATGGAAATGGCAAGCAGACCAACTTGGCATACTTAAACAGATGCTAGACCATGCTGGAGGCGTGTGTGGGTAGTTCTGGCCCAACGGAATTGGATTTAAGGTCACAAGGGAAGAAGTGAACGACTGGTTGAGCATGTTTTATATTTATTTAAATTATTGCAGTGTTGCCTGCACTTTTTAAAAAAGGCTACCACCCTCCCTAATTAAAAACTAATCCCAGTTCATTAGAATTCTGCTATATGATCTTTATTATCAGGTTTATGCAGATGTTGCAAGCTGCTTTCGTGGCTCCTTTTGCAGCAATGCTACTTACCAACAAGCAGAACTGTGAGTACTCGACTGCATAATGACTGTTGTCATTATGTACCAAGTTTTGTTTCCAGAGACACAAGAAATGTGTAGTGTATTAAGAAATAATCTAAATTCTGTGTTATTTTATCCTCTTCCTTTTTTTTACTGAAGAATCAAATTTAAATTCATGAAAAGAAGCCACTGTACAGGGTGACTGTACAGGGTGAATATCTTGTAAATATATATTTAGATTTAAATATATACAAATAAATAAATACAGCCTGAGACAAGTAAACAGTATCCACGAGGGACAACCTTTAAAGTAAAATTGTCAGCAGAGCCCAAAGTTGATAGAAGAGTCATACTCTTACGATGAAAACTTGAGATGATATATTGGTCAATATCAGTCTACTGACTGTCTTTAATACTCAGATAAAAGAAGACAACATATTAATGGCAGCCACTTATGGTTATGGCTTAGTCACACAAGTAAAAATTGG
Organism: Perissodus microlepis; assembly: GCF_051167445.1. Lineage (NCBI taxonomy): Eukaryota > Metazoa > Chordata > Actinopteri > Cichliformes > Cichlidae > Perissodus > Perissodus microlepis. The sequence continues at coordinate 24,889,534 of NC_140472.1, forward strand.
CCATCTCCAGCGGTCCACCTCCAAATGGCTCTCGCAGGTAGGAACAACCAATGCTTGCCTGGTGACTTTTCGCATTTGGCAATCAATTATAAACAGCTGTGGCCACTAACTGATTAACCAAAGGTTGAACGTGCAACACTTTCAATCTTTAGCTGACCGCTTTTGATCATAAGGCAATCGCAGAGGTCACCTGCTATGAGTCTCCAAACATTTGTGGTCTGACTGCAGAGTAACTGATATGAAGCTCAGAAAGAATGGCAAGCGTCAGTCAGATTCTTTAAATTGCAAACTTAATTTTTTAAGTAACGTTATGCATTTCCTCATTTTCCTAAGAACTTTGCAACTGCAATGACATCACTATCTACTTCCTTAATTAGGTCCATCAAAGCAAATGCAAAACAAAATCTTTCATCGTCTTTGTTCTGCATATGAAATGGGAAAGGCAATTAAGAACAGAACAGAAAGACTACATTAAATAACTACATCTTTTTTTTTCTTAAATACAAATTACAATCACAGAAGATCTTTTGTTTGTGCCCACATTAAAGGACTTGTCAGTGACAACAGCAAATGCACTTGCTGTACAATCACCAGCTTCACTGGGTGGTTTTTACTTCACTTAGAGCTGATGACGGGAAGCTCGAGTTCATTAAGCTGCTCATTGATGTTGCCCACAAGTGACTTTCCTGAAAGCATAAGCTGCCAACACTTAAGACAGCAATAGAGATTGCTAATAAATTACACTGCAAAACAGCTAATATACCAAAACAACTAAAAACAGCAAGTCACAAAGTGGAACTTGCTTACCACTCAATATCATCAACCACACATGTGTGGTCATTATATTAAAGTAAAAGAAAACGGTATGTCATGGGGCCCTGCAATGTTTAGCACCTTCTGCTTTTTTTCTTTTTAATTTAATTATGGGTCAGATGTTTTTTCAAACATTAAAGCTAATTTATAGTTGATCGTTGCTTTGTCCCAAGTAACCAAAAGACAGTTTATGGGTTTGGAATGAATATAATGTCTTATAACTTTATTCAAGGCTGGAACTAAAATATATTTAAATTCCATTTTTCAATTAATTATCCATTTTGTCTAAAAAACAAAACTAATACAAACTAATACCTGCAGATTCAGACAAGGTGCAGATTCGGACAAGCACTGAATCTGCACCTTTTCTAAGCTCAAGCAACTAAGTGTTTGGTATTTTTATGTGGAAAAATAAATATAATTAAAACAATTAATGAGCTATAAATAGGGCTGGGCCATATCATACCGTTCACGGTAATACCGGTATAATGTTGGGCAATAATAAGAAAATGAAATATCGCGATAGAATATGGGTAAAATGCGCATGCACGGTGCCTTTGTTTTCATGCACATGGCGGAAAAAGCATGGCGGCGATGGAGAATGAGAAGGGCGAGAGCGGATCGTTGAATGAAACGGATGAACCAGAACTGGTTTCTAAAAATGCTGCAACTTCAGTGGTGTGGAACTGGTTTAGCTTTCGTCCGTCAGATACACAACAAAGCACTATTTTTGGTATTACGGCGTTATTATCGTGTTGTTTGGAAAATACGGCACACTTAAAATCAATCCTTTGATTTTTCTGAAAATCGACAGTGCCCCTTATAATCCTGTGTGCCTTATGTATGAATTCTGGTTGTGTTTACTGACCTCGAAACAATTTTATGTCGTACACGGCGCTCGAAAATCTGTCAAATGTTTTAGTACAACTTTGCTAAGCTACGAAGCACTGCTTGATGGATTGTCAGAGCATTACGGCTATCGTAGGCAGGAGCCTCGCGGAGTGACACGTACTGTGCTTCAACATAATATTACTGTATTGTGTGTGTATAACCTTTTTTTAAGTTTTGTGGATATTATACATGGTTATGCTGAGGATATGTCGGCCAATTTCAACTGGAAATACCTTTTGGTTAAACTGTCAGCAAGGAATTTGCATTGCACTGTAAAATATTTATGTAACTTTAATGCACATAAAAAACAGCTGCTTGTTTAAGTGAAAATACATTGATGGGATTTTTTTTGCACTAATAAAGTTGTGGAGTTGTAAAGTATTTTGTCTAGTGACAATTATATCGTCAGTTATATCGTTATCGCAAATTTTCAAATGTATATCGTGATAAATATTTTTGGTCATATCACCCTGCTCTACCTATAAATATATGTTATCGTCTAATGGTCTTACATAATTACTCTATGTGGCAAACCATTTATCTTTTACTGAAATCTGGCTCCATTTATTTTCACTGGGATTTGCTTTAGTTACATGACTGGGATCTCACGCTTGCGCATTCAAGCACAAGTCAGCTTGAGGACCCCAGTGAATAAAAGCACCACACCGTTGGCCTTACCTGTCCACCCTGCAATGAGCAGTCGACACAGCCGACCTGTATGTTGCCATGTTTGGCCCCTGGGATGATCTGCAGTCGCTCAAAATCACTGCCCAAAATCACCACGTCACAACCTGATGCATAGGCCTATCAAGAGACAAGACAGTGAGAGGGTTAGAGAAATGAACATGATACTCTAAGATTCATCCGGCCAGGATTGCATGAAGGGTCACTTGAACTGCACTTGTCCCAGAGCTATTGTCAAGGCATCAAACATGCCATCATATGACAGCCCTCAAGTCCAAGCAGATAAGATTAGAATTCCATGCTCTATTTCTATTTCTATACTCAAAAGGAGCTCCTCACATGAACTGTGATTCACTATGACTTTTCCTCTTTTACAAGAGGACATAAGGACAGAAATGGCTCCCCGATTAATCCATTCCTGAAAAGCATGTTGCCAGTGTCTGAAATTAGCACTCTGACTCACCTGTCAACGGGTCAGGTAGACAAAATCCATCAGTAAGGTTTTGTTTTGTTTTTTTTAATACCAGTCTCATGAGATGGAATTACATTTTGAATAAAACCTACCCTTGAAGGAAAAAAGAAGTTGATTTCAGCCCTCAATGCTCTGAAAAATTAGAGCATTAAAAAATGTAATATAATCTAATTACTCTAATCAACTTAAATCTCCTTTCTTCACTGTTCAGACTCTACTGCAATCACATTCTTCTTTGCATGGTGTCAAAGGTTTGGCCGCCTCCTCACAAACTCATGACACCACAGAATGACCAGTACAGGCAGGTTTTCACATACTGGTGATTATTTGGGGTTTATTACTTACTTCGAGGCAGAGCTGGGTGACAGCAGAACATACAATAACATTTTGACAAATAATAAAACAATGACACAGAAAGACTATAATACAGCAGAGACTTTCATTATTGTTGTTTTTTTTTTTAATTACATTTATTTTATTTACAAAGTTGCCACCAGTGTGGCGAACATTTATTTAATTCTCTAATAGAGTTTTAAGCTTTGAGATCACATGTATTTCAGCTTCTGTTTTTCATACATAACAAAGTCCCAAGCCCATTAAACAACTTTGTGCGGTACATTAGCACATTAGGTTTCAAAGGAATCTGCTAGGAAATCTGCTATTGTGACAAATCAGTTTAGCCACCCCCCATGAATCAAAGCTCCTAAACTGCTGAGGGGGAAAATACTTCCAGAGTCTGAAATATCTTACCGTGAATGGCACATTGTTGACGCTTCCTACAGAGAAACAGTTGTCTCCAGGGTTGACAGCTCCCGTAAGGACCTGATGGAGATTCATGACTCTTGATTATAGTCCACGTGTTATCCTTCCTCTTCTTGCCCTTTTCACAGAACCCTCCCACTCCAGGTGAGATTCATGGGAAACCATGAGAAGGATTTGCTCATCTTTGTGTGTAACCTATAATTTCACATCAGCAGCATCACTACAGACTTGCTGTCACAAGAAGAAGAGGAGGAAGAGATAAACAGCACATGAGTTGGTTCAGTCAGCGTCAAGCCTCAAGTACATTACCGACTCCCGGATATTGACTGCAAATTAATTTTAACACTGAGCACTTGTAATATTAGCATGGAAGAAATAAATGTCTCTAAACAGTCTTTGTCGAACCACACTATGAAGGCAAGGCATTCAGTAATCTTAAAAACATTTTGAAAAAGAGCCTTGGTGTACCTTGGTATTAGTCTTTTTATTTAGCAAACAGACAGCTTAGCAAACTGGCACCAAAGGTCTTCTGATCCCCGTGACCCATCTCCGAATTTAAAAATGCACACCATTAGTTCAGCATCAGCACTTTTAGAGGTTATAACCAGGAGGGCTTTAATTGAAAGAGATATGCAGTCAGCTTGGCAGACCAGTTTCTAATTGTGCTAGAAAAGTATTCAGAATCTGTAATAAATGGAGTAACAACCAGGATGGATAAAAAGTGATAGGGGCTAAAATATGAAGAGTATTTTTCACTGTGGCTAAAATTGGGAGCACTGCAGAAGCAAGGTGATGGGGTAGCTCATGTTTTGCTAGCTCTGTGCACATTATCTAGTTACAGGAGGGAAATTTGAAACCACTGTCAAAGGTACATATTTGCACATAGCTGAAACAGCACTGACTGTCTTAACAAAAGACAAATACAAAACAGTTCTCCCAGAGTTACTGTTCCTTCAGTAACAGGAACAGATGTGGGATTTAAAAGGGTTTACTAATTACACTTTAACAAACAGTATTCACCTTTGTGTATTTGGCAGCGAAGTAAATTCAATACAAAGAGTCCATTAATCAAAAGGGTGCAGGGAATTTGTACGGAGGGGTAAATGGATCACCGGTGCAGGTTACACCTTACTGTAACCCTACAAGCGCGGTTAATCAACTTATCATACAATCAAGGGCTGAACAGTCTGAAAATCACACGTTTAAACAAGTATAGATTACGTATCGACCGCAGGTGCGCTACTGAAAATAATGAACGAAAAGTTTCAGAGACAGTTTTAACGATCCAAAAACGCTACAGAACAAAAATAACACCACCAGAAGGATAAAAAAATCCACGTCAGAGGGGTTAACATATGCTTCCTGTGCTGTGGCAACTCACGTGATAACGTTTCACAAGCCAGCGCATTAAAACACAGCTACCGATACCTCATCTGACTAGCATTTTTTCTCCCGTTTAGACAAAAGCGTGCATTTAGCTCACTGTCAGTGTGCAAAAGCAGACATTTCATACATGTTTTCAATCCCTCCAGTCGTAACGCTAACTTAGCTGTCAAGTTTAACTCGCTATCAGCAGTCTTTCAGGACACACAGTAACACCACCAGTAATTATCTGCTTACCTTATGCTGCTGCTTCTTGACATCTCCTGCAGATATAACATCAACGGTTACTCCCGTCGCCTGATGTTTTCGGTGAATACACGGATTCGGTCTTAGTTTAGCTAGCTTTTGTTAGCGTTAGCTCGCACTGGCCTCTGAAGCTCGCTCTCTGAGCAGGCTCCTAGGCTACAACGCTAGCACTAGGTCACTTATGGCGCACATTTGCCCAACAGTCTCTACTTTACGAGAGAAGGAACTATCTATTGACTCAAAATGTTGACTCTGAGTAGGAGTCACCCTCTGCCCGAGGTTAGCAAATAAAACCCTTCCAAAGAGGAAGCTTTTCCTTATGTTGAAGATATGTGATGATAATGACTGTTTCGCTGCAAAGCATCGTGGGTCTTGTAGTTTTAAAACCTTGCTCGCACTCTCGCGCGTGACGTTCACGCACACAGGCTTTTACAGTTGTAGCTAACACGTTTTGCGTTGTTTTTCGTGGGTGCATTGGCTTGTTTAGAGAAGGTAAATAGTTAAATACAGCCATACCTGGAGATGGTTGTATTTAACGTTTTTCTTTTACACTTTAAAAATGTAAAAACGTAAAAATATGACTTTTATGTTGTTTGAACATAACATTGAACGTTGAAATTTTACAGTAGCACTATCATACAGTAGGAGTATTTTTGAGCACTGTACTGACTGTAAGTTGACCAGTTCATAACTAAAACGTGTGGGGTAAGGAATATGCCTGTATGAGGATCTGGGATCTTACCCAATAATGAGAGGAAGTTTAAACTGTTGATACATCTAACACAGCTCTGTCATCAGTCATTTGAAGGACTAATACTATATTTAATAAGTGAAAACTTTAGCTGTAAATGACAGCTAAAGTTTGTATTCATAGAATGGCTATTAAAGCTGTTAACTCATCCCCTTTTGAGCTGTATTTTTCTTCTTTGGGTAAAATATTTTTAAAATATTTGGAAAACTATAACCTTTGAAAATGTGGGGCGTTTTCTCAATTTTCGGGAAACAAGAGGTAAAAATACTTAGCAGTCCCACACAAATTTGGACACCTAGGCCACCTAACTACATTTACACAGCTGTGAAAAAGTATTTGCGCCTTCCTGATTTCTCAGTTTTGGGTTTTGGTTTTTTTGGGGTGGGTTGAGGGGGCTGGACTGTGCATATTTGTCACACTTCATCACCAAAAGAAACCAAACCAAACCAAAATGCAATTTCAAATGATGATTTAATTCATTAAGTAAAAAAGTTATCCAAACCTACCTGGCCCTGTGTGAAAAACTACCCCCACCCACTCATTAAATCATTAATTAGCTAAAACAAAAAAACAAAAAAAAAAGCAAAGGATAATAACATCTAAGAATAATCTAAAGAAACTCAAAAACAGATGAGTTACAAAGTCACTGACATTTATGAGTGTGGCAAGGCTTACAGTAAACCACAGTAAGAGCCATTATCCACAAATGGAGAAAACTTGGAACAGTGGCGAACCTCCCCACTACCAAAATTACTTCAAAAGCATTTTGACTACTCATCCAGGAGGTCACAAAAGAACCCAGAAAGGACTGAACAATAAGATGGAGGCCAAAAAAATTGCATCCATGGGAGAGTTCCAAGGAGAAAACTGCTCCTGACCAAAAACAGCACAAAGGCTTGTCTCACATTTGCCAATAAAAATCTTGATGATGATCCCCATGAATTCTGGGAACATATGGGTTTGTGACCCATTACATCTGGCCTAAAATAAAGACGGTGTTTTATAAAAAAATAACATCATACCCACAGTCAAACGTGGTGGTAGTGTGATTGTCTGGGGTTGCGTCAGGACCTCGATGACTTGCTGCAGTTGATGGAACCATGAGTTTTGCTCTCTACCAGAAGGAGAATATCCAGCCATCAGTTTGTACCCTGACCATTTATGCTCAAAAATCTTCCAGTGTGGCTGAATTAAACAACTGTGCAAAAAATAGTAGGCCAAAATTCCTTTACGGTGATGTGATGTATCACATATGCTTGATCACCATCAGCTGAGATTTGGAATCTAGAGAAGTCTGAGTTCTATGTGAGACTTGTAGCTAAAAGGCCACTGTTCAGATGTGGAATCAAGATGAAGCCTCACTTCAGCACTGAAAATGTGTGCAGAAAATAGCAGCAGGTTCAGTGGAAGGATCCCTCAAGGCTTGGGGTGTAATTTTGGCAAGTTTGACAATTTGGTCAAAATTATCTGTCTCTTCAGTGTTGAGAAGTACAAATCCACCAGGGAAGCATCTGATGAGCCCCAAATGAATTTGGAAGCATAACAATGATCCAAAAGAATCAAAAAGCTACATCATCAATTGAAAGAAGTCCCACAGAGCCCTGATTTCAACATTCTGGAGTCAGCATAAGGATAGTGAAACAGCCTAAATACATGAAGTAATGTGGGGAAGTTTTCCAAGATGGTGTAACAGCCTAACTCCCAAAGTAAATGGAAAAACCGTGCAACTCTTGGAGATACTAATTTTTAAAGAGAAGGCATGATCTCAACAGCTGCTGATTTGATTTTGATATTATTATTATTGAATTGGAGAATAAAGTTTATTAAATAAAGTATTGCCCAATTATTGTTTTTGTTAAAGGTAAATAAATATTGGTCCTTGCTTGGCCAAGACTCCAAAATTTATAAGTGAGGCGACTGAATTTCTTGTATTTATCACAAATAACCACAGGGTGTCATTGTTGTTCAGCACACTGCATTCCAGTTTATTTTCACCAGTCGGAATGATTGAACCATTAGGCTATTAGGCCTAATGATGTGATGCTTTTCATTTCCTCATGTCGCACCTCTATAAATACTTTGTGCTATCGGCTTTTTGTCTAAAGCAATATAATTGGATGGAAATGCATTGAATTTTAGTGAATGAGCACAGTATAACTGTAATCTCATAGAGGCCTATGCTCTGTGATAATTTATCCCACAGATAACCTCTTAATGTGCACTATATTTTCACAAATTCTGCTTGAGCTCCACTGTAATGAGCAAAACAGTGTTGAACGGGGATGAAAATGAGGATGGTGGGGAGTGCAGGCTTCAAACTCAATTAAGTCATGTTGAGATAAATGGGACAGACACTCTCCATTACTAATTAAAATGGCTGACATGTTAGTGACATTAGGGAAGGTTGACGGCGTTTAGCGATGATGAAATTGTTGACTTTCCAGTCAGGAAGTAGGTCACAGCATTATTAAAGATGATACTATAAGCTATTTCATACTGGTTTTTTTAATATTCTTAACATTCATGGTTGATCAGCGTACTGCTGCCAGTTAAATGTAACCTATGTCTACTATACATGTAGAAAACTGACATGGGAGTCATTTTTGCACACAGGCTTGTGCACACCCACGTATTTCTGCACCCACACACAATCCATCTTGCTGTATATTGTCACCCTGTCTCCTTTTACCATCTCAGTTTTCTAGCAGTGGGTTTGACTTTGAACACCATTCACAGAGAAAATAAAAGAGAAATCTTTCATAGACAAACTCTAGCCTGCAGTGTAGAAAGGATATTGCTGCTCAGTGTACTATTGAATGCTGTGAGTTTGACTAAGGGGGATTAGTTCTTTGCCAACATCTTTCTTTTTTTTCTTTTTTTTTTTTTAAAAAAAACCTTTTTGCTGCAGAGATACAGTAGATGTGTGCCATAGTGTGCCTTTTTTAAAAAAAATAAAAAATAAATGTTGGAGTTTTTATTTGAAACTGGAAATAGTACAGCTTAGTTACACATTTAAGCCAAAACAAGACCTTAATGACAGAAGATACTGAATTACTGACCAAAAAAAAGAGTGTGTTGTATTGAGCTTCCTGCACCACTCTAGTCTATTTCAGTAATAGACGTGCCAAGCTAAAAGTTAGAAGAGACCAAATAATGTCTCTGTGCAAGATGTATTTGTTAGCGTCCCTCAAAACCTACAAGATAGTACATCTATGGAAAATGGGAAGAAAATTTAGGTTTTAAAATACTGGGTAGGATGGAATACATGCTCTACTTGTTATGCATTATTGTACTTTTATAAACTAGTTTACACGAATCAATAGCAAATTGTAACAAATTAAGTATGTGTGAATAATTTGTTCATATATACCTACTTTGTACTTTTTGGAAAATACTATACACTCTGCCAAAGATGCAGATGCAATTTCAAGACACAACATGATTGAAGGGTGTCTCCCCGGGTCTCTTTTTTACTTCTCACATATTTCATAATTTGCATTTATTGGTCATTATCAATGCCAACATTCATATATATTGGCAAAAAGGTGATACGTGACCTACTGACAAATCAGTCAGGCTCTTTGTTACTCTAATTTGGCTTATTTTTAACAAGAACACAATCAAATGTTTTCATTGCATTGCTAAAATTGTTACTATATTATTATTATTAGTAGTAGTAGTATTGATTTGAATTCCTTTAATAGCAATAAAAAGAACTATTGTGCATTTGCATAAAAAATTATTAGCTGTTAGTATATATTAAGTTTGTGATTCCTGTAATATATTAGCACCATTTAATTTCCTAAAGTGTACATTTTGTATTTTTTTTTCACCTCGTGTTTGAATCTTGCGGTTAGTTTTGTATTTATGTACAGTAACACGCAGGTTATGTTTCTTTTAGTATTTTGTAGTTGCTCATAATATAGTATTTTATTTTTTTAATCTCTTTGTTATGTTTTCTGTTCTTTTTCCATGTCAGGTTGAATTGAGAATTTCAGACGTGGAAAGGATTAGTGAGAACATCTTTGTGTGAAACTAGTCTGCAGAAGGTTCTAGTCTAATTAGGGAAGAATATGTTTTTTAAAAAGATACAAAACTTGTATTTTATTTTTCCATATTGAACAAAGACACAAGAGGGCAGTATTGAAACGTAAATAAAATCTCTCTTGGCAAGACTTTAAACTGACAAGGCACTGCAGTTTAACCTCACGGTCTAAATTCATATGCGGCTGCTGCATAATCCTATTGTTCCATTGAAAAAGGCACTGCATTATGAATGAAGGTGAAAACACCTCAAACCACTGGCCTGCTCGGTTTTTACAAACACGTAAAATTTAGTTTCAAATTAAAGCCAACATAAATCTTCATTATGAAGTTTGGATCGCGTTCCAGATACCGTGAACTGAGCCACAGAAGGTTGAATCAGTCCTTCCTAATGCATAATCCATGAGTTTTTATTTTTCCCTTGAAATCTGAGTTGCCTCTTTGAAGTGCTTTGTGGTGTTATTATACAGTGGTTTGACGAGTAATAATGTTGATGTCTTGTATGAACTGTAATTACTGGATCTGGAGGTAGGAGGGCAATGCCAAAACGGGGCTTGAAGTTTCAGTGTGGCCATGCTTTGATGTTTCGTGGGTTGGGGGAAGTGGAGCAAAGCTGCTTTTTCACAGCAGAAAATTCCCACAAGGTGCTGAACTTTGCCTGACAGACAGGGACATAAGTAACTAACCCTAATGGAGCATAGCGGCGAATAAAACAACTGTTCTTTCACAGAGAATAGCCATTTAACATTTGGCTTCAGTAATCACAGAATGCTAAAGAGTCTCGTCGCAGTGTAATTAAGTGTATCCTTTAAACACTCTTTAAACGATAAGCTTTCATTTGGATGTGTATGTATAAAACTGCACTGAGAGGGATAATGGGCTTTGTTTGCACACAGTAAACCAAACCAGCTGCACTGCACTGCATGATAATATTGTTTTCACTGGTGCCATCTCTGGCAGGCTTTCTGTATTTGTAATCCACCAGCTCCTCGTCCTCAGTTCTATAATTTCAACACCGTCCTTCACTTCTGCGTAATACAGTGACCGGAGTGAAAGCGTCCTTGGCTGTGACTGTTGAGTCAACTGGAGGTGTGGTTATGTGTGTGCCTGTGTGTGTTTTTGGCTGTCAGCATGTGAGAGGGCCTGAGTACATCAGGGCATGTATCCATCTGTGCGTGCGCGTGTGTGTGAACACGTGTGCGTCATTGCATTAGAAGTCCGTGAGTGTTTTCTAGTGTGTTTGCGTTGCTCTTGAGCACAGTCATCCCACAGAGGTGACTGTGAAACGATGGGAACAGGCATAACCGATGGAGGAAGAGGGGTTAACGGGCAGGCAGCAGGATATCCCATCACATTCGGAGTGTTGCTGCTGCGCCCACTTCCCTTAACTCTTCCCAGCAGCTGGATCCAGGAAGAGGTCAAGAGGGGTCAGGCAAGCTCCTCCCTCTGTCATTATCCTTCCATCACCTGCCGTCCTCTCTGTGCTGACAACAAAACTTTCTCTTCTGTCTCTTTTCTCCTGACGTATGCTTCTGGTCTTTATGGCCCTCACCCTCTTATTCTCTCTGTGTGACACTGCCTTTATGATTTTCGCATCATTTCTCCCCTCCATCTGGTCTCCAGTTTTCCCCTTTCCTAGCCTTTTATTTGTGTCTTTTTCCTCTTTTGATAGCCTGGCATCACCCTTAATTTCCTGATGTCATTTTCTCTTGTGGATACGGAGAATTTATGGGGTCCCTCTTGCTGTGAGATTTTTTTTATTTTTTTTTATATTCTTGCAGTTTATCTCTAGATCGCGACTGAGATACTATACACCCAGTACTGCTTTCACAGACAGACTGGAAATTGAACAAAATTCTTTCAGGGGAGAATCTCTAGTAAGGAAGAGAGGCGAGGACTAAGTGTGTGCTGCGAGCCTAACACAGCCAAATGTGTGTCAAAAATCAAGCTGAAATCTGGGGCAAGTGGTAATGCAATATAGATGTTATGTCATCATAAATATTTGAAGATACACAACAATGTACTGTAATAGATTAATGTATGGGCATCGACTGGAATGAGCAACAGAGGTGATAATTTGACGTCTTTATATTCTCTGTCATGCAAATTTAAAGTCAGATCTTTCAGCGTTGTCGCAAAACACGGCAGTTGCCTAAAAATGGGCCAAACCTTTATTGATATAACTCAATCTTTAAACAGCGCTTCAATTCTTTAGCAAGGAATTCAATATTTTAGGAAAAGCTCTATCTGTGAGTGGACCAGTCAAAGCTAGAAGCTGCTGATTTGCATCTTACTCATTAGATTTGAAGATTCAGATTCTTTATCTCGTAGATGTCTTTTGGTTTTTAGAGGAAAGTTGGTGCTCAGTGGTTCACAGAGTATTTAAGCAGTATTTTCCCCGATGTGTTTTGACTTTCTTTGAACTCAAATCTCTTTATCGTCAGATACTTTGGCATCATTCTTTGTCTGGCTGCTTCCTCCTGTCTACGGAAATATGGAGTGAACTTGCTTAATGAGCAGATTTGAACAAAGATCACAGAACAGACGTCCAGAACACATCTCTCTCAAACAACATGCGCCTGATAACAAATCCGAACCACTGTTGAAACTTTGTAGATGAAAAACATTTACCACAGGAATTTTCTTTCCTGCCTGTCATAAGAAGCCAGTCCCACATTCAGAGCATTTACAAAATATTCAAAGCTGCAAAGCTATTTTTGACGATTTCTGCCACCTTCACTAAAATGGGTTGTTATTAAAGTGGACATCGCACCTGTAAGGGCTATTTGATAAACAGAGTTCACTCCAATCGAGCTCGAATCAGGAATCACCTCACGTTTAAACCACTCGGCTTGCCGTGTTTTTCTGCAACATCAAATTATCTGTTAGTAGTAAAATGTTCAATCCAGCAGTTAGTGGCTGCGGCAGATTGTTGAGTTATAGCTGTTGAATATACCTGTAATGGCTCTGGTTGGGCCATTATCCTCCATGATATCTGGTTATTATCCCTGTCTGATTTATGCTGCTTCCGTCGACCCTCACCCACAGTGACCTACATTCCCTTTCATCTCACCCATCAATCATTTAGAAGTTCAAAGCTAAGGTCTGTCTGGGGAGGAACACATAGGGCTTGATCATAATGACATTAACTCTCGGATGAAACTGTGAAAAAAATTCCTAATATTTCTGGATCTAAACTTGCTTTTGCTGTGAAGCTGGGGACAGGAAGGGATACAAACTGCAATACAAGCTATAATAAAAACACACTGTTTTGACAATCAACTTCAACACACAGAATTATCCAACTGTTATTAAGGGCAGCAGTAAATACAGTTCCCGTGGTTTTTCATTACGAAGTCCAATTTCGACTGGTTCTTTTACCACCTACTGTGACATGGATCACAACCACTCAGCCCCAACCAGAAACAAACATCAGCAATTCAATAGAAGCAACCCATTAGGACTTCCCAGAAAGCAGGATTGACTCTAACAGGAATCATACCAGAATATGTCATTGACTACAGGACATATTATTTACGCAGAAACAAACAGACAGGCAAAGAGACATGGGCAGATAGGCAGAATGGCAATGAGATGGAAAAAGAAATTCCCAGGACTGAAAAATAGATGAACCTTATGGGTGTGTCAGTAGAGGCTAGATGACTTATTCAGTGGGGTCTGTGTGTACCTGTTATTAAATCAGCTACCATACACAAGGTGGAGTTTAAAGGTGGAGTTCGGGCACAAAATTGAGATGCTGGAGTTCAAATCCAGATTTGGAATTGGATCTGGATCAACAGTCTGGCATGAAGATGGGAATTATAATATGCAGTGTCAGGGGAACATCTGCTTCCACTTTGTATGCCGTTGTAGTTCGTTGTAGTGACACTGCGCTCTGCAGCATCATTTCCTCATAAAATCAATTTCACTCAACACCCGATATGCATTCGTGGGTGCAACAAGGTACACTGTACTGTACACAATTATCTTGCTTGCTCATGTAGACAGAGCAAGGAGACAAAGGTCAGCTGCTTCTGGCAAAAAAGTCATAGGATATAAACCTGGGAAAACTTTTCAAACCTTTCAAATAACCACAATTAACCTTTCTGTTGCATCAGGTCATGGAGATGAAGGGAACTTAGTCAATTATTCCATAACAATTGCTGGATGTCAAGTCCTGGTTTTGCACTCAACATGCTGCATGTGGAAGAAGTGAACAGTCGTAAAGACACGAGGGACTTTTATGATGGCCAAATTGTTGGTGACTTAGATGAATGGGTCAGAGTATCTTCAAACAGCAATAGAGGAATAAATCATGAAGTGGCGACAAGGTGGTGGGGGAAGTGCATGACCAATGTGATCCGTGGCGGCTTCAAGTCACATCTTACAGGCCTTAAGGGATCTGCTGCTTAGGTCTCGGGTCCTAGGCTTGAGAGGTTTGGAGTTGGCAGCACACAAAGGAACAACTGCATATTAAACAGGAGTTGTCGTAATGTTTTGGCTTTGCTTTGTATACATAATAGACTGACAGTCATTCAGAATCAGGTGCCTTTAATGATATCATCGAGGTAAAATTAGAGAAACTTCTGCTTTTAGTCAAATTTTCAAAGCAGTATCTCCTCATGTTGTGAAAAGAGAATTCTCAGCATAAAATGCAATGCCATAAAATCCCTTTTAAACTATACTGGAATGGAAAATATTTTACAAGTTACTGCATTCATAGTGGCCGGAGAAACACAATTCATTTGCAAAAACTTTGTACTTTCTATTGGATCCCCCAACACAGCAACTAAGAGGGCAAGTCAAACAAAATACCCACTCTTTTCCCAAAATGCATCATCTACTTTGTCACCCTAATAGTCAGACAAATGATATTGCAGGAGATTAAGCCTCCAATACCTAATTTTGCATATCAGGTACATTATCAAGGACTTCTTGAGGAAATTTAGCAAGAAAAGTAACCCCTACATCACCAAAAAGCTGGAATTGCAAGACATTTCTGAAGAAGCATGATCACTACTGTGACCATAAGAAGCAGCATCAACTTTATGGCTTTAAGCCTCATTGCTAAAGTTTGAGACACTGGTTAAAACCTAAATAAAGAAGAGCTGCAGCCTATCTTAGGTGACAGCCTCTTCTAGTGTGAGACACCCTGGAGGTTGCCTGTCCATCACAGGTCTAACACAGAACGACAGATACACTCCAGAGAGAAACCCTCTTGCTGCCAATATGCAGGACAGAGTGTATTAAACAGTGTTCATTTAAATAAACAGTAAATCCACATTTAGATTTTACTGTGTTTGCACCTACAGAAACAGAAATGAACTTACTGTATCCCAGTTTCTACGCACTTGTAGAATACTCTATAGTAAAAGTAGCATTTGCTCTTTCCCCTCCCTAATGTTTCTATTTTGTTTACTACTTCTACCTTTGTCTTATCATTCTTGCAGTTACCAGATGTTACAGAATTACCCATCTGTTCTAAAATGGAAAAAATGTCAATAAACAGATTGGGGAACAAAATGAAAAACATAAAAATGTGGGGGGAAGCTAAAATGAAGCGTATTGCTCTAAGTGTAAGTACCTTCATAGACAATTTAAGGAAAGGGAATATTCATATTTGAGCACAGAGATTCATTCAGAGATTAACTATTTGAATAGAAGACTCCTGTAGCCTACCCACTAAGTATAAGACAATTTGTTATTGATCTGATAAAGTTCCTTAGGTGACACCTACAAAGCTTAGGTGAGAGGGCTCAAACACTGGATCTCAATTTCAGGAAAACATATGTGGACCTCAGAATATTTTATCCCAGAAATAGAAAATTTATTCCAGCAATATTGAGGTTTGGTTATGAGGAACCATCTGGTTTGCTTGAACTCTCTTTCCATTTGCTGCTGACGTCAACAACCTCTCCCCTCTCCCTTTCAGACCTCATCAGCAGCATGACGTCCATTTGTGAGGGATAAGGGAGTAGGGAGCACACAGGCGCACATGGACAAGCACTCAGCCACCCCACCCATACACGCACACACACCAACACAAGTCTTTGTATCCAGGGCTTGAAAGGACGTTAGATTGACTTGCATATTAATTTCCTGGATACTTAGACAAACATAAGAGCTGCTTGCCCAACCCTAAACTTAAAGAATGTCTCCACCTTAAATTTTGAAAACTTTAATAATTGATATCAC
This sequence comes from Perissodus microlepis, assembly GCF_051167445.1. NCBI lineage: Eukaryota > Metazoa > Chordata > Actinopteri > Cichliformes > Cichlidae > Perissodus > Perissodus microlepis. Next base: position 24,905,775 of record NC_140472.1, read on the forward strand.
AGAGAATAGGCAGTACCAAAGGGAACTCGCCATCACATCACTATGTAAACAGCTGTATGTCCCCACAATAGGAGTAATACCTGGAGCACGTAGATACACATTTATTCATGCACACATGCACACTGAATCCCATCTGAGATCCTAAAGACTATGCTCTCTAACCATCACTCCTAGTTACAGACCTATCATGCAGAAATGCTAACTTATTCATGGCTTTCATGCCAACCTGGATGCAGAGAGGAAACTGAAGCTGGCTAGGGCAAGGCACAGGCTGCTGTGTGTCTGCATATATGCATGTGTGTTTGTGCACGGATAATCATTCTCACAGCAATTTTTCCCCCGGATGCTTTACTTGGCCGTGTTTTACATCGATTTACGGTTATAGGTCAATTAATCAGAGACGAGTGCACTCAAAAACAGAGATGCACACATTTGGGACATAAATCCTGATGTACTTGCCTCTGACTTATGGCTTTTAATATTTTTTGAAACTGTTGACTTCATATCCTTACTAGAATAGAAATACTGTGCTCTGCAGTGTCACATATTCATATTACAATATCACCTCTTAGTGGGAGCATTTGTGGCCAGTTTGCAGTATCATAAAATTACAGGACACACACAAGCCCCTGATAAAAATGATGAAACATTGTGAAAAATGTTAAACTGCTGCTGTGTTAAACATTCAGAGTTACCGTTGTTCATATCCGTTATAAAACAGAATGAAGTTCGTGCTTATGTTGCTGCTGCAGCAGCAGCTAGTCATTCCTGAATACAAAGCATTTTCTTTTATTTAGCTAACAGCCATTCTACTTGATTGAGTGGCACTGTTAGGGTAAAAATAATAACTAGAATTTTCCAGGAGACCAATTAAACTTGTGTGAAAGTGTCACTTGCCAGTAACACTTGGTGCTAAAAATGTGGTGACAATGGGAGATCTGTATATCCTGTAATACTTAATATTGTCTCCCAATTATCATAATATCACCCCCGAACCTCATTGTCTCACTCTGTCTCTCTGTCTCTGTGTTTGTGTTACAGGTTCAAGTGCGCAAATGTGTTAATCTAGGTTAATGTGTATTTGTGCACATATACATCCACCTGTGAGTGACGTCTCCCTGTGAGAACTTTCAGGCATCTGATGATCGTTATTCCGCTGCTTACAGGCAACGGTTCCACATTGTTTTCATTTATATAATATATTCCTGTCTTTCTGCATAAATTGACATCATCCAGGATCTGTAGAGCCTTCACTTGAGGTATTTGACAGTTACTTCACAAGGAGGAAATATAATAACAGATGTGTGATACACGTAAACACAAAGACACACATGTGCACTCTGTAAGGGAAAGGAAAAACAGAATATGTCCTGCTTAATTCCTGTTTTTTTGTTTGCTTGTAGGCATTGTTTTTAGTCACCAGTATGAACTATGTAAAAACAATCTGCAGCTAACTTGCTTTATCGGGTATCAGGTATTATAATAGCTTCTGTTTAGTGCAGAGAATAATTTGGTGTTGGTTAATTTAACACTGATGCTACACTGATTTTTTTTTCGGATCATATTTTAACACAAATATTATCCTTTTTGTGAAAACCATTGAGAATATGCGTGCACTTTGCGACATATTAAATCCCAGTAGGTTGAATAAGCTATCCTGATGATAAATTGGCCTAGTGTCACCATGTAGCTTATTTTAGTAGAAATGCACATAAGTTTTGCAGAATAAGGAATTTGTTTTCTGTAGAGAGGGCAGTAACTTGCAACGTGAATACATTTTAAATTAAAGTTCAATTAAAGCTTATGTTTGCATATAAAATTATACGCATTAACAGAATATTATGGCCCTGAAAGTTGTGCAGACGGTTTAATGAACTCTGACAGTGTTTCCAAAAACCAACAGCATCATTTTCAGGCATGCAGGTGTTTGCCAGTGTTAGATTAGAACCTTGTAAGCCTCACTTTCCTGTTTGTTTACAGCATCCACATTGGGATATCAATTATAAGATGACAGGAACAGCTGAACACAGAATGCACCAAACGTTGCATATAGAGAGATTAGTGATCAGCAGTATGTTCGCCTCAAGTTTTAGATGAAAATACATATCTGCTGTTTTTTCTGTTTGTACTCGGAAAATAAACAGGCTGCAGCACCCATTAGAGTACAAAGACGGCAGGTAGCATGCCGATTCAGTGATTGGCTGACAACAGCACAATAGCAGTTACCTTTGTAAATGGGCTCTGTTTCTTTCTCAGCTGTCTGTATGATCCACAGGTGAGCTGCAGCCATTAGGACTCAGGCAACAGCAGCAATGGCAGTTTTAACAAACGATGCTCCTCCAGCAGTCCAGCTGTAAAACACACAGCTCAGCAGGCCTCAAATAGACACCCAATCACCTACACCGTTTTGTGATATAAAGCACAACAAAACTCCAGTGTCTCCTGCAGGCTTAGTTACAAAACCTACACGAGTCTTTCAGATAAACACTGGAATGACTTGTGTGGAAACTGGTGAGTCCAAGTACAGACATGACGTGCTTAAATATCTTCACATGAATGTAAAATTACATATTACTCAAATACAGTATTTAAATATAAGTTAGATTCCGTTTCTGTTTTTATGTATGTTTTTTTATAAACGTTTTTTAAGTTTCTATGTAGAAAATATGGTGCATTTTGTATCTGTTCAAACTTGACTAGCTACAACATTAAACACAGTCGTTCTGTATTGGGTAGGGAGTCTATCTTGCTTTCACTTTCCTGGGAGTATCCATTTAAGTGCTACTTTAGGAATTTTGGCATTCATGGCCTAGCCATCTAAAAGATCACTGTTTCATTTCATCAGCAATGCTAAAGCATTTCGTCTTTTCCAGCATGTTTTTGCTGGTGTTCTTGTTTCACCAATAGATTTTAACGATTTTTATTTGATAGCTAGCTGTTTTGGAATGATTCTAGTCTCTGGACGTCAGTTTGTGTTATTCAGCGGCATTCTGAACCATATAGCAGAAGTGATTTTAACATCACTGTTTAACATTCTTATCTTCGTGTTGATGCTGTAATTACTTGATTCCCAGATGGGCTGAATTCTGGGATAAGCTGTGCAACTTTTGACAATCTTGATTGTATGTCTTTATTTCTTGCTGGCACTGTACATTTAAAGGTAGACTCACTATTGGATGCACAACACATTATTTAATTTATTAGGATGTAGTTTCCATTTTAATTCAAGCAGGTTATGAGATCCATTCCACATGAACTGTATGTTGCAGTCATAGTGCATATCAGTGCGACAGCGGTTGCTTATGTAAATGTAAATAAATACACACTCGCCTGTTATGAAAATTTATTTGTGATGATGTGTTAGCCCTGTGAAAGATTGGGCGTACCCTGCCTCTCAACCTATGGTAGCTGGGAAAGGCTCCAGCTACCATAGCTACCCCCCCCCCCCCCCCCCCCACACACACACACACACACCCCCACACACCCCCACACACCCTACCAGACCCTGACAAGGATAAGCAGAAGAGAAGGGATGTATGGATGCATGGATTACATTTATACAGAATTTGGGAGGTAATTACCTAAGACCAAGTGTACAGTTTTGATATGGTATGAATTATTTAAATGTTTCCATTTGATCCTGCTTATCTTTCACTTTGTGCCACTTTATATAGATAAAACATACTTATGTCTCTTCTGCATTAATCTGACAGCTGTAGTCACTTTTCATGTGATATGCTGTCATAGATGATACCAATGCTTCCAGCATTTTGGTCTTGTGATCACTTGAAAAACTCTCTTTAGTCTGAGTCTTTTGTGCCATTTCAGTTATTAGTTATTTGCAGCTACAGCAAAAATTTTCGCTTTAGCTTGTTTGATTTTAAAAAAATAGAAAAACATTATTTTAAATGTATGTCAAAAAGCAGTTCAAAGCAATGAATAGAAATGACGTTAGAAATATTTTCCTGTTTCTTACATCCTTATTTACCATGTCATAAAATGTAATATTTGACTTGTGCCACTTTAGGGAAGCAAAGGGTTAAACTACAGATTAGTCAATAAAGTAGTAAAACCTAGAACCACCTTAGTTAAGCAGAACAGTAACGCAGTCTACTTTTTATAGTTTTACTTTATTTTTTTACTTTGAAAGCAGGAATCTTACTTACTTGTAATTAAGTATTTTTGCAGTGGTAAGACTTTTTGCTAACAGAAGAAAAGGCAGCAAAGGAGGCTGAAGTGCCAAAGGAACAGGAAATTGCTGCACGTTGCTACTAAACTTTTAAAGCCACACAGTGGCAGAAGGTGCCTGTGATCCTTAAAGGCTAGCACAAGGATGTGAATTAGTTGTAAGACATTACTGGAAACCAATAAAATGAGCAGAGGATATCTGTGACACTCCAGGAAGTTAATGTCATGGATTCTGTTCTACAGGCTGGAGAGAAGACTGACGAATATAAGAGCTGTACTCTTTTAGTCATGAGATGTAAAAAGGCCTGAGTGTGAGCTGAGCTGAGTCCCTGAAGAATCGCTGTTGTGTGCCTGCTGTCTGTCCCAGCCTGGGCTCTGATGGTTGCTCTATTTCAACCACAGTTCTTCCACACAGAGTCCTAATGCGCCTGGGACAACTTCACCAAGATAAGTAAGATAAGCTCTGACATGAGCATATTTCCAGAGTTCAAACTAACTGGCGTATATCTTGACATTATTGAGCTCGAATTATATCCCGCCCGCCTCCCACACTTTGCAACACTTCCACTTCAAAGTGTATGTGAGAGTGTGAGAGAGACCGACTGAGATAGAGGGAGAGAGATTAAAGATTGTAAAGACGGAGTATGTGAAATACTCAGGAGTTGTATGTAGTTTGATTTGGTTTGAAACTTGGAGCATTTGCCTGACTATTGATGTTAGGAGATCTAGATGCTTTTCTCATCTGGGTTTGTGTGTATCTATAATGATTCACCTGCATTTGTCAACAGCATGCAGTACATTGATATCAAACGCAGAATTTTAATGATTTCACACAAAGTTGTTGCTTATAATTATACTATAAGATGAGATTCATTCCAGCCAAAAAATTGCCAAAGAGGTGCTTTTGTTTGCATGCACCTCAGGTTTTAATTCCAGCCGGTTCAATATAAGATTTTTCTAACAACTACACGGATATCTGCAGTGAAATAAAGATAAAAGCAGCAAAGCGATTATGTTTCCTCCATCACATTGCACAGCCCTCTATAATGCCTCAACTGCATGATGTTAAATGAGTTTTGCTGTTAGAGCAAATTAAATGATAACAGATGAGGCAAGGGTTGGCAGACAGGAGTGCATTAGTTTACACTGAGGAACCACTGTATAGAGTTTGGCATTGGGCCGGTGGAGACACACTGTACTGAACTGTTACAGTAACATTATAGCAATAGTGCCTGACAGGCTTATACTCAGGAGCACAATTACACACACACACACACACACACACACACACACACACACACACACACAGCTGCGTTCACAGGTGGCTTGTTATAATGTAATGATAAGCCCAAGACCTGACACAAGTTAGCTTTGCCTCTCATGAGTTTTTTGACATGATCTAGATGTCGACATACATGCTGACATACATGCTCACAGGTACACAAAACACAGTATATGACAGAACACACACACACACACACACACACACACACACACACACACACACACACACACACACACACACACACATGCAAGCAGTTATGTTTGTGCTTTGTGGCAGGCTTTCAGTTTTAAATGTAACAAATTGATGTTGATTTTGGCTGAGTTTAATGCTGGGTGTATACACTAGTGTGTCTGTGTGTGTGTTTGTGTGTAAGAGAGTCGGGGAAAGGCTAAGTGGAGCACGCATCGCTAACATCAGATAGTTCATGTAGCATAAATTTAAGCAACAACTTTTTGAACTTCGCTGTTGTTTTCAGATTTTTACCTGATGGCCTCTCTGATGAGATGAGGGTCAAGGAAAGTAAGGGCTCATTTGTAAAATCCCAGTTACAGCAGTGTGCGTGCGCGCGTGCCAGGCCCGGGACCACCTAAGAGGGAAGGCGGTAGGCGCCCTGAGATCAGCGCAGAGACAACTGGCAGCAGACTCTGAACCTGATCGTATTCCGATTCGCATTGACAAAAGCGGCGGCGGGGGTGTGGGGGGTCGAAGGAGGACCTGCATCTTTATTGTGTCACCAGTGACAGTTTGCATCCGCGGCCCGGATCCGCGGCCAGCATACAGAATACCAGTTAATCTTATTGACATTCCCAATAACCTCTTTGTGTTTTTTTCCTGTGTCGACACTATTAATAGCCCCCAAGATTTCTCTTTCTCCAACGCGCATTCCACTGCGTAAAAATAGAAATACAGTTGTCCATAACTGGCACCCATTGACACAATAGCTCCCGTTCCATAGACGTAGCTCCTCCCTATGCATGTGTGAGAGAGAGTGTGTGTGTAGCGGGTGGGTGACAGCTGGGCTTGCTGCGCTCCGCTTCAGTCTGGTAAGAAGCTTCATCTCCAAATAGGATGACCGTCGGCTTTTGTGGAAGGGACTGCGTTCAGCTCCGTAGCTAGTTCTGGGACACCCGGTTGTTTGTGTTCGTACAGTTTACCTGAGGGAAGTTTACGAGGCAAAGCGTCCTTTTTTGTCACTAGTGTGGATTTCCGATGGATATTCCGATTTGAGTGGTGTGATTTGAGCGCGGCATGTAACAAAAAGAAGCGCATGAGAAAAGTAGCGCTCGTATTGTTATCCTAAAGCGAGCACCATCTGAACTGCTTTGAGGGACACATCTCATGGATTACTAAAAGGCAGAGCTGTGTAACCACTCCGAGGGATATCCATTCATGAGCTGAAGGTGAGATTTCTTTGTTTACGTCTAACTTCATGCGCTCATAGCCCGTACCAGCCTTTCTCAAACCCCGGAGGCTTGTTTTCTGTGCAGCCAGGCTACCGGGCGACAAGTGCACCAGCTTCGCGCGGTAACCGTATCAACTTAATGTGTTTTCGCGTATTTACAAAAGCATTTTTATTAAATGTGTGAATCAGAAGGTGTACATTTTAAATTCATATGAGAACTGTGATCCTTTTCCGCAAGAAAAATACCATCTGGTGATTTAAAGAGATCATAATTTCGTGCGTAATCCCTCCTATACTGTTTGTTCATATAGTAGAAAGAAGTGTAAGTCTGTGAGGACCTATTTTGGATCAAGCTAGTGCGTCTAAACACCAGAAAAAACAATACCAGTGTATAATTTCAAAATATGAAAATAAGGAGGGGAAACGTGTTTGTAGGAACTTGCTGGAGTGGACCGACTAGTCCTCCCGCCCCTATGACTTCACAGTGCTTACTTTCAAACTACAGCCATTAAACACACTTCTTAAGATATTAATGTTAATGTTATGAAAACGCATAATACTCGAATCCTCGCTTCATTATTACAGTGCATGACGGGATTTTCATTTGCAATTTATTTCCACATTACGTGGAGTAAATGTATCTGTATGTAAAGCAGATATTCATAGGGTGGACAAATTTTGTTAACAAGCTTTCTGCTTCACAGTATTTCTACAAAACTCTTGATTGAATCACAGGGATGTGATGTGAATTAATCATTTTACATTCATGTTTTTATTGCGAAGTGAGCTACTCTGCGGGCTGAGACTTTCTTCCTCTCTCTCGCTTTCTGCGTGTGTTTCATACACACAGAGGGACAGGCACACTGGTTAGGGCGTGTTCAGCCACCAGGTGATGGAGTGGTCACTGTTACTCTTTTCCAAACGATCAGTCAAATGTTTCTAATATTGACCAGGGGCGCAGGTTGAGAAGTGGATTTTCCAGTAGAAGAAGTGCTTCTGCACATTATTTCTATTTATTTAACAAGCCTGGAGGAGAGATAGAGGCCTCACAAACCACATCCAACACAAGTGCCAACACCCAGTTACTCTGTGATTGCCCCTCTCTTCCCTTCCCTTCTCCTCTCCTCTCCTCGATTTCCCCAGAGGCACTGGGAATAGCTGGAAAAGGAATTTTCAAACTCTGAATGTAGGTTATAGATTAGAAAGTGTGCAAGTGAGCTGATAGAAATGGGTGAATCCAAGCACTTTTGAATGCAGACTGCAAAATATGCATCATGTCAACTGTTTTCCAGATGCACCACATGGTGTATCAGCCTTTTTTTTTCTAAGTGGAAAAAGAAAAAACAACTTTACACCAGCTCTGAGAGGAAAGGGTGTTGTAGTTCATGTTTTCCCTGAAATGCCTGGAAATATTTGGGGCTCCTCTGTGTTTTTTCACATGTGACCTTATGTTTTTTTTGCTGTCAGCATACACACTGTGCTGGGTATTACACACAGATCTTAAATGGGGAAAGAGCAAAAATGTTTTAACATGTTACCTCTTCTCCTCCTACAACATTAGCCTGGAGGCATTGAAAAATCCTGGAGGCATTTTTTTTTCTTAAGATGTTGCACAGCCCGCAAGTCCCACCATATTGCCTCACGCAGCATACAGCACCACCAATAAGAGTGCTAATCCTACTATTAGCACTTTATATTTTGACATGTTGGTTGTGCTGACACATGAATTACAGCATGATTACCTTAGTGACAACAGTCTGCCTGTTGTCCTCCTGAAAAAAAAAAAACCCAGAATAAAGCAGGGCAACCAGAGTTGCTGCTTGTATTTGGAGCAATGCTCTGTGGAGCGTTTGATCCGCCGATCCCCTAACAATAGCAACGGGGATGGCATTGTGTGTGACTGATGTGCATTTGTCACACTGTATGTGTGCGCGCGTGAGTGTGTGAGACAGAGAGAGGAAGAGAGAAGCAGGAACCTTTGCCAGTTAAGGACAGATGCAGATGTTGCTTTAATACAGTGGGTCTGAATAATTGATAAAGAGCTTTGCTCCTGTTCAAATGAATTGGCCTTCTATTATAAACAGCCACAACAGTCAGCCACTGTTAACTGCTGGTCCTCATTCAGTCAGTGTCAATAGTCTGCATTCAATAGTGTGTGTATTTATGCATATTTAATAAAAGCCATGTTTTATTGATGCACATCCTTGGTGTGTGGGCTTTTTTTTTTTTTTTTTTTAGAAACAATTAGACTACAAGAAAGCATCAAACGCATCTTAGTCATCTGAATGTGATTTATTGATGCTTACCCCATTTTCAGTTTCCACGTCTTTCTAAATTGCCGCCGCCTCAGTTGCACTACCGTAACACTAAATAACAAACCTCTAGTAACAGAACAAAGCCGGAGAAAGAGCGTAATCCCGGCTTTGTGGATGTGCTTTTAACACATTTTGTTTTAGAAACGCGGGTCAGCTCAATCAAAGAAGCTTGGGTTTGAACTTTTGCATCACAGATGTTATGGCACAGTGTCTGTTTTTGGCTGGCTCTCTTTTCAGATTCAGTGGGAGTCTGCTGTGATTCAGAAGGTAAAAAAAAAAACAAGCAGGAAGATATCCTAACCTGCTACAACAAATTATACAACTGCTCTATATAAACATTATTTTGTACTTAACCTTCTGCTGCTCCGTCTCACTTTTTTTTGTTGGCAATGAGTTCTGTGATTATTTGATAACTACATCATTTTATCTGAAAAAAAATGTTGACAGAGATATAAAAGATATTAGACCTATGCTGAGATTTGCATCCACCCTTTTGTTTAACTTATATTTGTGAATTCCTTAAGAAAAAAAAGTTTATTTACTCATTATACACCATACAGCCTTCTTTTACTGGAACATGTTGCTCATTGTTTATATGAGATGATAAATGGTATTCACTGTACTACAGGCACTTGATATATATCAGTGCTGTAGAATCCTGTATGCTCTATTCACAGCATGGCTCATTGAGAATGTAATCACTAATCACTAGCTTCTGCGCGTTGTTCTTGTTCTCGCTGTCTTTCACACATTCACACACACACACACACACACACACACACACACACACACACACACACACACAGACGCATGCATGGATTCAATGTGTTGTTCTAACTGGCTGCTTTCTCCCACTTAGCCTTAACCCTTGTGGCTCCATAAAAAATGACTCTACAGTGCATCCACAGAATTAACCATCCATGTGTTAAACACTCTTCATACTCATTACATTAGCATAATTGATTGAGCGTGTTGTAAACTGCATGCCAAAAAAGCCAGAGGCATGAAGGACCAAGCAAGCAGTGTCTGTTGGTGTTTTGGCTGTTGGTCCTTGGCAATGCTTTGTTGTTGGAAATTAAGTGAATTAGAAAGTGATAGCCAGCTCATCTAGGAGAAGACTGAGAGAAGCCAAACTTTGCCGTGCGTGCTAGATGAAAACCCATCCACTGAAACATTTCAAATCAGCTTAAATTGTGCACTTTCTCTTCATATTATTATTTTAAGCACTTAGTGTATGCTACATTAACATGTGGTAATACCTTTGTCACAGCTGGGTTTGGTTGCCTGTCATTACTCAGATGGAATGGAAAGGAAATACATTTGCAGGGATAATCCAAAAACAGCAGGGCTTTGTGTGATTGCCTGGGAGATGGATGAATGAGTGGCCTTGAAAACAACCAAGTCTTGCGCTACAGACCAGATGATGTAAATCACGGCACACAGTGTTAAAATATGATGTCCTAGTTCCCGTCCTGCTGTTGTGCTTTTGCAGGTAAGAGAAGCCAGCTGTGAGTCATGGACACATCCACAGTCTTTTAAGACTCATTAGGGCTGCATCCGCTACTGTGGTTGTGGTTATTTCTGTGGTTAGTTTGCTTGTTGGGAGCCAATAAGAAAGTGTGTGTGTCATGTGGATGTTAAGCATCAGAAAAAAACCCTGCTTACTGCCTCTTAATTTGCTTATGTGTCTGTGTCTCTGTCTAGTGCCTAAGTCAGACCCTTTTCCGTGCGTATAGTACCACAAAGCACAGAGGGTGGCTAATGCCGAGGGGGGGGTTTGAGTGTGCTCTCATTGTGTGTACTCTCTGCGACTGTGTGTGCGTGTTTGCGTGGCGTTGTTCGAGTGCATCTGTCCCTCCTCCCCAGGCCCCAGCGATTGGCACTGCATCTCTCATCTATTAATCATAGAGAGCGCTTGCTCTCTCATTCCGTTGCCATAGTTTCAGGACCTGAGACAGTGTTGGGGTGCGTTACTGCCTAGAGAGAGGAAAAGTGAGAGAAAGAAGGGGAGGAGAGAAGAGGAAAGGAAAGGAAAGGAAAGGAAGGAGTTGTGACTAAGGAGGAAAAGAGGAAATTATATAAAGAGTGTAGTGTGGGGAAGACTGAACAATTGAAAGAGAGCAGAGGAGGGAAGAGGGGAAGTGACTGAAAGAGCAATGCCAGGATAACGCACCGAGTAGGTCCTCACACTGTGGGTGAGAGTGCTTCAAGAACCAAAATGGATTCCATTTTTATCTCAGCAGTAAATCCTCTATCTCCTCTCTCTTTCACACACATACGTACATAAACTCTTTCCATCTCTCTGCTTTCTCCTTCCTAAAGAGAGCAGAAGAATATTTTCACAGTAGGCGTCATCTTGTGAATAGCAGGCTCATGGGGCTGGTGCATCTCCAGTGTGTTACAGTACATTGAACTGCTGCTATTTCACCTTGCTTTACAATGGAAAAATCCTTCCACTAAGCTGAAATGGAAGATGGGCAAGGGTCGCCTGTTTCATGCTCAGTTGGTCGTTTTGATGGCAAATCATGCTGAATTCATGTGTTATTCCATGATGGATTAGTCCATAAATCGACCACTATGGAAATTTCCAAGGCAGGGAATACCTCATGCTATCAGCTCTTGTTTCTCAGTCTCTTAGCATTTTATCATCTGCCTATCTCGTTGCTTTTTTTTCTTTTTTTTTCAGCCCTGTTCTCCTTCTCTCCAGATTTATATTTGCTTCCTTTCACACAGAAGGAAAACATGACCATGTGCCGGTACTTTCACAGAAAGACTTCTTGTTTTGGCTGTAGGCTTTGTACCTCCCATATGACCTCATAATCTCATCTGGGTCTTCTAATGGCTAACCATGCACTAATGTGGTGGTTGTATTATCGCCTTGTCTCATCACATCATTCCCTGCTTGTGAGTATTTCCAGTGGGGGCTTCTGGGAGTGCAGTCCACTGGCAGCACTGTAATCATGGGATTCTCACTGCACAACCACCTTTCACTCAAGTGCGTGTACACAATTACACACAAATTCACTCATACGCACACAAGGCGCATTTTTAGTGCACACAAATTCATGCGTCAGGGCAGTTTCTTTCATGTCAGTAAGATTGAAGAGGGATAAAGAAAGCTTGTCATTGTTACAGTGGTGCACGTAATGGGTGCTAGTGGGCAGAAACTCAAGAATACCTGATTGTACAGCACACTCTGTAATTGTCCCTTCACTGTGTATGGACTTTCTGCTGGGGAATTACTATTAGGGGACATAGGGACAAAGGAAGAAGTGAGAGGGTGTGTTTGCTCTTTGTACTGATGGCACTGAGGTGCTTTTGTGCTTTTGAAGTAATGGGATTGCAGGTGACATCATAGTGCTCGCATTCTCAGGTGCAGCAGGTGAATTAATCCAGGTGGGGGAGGGGTTAAAGGTTGTGTGTGTGTGTGTGCAGATTTTATAGCTCTGTGAGTAGCTGTGCAAACAGACATGCACGGTTGTGCACGTGTTGATATACATGTATGTGAATCACTTGTCAAAGTAGAGGAAAGCCAGTGTGTAAGGTGATCGGTATGCTCAAGGCAGAGCAGCAGTCACTCTTCCAGAGGTTATATGCCTCGCTGAATGTGGGAGGAGCAGTTGTCTCTGAAAGCCGAACTGCTGGTTTACATACGCGAGCCAAACAGGACTTGACAGATTTCGTTTATGATCCACATTTCTGGATTTTTTTTTCCCTCCACAGCAATATTTCTGTTTAAATTATCTGCCGTTCGATAATCTAATGTTGCTTGCTGTGATACAAGCAAGCATTAGCTTGCTCTGAGCTTGGCAAGCTTACCTTAAGCAACCTTTAATTGATATCCGAGTCAGCATGTGATTTGTAACAACCATCCCAAACTCATCTGATTCACTGATGATGATCATAGAGTTCTTGTAATTGGTCCCGGGTTCATATTAATTATTTACAGTGGTCTCTAGAGTTCTAGGCACATAAGCATGAACGGTATTAAGAAAGGAGTTTTACATCTGGTCATATGCGAGCAATCAGAATCAAGGAGTAGATTTAGTTACCCAACCAGTATTATCTTAGTTTATATTCACAGTGTTTCTTATTAGACGTAGAAAAATCCAGATTCTGTGTGCTTCTTCAGCATTTGTCTCAACCCTTGTTAAAAAATCTGTCTTCCCCTGGTCACAGTGGCTGGTAGACTACAAGTGATTCCCCTGAGGGTCCTCTATTTCAGAATCCAATCAGGCAGAACTCCGAACAATATTACCTCTGTGTGTGTGTGTACATTTATTACATAGTTAATGAACAAATTGCAGCCATGTGGCAAGCTCTGGTGGCGTGGCTGGTTAACAAAAAAAAAGCAACACCGAAAGCACGTGCACGCACACACACACACACACACACACACACACACACACACACACACACACACACACACATACACAACTCACCACAAGGCTCCCAATGTTCTTGGCCTGTCTGTCCATCAGCTCATGCAGAGCGCTGGGCTGGGAGTACTTATCATCACTATGCTGAGTGGAGGCCTTACAAAGGCGTATACACACACACACACACACACACACACACACACACACACACACACACACACACACACACACACACACACACACACACACACACACACATTCATGCATGCAGTTCAGTCAGCTCAGGGAAGCTGCTTGGTATAGTCAGGGCTCCTGTAATGATTAAATGTATGGTGTGACAGCAGCCTGAGCTTAGGAAACTAAACAGATAGGCAAACAGGGTGACTAGCAGGCAGGTAGGCAGCTAGAAAGGCAACTGTATCTCCAGTTGAATATATTTAAATAGCTGCCATAATGGTGTTTACAGGTAATGTTTTTACAATCCAGGAAACATAAATCCTTATACAGCAGAAAAGTCACAGGAAGGAGGCCGGGGTAAATGGTGCAGAATGCAGGACTTTGACATAAACACCAGTAAACCGATTCCTAATCCCACGTGTTGTTAGGTTCCTGAAACACTTGGTCAAAAGAAAAATTGTTGTTTTGGTTTAGTTAAAAATCCGAAGCTTTGTCCATTTATACTCGAAGCCAGCTGAAGGCCAATTTATGGTCCCGCGTTGGTGTCTGTTTTTGTAGCTTCCCACCTACGCAGGGAGATGGATTATGGGAATTCATACAACGTGGAGGCTCGCGTACAGTCCTTCAACGAGCAAACACCGTGTCGCCCCTGGGCGATGACGCTACATGTAGGTCAAATGATGATTGGTTGAAAGGTTGGCTTAACCAGGAAAGCGAATTAACACAGTACACCGCAAGAAGGAGAAGCGGGAGAAACAATGGAGCACGAAGAAGTACATAGGAGAAGCACAGACAGTAGCTGCAGGGGATCATTTTAATTATTTTTACACTCAGTTTCACCCACCTAAAACAAAGTTCTTTGTAACCTTTGACTTTGGTGTTTCTAGCAGCAAAGAACCAAAAACAGTGCACGCATAAAAATAGAGAATTCTGCATTTCCAGTTGTTAAACATATTTTTGACTCTGCCCCCAAATGGCAGCAGATAGCCAAGCTTAGCAAAAATACGACAAATGGGGAAAACCAGTAGGCATGTTTCAATTACAGTGAAACTTAAAATTAAATAGAGAAATTACACATAGTTTTGTAGCAGTTTCCCAATGTAACTCAATCATTGTAAGTTGCTCACAAAAAAATGTATTTGTTAGTGCTAATTAGTGACATAAACGTAATGTATAGACAGCAAACTTGAGCTGGGAAAATAAACAAGACTGTCAGATAGACAGTTATGCTAGGGGCATGCAGGAATGCAGACTTAGAGATAACTGGGACATTTAAAAAGACAGGTACAGAGGAAGACAGCCTGTCAAAGAGGGTAATAGAAAGAGTCTGGACAGTTAGGAAGGGAGGCAGTGAAGCTTTGAGGCACAGCAAAGAAACCAACGCATCTCCTTTTCAAAATGAATTCTCGTGAAAAGAAATAATATTTCATCCTGCCCCATCCATCCCCCTTTAATCTGGACAAAAGGTGCTCTGTATGTGGGCAGGTAATCAGGCAAGCAGGTTGATAGGCAGGAACAGACAAGCTGTGAGGCAGGAGAAGAGAATTTGTGCCTTGCATGATAATATATTCATTCATCCCCCACTCTGATAATGTTCACAGCATGCTTGGGTTGATTCATTCATCACAGCCTACTGGGGGCCTTTTTACGTTATTTGTTAAAAAGCTTTGCTTTTCTAAACCTGTTAAGGTTTGCTGACTGGATTATTCTGGAGGTGAATGGTTCTGGGCTTGTGAAGGTGGGTAAGGCTATAGTGCATGTATTGGAACTAGTGTCTTGTTTGTGTAGGTATGCACTCTTGCATAAATTGGTGTGTGTTGAGACTGAGAAATATGCAGCGAGGCTTATTTTGGTCTCTGAGTTTGGTTTGATTGGGCAGTGCAGCAGCTGCATACAGAAACGCTGTATCTTTTGATGTGCTCCCATCCTCAGCTAATCTTGGACCTTCTCATCTGTTTCTCTGATGGTTTTCTGTACTTTCTGTGGGATCTGTTTAACTTCATCCCAATAACCAAGACATTTTCTGTGTATTGATTATGGTATTATACAGCAGTTGAACCCTTGATTATTTAATTGGGTTTGGAATCAGAGTGAGGAGTGATGGCTACGTGCCGAGCTCCTCTGAAGAGAATTTGATGAGTCAACGCTGGTCAGGCTTTATCACAGAGAATTATTTCTGTTTCGGGTAGATTATTACAATCTGTGCATTTTCTCAATATCAAATCTTGTTTGCATAAAGGCTTTTAACTGTTCTCAGCTGGTTGACAGGTAGGAAAAACAGAAGACAGCTAATTCATTAGTCAACCACTTCAGTTTCTCTCTCCCCCGTGTCTTTTTTCCTTCTGCAGGTTTTTGTCATGGTACATGTGAGCTAAGCCTGGATGGACAAGATATCCTAATTTTACCTGGTCTAGTAATGCTAGCCCGGTAACTAGATAGGAACACTGGGTGGAAGGTGATGCTGTGTAGACGCACTATCAGTTAATCATTTACAAGGTTTCGGAGGGTTTTACTGATGAAGGAAGTTTTTTTTCCTTCTTCTTCCTTAAGTAAATTATTTTTGTGTTTTTAAAAAAAATCATATTTATAACAGAAAGTTATTTCTTTTTAGCTGGTTCCCACCTTTTAAACGTGTATTGAAGGGTTTAAAACATTTTAGAAGATTATTGTTTTGGTTCCTCTTTGGCTGACTTATTCCAAAAACTAGTTTTGCTCTTGTCTGAGTGTTTTCACACAGGAAATCCACGGCTTTGCTACCTGGTCTTCATCTTGAGAGTTTACACTGCAAAATTACATTAGATTACATCACCACCCATGACAACAAAGAAATCAAACAGCAAGAAAAGGCAGTGTGATGAGTCTGTGGAGGTGTGGCTCTGACCTAGATAAGATTGGGAGTTTGGAGCATTGAGCTGATCCTGTGGTGTAGGCCTATTGTTGTCATTCAGTCTGTACCTGACTTTGATCTCCATCCTTCCCCCGTGCTGCACTGGATTTGCTTCTCTGTTCAGTCCTGTGAGGTGCAGTCATCCAGGGCCAGTTGAATCCCCTCTAGCAGACTGGTTGATTGTTGCAGACTCTATCTAGAACAAACAGCGTTTTATGCAGCCAGCTGATAAGATGGGACATGGTGGTGTGTTCGCTCTGGCGCCGCTGCAAGCGTCATTTGTTTCACACATTAACAGGTGAAGGACTTAGTGTGTGCTTACAACTATGATGGTGTATGTGAGTGTGTACTTTGCGTTAGTCAAGCTATGTAACCCTGGCTGACCCACACTGTGGTAATTTAACAGTCACAGATAGCACAAACCCTGTGAAGAATGAGGATGTGGTTACCAGTAATTGCCGTAGCTTAAGTATATTGCCATATGCTTTATATGCACAGTGGTTCATGTGCTTCTTACGCACACATGACACCATGCACATAAGTATGCGCAAATATAATCATGTGAGCTCAGGACCCCGTGACAGCTGAGCAATTAAATGACAGCCTTAAATACATCCAATAGGAGAATTCAGTATTTATGGCTACTGTGAAGTGTGCTTCAAGCTGCACATGTTTAGAGTAACATTATACGTATGCGATGCAGTTTCGCTTGCCATTTTAGCAACACTTACATTTGTGATATTTAAAATAATACAACTCACAACTCATCCATCCATAGTGTAACCTGCTCAAACTGTCTGTCTTTTAATGCTTGAATAGTTAATATTTTATTCTGGTTCTGATTACAGAGGTCAGACCACTGCAGAGTTTCACTTATTTTCACTTCCACTTTACATCAGCATCTTTCACTTCACACCAGGCTTGTTCAGGGCAATTGTCTGTAAGAAGCTGCCTACACGACCTTAATTACCTGGGGAGGCTGTATTTCTTACCTCCACCACTTGCATAATAAGGCATGACTGTCTGTTTGAGTGCTCTCATTTCCTGTCCCGCCCTTGAGGCATTCAGATAGTTATTCCATCATCACGGTGATTTCCATGCCTGTAACTCTGGGCTAATTACTTATAGTAAATACTGCCTGGGTTGTGACTACAGCGTCAACTGGAGCGGTGAGCACAGGGGAGGTACTTTTCATTAATTAATTGTTATTTGGAATCCTCTGTGAATGATTGGAGTCAGTTTGACACAACACAGGAAGAGAGGCGCTATTTTTATCCAAAGTACCTTACTGGATAGCAACAGAGTGGATTTTTGAGCATGTCTGAATCAGTTTCAGCCACACAGGGGTACTGTGTAAACTTTAGTTAGGTGCTAAGATTTAGTGGCTAAGCTTCAGTCAATTTAGGCTAACCCAGTGTCTCTTACTCTGTTCTGACTGAGCAATTTCTCATCTGCTTTTCATCCTTAATTCCTCGTGCCACTATACTGAGATTAAATAAAGATTGTGGTTGGGGGAAATATTGATTTTAGTGGCTAGAATGTTAGCCGATTCTCAAGAGCTTTTTATAGCTATTAGCAATGGTTATTCGTTCCCTGGGATGCATTGTGTTACATCTAACGAGAGTGTAGAAGCGGATGGCGAGATTGTAATCAATAGAAGCATTAATACTGTTTGCCCTGTGTGCCTTTCCTCCTCACACGGATGACCGCTGTCTTCCTCTTTTCGGTGAAACCACTGCTATCATGAGTTCAGCTCATGGGTCAAATATGCTGCAGTCACCATATGATGTGCTCATAAGAGTGCACCAATAAAACCGTAGTGGAAAGGTTAGTCATAGGAAACAGCTTGCTGACTACTGTAGGCCTGCCATATGCCTCAAGTAAACAGAGCTAAAAGGAGATATTATTCACAGTGGGACCTAATGAGGAGCTGAATGCAGAAAAAAGGGGGGACCTGACAAGTGTAGAGGCTTTGGTTACCCTTTTAACTGATAACTATCTCTCAAATGGACAGAGAGACGAGCGCACCTGTATTGCAGACATTTGTATAAGAGAACAAATAGTGTATTTTATTACCTGGCAGATGATGGAACTTTATCCGCCTCTGAGGGGTTTTAAGGTGGAGTTTGATGAACAAACATGTGTGAGCGATAACAAGCTTTTGACAAGCTTTTATGGGATTATGACCGTTATCTGGAAATTCTAGAAGACCTCTATAAAATAATATACACGGTCAGGCTCAAGGACGCAGGTACGTGCACAGAGGTATCCAAAGAAACACGCTTTGCCTCAAGTTAAAGGCATGCGATTCGATGGGCTGGGTTACCTGTCCGGTATCTGCTATACAGGTTTTGGGCTGGATTCTGTGTATCAAGTGACGGTGGGTCAGACATGCACTGGGAGTCAGATGACTTTGTGGTCAGACGAAGATCTGATCCATGAGAAGGTGGATTCTCTGACTCGGGTTTTCTTTGTTTTCCTAGTGTCAGGTGCCTGCTGGAGACCACAATTTAATGATGAAGGAAGGAGTCAGCTGGGATGTATGAGCTTAAACTGAAAGAATTAAAGGGTTAATCTATTAGGCAATCCGCTAAAAATGAATTAAAAACTACAGTGATAGTCAATTAATAATTTGAGCCATTTAGTGCAACCATTGCTGCTTCCAGGATCTCACTTATGAGTAGGTGGGTTTTTTTGTCATGCACTGCTGAGTATTTGTTATAAATCAAACTATTCAATTAGAACACTGTGAGTTCTGGAAGAAGTTGTGTGTTTTTTACTGGTGACATGTGGAGAGTCCAGACCTCCCACCCCGAGACCCTGAAGTGGTTAAGAAAATAAATATGTGTTCCTTTTTTTAACTTCTTCTGATGACAATAAAATAATCTATTATTAACAGAAACAATATGGTGTATCAAATTGTTTTCATCATAGAATTACATTAATCATTACATTGATTGAGATACTTTTTAAAAATATGTACTGGCCACTCATAGTACAGTGGTGTTATATAAAATATAATCAATCCAATGTTTTAGTCAGAGAGAGAGAGAGAGAGAGATAATAGCGAATCTCTCACACTTAACACAAATGCTAGATCTCTCTGGCTTGATTGTTTTTGGCAGCATCATTTCCTACAACTCAACTGGGAGCACTAAAACAAGGTATGGTACAATATTGCTGCATAATATAACACTTTGTCACGCCATCTGCTGTTTCCAATTTCTTTGAATTACAATATGTTCACGAATGCGAACATCAGAGTGAGGCCAAACTAAGAACACCGAGTCACGGTTTGTAACAGCGTGAGTATTTCTGCAATTACAATTTTTGGCAGTGTGGTGAATTTAGCATTTCCCCCCCCTCTTTGTGATGTGGAGAAAAGACATGTCACTGTGATGTAAGTAGATCTGATTGCAGGGTGTGCTCTGCGTTTCCTGTTGAAGCATATTATAGATCTGGTTTGCTACGTTCAAGCAGAGAAGAACATTAAGTGTTCACTTGAACCCATCTGATTGTGCTCCTGCCCACCTACCCTGCAGCCTGAGGATGTAAGCTATAAGCTGCAGTGGTGGATCACAAAGAGCCATTGAACAAAACTTCCTCCCCTAACCAGATCAAATATATAGATAAGACAAACAAACTCGTGTCGGGTGCCCAGCCAATTCATCTGATATTTCCCCCGTCTCCGTTTCAGTCAGTATGGCTGCTCTTAAATGTAGCAGGTTTGTTGTGTTAGCCTTTAAGGTGTAGAGATGCACAGGAAAGTATCAGGTCACGAGAAAAGCGGATCTTCCTGCCTGCAGGTAGATTGAGAAATATTACTCGCAAGTACAGTTTGTCCTTGTACACATACAGATATTTTGGCCAAGTAAAACAAGCCAGGAAAATTTAATGACACCTTTCATAGCAAGTGCCGTCCCGGAGTTGCATTGCAGTGCAATCGGACAATGAAAACGTATCAGTTTCATTCGTTTTTGTTCCCGTTGCTGTCTGCCTTGTTTGTGTCTCTTAAGCTACTGTCGTTGGCTCACAGAAGCGGCTCCGTTCTTGCTATTTAGTCTCTACAAACCTGTTGTCAGTACAACGCAAACTGTTGTGCATAAGGAATTTTCTCCAAGAAAAAGTCAGACTTCCACCGAGCTGCGGTAGACTGCAGTTTAAATTAGATCTGTGTTGTAGTGTGAACTTTTCTATTTTAGTTTGAAAATATCGAAAAAGGAGGAGAACGTTTTCATCCTTCTTAAAGATGTCAGCTGTTGACATGCTGTACTCTTTGTGTGAGGAGGTGGACGAGGGGAAGAGAAATAGATCTGTCTTTGCTGGAGGTTGGCTTCTCAAGTGCACAGTATGACACTCTCATAGTTGAAAGCGTGTGCATGTTTTTGTGTGAACATGTGTGCAAGTGTGTGTACATCAAAGTTTTCATTTCATGTTCCGTGTTCTCTGTACTTATGCCCATACCCTGCTGTGAGCTCGTGTGTACTTTACGTGTGCGTGTGAGTGTGTGTGTGAGTGAGCGTCTTTGCTGCTGACCCCTCATGAGCTGAATATTGCAATGCTGGGAAGGCAGAGCCAGGCAGACCAGGCTAGAGCACCAGAGGCGAAACAGGGCAGACAGCCTGCACACAGACCCTTCTTTATACCCCATTAATAACACAATTCTACGAAGGACAGCCTGAGGCCACAGAAGGTCTGTCAAGGTAGTTCATTGTGTGGTAGGAAGTGAGTTGTTCATATGGTAATAGCTGCTGAAGCGGGTCCCTTCAAAGCCCGTTTGTTTTACTGAAAGTTGTAGTCACTCACTGAGTGGGACTGGATGGAATGTGACAGGGTGCACTGCTGTTTAGTTACTGTAGCTTAATTGACCCTGAGAAAGGCGAGTGAAGGCGGAGGGGAGGGTGGAGGAGGCTGGGAGAAGACTGAGTGCAGAAAGGAACAGAGGAAGAGGGAGGAGAAAGAGATGGACAGGGCAGTAGGGGGCAAAAACTGAGAACAGATAGAGAAAGGGAAAAAAATGAAAAGAAACAGAAAGAGAGAAAGAAAGAAAGAATGCTACTTCTGCCATAATGAAGCTCTCCAATGGAATCTGTTTAGTCGACAGGAAAAGTCTTATTGGTGAACGCGCAAGTCCCTTTTTCTAATGAGCCGGCTTGTCTAGAATGATCATCTTTCTAATTATATACTTCATTCTTATTTATGGTTTGTCTATTTTTCGGATGCTGATCCGCTGTTTCATTTTCTGGGTCAGGGAAAAGCTGAGTCTGTCTTTTCTCATTAGGCTACATTAAGGAAACGGTCAAAAAGATGCTGTGCCCCTGCAGGGAAGCGGATGTGAACGTTTTTGCAAAACAGCAATATCGTCACCAATGTGAGATAATGCTAATGTCTACACCAGAAGTGAGAAAAGCCTTTATGTCTTCGAGTGGAAACTTGGCTCACACATCTGTGCACAGCAATCAATATTAAGAAAAGTAGAAGGGACAAAAAAAGTATAAAAAAAACAATTGATGCAATTTATATATATACATATATATATTTATAGAGACAGAGAGTGAGAAGTACAGTGCTGCATGAGTAAAGCGCTGTTGGAGACATTGTGGTTCAAAAAAGAGTGAAGATATGCTGCAAACTGCCATCAAGTTACCAGGTAAAAACATTCTCACCACAAACGGTCTCCTCAGTTTATCTTCTTCAGCTGGGGAAACCATTAATGAACAAAACATTGTAGCTTTAAAGCAGAGCTAAGAACAAGAGAGGGTGAACATCTGCGGTGGATGTACGTATGTGTGCCTGTGCCACCGGATACTTCTCAAAGTGGTAATGGCCCGTATCAGATTGCTTCAGATTTTCTTTTTTTTTTTTTAAATCTGGAGTCATTAAAGTTCTTTAAAAAAAAAAAGTTTATACCATATGTGTTAATCTTATTCTAATGTCTGCTGTAGAACTGTTGTCCCTTCAGAAGAGGAGTCTTTAATAATACAAAAAAAAGTCTTAAACTGTGTGTGTGTGTGTGTGTGTGTGCGTGCGTGCGTGTGTGTGTGTGTGTGTGTGTGTGTGTGTGTGTGTGTGTGTGTGTGCATGCACGTGTGCGTGTGTGTTTGACTGTTTGACATTTGCCTGAAGCCATTACTAGGTAGGTCTAATCTGACAGATATGATGGATGATTACTCAGACACAGCACACATGCTCTAACAGTACACACACGAACCTGTTGTGCATGAGCTACATTGTCACCTTTCTCTCTGGTTTTATACTCAAAACTCTAATTAGAAAAATAAAATAAAAAATATTGGCCAAGGCTCCAGACAGAGACAAAAAAAGTCAGAAAAAGCTCCTGTCCCACTTTTCTATCTCGTCGGTATGAAATCTGTCTTCTGTTTCTACTCTCCGGAGGTCATGAGCTAATCAAAAATGTACAGACCTCGGCAGACCTTGGTCAGCCTCTCCATTATTTGGGTTAAAGCTGAGCTCTAATCGGTAGAACTATTTTAAGGCATCGGCTGCTGCTCGCCCTGTACTTCCTATCTCTCTCTCTGTGGAAACACGGAGTCATTGATCTATTGCCTAGCAGCCCTCCTGCACTTCCCCACCTCTCAGTGAGAACCCACAAAGCAGCTTTCACCTTCAGATGGCATACCGGCTATACCGTAAGGTAATGAAATACCATTGTGGAAGAAGACCAGGTGAAAATGCTTTAAGTGACACCGTCACCTTTACATCACAAAGACCTGAGCCTCAGCAGAGGTTTCTGTTTTGTGTTTGGTACACCGCAACTGTGAATTGTAATTCATAAATTACAGACTCTGTGACACTTGCCCTGTGTAACATTTGAGAATATAAAAGTATTCCTCAGGTATGGGAACTGAAACAAAGATAAAATGCTGCCTGACTCTCCAGCCAAGCATTAAATAGCCTGGCGGAGCACTATTGCTGATGATGATGAACAAAGAGCCCATACGCCTCACTTGGAGAGCGTTCTCTGTTTCTGTTTTGCTGTTCAGAGCGGAGCCTAGTTTTTTATTTATTTATGTATTTTTTATTAAATTACTTTTTGGAGAGGATCATTTAACTGAAGCATGACCTTGTACATTTTTTTATTCAATAAACCTCTACAGCACGTAAGATTTAAACTTCTTTCTATGGAAAATTTATGATGCAATTTCATGATGTTTTAGGAAAGACTGCTAAAGTGTCACTTAAGAGAATTTCAGAAGTAAGCTAAAATGCACAAATGCATGCAGGATGTATTGAGGATGCAATGAAATCCGATTGCTCAGACCAGGTGGAAGATGTCCTGGATCTGGTCTGAGCAAGCTGGTCTTTCATTTTTAACTGGGAATGTTGACAACACATCCTTTTATGCCTCAATAAACCTATATCAAATAACAGAACATATCGATTTTATGTTGCAGTTAAGTAAAGTAAGTGAACCTATGTGTCTGTATATTTTGTTACAGTGGATTGTGGGTCTTATTCCAACTGACTGGAGCAAGTCTAAATGATAATTTCAGGTAACAGGCATTTCCTAAGTGTGGCTATATAGTATGTATAGACAGATATTAGCTGAAAAAGCTACTTGAAGTCTTGTGCACAAGGCTCTCTTCTTGCAAACAGCTGAGCTAAGATGCATGTAAATGCATGACCGCAGCCTATCACAATAATGCCTGACAGTTGGGACTTTTTTTGCCTTACTTTGATCAGATGGGAGGTCGCTGTAAAAGCTTAACCTGTCTTGGCTTGTCAGTACTCAGTTCATTGGACAGGCGGATGAGCAGCAGGAGAAAGGATTGCTGGAGAAAACTCATGTCCATAAATATCTCACATTCATTCTCCTCTTTTCCTCCGGTCTCTCTCTGTTTCTCCCTTCTTTTGTGTTATGTTCTCTTAGCTCTCTGCCAATGGCCAGTCTAAAAAAGGTGAGAACAGAAAATGGCACGTTTAAATCTGTGTGTGTATGTATGTGTGTGCGTGCGTTAATTAGACTGTCTGCTTGCTTCTTGGGCGCCTTATCTCTTAGAGAAAAAGTCAATGCATTCAAACTGTTTTTCAAAAGGATGAGGAGATGAATGTTAGCGTAGTTAAGAGGTGTGGGGTTTTAAATTCAGACAAAAATCTCTTGAGTCTGTGTCTGAATAATTTTTGTATCGAGATAATTTTGACTTACAAATTTGACTCATGAAAACCTTTATTTCATCTATAAGCAGGAAGAAATTAGCCTTTTCCTTCAATTTAAGGCCCCCCCTTAAAAGCTAATCCATCTCCGATAAGCACTTGAGGGAGGGGCTCGTAACAGTGATAATGCAACTATTGAGACATCTCGTCACTGTGACTTGTGTTACGGTTCACCAGCAATCACTGTGTTCATTCAAAGGCTCACCCTGCTCCTACTCAGTCACCACTTTAGTTTACATAGCTTGTCCAGCCGTGTTGGGTTCCTGTTGCAGACTCTCCTGCTATGTCTTTGTTTGTTTTGGTAATGGATTCCAAGTTGGTATTGTTGCTTATGTCACTTGGTGATTGATGGGAAAAATTCACCTTCTCTTAACCCCCCTTCACCTCCCAAAAGCCATCCTTGTGTGCCTTGCGGGGTGAACACACAGTGAGTTCCATCGCATTCTTCTGACAAAGTGACTCGCTGGCATCCGGATGCTCGCTTTTTGGACCAGCGAGCCATGTCTTTAAATCAAGAAGGTTCTTCTGAAAACAAGGTGGAATCTGTGTGGCTGTGACAGTGTAACTTCCAAAGCGAAGGCTGAGATTATATGCGTGGACGGTTTGGGGGTCTTTCTATTCATCGCCCTTGTCGCCCCATGGGGAAGGACTAATTGGTGGCCCCAAAGAGCCCCCTGTTTTGTCCCTGCTGCTCACAAAGGCATCTGGGTGCGGTCGCGTAGAGGATGGGGGTGGAGGGATGCAGCAATGGCGATGGAGAGAAGAGCAGGTTTCCCATAGAATAGTTGGCTGAGATGAACTTGAGCTGCGGAGGAGGGGGGGCCCTCACACCACTGGGTTTGCAAGGGGACATGACACACTCGTTCACTCACCCACTCACTCATTCACACGCTCTCACATATACACCCTCAGTGGGGGATTCTGGTGCCAGTTGCTGGCCTTCTAGTCTACAAATGATCCTAGGCTGACCCACATAGTCAGCCATGTGTGAGGCTTCCCTTTATCCCGAAGCCCAGTTGAAACACTGAGTTATGGGTGTTTTCTGGTGCTCCCTGCCTTCTCGGCTGGGACTGCACAGGGGCCCCATGTGGGACGACATTGTTCACCCCGACCCAAGGACAATGAAGCTGTTGGCTGGGCTGGGAGAGACAGAGAAAGGGAGGGGAAAAAGATGGGTAGAAGGGAAAAAGAAAGGAGACAGAGTGAAATAGATTGCGATGGACAGCCAATAGCTGGAAAGAGAAAGAGTGGATGAGTGGCTCAAATGGAAAGATAGGAGGTATAGAAAATGATTGGGGGGAGAGATTACACCTTTGGTAACAGAAGAAGAAGAGATACGAAGGCAGTAAGACAGATGGTGAGATTGACAGTGAGCTAAAGACTGAGCCAGTATGAGAAAGTATTGATTGCAGCGTGTGCTGGGTGTCTTCAGCTGTCGTGGCTGATCCAGAGCGAGGTCGTTAGTGTCTGCGAAGCATGGAGCCACGGACATTAGTGGCTCTTTAACAAACTCTGTATTGATTGGGACTTAGAGGAAGACTTACATGTATACCAAGGGATAATGTCCTGTATGTAATTAGCACCAAGGCTGTGATGGTGACATTGCACAGGACATAAAGAGGGAAACCTTCAGTTGCAAGAAGAAAAATGCACTTTTTTTAAAAAAAAAGTAAAATCTTCATTTGATCATTTCTCATCTAGTAATTTTATGAGGCTTTTAGCCTTTTCACCTTCACCAATAGTCAATCTATATTCATGCATTTATGCTGCTAAAAGCAGCTGATGAAGCTAATGCCAATAGTTTATCTTAAAGGCATAAAAAGGATAAATCAGAGAACTGGAGCTACAAAGGTTTCAAGGATCATTTAATTTGTTCCTATTCCCTTCTCACCACCATAATTTCTCCCTCTCCAATTGAACATGATTTGTGGCTGGACTCGGCTCTCAAAAGAAGGCAATTTAATTGACAAATGACTTTGAAGCTAATCCAGTGATTGAGGTGACTGAGAGAAAGTGTTGACTCATATGCAGCGCAGCAGGTCAAGCACACACAATTAAAAAGTGTATATTTACTGATTCTGTTGCTGGTTTTTTCACGTGTGCTCGCCTGATATTACACTGTCGCTCAAATATCATACAATGTGTGGGAGTCATCTATGTTATGTGTAGCACATATACATATATATGTGTCTGCTTTTTCAACACAGACACACACATCCACGCACCCTTGCTGAGTATGATGTATACATTACCCGAGACAAGCAGATTCATCTGTGAGACATCTCTTTCTTGAAGTAGTTCCTATGAGCTATTTGTTTTGACATTTTGCAGCATTGGCATCCATAGGTACAGTTGAAAGATGGTGCTGAATAGGATGATAAAAGCTGCTGGTTTCTACAGCAGTACAACAGGCAGCTGATGTATGTCACCTGTCATGTTTTAGGTGCATCTGGGAAGATTAAACACTTGTTCGTGTTGGACAGTAAAGAGTCTGTGGACATTTTAGTCTGCATCTTTGCAAAGAGTTTGGCATCAAAGGCTTTGTTGCAGTTAATTGCTTGTAGCATTAAAGAATGTACGGCAAAGTGCTGATTTCAAGGCTTTTCGTGTGCTTCAGTCAGTGGCACTTCTGCGTTGCCTCATTTGAGTTCTTATCCTCAGCTCATATTCCAGCTTCTCCTCAGTTTACCACATAACCTAAATAAAAACAAAGGACTTGATGGTTTTTCTCACTGTGTGCGTGTGTGTGCTTGCACGTGTGAGCGGTGTCACTGATTAATGATCTTCATATGCATCTTTCAGCACACATACACGCACACCAAACCAAACCAGTAGCTCATGATCAAAAGCTTAGACTTAAGTGCTGTGTGTACGCAGCATGCTCGCTTCTGGAACCCATTTTAGAGTGGGGTAAAACCACATGAAAGGTCTGCCCCTATCCTCAGACCCTTATCCCCATCCCTCCATTTTTAAAATCCCTACCTCCTTCCTCCCATTGCTGTTAGAAGATTAGACAACTTTACTGGATCTTATAATCAGAGATGTCAACCACAGATTAAAATACCCAACCGAATGCATTTTGATAGCTCCCAAAAAGAAGGAGACATATGCAGGTCATTACGCTTTTTCCTCAAAGACAGCTGCTGCCTCTGGATCTCAGGACTCCCTGAAAGTCTCTGGCATAAATGGAAGGTAATTACCATATCAGAGATCAAGACTCTGGGCTCTGACACCACTTTTTCAATTACTCAGAAAGGTTGTTAAGATGCAAATTCAACAAAATGGCTCAAAACCCCAGAGAGGGATACAGTTTCACACCCAAAGCTGCTTCTTAAGTTTCTTAGCTCATCACATTTTGACAGACAAAGAGAACGATAGAGGCAGAGATAGACTCTGGGTGGGGTGATGCAGGCGATCTATAATTCATTCAGTTTGTTAGCATGACGACTCAACGTCTGTCATCTGAACACAAACTTAATCTTAATTGTGCGCTCTTGGCAGCGGGTCTTCATTTTAAAGCATGAAAAATCACCGCATTCAAACTCGATTCGGGTCTAACTTTGTGATGACACTGTGGACGGGGGAGAGGAGAATATGGTTTTTCACATTAAATATACACGAGAAAGTTTGGCTGTCCTTAAACCGAGGTCTGCATTTCCCCCTTAAAACTTCGCAAGTGTCTCCATGCCATTGCATATGGAGGCAACTCATTCCGACTATCCGTTCGTTTGCTTTTCAGAGTTCTAATATTTGGTTTTCTTGGATTATGTCTTGCAATGCAGATGAATTATGCAGCAGCAATGTGCAGTATAGTACATCTCTTGCTATAGTTATGCAAATCTGGGATTCTGCCCTTAGCGCAAGCTCAGAGAAAATGATTTGCATTATATGTAAGGTGGATGTTGGAAAGATAATAAACAAAATGGACTTAGTCATGACAAACTGGATGTGGACAAAATAAAAAAATGTCCACATTGGATAGAATGAAATAACAAAAAAATCTCTTGTTTTGTTTGTTAAAGCTGAGCATGTAACTCACTTGTTATAAATAACATAGCTTCTGTACAGTTTCCTTGCAATGACTAAAACATAAAGAAATCCAAAGAATATTTTATTTTGTATGGCCTGTTAGGAAATTGGCTCTAGGTGTAAATTTGAATGTGAATGGTTGTCTATGCGTCAGAGTTAGAGTACCCTGCCTGGGATAGGCTCCAGCCCATTCCTAACCCTGAACTTGATAAGTGGAAGAAGATGGAATGATGGCTGTTTACTTCTTATGAGTCCATTTTGATTAAATAACTCTACAACAAGAAGATCTGAGGGTTTACCAGTGGGAACCAACAGAAACTGTAATTTTGAAGTTGTCGAAAAGCTGAAAAATTTGTTTTCACTAACCGCCTGCCTGACGGTCTAGGCGACTGACCAACATTTGGCGTCCTTACAAACCCAATGCTCTTGCTACCACTGGGCTAGCAAGATCTGACTGATATGAACACTGAGTGAAACTGGCATACCCTGTGTTTGTGCTGTTGAGTAATTTCACAGTTTCAAGGCACTGAAAAAGAAGAAGAAAACAATCAAGACCTTTTTAGAAAATGTTTTTGAGAGGACTAGATGGTACATCTTTATTGAACTTTAAGAGGGTTTTTTTTCCTTGTTTTTTTTTCCGCCAAAACTACCAGTGGAATAAAACCAGATATAAGAATGATCATGGCTGTACAGGGAGACTTAGAGGAAATCATCAGAAGAAGTTACTAAAAGATTTGGCAGACCACTCTGGTTGGACTGGTGCTGCCAGGAATGCTGGGAACACTCTATATATCTATGTGTGTGTGTGTGTGTGTTCATGGGTGTACATTTGAGTGCCAGGGCCTGGAGGAGGGAAGTCTCTCGCTGAGGTCATGCCATGTAAGCCTCTCCTCTGGGGCCCACCCTGCCTGGCAGCCACACACACACAGTGGAGCTCCACACGGAGACTTGAGGAGACTCCGCGGCTTTGTGCTATGAATGGCTCTCTGTTGACTCTGTGTTTCCCTCATCATGATGGCCTCATTATGACGGACCTGAATTGTGTTGGCATGGATGTGTGTGTACGTGTGTGTTTTTGAGTAAACTGAAAAAAGGAGGAGAAAAATGAGAAGAAGATTGACAGATCCAGTGACACAGAGGCCTTGATGTGCGTTCATGTGCAGCATGTTCATTCAGTGTGTGCATCTGTGTGTGTGTGTGCTCAAGGGGTATTCACATTTACTAGAGTGCTGGAGTGTATCAACAGGATGTTTCTCGGTGAATACTTTTGGTAGGATGTCTTTATATAGTGAAAGAACAGGACTCCTACAGTTTCAAGGGAAGCACTGAGGGGCTTATGTAATAATTCATTAAACTACATATTATACATCAAGTTTGCTTTCTATTGTTGCTCCTGTGCCTTGTGTTTCCCTTGACAGTCTACGCAGAGGATTCATGCATTATGCAGATCACACAGGGGGACTGGTTTGCTGTGAAAGGGGAGAAAGAAAAACATAACTCCATTGCGAATTATTACAATACATACACTCAACAACACTTATATTTCAAGAAAGAAAAGGCATGAGAAATGTAATAATTGGAGTGAAGTTCTTTTTACTTCTCCCTTGCCACATGCAGTTTTTATACAATAAAAAGACTTTGGTGGCAAGAGGGGATTTATTTGTATTTCCATGCCAGGCTTTTCAGTGCCAGTCTTTGTTTTCCTTTAAGTAAACAGGAGTATATCCCATGAGCAGTGCCCTCTCTTTTCTCACTTCTACTTTCAAAATTCCCCCCTCGCCTCCGCCTTCTATAGCCTAGCACTTATCTCTTTACTCCCTTGTGTAGATTATTTGTAGTGCCTCATCTCCTTACCCCTGATCATTCTCCACACATTCATAAGAAACCCTTATATTTACACCCAAGTCTGCTTCTGCGTGCCCTACTTTCTCCTCCCTCTTTTCTCAAGTCGTGTCATCCCTTGTGTACTCCCCTTTTTCTCATTGCACATTTGTGCTGCTCCCCATGGACAGAGCCCTCCCCGTGGCCCTTCACCCAACCCAATTCACACATTGGTGGCATTGCAGCGGCATAATAACATTTAATCGGCACAGTCTTCCCTGTGCACCCGGTGCTTTCATGATGGCCTTGGCTCCACTCCTGAAACAGGAATTTCTGATTGTCGCTCTGAGTGAGCATATGCCTGTCTCCTACTTGATTAAAAGAAAGCCTGTGCACATGAGAAAGGAGTGTGAGGTGAGAAAGATGAAGACAGAAAGTGAGCAAAAGATGCTACAGGGCTAAAGTAGGGAAAGGAGAAGTAAACAAAGAGAACGGGGACCGTAATCTTACACAGAGTTTCAGAACGTGGGCGAGCCAGCAGTAGACGTCACCTTTGCTTTTAAAATAGTTAATCTGCTCCCAGAGGGACAATGACTGCTTTAAGTCCCCCTCCCTTCTCCCTCTCTCTTTTCTAAGTCCCTCCCCAGGGCTAAACCCCTCGGTGGCACATTGCACGGATTAGCTTGTGTTGTTGTTGCATCTCTTTAGCTCTAGTCTATAGCACCAGCTATAGATGCAAATACAGCAGTTAAACTTTTTAAACTGGCAAATCCACACACAGGAGTTTATAATTGTGGATAGAAGGGGCTGGCAATTTTGTAATCTGAAGGCGTATCGGGTGTTAATACACAGAGTAAAAAAAGACATGAACAGTAACTGGCTTTTTTCTTAATATGTAATGTTGTATTGCTTTTACACAACATCAATACTTCCGACTTGCCCTCACTACTTGTCTTGTTGTTGCACTTGAATGGAAAGCAACAAGAAAACTGTTCTGTTGAAATGTGGATCTATCTCATATTTGTGAACACAGCCACCAGGGCACTTAGTTTTGCAAATAAAAGTATTTGGGTCCTTGCCCAGTGATGTGCTCTGGTTGTAATTTGTATGCCAATTTATTGAAACTGCTTCAGCCTCTGGTTTGAGGGGTAATTTTACCTCGAGCCTTTCTGAAAAATGAAAGGCAGATGGGGTTGGTTGAATTCTGATTCTTACCACAGAACAATACTACTATTACTGTAGCTGATAAACTGTAACGTCACTGAGCATAATGAAATGACATGTCTCGAGATTATATCTGTATGGCCTCTAGATTATCTATTCCATTTGGATTAATACTGTGTACTAAATTCATTTTAATGTACACTTATAAAGTCAAATGTAATTAGAGAGAATGCAGCTCTGTGAGTCCTGTGGCCCTCATCCAACCCCTGTCCCCTAGAAATTACATTTATGTACTACTAATTTGTTTTTCCAATTATGGTTTGTTAGGCAAGGTAATTGTGGCCTGGATTATGTTACCTGCCAATGTTTTTCTTTTTTGTTCTAGGAACTATTACCTTTTTGTACTGAACATAAGCCATAAGGATGCGAGTGACGCAGGCTTTCTGTGTTGGAGTAAAAAATAAAGTGTAATTACTTCCTTTTAAATTTAGGTTGAAGGGCTTTATCACTTCCGGATAAAGAAACCTATCACCTTAGACCTCTGTCCTCCTTCACCTCATTCAGCCGACCTCGTCTGAGTCTTCTGTGCATGCTTGCGGTCTGCTCTGCTGCTGCAGCACGAGGGGATTAGCTGCCGCCGCTACCATCGGTCACCAAGGTAGCAACAGTGCCCTTAGCAATTCAGAAGGGCTATTTTGCTCCCCAGCCGCAGTTTGACAACACTTCACTTGTCAGTTTCGGTCTTTTGACAGATGTAGAAATGGTGTCAAAGGGCACGTGTCTGTGTTCTTTTGCAGACATGTCAGAAGCAGGCACACCTCTGTGTGCTTGTGATTGATTTTACAGTAATGGCTTGGATTCAACATGACAGAAGGATACAGACTTTGAGTCTCTTTTTACTTGCTTGTTGCTCTAACCCCCCCCCCCCCCAGGAGAGGAACTCGTTTGAACAAGCTTTAATTAAAGACAGCTGCTGGCCACACAATATTCTCACTTGCTTCAGCTGCAGATAACATTCGACACAAATCCCGCTTTCCTGTTTTCTTACTTAATTCCAATAATACGTGTGTCCTTCCGATTAAATATAGTTAAAAGTGGCGATATGAATCTGGACCTTCTTGTTAAATCTACCATCATACAACCACTAAAACACCTCGTAAGCATCCATTGTAATTCCATCCTTACCTGTCAGTGTGGGATTTTAATTCATCACATTAATATGCCACGAGAGAACGAACCTCTACAGTATCATTTCACAGATGGCTTATCTTTGCAGGAGAAAAATGAAAATGAAAAATGAAGTCTTCTGGACTGTCGCACTGAATTGGTTCGTCACAAACTAAAGGGACTACCAATTAACAACCCGAAAGAGAGAAACAAAGACAATAAACGATTTGACATGCAGTGTTAAATGTTATTTGCACATGCTAATGACTATTATTTATTCTGGTCAAAGTTTTCCTGTAAAATCGGACTTAGATCAGAAACAATGGGCAGTCCTGCCTGTAGTCAGCATTGTGTGATTACATTTTTGAATTTATAACCTGCAGTTACTTACTACATAAGATATGGGATTGGCTGATTGTGGGATTTATTTATTTATCTTTTATCAAAAAAATTCTAAAACTTTTACAGAAAAGTAGATTAAGAGAATGGACTGACACTAAAGGACTTATTTTACGTAGTTGTATCACTTAAAAATGTCTTAGAAAAAGAAGGAACTCAAATGTACACAGAAAAACAAGCCTAAAAAATTAGTCCAAGACTGTATAGCATAGTGTTTTATCAGGTTAAGTCCAAAAAACCCCTGTAAGCAGTGCTGCTAATTATCTCATTGTCATTGTACTAGCCTTGTTTTGCAGATTTAGTTTTAAAGTAACAATAGTAATCCGTAGATCCTCCTTTAACAATGAGACTAAATGTTGTGGAGGATCCGGACTGCAGCACTTAAGCTTTTAAGTTAATTACACAAAGACAAAGTTTGCATTTACACAAGCACACCATGCTGAGTTTTTTTTTTGTTTGTTTATTATTGTTTCAAAGACAAAAATAAGAAGCCAAGTCCCTGCACCTTTTTTTTTTCTAAAATATTAGAAAGAAATACACAAAGTGCAGCTTTTTCACTGTTAAGGTTGTTAAAGTCTCTTCAAACGAGAAGTCCTCCAAATTCATTTCGGTTAAGAGTCTTAAGCCTCATTGTTTGACAAGACATCTCCTTTGCATTGTTTTCTGTTTAAAAATTGCATGTCAATGGAGTTAAGTGCACAAATGGTTAAATGGTTTAAGTTACCGGATGAGCAACTTGATCCTCTTATGTCTTTAGGGGTCCTGACTCTGTCAGTAAAGCACAGATTTCATTGTTGCAGCTAGCAGACTGTAAAGTGCTGTCTCTTAGGTTTTCTGTGTGATTGTGTGCACGTGAAGGTGTGTGAGCATGTGTGTGCATGTGCGTGGTGCTACAGCCGCTGTCCTTGGATTAGTGATGGTGGTGGTGCTGCTGGTGGTAATGGTTTGGACGGGATCATATCTGGTTGGATGAGAGGATTGGGTGGAGGGATGGATGTGAGGGAGGGGCAGGGTACTCCAGGGACTCATAGTAAGAAGACAAAAGAAAGGAAAGATGAGGAGAAAAAGGAGGACTTTTTTGGTCTATCCTCCTCTTTGTTTCCCTCAAAGGCCGGTGTGACAGCAGCTGAGGCCTGCTTACTGCTTTTGCATTTCAGTTGAGTGGAAATCTGAACCCTGAGCAACCCCTGTCCCTCTCCTCCTCTATCTCTTTTTCCCTCTTGCTCCTTCATTTGGTGTCTCCAGTTCCATTAGGTTGATTTACGTTATTCAGACAAACTCATTAATCACATTTTCCCCTGGATATAATCTGCTTGTCAATCTGAACCCTGGTGAGTAAGAGGGGCGTAAACCCAAAAAAAGAGGAGT
The DNA here is from genome assembly GCF_051167445.1 of Perissodus microlepis. NCBI lineage: Eukaryota > Metazoa > Chordata > Actinopteri > Cichliformes > Cichlidae > Perissodus > Perissodus microlepis. The sequence continues at coordinate 24,940,531 of NC_140472.1, forward strand.
GACTGAGGTAAGCAAAGACGAGGTAGACAGATGGATAATGTTCCACAGGAGGGTCACTTGGACTAAATAACCAAACTGTGATTACGTTCATCTTTATAGATATTTTGTCTGGGTGAGGAGAGCCAGGCTTGAGTTTATCTCAAGAGCCAGATGGACCAGAGTAAGATAGAGAAACATCAAGAGAGGACATGAGAGGTAAAGCCAGAGAGGCAAAGCCAAAAATGGGGGCAGAAATGGGAACGAAGAGGAAACCTGGAGACAGAGGGAGGGAGATGGAGGAGAGAGACATGTGAAGTCGAGGGAGGCTCCAGTCCCAGTCTTTTAGTCGATGATGATGAATTACTTTGACAGAGACAATCAGGATGAAATGTTAATGCGAGTGTGCTGGAGGATGCAGTCTCAGCCAGACTAAGTCCTCCTATGGGGAAATGAGATGGTTGGTTACAGCACAAACACACAAACACAGGCAGACATACTGAAATGCACACACATGCGCGCAGAGATACATACAATAATGGAACAAACCTCTGGAGAAATGGAAGTTATATTTGCTGGCCGCTAGTTCGTGTATGTACTGGCGATGTGCTAGAGTAAGCAATGAAATGTATGAAATGCCACCGCTCTCCTGACCTCTGTATACAAGTAGGTGTGCATATGTCTGGTTAATGTTTACTTCAGGAGCCAAGGAGAGATTTTTATACAGTGTAACAGAGGCTGTGTGGACCGCAGGGTGTGCTGTCACAAAACAACAGAAAACTTTAAAGCGTGAACACATCCTGCGCTCTCTGTTTCCGCTCATTTGCTTACTTTACAGTGACGGCTGATTCTCAGCAGCTCATTGCCAAAATACTTTCCTTTTTCAGATTTAAAAAAAAAAAAATCATGCAAAAAAGGCCTGGATCTATGAATGAGTCTGAACAGATCCCACTAACTATTGCACTGCTATGAAAGGGCATTCCTGGACTTCCGAGGAATAACCCCACTACACTATTAATCATCTGGTTTTTCATCATGATCAGTTTCCAGTTGAACATAATAACATAATTGGTAATTTCCCAAATTTTCCTTTGTTGCTACTATCATTTAAAAAAAAAAAAGTCCAATCCACTGTTTAATGAGAAGTTACTGAACTAATTCCACTTCTATCACTCTGAACTTTCCCTTGTGCTAATTAGCAAATCTTGGCGTTACTATGATGGCCCTAACTGCCAAACTTTTACACTTTTTCCCCCTAAAGAGAGTCAAAACATCAGTCATCTGCAATAGCATATATTGCAAAAATGAAGGTGTTCAGGCATGGCACTGCGGGCATAAATCAATGTCTTCTCGCTCTCAATCATTCATCTTTGATAAAGCATTGCTGCTCTTTTGTCTCTTTCAAACTTCAAAGTGTTTGAGACAAAGAAGGAGCCCCCCTCCGTATGATTCATCAAACTCCCATCATCCTCTGGATAAACAGCTATGATAGATATGTCTGCTTACCCAGACATTAAAATAACCTTTTTTTCATCCCTTCTTTAGCACGCCTCGGCAACCGATCCCCAAACTTCTTCTTAAACTCTCCTGAACGTTTGAAACCATATAATTAAGAGGAACTGGTTTACCTGATTGTGCTGAGAGTTTGTTGTCTGGCAGTCAGTCAGGCAGACAGAGCTGTAGACAAAGATATCAGGCAGTGAGGGAAATAACTAGGTTTATTTTCAGGGTTTTGATTGAAAGGAAGCAGTAATCTTGGCATTAGCTTAGCATCACAGTGAGTGGGCTCGACTGGCTCAGGTTTCCCTCTGTGTGTCCCACGGTGTAAAAACCTGGGAGCTGCAGGTAGGCGCACGCCCACCATCCGACCAACTGACTGTAACACAACACCTGCAAGGGCAAGCACATAACCACGTCTCAAAAACACTCACAACCCTCCATCACTGCAGCCTCTCTCTGCGGTGTCTTTGCACTCCATCCTTCATTATCACTCAGATTGAGCACAATAGTTCAGGGCTGAGGTTTACTCTGGCTCTCCTCACTTTTATTTTCTCCCGTACTGCCCTTTATGCTGGCAGGGTGTCGTAAATGCACATCTTTAGAAGTTGCCTGAGTGGGGTAACGCAAGTGGTTCGAAGGTTGCAGATGAAAGGCAAAAGATTCGGTCAAGGGTTTTAGCAGAAGGTTCACGTGTTTGAGGTTTCCTTCTAAACTCTTTGGTGGCTGATTTAAAAGCAAGTTTTAACCCCTCCTACTTCCCATCCAAAAAAAATAAAAAAAAGTAATCAGGATTTGTAGGCGTGAAATGGTAGGCTGTTGAAGCTTTTATCACTTGAGAGGAACAACACTTGGTGAATTATGGTGTGAAAAGGAGAAAATAGCTAAAATGGAAAGAAAGAGTAATTGTATCTTCCACCTTCCAAGTAATTATGCGTAAACAGGCTTTCTTCTAGTTTAATGTGCACTTGTTTTCTGCAAATTATACTTAGCTTTTCTTTGTGTGACTCTTAAATAAATCTGTCTTTTATTCTTGATCACACATATTTTTTCTGTATTGTTAGGGAATAGACAAAAGTATCTAGTGATCGTGATCCTACCACCCAGATACGGTGGCCTTTTTTTGGATCCAAGAACAAATGCATTAGACGCTCCAAACATAGCGTGGTATGGTTTCATAGAAAGTCTCTAGCGTTGTCTGGCCTGGTTCACCTCAGCTCCCACAAGGGAAATATACAGGCATGATGTATGGCCCGAGCCACTGAATTAATGCAACATTTCCATTAGAAAAATTGCTTGACACGGCCGATATAAGAAGTTAGTGATCACAAAAAGGCTCTGACATAGCATGGAAAATTACTTATCGGAGAACCGTCATCTGCACTTTGCTGAAATTTGTGATGGAAGGCAGAGACAGGGAATGCAATATATGTGATCCTGTGCATGGGCTGCATCTCCTAATCGCTCATGCAATACTTAAAATTACACTTCGGCGCAAATGTAAATTGTGTTCTGATGCTTACAAAAACAGAAAGGAGGTGATTCAGATTTAATTTGACACTTTTTAAATACGAATTAGATATGATTTTGAAGTCTGAAGTACAACCAGACAACCAGTGCTCAGTGTAATGGTACACTGTAATTATTGCATGATTACTGTGCATATGAAAACTCGTGATGTGAGTCTTGGTTCCAGCAGCTTTATAAAAACACCATTGTACAGTACGTCTTAGCTCTGTGCGTCTGAATTGCAGCTTTTCTTTTAAAACCTCTTCATTGTCAAGTATGGAACCCAAAGGTGGCTGTGCTGCGTGTGTTCATCTGTTTCGAAATTACCTCACAAAAGAAAGCAGCATGTATTCTTACTTCCATTACAATATGTACTTTTTCACTTCCAAACCAGTCAGGCATTTAGAGTGCCACACAAACTTTCATTACGATTATGCAACAATCGGAACATTGGGAGGATTGTATTTCTTCTCCCTGAGCTGATCACATAACATTTTTAACTAGATTCACTCTCATCCTAGGGCTTTCCTTATATCCTGCTGCCTAAATGAACTTGCAGAGCTGCGCGGCGTCTCCTCTGCATTGATTTTGTGGTCTCATTATAAAGAATGCACCTCTCTTGTGGCACCAGTATTCATACAGCTCATTACATAATGCTGGCATTCAGTGTTTATTAACTTTTGCTTCAGCACCTGCCATGCGAATGCTCTCAGTTTTAGGATGTGTTTGCCAGTAAAAAAACGGATCCACAGATCATGTGGTAATAGGTTAATTCTTACCTGTTATTTGAGACCCCAAATATACTACATGTACCGAAACCTAAAACATACCTCGAGTTTACTGTGGTTTTGTAATAATCCACCCTCATGGATGCTAGGGCTGTCATACTGAAAAAAAAAGAAAATTGGTGGATATTACAATAATGTATTATTGTAGGGTGTTTATCTTACAATATAAAGCGCCTAGAGGCCACTTTTGTGATTTGGCGCTTGAACTGACTTAAATATTCGTTAGCAACAGTGTCAACTCCTCTCCCTCCCCTCACTAGCAGCTGAACACATGAACTGTATGAGGAAATTTGAGAGGTCAGTAAAGCCCCCCATTTAACAACTGAAATTATTATAAATGTTAACCTGGCACCTTAATGTTTTAACTATTAGCAATTACCTGATAGCTAAAATGGCTAATAATGTAACATTAAGGCGAGAGGTTCCCATCTGTAAATGTATTGGATGGTGTTAATTAAATGAGATATCAGGAGAATTTGTGTCTCAAAGGTCTTTCTTAAAGCCCCAGATTTCAGCTGAGTTCTGTCTACCAGCAAGTAGACAGAGATAGCGATAACCTGCCTAACCAACTCTATTTGAGACACAGTGTCAGCAGTGAGACACCAGAAGCACACCAACACCTCAGACAACACAAACTATTATCTTTTTAATTTGTTTTTGCAACACCTAAGATAATTTAAATGATATATAGTATAAATATATATATTTTTTTTTTCACCCAGGGTATTGAAAATTGTATTGAGTATTTTCCTGTGTATTTATACACAGGAAAGGGGTCGCAGATGCCAACAGACTTAATAAACTAATCCGTAAGGCCAGTAATGTTGTGGGGATGGAGCTGGACTCCCTCAAGGTGGTGTCGATGGCGGATGTGGCGGATGCTGTCCAAGATAAAGACAATGTTGGATAACACCTCCCACCCACTCCATGACATGCTGGTCAGTCACAGGAGCTCGTTCAGTGAGAGACCGAGATTACCGAAAAGCACCACTGAACGACACAGGAAATCTTTCCTGCCTGTGGCCATCTCCCTGTACGACGCATCCACTTAACACACTGGTTACTGCTACAACTACACATGTTTCTTTTCCAGCTATTTATTTATGAGTGACTTATGTATGTATATATATGTATATATTGTACTATTCTTAGTTAGCGTATTGTCTGTCTTGTCTTAATGTTGGTTTATAATGGAGCACTGTAACAAAAAATAATTTCCCCCAGGGATTAATAAAGTATTCTGATTCTGATTCTGATATTGAGTTTGAAATTCTAGTATTGTAGGGACCTTAATGTATGCACAAACTTAAAGGTGCTTTTTAAAAAGTTTTTTGCAGACTTGCAACTCATTACTAGTTTGGGCGTGGCTTTATGAATAAAAATAAACGTTATTTATTCTTTACTTTATAAGACTAGAAACAAAAAAACAAACATATTTGTTCACATTTTATATTTTACATTAAAAATGTTACATTACCACGGGCTACCACTGAGTCATGGCTTGCCTTTAGACAAGCTTGCGTTTATCTTGTTATGAAACGTGTCTTACGTCTAGCTACAGTAGCATGTGTAGCGTGGGCATAGTGACACACTAATTACACTGATCGGCCTGGCTCTCATCAGGTTTACAGGCATAGACAGTGGTTTGTAAAGGATTACTAGGTTATATCACTTCCCTTGTGTTTCATTTAAGGCATTTTGTCTTCCCTTGCATAAATGGACTCATTTATCCATATTCTGTTCTCCTGCAGGGTACATTATTGGCAGTTAAGCCAAAACACAAAGAAGAAATACATTCAAAAGTCTTCCCTTTGTCAGAGTTGGTAACTGTACTTGTCATATTGTGTTAGCTCATCCTTTGACAAACAGTAATAACAATCTCCGCTGCAGACTGACAACATTCAGAACTATTTGCAGGTGTTCTGTGTTGTGTAATAGATTTCATTTCCATACATTTTGTTTTGGACACTGGTGGGATGTCTCAGTGATCTGCCTGCTGGAGCATTGTCATTTCGTTCATTAGTACAGAGCTGGATGTGAGCTGCATCACTCCTACAATATGGTCTGCGGAGATAACAATTCAGACAGATTCATTCTGTACATTGGCAATACAACAGCTACTGTGGTACAATGCGTTGTCAGTAAGTGACTGCGGCCTCGTGCTGCGGCAGGATTGAATGTCCTGGTTTATCACAGATGATTCATATTGCTATTGGATATGATGCACTAACACAAAACAAGATACTCTGTTATCAGTATCACAATATCACGGGCTAACACAGACCATAATTGTGTTTAGTTTATTCCATTCTCCATTATAAATATATGTTTCCTGTCATAAAAGAGCGACCATCTGTGGGAGGAGTTTTTATTCTATTTTGAAGATGGATTTGGGGTTTGGTTGCGGGGTGTGCAGGGAAGTGAAAGAGAAAACATAAGGTATACAGACACTGACTGAAAATGTCTGAGACAGATAATTAGAAAAGGACTGAGAAAGTGTGTACTCGCGGTGTGCTTTTCTCTTCCCGATCCGTGGCCACCTTAATAGAGATTAGGATCATGCTCAGTCAGATCTGATAGGCCTGTTGCTGTGGAACGGAAGGCCAGCCAGTCAGTTATCAGCGAGGACACAGACTCAGTCACTTAGCATAATGGAACCTGCATCAAATGAACTGGAAGTTCAATGAGAAAAATGTCATTAACAGAGCTGAAATGATTTTGTGTGATGGTAAAATCAGCAAATTAAATCAAGGTGCATTTGCAGGCTTTATGACAGAAACAGATGCACATAACGTGTTATCCACCAGCCTCGTTTACAAGGTTACATGGCATTTTTACAGCTTGTGCTTCTTTCTTTGGACCCATTACTTATGATATGTGTACGTTGATGTTCCAGTGTTAGCAGCACAAGGTTGTGAATTCTTGCAATAGCCTAAAAACAACTTTGGATTGATTGTCAAAAAAACACTTGAACATGCTGTAAAGTGTGCTGAATGGAAATATATAGTGATGACTGCATTAGGTACACAATGAGGCACTGACAGAGACTGTATCACACCTCGTAAAACTCTGAAGCACACCTATTATGAAGAAGCAGGAGGCTGCGAGATGTGAAAACTGCACCAGATGGATAGAACAACAGAAAATCATAACACCTCTTATTCAGTCCCTGCAGGCCACCCTCTTATATCCTGTGTCTGCTTTTCTAGTTTAGTTGCAAGCAGAGGGAAAGAATGCAACAAAAACAGCTGCATAGGTTGACCGTTAAAGCATGTGCCAATCTAAAACAACAACACAAAAGGCCACAAGAATTATGAATTTATATGTGGTATATTCTTTGTCTTTTTCTGGTTAGTCACAGATATGTGTGATGCAGGATTTTTAGATTTTTTACATACATGTCATATTGATTACAACTTTGTTTATTTAGTCAAGGTCCAGGAAGGAGAAAAGAAATGGAATTTCTTTCCTCCACATCTCCTTGAGCCTTTTATAACCATAGTAAAAACCATTTAGCGAGCCGTCGTTGAATATTGACTCTGAGACTTTTCTCATTTACAGCCCATGCCTGTCGAGGAAAAGGGTTTGCAACTATCCACTCTTGGACCAGAATACAGCTATTGTTTTATTGATTGCTCATCCTCTTTTATTTGTGGGGAAAAAAATACTCCGGGGACACAATGTCCCTCAGCTTCTTCTCCTATGCTTCTCTAAATGCCCACACTAATTTCTGCTGTGACTCAGAAAACTTATGCATGGATTGCTGCAAGTTTATCCTGCTTTCCCCTCTTCCTCCTAGTGAACTTTTTTTTCTCCTTGTAGAAATTACATAAAAAATCATTTTAGGGCTCATGCATTTTGGATTTGGAAGTACCGCAGAAATGGATTTTTCTGTTATGCTTCTCCCTGCTGATGGCTCAGCTGATGTTTACTAAAGACAAGAGTCTGAGTTTCATTTAGTTCTTCCTGTATTGGGCACACATTTCTAAATATGTTGTCATATGTTTCCAACCCCAGGCACCCTAATTTAAAGCATTACTTGACTCACTAACCTTACAGACTTGAGGTCCCAGGTCTGTTTTATGACTAAGCATAGCATGAAAGGGTGCAGCAGTGCCTGAAGGCACCCTGCAGTTGGCCTTCATGAAGTGAGTTTCTAAGTAAAATGCGCATTATGCCGTGTGACAGTTTCAACACCCCAATCGCTGCTCCACAGGGCACCACTTCACTCATTCCAGCATCTGTCTCCATAGAGTTAATGCGGCATTTAGCTCAGTGGCATTCTGACTCTTTTTTTTTTTAAAAAACATACATATCTTCCCTCAGTCTCAGTTGGTATCGCTTGGCTGCTTTTGCTCTTTTGACAAGGTTTTAACTTAACAGCACAGACAGCTGATGACTGAAAATGACCAACTATGTGTATTGACCAAAAAATGACCTGATGTTACAAGACATATTAAGAGCAAAGGGACAGGCAATATTAAGAAACTGAGATAGAAGAGTTTCAGACCAAAGAGATAATTGGATCAAAAGAGACAGAGAAGGCCATGTGCTACCAAGCATGTCCTTATCAGCAGCAATTTTCTCTGCTTTGCCCACACAGCTCTGTATCAGCTGCTTGCAGAGTGATTAGGGTGCCCTGCTAATATCGTCACAACCAATGATTGACAGGGCTGGAAAAAGTTCTGATCTTTAAACGTGTAACCTCCTATTTTTTGAAGGGGGGGGGGGGGGGGGGGGGGCAATCTCTTAAGCAGCCGTTGTTTGTGTGATGTGAGTTGGGCTTTGTGTTGGGGTGTGTGTGGTTGAATGTGTGTCACTGAGTGGGTCTTGTTTTGATTCATAAATGCCTTTTTCAGACGAAGCAAAGGAAAGGAGCAACCTACATCCCACATTCACCTTTTTCTTCTCTGCTGCTGTTCTCAGGGAGATTTGGAAATATAATTAGTAGAAAGAGAGATTCGAGAAAAGGAGGAATGATGGTGATAAGGGAAAAAATGTTTTCATTATGCCTGAGAGAAGTAGTGAGGGAACATTTTGGGCAACTTGTTATGTGGGCCTGACAAAGACAAATAAATCAAGACTTAGAACAAGAGTCTTTCTGACACTGGATTAAGACGCTGCAGGTTAGGTGCTAAATGCTGAACATGTTCACATGCTAAGGTGGAAAAGTTTATCTGGCATCTACCAGATATATTAATTAATATTATATATATATTATAAGCATCCTAACATTTGCTATTGTGCATACAAAGCACATTATAGGCTGTTTTCATCTGATGATGGCACTAGATGATACAGGACAGTAATTATCCAGTACGAAATATGAATGTGTGTAGCAAATTTTACAAATTCATTTATTAAGCAATCAGGAAACATACTGGTTAATCTGCTGGCTTGAGGTGTGCTAAAGGCTCTGGCCAGTTTGGGGGATTTTGGGTGTAGCCAGCACATATCCTGGCAAAGATCTTAAGTTCTGTGCAGAAATTGCTAAAGCAGAAAAATGTAAAAATTTGTAATAAAAAGCTAAATGGTCACCAGATTATAGCTAGTCATTATCCAGTGCATTTTGGCAAAAGCCAGCCCTCATTTGCACTGAGCATGGACTGTTAACTTGCATGCAATCAAAGCCTGCTGTGACTTGACTGATCAGTAGGGCATGAACTGCAGTGTACTTGCACTTTTCTAGTCTTGCTGATCACTCAAAGACTACAAGCTACATTCATACGGCGCTTTATTCTGCACACTTCAACCACTCTATCGGCCTTGGAATCATTCACGTCTTCAGACTGTGGGAGGAATACCTGGAAACCTGCGCAGGCACAGGGAGAACATGCCTGCTCCACACAGAAAGACGCCAGCTGGGTTTGAACCAGGAACCTTGTTGCTGTGAGGTGACAGTGCTAACTACTGCAGCACCATGCTGCCAAAAACGAACTAAGAAAAGAAAACAGATTTTTTTCCCCACCAAAAACGTGTTGATTCTACTAAAAACAAAAGCATTTAGCATTATTTCAAACACAATACATACAGTTTTTTAAATGGCAAAATAAGTTTGCATTGCAACTGTTCAGTATTATGGTGGATTCACTAATTGCCTGACCAGTTCTGCCATTGCTAGAGCCATGCCCTCTTAGCAGCACAGTAACACGTCAGCAGTAAAATGCACGCTATTTCCCTTTATCATTTGTTTCTAGCATACATTTAAACTAACTCTACCTCTGTCTAATATATTTGTCTTGAGGGTTAAACATTTATCTGTTAGAGGTTTTCCAGGGTAAATTTGGAAGCTCATCTCTGGCCCAGCAGCCCAACAAGTTCCTGACCTACTTTCACAAACATTGTAGAGTGGTAGTTATCTCCTCTCATCTTTCTCCTCTGCTGATTTGTGCTGGTGGCGAGGTTGGTGTGATGTCAGTTTACTTTGGATCATTCTCAGACAGTGAACACGCATTAACCTTCCCTCCTTTTCCCCTCCCTGCTTTGCTATCTTTTCTTTTCCTTTCCTCGTGTCTCTTATAGGTTTCACTTTTTTCTTTTAATCCTTATTTCTATATCTATGGTAATTTGCTACGAAGAGTGTCCTGAAAACGTCCTGGAAAAGGATATCCATTGCTTCACAACAGATAATTGTTTTTAATGATTAAGAATCACAGAGGCATGTCGAGGCCTAATAGCTGTTAGATCACAGAAGCAGTGTTATAAAGATAGGGACTTATCACCAGTCTCTGAATATCTTTGCTAGGTTACAGTTGTTTCAAGTTGGCACTTTGCCTCTCTATTCCCATGCTGTTCTCCTGTCTCTCTTTTTCCCCTTTTTTTCCCCCCCTCTTCGTCTTTTTGAGTCGTCTTTGGCTGTCCTCCAGAATCAATCCGTCACCTCTTTAAAGGGAGACGTTCTCGGATTTTGGCTTCTGTTTCCATAAAGAGCCTAAAGCGACAGGGTGCCTCATTCATGTCCACTTCATTGTCTTTTAATAATCAAACCATGATGGATTACCACCATACAGATATTCGTTTCAAAGCAGCATCTGAGGGATGAAAAACGGAGGAGGAACAGGAAAACACCAGTATGCTTTTTGATAGCTCAAGGATTGTTGTAGGAGTATGCATGCTAGTGTGTGTCTGTCTGTGTGTGTTTATATTGGATGCTAGTTTGGCTCTTGGTCTCAGAAAGACAGACAAGTTCCTCCTTCTCACTCTCTTTCCATTCGCTCTTCTTATCACGGCCTCTTGGGTTCAGGCAGACAGCTCCTCCTGTCTTTTCTCTCTGATTATCAGGCCAGGACTGACAAGGTAAACACCTGCCAAGGTATCCTCCCCATTTGGGAGCCCTAGGTGGTTGGATGTGTTCCATTTTTTTATTCCCATATGGTGGATCAATGCATTGCTCTCACCTGTCTGTCTTTTCAACCTTCACTACCTGGTCCGATTCTCATCTGCTTTCACACTTCACCTCCAAACAGCATTTCTTCCAGCAGGCCTGTGAACAGGTGACATAGTGGATAGTAGTGGCATCTCGGTTAGGGTTTAGCAATATGATATTTTTGTGGCTGTGTTGTAAAAACGTCTGGTTTTAGTGCGGTCTGGTGATGTGATTTGTGCTGTGTTAACATGCGTGTGTAAAGCCTGTTTCTTCTCTTTAATGCTGGGAGATTGTCACACAACAGAAACTTCTGAAGTTGTTGGAATTACCCTGCTGTCACTCATTCGCCTGTAAAATCACTTTAGCTTTCATTGGGTTCCAGCAACTCTGAAAAGCAACAACCATACAAAGTACTACTTACTCTCAGACATACTTTTTTTTTTTTTTTTTTACTGGTTTTACTGATGTTTGAACCCTTGCTTTATCTCTTGTTTGGAGGTATTTTGTCAGTTCTGATTCCATTTGTCCAGGTTTTGACCCCTCTCTTTTTACTTTTCTGCCTCTACCCAAGCACACTGCAGACTCAAATCACAGAAACACAAAATAACTTTTAAAAAACACACACACACATAATAGTTTCTCTTCTTCACAGAACATGTGTCAACAATTTTCCTTGGAACTATTTCTTCAGGAGTAGTTCCAAAAGGTCTACACGTAGTTAGGCCAACACTTTTATTACTACTGAAAATTCACAAAAGAGATAAAACGAATACTAATGTGGCCTCCATTATGTATACTGTGAAATTCCAATTACAGATACAAATGGCTGCAACTGCTGTAAATGTGGTGACTGACCATAATTACAGACACGTACCAGCACATTGCCAGTAAGCTACCCTTCTCTTTGGCATTCCTGTCATCTGTAAAACCTTCAGAACCAATCTGTGGACATTACCCAGATTGCCAAATATAAACACAAGCAGACTGCGCTCATATCAAAGCTGTCAGACAGCATTTACCAGAAGCTGTTACTTTAAAACCTTTATATGGAACACTTCCTCCATTCCTTGAGATGATCAAAAAGCCAATTGCAAAAACAAATGTCTCTTATACTCTGTAATGACAATGAGATGTTTGAAAATATCATCATCTCTGCTGCGCAATTTGTCTGATGAGAGAACATTAGGCACACCCACACAAGAGGACTGTTCTGTAAAGCTGTGCCTTGTAAATCCACCTATACGTAGTAGCAATCCAAAGGCAAGGTCTCAAGTACAGACTGATGGCCATGAAGTGAAGTGCGAACGATCAAACACAAATACATGAGTATCCGGCACGAGTATCCACAGGAGTGTGCAGCAATTGCAGCAAAGCTGTCATAAATAAACTCCTATCTGATCATACAGCGCTACAGTTACACTTGGTTAACGCTAACACACAGTTTGGGTCAAAATGTAGGAAACAAAAATAAAAAGCTGCCTTTTGTGTTAAATTCTGCTTTTTGTGGACCCGTCCACCCACCCAGACAGCTTCCCTCTTCAGGCTGTATGGCTTTGTACCAATTTCACATCACACTCTTCTGATAGACAATCCTCCTAGATGGCTTTGTCTCTCAACAAAATTGTTGTTTTTTAGCAAACAGACTGTCGCTGCTGTTTCTCTTGGGCTACCAGCAAATTCAGAAGCATCAGTCTTTCATCAGCTGGTCTCCTCCACATGTAATTGAATGGCAGTCTCTCACTCCACTGCAATTAGCAAAGTGGGGACTTCAGAAGATGAACATTTGGGACCTTGTCAAGGCTAACTAGGTGTGTAGGTGTGTGATTGTGTGCTTTACGTTTGTTTGTAGATTTAACGAGACCGACAAACAAACCTATAGCTAAATGTTGCCCAACATTTCCTTCCCGTTCATCACCTAAAGCGCACTCTGACTGACCTTGTCTTTATGATAAATGTTCATGTTTATTGTGTTCATGTTTAAGCTCCAAGCAACCATAGTTAACATGTTGATGCAACAGCGGCAATAACATAATTAGGCAGCTAATTTGTTTATTGTTAAAGGTAATGCAGCTTGGGTCAGCTGCCCCCACGGGTAGCTGCCTGCATCTGTGATTGTTTGTCTTCTTCGAGATGTATGCGTTTGCTTATTGCTTTATCACTGGGATTTATGTGTGTTTTTTCAGGCTCTCTGCTTCTAGTTTTGCGCACCACAAGGCGACTGAGCGTGAATGAATGTGCCCGCATGCACATGTGTGTTATTCATAAGATGATGTGGTACGGCGAGGGATTCTGGGGGGTCCTTGTGTTTTTATTACCTGCTGGCGGCCTCCTGCCAACATCCAGCTTGATTAACTCCACCCCCTCTCTCGCGCGCACACACAAAGTGCTACTTTATCACTACAAGTCTGCAGGAGTTGTAAAGGAGCAGCAGCTAAGGTTCTCAAAATGTTATTAGCTATTAAAAGCCTGAGTAGGAGACAAAGGGATCCACTGTTCCACTTTATTTCTTACGACACTTTGTCAACGAGAGCTTTTACAAAAGAGGAAATCCACACGCTCCCACCTGTGCGATTCAGATGTTTGCTAGCAAGTAATTTATTACCAAAGCTTGAATTGCGGGATGTTCTCGGTTTGCGCGCGTCTTTACAGATGTCTACAGTACTTTATAAAGGTAACATTTTAAATAAGAGTCTAAGGCACACACGGTAACACTCTCACACAAGGAAGCAATTTGCTCTTCCATAGAACGAGTGTAATTTGGTAAAGACAGACTGTGTCCCGCTGCCTCCTGTTACTCATGTGTGGCAGCTGGTAATGAACGGGCCACTGGAAGTCTTAGGGGTTTCACTTAAGCCATTTTGTGCTCAATTTATTTTGTGTATCAGAGTAGGCAGTGTGAGATGGTTTGCCTAACAGTTTTTTACAACCCACTGATATAGATGGACGATGCGCCTCTCCTTAGGCGTCCACTGATTAAAAGAAATGTCTACCATATGATTAATCTCTTGATGTTTAAAAAAAAAATACAAGTACAGGATCTACTTGGAAGAAACAGGTATTTCCGACATAATTAGGTCCTATCTAAAAATACAATTATAGTTATTCCTCCTTACTGTACAGCGCTCACATCTTGATTTCATGGTCAGTGCAGCCTCCATCCATCATCCATTGAGTTAGGTCCCTATAGGGTAACCCCTCTGTCTTATGCCACTTTCTGCTCATCAATCAGTCAATTACTGGAGGAGTTCAGGGTCAAAACAAAGGCCAGACATACATTTAAGCCCTCTAAAGTTGTTCATTGTACTGTGTAGAAAAAGCCCATTTTTATTTACAATTTGTATAAAGTCGCAGTGTGCAGTGCAAGCTCAGCTCAGTCAGCCTGAACTGTATGATGAAGGAAAGCTGCAGGAAAAATCAGTTTTTGTATTTTGGATTTCATAAAATATAGTAGTACATAAAAAAAAACGAGTGTAAGGATAAGAGGACCAGACCAGGGAGTGAGAAAGGAGGGAGGGGAATGGAGCGGCTTGTGAGATCAAGGTCGTATCCAGGCTTTAGTATTGGTATTCTCCTCAGTGTTAAAATGATTCTACCAGTGAATAGTGTTTTCATTCCTCTCCTGAATGAGATTCACAGGAGCATGGAGAGAGAAAGGGGGAGCAGAAGATGGAGAGAGAGCGAGAGAGAGAGACATGACAAAGAAAAGAGAAAGCTACCCCTCCCCTCTCCCTCTTTTTCTCCCCCCTTCCTCCCTACAGTTTGTGCTCCCCTTGGACATACAATAGCAAATGAAAATACAGCGTGGGATAAACAACTTTTATCAGACTGGAGCAAATGAAATCGACTATTTTATTCAATTCTTCATCCCTGAAGCATCCCTTACTCCATTTACCCAGCAACCTCACCCCTGCAGTTTCATCAGAGAAAAAAAAAGAAGGTGCTTTATGCAAATCAAATGCTTTATTCTTTATTAGATTACAGACGCAATAATTGTCTTGGATGATTTATGGTTGTAATTGGTTGCCACAAACTGCTGCAACAAAAGCTCAGTTGCCATGGTTTGTGCTATGAAGACATTACATCAACAGATTTTAGGGTATCTCCTATAAAATCCACTTCTGCAGGCACATATAAGTTACATTTGAAAAATTAACTTGATGAGCATGTGGAGTTTTCTAGGTTTTTTATTACTTAAGCTAAATGATGATGTCCGTAGTTGCACTTTTCCCCCACCACAGACCATATATAAGATGGACAAGGTTTAAAGGTCTGAAAATGAAAGTTTTAATGTGTTTAATGACCAGCAGGGGCCACTTCTCCGGTTGCAAAAAGACTTTTGGTTGTATAGACGTCTATGGGAAAAGGGCTACGGCTCCTGTGCTTTATGACCTCAGTAAATGCTTTATGGGCTAAATGACTAATTTCAGGTCATACTGAATAGAACATGAAGGCTTTTCTATAAATTATGGTAATTCTAAGAGTCAGGAAAGAGAATTATCCAGAATATGTTAATTAGCTACTGACTTGTGCTTGACAAGTTGTTAGCCTAGTCCCCGTCCCTTATCTGTCATAGCGCCAGAAATGATTGCTGCAAAAAAGGCCTCGCTAACCAGTGGGTGATGTAACTATGGTTACGTTCACTTTTTGTATAGTGTCTTTGGTTTTTGCACATGAGGGATCTCCCTTCACCTCAGCTTTGGAAGATCAATGGTCAAGCTACGAGACCTGAAGTGGTTAATTAATTTTCCCAAGGGGCCACAAGAAAAACTGGGGTTATTGTGGAGGGCCTCAGCAAGAAGCTTATAAAGAGATAAAATTAATAATGAGCCGAACTGGGTTCCTTTTAGGGTTGTGGCCCTCCACAACAGTCCCAGTTTCTCATGTGGCCCCATGGTGAATTGAATTGCTCACCCCTGTATTAGACAGTGCCACAATAGATGATTAAAATTGACTCTCCCTCTCCTACAGCCTCCTACATCATGCAAACACTAAGCTGCACCTGATTGGTTGAAAGCCTCATGGTGGCTGTCTTCTCATGGATTATAAAACGTAACCAACATGGTGGATCTTTGACAAACTTTTGAGTCTGACAAAATTCTTTTTGAAAACACTGGAAAGAAATGAGGAGAATTGAGAAACAACTTTCATTTTACATCGACAATGGATGGATAAAAAGTTTTCCAGAGTCATACTATATACCCCTAATTTGCATAAATGAGGAGCGAATGACTCGACACCCCATCGTTTGAAACCCAGCACAACCCTATCAGCATGCATTGCTCGGCTGGAATAGAAGCGATGAATGGTGAAGCATGGAAATTATGAATCCTGTGAACAGATACCACGTGTGGAGACCAAATGCAAAAATAAAAAAGATGAATAGGAAATAATGGAAACAGTTCTCCAACCAGAGCAGTGCTGAAAATGAAATATTTAATAGCCAAACTGGTAATTGAGTCCGTAGAAGTCATCAACCTGTAGGAGTTAGGACATGGGATTGCTACCTTTGTAAGAGACAAGTGGCAAATTAGGTTCCTGCCATTGCCATTCCTTTCCATTATCAGGTGCTGCTGATACTTCTCAGCAGGCTAATCTCACCGAGAGCTCTTACACTTCACTAAGACCCTGTCACAGAGAGAGTCAGTGAGAGAGAGAGAGAGGCACAGAGATCTTCTCTGCTTGACATCGATCTGTGACGCATATCACCACCCCTAATCCAATTAATTTTGTTTTGCTTCCATCTTGGCTTACTTGAGTCATCAAAATTGCATACACAAATATATCTCTGGCACACTGCATTGGGCCATACAAAATGCACAAACAGCTAAATCTGGTAGAGTGAAAATTCTTTGGGTAATTCCTTTCTGTTTCTGCCTATCCTCGAGTCTCCAGCCTTCCTCATTACTTTGTTTCATGCAGAACCCAAGAAGGAAAGCAATTTATGAGTTAATTGAAAACACTGTTTGACAAACTCCTTTTTTACCCTCCTTTCTTCCCCTTCTGTCATCCCTCTCCACCTCCTCCTTGTCCACCACTTCTGCCTCTCTTTGTACAGGCTGAGGCAAATCTCTAGTAGAGGACCAGCAGCAGCAGTGTTGGTGCGACCATGAGGTCAGAGGCCTTGTTACTCTACTTCACACTACTGCAAATAGCCGGGGCGGGCTTCCCCGAAGACAGTGAGCCTATTAGCATCTCACACGGCAACTGTAAGTATATCCTTTTTCTTGCTTCTCCTCACTTTCTTTATGTCTTTCTTTCATTCTCTGCTTGAGCACCGTCCCTTCTCTCATTACAAGTCCTCCCTCGCTCTCTGCGTGCACTCTTTTCCCTTTCCTCTTTGTTTTGTACTTCGCAAATCCCCTTCTCGATATCTGTGTCACTTGTTCTATCCTTTTTCACTCGTCCACATCCCTCTCAACACTTCTTTCCTTAGCAACCCCCACCATCCCCTACACTCAACGCATTCTGAAGGCATGGAGTGTAATTTGGCGCCCAAGGATAGCCCCTCTACACACACAAAAACGAAAGACTTAAGGCAGAATTTGAAATGGAGCCCACCCTACATCAAAGGATAATCCGCTATTTTTCTGTTGGGCTCCTAATGCTGTGTGTGATAGTGTAAATGCTGTGGCAGGCTATAGAGATATGGTCATTGTTTCCGCTGATTCTCTCTGTGTCTCTCCCTGTCCTGTCCTGCTGTGCTCACTTTGGGCTTAACACTGTCCGAGGGAACTGAAACGCAGGCCAGAAAGCCTCACATAGACCTGCGCTCCTCTATCACAGTGTTTATTCAAACTAAGCACTTTCATCCAAAGCCACTAACAATAGAACGATTGCATGGTACAGTGCAGCATATTTTTAGCCTACAATTTATGGTTACACGAGAGCCTCAGCTGACAATTGCGGTGGCGTTTTCTTATCCAGCAAAGACACATAGGTTGACATTTGACCCCAAACTCCTGGGACGTATGACAAAAGCTGTGAAAGCCAAATTACAAAATCCGTCACACGAGCTACAATAAGTGGGCACACACAGGGATTAATTTTTGTCCTCCTTCTTGCAGACACAAAGCAGTATCCAGCATTTGTAGGCCACAAACCTGGAAGGAACAACACGCAGCGGCACAAACTGGACATTCAGCTCATCATGATTATGAACAGGACATTATACATCGCTGCCAGGTGGGTGATAGTACCTCAATTTGTGCAGTTTTAGAGAGACAGGCATTAATTCTGCTTTCATTTATGGAATAATTACAAGGAATAAGTTCAGGCCATTGTAAGTTAAGCATTATTTTTTTAAGGAAGAATTTATTAAGGATTATTTTATTCTTTATGACCTAATACTAATTACAGTTGCTTTGTGAACTGCTGTTTTAGCTCAATAAATATAAAACCCTCACATTTTGAACCATCAAGCTGAACTTCGGGGGCCTGCTGCGCTGGTTTCTTTTAAAGTTTTGGTTAATCAGGAGGGAATAATTCAGAGCAAAATGCTGAGACCTGAAATCACTTAGCAGTCTGGGCTTTTTCCCTTCATTACCTCTTTGTTGTTTTCTATTTTCAGCTCACCGTCTGCCAAATCCCTCTTTACCTTGTACGATGTCCCTATAGACTCGTGCCCTGTTTTTTTTAAAATAAACATCCAAGCACACAAACACAGAGATAAACTGCAGATAAGTTAAAAACTAATGCTTTTTGTGTTGTCAATAAACAGCAATACAGGACATACAAAAGGTATTCCTTCATTTTATGGCGGCCTAGTTGCTCTCAAAAATCGATTTTTTTTTAAAACTCTTTGTTGCTTTGTCTGGCTGACCCCCACTCCCCAGTCTGTCACCTACCTTTATTGCTTTTTGTCCATCCATCAATGTGCTTTTCACCTGTGCATCTTTATTTGGGTGTGACTCATTTTTCCTGAGATAATATAACTCACTTACAGCATCTGGAGCCATGGAGAAAATCAATATTGATTTTTGTCTTTCCTCTTGTCATCAGTATTTTTTAAAATGGCGATGTTGCTTCGCCTCATTGCAAAGTGAGTGGTTTGACAACCAGTCAGCTCCATTAACAGGCAGGTTTACCTTCAGCATATAACATTACAGTAGCATTAAAAAGGCCTTAATAAAACTGATCCTTATGTGCTTGTTCTCTGCCCTCCATAGCTAATTGAGTGGCAGGCTTGATTGGATCCTGTTGAAAGCCACAATAGGGGTCTTTCTTTGTTTCCCTCCGAAGCATGTCAAATTAAGTGGCTGAGGGAGGCTGCTGCTTTAAGAGAGCTGTTTTTTAACATATCTCTGGTCATTAAGAGGAGGTGTATGGAGAGCGAGAAAAACCAGACTAAAAAAAGAGAGAGACTGTGTGTGTGTGTGTGTGTGTGTGTGTGTGTGTGTGTAGTGGTTTTTCCAGAGACTTTGGTCTGCCTGTCGCCCACCTGCTCCACATGGGGTGGCAGGGCCTTAGGGATAAGGGAGGGAAATGAGACACATGGGGTTTATTGGAGGGGCTTGACTGTGTGTGTGTGTGTTTGTGTGTAAGAGAGTGAGTGAAAGAGGGTGTGTATATGTGTCAAGTTTAGTATGCTGACCAGTTGTCTGATGGCCACATGTGTGTAAATGAATATATACATTCAAGGGTAGTGAACATGTGTGCTGGTGGGTGTGGAAGCTAGTCTGTGATCGCGTCTGCAGTGGCTTGCATGTGTGAGGTGACCCGGTGCAACAGTCCTACACTTGCTAAAAGCAGATACATGGCCGAGGTATGTGACCTCCGAATGACTGGAATGGCTGCCTCAGATTAGACTGAGTCGGATGACCGCCATTGATCCGGACACAGAGAAGAATGCTGGGAGTCGATAAAATGGACACACAAACGACGGCCCTTCCTCAAACATCCATCGGCTCTAACAGAATGTCGATAAAGACACGTGAAAGTTAAATGACAAACAGTTTAGGGCAAACAGCACAGACAATTACCACTTCAGAAATCAATGTGAAAGTGAGCCAGCAGTTAACCCAGCAAGACTCATGCCACGAAACAACGCACAATGGTGGAAACGAGCCCCCCCACAAAAAAAACTAGGCAACATCAATAGTTGCTTTTATGACGGTTGTCCAGTCAAATGGCTTGTTTATTCTGGAGCCAGCGTCACACAGCTCTGCCATCATGCCTCTAGACCAGTGAGCCTCAGTTCTTGGTGTGCAGCAGCTTGCAGATGGCCACTGTGAACGCAGTCCAAAGCCCAACACTGTTTCAGGCTGTTTTTTGAATGACTGCTCAGTGTATTAAATCCCTTTGGCTCCTGTTTTGGTGCTGGCAAAAAAATCACAAGATTTTTAAGCTGTGAGATGCATACAAACATAGCAACTAATGAAATTGTAAATAGACAAAAGTGCCTTAATCCATAGAGAGAAAGAGTCAAGTCTTTGGCAATGTGTGAACTGAGCAACAGATGCAGCGATTGATAATTTATCCTTAGTTTTAAGCCTTGAATGAAGTGTATTGATATGGTGAAATCAGGCGATCGAGCCCTGTTTTAGCCAGTGTGTCTGTACAAGTGTAAAGAAAATAGCCTCTGCTGATGAGGTCATATATCTCTTCTAATATTTGTAAAACACAATTAGCCTTATTAGACTCTTATATATTGGGTGTTAATTATGTATTCAGTTCATGACTGCTGCAGGTTTTTAATATTATGAATATGATTCCATGGCCAAGTTTCTATCAAGCGCATTATCCAGAGGGATCCTACAGCTTGATAACAAATCTGACTGCAGTCTTTTCATATGCAGCCTTTCAAAAGCCCTCTTGTTTGTTAGGATTTAATAAGACTGGCACTGGATTGAGTATAGTATTGATTTCTTTCACTTTAACTTAAATATTTTCTCTTATCAAAAGGGATGCATAGCAGATCTTCTGCTAATAAGATCTTAAAGAGAAATAACGTAGAATAGAAATACAACACCAAGAGGTGTTTGTAAAGTCATACTAATGACCATTAGATTCAGCCTTGGAGCAAACTAATTGCTTTGAAGCAATCAACAATACATTATCCATGATAAACTGAGACATGGTGTATATTAAAGTGCAGGTAATGAACATGAAAACATCTTAATGTGCAAGCTTGGTGGTTTATGCGCGTCTGCTGTCATGTGTATTTTAGATGTTTAGCAGCAGAGTCACGTTTGGTAAAAGCAATAATTTGTTCAGTGAGAGACGGACGCGGGAGGACTCGCATCCCAGAGGTCCATATTTCATGGTCAGGGTACACTGTGTACTCCATTCAGAGGGAATTCATCATGGTGCAGTGGGAGATTCATCATTGTGATCTTTGCACATGTGTGTGTGTGTCAGAGTAATATGGTTTTGTGTGTGTCTTCAGCTGTAAACAAAATAGCTCGTCACAAACCTCCACTCTCATGAGAACTGCTTTTTAGTTTGGAAACTTTGCAAACTAAGTCTAACCTTAAAGAGCCTCAGTTACTTAAACATTTATTTTATTGTTTTAATACTTTTTGTTTAGATCAAGTTCTTTTGGGATATATTTTTTCTAGTTTTCAGTGACATCTTGGCAAATTTTGTTAATCCTGTGCTCCCCAGTGAAATTGCTGGACTCTGGAGAATGTTTGATTAGGTGAAACAGATAGACCGGCTCTTCACATGCTAATATATGAAAGAAATGGGATCACCAAGACTTTCTGTTTGGATGCTTTAAAAAAAGTTGTTGTTCAAGGTAACCACTGGTATTGCCAATTGCTCTCCACAACTGTTTGCCTGCATGCAACCAAAGACTGCCCAAACCTGTTTGATCAACAGAACTAAGACTATAAGCAGTTTCCAGTACCAGACGTCTCATCGATTGCCTACAGATTCTCTATATTCATAAGGAGACAGTCTTATTAACACTCTGCTTTTATCCCCTCACAATGTCTAACCACCTTTATTTGGAGTTAAATAGAAAGGATAAGGGCAAAATAGTGGTGATAATCACCCACTGCTCAGCAAAACCGTGTGTGTGTTTGTGGACATCAAAGGCAGGTGCAATACTTCAACCTTGGATGAAGAAGTCAGTCTAGAAATTTCAGAATTGCTTACAGAAGATAGACGTATGGTGTATATATATATATATATATATATATATATGTATATATATATATATATATATATATATATATATATATATATATATATATATATATATATATATATTTTTTTTTTTTTTTTTTTTTTATTTGGCACATAAGTCAAACTGACATGGGTATTTGTTTAAAGTCTGTACGATCATGTCACGGCCTGTTTCCAATATGTTGTTTGCCTAGTGTTGCCAAAGGACGTGATGGCTGAAACTATGAATAGGTGTCTCAAAGGTTCACGCCAGCTGGAGAAAAGACATGCAGAGAATGATAAAGACAGTCCATACATGCTTGTGCTTGTGGGTATATGTGAACGTGTTGCTATATACCCTGCCTTGCGAGCATATCCTAGACCTCTCCACATGCAGGGCATAGTCGCCATTCCTAGGCCACAGTACCCTTCACCATGGTAACACCAACCACACTCTGTTTACACCCCTCTATGAGGCTGCGAAGCATGGGAATCAGAGAGACAGAATGTGTATGTGTGGGACGGACAGAGAGAGAGAGAAAGAGAGAGTGATCGCCGTGAGTGAAAGACCAAAACTTGTGATTACAGCGAGACACGCTCACAGACGCGCACTCAAAAATCCTGATTACCTTGTCTCCGTTGAATCCTCTAGAACAGCCATGCCTCTGTGGCTGCTGTTCTTCCCTGTTGGGTCTCTTTGGGTCTCGCAGTGGAGGCCACTAGAGTCTCTATTATTGTAGCTCCACCAAATCCTGTTAAAACCCACTAATGATGGGGATTACACGGTTGCCTCCTCTCCCTCTCCTCGCAGCACTGACGACATCCAGCTATGTCCACCCTCTGAACCAACTTTTGCAGCTTCGGTAATCATAATCACCTGAAATGAAAATTGGAACAAGTTTAATTTCATAAAATAACTCTGCAAGCATGTAGAAAAAAAATGTCCTTTCACCCATTCTTTGGACATTTGCTGCTGATCATATGAGAAAAATATTTACACAGCCTGGCTGGAGTATACTCCTGCACTAGAATTAGTGGCACATTGTTCTCATAGCTTGTCTGGTTAGCTAGTGAGGAGTATCCTGGGTAATAGCAAAAGGCACTGAGATGCTACAAAAACTTTATGTGAGAGTATATGAAAATGTATGGTATCCTGATAAATGCACGTATAGAATATGCATTTAAATTAATGTAGTTTAAAAGTTAAAACTATCATGTTGAAATGTGTTAGACAACAGAACATCTTCAGCATTATTTTACTGTATGTTAACAATTTGCTTAATTGCATGTTCTTGGAATTGGGGTGCACAGGCAATTCACAATTTAATTACAAGGGAATAAAAAAAACAATTAATTAAAAATTAGGAATGACAAACAAAATATTTCCCATACTGATCTCCTTGGAAGTTAGATGTAAGATTACTGGGTAAGGTTCAGTAAAGAAATCACATCTTATACTGTGATTATGCATATCTGCTTAATTGTTCCAAGACTGCACCCTCAACACATGCCCCTTACCATACTGAAGCAGCCACGCACAAAAAACACACATACATTCACATACAAATACACACAAAAGGAAAGGTGGAGGGAATGCTGAAAACCATAATGAGAAATTCAACCTTCGAAAAGAACAACCTGCCTCAGCCTGGGGGTGAGTGAACCCTGGCTTGTTGGATTTCATGCCACCACATCACCGAGGGCCTCTCGATGCCCTCAACCCATTCAGAACTTCAACAGCTCCCTTCACAGCCTGAAGGTGCCTGCTGGCTTCCCCAGTTTCCTCCCGCCTACTTTGTAAAGAGGATTTGAACCAGTGAAAGCCAAAACAATGCAGAACGGGCCATCCTCCACCACCCATGATCCAGTTATGAAGAAAGGGGAATATAGGTGAAGAGGGTGACGAGAGAGAAAGTGTGGGAGGGTGGATTGCAGGAATTAGGTTTGCGGAAAGTGGAATGGTGGAATAAGGTGCGGGGCGCATGCTAATTGTGTTCCCATATTTTCTGCCACTGGAGTGGGAGATAGTTTCACAAAGGCCCAGCAGATGGACCGCGCTGGCCTGTGGTTACCCCAGAAGAAATGCGCTGTTATGAAAACGACATTCCTCCACACAAAGAGCCTGTGTTCTCGTGGCCACGCATGGCTACATGTCCGACGCAGACCCTTTCTGTCATTCTGTTGCACTCAATCTCACACTCTTGCCCACGCTCAGTTAGTCTACTGTTCTGACTGGATCATTCAGCTCTTCCTCACTGTGTACCCATCATTTTACAGTGTCTCCATCTTTGTCCCTAAGAGGATATTTGCATACCTTCCATCCTACTCACGCATTTTTTGTCCCAGGATTTCGGGAAATGAGAAGCCCACGCCAAGTGATTCACATTGATACCCAATGTGTCGCGTTCATCCACTGTCAAAGACGCCTGTTATTTCTCGTTCCTCACAGTCTCACGGTGTTTCTAATTTCATCATCTGCACCACAGCGCTATAGAACCGCTTCCTTTGTGTTAAAGTACTGTGCCATCCTCAGGCTGTTTGATTTACAGCTGAAAGCGGGAAAATTATGAGAAAGTGAATGACTTGCAGCAAAGCACCCTGTGGATTTTAGTTAAAAAGTTACTAAAGTTTTAACCAAGTAAAGACCGTGTCAAACGCATTCGCTTTTAAAAAATATCACTGGACTGTAAATTTTAACATCAGAACAAGCAGAACTTGTAAAGAGCATGGCAAAGATTTCAAGATGTGACGAGTACCTCTTGAGGAGGTTATTGGGAGGAGGAGGAGGAGAAAGAGTTGGCAGAGGGCACGAGACAAATATACTGCCTAAACTAAAAGATACAGGTGCATACTGGTCTTTTAAAAACAATGAGAGGTTTGCTCAGGGTTACCTCTCACAGTTACTGCAGCAGATTCTCCTTGTAAACACTTTTGAATTCGTAGCTGATTGTTGCAAGTTGTGTCAAAACTGTAACTTTAAACACACTCACACAAATTGAGCATCTTACAGGATCTGGAGATGTAATTATTTATCTCCCACATTCAGCATGAATAAACATCTATGAATCTCATGAGAAATAAGAGAAAAACAAAACTCCTGCCAACTCCACGACTTGATTAGGCTTTTCTCAGTTTCTTCACTACCAAAGTAATCCAGTGATAGTTTTGTATCTACAGTTACACCGCAGAGCCGCCAAGTGCAGATATTTCATTCTTTTAATGTTGCCAATTTGCCAAACAAATGTAGGCTAACACAACACGGCTCAAGTTGTAGTTGTAGTAATTTTTAAAGTATTGAGGTTCAGAAAAGCAATAAAGCGTAGACTATACCAATACCATGACTTTTTATATTCTTGAAGTTAGAGAAAGAAGGGTGAAGTGGTTTGGATGTACGGAGGAGGGATAGTGGATATAATGGGCGAAGGATGTGTAACAGGGAGCTGCCAGGCAGGAGGAAGAGAGGAGGAATACAGAGAAGGTTCATGGATGTAGTGAAAGACGAAGGCTGGTGTGACAGAAGAAGATGCTGGTAATAGGATGAGATGGAGGCAGATGATCCAGTGTGGTAACTCCTAAAGGGAGCAGAGCAAAGAAGAAATTCTGTGAATAATCTATGTGAGCTAAGAGTCATTATTACTTATGCCATGCTCTCTAATTCTTTACAAAACTTGATTCTAAGACACTTATCTGATCTAAAGCACCTGGATTAAGCTGCATACTGCATGCAAATGAAACAGAGTATCACATTTTTCATTCTCATAAATAATTTTACAAGTAAAATTTGTACATGAGTACAGCAAATGGATTCCAAGCCTGAAAACAATAGACAATAGGACACCTATTTTTGTATTCTCAGTGAACTGCTCAGCACATATGGAAATGGGCTGTTGCATAATAAAATTGGTCTTTGCCATACTTTTGCCCCAGCAGAACAAAAGCTTTTACTCACAACAGGTTGTTTAGTCTGTACTGTGCTCAGCAGGCAAGAGCGTCTCTGAAATCAGAATATGTTGCGGGGTTATTTTGGGGGGCTAAAATATTTGCAAACCATCAGATGAAATGCTGAAATATATTCAAAGTCACATCTACGATGAAGGTGTCCTATTTTGTAGTAACATAAAAATAGTAGTAAAACGTTTCCTGGTTATTTTCCTGAGGGTTTTTCAAATTAATGACTTCCCTTCAACCCACCATAATCTGAAAAAGAAAATCAATTTATGTGCCGTTCTCGAAGACTTTAGAGTGAAAAGTTTATATGAAGCCTTTATAATACAAGAATCAATTTTTTCAGCAATTATTTAAAAAAAAAAGAAAATAAAAATCCATTATTCATTTCAGGTATGTTTTCAAGAAAATATGTCAAAAGATTCTCTGGCTGTGTGAAGATGTGCTGTTTTTCTCAGAACTTATCCTGTTAAGAAAATATCCATCCATCCATTCGCTTCCGCTTATCCTTTTCAGGGTCGCGGGGGGCGCTGGAGCCTATCCCAGCTGTCATAGGGCGAGAGGCGGGGTACACCCTGGACAGGTCGCCAGTCTGTCGCAGGGCCAACACACAGGGACAGACAACCATTCGCACTCACATTCACACCTAGTGACAATTTGGATTATCCAATTAACCTATCCCCACAAGCTGCATGTCTTTGGACGGTGGGAGGAAGCCGGAGTACCCGGAGGGAACCCACGCAAACACAGGGAGAACATGCAAACTCCACACAGAAAGACCCCGGCCTGATGTTGGAATTGAACTCAGGACCTTCTTGCTGTGCGGCAACAGTGCTAACCACCGTGCCACCGTGCTGCTTAAGAAAATATGCATTGGATATTTTGTGGGTGGGTTTATATGACAAGAAAAATGTACATTTTAAGGGGTCTGTATTGGAGTGTGGGAAACAAAGGTCGGATCATACTTCATGACAATAACTAATAACAAATTAGCAACAATGTGACTGTGATGGATCATGTGTTTTATGCAGGTTTCATCTCTGGAAGTTGACTTTCATATAATAAAAGATAAATATAACTTGGAATACTGAATGCCTGGAAGGTAGATAATTGATTTTAAAACTTCAAATTAAAAAAAAAAAAGTACTGATGTTTACAACATCCAGTTTAATGCTGCACAGATACATGTTTTACTCCACATCTGCTTCTTTTCTTTCTTCTGAGTGTTTCATTGATGTGACTCAGAGACCACAAGGAAGTGACTGTGTTGTAATATGAGTTCAGGTGCAGGGCTGAATAGGGGAAAGGGTGCATGTGAAATTTTGTTGGGGTAAAGACTCAGGGGTGGGGGGTTGTTTCGTGCACGTGTGTGTGTGTTTGGAAAGCTGTAGACACAGACACAGCCGCTCCATTGTACTCCCCCATCTCCAGTCAGGATGTTTGAGGAACGCCTCATCGCTTGGCTCGCTCTAATCTCTGCTGGAACCAGAAACCTGCGGCGGGAAGGCCTCAGCCCAGAGGACTTTGTCAGCACCGGGATAAGAGAGGCACAAGTCAGGGAGAATCGCTGGGATGGTTACTACTGAAAATTATGGAGAAGTCAATTACAGATTGCTCGTGAGCTGCTTTAAATTTGCAGACAGTAAAATAACCCAGGGGATTGCAATAAATCCGCTAAGTAATCCTTTGATTTAATAGCTTTTGATTTATTTAGGTCTTTTTCAATATGAAGTTTGAATTTTAATATAAAGATAAAACAAGTTAACTTGCTGAACTTAAGGAGACAAATCAGAACATTTTAGTGATCATCGTCCACCGTTTTTATCACCTCGTGTGTTTCATTTCCATTTAAATGTGTCTCTGTTTTTCCACTATTTTAAATGTAGTGGTGCTGATTTTTATAAGCCAGCTTTTTAAATATTCACATTTACTCTAGAACATGTAATTCTGACTGCAGTGAAAGGGATACTGAAAAAGGCAAGACCGACTGACCCGGGAAAATCAGTCCAGAACAATTAGCACAGAGCAGTTCAATGGCAGTGGAACCAGTTAGGCCTAATGAAAAACATTTTGGAGGGGAGATTGTGGTTTTGGCCTGAGCCGCAACAACCTGTAACTTGTTGTTGCTCAGTTTTTAATCATGGCAGACTGCGCAGCGACAGTCAGCATCTGGCATTTGCTTGAGCAAAGGAACTTGGAAGGAAGGCCACGGGATGAATCTGAGTGACCTAAAGCTGACTTTGCTCTTGGCTTTTTTCATGAAAAGGGTTTTCTTTTTATTTCAGCTGAAAGCAATAATCACAAACATTTAGTTATGAGAGGTAATCCACAGGCCAACTTTGAAATTAGTCAGTATTGTCCATAAAAATAGACTTTTGAGTGCGCTGTTGTGGAAAATTAGTTTGAGAAGGGATGAAAAACGCGTGACATTTTTTGTTTTTAAATGTTAAATGGCAATTTGCTAAAGGAATTTTTGTGCTTTACATGACAGTGATGATATTGATTATGTATATTTTTTTATACTGATAGGTCTGATCAGTGGACAGTTACTATAGAAACCATAAACAGCCTCAGTGTGGAGAAATGAAAAAAAGAAAACAGGCATTCATATGATGTATTTTACAGTTTCTTTGAGAAATTTCAGAAGTTAAACCGACAGAAAAAACAGGTATTTAGCCCCCGGCCTCTCTGGAAATGTGATGAAAGCTGAAATGTTTTCCTAATTTCAACCACTCTTAAAGATTAATTATTCAATTTAAGAATTGTGGCTGATAATGTACAGTAGACTGGGTTTTATCCTCGATGAGACTGAGGTGGCCCCCAGGAAAGCGATATAAGTGGATTCATTTCAAGATGCCTGTTCCTCCAAAGACTTTATTAGATTTAGTTAATGAGAGAGCAAGGCAGGCAGGCTGGCTAAGCGCAGGTTGGGGAGCTGGAATATAATTAAGCCGTGAGTCAGATGATGCCACTGTTACACACTTTGATTAAAAACACGTTCAACAGCTAATCTTCAACAAATTAAAGCGGTTACATCGTTTGGCACGGTCACCTTTGGTTCTCTCCTCAAAAGAAATAAACCAGCTTTTCTTTCTGACTCTTCCGTTCATGCCACCTCTACACCTTCTACCTCCCACCTCTACACCATTGTATCCTCCCTCTCCATGTCCGCACCCCAATTCTCCACGGTAAGAAGGTGTAGCGGCATGGCTGGTCAACTAGCCTTGTCTGTCTGTCTGAGATGTAGTTAACCCTTGTGATTTTTATGTCTTCCATATGCCCTGCTGGGGCCTTTATGGCTGGACTGTGTAACACAGGAGAAGCTTGTATATTTCCAGGCCAACACACATAAGTCTTCTTGTGTGAGCTATAATGAGTGTTAGTATAGATTTCCTGTTGCTCAAACACTAGGCTTAATTGACCTGAACAGCTCTGAGTGACTTGGCACCTCCCGTCTCAAGCCTTCCCTCCTCCCTCACCCCCCACCAAGACCTTTCTCTGGGACAAAGAGGCTTTTGTCCCCAGGCCTGCTCCACGGCGCTCCGAACCTTTGTTGACTGTTTCTGTCTGACAGAGCAAATAGATCTGGCCTCCTTTTGTTTATTGTCATTTTTTGAAGTTTGAACAAAGTTTATACAAAGCCCCATTTTCTGACGCTGTTTGCTGCCTGCAGGGGGAAAACAGAGAGGGAAGAAAAGAAATGGGTTTATTGTTTGTTGAATTTTGACTGTCTGCTGCTGTCTGACCTCTTCTCATCTCTCCCTCTTCTTTCTCCCAATCTCTTTCTCCCTTCCTCACTCGCTTTCCCTCAATCACTTGCAGGGATCATATATACACAGTGGACACAGACACTGCCAACAGTGAAGAGATATTTTTCAGTAAGGTGAGTGAGACGTCTGCCTCTTTGAGGATGTGTTGTTCTCTGCGTGATTGACAGCGTAACCTCACTCTGACTGCCACAGTGTTACGTATGTGCATGTGGGTGCATTTGTGTGCCTGCCAGCAGTCTTACTCACCCGCTCACTGATTGGACCTGGCGCGTTCGCAATGGTGACCCTGTTAAGAAGATTATTTAATCAATCAGCTAGCTTGCGTCATCCACGCTCATCAGTGGGATAGCTAGAGGTCTGATGGGTGTGTAACGGAAGCTGAGGGGACAGTGGAAGAAGAGCGAGAGGGAGGAAGGAGAAGGGGGGAGGAGCAGGAAATGGAGAGTGAAAGCAAAGGTTAGATGAGTAGCAGAAGAAAGACAATATGGATGCAGAGGTGAAGAAGATCCCATTGTATAGTTTCAAATTATTCAAAAAAGGGGCCTCATATTTACATAGGGCCTCGACTGTAATAACCCACTCTTTATTCCATTTCAACCACTCTTTGCTGGCATCGCTCGCCCTAAACATAATGCATGCAAACAGAATTCAGACAAGGCCATTCTCGTGTATGCAACAACCAGCAATCCCTCCACCTCATCCACTTCAATGTCAGAGCCTGGCGAGTGGGTCTTAATGAGAGCAGGCTGCAGATGAAAGGCTGGTGGGAGACGCGCAGATTGATTGATGACTGAGGGTCTTTAATCAGTGGCTGAGCTCCAAACATGTTGTACAACAGCGGCAGGTACATAGTGGTCTGAACCTGCGGCTGGGAGCTGACCCTCAGGTGACACAGGCCAGGGACACACGTGGTGTGTATGTGTGTGTACGTTTGTGTGCATGGCTATAACTTAAGTATAATTACCCGTATGTCTGTTTGTAGTCCAGTGACAAGTAAAAGAGGGCTGATCCACAGGTCAAGGCAGTGCGTGTGTGTGTGTGGGTATGTGCACACGCAAGGAAGGCAAGCCTATTAATCCACAGATTTGTCCACGGATCTGTCCTTGGACAGTCTGTTCTGATCCGGGGTCAGTATTGTATTTCCTTCCCTCTGGCAGATAATTCGATGTTCAAGGAGGTAAAATGATCTCCAAACAAACTTAGAATAAAGTTTGCCTCAGAGCAGGTGCCTCATGAGAGAAATCAATGATGTAGAATCTCAAATGATTATTATTGATCTTAATATAGATGGGTTATTGAGCTCCATAGTGCTGTCTGTTTTTTTCCCCTCCCACCTCACTGTTTAGCCTGCTTTCTTTGTGACTCGCTATTTTTCTCTTTAGCTTCAGTTAAACTTCCATCTTTTTCTACAGAAAATGACATGGAAGTCCAGACAGGGAGATGTGGACACTTGCAGAATGAAAGGGAAGCATAAGGTAAGGAAAACACACACTACAACATCATTTGTAGAGCAAACGTCACTCGAGTTTTTCCACTTTTTTTTGTCAGTCACACACTGTGCATGGCAGACAACCTGTAACTGATGTAATTGCGCAGTCTCTGTTTCATTGTCTTTCTCTCCCTCACACACACAGACACTCTTAACACACATTTTAAAGACACAAGATCCTGAAGGTGCAATAACACACTTCTTGCAGTTCATATAACCTTCTGCTGTCAGAATTTATAGAGCATATCAGTGGGAATCTTCATATCTCGTGGTTGTATAACTTTATTTTTTTCCTGAACTTAATAACACTTTCATTATTGTTTGAGAAGACGTTAAATGGCACATTAAAATCTCCTGCGGATTTGCCTTTATGTGCCGTGATCAAATGCATGTCACGATACTGTGTTTGTTACATATGCCTCTCCCTGCTCACCGCGTGCCACATGCTGCACTTCAAAAGACAGAAAAGCAAAAAAATAACAGCCCACATGTGGCTACAGATACAGATGTCACCATGGACTTCCTTTCTTCTTTTTCTCTTTCTTTTTTTCCTGCCCTGCTCTCCCCGAAGGATGAGTGTCACAATTTCATCAAAGTCCTTCTGCAGCAAAATGAAGACACCTTATTTGTTTGTGGAACAAATGCTTTCAACCCCTCCTGTCGGACCTACAAGGTAGGAAAACACACACACACACGCACGCGCACACACACACTCACACACAAATGACTATTTTTGTGCTCTTGCCCACTTTTGTTTTTATCTCAGTGACATTTTTCACATCTATCATTTTGCTCTTTTTTTTTTATTTTTTCACACACACACACACACACACACACACACACACACACACACACACACACACACACACACACACACACACACACACTCATGTGAGAGTTTAGAGGGGGTGGGCTATGGAGAAATGGACATAGATGGATGACTTTCACAACTCAGCAGGCCGTCCTCCTGTGCCTTTACCTCCAGGTGTACTTTGACAAACTCAGTTCAGAAGCAGAGAAAACTACTCAATCTTACCTGCTTTCATGCATGCTCGCACATTGCCAGATCTGTTTTAACCTTTTCCTGAAAACATATTTCCGGCCATATTCAATTTATGGAATAGCTTCAAGATTCCTTCAGGAAAAGTAAAACCACGAAAAGAAATGGTGCATTTTATTTCCTATGAGTCACTAAGGAGAGCACGGGTACACATTAAGATTGACTTAGTGCACCAAAATAGAGATGCCAATAAAAAAGCAGATGCAGAGAGATGATTAAAGTTTGGCATACGTGGAAGCAGATGAACAAACGTTAAAAGCAGATGGGCTGTGTTCAAATTCAACCTTTTTTATTTGCTGTCGACATAAATCTGATGTTTCTGATGCTCCAGTGTGAAAAAGTGAACATAATTGCCATTATAGTCTTAGTTCTTTCAGCTTGGCTGACCTACTAAGTTTGCTAAGCAATAGTTGAAAATATTGGAAAATATTAAAGTTTTAATTGATATTTGTCTAATTTTTTTTTAGCATACTCTATGACAAATCTTCTGGAAACCAACCAAAGATCAGTATCAGAGGTTTAATCATAGTAATACTGTACAAATACTATGCACTGCTGTCCGGACAGACCCAGTATGAAGGAGACCTTACAGAAAAGGAAGAACGTGGGACAGTGGGACAGTCGGATAGACATGCAGACAGTAATAGAGACAAAAGGACAGGGAGACTTAGTAGCAGTCCTGTCCTGAAGGGTGTTGTTCTGTGGTTTATAAGGATGTGTTGTGATGGTCAAAGCACACAGAGATGTTATCTAGGTGGCCTGTGGGGAAAACGCCCCTGCTTTGGTTCAGCAGATCTGCTTACCAGAAACGCAAGACCTCTTCGCTCCACTGCCTTTGTGGTTCAGCATGCTAAGCACACAAAGTGGACGTCTTTCAATTCACTGACTCCTCCAATAGGGAAAGTGGAATTTATGTCTCCGCATTTATCAGGCATGGTTAGCTTTTATAGCGCCTCCGGTTATGGTTTCAAGGTTTGTGTTTTAGCTGTTGCTGCACTGATGTCGCTGCTAGTCGGCTGAAGTTAATGGGAAGGGAGGGGAAGTGTTGTACATCAGTGTGAGGTTTGGTAAAATAACTCCACATTTACACACAGCCTTATATGCACCTGTGGTATAAAAATGATGCTTTTTATTGATCACTTATGTTAAAAGTCAAACTTCAGTCAATAACGGTATGATAAAAAAGGCAACTATTGTTCTTTAAAGAACACCGATCATTAAAATTCATGTTTCGTATTTGCTCAGTCCCTGCCCTACCTTACCCAAGCTAATTTATGTGTTTGCAACTGCCCTTCCACACCTACTAAAACACTCATGTTTAGGTGAATAAAATAGCTGTTTTAGCCAGGAAACAACTGAGTTATTACCAAAATCATTACAAAAAAGTCTTGACACCTTTTAAAATGCAAGAAATATGACTGATTATGGGCGCAAAGATACAAATCCACATGAAACACATATACAAGAAAATGTGCACCCATGCAAACACTGACTGTGAACTGTGTACATTTTAAAATAGGCATTTCTCTCTCTCTCTCTCTCACACACACACACACACACACACACACACACACACACACACACACACACACACACACACACACACACACACTGTACTGCTGGCAGGCTGGCAAACTCTCTGGGCAGATACCAGACCTTTGATGGCGTGCTGGGCTCATCCACTTCGCTTGGTCAGAAGTGTATTTGTGTGTGTTTGTGTGTGCGTATATGTGTTTGTGGTTAAATCCACCTTGGCCACAGTTTGCCTCTCCATCTCCCCAGTGTGACAGCACTGAAAAGAGCTTCTGTTTCGGGGCCAGCCTCATCCCACATTAATCAACAGCGCTGCGAGGGAAAGCGGGAGGGAAAGGGAGGCATGGAAGGGGAGAAAAGGTGGTGGAAGACAGAGGAGGGAGACAGAGGGGGCTGGTTGCCGCCCAAACCAGCAACACCTCATGTTGGTTTTTGTGTTGTTTTTTCCATCAACCCCCTGCCTGGTTACCTCTGATTTTACCTGTCTTTGAGTTTCTGACATTTATGTTATTTTTAAACAAACCTACCAATTTTCTCTCTTTATTAGCTGCTTCTTCAATTGGTGGTGTCAACATTAAAAAAAACACACACTGTCACAGATGCATTGATATAGAAAAAACACAGGCAGACACCTCGGCAGCATGGCACAGCCCTCTCCCTTAGCACCACACAGCACCCAACTCCCTTTTTTCTTCTATTCATCCTCCCTCCTACCTCTTCTCTTCTCCCGCCAGCCTTAATCCCCCCCTCCACTTCTCCCACCAGTCCGCCATCTTTCCCTCTGTTGCTTTCTCCCTCTGTCACTCCCTTGCTGTGTTGTAATAATAAACACTCCGTCCAGCTGGGCTGATATATGACTGGAGTCAGTTTCATCGCCTGTTGCCGGGTGAAGCAGGGGGAATCAGTGGGGAGTCTTGGAGGCAGCGACTCCCAGGTGATGCGTCTTAGACCTGATACCGGCTAACCGAGGTGTACTGGGAAATTTCATCTCTTCCAAGTCTTTGCATTTGAAATGACGAGGTGAAAATGCTTCCATGCATGCCATTTTTTGCTGCAGCTTTTCCAGAGGCTGTCTGACTGACACGTAATAAAAGACAATACAAATTTAATACACTGCAAAAGCATTCATTAATTAATGAATAACTCTTCAATAGTAACCACACATAATTAACAAAAGCAATTGTTATATTTGTGTAGTGATTCTTCAGCAAAGTGTATTTAAAAAAGATCAGTAATTTTAGTTTATATATATATTTTATTTCCCCCATAAAACAAACTAAACACGTATCTCTTTCAGTGGCTGCCTAAATTCCTTAAATTTCCTGCTCTGGTGTAAAAGGTGGTTGGGGAAAGTTTTCACCCCCCCACTGCTCAGAAACAGGTTGAAGAGAAATGGGCCATGACTATTAATCTCCCCAGGAGATATGTCCTTGTTTGGTTTATACAACTGCTCCTGGTCCAGGTGTGAACTTGTGCACTTGACCTTTATAGATGTGGAAGGTTGTTGCAGGTGTATGGATGGCATACAAATAAATTTTCTGGGTCTAAAAGCGTGCTACTAACTTTAGGTCACCATGTAAAAATGTATCAGTATGCCAGCGCCAGTATAGTCTGACAGTGGCTGGCCTTTCATGAGGTGTCTAAGTCATGCATTATTTTGGAAGCGCAGTTTTGCAAATGGATATGTCTCAGTAAATATGCCCTTTACTGTGCTTATTCTATTAAATAAACAAGTCTGGGATATTTCAAGGAAGCTGTTCCGAGCAAACACTTCATAAGTGGGACGCCGGTTCAGTTTACCCCATGTTTGTCCTCAGTAAGATTTCACAAATCCCTCAGCAATGATAAATAAAGCCCATAAAAGCGTCCTCATAAAAACAACAGAGACATGGAATCAGAACATGTCCCTCACCCCCCGAATACTGGAGCTGATGCTGAACCAATTAAAACACTCCTGATGGGCATGTTTTGGATCTACATTGTATTTGTCTAATTAATTAGCATATAGCCTATGGAAAACACCAATGCGCTGTTGTAGTAATTAATTCATCTAGATGCACTGCGCTCCCAGCCAAGGTTGCTGTACATTCTTCTGCTAAGCTACAGTAGATCCCTATAGATCAGTGCGCTTTTAAGGCGGGCCTGACAAAGTGTGACAGCGCCACTGTTCAAATTACTTTGAATTGTGCTCCCACTAAGTTGAAGCATTTCTTTCTTTTTTTCCAGCTAGTGGAGTTGACAGTATAATAACATTTTCCGGGTAAACAAGGTAAAGGAATAAGAATCCATCTTGCCGCTTAGACATCAAATTTCTTCATGGTAGCGTTTAAAAAAACATTGTGGTTTAGTGTGGCAGCTTTATAGATTTCTTTTGCCCTTTCAAAAAAAAAAAAAACACTGGTTATTGCTTTAGACAACGGCATGGAAGTCGGCTGTTGTTTCTCTTCACATGCAAACTTGACAAGAGACTGAAGCCATGCGCTATCTGCGGCTGGGTTGGGAGTGTCTTCCCCTGTTCAAACGGCAGGAATAGATTAATGACAGCCGGCCAAACCCAGTAGACAAAAGTCACTACCTTGGTGAAATCCAACGGAGGAGATGGAGTGCTGGGGGTTGCTCCTTGGGTATGAGAGTATGTGAGTGTGCATTTGTGATGTGTCAGAGAAGGAGGGAGTGTTTGTGTTAGGTAGCTGACACAGAAGCTGCTGACGTTTCAAGCTTAACTAAGTTCCCATGTCACTCTGTACACACAGACGCTGTGATTCAGTAGACACACATGACCTTCAGCTACTCACGTCTCTTATGATTAACTCAGTCTAATCTATAATTACAGCCCCCTCTCCCCAATCTAATAACAATATATGTCCAGCTTGCTTCCATATATTGTCCTTCCACAATTTCTGGAGAAACAGAAGGAATGAGAAATCGAGAAATACACTGCCGCTGGTGGCTCTGTGTTTGTTGTAAAAGGTCACTTGTAATATTCTCTGCCAAATCAGCCTCAACAATTTCTCTGGCAAGCTTTTTTAGCGTTGTGCCGGAGTGTGTGTGTGTGTGTGTGACCTTTTTAGTGGGCAGATGATAACCGTTTCCGCCGAGACAGGAATAGAAAACAAAATGACCTGTTTAGAAACCAGAAAGGGCGGCGTAAGCAGTTTGCAGCCTTGGCAAGCTACGGACCTCTTTGTCGAAAGCAAGGGAAGCAAGGAAGAAGAGTATGGGATAGATAGAAGCAGTGATAGAGAAGAAAAATGACTATGTATTTGTGAACTGTTGGGTAAGTGTTTTATTGTAATCTTCTTTGACCTCAGCTTCTGGTCAGCGCAGCGCAGCCTGTCCTCTGTGTGCATGTGTGTGTTTTCCTGAGCTTGAGCCATAGAGAGTGTCCTGAGGCATGCTGGGGAAGACAAGCCTACCCACGGTGGGATGATAGTGACCTCTCACCCACATCTGATTTTCTGCCATGCTCTGCCAATTGCACTGTAACCAAACTGGACTGGACTCCAGTTCACAGTGATCAACGCGCTAAGGAGGCCCAAACTAGCACTTTTTAAACAATGAACAATGGCTCAAAATAGTTCTAAGAAACGAGACTGCTGAGTGACTGAATAACAAAATTGAATTACTTAACTCACAATGCTGAGAAAAGACAACTTTCAGATTGTCTAGGGGCAGAATTAAAATTAGTATGTCTTATGAAATATACAAAATCAGGAGGTAAGCATTGCCCAAGGAAGAGCTCTTAGCACATGAAAAAGTTTGTGCTGCAAAGTACGACTTAAAAAACGGCAGCCGTACTCTGGTTTTGTGAAAAATTCTCACATTCCCAGCTCAGGGCTGTGTGCTAATTTATTTTTCTTCTCTTCAGAACAAAAGCGCAAGCTTTAGAAATGAGGACAGGGGAAAGCGGTGCTGTAAATGGGCTGAAGATCGGTCTTCAGGGTCATTATAACGCTTCTTTAAAATGAGTACAGCTGAAGGATAAAGGATGACGGGGGAAGCGAACCACTACTGTGAAACGTGTTGCTGCGGAAATGTCTTTCCCCCCCCCCTCCATGACAGTTTTGAGATTTTCCCAGTTGCTTTGGCAGCCCTCAGCAGGACACCAGAATGGCATACAAGTGATATTAGTTAAGGCTACACTTAGATTGATGCACTCTCGGGCTGCTTTTTGAGGGCTATTTTATTATGACTCACACTTCAACACTTTTTAAGTGCTGCCTATAGTTTTTGATTGTCTTGACATTTTGACACATTTCCTCTGCTAGAGTTTTACCTCCAACTGGGAACCAAGACTTCCTAAGTTTTTTTCAAGTATATTGTTTTGTTTGACACCGCACACCACTTTGCTTTGACCCCCTCTTGACCTTTCATCTCATTCCTGACCTTAGATTGACACCTTGGAGGCTCAGGGAGAGGAGATCAGTGGAATGGCACGCTGTCCGTATGATGCCAAGCACGCCAACGTTGCCCTCTTTGCTGGTAAGATTAAACATTTCTGCGCATGTTAAACTGACAGCAATCTGTAATGCATTTAACATCACTGTGATTTTTAAACTTCAGTCACTGTCCTTTGGGTTAAAATGAAAGAAACCCAAATTTCCATAGGGTTAAAATAGTTTATGTGATATTTCTACTCTTCATTGGATGCCATGAGGCAAAAACATTAATCCCAATTTTCTCCTATCTGCAGTTACTTAACGCTGGGAACAGTTTGAGTTAGATGGGAAAGTTGAGTGTATTTGAGTGAGGGATTAGTTGCGGTTGTATTTAATATTCTTCTTAATACCCTGCGGTTTACTCTAATGGCAATATTCTGACATGTCAAAAAAGAAAGCCAATCTATGTTACATGCACTAGAGCAAGTCATTCGATTTGGCGCTACATTGCTCTTCTTATTGGAACCTTTTGGAAACACTTTAATATACTGTGGTAACAGATTCATCTGTCTGCGCCTTCTATTGTACTTTTCTGTCATTCTCTTTGTCTCTCATTCACTTCCATTCAAAATGCTCAAGATTAACATAAGTCGCACATGGATGTGACCAGAATGAGTCATTTTTCCGTCGGCGTGGTGAGATTCTTCTGGTGCAATGAACCCACGGGCTGCTAAAGACATCCAGTCCCTATACACATTTGCTGTGAAGCGATTTATGGCAGTATTGATGATCTGTCCCTGCCGGTTTAAAGAGGACAAGAGTAAATGCCTAGCTTGACCAGTTAATGTGTAGCAGAGCTGCTTGGAAGAAGCTGGAAGCACTGAGTAATCAACAGGGTTCCTCTGACTGCTATCCTTTCAATTATGTAGTTTGAGTTTCCACTGTGGTTATAGCTGAGGCAGGCTGAGGTCATGCTAGCGGTGGATTGTGTTTGTGTGTATGTATGTGCATGTAAGCGTGCGACTTTGGCTTTCTGTGGTGCTCGAAGACTGTATGCGAGTGCAGGGCTACAGTGTTTGTGCTTTTGGAGAGTGTTTGCAAGATTGGCCAATTACAAATGTTTAAGTGCGTACAGCCTGTTTGTTGTCCATCAAAGAGTGCCTTCTGGTTGTGTGATTCATTCATTTTCCAGGTCTGAATCATCTGAAACATGTTTGTGTATCTCACCACAGGGAACAGGAATCTCTGGGTGGCTTCATGCATTTCTGTCTTGATTAACTTTACTCTCTTCACCTTTTTTTCTTTTCCTTTATGTCTCTCTGTGTCTTTCGCTTTTTGTCCATCCTCCTCCCTCTTCGTCTACATCTTTCCTCCTTATTGCTCTTTCTCCCTCTGTGTTCGCTCACCAGATGGCAAGCTGTACTCGGCCACCGTTACAGACTTTCTAGCGATCGATGCGGTCATTTATCGTAGCCTTGGAGACAGCCCGACTCTGCGCACTGTCAAACATGACTCCAAATGGCTGAAAGGTGAGTGGGGGACACAAACACAGTCCCTGTGGTCGGAAAGTGCCAGGCTGACTGACAAGTTAGAAAAAAAACCTAGGGTTCGGACATGCATGCTTGACCACGTGTTTGTATTTTATGATTCATGTGCAAACAGGTGTTTGTCCCTCTGTGTATGAATGACGGTATGAAGAGCTGGAGCATTTATGCTACATGCTCTGTTTGATGCAGTCATGTTGCCAGCCTGCACAAGTAGTGTTGAAATTACTCTGCCCTGGGGAGAAACAAGCACAAGTCCAGTCTGTCAAAACTCAATAGAGAAATCCGCCTTTTCTCGCATGTGAATTGTTTTGCTAATATGATGGATGATAGTTTGAGGCTCTCAAGGCTCGCAGTCGCTACCTTTCTGCATAATATGACAGATATTCTGGCGGTTTACTGTGAAATATGGTGTCAGAACTGTTTTGTCACAGCAAAAATGCTTCTTTGACTCATAATAGTTATTCTTTTTCCCTTCGCAGAGCCCTACTTCGTCCAGGCAGTCAATTATGGAGACTTCATTTATTTCTTCTTTAGGGAAATTGCTATGGAGTACAATACAATGGGAAAGGTAAGCACATACACTATTGTTTTAAACTCTAATCAGAGGTGACTTCCTATTTACAGGGAGAATCAGGAAGCGCCCGAGGAAACTAACAGGATATGGGTAACGCATAACGGGAAGGAGGCTTTTAGGAGCAGTAAAGTGGACAAACCCTTTTCCAGCAACAGATAAACACTAGGCAGGAAACAGCACCTAAAATAGGTTCAAAAAGAAAATATATGGAAGTCTTGAGATCCCATTTTAAAGTCTAAATATATTACTTGAATTGCACGTCCGCATCCATCCTGCATTGCTCCCATTTGGCCTGCCCTCTCAGTGTTTCCCATGAGAAGAACCGCCCAAGTGTCTCTTAGAAGTGAGACAAAGTATCAGAAGAAGACGGGGAAAAAACCCCAATCTTTTCTCAGGTATTACACCATAGGGACAGAAACGTTTCTATTAATCTCTTCGTTTCAGTTTTGGGCCCTGTCCTGCAAAAGTTTAATTGGACACCAGGCAGAAGAAAATACGTTATGCAAATGAATCACTCTTTTTATATTGTGCAGAATAAATGAAAGAAAACACATAAGAGAGAGTGAGAAAGACAGAGGGGACGAGATGAGAACAGAGCGGAGGTAACATAGAAATAATGGATTCACTGCCAGAAGTGACAGCCATGTGTTATTGCAGAGCATGAATACAGATCAGGCCTCTCAATCTGCCGGGTGTTTTGAAAGCAGTGTCAGTATAATTATGTATGTGGTGGTAGAACTGATGGCGCAGAGAGCAATTTAACATTTAGTGAATTGATATCTCTTTATTATTACGAAAAAGACTGGCCTACCCTGACAATGTAAACAGTCGTCTGTGCTTTATGGCAAACTGATAAATCCGCTGTGGCAAGTTGTTTGCTTTAGGTTTACTGTCGGGTTGTTACATTGTTATCTAGAAAATACAAAAGGATAAACCTTTCTGTGCACAAGTGAATTACAAAGCCTCCACTAAGGCGTTTGTTTGGCCAA
Source organism: Perissodus microlepis (assembly GCF_051167445.1). Lineage (NCBI taxonomy): Eukaryota > Metazoa > Chordata > Actinopteri > Cichliformes > Cichlidae > Perissodus > Perissodus microlepis. Next base: position 24,982,059 of record NC_140472.1, read on the forward strand.
GCGATCTGTATATTTGGACCATTTATGTATATGCGTGTATCGAGTTGTGTCCAAGTCGCTCACAGATTAGCGAGTGCAGAAATGTGACCCACTGATACACTGTGTAATCTCAGTAATCTAAAATTTCACAGTGAACGGGCCTGTGCAGGTTCTAGAGTCTTAGCTGGAATTGCTGCATTGCTTAATTCATATTTGTGCATGGTTCAATGGGAAAGCGGAGGGTCGTGGTGTGTTTGCAAGAGTGAGGGTGTGTGTGTGGTTGTCTGTGGGTGTGTGAGTAGGGATCTGTTTTAAATGCATGGTTGTTCCCATTCACACCATCAATTTCAGTTCAGGGCAAGATTTATAGCTGTTAAGTATAGTGTCACAACAACTAATTACAATTCTGGCTACGTGAACTTACGACAGAGTTGTAATTACAGAGCTCGGGCCTATTTGAAGCCGTATACTTTAAACTTTCTGTTGCCAGGTGCTGACTGTTTAACAGCATATCAAATGCGCCACTTTTCTTCTGTCTTTAATTTGCTGTAAAGTGACGAAACCCTAGATTAACACATTGTGGTGTACCTACAATTTCTCCCATTCAAAAAGGCCTTATAGCAATAAGATTATCGATGTGAAATGTGTGACTGTAGATATCTCAAGGTGAAATCTTAAGCTTCTTAAATATAACCCACGTTTGACTTCTTCAGGTGGTGTTTCCACGGGTGGCGAGGGTTTGTAAGAACGACCGAGGCGGATCGCCGCGTGTTCTGGAGAAGCAGTGGACCTCGTTTTTAAAGTCTCGCCTGAACTGCTCCATCCCTGGCGACTCCCATTTCTACTTCAACATCCTGCAGGCTGTGACCGATGTCATTCACATCAATGGGAGGGATGTAGTGATGGCAACTTTCTCCACGCCTTACAACAGGTAATGACGACAGAAGGTAAAAGTAAACGAGCAGGGAAAAGTGAGCAATAAACTGGTTTTGCTGAGGGTATTTTTTCCAGCGTTTCCCAGCATCTCAGATAAATTCACATGCACCAGCACATGAACTTTCCCTTTATTAAACCGATTATCTTTCTCAGTTTGAAAGACATTTTGAAATTCATCAACACTTTGACAGTCTGACCTTTGTTAACGTTGGTAGCGTGTGTCCCTGCCGTGCCTCTTGGCGGCGTGTAATTTCTAAACCCACTGGGTCAACATTCACATCTTCTGTCAAAACAGTGTTGTTGCCCTTTTGACATGCAGGTGCTTAATCTTATTTTCCCTCTTATAATTCATATTCTGCATGGCTTTCATGTCCGCAGTCAGTGGGAGTTTTTATCTAAATTGAAAATTACCACAAAGCCATACAGCTTGGCTGATAGCTCACACATATTGTAATTTTCCATTTTATGGCTGCTTTTTAGCAGATAAGACAATTGCTTGTGACAACGCAATTGAGCATGGTTAATGGACATTAAAACCCAATGAAGCAGTGCCTCTGAAAATTTCTATAAGCGGGAGTTTTGATCCTAGTATCAATTTTCCATTTCATACGGGGTGAAGGGAGCACATTCAGACAGTAGGCAGCACTCAGGGTTTTGTGTCATTCGATTGTCTTGCTGAGTTGCTTCACGGCCCAGACTTTTGCTAACCGGCCAGCTAATTCTGTCTCGTTAGCAGCCCGATATAAACAGACATACGACTGTCTAACTTTTTGTACATATTCAATGCAGAGGGTAATTACTGTAATTTAGTAGCTAAGCCAAGAATTAACAGCTTTCTGACCTTGCTCTCAATAATGCTACCCTTGTGTCTGCTGTCTTCCAAATGTCTACATGATGAGTTTAACCCATGATGTAACAACATGAAAATCCAGCAAGCTGAGAGAGAAAGAGAGGTTTCTTTCTGTAAACAGCCCTTAGTTTTTATTTCTGGACAGAAAAAAAGCATAAAAAATAGAAAAGTGACTCAGTAATCTGCTATGCATTGATTTCACACAGACACAAAGAAATCAGTGGCTCCACTGCAATCATAAGATGGGTATTTTTCCCCTTAAAATGAAAAGTGATAAGAAGATAATGTGTTGCCCATATTTGGCCCCAAGCGTGGACTGGTGATGAACTTTGATGCCTGGAGGCTTTCGGGGAAAGTCAGTGTTAGAGGTTACTGTACGGGAATGTGTGAACCCGTAAATCACTACATTCAATAACACATAAGTGAATGCACGAAAGCTCTGGCATGGTGATCAGTAGAGAACAAAAGAAATAAATGCTTTTATTAATGAAAAAAATTGATCAAATTATGTTAAAAAATAGAGGAAAGTGTAAAGTGTCTTCTTGTATACCTAAGGGAAGTGAGGATAAACAACGTGCCTCTTTTTTTTTTTTAAATCTGGCAGAACCTTCACAACACTCAAAACTTGACTGTATCACCCAGTGTAAACAGGCAACAGCTAAAATAAGCCATCCTCAAGGGATTTAACCCTTCTGAAAAGGGATTGTAAATCCATTTTTCTGTCTCCTGGTGATAGCAAGGTGTTTCTTTGATATGCTCAGTCAAGAGGATTGTTTATTTAGTTGTGTGTGCTTGTGTGTGCCGTCGCAGTATTCCAGGTTCGGCAGTGTGTGCCTATGACATGGCGGAGGTGGCCAACACGTTCACAGGGCGTTTCAAAGAACAGAAATCACCAGACTCCACCTGGACACCTTTTCCTGAAGAGAAGGTTCCCAAGCCAAGGTACAGCAGCAGTTAATTAACCAGCGAGCACACTTGCATACACGCAGGCACGCACAGGATTTAAGGCAGCACACACACCAGTCACTGAGTGTTTCTCTTCCTGTGTTTCTCCTCATTCCTGGCTGTCTCACACGTGCACGCACAGACAAGATATGTAACTATGCAGTCAATTCATAAGACTTGTTATACCACAATGTGATAATAATCACTTATTCTTAACTCATATTGCCTCATATTTTAGTGCATCGCTAATTTCGTCAGAAAATGCTCATCATGTGTCAAATTGTGTCACACGCAGCACGCACCTACTCATGTAGAGACCACCTTTCTTCACAGTTGCACTCATATCCCATTACCTCACCTTACCGCTGCCACCCACACCTCACACGCAGCTAATTTAGTATCAATAAACGAAGCATGACATCATTTTACAGATGGCTGGCTAATTCCACAAATGTACCAACCTGATCAATCTCCCATCTATTGCAAACTAATTAGTGCGCTAACAGGATGCTCTCCTTTCCTCCAGAAAAGAGAGAGAGAGAGATTTGCGACAAAGATCTGGGCCGTGATAAATGTGTGTGTGTGTGTGTGTGTCCCATATGGCTGAGGACACAGTTCCTCACCATCAGAGAGCCCGTACTGTATTTTGTGCATTAATCTCCATGCATTGTGTGAATGTGCGTATCCGTGTGAGTTCACGCACTTACCTCAATTAGCATGTAATTACTTGTTTATGTTCAACAAGGTCAGACGCTTCAAAGAGCAGGTACAGCCACCATTGTTTTTGTAGTAACTGATGTGATTGATTTCATTTCCATCCCTTGGTTCTTTCAGACCTTTTATCACTGAGCAAACAGACGGAGAGTTGTAACAAAGCCACCTAGGTCTGGCTCCGCAGCAGACTGTTACTCCATGTGTTAGACACTCATACTGAATCATTTACAGATTTTCGTATTTAAGAGATGTCTGCTTTCGTTCTGCTGCCCATATGCGCCCGGACATAAATGCAGTAACAGAAATTTTATAATTCTAGCATAAATAATTATCCTCTTCTTTTACAGTGAAGCAGTAATACTTTTGAGAATAGCTTAACATTAGAATCAGCTGACATGTTTTCTATGGTGTTCCCTAAAGTCCTGTAAGTTGATGTTTATATCTGGTGTGTTCAAGTTATTATCTTGCGCACCCGAGATCATTTGCTATAAACGACTTCAGCCGCCATATAATACAGAAAATTCTGCTAATCATGTTCAGCCCACAAGGTAATTTGTTGTAAATTCACATGCGTCTCTAATGGCTTTAGATGCACACAGCTGCCATATAATGGAGATCACTTGTGTAATCAAATTTTTGTTTTGCACCAGAATGCAGTGAAGTTTTTGCATGTAAACATTTCATACAAATCAGCAAAGTTTCACTGCATCATTCTGTCAATAAAATTCTAATTAAATAAATTAAAAATAACATGTGCATATACACATAGTAAGGTTTGTATATTTTTATGACTGACTATAGGGTTTGGTCTTTTCATGTCACACATTTAGTGGCCAGGTGGCTAATATTTCTGGGATCTGTTGTGGATTATATGCTATGGCAGGGTATCAAAGACCAAGCAGTAAAGGGTTTTAAAGGCTCTCAGAGGTGAGATGGCTGCAAAGGGGATATGCTATCAAAAGAAGCTTCTCTTTTACAAGAAGCTCACCAACTCCCCGTAAAAGGATCAGATAGATACAATCCTTCAGTGCTTTAGCCTGAAGCCACAGAAAAGGAGACATCTTGCGCCCTCCTATGTGACCAAAAGCCTCTTGGAATGAGAGTTTAGTCATTTAAAGCAGCACTTTCATTGATTTTAAGAAAGTAGAACTTTCTTTCCTCCGTTGAAGCTCTTACCATGAAAAATGGCTCATTCCTACTGCGGTCAAAGTGGTGGTTTTTCATTTGTGCTTTTTTCCATATTTCTATTCACAATTTTTTCCCTCTGCCATTATCCCTCCTCTTCATTACCTTCCTCTTCGTCCACTCCATTTGTAGGCCTGGCAACTGTGCTGGTACTCCACTGATGGAGAGGTATAAGGTATCCAATGAGTTCCCCGATGACACACTCAACTTCATCAAGATGCATCCTCTGATGGACGAGGCCGTACCCTCCATTGCTAACAGGCCCTGGTTTCTCAAGACCATGGTTCGGTAAGTATCGCACACTCCAGCTTCCATCATCATCATCAAGGCTACGAGCCCCTTCAGCCCAGGACAATAATTTCATGAAGTGCTGCTGTGAGAATCAGGCTCATTAAAAGAAAGCCTGAAGGTACTCCAGCCACTGACCTATTTTCATTGTAGTAGAGGAAACACCTATCTATACTAGCTTTCTCTCTGAGTGACAGCGTGGTGATGTCATGAAGACAACGCAAACAGTTTGAATCCTTAGTGATGCTTATCTTCATGCTGAAACGTGTCATTTACATGAGAACAATGAGTTCAGCTCTTTGTCACTTGTTTAAAATCCTCTCGGGAGATTTCACAGGGAAAAAAAAAAAAAAAAAACTGATTTTTTTTTGTTCAGTGGTGACTTTTCCTTTGAGTTTCTGTAGTTGAGCCCATTTCTCAAAAGCCAGTGCACTGTGGCTGATGCCGTTTGATCATAAAGGTCTGTCTGGCTTTTACTTGCACTACACACAGACATTTCAGCCTCTGGGGGGAACGCGACAGCACACCGCCATCCCATCGGCAGGGCAAAAGTAGCTGACAGAGCATTTGGTAAAAAGTAAAAGATCTAGTTTTTCATTTGGACTTGGATATGGATTACAGCTGCTCAAGATTTAAAGTTGGGACAGCTTGCCAGATCCTTGACAGGCCTCAGTGGTGGTAATATCACTTTAAAGATAGCTACATAAAGAATTCTTCATACGTTTTACAAGTTATTTGCATCATATCACATCTTGCTGCTCCTTTGCCGAGGTCTGACCTACATACTGCAGTGGCTTAGTCAGAATATGAACAGCTTTCATCAAGGTTATCCCTACAACTCTGTGTTCATTAGTGTGCTTTATCACAAGAATACATTATGAGTGACACGCTTTTTTTCTTTATCTTTACATAATCAGCAATCAGACGATTTGATTTGATTTGAAATGTCATCACAGCGAGCACAGCGAGTTTGTAGGGAAGTCAGAGGCGGTTCTTGAAAGTATTATGTAGGCCCAAAAAGCAGCATGAAAGCATATGCGGTGGAAGAGGAGTGAGGCTTCTTATGATATCTGTCAGGGTTTCAATGTGGAATACTGTTCTTCAGCTGAAGTCAATTGGAAATGAAATCGGTAATAGGATTTGATCCTTGTTACACCCCAGAGGGGACACCTCAATACACAGAAAGAAGTTCAAATTTGAAAAATCTTTTCCATCTTGAGACCGCTTGAGACTTGCTGTGCAGTGGCACAGACCTCAGCTGTCTGGGCACAATGAATCACCAAGACGGGTGAGACAGTGAAGAATCCCCTTCTTGTGATTTTTATTATCTTGAGTAGGAAAGACAGTGAACATCTTATTCTTTGAGATTGTATTATTTAACTGGGATCAGCCTCATTGAAATGGTTATTGGAGCATCTGTTATGAGTGAATAGATCAAAATCAAATTAAATCTTCAGACCGGTGGTAATGTTGACTAGATAAAGCTGGAGGCACAGAGCATTTCAAAGGATATACTGTATAAACAAAACAAAAACAGTGAATGGGATAAGAGGATGTGGCTGTGTTTATTATTATTTTTTTTAATGGGCTCATGGTGTAAAACTGTACTCGAGTAGGGTTAAGTTTAGTCTCATTACCCCCGAATAAATATGATCTGATGACAAACTTTTTCACCTAGACAGTATCTAGTAAACATTAACGAGGGCAAAACAAACTTCCAAGATTTCTGAATACACTCTCATCTTTAAATCACATATGCTTCAATTAAAAATAATTGGTGATTATTGGTGTTCACATAGGCAGCATGCCTTTGTAATTACTTAAACAGTATCTTAGATAGATATTTGCATCAGTCGGTAAGAGTAAACAGCCTCAGGAGGTATTTCTAAAAACCCATTCACCCACAAGGATAACAGGGCGCCGGTCCAGATCTCACTGACTGGCAGGTGTCTAATTTTCCAACCTTAAAGTGTTTGGTATGCTTCTGATTTTTATGCACATCCAACTGGTGCTAAGCCAAACTGTGCGATCAGCAGCTGTCAATTAGAAATTGAAAGTAAAGCTTGTTATCGGTTGCTTGAGCAACTTCTTTGCAGTGTTTTTACTTGAGGAACCACCTGACAGGCCCTATGGCAATCTGATTGTGAGCTTCTAATCAAATGACAATCAGTTAGTGAGATTAATGCACGCCCCCTGCTGTTCTTTAGTCTATTTTAGACCTCTGACATGCGTGGTGGAAGGTACGTTAATTGATTGGCTGATTAGGTAATTATTATCTGGAAAATGACATCCCCCTATTTTTTTATTTTATTTTGTTCTTTGGCTAACTTTTTCCAGTGGCCCAGATGTGGAAGAAAAAGTTGAAAACAGTTGCATTAGGTCCCTGCTGTTGGTGTTGCTTTTCTAGTGAGCAAAGATTTTCCTCTGCTTGCAGGCTAACAAACTAATTAATTGACTGATTGTTTTTTTTTTTTACCTGCTGCTCCTTTTTCAGGTATCGTCTGACGCGCATTGTGGTGGACAATGAGGCAGGGCCGTATAAAAACCACACAGTAGTATTTCTGGGGTCTGAGAAAGGCATCATCCTCAAATTCTTGGCCAAGATGAACAACGGCTTCCTCAACGAGAGCCTGTTTCTTGAGGAGCTCAGTGTCTACAACCCTGACAAGTATGTAAAACCGAGCATACGTGTATATGCAATGGACAGAAATAGAGAAACACATGGATACAGTTGCTATAAACACAGAAAGTACAGTTATTGCATGCGTGTGTGCTCTGTAGAGAGCGAATGTGTTTAATTTTGCTTGTTTCCACCATCTATCGGCTCAGCCAACCCACCAACCCACCAGCTCCATCACTACCAGTCCGTTCCCCTGACCCAAGCTATGTTGCGAAGCCAGCCAACCAGATGGCTACTCTATCATTTAAAAGAGTTTTATCAGGTTACACTCTGCCCAGCCACAGCTACTAAATTAAAGACATAGACCCTAAGGCTCTGGATAACGTAGCACTGTGGTTCGCAACCACAGCAGAGCCAAAACCTTGGCTGATTAAAGAAAGCACACGCATTGAAACTCACACTGAGGTCTGTGTGTGTCTCAGAGCCAGCCTGGGATCTCTCGCTAATACATTACACATCTGTTGGTGCATGTATGGATGTAAGTCTGTTTGTGTGTGTGTGAGTGTGTGTGTTCATGAACTTGGTACAGAGGGTCGAGCTGGGTATTGTTGTACATCTGAAGTACAAGTTAATAAGGAAAAATCAGCCATAGTTTCACTCTGCCAAAACAAATATTTGGTTGAGAGGTAATGGATGGAAGCACAAACACAGGAGGGAGAGAGAAGAGTGGTAAAGACAAGAGGGAAGAGATGGGAAGACTAGAGGCTTGTGTTAGGCAGCAGAGAAGAATACGGGAAGGAGACGGAAGACTTGATGGGAGGGCTTTCAAGGCTCCTACTGTTGATTATCCAACATGCTGCGACCATGTGATGGGCCATATGTCCGGGATGCAGGGCAGGCCCTCGCTTCTACTTCTTCACTTCTACTTGCTGTGTCTCCTTTTGCCTTCTCCCAGTATCGCCTCTCTTTGTTTCCCTTCTCTCCTGTTCTGTGTCTCTCTGGCTGGGACCGAGCATTCGTGGGCTGATGGCCATCTGGCTTTAGCCGCATACGGCGTGTGACTTTGCCTGCCTGCTTCCCTGCCTGGCCGGCCGGATCAGTGTAGGCCTGATTGCTGTGCATTACCCGGTGTAGATGGACTGTAAGCCCCAATTTAGAGCGTTAATACAGGACCAAAGCTCTGCGAAGGAAAGATTAAATCCCAGGAGTTGGATGGTAGAATAGACAGAGGAACAGAGGGAGCGAGAGAGAAGGGATAGAGTGATGCTTGACACGCCCCAGAGGGATTACAGTGCACTCCTATGGGGCTGTTGAGACAAAGAAGACTAGCTGAGATAGAGGAATGTTGGAGCTGGGGGGGCTTTGAGTTAGTGTTAGAGGATTCTCCAGTTAAGTGCAGTGTTATTGCTGACTGCTCACAGTGCCCATCTGTCTGTTTATCTGTTGTATCTGTATCACCCTTTTCTTTATCTCTCTTTATCTCCCGCTCTGTTTGTGACCTCATGTTCCCAAGTCCAGCATTATCTCTGTCCTCCCTGACCTCACAGTTTGTCTCTCTGCCACATCCTAATCTTCCCCTTTCTTTCATTAAATAAGCTAAATCTCATTTTACGATGCCCAACTTTTCTCTACTCTGTCTTTAAACTACCATATAGTTAAGGGCGATATACTCTAGATCAGCTTTGCTAATGTTCCTCATTTGTCTTATGCTGGCCCTTTAGTTCATTCCATGAAATGAAACAAGGAGTTTTAGCTGCTCCGAGTCTGCTCCTTATACCAACTTTTTCTGCTTGCCTACCCCTTGCAAACAGGAGAGTTAAAGAGCAGGTAATTTCTTGCGATCACAGTCAGAACTGTGCTTGATAAGACCTGATTATAGATATCCACTCTCTTTGGCACCATGTGGATCCAAGACCCGATGAAACTGTGAAATGTATTTGAAATTTTGCCTGTATTTTATTGAGCATTCACCATTTTAACAGCATCTACTGAAAAGCACAATAAATCAGCTGAAAAAGAAAATACACAGTAATCAGTTTTTGTCTTCTTTTCCTCCTCTAGGTGCAGCATAGATGGAATAGAAGATAAGCGCATCATAGGTATACAGATAGACAGCAAGAGTCACGTTCTGTGGGTCGCCTTCACCTCCTGTGTGGTTAAAGTGCCGCTCTCTCGGTGTGAAAGGCACGGGCGGTGCAAGAAGTAAGTTTGCTACTCTATTAAATCATCATTCCTACTCAAGTGGTTGAGCAATGTTCATTCCTTCTGAAAGAAGAAAACAGTATGTGCAGAATGGGCCTAATGGTGTGTGCAATTCTTCTCCAGGTCCTGTATAGCCTCCAGAGACCCATATTGTGGTTGGGTCCCAGAAGGAGCCTGCAGACAGGTGGTTGGCAACACTAAGTAAGTAATAAAGACAATCAAAGTCAAAGGAGCTGCATGCTTTGGGTATTTGGCTCCATGAAAATGTATTAAATTGCATTCAATAACTTAGATACTCTTGTATACGTTAGTAAGCTGGTTAATAAGCTCTGTGGAAATTTAGCACTTATTTGTTAGCTTTTTAAACTGTTTTATTCTGCTGCTCTTCCTTTTCCTCCAACTGGAGTTGAGGCTCATGGGTATTGTAGTATTTAGATGCACGTACTATGCCCACAACATCATCTCATAATACATTTATCTCTAACTGTATTTTTCATTTAAACTGTTACTGTGGACTGCTTTGGAATTGGCTGAATCGAACTAGTAAAACAGCATTTCGCCTTTTTGTCATACCTGGTGCCAGTCCCTCTCCCTGCTTGTCATATCTGTGATCTTTCTAATTTTATGGTTTGTAACTGCAATTTCCTTCAGCTGAAGGGGCTATTGGAAGGATGAATGGAAGGAAAGTGTTGTTTGCAGCGGGCTCGGGGTTTGGTACGCAGCGCTCGGGAAAGCTGGATGGTCGCAGTAACTATAATTTGTGGCTGTAGTCATGACACAGAACCACTTTATGCTTTCTGAACAAACAGCATATGGAGTTTTGTGGTGGGAAAAAACATTTTGCAGATGAAGTCATAACAAAAGGCGCGGTGCTCCACTGGCTATTTGACGATGAATGAATTTGATCCCCCTGCTGCAAAATGATTGGTCTGGCATGCCAATACACCAAAGGCACACGTTCCCGCTTGCACACACAAAACTTAGGGGAAAAAACCCACACACTCACACACGCAAGCCCACTGCCCATCCTATTATTACTCTGCAAAGCCAAAGCAGTGGACTGTTCTGATTGCGTTTCCACAGCAGGAAGAGCAGGAGCTGACACACAGGCATTAGGAGGGCAGATGACCTCGCTCCTTTACTGTACAATATTTTTAAGTGAGAGAGGGACGGGATTAGATCTGATAGGAACTCCAGGTCTGTGGTGAGCCATTCAAAACATTTGCCAGGCTGGACAGAAGGATGGATAAAATAAGGGAGGGGAGAGTCGGTGACATTTTGTTGTTTGCTTACACAAATGGATCCCTGCAGAGAAGACAATTTCATTCTGCTTTTCTCACTTTCCGTTCTCCTCATTAAAATTAAAAAACAAAACCCTGCTTCCTTGACTGTCTACCTAATCAGCTACGTGTTACTTGCGTATATCCATCCATGTCTGTGTTTCTATTTTTACCCATCTTTCTTTTTCTATCTTTCCTCTGACATATTCTTTCTCTCTTGTAACCCTCCCCTCCTTTCTTCTTCCATCTGGCCCTGATGCTAGTGTGCCAGCTTTCCCATGTGAAGTTATGCCTCTTATACCCGCTGCCTATAAACAGCTTGCACTCTGGTTTCCTGCAATATGGCCCCTAGTTGCCCAGTGTTCATACATTTAATTGCATTTGATCCTGGATGGTACTAATTTTGTAAACAAAAAACTCAGTTATGTTGTTATGAGCATCAGCAGTGTTTTTCCACCATTGTCTAAAAAACTGCAGTGAGTTTTCTCTGGATTAAACTGAGTGAATGTGCTCTTGTGAGCCCCCTGATCCTTTGTAAATCAAAGCCATGAATCAAAATGAATGGGTGACTTTGAGGGAACATTATGCTTACTCTCTTTACACTGTACACCCAGTATATGAAATCCCTGGCCGCCCATTCACTTCTGATATGAATAATTAATGCTATTATGCCTGACCTGCATTTTCGGCAAGCAGTTCTCTGTGCAACCACATATCTCACATAATAATCACGCCCGATGCGAGGTAATATAAAACGGAGGGCTTGGCTGCCTCCAGTTATGTACAATGTTGCTTGAATCTGATTTAAATATGCATTATGTAGTTTCGGTGGGATCTTAACCCCAAGCTGAACCATCTGTAATGTCACACTTGAACAGACTGCACTTCTGTTGCTATAATGCAGCCGCCATGGGACGTGAACCCGTTAACTAAAGGTTCGCACTTTGGTTCATTCACTTTTATATGTGCCAAGAAAAGCCCAGACACTGCATCTGTATTGCATGTCTGCTCATTACTAATTCGCCCTCCTTGGTGCTATTATAAGTCTGAATTGGAAACCACGACGCACCTGTGTTTTGCAGGCCAAATAATATTTTGTGATAGGGTGGGACGAGGTAATGATATTGTTGAGGAAAATCCAGCAGACTCCTAGAGTGCCTGGACTGTATTTGTGCTTAGACAGGTTCAAATGTGCAACTCTGCATCCGCTTTGTGATTATGACTGTGGATGATAAGCAAATCTGATAAGCTGATTAACTGTACCCCCAGATATGAAGAGAGGATACTGCTATTGTGTAGTGGTTGTTGTTGTTGTTCTGCTTGAAACTGAAGGGGGAAATTAGCAATCAAAACTGTAAAATTAACCCTCTCCTTTCAAATTAAGGGTCTGTTAAACCGGGGCAAAAAAAAAGAATAGTAAATTAATTTGTGACTATATTTCAAAACATATGATCTGAGTATCAAATAACAGGGCTCCAACTTTCTGTTCTTCCTAAATGTGCTGCTTTTTTCACATATTTTCGACTCGGATCAGGCCACAAAGGTTGGATGATGCTGTTTTAGAAAATAATTCTTTATTCTGTAATTGCGACCAGTGGAGGGTGAAGAAGGTGGGAGGCGGGTGGACAAGCAGGAGGAGGTGGAGCAGCAGCAGAGGATGGGTGGGGAGTGGGGGTAGGCTAAGGAGGACTGTGAAGAGCTGTCATGCGTGATCGTGATCCTGCTTGACGGTTGGTCCGCTCTGTTTCACAGATCTTCTTACTGCCTGCTCGGTGGTCTTTCGGGGAGAAAACAGGTCTTGGTGCCGATTGCATCAGAAAATCACATCTCTAAACTCTCTCCCTCTGTGTCATATGATGGCCCTCAAGCACGGTTACCCCTCACTGCTCTTGTCTTGGCCCATGTGATTGTAACTACACACTCATCTCCTCTAAAGCGAGTTGAGTCACACACTGCATTCTGTAATAGAAGACAAGATTGTGCAAAGTGAAGTTCTCGTGAAAGCAGTAAATTGGGAAATACACCCTTATGTACGGTGAGATTAAAACTTCTGTCGCAGCTATATGATGATTTTGAAGCTGGAGCAAGCTTATCTTAACCGGAAGTGCTGTTTCCAAAATAGCATGCTTTCACGTTAATAATAAAGCTCACTAAATTTATATTAAGTCTTTCATCAAACAACATATATGCTGGTAATGACTGAGCTATAAGCTGTTTCTCCATGTTTTTCCACATATGTTATTGCACTAAGTTGGGTTAGCTAGCTTCACATTCACCTTCTAGATGAGGAAATCAGTCCCATCTAACTCCCAGCAAGGAAGCAATTAGGGATACAAATTGTTGAACACTTTTTTTAAGCTTTAGAGCATGAGATAGTAGTTTTCATTGCAATCGCATAAAAGAAAATCTGTTTTTTATCAACACTACTGGCAATACGTCTTGTGCCAGCTATGGATTTACTAACCTGCTTGCATTCTTCATAGCCACTGATTTTAGGTCTCCGGGGCACCTGCTAGGTGTTCTTTGATTCTGATCCAGCAAAGGGCTTTCTGCAGCTCACACTGCGTGTTAGCATAGAATATGCTGCGATTGGTGGTGTTTTTTGTAGTTGCTTTCCTATAGCTTTGTTACTTTGTTAGGTGTGGCGAGCCTGCATGGCCTGGCCTGTTTTCCACTGCTGACCATGATGTCTCTGTTCCCTGCAGATCAGCCTTTGAGCAGGACGTGGAGCATGGCAACACAGATGGCCTGGGAGACTGCCAAAGTAAGCAGGCCCTCTTCACTCTTATCTTTCCTCCTTCACTCTGTACCCCCACCAGCACCACCAACACAACCACCCCCACCACCATTCCTCTCTTCTTTGTTAACTCCATCTCCCTCTTCTCTCGGCTCTCAGTGTGCTTCTTTGCTGCCGTTACCTTTTTCCCATCCGCCTGTTCCACCCTCACAATCCTCTCTTTCACCCACTTCCATCCATCTGTCCTTTCGGCCCTCAGCCTCCTCTGTTGTTTTCCCGCTGCTTTTTGGTCCCCCCGGTCAATAGAGTGCTGTGTCCTATTGCCGAAAGACTGAGGTTCCTTCTTGCAAATCACTTCGAAAACACAACACAAACATTCAGAGAAACACAGGGAAGGGATTTCGCTTGTGAGCAGTCACAGGGTTCATTTTGAAACACAAAACAAGAAGGGGCTCTCAACCGAGTCAGGCCAAAAAGTCTCGAAAAGGCCTCTTTTACTCTACAACAGTGAATGGCGCATATACAGAGACAGTATTTCTTATCTTTTCATGTCCTAAATAACAGCTTGGTTTCTCCAACGGGAAACCTTGTTGATATTCTAGTGAGCAGCTCAGTTTGCGAAAGAAACTTCAAAACAATTTGATATTAAATCATTCATTTTGGTTCATCTCATCTCAATTTCAACTGTTTACTGAGAGTAAATAAAAGCTATGCATTTTCCCTCTGGTTTCATTAGTATGTTTAGTCAAGGGAACCCATAGTGTTGGACCTTCATTAGCTTTAGAAGCTATATAGATCACCGCTGATTAGGGCTGGGAGAATATCGAGCAGCCAGTCGATTTTAAATTACTTTAAAAGTCATGGCTTTTGATCATGTTAAAGCATAAGCTCCCTTTACTGCAAGCAATAACAGGTTTCTCCCTCGTTTCTTTTCTTTTTCTTCTAGATACATTTGTGGCCCTGAATGGTAAGTACCCCACATGTCCTGCACAGGCAATCCAATAAAAGACAGGAGCTGCATTTCATCTCCTTTTAGTCTTTAACTTCAGCCACACCTTTTCGTCTAGTCAGTCAATCATCCTCTCTCAAGGAAATGAAAACTCCTCCCACACGTATAAAGAAGGGTTATTAATGACTCAAGGTTTTAACTGAATTGATTTCACTCCTTCTTTTTGATAGACGTCCCTTCCAGTTACGAAGGTAATGAAACATTAAAGTACACTCGGTCACTTTCATTGCTCATATTATTTCTCCCTGTGCTCCTCGCAGTGTTTAGAATAAAGGTCGTAGTGATAGAAATCAGAATTAAAGGTCTTTAATGCTGATTGTGATTCTATTAGTTCTCTTTTCCCCCTCCTTGTTCCCAGTGCCCAATCGCCTTATCCCCATGTGCAACAGCATCGATTATCCCTGACCTTTGCTTTGCTAATTGGATAGATCTAGTTGTTAGTGGTTAAAGGCCTTGGTGGTAAAGAAATACTTCAGCATGCACATTAAACAGGATATGTGCTGACAGAGAGAGAGAGAGACAGAGCGAGAAATAAAACCGGCCTGTTTCGAGTCTGGAAATATGTTCCCGCTAACTGCACAGACTCTTTGCACAGTTTGAGATGCTTAATTCAAAAGGGCTAATGTAAACATGCACAGACATACATGCACACTGTTCTACGGCTGGCTTCCTTTCCTAGCAGATATGTTTACTCTCTTAATCCCACAACACAATATTACGATTACACTTCACTGCCGCCGATTGATACCATTTTCCTCACTGAAGTCTCTTTAAGGAATGATAAACAGATGTGATTAGCCTGCAGTAAAGTCCCTTTTATCCATATCACCCACACCTACGCGCACATCCACCTTATTTTTATCTAATCGGAGGAGGCATTACTTTTGTTTTTAGTGAATCTCTTTCTCTCTCACGCACATACCTCGCAGCTGCCAGATCAAAACAGCCAGATCCATACAGAATGACAAGAATAGATATTTTGAAGCCGTACCAGAAAGCCCAGCACTTTCTCTCGCTAACCCTCCTGTGGCTGTACCCCCACTGTGAATCTCCCTCCATTTGGAAATCCAGGGTCATGGAAAAAGCATCTGTGTTGGTGTACACCCCTGTAGCGCTGAATATGCTCCCACAGGCTGGGCTGTGTGTTTTCAGGCACACACTTAAACACACCTAGTTTACAACACCCTCCCCCCAAACAAAGTCTCAGCCCTTCCGTCTATCTGTCAGTGGTTGATATGGATTTGAAGATAAATAAATGCCCTTTCTCTATTCTCCTCTCTCCTACTCCAGACTAGACTTCCTTGCCTCTCTTTTAATCTGTAGAGAGAGAGAGATGTGCATCCGTCGGCAGTTTAGGCCCCCTTTTTTTTCTCCCCTGATCCGTGGAGGAGCTCTGAGGCTCCGAGCTCTCTCTATGTGTGTCATCTGCCTAAATTGCACTTCCCCTGGCGGTGGGGGAATGAATTATAAAATAGGCCTGTCACACTAATCTCTCAGCCTTGGGCCAATAGTTAAATAAATCATTTTAATGATTGCCACGCCACACAGAAGAGGAGGAGGCTCTGGGTGGTGTTGTGTAGGTGGCTGTTGTGCGTACTCTACCAGCAGCATCAACCTTAGCCTTTTGAAATGCCTCCCCACCTTCAAACACACGCCTAAACACATATTGAAAAGGAACACACATGCGCATGCACACACACACGCACATTGCTGTCACCCCCTTCACGCAGATAGCGTGTCAAAATGGTAACTGGGGGCTGAGCTCCACAAGAGGCTGTTGATAAAAGTGTTGTCACTCTGCATCTAGGGAAGATCAAAAAACAAAAAAACAAAAAACACGCGGCTCATTACATTAAACACAATGTATAGCTTCTTCAGAATTGGGTAGGGTGGCTTAACAGTAAGCATGTGGGATGGTAATGTGATTAGCATGGTTCAAAAATAAACTCTCCAGCAAAGCTTATGTACAGATTTTGCCTATGAAACAAAATGAGAAAACTTAAGACTGACAGAGACAGGCAAGCACAGACTGTATGAGTTATATGCAAAGCTGGACACAGAGGAGGGGGGTATGATCCATCCTCCACAAACGAAAGAGTACTGTGTTGCAGTAGCACTGCATTTATTTCCTCTGAGATACAGCTGGTGTATTTTGTTCAGTGTTAATGGGTACATTTACATGGAGCCTGATATTCTGCTTATAATCAGTTTAAAAGCCCAAATAGAATAAAAGTGCTCCACAAAAATCACCTCAGTTAAAATAAACGGTGGGATTCAATGAGTTTCTGAGGGGTGTAAGAAGCATCTGATCAGTAGGAAAACTGTACCAGGTAAACAGTTTATCAGATACTTTCAGGCTGCATTTTATTCTGAGCGTGCCCTCTGTGTTGACTCAGATGCACGGGGACATACGGAACATTGGTTTCCAAAGATGGCAGCTTTCCAAGACAAACTTCTCCTCTGCAGATGGTTTGGTTTTAATACAAACTCAAAGATAATTAAAGAATTAAGAGCAATGCAAAAACAGCAGCTTCTCCACCGCGCAGAGGATAGACATGTGTTTGTTTCAGAAACTGATAAAACACCTGCCAAAGAGTTTCACATTTTTATGCATGTCAAATACTATGTCATAATGATATTATATCCCATCTAAGCAGTGAAGACAAGATGAAAATAATATGCATTCTGTGCAGTTACTTAACATATTGTCTGAAAAACCCTAATTATTAAATTGCATGTTTTTCTTTTGCACACTATTACATTCAGTAACTGAAAGCAGTGAATCTTAACGGTCTGGAACTAGGGCTGCAAAATATTTAGGATTTTGGCTTGAAAATGATTTAAAAAATGGTTGCAGAATGAATATTAATTTTCTTTCGGCTGCTGTTTAATACAGACTGCAATTTTGAGTTGGAGAAGCCATCGGTGCACATCGAAATGAATTAAACATTGCTGCAGAAATGATTGGAAAGCCAGATTTAAAGTTAGCTTGAGAAAAGGAGCAGGATGAACATGAGCAGAGTTAGAACCACTTTAGCTGGAGAAAAGTTACAGGCAGACTTCTTGACAGGAGCGATGGAAAAGAAATGTTGTCTCTTGTCCTTCATATCAAAGGCAGGCACCCTACGGTGATTGTAGAGAAATACAATTGTACTCTTCAACTGTGACGGGCCCAACAGTGTCAGTCAGAACAGGAGGGGGGGAGAATGATAAAGATATAGAGACTCTGAGAATGACAGACAAATAGAAACACACACACGCACACATTCACTAATGAGTTGCCTAGGGTCACACTTTGTTGCCTTACACAGCCCAGCAAGTGTGTGTTAGTGTGTGTGTGTGTGTGTGTGTGTGTGTGTGTGTAAGCACCCCTGCTGTGCTTTCATGCACTGAATCTGGTCCCTGACTGCCACAAGAGTCAGTTAACCTGTGTTGTGTCCGGCAGGCCACCATCACCACCGTCACCACCACACCCTCTCCCTTCCCACCTCGGCCCTGCCTGAGGCCGCGGATGGCCCCCTGGGCCGGGGCCGCATGGTGGAGCGGAAGGACCCCCCCATGAGTTCAGACAAAGGGGAGGACCCCTACATGGCCGTACCCTCTCAGACTCAGCCAGAAGCCAATGGTAAGCCTTGGAACGTCACAATAGCAGTCAGTTTGGTCCATTGTCACCTGTGGCTAGGGAGGGGGAAGGGAGGGATAAAGGGGAAGGGTTTGCGTAATTGAGATTTACGGCCGCCTAGCTGCTTCCAGCTGACGAAGTGTAGAGATGGCGGATCGCTTTCTCTCTAGGGGACAAATCGCTTCACACTGTGCACATAAACCCCCCACTGAAACATATGCGCACACATTTACATTTGTAGGTACATGCACATAGACATTCGGTGGTCATAAGGTAGCATGTAGGCTATGTACACACCAACCTTCATGCACACACCACTCTGTAGGATGGATTTATTGTCCGTGGATTGTAATGCCCCACAGGAGATGTAATATCCAGACCATTACACTCTGAAAAGGAAGATGGCGATGTATTTATTTCCTCGGGAAGATGGCCCAGTCCCCAGCTCTGTCATGCTTTGCGACACGGTGACATGACATTGAACGCCCTTTTCTCCTGTGTTAACAACCTGCCTAATGCTGTACCGCCTCAAGGACGGCTCACTGGATAAATGAGTCAGAGTGAAAAGGGAGGAAGGGGAGGAGACGAGAGGGACAACCCACATCGTAGAGGGAAAGAAAAAAAGGTCACTGCGGTGCTGCCAATCCAGCCTGCTCTTTACTGTCACAGACAAAGCTTAGAAGCCATTACAGCAACAGGCAACATGTTTCTGCTAGTTTGTGCAGTCCATGCTAACATAGGCATTACCCTGAAACATTAATTGAAATGACATTAATGTTTTCATTCTGACTGTGGCCTGAAAGATGCAGTAGCATACTCTCTACAAACATACTAAATGTAAAGAAAGTAAGAAAATCAGCTAACGAGCGGAGTCTAAAATGTCTCCTTACTGAAGTCAGTGTTTAAAAAAAACATGCATGCCTCTTTCAGTTACCCAGGGCATAAATGCAGTTTCAACCTAAGAAAGAACATACAGAATACTTTCTCATTCACAGGCTTGGAAGAGACTTTGAAGATGCTGAAGTGTTGACAAGTGAGATTGACGGGTTGATTTTACCTGCGCTGAATAAATACATTTCAAAAGAGTTTAAAAATACATGACGGTATGACTCAAATGCAGTGTCTTCACAAGAGAACCATAAACTGGGGCTAGCTAAAGTCACTAGTGCACATTTTAAATGTCTCCTGTCTATGGGATAAAGTGAGGAGGCACAGCAGTGATTGAAGCACGTCAGCTGGAAGCAGTTAAGCACCACTTGGTAGATCCAAGCACAATGGTGGCAGAGACTTCAGACAGCATGCCTACAACCAGCATCACAACATGCTGTCGCTCCCCTTGTTGCCTTTGCCTGAGCAGGTGTAACCCGACGAGGAATGGCAAGAAATGCTGAGAATCAAACGTAACGAGAGCCAAAGCTGTCTTACGGTAATAGCTTTTTCCAAGAATAACATTCTGATTTCGGGAGATTTGTGGGTAACTCCGTGCTCAGGTAACTGCAAGACGACTTCATATTTCAATACAATGCTTCCTGCTGTTGTTGTTTTTTTCTTTCTGTATGGTCATTATTCTTCTTCTTATTATTATTATCATTTTTATGAGACACTTTTGCAGCTTGTGTCACTATTTATCTGTTCAATTTTAGCTCTACAGTCTTTTCTTTTCCCTTCATTATGAAAGTCAGCTCTGATGATATTTTTTTTCTTATTTTACTGATTTGCGTGGTTTCTTGTGAGCAGTTCTTGATATTTTGCATGGCTTGATCTCACACTACGTCTTTTTTTGCTATTTATATATTTGCCTTTCTTCCTGTGTTGATTGCTTTGATGGTATTAAGCACAGTTTTGCCTCCATACAGCTTAATGCTTTCAGCATGGCAAATTGAGCACCACAATCAAGAGTACTCATTTCCCGCTCCACCCATCCTTCCTCCTGTTCCTTCCTGTCTCCCTCAGTATGATTGGCTTCAGGTGTCAACTGTACTGTGAAAACTTAGCAAACTGCATGTATGAGAGTGAAAACCCAAACATGAATAAGCTATATTAGAAAAAGAAAGCAAAGAAGTCATTTTATCGGCATTTTAATTGCAAAGTAACACATCTACGCAGCCTATTTTGCAGAAGAAATCAGGGATAAACATTTAACCGATCAATCTCAAGTTTATGCTTGAGTGAAAATGTATTAGCTCATATCCAAAGTCTTTTGCGAGCTTATTTGTGATTTAAAACAAATTACAATTACGTCCCTAAATTTTTCATTTGCAGTTGAGACATTGTGGAATCTTATCTGCTAATGAATATTACAGTGCTGCCAATATGTATTAGTCCAGCACCACCAGAGTAATTAGAAATGCTGCAAAGTGATGAGTATTTGCACGCGAATGATATTCAGCACCCAACAGCATCACTATCTGCCATTCCAGTGGGGCCATCACAGTAGTCAGGTGGCTGCTTGTGTTTCACAGTACATTTGAGCTCAGGGTCTGTCTGTGTGTCTGGGCATCATCTGTTATATTTTCTTCTACTTCTGTCATTCCACCATACACTCGTCGTCTGTCCTCCCATCGCTCATCCAAACCCCAAAACCACCACCAGCTCTGCCTTTTCCACCATCTGCTGCCATTGTGATCAGTCTCCCTTCCACAGGACCTCTCATCTGACTGGGATGGCATGTTCCAAGGCTATACCTTACCTTAGCGCAAATTAATTCCTGAACCAATTTATGGAGAAACCTTCCTCAAATGTCCCCCCCCCTCTCTTCCTCCACCATCTCTGTATCTCTTCCTCTTCAGTTTCTCCCCTTGCAGTCTGCCTCTTCTCCAACTGTAGTCATATCTCTTCCCCCGTCTGCAGGAATGAATCCTTGCTCTGCTCTCCACTTTGCTCTCTCTCCTTTTTTTTTCTACCTGTCTCCCTTTCTCTGGCAGGCTCAGATCTACCCACCTCATTCCCTACTTACATCCACCCCTCCCCCTTTAAACCCGACCTGTAGCCACCGCTGTGTTGCTCCAATTTATGGGTTCATTACAGCAGCTATCCAAGGGAAAAGGAAAGTGGAGAGGTGGAAGGAAAGGGGGATGGAGCGAGACAAGAGGGGAAAGAGACTTGGGAAATGAAGGGACTGAGGTACACATGATAAAGATTTATTAGACAGAACAGGGCAATAATGTAACATTGAACAAAGCGGTAAACAGACAGCAGGTGAATGAACTAGCTGAAAGATCTGAACAGAAAAGATGCAGGACAGGTGAATCAGAGAGGAAATAATATATTGTAGTTAAACAAAGTGAACAATATTGTTTCTCTCTATCCCTTTCAGTCTATATTTTATGCTTAGTTAGCTAACGCTAAAAGAGCTGAATGTGAAAAAAACAATCAAACTGAACATCTGGTGAAACTGAAACAAATTGCTCTAAAAATACAGGATGTTGTCTGCAGTAATGTAGCATTTTCTGTGACTCAGGTTCTGAACAGTACGTGCTGATGCTTTTGAGAAGCAAAACATGAACAGCAAGCAGTTATTACTTTTTACAGTTTAATATCACTTTTGCTAAATATTTAATTTTCAGTCATTAGTTTGCATATTTTTATGGTTAATTCAGTTAGGTTGCATTTAGACTTGAACACTGGTTTCATGTTAAAGTCTAGCTGGGCCACAACAAGAGTCTGGTAGTGATTAATCATGTTGAAGGTCTTTGTTAAAATAATAATTACATTAGCATTCCTGTAAACATGGATATGGGAATTTCAGCCAAACTGATATCTTGTCATACTTCAAGACAGAAAACTGAATTCAGTTAAATTTACCTACAAATGCTTTTTACAGCATATTTATTTTTGGAAAACAAGCAAACAAACAAACACCCAGATTATCAACAGAATAGATTTATTAATTACAATTAATAACAATAAAAGGTTTTCAAATTAAGTATTTTAGTTGTGGTCAACAAAATATAGCCACAATAGTCCAGTTCAGTTTCAATGAAAAGGCTTGTGTTAAGCTTTAGGGTCATGTTAAGGAACCCCAAGGAAGCCTTTAAAAAGTCAGCACCAACATGAAGCAGGAGACAGTTTAATTAATGAATTCACATAACCTCTAACCACCACATATGTGGTAGCAAAAGGATGTATAATAGAAGAAACTATTTTGGTTGCTCCCTTATATTCAATGGGTCAACTTATAATTTAGCTCCACGTGTTTGTTTTGGTGGTTTATTTTCCACTTTTTAAGTGAAAATAAAAACAACTTTAATAACACAACATGTATTAATATTAGTAACAAAAACACATTAGTAATGTTCTAACAATAACAAACTGTACAAGTTTGATTTAAAGTGCTTAATGCTTTTTATAACAAATCTTATCCATGTTTCCTAACAGTCTTTTTTATTTTGTTTGTTTTGTTTTTTATTAACTATTAATGCTGTGACTCCACAGTGTACTGGTTAACACATTGACGTAACACATACAAGATCCCAGATTTTAGACCAGTAGAAACTAAATCCCGAGGATGGCTGCATATGCATATGGTGTGTAAACCATAAGACAAATAAGAGGGCAGCCAAAAGAAGCTTAGTTATGAATATGTTATGTAGTCTAACTTCCTAACGATGTTCTTCATATTTTAATAAGACAATTATTATTTCCTTATTACCAATTAACTAATGTGTGGAGCTTGAAGTTAAGTGTTATCCCTTCAAGAAACTACGGCTGTAAAGTATAGCATATAGACATTTCTACACAAGCTTTAATGCCTGAGTATTACACATAATCCAGGCAACAAGTGCAATTCTTACTATAGACCAACTAAGTGTTAAGTGTTAAGAGACTAAATGCAAGTATTAGAGGCCATAATTATCTGATGAAATGTTTTGCTCTCTCGTGTAGTACCATTAAGTATTGGTTTACCACACTGATTCAGAAGAGGAAACAGGACGAAGAAAACTTCTTTTTGGATTTAATGTATTTCTTGTACAGCATTAAATTTTTATTTTTATTTTTTTATTTTTAATGTTACAAAACAACTGTACTTTTCTAGCGGTATGCTTTCCCTCAGTGTCAGGTTTTCACATTAATAGCTGTTGTCATCTGACAGCTGCTCTGCAAGGGTTATTTTCAGCTGCAGGCAGCTCTCTGACACCTGTGTGCCAAGGTGAGGCTGCTATGATAGAAGGAGAGTATGACCCTGCTCAGACAGGATTGCAGCACAATTCTTTCTATGACAGAAAGTCTTGAATTTGACTTCATCTCAGTTGCTGGAAAGCAGTTGACTGAACATCTCACCGTAGTTACTGGGGATGCCCTGTCAATCTTAAATGTTAGCTTTACTTTCACCAGGAAAAATGTTCAATTATGCAGCAGAGAAAATAGCACGTTTGTTTACAGTCAAACAATTGTTCCAAACATTACTGTATTGCACTCTATTTTATTAATTTTAATGATGCATAAGGATGGCTTTAACCATTGATTTGTCTTTATATTAGCTTTACAATTCATTCAAAAACAACTAGTGCTAAATAGATGAAGAGGGCATAGTCATAATCTCGAATGTGACCAGTTATGATCACATTTCACCATGTAGCTGCGTTTCTTTTGCAACCTGTGAGCAACAAAAAAAGATAAAAGATTATTTTCTTGGTTGTGTGATTATTATGGATATGGCTCTTGTTTCAGAATGCCCTCTTTTGTAGGTGAGCCAAGAGGTTTTGAGGTAATAGAGGCTTAGACTTAGTTTACCACGAACTCTGCTCACTGTCAGATAATGCACTTGGCTCCTGAAGTTTTTAAGGAGCCTATGAGGTTTAGCAGATTTGGAAATTTAATGTTAGTAGTTTCATATGTCCTTGCAGTTGAATGATAGGATTAAGGTTAATCCTGTAAAGTAGGATGATAGGATTTAAGTTAAAAGTTTATGGAGTGGCCCTTTAGGGCAGGCTGAATGTCTGTGTGTGTGGCAAAGACTAAAAAAATTTTTAATTAAATGTTCCCACAACCCATGTTCCTGTCATTCCAACACCTTCGCAATTAAGTAGTGGATTTCGGTTCAGTGTTTCTTACTGGTCAAAGATTGGGCTGGATCTTTGTGAAGCAGATGAATTATTCGCAGCTCATTGTGAATCATAATAGAAACAGCGAACTGGATGCGTTCCCAGCATTACGCACTTCCCGGACTGACGTCAAGCCATAAGCCATAATTTCCTCCACTGATTAGCTTATTGTTCTCTCAAACTGCTTTTGTTTAAAACACACATTCGCTGCTTACTTTTCCACTTTTATGTTTTGGTTACGCTTTTTAATAAGTCCCCCTAACCGTTGACGGTTCGTACAAGAGCTTTGCTTTGTCTCTCGCCCATGTGAGACTGAATCTCATATCACTGCGGCTCATCCCTTTGTGCTCTTGAAGCTTGTCTAACCCACATTCAGCTGTCATTATTATACTTTGAACTGGATTTAAACAGTTACGTTCACGTTGTCCATGAGTGAGCCCTCATCAAGTAGATACAAGCCGAGGCTTTGTTCTCTTGTTGAGCACTAAAACATTTCTAAACAATTACCAATGGCTGCCTTTATGGATTCAATGAAATGCAATGCGTATTAGCACACACATAGCATTCCAGTGATACACAGAAGTCATTTTCTGCAGCCCACATGGTGAAATACACTTCGGTGGGTCACCAGCTGTATTACAGTGACTCATCGAGATTGAATATTAATTGAAAGAACTTGAGATTATAGACACGAATGCACACATAATTTAAAAGTCTACACTGTTTAAATAGTGACAAGCTGTTTTAACAGTTGCACTTAAACTCTAATGTGAGGGACCTTTTTGCGTTCAGTATATCAGCATGTAAAAATCTATCACCCAGTAATCCGAACGGGAGCGCTGTCAAGTCAAGGCATCAAATAGCTGATGAAAAATGGGATGTTTAATTTATGCTGATATCTTGTGACTATTAAATATTACAGTTTGTATGCAGGGAGTTGGATAGGTTAGTACATCAATGTTAATACCTCAGGTGCTGAATAACATAATTAGGGGTTTAATTATATCTTAACTCGCTCATCAGTATGCATTGCTCCGACTCAGGATTGTCTGATGAATGCTTTAATATTGAATAACACCATTAATGCAAGTGGCTCTTAACCCAAACATACACAAGACTTAATGGGATAATTTGCTAACAGGGAATTTAAATAGAAGTTAATGAATTGTTGTCACCATCCAAATACCAGTGTCCTTTTTAAAAGATGACAACAAACTGGTTCCTAATGAAAAAATAGGGCGTTTTTCGAGCTCTCGCGTCAGAGTAAATAAATGCACACCACTTAACATTATCTGCTTTTTCATCCTTCCTTCTGTCTGTAGTCGGTAAGGTCCACTGTTTCATCTTTCGCCGAGTGAAGCATAGTAAGTAGCAGTTAAGTCCAATTAAGATTTTTATCATTTTGCAGACAATGTCTTTATGCAGTCGCTCGCAGCCAGAGGTTAGTGCCCTCTCTGTAACCCCTCTGTGATTTTTAACTACCTTTGAAGTTTTCTTTACAACAACACAAAGACAAGCTCTGTGGGCTTAAGTCAGTTGGTGCGTCTCAAAAGATTAAAAGAGTGGAAGAGCATCTGTGTGTGTCAGACAGATAGAGAGAGCATTCACAAGTTCCAGTCACAATAGATTACAATGTTTCTGATTTATAAGTAAGCGTTGCCGACCCGGCCTGTTTTGACAGCAAGACATATCTGAGTATCTGAGATATGTGTTTAATATCTGAATGTTGAGGCTCGAGGCGGTGTGAAATTCAAATCAATTCATCCGCTGAGAGAAGTGTTGAACTGCAGGATGCCTTATGATGCATTCTGGGGGCGAGGCAAGAGCGAAACCAGAAGATTATAAGTCACTGTATAGTCAGAACCTCAACAAGATGAGACTAAAGCGGAAAATCTGTGAGTTTTAGCAACACTTTGATACTTTTCAAGGTCAAGTAGTGGAAGTTTTAGAAAGTTTACAAAGATCACAAATGATCAGAAATGAGCGGCATAGCCATCTTGATTCAAAACCCTGAGGTCCCGTTATTCAACTGAGACGGCCTTGGTGTCCTCTGTGGCAACTTTCATCCTCTTTGATGTTAAGATGAGAAACAATTCCTCACTTGAAAGATGGAAGTCTTCAAAGTTTAGCTTTTTTTTTTCTTTGTGTTTTACCCGAGGCCTTGGGCTAAGTACCTTCTGGAAATGTCTGCGTGTGCAGGAGAAGTGAGTGATGGAGGAAGGAGAGGAGAAAAAGAATAAAAGCTTCAAAAGAAAAAAAAAAAGGAGCCTTACAGGGCAGGTTAAATAGGGTTTTAACTTTAGCTCACACACCCAAAAGAGAAGACAAAGATCCAGCTCCACAGTTCACCTCCTTCACCAGAATGGACAACCACTTGGCTCTGCCGCCCTCCGGCTTTGTTATTCAATATGAAGTCCAAACGCTCAATCGCAGAAAGTTAACCTTTAGCAGTAATAAATTCTCTGTCATGAAAATTCATAACAGTTTTGATTTCCTCTTTTCAGCTTCAGTGTGAGCTCCACAGACAGAGACATATGAAAGTATTTACTTTTAACAAGGATTATGGAAAAACGAGAGATTTGCTAATGTATTTGTTTATGCTTGCACTTTTATTTTCCTACATAACTGTCCTTTGGAGATTTCCAGGTCTCCTGATCTCAAGTGAAACTGAATTCCTTTTACATCCCTTCCGTGTGCGCTGAAATATGTAACCCAGCAACTCTCAAAGAGCAGCCAGCCCCCACCGCCGCTGTTGTTTCTGCTAAAGGGTGATAACTAAGAAAGATCACAAGGTTGTAATTACAGCCTTCCCGGTCTCCACTGAATTGAACACTTCCCATATGGAGGCTGAACGGTGTGAAAGAAAAAGAAAGTCAAAAAAGTGATTCATTGTTTCTGCAAAGGAGAGAAGTAGCAGAAAGTGTGAATGAAAGACCTAAGTGAGGACAGTGGAAAGTCAAAGTTAAAGATAGCAGTGCAGAAAAGTATCTCTCTCGTTCTCAGATGTTACAGGATGAGATGGGAAGCAGATGTTTCATCAGACAGGCCGGCCATTTGATCACGCAAGTTCGCAGCGTAACACTCGTCGAACGTGGATGCTTCGCTGCAGATAACGCTCATCACTTCTCACACTATCCACACGGCTGAGCGTGTCCTCGATAAGGAAAGATTTTGGCCGGGAAAGATGCTTTTTTAAACCTTTTGTTTAACTTTTAGTGAGTTATGGCTGTGCTGCATGTTGTCAGCACTCTATTAAGGAGAAAAGTGAAGTTTTGTTTTTACAATAAATGAGGAATGATCTGGGTAAATGTAAGTGTCCTATCTTATCCAGGTTGAGCTTCAAAGTCCAGACAGAGACTAAAGAGTGCTTAACTCCGGCTTGGAAAAAGGGGCTTTAACTCATGTTGTTGGGCTAATGAAGTATGACTGCAGCGAGTGAGATTATGGATGTTAGTTTAAGACAGTGTGGATTTCAGATCCATGAGAAAAGATTACCATGCTTTCTCTGTGTCTGTGTTATGTCTCACTGAGGAAATGCAGAAAGAAGATACTCTCCAAGTACATCCTCAGTGACACCGCTGAGCTGAAAAGCCAAACATGATTAACCAGCTCCTTCAGGATTTCGGAGAATTATTGGAACTAATGTTTGTTCTGTGGAAACTGCTTTTGAAAAATTACAGGGCAAATTGAAAAAATTGCAAGGAAGATGAAGAAAGTGATTCGTGAAGACGGCAAACTGTAAAAGGACGAAATTACTTGTTGCTTGTTGACAACTGTTGTTCAGCTTGCCTGTGAACAAATGTTTATATTCATGCAGCCACTGTATATTTCATTATCTGCAATAATACCTGAGGCAGTCCTGTTCCTTGCACAGCGTGTCGCTGTTCCAAATTGCAAAAACTGAATTTCAAAATATCAGAAAATAAAGATTAACAAGACAGAGTCTGAAGTTGGCAGCGGAAATATTTTATTAATGCACTTCAGTAAGAGCAATCTCAAAGAAGTGAAACAAAAGGAACAAAAAACAAATTTTCATCCAATGTTTCCACCTGTAGCTGGATTAGTAGTAAATGAAAATGTCTGATTTGTAAAAGCTGTTGTACAAATCATATCACCCACCTACTGCTTATTTTAGAACACCGATTCATTGTAAACAAACCTCCTCTGTACAGGAAAGACTCACGGATATCAGCTTAAATTACTTCACATACATTCCAGCTTGTTTTGGATTTTTTTTCCAGCATTTTGGGGTAAAGATTCCTCAGGAATCTATATATGCCTTACACATGTGAAACTGAGTCACGTTGCGGAGACGAGCGATGCCCCTGCTGTAGCCCCTTTACACGATAGAGCCCACCTGCCTAATCCTCTATCTGTGGTAACTGATCTGTACGGGCCACAGGTCATGTGTGAAGGCATTATAAATCTCTCGGCTGTGGACCGGTGTGTTTAACCCAAAGAATAGTGTGCTGCATTAGATGTCTGCATTCATCCACAGGCTGCAGGCTATCATCTTTGAGCATGCATGTGTGGGAGGTGCATGTGTCCACGCTCGTGTGTGCGTGCGTGCAGTCTGTTGTTGACCCTGTTTTATTAAATACAACCAGCTTCCTTTATTGAATTATCTTTTATTTGGCCGTATCACAGTGCGTCTTTGCCAGTCTTTGAAAGTGGCGCTTTCATAAGACACTGATGACACAGCTCATTGGATTTAGCGCCTAATCAGAGGCTTTTTAATGTATTCGCTGTGATTCATGAGATTGGATCCAAGCTTTATGAAAAGTCTTCCATTTGCATCTATGAGAAGAAAGGGCTCGGGTATTTCAGGTTCCTTTATCGGAGCTCATATCTTTTTTCATTTCAGCAGAAGGTTTTATCTGGGATTTAAAATGTGAATCATAATCACCCCTCCAAAACACATTTTCACTCTGAGATTGGATTTTGGGGGAAACATTGAATCTTGATACTTGAAGCTACAATTTTGAATAGATGTTTCCTATGATGGAATAAATCCTTCTGCATTTGCATGTTTTTCGTAAAATTATTTAAACCGTTAATCTTTTTGCCCAGAAGATATCTTAATTATTGTAACTGTTTTTTATTTTTTGCTTCATCCTTTAAGAAGAATCTTTTCCAGCATCTCTTTTATTTTCTTTGAAACAATTGGCTTCAAAGCATCTCTTTTTAGTCTGCCTGTCTGAATGTCATCTCTGTGTCTCTCTGCAGGCGTGATCCGTGAGAGCTACCAGAAGGGTCGTGACCAGCTGGTTCCTGTAACCCTCTTGGCCATCGCCGTTATCCTAGCATTTGCCATGGGCGCCATCTTTTCTGGCATCATTGTCTACTGCGTCTGTGACCATCGTCGTCGAGACATGGACCTGACGGGCCGTAAAGAAAAGGACAGCCACCACCTCCACTCCCGCCGGGGATCCATGAACAGCGTAACCAAGCTGACGGGTCTGTTTGAGACGCAGGCCAAAGAAGGTCGCCCCGAGGCAATTCTCACACCTTTGATGCACAATGGAAGACTGACGCCAAATGGGAAGATGCTCATAAAAGCAGACCAACACCACCTGGACCTTGCAGCTCTGCCAACGCCTGAATCCACCCCTATGCAGCCGCGTCGTAAGCCCAGCCGGGGAAGCCGTGAGTGGGAGAGAAACCAGAACCTCATCAACGCGTGCACCAAGGACATGCCACCAATGGGGTCGCCTGTTATCTCTACCGACCTGCCGCTGAGGGCCTCACCGGGGCACATCCCTAGCGTTGTAGTCTTACCTTTGCAGCAGCATCAGCACCAGCTTCAGCCTCATCTGCAACAGCACCAGCAGTCCTACCAACATGAGTATGTGGAGCAGCCCCATCACAGTGATATGAGCATGGGCCACGGTGTAATGGACGACCAGGGGGCCACCCTGGAGTACAAGACAAGCAAGAGCCCGTGCCACAACCTCAACATGGCTGATCCAGATGCGGTGCTGCCACCTCGTGTGCCCCAGCGGGAGGCCTCTCTCACCATCCCACCTGCTGTCCCACAGATGGGCAAACGCCTGGAGGTCCACTCGTCAGTCTACGGGCTTCGGAAAGGATCAGCATCTGGTGCTTGTGGATCCTCCGCCCTCAAGAAACACAACACCAACTCCTCTAACTCCTCCCATTTGGCGAGACATCACAGCTTCAACCGTGTTGAGACTCCACCACCTGCACCTCAGAGGGTGGACTCCATACAAATGACAGCACAGGGCATATCTCTGTCAAGGCAGCCTGGAATGAGCTCCTACGGATCACTGCCTCGAACGGGCGTCAAATATCTCAAGCCTGATGTCCCCCCCAAACCCTCTGTAGTCTCGCTCTCCACAAAAGTCAAGTCCAGTGACTCTGGCACATAGTTAGGTTGTTAGCCTGTCGGTCCAATGTGAACAGACAGTAGTGAAAGGCGTTTTCTGGCAGAGAGAAAAAACAGGGAATACTGTACAACTTGCATCTCCTTTTTGTGTTTTTGTTTGTTTTTTGGTGTACAGTACAGTGGAAATGCAACACAGTTTTTTTTCTTAAAGAAAACATTTTCTTTTTATATAAATATGTAAATATTATACCATGGTTGTTGTCGGTTGTGGCAGTCATCGAGCTCATGCTCTGGCTGGCTCACAGCTCCTCTGTAAACACACATGGGAACATGTGCTACTGAAAAAGAAGATGATGCTTGTCCTGAATATTTCATCCATTGGCACCCTGTAGCATTCAAGACAGTGGCTCTCTTGTTTGTGGTGTCTTTGTTTACTGAGACTTGATTCGATACTTCGTCATGCTGGTAAAAGCACATACGAAGACGTCACAAGGGGGTTGGAGAATAATTGTTGTACAATACCTTGAGGACAGGAGGATCTGAGCAAACAAGCACTCAGAGAGAACGAGTTCGGACTGAAAGGACAGACAGCTGCCTGAGTTCTGGCGGAAACTGTGAAAAGACTCTCAGTGTTACAGCAATCAAGTCCTGCCTGGGCATGATTGAAAGCCTGGGCCAGAAGAATCTTCTACTGTACTGGTGACTGAATAACACATGACTGTTAATACTAATAGCTTGTTGTATTTATTTTTATTAAGTGCTTTTGAAAAACAAACAGACTGACTTTCTAGGCTTGGAGAGAAAGAGGACAAAGAAGAGATCTTTTAATATTAATTAATCAAGAGTGAGGAAGAAAATATTTAAAGTCATTAAACTGGAGCCAGTAGAACTTTCTTAATGACTAAAGTTCAACTAGGTCTTACTGTGTGCTCAGTGGGACCTGCAGCTTGAGAATATACGTGACCTCTGTGACGACGAGGAGATATTTATTTAAACTGTGCCAGACCAGGACTTTTACTTTTATGGACCAGAATCTCCTTTGTTTTAGACCAATCATTTAAGAAAAAAAAAAGAAAGAAATCCTGAATCTCACCCTTTCACTCCTGCAATCAGCACTGTGGTTTTGTGTGAGTCCCAAACATTTGTCCTGATTGGTTGCTGGCTTACTGGTGCCATCAAAGCTCACTGTTGCATGTTGCAAATATAAGAGAAGCAGCTGCAGCAACCGCACGAGGGGGATCTGCATACAAAAGGAAGCTGTAAGTGAGGCTGCAAGAAAACGAGCGGTGCCTCCATCTTGGAACGTATCGTCTTTTCTAGCGGCGGCACGCGGAAGAACGGGCGAAAAAAAAGGAAATTATAGGAACATCTGTCTTGCCTGCTTCTTTTTCCACATGTAAATTTGTGCCTTACACCCTGAAGTAGTGACAATGTTTTCTTTAATAGCTGTTAACTCTGTCTCCTTGTTGTATTTTTTTATTTTCTTTTTTTTCTTATGTCATGATATTTCCCTTGTTTGATAAAAATGCAATTAAAGAATGTAGGTGTTATTGTTGTAATTCTGGTCCCTAGACAAAACACACTTACAGACCAGAGGGAACAGAGGAAGGAGCAATTCCTTTCTTCATTCACACTCTCTCTCTCTCTCTCTCTCTCTCTGGCACACACACATAAAGACACGCACACATACACACACACACTCATCTTTGTGATTCATTTCTGATTGTGCCATTAATGCGCTTAAAACGACCCTTTATGTTGTGCTGGCAGTGTCGATAAAGACTTTGTGAGTGTTTTTGATTTCCTGTTTTATACAAAGTCCTGGTATTTGTTTTTACTTGTTTTTGGTGTTCGTTTGGAGTGATGGTTAATTGGTTAACGGAACAATTAACATTTGTTGCTTCAGGAGGCCAACGTAGGTGTATCTTCCCTTGGTGCACTGCGATAGCACCATAGCAAGCGTACAGTACGAGATACACGTGAACACCCAGCGTACTAACACGAGTCGAGGCTCCTTGCGCGCATTGAAACGTTCATTTGTTAGACGGTTGCATAAACAGGCTGGTTCCTGTGGAAAAGAAAAAAAAGATGACATTTTGAAACAACACTATTAAAAACTGTACTTTATTTAACCCCCTTTTTGTAAGCGAACACAGTTTGGGAAGTTTAGAGATTTTTTTTTAAATTTTGCCTCACTAACTCTCGTTATTAAAGCCTTGTGAATGGCTGAGAGTTTAACTAATCAGATGATTTCACTTCCTTTTTACTTGAGGGTTTTTATGGATCACCCCACACTGAAACACTTAAGTCATTGGAGCACTCCCTTAGTGTTGTATGTGTAGATAGGTTAAAGTTTTCTCGATATCAATATTCTTTCTGGAGGAAAGCCAAGAGTGTCTCAGTCCACAGCTCGAATAAGACTGACATGCAGGATCTGGGACCTGACTAATGTGTACATAGATGCTCGAAGGGAATGGTTGCACGTGACGAGGTCATGGGCAATGGATTAGTTCAAAATATGAACCAAGAGGAACGCGTCCCATCTAAAACATGGTCTGGGATAAAGCTGCAGCAGTTATAGCATCGATTAACTTGAAGCGAGGACCTTCAAAGTTCAGATAAGCATAGACGTGTGTTCACTCCAGACTTTCATAAAACTACTTTGCTTTAAATCAGTGTCTGAACACCTTATTTACACCCTCTGGTGCACTGAGTGCATGAACCAGCAACATTCCCACGCCTGGAGTAAGGCTTATCCTCAGCTGAGGATTTCTGGTTTTGAAATGCTCAGTTGCGTTGTCTCCCACCTGGATGAATTGTCATGTCCACACTGAATGTGAACAAGAGAACCTGTCTAGGTTTGAAGGTTAAATGTCCACATCCTGTGTAGACAAGTACTTTTGGCTGTGGGTGCATTTATGATTCAGCAACATCAAGTGTTTTGATATTAGAGAAAAGTTGAGCGTTTTAAAGGCTGAAGGCTGCTGTGGACAGTGAGGTTCTTTGGTGTGTGCCTTTTTGTCTTTCACCCTTGTTATAATACACTGCTGTTAGATGCAAATCTACTCTCTTCTCAACTTCTCAAACTTTTGAACTTTGTAAGCTTGTAAAATATCGTGACGTCACAAAGTTTTTTGCCCTACTCTCTCCACTTCCTTAACATCTGATTCACAGCTTAATGTATGTTGTAAAGAAAAAAAAGAACTCTTTAATTTAATGCAAAATGTAATAAAAAAAAAAAAAAAGAAAATAAAATTCTTGTCATGAAGACTGTGATATGTCCTTGACTCTTTCCACTTATTTCCTAGCCTGAGGTTATCTTTATTCTGGGAACATCTTTTGTTGCTGGATTTTGTGCAACACTGTCTGGGGAAAACCAAGCCTTGGTTTTGCCCAGGATTTAAACGTTCTTTTGATAGAAGATCCCTTTTAAGAAAATATTATACTTTTATGACCTGAAGTACACTATTCTATTTTTGCTTGTAATACCACCACCAACCCCTTGAGATCTGACAAACATTTCCTACAAAGCAAGCGTGAGCTGATAAAAGGAAACTTAAATTTAAGTAGTTCTCAACTTCATTATAGATAAGTGAAAAAAGAGAAAGGTTATGAGCAGAGGGAAGAAGCCTGTACTCCATTTCTATGGTTGATCATGTTGGTTAAATGAAGCAGGCAGCTTGATGGACTGAAAGCAGATTTCTGTATGCACGTTGGTACTCTGAGCACTCCAAATGACCTTTTAACCTAGAAGGAGCTCAGCCCATTATACTTTTGGTGTAATCCATTTGATGCCATACAGGCAATCAACAAAATTCTTCACAGATGTTCTGAAGGCAAATGAAATAGAGATTTCTTTCACTTCCATTCATAAACCTTGCAAGTTTTGTGTACGTGGACTTTTAAGTGAACTCAATTCAATCCCTTCTCGAGGGCAGAGTCAGATGGCTCGACTTTGGAAACGCAGATAAAAGCATTACCTGTTAACTTCTCAAAATGACAGTAATCAATATTGTTATCAAATGACTATGAGAGGCAGGTGGACACTAGAGATTAACCCACAGAGAGTGATCCCCCAAATCCATTCACAGTATCCCATCAGCCCACAGAGTACTACAATGTCTTGGAGTTACTACTAAAAAAAAAGAAGTAATATATTACACATTACTTATTACCTCTCTTTAAAACAATGTGGTATATTACTTAATGACTCAATGAAAAAAATAATTTGTTACACTACTTGTTACATTAATTTCATATATTGCTCTGTAACATGACCTATAATGCATTGTTACATAATTAGTAGTTAATAATATCAAGCTAATGCCTAATGGTTCAGCGGGAAGTCTATCTGTAACTTACAACATATGCAGAAATCCTTCTTAACCCTACGCTGTAACCCTCAGCACAACCTGACGTGCACTTCTCAAGAAATGTAACTAAACGTGAGGTCAGCGCAGCAACGACTCTGACTGGCGTAGAAGAGGGTTGCAGGCTTAACAGGGGTTTCCAGTTACTTCGTAAGTTACGACATAAATAATGACACAAATCTTCATCATAACAAAGAACATTCAAGATTTTTGTTCTAGTGTTTTATTTTTTGCTTCTAGTGCTTAAGGTTGAACACAAAAGTCAACAACACAAGGAAAAGTTTATCCTTACAAAGAGTCGAGTTCGAGTCAGCAGAATGTTTCCGTTTTGGACACCGATTGCATTTTACATCACACTCTTGTCCTTTTGTACAATAACGATAAATTTGATTTCCACATCTCCAGTCCTCAGAGGTTGTGGACGACATCATCATTTTCTTCACCATGAACTAACATCAGCTGTTTGTAGTGCAGGAAAAAAGAGTCACGTTTGATGTTTTTATTGTTTTTTTCCTATCATACCATCATTCAGATAATTGAAGAACCATAATAATGGAAGTAAGAACATAATTCTATCTCCAGTGTAATTACAGTATTCAGTACAGTTACATTACCACGTTACTGAAAAATATAATGTGATTTCAGTAATGCTGTACTTTTGAATGCACTGACTTTAATTTGTGTTTTTTTCAGGCACATATCTTGTTTTATCAACAGCACTAAAAACTAACATTTTCCATTTTCTTAGCACAGAACTCTTTTTTTTTTCAAACCAATATAAAAAGAGGCGAAATAATGGACTTGCATTTATCAAGTGTACATGAACACTGTGAACTATATTGTCTTGCAATTTTGAATAAGACTCAAACATGATTCCCAAGATTCTAACACGTGTTATGTTTTATGCTGTCATGATTTTTCACAGTGTCTCTCTGGTTCCCTGAAGGTTCTCTTTATTGAGTTAAATAATGTTTAAGGGCATGCTTAATTCAAGCCATCACTCAGTAGTATCAGGTGGGTGATTTGTGTAAGAGATTATTGTTTTTCGGTGCATGAGAATGAATCAAGGCATTAGATGAGCCTTCTTAGGTTTCACATAAAAGGAGACAAAGGAGAAAACCACAGTTCAAAACTTCACCTCAAATTCCCCTACTGACAGTCAGTCTGACCTTATAATACCTGCAGTATAACTTTCATTAGATTCCTCACTCACAGATCATGAAAACAAATCTCATTACCTGCAGATGATCACTGCTGACTAACACTGACCAGAAAAGCTCCCATTTCAAATAAGGGTCTCCAGTTTCGCACTCTAGCACTTTTTTCTTACTGCTTTGTCATGAAATGTGGCTTTGGCATGTAGTTTGACACTGTGCCTTTGATCTTGAGGTGAGTCACGAGTCTCAATCATTGGTATAAGTCAGCCTTTGCATGGAGATCAGATAACCAGGATGCGGTGCAGCTAATGAGGCCTGTCGCTGCCTTCACAATGCTGCACTGTGAAGTTTCCTTTCAGGCACCCCTGTGTTGTTGCACTACTCAGAGATCAAGATTCAGATATTCACCACTAAGTCTTCTCTAACATGACAAGCACACAATTGTATCTAATGATGACTAGTGTGAGCTGGTATTTTCACAGAGCTAGTCAGAGTGTACTTCAAAGGTTAACTTTCAAGGAGTCAAAACTGGGGTATGGTTGAGGGGCAGATTGATGGTGAGAGATAAAGACAGCAAGTAATGCCTAACACTGTGATCAGCAGGACACACAAGCAGTATATTTTATATATTATAGAATCATGGAAAAATATGGAGCTCTGTGATATATTGGTTACCTGTCCAGCGTCTACCCCGTCTTGTCACCCTACAGCAGCTGGGATAGGATCCAGCTCCCTCAGAACCCTCAATTGGATAAGCAGGAGAAAATGGACGGATGGACAGAGGAAAGAAAGAAAATGTTGTTTCCTTTCAAATAATTAAGAATCATTTTAATGCATTCAGAGTTTTTTCTATGGAACCTGCAACATAAGTGGATGAGACAACAGTTAGTTTTATCTGTCACTCCTGTAGATCTCCATTGTAGTTGCAAGATGAATAGACAATAAAGTGCCTATTATCTGTGATTATTGACAACAGATTCTTTAATAGAACTTATTTTATAATAAGTTTTGAAAATATCAATTCAAGTCATGAATAGAAAATTAGCATGAATATTACCAAAGAGCGTGTTGTTTATACGTTTATACTACTATACTTCTTCTTCTTCTTCTTTTTTTTTTTTTACTAAAGGAGTCATGGTGTAGGGCACCTCTGTACTGGCTTCACGTTTAAGACCCTGCAGCTACATCCATCTTTTTAAGCCTGCAGCTTATCGGGAGGTCTCTTGTAATTTAGTTATTTCTTCCACCTCAGAACAATTTTCAGACAATTTTTTTTTCTAAATCCATGACATCTAGAAAAAGTTCTTCAAGGCTTTGTTACATCTAAACTGTGCTACTTTAAACGACTGTGAACTGGAACTGATGAATCGTCTTTTCCTTTGTTTACAATTAGTCCAAACGCTGCAGGCACGTTACTGACTGGGAAAATAAAAGCTGACCAGAATACTCCTGTGTTAGCAGCTTTGCACCATACTCTGTGTCTTATAGAATCCAGAAAAAAGTGACAACATTTATTTTTTACTTAAATGCTCTTTCATCTCCATATACCAGTCAAAAGTTTTAGAAAACTCTATTTTTTCCAGTTATTTATTGCAATTCACATTTGAAGTCCAATGAATAGCTTGAAATGGTAAAAAGGTAAGCGGTGAACTGCCAGAGTTTAAAAAAAAACTGTAAGGTTACTCAAAACTGAAAAATAATGTACATTTCAGAATTATACAAAAAGGCCTTTTCAGGGAACACAAACTGGGTTAACAATTTAAAGCTGTTCTGCAGCAGTGGAGGTTGATCAAGCCTTGAAAGCTGGTGCTACTAATTCCTACAGGTGTTCCAATTTCTTTGGACTACTTACAACCCCTCTGTCTGCATAAAAAAAAGTGTTGGAGCACACTGTGATACCATACCCTCGTAGTGTGTTGCTACAAAAATGGTGAGAAAAAGCTATTAACAATGGTAGAGAGACAGACCATCATAACACTTACAAATGTAGGTTTTTCCTGCAGAGAAATTGCAAAGAAAGTCAAGGTGTCAGTGAGTACAGTTTCTTTCACCATCAAAAGGCACTCAGGAACTGGGGCAAACTCTGGGAGGAAGAGGTCTGGCAGACCCAAAGATCAGAGGACAAGTTTCTGAGAGTAAACAGCTTGCGTGATAGGTGGCTCACAGGACAACAGCTTCAAGGATGTCGTAGTAAGCAAGTCTTAGTTTTAACTGTGAAGCGAAGACTTTGAGTTGGAGCAAGAAAGCCATCGTTAAGACGTCAGAATAAGACAGAGAGGCTTGCCTGGGCCATGAAACACCATCACTGGGCTACCGAAGACTGGAAGAAGGTATTATGGACTGATGAATCAAAAAATTAAATCTTTGGTTTCATCACTCAGGATCTTTGTACGCCATCCAGTAGGTGAAAGGATGCCTCCACAGTGTGTGGCATGAACTGTCAAACACTGAGGAGGAAGTGTGATGGTCTGGGGCTGTTTTGCTGGATCCAGGGTCGGTGACTTGTACAGAGTGAGAGGCACCATGAACCAAAACAGCTACTGCAGCATTCTGCAGCGCCATACACCCTCTGGTATGCAGCTAGTTGGTCAGGGATTCATCCTACTGCAAGATAATGGCCCAAAACATTAGTCCAAACTATGCCAGAACTACCTCAAGAAAAAAGAACAAGAAGTCAAGCTTGAAAACATGGAGTCTTCCACAGTCTCCAGACTTAAACCCCATCGAGTTGGTTTGGGATGAACTGGGCAGAAGAGTGAAAGCAAAGCAACCTACAAGTGCCACACATTAATGGAAGCGTCTGTGACAGATAACTCTTTAAGAAATATTTGGTTTATATTGTAGAAAGAATGCTACAGGTGTGTTCAGCCGTTATATCTGCCAAAGGTGGCTACTTTGATGAGTCAAAAGTTTAGAATACATTCTGGTCTATAAAGTGATTTTATGATTTTTTTTTTTTTTTTAACTCAAATTGCTTATTTGTACTATGTTTTAATGTCAGGGTGCAAAGAGGCATTAGACTGCATAACTTTCAATAAAAAACTGTAAAAATTGGGGTGTTATCTAAAATTTTTGACCAATAGTGTGGTTGACATGGTGCATCCTTATATACCCTCTAGATCATTAAGGTTTGCATGCCAATAACTTTTGACCATCCCACAACTGAAGCTTATAACAAAAAATGGGACGAATTTTCGCCAAGACCCTGGAATGATCTCAGAAGTGGTCTGAGACATGCTGCTGATCTCTGCTGATCGAGGTTGATCGAGATGGTTTGTTGTTGTGTTATTTGTGCAAGTAGTATGAATGGGGGTTGAGAGAGTCATCTGGAAAACCTTCTTTTTCTTATTGGGAAACACTTTGGTTTAAAATGTGCTACATAACTCAATTTACTTAATTATTTGACTGTATTTAGTTTAAACTGCATGTTTCTAATTAATATAACTTTGACTGTGGATGCCAGAGAGATTCTATTTAAATCACTCAATGATTAGCTGCTTGGGAAATACCACATGCTGTAAATCTTTCTGGTTTAAATCTAAATGAATCAATCAAAGCTGCCTCATAACCTGACATTATGACTTGTTGATCCAGAGCTTGGTGGCTATTTTCCCCAACAGATGGCAGCCTGATGGGCTTTCAATGAGCCAACAATCCAACCTCCTACCAGCAGACCAGTAAACCAACCAACAAACCAGCCGTTAAAACCCTTCAGACAAGTTGCTTTTAAGTTAACCTAGTCATTCATGGAGCCAGCAGGCCCCCCACCCCCTCCAGACCCTCACAGCTCTAATCCACCTTGCTTGGCCGTGGCCTAGAAGTGCTCATTTCGAGTGCCCCACAATCTGTGGTCACAACAAGCTTAGCTGCGTGCTAATCCGCCTTGTTCTATCCAGCAAATCATTATCCTCTCACTGATACTGTCTACACCCGTTACTGCTCTTAATGGCATACATCCTAATGTTTTTTTCATGCATCTTTCTGCCAAAATATGGTTTCTCCTACAATGACTCAGAGAAAAAAAGAAAAAAGAGTAGACACAAAGACACACATGCACGCACGCATGCACGCACACACACACACACACACACACACACACAAAAGAAAACAGACAAATAAACAAGCGGAGGGAATAATTACCTGCCAAAAGGACCATGGATTTAAAGTCAAAATAGACAGCAAAGCAGACAGACAAACAGATTTCCGCTCTCACACACGCATTAACACGATAAATTATGTGTCCCTTGTGAATTTATATTGCTCTCTATGAGTCATTAATGGGGGTCAGTAGGTCCCTAAATGCCCATTCCCATGTTGGCTGGTTTGTCATTAATGTATCACGGTCAGTGTCATAATGGAGTCTGCTTTACAATCGTGTGTGTGTGCTCGTGTTATAGTCTGGGATCATACTGATGAGGACGCTCAGGTCATGTCATCTGTAATTATTCTGGCAATTTGAGGCTTTGAGAAACACAGTTTACATTCCAAAGTAAAAAAAATTGCTTAATTTAAAATAAATAAAAAGAAAAAAACCTGTTTAAATCTAGAGGGGAGAAAAACAATAAAGAAGTATTTGAATGTGTCAGTTTATTCTTGAGAGCATAGGAAAGAGAATATTTGCACATTATATGCACAGTATGTCAAATGATCTCAAATGAAAGTACATGACTTTAACTGATTTCACTGGTTTGTTACAGACAAGAAATATAATAGTAATCAAAGTGTATTCAAAAAAACGAGAGATAATTCCCATTTCAATCCAAGCTTATTTATTAGGCATATTTGAATAGCCAGATCACAACAGTCACCTTAAGGCACTTTATACTCCAAGGTAAAGACCTTCTAGTCTTATAGAGAAAAACCCCAACAATAAGACTAACCGCTATGAGCAAGCATTCGGTGATGGTGGGAAGTAAAAACTCCCTTTTAACACAAAAAAATCTTGAAATCTTGCAACTTGTAGGGCGATTAGGGGAAAATAAAAAGAAAAAGGAGAGCCTTCTCTCTCACTATGAGAGAGAAGATGTAATTTAATGACAGGTGGCAGTGGGAGTAGTAGATCTGTTTAATTTTGGGGTTATTTTTATTTACGTATTTCCTGTATTGCTGAAAAATTGTGAAAAATAAATGACAAGGAAACAGATCATTATGGTAAGCTACCATGTTTCCAGATGCAGTAAATACAAGGAGTGATAAAGTTACATGGATATAATGTTATGGAATAAATACTGCAGGGATAGACTGTACATAAAGGATGGATAAAATCACCATGTTCCCAGCTGACTTAGGTGTGCTTTAGATGCATGTTGATGCATGTACAGGCTACTTCAAATTTCTGGGATGATGCAAAAAAACATGAAGGCTCATGTTTAAAATAAATAAATCCCAGGTTAGGTTGGGAAATATGCTCCTGGATCGAATTCAAGGTCATATCAACGTCATCCTTCTCTTTCTTTTTCTGCATTTGGGGAAGTTTGCTTTACCCAGTTTTACCCTTTAGATAGCATTATATTATATGCACATTTCTTAATCCTCATTATAACGCCTTATCTTGTTCAATGTGACGACCAGATATATCAAACACATTTGGATAAAAAAGGGAGGCGGGAGCTAAAAAAGATTATGTGAAAGTTAAATAACGGAGACACTCTACACTGCAGCATCAACACTTTCTGTTAAAAAGTCAGCCTGAAACACCAAAAAGTAGTCTGGAGGCAAACACTTCAAAGCAGCAGTGTCAGCTTAATTAGCTAGCAAGCCAGAGCTGTTAAAACCTGCCAGAACCAGTTAGCCAGAACAAAAAAGTCAGAATGCAACGGGGCTTTTGTTTACCTGTTTAACATAATTTCACCACTCTGTCAAATAAACAGTAAAGTAAGTAAGTAAAACTTTATTTATATAGCACCTTTCAAGATAAAAATCACCAAGTGCTTCACAGAAGCTAAAACCTAAAAATAAAAATCAACCAAAAGCAAGTTTAAAAAGATGGGTTTTTAGCTGTTTTTTAAAAGCGACCACTGAGTCCACAGATCTCAGGCTCAAAGGGAGAGAGTTCCACAATCTGGGGGCCACAGTTCCAAATGTAGATATATGAAGTAAATTAGAGCCTAACCTTGCGTCTCCATATTTATCTCAAAGAACGTTTTTCCTTTAGGTTTATTACGCTGTCTGTGCATATGGCTGCATGTGCCCAGTAATTCTGTCTTTATGAATTCTAGAATCTGGGACTCCTTGAAAAGAAAAATTATTTTCCTGTGAACTTGCCCTGTTTTTGCTGCTGTGCTGTAAACAGCCCCACAAGATACTCTTACAATTAAACAAAAATATTAATCAAATACTGGATTAATTTTTGATGGTGTTACTTTTTCTGTACCTTCATTAAGTTCTTGATGACATATAAGGCCAAACAATACATTTGTTATCAATTAGAAAGCAAATGGAATAATTATTATAAAAAAAGAGTGGCAGTAAGGACCACAGCAGTAATCCATACTTGGCGGAGGATCTCTTGCAGAAGAAATATTTCACATGGCACCTGGTGCCTTGTGCACTAAACACTGTCTACAGTAATTCATATTAAGCTGAAATAAGTCTTGCAATAATCTGGATGCTGGCCAAAATTCAGTGCAGAGCAGACGTTATTGCCTTGTAAAATACATAAAAGTACACTAGAGACATTTTACCCTTGTAGAAAGCACATTAACACATCTCAAGCACTTAAACAGCACTAAATGTACCTTTAAGGCATTTAGGTGGCCTTGTTGTGAAGTGGGAGAAACCTGGAAAGGTTTAAACAATGAAATAGGCCTCCAAGCGGCTCGTGCAATTGAATCATGAAGTCTGGCAGCCACAGAAAACAGAGTCGAATGTGGAAATACAAAAACATAAAAATAGATGGAAGAAAATAGATTATGACCTTATCCAGACACAAAACTGTGAAGATGAGAGTCACTGTATTAAACTACAATACAGTGAATCATTGTATGACCAATAGCCACTCTCATTTTTTGTCCATATTTATACATTGTTAATTTCTAGAATTCCCGGCCCGCACCCGGTCCATTTACTTTAACCAGGAATCCATTAAAGTTTCCTTTAAAGGGTGTTATGATATGATGGTTCAGTGAGAAAGCAGAAAGATGCAGCATAGCATGCCGAACACTGTCATGGCGATAACAGCCTATTCTTGTATGATTTCCAGTGCACTGAATCATGCATCATTCAGCTCAAACTTCTCTGAACCCAAAAAGTATCCAGCCGAAGAGTCTCAGCAAGGATTTGCAGGAACCAGGGCGAGAGCAACTGTCTCTCACGCTTTTGAAAAAAGCCTTAGGCTGTAAAGAAGCAGCAAGAGAAGTATACCTCTGAGAGTTCTGATGGCAAAGTGAACAGGGGAAAGAGCCAAGCCTTGCTCTGCTGTTATAAGCCCTGAACTGCATACGCTGACATACAAGCAGGGGAGAAATTGGCAGTGGGAATAAGGGCAACACAGTGTAAATTTGGAGCACAAAAGGCTTAAGGGGACACTGTGCATTCATCCCTGTGGCCCTGCACACACACATTCAGTACAGTATGCATGGGGCTTAAGAGGTGGCTGTGGAGAATGGCTGGTGAGGAGATCAA
The DNA here is from genome assembly GCF_051167445.1 of Perissodus microlepis. Lineage (NCBI taxonomy): Eukaryota > Metazoa > Chordata > Actinopteri > Cichliformes > Cichlidae > Perissodus > Perissodus microlepis. Next base: position 25,025,966 of record NC_140472.1, read on the forward strand.
AACAAAGCCCATGGGTGATGTTGGAGGGGAGCTCTGAGAATTGGGATGGAAGTCTGCTCCTCATCTTCTGGTCTTATCCACAGTGGCATGTGCACACACTCACACATATATTCACTAAGAGCATAATGACCATAAGAAAAAGGGAGATAACCTAAAAAGGCACACCAGCAGGAGAGAAAGCTGAAACCCACATGCATTTGTGCACACACACTACCAGCACAAGGCTTTAACTGGCTGATATTGCCAGGAGTTCCAAGGATAATCCTGTGAAACTGTGTTTGTGGGGAGAAACTTGCTTTCAGTGGCCAGGAGAAAACACCCTCCAAATGTTGAGTGAAGATGCCAATCAACTTCATACCACAGTCATAATCTGTGACCTGGTTTCTCAGTGTTGTCGGCCTCTTTGAGGGGTGAAAAATAACAGCAAAACAGCTCCATCCAATTATTTTTGTTCCATTTCAATATTTTCTGCAAACATGTCTGGTGTTTTCATAGTCACAGCTCAGAGCTACGATTGGCCTGATCTGAACACCATATGTATATATAGTGTGGAACAAATAGTGTGAGTTGTATTTGCACAAGCCCTTAGTGCCATAAAGACTGCCACCAGAGTAGGTGCACTCTGCAGCAGGGAAATGTGGCCAAAAATGTACAAAGAACCCAAAAGACAGAATTTATGGGAGTACAACCTCTATAAATTGTGTCACCATGCGAGGGGCCAAGAACCACAACTGAGGTGACAAAGATAGAAATGGGAAATGCCATTTGATTTATGAATTCACATATGTTGTTAATTTTGCACAGGACAGACTCATCACTGCGTTTGCACATAAACAACTCACTCCCAAAGCTGTAAACTGGCGTAGAGGGACTGTTGAGGGAATGTGAAACAGATCTTTGCGGGAATGACAGTTTTAACAAAATTAACAAAACTATCAGCTTGAAGTCTGAGGATTTGTTTTGCAAGTCTCAGTGAGACAACACAGAAGACGGTTTGTATTTGTGTTCAGACGTAAAGCTGATTTCACACATAAACTCCAGACAATGTCGGAAGAATCACATCAGGACATTGTCTGAAACTGATCTTCTTTACACACAAACACCACCACAAGTTCTTGCCAGTGGAAATATTTCATTTGTTTTAAGCGAGGATAATGCTGGGATGGACACAGGACGGAGGAGGCAAGACACTAGCTGGCTGCAGTCCTCACAAGCACTGTATCAGACATCAGACAGACTTTGTTCGGGAGCTGGCAGAGGCAAATGTCCAAGTCGACTGTATTGGATTAATCTAATATTCACCTCCACTGGGTAATGTCTAGAAAAGTTTAAAGCTTTAGCTCTGACTTTCTGTTATATGGCTTGACTTCAGCACTGTTGGTACAATCAGCAGCAGAAAGAAATCGTGATCATTTCAGGGGTAAAATTCATAATTTATGGGAAAAGAGCTCCTCTTAATGGCGTCATCACAGGAGGAACCAAGAGCCGCAACTGGGGTGACAACACCTTCAGTACTGCAAATATTCATAACATCATTATGCTTCGACTCGTCTGACTGCTCATCAGATGTTGGAACGGCATCTGAAACCTCCTTCCTCCGTGCCTTTTGGTATCAGAACTGGGGGAAATGAATCCAGCAATCATTCGTTTCTGAAACCAATCCAACGTTCACTTCATGAAGTAATTAGCCGGGCGTGCAGAGGTTAGAAAACAACCAAGGTTTCTCTACTTTTTCACAGTTATCTCATGCAGCTCTGTATATTCGTACAATCAAACATTGGTCAAATGTGTTTACTATTTGATTGATTATCATCATTAATGCTATTTCCTATTACAATAGAGTTTATTTTTCTTTTGCTAACCTCATAACCCCCTGGAATGCAGTTATCAGATGTGAGTAATACACTACTTATTCTTATATATCATCTAATGAATTTTAAAAATATTTTAATTTCAGTGTCCCAAAACAATTTCCTCCCTAATCACTGCTTAAATAGAAAATTAGACCTTGTAACCACTATTTACTGCTGACATAAATGGAGCTTCTGTTCTGTTTAGGAAGTGAGCCTTAATTATTGTGATTAGTGACACCTGTGGTTGCCTTATAGTGCCACAGTTTCACATCAACATGAACACTTTAAAAAATGTCTATCATTTTGTCAACGTGTGTAAAATTGCCATCACACAGTCTATGCCAAACAAGTCAATACAGGCAGAGAAGCTGTTTGATCCTTCAGACCAAGAAGCAATAAAACAAGAGCAGCTTAAATAGAGGAACTTGGTTTCTTTTTGTTTGAACTGTCATTGTAGTCCTCGCCCCAAAACCTGTTTTATGTCTTTGCAGTCAACAAAAATGTGAGAGGAAGAGGTCATAAGAGTAGTTTGCTGAAAGTCTCTCCTTCCTCCCTCCCTCTCAGGCATCTGCCACAGGGGACAGAAGTGAAAACACGCATGTGTGAAAGCTGTCACGTATTTGTTAATTTGCTGACAGGTTTTTCATCCATCTACACTGAAGGGGTTGTGATCCGGTCTTTCCCGTCCCCGTGAAAACGTACAATAACATCTTTCTTTAGTTAAGTTCTATCTTTTTAATCCTTTGTCTGGGTTTATTTTATATCATCTTTCACTGTGTATTTATTTTGCAGAGGCCTTGCCCCGGTGTTGCTCTCGCTGTTGCTTGACCAAATTTCCAGGATAACATCAACATAGAAAATTGATGAAGCTGTCATCAATGATTAAGTATCAAAGGGATTCATGGCTGTTTACTTTTTACTCCCCTCTTCAAGTGCCAGTCATTCAACTGAGGAGAGAAAGAGTATGAAAAAAAGATGAAAAAAGCAGTTGGTGAACATTTAGAGACAGATTCCTTTTTAAATGGAGAAAAGCTTTCTTCAGATAACGATACAAATAGTTATGTGCAGATAAAATATATAGCAAATCTGCACCCAGCTTGAAATTTGATTCATGAATTTCAGTATATATGGGTCTGTGAGGTTCCACAGTGCAGTTCTGATCTAGGCTAATATCAGGATGATAGCACCACATTCCAGTGATAATGTGACCTGTTAAGTATAGGAGTGAAATATTTGTCTAAATAACCAAAGATTGGCCTTTTTTACTGTAATAAGGCTGGAAACAGGAGTATGAATGAATAAAGTCCAAGGAAAAAACAAAAAAACTTCAACCCAGTATTATATAAGGAAAACACAAGACTGTTTACAGAAAAGAGACATGGAGAAATATAACAGATGCCATGACAAAGACTAAGGGGAAGCTGGGACTTTTTATACACAGAAGGCTGATCAGAAGGGCAAACAAGATTGTGGTGAGACATGGGTGCAAGCAATCATACACAAGTGATGATAATCAGGAAAATCATGAGACAACAGACAGGAAGTGGAAGAAATAAGTAAAAAGACAAATTATGAGACAAGAGACTCACATTAATATGAACACGGAGACAGATGAACGCAGGTATTCAAAACTACTAGCACAGCAAATCATAAACAGATCTCCAAAAATACATAACTGCACAGCGGCCGCAAACCAACAATGCAATAAGGCTAGACAACATGCTAACAATTTATGTAGTAAAGACTGAAATCAAAGAAATAAAAATATCTCTAGGAATCAGATTCACTATTAGAATAACAAAGAATAAAGGACTCCGAACTCGACCTACCAGGACAAATTGTCCTGGGCACGATATTAAACTGTAGCCAGAGGCTTCGGCTCTGGTTTGGTAAGTTCAGAGCTCTGGAGAAAATCGAGTAGTCCCTTAATTGCCACTGTTCCCAGTTTTGCTCTGGCCCAGAATTAGGGCTTCACCTATGGTTTAAGTAGTCAGCCTGTCAGCATCCCATTTGGTGGCAGCCCAGCCAACTGGGATTGGGTAGACAAGGCTTGTTAACCTTGGTGGGTAGCTCATCTAAAAATGAAGGAAAATGCTACTTTCAAACCTCTGATACATTGTGGCAATACTCATATGTGGGAAAGGCCTCAAGAGTCCATCACAATGGAAAAAATCTAGAGTAGGAGTCCCAAACGCTGCTTGAGGCCCCACACTTCAATGATCTAGCAACTCCTGCAATGTTGCTGGAAAGTGTATTGGATTTCATCTTTCCAATAGACCATTTCAGCGACTTTGGAGACAGACTACACACCACATGGGTGAGCTTGTCCTCCATATCCACCAAGCACTATGTCATGTTTTGCTTGGGAATCAAATCGTTAGTTCACTACCATGAATTTGTGTTCATTTCTTTGTAAGTGAGAAAACGTCAACATTCAGCAGGGGATCAAATAATTATTTCCACCACTGTACCTGGGCTTCGTGCACGGGCGAGGTCACTGCAGCGTCAGTATGCCGTGTCGTCACAACATCAGCAGTCTGCCAGTGATGACAAATAGCCCTAACTGAGACTGATGTGTATGCCATTAGTTCAAGTACTCAATCAAACATCAAACTGTTGGATACGTTAAAAAGGACTATTGCTCCACACATGAGGACTGAAGTGATAATAACTCCTATGGGAAACATTGGCAAGTGATTTTTATAGATCAGTGGCAATGAAAGATGGAAAGGGAGTCACCAAAGTCAAAATATTTCATCATACTGACACCATAAACATATGAGTCAAACTTAGTAATGCTGGATAGGTGGGAAATTGACTCCAGGTGCTGTTAGACAGAAAAAACAAACATATATATATATTCTGGAGATGCTGTTGTTGCAAATCTCTGGTGGACTTACAGATCAGCTCATGCCATTGTACAGCCATGATGCACATTTGGAAAGACCTCCTGTCGAAGATGCAGTCATTCATTCATCTTACACAGTGGTCATTCATCCAGGAAATATATGGCTGTTGGTAGCTGCTGTTGGATGAGATTGCCTGGGCTTGACAGTCACAAGAGTAAAAAGAAACATGTTGTGATTACTCTCCTCTTTTAGCAGCTATACCCTAAAAAACAAGAACATCCTGCTGAGATCACAAAGGGATTTGTAAGCAGGCTTTGAGCCACCAGTCATCCCCACTGGGTCAGAACATCTTGTTAAGAAAAAGTAGTTTCATGATTCAAGTTATTCTATGGCTGCAGCAAAGATCAAGAGTGCCTTAATAGCATTTCAGCCGCCTCACATGTTTGAAAAGAAAACTGTCTGAACTCGTGACACCTGGCAACTGTTGTCTAAGGAGATTGTCTGGTTTGTCTGACTCAGACATCCACATTAAGCTTTATGAAACTGAGAAAGTGAAAGGCTTGTCATGATAATCATTTCACTCAGTCTCTGTCCGGCTGAGCCTTTCACTTTATCTAAGTTACAACTTGAAAAGAACAGCCTTGATGTTGAGACGGACAGGCACAAACTATATAAATATCTTTGGCACAGAAAGGTTATTTTGGATATAATTGAGCTTGTTTGTAATAGAGCCAAAATAAAATATGTGACATGCCAGCAATACCATCTTTGGCTTGGATGAAGAATTGATCATTATTATGTTGAAGGCTAAATTCTTTTAAGTTGATATTAGTGCAAATATGTCCTCAGTAGATCATATTTGGATGGAATTAGAGGCAGAGGAGCCTTCGTGACCATTTTGTGAACTGCACTGAAACTGTGTTAGGAAGAGACGAGGAGTTCAACGGCTCTGAGTATTGAAACAGCAGCATGAGTGAGAAAAATATTACAGTACGTGGGAAGGATGCTTGTGTGCTTGTGTAACATCTTTGGCTCTGACACAGTCGAGAGGAGTCAGCCTCGGACTGAGGAATGGGTTATGCTGAAACACGCCCACAAGACTGCAATTACTTTAGTGTACAGAGAGGAGTGGAAAGGTCATTGGAAGTTATTTTCTCCAAGATATGATGTAAAAGGGAGATGAATTCAAGTACAGAAGCAGGTAATGCAGAAAGATATTGCAGGGATAGCTGTAGATGTGCAAATAAAAGGAACATTTATGGCTCAGATTTATCGTGCAAATGAAGGAGAGGATCACGTGTTTGAAAGCAAAATGATTGTTTCCACATAAAGATTTATGGTTGGTTTTAAACGATTATACACATAATTTTATCATTACATATCTTTTTAAGCATATGTGTGCAAATCGGATGTTTTTTTCTGTCATAAGGAGACTCCCCATTTTCCAAAATGTGTTCCCGGGAGAAATATACAAAAAAACCCAGTTTTCTTAAAATACAGGCCTGCGTAAGCAGATCCCCTCTTCCAGATGATCCACCTCCCATATCTTCACACATTACAGCCTTGCGGTGATATCAGCTCAGCATGTGCGAATGCAGATGCAGCCGTGTGTAGTGGTGGCAGTCGTCCCAAACTGCAGTTCTGATATCAGAAAAGGGATATTTTACTAACCACAGATGTGGCCACTTAAAGCAGTCGCTCTGCTCCCAAGAGGGAGGCTTTTTCAATAAGCAAAATCCAACATAAGTACTGCAGCTCTAAGAAATGTGAGAAGAAGCAGGCGAAGCAATTTAAAGCAGGTGTGGGCAAAACATTTCAAAACAAACTTTCCATCACACGATAAATAACATTTTTAATCTTACTCTTCTTCTAGAGATGCAGTCCCAAGTGTTTCACATATAGCCTCGCATGCAAAGGGGCAACAACATTTTACATTTCAAGTGATATAGAACAGATTTCTATTTTATGTTCCAGCTATTGGTTCATTTGAAAACCATCATCGGAACAGAGAGACCACAGATATCAGAGTCCCAGCTGATGCCCTAGTTGCACGAGTGCTCTTGAATACTGCAACAAGTCTGGCTTGCTGAGTTCTTTCCTTCTTGCCATGCTGGCCATCAAAGGTCCGTTTCTAATTCAGATTTTCAGACATGATCCCAAATCAGTTTGAATCTAACACAGCCCTTGTGTGTAAACATACATGGAAAGATCTGAAGCCTATATGGGTAGCAGCTGAGTGTTTCCTTTCCTCAACTACACGACCCGGCATGAAGAACAGTGAGAAATGTCTTCAAAAAGAGTGGAACTGCAGATGAAATACATTTTGTTTTACAGATAAAACCTCATATGAACATCTGACTTATGGCGGTTTGTATGTGTGTCCTTTAAATCTTATTTCAAAAGCACTTCAGGGATTAATCCTTTAATGGTAAGCATGACGCTAAGGAACCAGCTGGCGCACCCAGTATTTGATAGCTGTTATTTGATTGTGATGCTTTCACATCTGCACTCTCTGGTGGTGATGTCACTGAGTATTGTTTGTTGGTTTGGGGTTTCTTCTTCACAGCTCAAAGAAATTTTTCTGTCATCAGCTGCAGTTGCTTTATGTGGGCGATCTGCCCTGTGTTTATTCTGAACTCAGCCAGCTGTGTCTTTTTTCTTTCAAACCTTCCACGTCGCGCTCCTTGATATAGATTTTCTGCGCTAAGGTTCTTTTCTGCTTCCTCTTTTTTCTCAATGAACTGTTTTTCTTTCAGCTCTACAGTCTCCATTTTAATGTGTGTGTTGTTTTTTTGTTTTGTTTTTTTGCCTTCAATCACAACAAATGAAGAGATGACTAAAGTAAAGTCTGGACACCAACTGGACTTTCATGTGTGAAGGAAAAGAGATGTGGTTAATAGCATATAAGTCAGTACTTAATTAACTTTTGCACACTTGAAAGTGGGGACAGTTGACACAACATAGCCATTTCTGTGGTATGGTATTTAAATTAATGGTAAAAACACCAAATGTCCCCTGCTGTTAAAACACTTTTGAAAGATGGTACTTATGTGCCACTGAAGGATTAAGGTAGCATCATGGTGTCTTATATTTTTGGCTGGCTGCTGAGTGGCTGTGTGCGGTGAGTGTGTGTGTCATGTCTGCCACTGTCAACGCTCCGTACAATCCATCAGCTCACAGCTGTGACTGCCTGTTGGTTGGTCAAGGTCGCGTCTCTGCTACAAACACACATACACAGACTGTCCTTGCATATTGATGTTCATGATATATATATATATAGATCATATCTGTGTTATAACTGCACCTCAGTGAGTCCAAACTTTGGGAAACATACTTTGAGCTTTTAAAATTCTATGTGTTTTTTTTCTCTAACTTATGTTTATAAAGCATTTCCTTTTTGAGGTTTGGAGCATGTTTAATTTAATGTCTTTTTCTGAATGTTTCCTCGGTATGTAATTAAACTGTGACTGTCCATCAGCCAATCAGAGCCCATGGCCCCGCCTCTTGAAATGGCTGAGCTCAGTCTGAAGATTACCACAGTCTGAACAAATTTGTCCTTGTCATAATGTCTGTCCAATTAATTTACCTTTTGCAGCTGAGGCTTTGTGCAGATCTTGGCTAATTGCTGCCGCCTCAGTCAAAGTCGTCACAAACACAGAACCAGAGAAGAATGGGCCATCTGCGCAGTCTGTTCAAGCAGTGACGCAGTTAGTGAAACACAAAATAAAACCCAACAGGTCCACGGTATAGACGAACCACTATCTCTTTATTGAAGCTACAAGCACCAATTTAGCCTGTGTGAAAGTGAGGTCTGGACATTTCAATTTAAAACATTTAAATGTTAGAAGTGCAGAGTTAATTGTTATCATCTTTACAAGGTACAAGTGATTTAATTGAGTTTGATAATTCCAAATTGTTATAATTTTCAGTTTTACAGAAGCTGGTAATAACAATATTAGCTCATTTTGTTTCCAGCAAAGCCCAGACACGAGTAATATGAGATGTTCCACCGTCTCCGGGTTTACCTTTGTCACCACCTATGTTGATGCTGTATGGTCCTTGACGATGGGGGTGGGGCGAAGGGGGTGCATGTCTATGTTTAATTCAATTCAATGTTGGTGATAATTGCATGGATTACCTGAAGCCATAATCACATGATGCGTGACGATGGGAAGGTAAAATTCAGGCCATCTGGTCTGCCTGGGTGTGGCTGAGATAAAGCACACACACACCCACACACAAACATACTGTGTGTATGTGGAGGCAATGCATGTAGGAAAATCTCCAGTTATTCCAGTAATGAATTATACCAAGATTTTGACTCAATATATGCCCAAACATATGAAGAAAGTGTGTATTCTTCTTTCCTTCTTAATTTTTTCAACAAAATGTATCCAAGAATTGACTTTACTATAGTATATAAAAAGTAGGGCAATTTTACGCTATCTCAACAAAGCATACATTTAAATTGATTGTTTAAATTTTTTTTCTCCAGTTTTGTGCTTGTCTCTTCAATTATTGTACCACAGCAAGGAAGCAACTCTTAAAGAGATTTTATTTTCCATTAAGAGAGCTTGATATGTGACAAAATGTATCTTTATGTATGTTGCATATGTTGATTATCAGAGACTTTAGCCTACAACTATCAGAAGTCAAAACTCTCAAATATACCAAAACAAGCAAACATATTAGAAAATCACAGGCATGCAGTAACATATTTGTATTATTCATATGCATCCGCAGACTGTATCTGTCCTTGCATCACTTTTTAAGCCCTCCACACTCAGCTGTATTTCTATCTATTGTTTCTTCCTATCTCCTCACCTCCCCTCATCACTATTGCATCATCTTTCTTGCTCCACCCTAATATCACATCCCTACAACTCACTCCTGTTCCTCCTCCCTCTTATCAGCTCAGTCACCAACCTGTCACTTATTCCTCAGAGCAATAGGACACAGCTGCTGGGTATTTGTAACCTCAATACATATGCACACGCATCTGATTTTCCCCTTCTGCCACTCTGGGCTGTAATCAGTGGTGTCTCAGCTGCAGGTATGACCATCTCTTCTCTGAGGACTGCAGAGATCAGTTTCCCCTCCTGGGGAATGACAGTATGTGTGTGTTTGTGTATGTACTACAATTTTCAAACATTTGGGGACAAATTTAGGGTGTAAAATTAATTGCCCTGTCTAATTAGCGAAAAAACTGGTGTCCCCAAATACTTTTTACTGCAGCTGCATTCAATGTTAACTAAAACAATTTGGATTATCTGAGCATTTCATTCTGAAAACCTTTTAAAACAATGTGCAGTGATGTTTGTTTGGCTCCACATCAGACTGACCTGCTGAATCATCAAACTCTGTGGCAGTTAATAAATTCACCATATCTCATAACTCCATCAGCCAAACTCAGCCTGATTGATGATTATTTTGTGGGGGGGTTTCTGCTGTTCACTGAGCTGGTTATATATGAAGATTTCCATTCACATGTGATCAGAAATCCTGTAATTCAAAGTTAAAAACAAACGAGTAAAATATGAATCACAATTTAAACACAAGCAGTAAATGCTTACAATGAAAAACAAAACGAAACAATGAGTTGAAAGATGCTGAAATACTGAACTGCAAAGTTTTGTCAACCATCATTATAGCGATTAACAACTAATAATAATGATTTTTTTTCAAAAAGGCCACTCATCCAATGAATTTTTCATATTCTGGGGAAGAAAGTGACCTTTTTTATTCCATTCCTGCATTATTATTATGCATTTTATGGAGTAGTTAGGTCAACGTGTCAGTGTAATTCTCATAGAAGGAGATTTAAAACAGGATGCATATCTGAGAGACAGCTTTTGAAGAAATTCATTAATCTGAGCGTGTGTGTGTATATGTGCAAGCTACTGTGTGTTTGTCAGTCTATCCATATTATACGTGCATGAATGCACACATGTCAGTGCCTGTGTAAGTTCTCCTGATCCCTGAAGGTCAGCGGTGAGGTGATTATGCTTCAGCTACATCCAGGTCTGGAGCACAAATGGCTGAACTTCCACATTGATTTCCTGTCACTCCAGATGGAAATTCGTACTGTATGCCAGATTGGACTCCACAGCCCCACCTCAACCTCTCTTTCTTGCTCTCTCTCACACACAGATGCACACATAAACACACATGCAGACTAACCATCCTCAAACTGATGAATCATTTCAAAGTTGGCGGTTAAAAGGTGAAGGATCGGTCTGTGTTTGTGACAGGTTGCTGATGGTTTTTGTGGATGGGTGGAAATGTATTCTCTTGGATCTGGATGAACTGTCAAATGAGGTTATAGGAAACTGTTTCATCTGGAATTTTAATTCTGAAATTTTAAACGTCTGACATGTTATTGAAATTCAAATGACCACCTCCCCAGTATTTCTCAATCTTACCACATGAATATGAATGGAGCAATATCCTCCATCTGATTCTTCCTTAATATGCATGAGAGCAGAAGACTTGATGAATTGCTAAAATCTGTGTACTGATCTCTATTTGAGATTATTGGACCAAGAAACCAATTGTTCTATAATGAGAACCATTTACGCTTGCTCCGAATGGACTTTTAATGTTATTTGGTTTCCATACTGACCTTATATGAGAGGTCAAGGGTCGTACTTTTTGTGAAGGGAGCATCCGTCACACTTGACATTTTGTACTGACCTCTGTAGAGAGCGCACTGAGGAAGCTGTGAGGGCGGGGAAGCTGCTGACAGTTCATCAGCAAAGGTGCAACGAATGGAAGCGCACATAAACACAAGAAGACACACATGCATACACGCACACACGCTTTCCAGTTTCAAACGGCACGTCTTCCATCCCACACGTGTTTTAAAAGCTTTTCATTTCAAACAGTGGTTGTGGGCTTTAAACACAATTTGTGAATGGGGACCACCATTACGCGTTGTTCATTGCTGTGCTAACAGCCCTGCTCCCGGTGACATGTCAGGGCTGAGTAAGTGGAGCCACATAAGTGATGAAGTGGTGCAGGATGAAATCAATGCCTAATTTCTATGCAAAAAGCTTTGCTGCAAATGAAAATCATCATTTGGCATCATGCCATGTAATGAATTTCAACCCGCCATATTTGACCCGCAGTCTATAATTTTACTCTTTCTTCATTTTTTTCGATTATTTTAGACTCTAAATCTCAGCAAGTTGGATTCGAAAACCATTTTCTTTAGAACATAAAATCGGTGGTGGATGCTGTATTTAACGTGAAGCTGCAGGGTACTTTTTACTGGTGTGACTGGGTGAGGTCACCTGTGAGCTGGACTCTTATGGTGGCTGCAGGACACATCTGTGATGTACACAGGTCTAAGATTGTGGTTTGCAAACTGCTTTCTAACACTTTAAGGAATGAGAAAAATAATATACTAAAATGTTATAAACATGCAGTGAGCATACAAGTAATGAGATGCATAAATGCATTAGTGGAAATTAACATTTCTTCAAATGTTGAAATTTTTATATATTGCTGGGTAAATGTAACATTAAAATCAGGCACCTCATTAAAATGCTGCTCATATGTTATTGCATCAGCAATCAGAGATGAGACAAGGTATTCAATCTCTTCTGAAAACACCTAAGTAGATGTTGGTGTGTAAAATTATAATTTAAAAACCCTCTTGCAATACAAAGTTATAACAGTTGGCAATTATACTGAGCTATAATAATGGTACAATAATGGTAGTTAAATACATATTTTTGAGCATACCAATTTCAAATGAGTGATAGCTTGAACCTTTCTACTTATAATGTATTTTTTCTTATTTTAATTGTAACCACAGTATCTGATTACCTTTCCCACCACTTCATTTAACTGCAAATTTGAACTATTGTGTCTTTGTGCTGCAGTGGTAATGATTTCCCCCTCAAAGAAAGAAAAGTTTAGTGCTGGAATAAGGTTGATTGGAGCATTTGTGTCTTTGCAGGGAGGGTTAGATGGACACGACCAGTGCATTTGTGCAGGAGCTTTCCTCACAGACACAGACACACACAAACACACACTTTCATAATTGATGTGGGAGAAGGGACTCCCTAAGGGTCATCTCCTCTCTCTTCATCCCTCCCAATTTCCCCAGCTGTTCTTGGCTGTCTCCCACTCACTTTCGCCTCTCCTTCTTCCTCGTCTTTACATTTTCAACCCTTCATCCCCTGCCTTTCATCTTGTCCATCCATTTACATGCCTACTGGCTCTCAGCCATTTAATGCACTGACAGAGCTAGAGGTTACCCGTTTGAATCCAGAAAACCACTCATAGCAACATGCTTTTCTTTTTCACCTCCGCATTGCTTGCGCTTCTCCCTTGGCGTCTCTGCACCTAGTGCATATATGTATCTCCAAATAAATTCACCCTCCCCCACAGGCATGAATTCACACAAAACCCTCAGTTTGCAATTTACTCATGGATAGACGCTCAGACATATAAGCACCTTGTATTCTCTGACTATCTCTCTCTCTCTCTCTCACTCTCTCCTCGGGGGCTTTTATCCACCATACCTGGGTCCCTATCCAGATGTTAAGTGTCTTGCTGGCTGGTGGAGATAGGAGTAAGGAGAAGTGAGGCAAGAGGAAACACACACTGGATATAGATATCCATGGTATGGTAGGGACCACCAGCACCTCACACACATACGTTTACAGAGACAGACTAAGACATTAGTTTAGATCTTGCTGAAATCTTATATATAATATACATATATATATATATATATATATATATATATATATATATATATATATATATATATATATATATAAATTATTTGTATATAAAATTACAAATGGTGCGTCTCAGTTTATCAGACGTGACAGTCATACTTTCTTCAGCAGTAATTGTGGCACTACGAGTTGATGTTGCATTAAATTTCTTTTTATTGGATTTATTATCGTGGTTGCTGAAATGGAACATGTTTTATTGTGGAAGTGAAAAAAAATACACACCTCATAAAATCACTCCGACTGAGTGAGAAGATCTGTTACATTCTAACACACAAAAATCTTATTCTATTCCTTGTGCAGAAGCTCATCAAAAATACTGTGATAAATGGAACATGGATGTGTGAAAGAGTTTGGGGAAGTGTAGGAGGCTCAACTTGTTCAATAATTGAAAGTGAACTTAAATGAATTAAAATGCAATTAGATGCCTCCCTTAATTTTCCAAAGTCTATTTCCTTTTGTCCTCTTCACTTTAATGTTGGCAGTTTGATTTTGTCAGTCTAAATGAATGAACTCGCTGTTGTTCTGCTGCTGATTTCAGCTGGAAAAAGGTTGATAGCAACAGAGTTGCCTTCTATTATTACAGCATGTTTGAAAAAAAGAAAAAACAAAGAATGACACAGGGCACAGTTGATCTTTTTGCTCAAGGTTGCTGAGCCTGTGTGTACAACCTGAAAGGAAGACCTGCGAACACTGTTCAAGGCTGGGAACAGGTTTTATTTTGAGATGCTTGTAGGGATGTCAGATGTCAATTATTTTACATGCACAGCCATTTTGAATAATTTATTTTGCACCTAATTGATTTAAATGTTTCAAAAATAAAGCAAACCACAATAAGCACCCATTTCTCTTTTAAATGACAATGCTTGGGTGGGTTATGGGTCACACCATAGCCTGAGGAGACTGTCTGGAGACTCTGTCTGGTTAGGGTGCCTCGCAGGCAGCCCCAGAGTCCAAGGAGGGTCCCTGCTCCCTGGGGATCATATGACCAACCTCCAATCACTAAACCAGCAGATGGTGGAGCACTGATTGATATGAAATCTCCGCTGAAATGGTCTATAAAAACAAGTGATATAAGTGAAAACACAGCCACACCGAGGAGCAACAATGAATAAAACATAGGGCTGTGACTCCTATTTGACTCCTTTCTGTTGACATTTTTTCTGTTAAAAAAAAAAAAAGAAAAAGAAAAGAAAGACAAGCTCTTCAGTACAAGAGTCAGGGGAGATTGGGTAAATTTACATGCAGTAGATATACTGAAATGATTTTATGTGACAGGAGAAACTGACATTTATGAGACACCTCTGCTTTAATACTAGACAGCAGGAGAGGGAGTAACAGGGACGATGGGCACCGGGAGATGTGAAACAATGTCTTTGAGTTGGTATCAAACCTGCAAAACCCCAAAAACTCATGTACACAGAAAACACGAGGTTTGCTCTGTCAAAACACAGGAAAACAATCCTTTTCACTTGAACTTGAATTTTTTTAATTTAATAATATTATAATAAAGCTCTACGCTGTCATGGCAGAGGCAAGTTTAAATTTCATCTCTCTTCTAGCTCCTAATAGGCCAAAGTTTTTGATGATGATCTATTGCAGCAACAACAACTTAGTTTCTATTAACTTTGAAGAATGCAAACTTTGTCCTTGCAGTCCTCTGGAGTAAATTAACATCAGAGTTTGAGAAACAGTTAACGGGATAAGTCATGCTTGTAGTGTTCAAGTGTGTTCAAGTGTTCAAGAGATTAGGTATGCTGCTGGAAAATTACTAACACATTTACTGAATGGAATTCTAAATATCAATGTAGTCTTTGTTTCAGTACGAGTTTGCAGCATTTGTAGCTGAAGTAAAGATGAAAATAATAACATGGTGCTTAATTGCTTCAATAACTGATGTTCATAACATAATCGAGCATATACGTATTTAAACAGTTTAACTTTCCAGGGTGACACCCACAGTACTTCATCAAAAACAGCTGAGAAAAGAGGGTTAAATTTGCAAATGTACATCAGTGCATCAGCCTGCATTCCCAATGGGTTTCACACATGGGTCCCGCACATGCTGCATATTAGCTGATGGATCACACGATTACAGGAGTTCACGCCGGTTGAATGGGTGGTAATCATGCATGTTGCAAAGTGTTTTTCACCACTGTATTAGTTGCAGGGCCCACATCTGCTAAGCCTGAGAGAACAAATGGCTCCATCTGAAATATTCGATCAGACACGCATGCTTACAAACACACACACACACACTGAGTTATGTTTACTCCACAGAGACAAGCTCATTTACAACAAATGTGTAGCAGCTTTTACCATCTCTCACATAGTTCATGATCATCTAAATATTGTGAAGTGTGTGGAGAGGTTCATGGCACGGTAGCGCTGATGGATGGGGTGAAGCTCCCAGAGTCCTTCCTGCTCATATTGGATTAACACAAACACACTCAAAAATAGAGCCTCCCAAATCACTGAAATGGTCCTTTCACATGTGATAAATCAGAAACAACAAATATGCAAAGAAAGAGGTGATTTGATTATAGCTGACACCAGTAAGTGTTGTTTTGATACAATAACAGAGGCCAAATCTGCTTGATATCATTTAGTTTAACTGGCTATTTATCTTCCTCAGTTAATCGCCAGTTACTAAAAAGGTCTCTGTCCCTCCATTGCAGCTGCCATGCACCCAATTAATTTATATTTCAGAGGTTGATGAAACCTTCAGCAAGGTAGTGTTTGCGTTTCCCCATTTTGAGAATCAACCCTACCTGCAGGCTTATACTGAGATGAAAACTGTTGCACTTGTTATAACCCGAGACCACTCAGTGAAAGATGGCTAAGGGGGTTCAGGCTGAAGGTTAATAAGGAAGAGGGAAGAATGAATGTGTTAGAAATGCGTGCGCACACACACACACACACTTCTTTCTTTGTGAGGACAGTCTTTGACACATTGTGTTTCTTGACTCCATAAAGGGTGCGTACACAGGAAAAGACTAGCCTTTCTGCTGTGATATTTGCGTGGTAGGGTCAAAACTTAATTAACATTAACAACATGAAAGCATGGATCCATCCTGCCTTATATGAAGATTTCAGGCTGGTGATACTGGTGTAGAAGAATATCTTATTTACCTCCTTTGATTTTCTCATTAGTAGCCCTTTTTTATTGGGTGACTGTGGCTCAGGAGGTAGAGTGGGTTGTCTAATATTACTTATTTTACTTAGATGTAGGAGTCATTAGTGCAGACTATGGGTGACTGTGGCAATCTGCTAAGAACCAAAGCAATCACAAGGAGGGTTTTTTAGTGCCGTACCCTTGTGACAGACAGCAACTACTAGAAACCAGTTAGTCTACTTGGAAAGAAGAGACTTGGTCTCCAGCCTACATGCTGAAGTATCCTTGGACAAGATGTGTGTGAATGTTAGCAGTGTGTGTGTGTGTGGTGTGTGTGGTGTGTGTGTGTGTGTGTGTGAGTGAGTGTACCAATCCATTTACTATTAAGTATCAACTGAGTATTGTTTAAATGCCGCATCATAGTCCTTTATGTCACAGCAAAATGATAATTTCTTAACCTAATTTTAATCAAGTAAAGTTTAATCCTTAAACACTCTTTGATGGAGTGACACAAAGTAAGAACCTGCTAAAATGCATCACTTTTCTCATTTTACCTGAGAACTGAAAGTGCTTGACACTACACCCAACATTCATGCCCTGTTTACCTGCTAAGTTACAGCTGCTCTGCGTCCTCACTCAGGAGGTCTATAGGGGTAAATACTCTGACGCAGACACAGACAGCTGCAGACAGAAGCAGTAATCATTCCTGCCTTGTTTTATTCAGGACATGTGCACAGAGCATCGTGCCCACCATGTGATTTTTTTAAACATGGAAACAAGTAGACCCTTGTGCACTCACAGGCAGCGATAATCTAACACCTATCCAAAAATCCAACCGGTCCTCAAAAAGATAGGTGCACGGGCTAACACACACTTTGAGGGGGAAGAGTGAATGTGGAGGATTGCTCTCACTTGTCAAAGACCTATTTTTGTTCCCATCATTTTTACAGTTTTAGGACTATCCAAATGCCAAAATCCAGATGGGAGAAGGGCTGAGTTGATCAAAATGCAAAAATTCTCATCTGAGTCACCTTGAGTTATTACTCTGTGCTCACAGATTTAAGCTTTACAAGCACTAGCAAATCATTTTGTGGATCTTTGTGTCCCGTGGCAACATTCAGCACAAGCTACCCTACAAGGAAGACTGCAGGTCACTACTTAAAGCGATAAAAGTCATCCAACTGTTCGGCATTGTTTTTGCAGAAATAGATCATCAGAGATTCATAAATGAAAGATAATAGCACAAAGATAGCATTCTTTATCTTACTCAGTGAGCTGCATGCAGCATGGCTCCTGCTTAGTGGTGTTGTCAGTCTCATTAGAACACACATGCTTTTCAAGTGCTTGGAAAAAACATATCTTTGCTATGGATGGGGACTTTACACACAAATAGGAGTGCTTTGGAAAATATAGGCAGACAGAGTAAGAGACAGAAGGCATAAGCGCAACGATCCATGCAATCTTTCTGAAATCCCATGATGTTAATAAAGCACTTACAGGTATTTAGTTGAGCCGAGAGCACAGAATATCTTCCACATACTCTCATTTACACACACACAACATAATCCATGCTGTTGGCACTGGAGTCTTGGAGCAGTTGCCGTGCTGCACACACTGAAACATCATCTGGCTACTGAGAAAAGCCTGTCAGCTATCACACATTTGGACAGACGTGTACAATCCTGAACTTGCACATCCACATACAAGTACAGTCACACACTCTCGAAATGTCACAAGCACCCACATCACGCAATAAATTATGAAGTAAGCTGTGCAGATTGAATGTAGGTGATCTTCTCTACTCTCTTAGAAAGGAACACTTGAGCTGCACAGCAATGAATACGACCTCATGAATTCTTCATTAAAACTCTATCAATAAACAAACAGAACAATAAATAAACCACTAAGTTTAGTTGCAGCAAGACAACAGACTGGCTGGAAGGCAGGCAAAGAAAGGCATGGAGTGTCCCATTTGTCTGTTAGCTTTTTGTGTCTGCTTGAGATATTCTGCACAACAATGCACGCAGTAATAAACTTGAGACATTGTTGATTATAGATGGGGTGCAGGGATTTAGAGAGTGATTTACAGGAGAAAACATCCGGGAAGGCAAGCTGGAAGGAGACAAAGGCAGTCTGGAGGACAGTGGATGCCTGTATGCTAAATCATATGGAGAAATGTGCAGCACCAATAGGATTTTCTCAGAGGAGTCCAAGGTAGTGGGATTTGGGCAACAGGATTAGCTGCTGTGTAATAATGTGGATGTGATGGGGGCAGCATGCTCAGAAGGTTCAGCCCATGTGGTGTGTGTGTGTGTGTGTGTGTGTGTGTGTGTGTGTGTGTGTGTGTGTGTGTGTGTGTGTGTGTGTGTGTGTGTGTGTGTGTGTGTGTGTGTGGAGCGGGGGGTTGAAGAGAGCAGTCAAAGGGATTAGGATGGTCCTGAGAATGAAATGTTCTTCTCCGTCTTCCTTTCCCAGTTGACAGATTTGATGTATCCATCCCAATTTTAGGGCGTAATGTAACAAGAATGAGGCCGGCTTGGTTTGCTGGTTTGGGGCCGTTCTCATCTCTCTCTCTCTCTCTCTCTCTCTCTCTCTCTCTCTCTCTGTCTCTCTGTCTCTCTCTCTCTCTCTCTGTCTGTCTCTCTCTCTCTCTCTCTCTCTCTCTCTCATGCAGCCTACACATGCACACTGACACAAACAAGACCAGCCCAAACGCAGGACTAAGCCTCCCAGTACAACAAGTATTAATTTTAGAGTGAAAATAAAAATAATCCCCAGTGTTTTTTGATTCCCCCACATCACAACAGGTAAAAACTCTGAGGTGAACACAAGAAACAGTTATCAACAAATTAAAAATAGGAAATGATAAAATACTTTTCAGATGCAGTCAAGAAAAACATTTCCAAACAATTCCTGCTCTGATCCCTGAGAGCAGATTTTTCTAATTTGGGCATTTTTTGAACAACTGAAGAAAACACCATCACATTTATGAATTCTGTTACTGGGAGTAACCACCATGGAAATTCACACTCGGGAGGCAGACAGAGTAAACAAAGACCACACCTTTATTGGTGTGCAATCAAAAGAAACAAAGTCCGTGAACAAAGTAACCTACATTGAGGAGAAATTCTGGGAAACACACCAAGAGGTTATACAGACACTGTAACAAAGGACAAAGGGGATATGGCAGTATTTATACACACAGACACACTAAAGGGAATAGGAAACACTTGGATAACAAGCTACAGATGAAAACAATCAAAACAACAAGACACAACGAAACCTCAAGGGCACAGATACAGACAAAAGGGGGGGAGGGGGTTGTCAGGTATTTGCATGACAGATGTCAACTTCTGTGCCAACACTTGCAAAATACTCTGAGCTGTAATTAAAGTTGCATCTTTTGACTTTGAAGGCAATGGTCGTCGTTCCTGGTTTGCATTGATCTTTTATAGCTTCGCCACCTTTCTGTTTGCAGACGTTTGGTAGTTGGCATTGTCCGTGAAAATTACTGGCGACTGTGGCAACCTGCTCGAGACCAAGAAAATTGCAACTAGGTTTTCACTGCACTACCAGGAATTTCACACTAGTGACTGCCAGCAACCACTTGCCAAACACTTGCCAACCAGTTGGGGAATATAGATCCTTCTCTGTGAGGTTGAAAGAGCGGCAAAAAAAGAAAAAGAAAAAATGTTTGGACTTTTCTCAGAGGAACCTAATATTTTTTTTTTTTTTTTTTAAACTTGCTCAGTCAATCCTATCTGAATCCATTATCACCATAGCTGTTATTGTTCCTGCTGTTTTGTTTTTCAGTGTTCCTACTCAAAAACTGTTCACACCTGATAAATGTTTAGCCAGCCTGAGGACTGCTTTGTTAGAAAACAAATAAAATAGAAAGACATGAGATTATTGACATTCTGTAAACCACTCACCAGGGCTATATTATCTGCTGATACATAGTAAAGCTAAATATCTGAAGTACTGGATTGTGGGGAGACATTTTAACTAAGAAGACATGAAAAACATGTTTAAATCATGCTGATCTGGAAACCCAATCAGTGGAGTATTCGTTAAAGACATCCTGTTTTCCACCACAGTAGGAGGAATGTCCGGACCAATGTCTAAATCCCAATTAAACAGAAAAATAACCTAAAAACTGTGGAAGAAATACACCACTGACACACTTTTCCTTGTCAGCTAGAAGTGCACTTAAATGCAATTAAAGAATGATCTTTTTTATGCTAAGTGTGCCTTTTAAAGCAGAGACACTCAAAAAATGACAATTTAAACGTATTGATTATATAACTAAATACATCGTGTCATATTTTGACTGTCAAGCCTGTTGCACAAATCATCAAGAGAAAAAGCAGAAACATTTACCAAGTAAAAATGCAGGAGCTTCCTTATTTTGTCAGTGTAACAGATGCTGATAGCATTATCTGCTGTGAAGTATGTATTGTCTACAGTTTCTGTCCAGATCAGACAATAATCACCATCAGAAAACCCAAACTATGAGTCAAGGTCAGACTGAAATTTGCTGAGACTAATCAAGTGGTTGTGACATGTACTTCTTGACCTTTGCATGTTATTACCTTCCTCTCTGCAATCCCATATCTTTTTCTCCACTGAAAACCAACTAATAGAAAGAACTTCAGAGGAATCATATCCTAAAATATCATCTGACTTTCTGCCTATCTTTTCATATTTCTGTTTACTATTGCTGTGCTTTGAAGCACATATATTAAAATAAGTAGATGGAAGTGATATTGCTGTATTTTCACCTCAAGATACCTGCAGATAAAGAAATACAGGCACAGGGAAAATGAATCTAGATGAATGGAAGAAATAAAAGAAAGTCAGTTTGCATTACTGTGGTCTGCACAATACTTACATGGTTGTCCCTGGATCCACTCTGCCTTTGTTCTTGCCTGTGCTTCATTTAATATCACTGCTAGAAAAAAAACCCCACAATAAACACAAATGTGTCATCTCATATCTGAAATAGGTTGACTTCAATACCTGTACATAGCTTTCTGCTCTCTAGTTAACAAGCTCAACTCTCTCTCTCAAATATTTGTATCCTATCATCAATGTAAGTGCATTTTTAAAATTGCGTCTCAAAACCTCTATTTTTGTTTTTTTGGGGGGCAGTACACTGCAAAAGTCTTGACCCAACCCTCAATTATATTTATTTTGTTTCCAAGGAGCCAGACCAGACTTAATTGTAATTTTTTAAAGTGGTCTTAAGCAATAGTTCTCCAAACCACTTCTTCATTCATTCATCATTCACGTTCATTTTCAGTCCAGTCCTTAAAAAATAGTAGGGGACTGGATAAGTGGAGGACAAAAGATCAACAGTATCTAAAAGTATTGTCCTTAAGAAATAGGAAAAATTCAGCAAAGACCTGACACAGGACCTGAGAGTTGCATCTGGCCCTTCAGTTGACCCAATGTGCTGTTCGCTAAAGCTCAATCAAAAAAGGATCAATCGTGAAGCCCGGAGAACTATCCCTGAAGACTACTTAAAGAAATATCGAGAAAGCTTGCATAAGAGGGTTCAGGTTGCGTTAAAGAACAAAGGTGGTCATGCCAAATATCGACTTTCAAGCTCATTAGAAACGTACAAACCTTGTTTTTGCCTTATATAAAATATTTCTTGTATGTTCGCACGTTTCAATAAAGTGCTGAACCTGCTTCTGATTTTTCTTGCAAAATATACAAAAATGAGGAGTGCTTGAGTTTTTTGGCACAGTATTGTGGAAAAATGAGTCCATTAGACCGCCTAATTTACTGTCCAGTTGTGACTGCTTGTGATTCAGAAGTTGTCCAAATGAGAGATATTTATTAAAAATTATTTCTAGGCTTTTCTTTTTCTTTCACTAATGCCCCCATGTTGGAATCCAAAATACACCCTCATTTCTCTCAGTACAATCCCTCCAGCTCCAAACCCAAAGGTATTCAATTATATTCATAAACAGCAGGGGAATGTAAAATACCCGAGAGCCTTGAATCCAAACATATTTTGCTTTGTTTCCTCAATGCAGGAACTTACAGAGGCAATCGATAATCAAAATCATTGCTATTCTGCTTCCAATCAATTAAGTGAAAAATATACCCTTCTTTTTATGTGTAGAATGTTCAATACAAGCTGTAAACAGAGCTATTTATCTTTAGTTGTTTATGTATGTTTTTATTTAGTTTGTTCCTTATCAACTCTTAGAACGATATATCTTAGAAAAGGCGTCATATGTATGTATGATTTGTACTTTTTTCCTTGTGTTGCCAGGTTTTAAAGTGTAACCACCAGATATTCTGTCTTGATTCCTTTTATTCATTGTGATTTTGTTGGTTTATTCAAGTCCTGAAATATTTCATTCCTCATAATTTATGAGTTAACAGTAAAGTAAAAGATTCATCGTGACAACATCTAATCAAACTTAACAGGTTCTACTGGAAGAGAAGCAATCACTTGACTGAAAATTTAATTTCCTATCCATAATTTCAGGAAACTCTGTGTTGAATTGGCTGGATTGGTTTGTAACACACCATGTTCACTGAACTAGGGAGCAGAACTTCCCCATCAGGTCCAAATGCAAGACCAGCTACAGCTACAAAATACCCAGAAGGATGTAACAGTCAGTCATCCCTCTGTCCTACTTTCCCTGTTTTCATATTCCTCCCCCTTCTCCTCCTCCTCTCACATCTTCCCACTCTCTAACTCCATCCCTCCATTTTACTCATTCAGTGCAAGAAAATAGCATCACTGGTCTGATTGCTCTAAAGTGGCATCAATAAAAATAAAAACGCCACTTTGTGGATGTATCTGGGAAAATTCGCCAGAACGCTGAAGGTTGTTCTGGCTGGCTTGGATCATTGGATATTAAATTACAGTTGCCCTTCATGGGAGACAATTTGGGTAGCAATTCTCTAGTTCTCACTTCATATGTGCAGTAGCTAAATATTAGAAATGAAATAAATTATAAACACGCACAAAGGGTAACTAAAGAGTAGATGCGTGAGAGTCATTCCAATATTGATAAATCTTAAAATGAACAAGCTGCAGAAACACGTAAGTTTATTTCTCATCTATGTTCCTTTCTTTTCTGTGTCCAAAGAAAAAGTGCCGAACAACCAAGAAAGGAAGTCAGTATAGAGGCCTGCAGTGTATTAAACTGGTAACTAACTACACATGTAGTATTTAAAACAGCAACTTATGCAATTCATTCATACACATTTTAGGGTTGTTTTTTTTTTTTACAAATGTTAAAGCTTCTTTTAAGATGTGCACACATCACTGTAATTCTCTGCTCTGATGTTTTTTTAAAGACACATGGGCAACACAACAAAGCCTATTTCAGTCTGCAGAATAGTCAGGAAATTATATTTATTTATTCGTGCTTTTTCCAAACAAATCGTAATACTTCCAAATCCAAAGAACAATAAAGTCTGCATTCATTTAATAGACTTGACTTTAAATCCCAGCAGCAATCTTATAATACCAATAATAGCAAGCTTTGGCTGTCATCCTGTGTTTACCCTCTTTTTCACTTGATGTTTGGTTAGGTTGATTAGCTTTTGGCACCAAAACTGTCTGGTTAGATTAAGAACTAGATCATGTTCTGAGTTAAAATAAAACTTCTACCAATCACTTTGTTAGGTACAGCTTGCTGGTATGGTGTTGGCCCCACTTTTGTCTTCAAACTGCTTCATGGCAAAGATTCAACAAGGTGTTGGAAACATTCCTCTCAGATTTTGGTCCATATTGACATGATAGCATCAAAGTAGCCACAGATTCTAAATTGATACTGAGGGGCTCAAAGTGTGCCAAGAAAATATCCCCCACACAATTACACCACCGGCAGCCTGAACCATTAATGCAAGGCTGGATGGATCCATGCTTTCATGCTGTTTCTTGCCAAATTTTGATCATTGCAGCAGAAATCAATACTCAACAGACCAGGCAATGTTTTTTACATTTTTTGTTGCCCAATTTTGGGGAGCCAGTGAGAGCTGTGGCCCCAGTTTCCAGTTCTTAGCTGACAGGAGTGGCACCGCATGAGGTCTTCTGCTGCCTAAGCCCATCTGCTTCAAGGTTTGACATGCTGTTTGTTGTAACGAGGGTTTATTTGATACTCTTACTGTTGCTTTCCTCTCAGCTTGGAGCCTGGCCATTCTCTTCTGACCTTTGGCACCAATAAAGCGTTTTTTTCCCAGTGAACTGCCCCTTAGTGGATATTTTCTCTTTTTTAAACCATTCTCTGTAGACCCCAGAGATGGTTGTGTGGGAAAAATCCCAGTAGATCAGCAGTTTCCGAAATGCTCAGACCAGCCACCCTGACACCAACAAACATATCATGTTCAAAGTCACGTAAATCACCTTTCTTCCCCATTCTGATACTTGGTTTGAACTTCAGCGGGCCATCTTGGCCATATCTACACACCTACGACTATAATGTGTGTAAAACTATCTTCCCACAACTTGCATATGGAACAAAAATGTAACCCTTCCATTCCAGAAGAGCATAACCAGCAAAAATCATGTCTGGTTTATGAATGTATTTGTGGGACACAGGGTTCAAGATTTTAATGGTGAATAAAGTAATTATTTGCCAATTTATTTTAACTGTGCTGGACATACGAAAACTACAGAGATGCAGACAGACAGACACAGAGAAAGACAGCGTGGCAGACCAATAGAGGCAAGGTCAGCAGGTGCAGAAGACAGGAAGAAACACAGAAAGGAAAGGACATTGACAGACATATAAGACAGAGAAAGACGAAAGGCAGGAAGAGAGGAGGATGGTGAGCTCCCCTGGCTGTGAACCTGCCATGTGTAGAGGCATGCTGCACCATCTGTGTTGAGACTGTTTACGTAACACACCGCTGCCGCAGAAACCCTGCAGATGCACACCCCGTACCACCTTGCCTAGGACATCACAGGGCAGGGCGGTGCCATGCTTCACTTCCCAGAGCAATGAAAACAACAACAAAAAACATCCACAGCAAAATCCAATGAAAACAAAAATAAAAGTCAGGATATACACTAGACTACAAACACATGAGAAAAGAGGATATAAAGTTTTACATTAAAACATATGTTTTTTTTAGATTTCAAGAAAGCACTGGCAATAAAGTCAGAGCCAACAACAGTCAAGAGGGAAAGAAATCATGCAATAGAAATGAAAGAACTCGACAGCCTGATACTGCCAACACTCGTCACCCTGAAACAAAACATGACCCTAAACAGCAGTGACAGCCATTGACTGTTGTCTGTCATTAGACCCAGAATCACAGCTGTAAACAATGACCCAAGATACAACCACCACATTATCTGCTGAAGCTACGCACTGAGAACAAAGAGAATCAAGACAGTGAAAGAAAGAACAAGACAGAAAGAACAAACAACAGAAGTGATGTCACACATATTGACAGAGAGGGCAAGACAAGGCAAGACATGAGTTTTGTGAGAAGGGAGCCTAACAAGTGTGAGAGGAGGCAGGGCAAGTGGGGTAAAAGTAGACCATGAAAAAATCGCCAGGGAGGCAGGGAGAGTCTAGTGCGTGTTGACAGTGCTGTCGTGTCTTGGCAGTGCCAGTTAGACTCTGGAGACATCTTCAGCAGACATCGCCGCTTTTTGTCCAGAACCAAACAAATGTCCACAGGGAGGTGGTGGTAATTATGGTGGCCTCTTAAATATTAGACTTATTTTGCCGTTAAGCAAAATATTAAAATTTTCACTTCATTTTCATTCCGTTTATTTATATAACAACAATTCAAGACAACAGTTGGCTCGAGATGTTTTATTTATTTAGTAGGCTAGAGCCCTTACTTAGTCACTTAATACTTAGTGACAGTGGGAAGGAAAAACTCTATTTTGACAGGAAGAACCAACAAGGACAAGGGTCAAGAAGGGCCAGCCATCTGTCATGACTGGTTGGAGGTGAGGGGAAAGTGAAGAAAGTATAGGCAGACAGGGCAAAAGAGACATTATAGAGTTAAATAATTACTAATGCTGGTTTAAACCTCTAAACACATTAAGAGTGAAAGGAGGTGAGTGAAGGAGAAATGCTCAGTCCAGTGGGAATGCCCCTCCCACCAGAAGCGTACCTGATTGTGAACCATCTCTTAGCTTTAACAAAAAGGAAAGTTTGAAGTCTGATCTTGTGAGTAGAGAGTGTTTGTCTTCCAAAACCAAACTGGAGGCAGGTTCCACAGCACAGGGGCCTAATAGCTGAAGGCTCATGCTGTTTTTAGTTTTTCAGCATTACTTCGAGACAGGATGTTTCTAATTTTAGACTGCAGTAGGAGGCACAAGAAGGCAATCCTACATATTTGTTTAATGAATCCGTTGAAGGACATATCCTGGTCAGAACTACAGATTCCTTAGCTAAGTAATGTTGTGCATTGCAGCGAGGAGTGCTCAGACCTCCGCATAAGAGAAACCAAATAGCCACCCCATAAATGCATGGCACAACATAGACGAGCCTCCTCGACAGGACAAGACTCGGCTGTACATCTGCATCTAAAGGATAAAGGTCACTCAAGACAGATTGTTTAAAAGAGGCACAAAAGTGGCCATGCAAATCCACTGTGGACAACCATTTTTGAACAGTGGCTGTGGTTTATGACACCAACTGTCTACCATACACAGCGCAGTTTTGAGATTAGAACTGAAGAAGCTTCTTGGATGAGAGGTGTCTTTGAGAAACTTCAAAAAGTCCAGTCCAGTCGCTTTCTTTCTAAGCTCTTTAGACTACCATGATCTGGATGACTGAAAACCTACACAGACATATACACAGTGAAACTGTTTGGATGATTCAATTTAACCTAGCCTGCTAGCATTTGTGGTAATTGAGCATAATGTTGGATTAGATAGGCCACCAAACTAATCCTTCAAATTTGGTACATGAGCAGGGAACAGTACGTTTTAGTTCATGCCCTTCTGTTCATTATTTTAACAAATCTAATCTGGCATCTCTTATTTAAGTTCCCTTAGCCTGACTGCAGTTGGTGCTGATTCTGCAAGCAGCTTTGCAAGCCACCTCCAATTCCAGCTTTTCCTCTTCACATTGTGTCTGATTTAATCAATGTCATGTCTGTTCTGCTGTGGTAGCTGATCTGCTCTCTTCACATACCAGTAAGGCAGGGCTGGGAGTTCCCAGAATGGAGTATTTACTAAACAAATTACTGTAGATGAAAATAAATACCTAGTTTTGACTAAAGTGGTCCAGACTGACAAAAAAAAAAAGATTTTAGCAATATCTGCATTAACACAACAATAGCTAATGGCATTATTTTGTGGAGCCTGAGGTTTTGTTAGAAGAAAAAAAGACAGAGACAAGAGCATCTAAGTCTAAGTTAGTTAATCAGTCCTGGATTCAATGTGCACAGTTTTTATTTGTGGACATAAATTAAACAGTGTTTATTGTCATGAAATTAAAATGATGGGTGTTATAAGAAATTGGTCATTTTAGCCCATTGGTAAGTGGTTGTACTTATTCTGATTCTGATTTTGATATCATAAAGACATAAAATGTGATGTAGAAAAGACTCTTCAAGGTCTACAATATACTTGTGTGCCAAGTTCGGCTGCCCATTTGATGTGCAGGACTAAAGAGAAGCAACTGTGTTCTAGAGTCTGATATCTTTATCCTAAAATCCTTCCCTGATTCTGTTACATTTTTCTTACTCATTACTGTTGTTAGGGGCAAAACAGCTAAAAAACCTTGGCTTTTCTTTCATCTTCTCTACACGGATCATCACCTGTAATACATAAAACCCTTTAGTAGGACTGAGTTTTTAATCACTCTGCGAGCACTTGCTCAGAGTTTTGCCCTAACGCTTATTTCTGTTTTGTTTTGTCAATCAGCTCCTTTTTCTGGTCCGTGAACCTGACTTCCTGTTTTTCCCACCATTGTGATTTACATTCCCTGCCTTATTGTGTGTCTCCAGTGTTTTTCCCTTGTCGTATTTGTTTCCCTGATATTGATTCCCCACCAGTATACTAATCCCTACTTTCCCACTAAAGACTTGCCCTGCCTTGTCCTGTTTTGCAGTCGTCTGGTTGTTAGACAACTACCAGAGTTAAGTAGCTAAAATAAGCTTTCATGAGTGAAACATGAAAAGCTGCTTCTCTGCATATATGTTGATAGCATACAAAAGATTATTTGATTAAAAATCTGATTAAAAATAGTAATATCATAAGACCTAGGTAAATACAGCACCCGAGTGCATTGACAGAAACTGAAACTGAATATGAATGTCCTATAAAGTCAAAGGGACATGCAGTATCAAGGTTTCTGTTTCACTGAGAGATGCAGAGCACCATATGTGAGACAAACCTGCTTCAATGGCATATATAATTCATCAAAACACACAGAAAACTGCATAAAATTATTCTTATGCCACAGTAGCAAACTTCTTTCATTTATGCCAGGTGAACTTTGCCTGCGCCAAGGTCGTCTCCATAATATCATATCGCAAGATCAAAACCGCAACTTGTTTATTGGAAAATCTGCCCATCTGGCTAAGCATCATGGCTGGCAGCAAGATGAAAAGATGACTCACAGAAATAATGTTGGGGAATGAGGGAAAAGCAAACGATGTGAATCATGAGTATAGCCTGGCAGCACCCGATTGGCTCTATAATGGAAACCAGACTATACTCAGCCAGACGAGGCTGGGTGCCCAGCATTGCCACCTAGGGCAGTGGACCAGCAGAGAGGCACTAGCTGAATGAACATGCCTATTCAATTTGCCAACTGTGCAGCCAGCTAGGCAGAGCATGGAGGCAGAAACAGAGAGAGACAGAGAAAGATGAGAGTTTGAGAAAGACATCATGGTCATAGCTAGAAGGGTTTGGAAGAGCAAAGACTTTGGAGAAAAAAGTGAGGATGGAAAGGAGGACAGGAAGTTAGTTTTAAAAGAAATAATGATGTATCTGCTTTGAACAATGTGGACAGCAGGACAGAAGCAGTGCTATGACCTTTCAATGGAGCGGCCTTTGTGGTGGTGTTTCCTGTGCTATGCTTTTTAGTGAGGAAACTTTGACAAGTTTAAGTACTATGCAGGAAGCTCAGCAGGCTTTAGTGTCATAGCAACACTGCATGTGTAAAGATTTCAGACCCTTTGTGCAAGTTTTCTGCATTTTGGTTTTACACTAATCTTAAAATGGATTCAAGTCGTTTTTGTCCACATCAATCTGCTCACAATATTTTACAATGGCAGAGCAAGTAATGGGTTTGTGAAAGGGTTTTCTGATGCCTTCAATAAGTCGTGTTCTACCGATATTCTTGGCAAAACCATTCATGGAGTGGGGGGTGGGGTATCTATGCATTGTCTTTTTTTTTCTTTTCAAGATGCTGTATTGGGGTCAGGTTTGAATTCTGGCTGTGGCACACTTGGACATTCACTAAGTTTTCCTGAAGCCCATCCTGAGTTTTCTTGGCTGTATGTTTCTGGTTGTTCTTTAGTTGGAAAAATGAAAACCTTTTCTCCAGTTTAAGCTCCTGGACAATCTGGCTTAACATTTTTTTCTGCATCCATCTTTCCCCTATGTCCTAACCACTCTCCCAGTCCTTGTCACAAAAAAACATCCCCAGAGCATGATGCCCCCTCCCCTGGGTTTGACTGCTGTATTGCTTCATTTCAGATATGACAAAAGGGGTGCATGTAACAATATCAGGTGCTATGAAACTGTAGTAGATAGGAGGCAAGTGGAAGCAGGACGTACCAAAAGAAGAAAACTGCAGTTCAAAAAGAGAGTAATTCCCCATACTGTCAAAATACCTATAAGGAAAAAACCCGTTGCCAGCCTAGCACCAAAAATTATTGATATCTAATTTTGCTCGGCTACTCTTATGGGACACAGTTTGGAATCACATTCTTGCTTCAACTGTATTTAGGTAAATAGCTTAGAGCGTTTTCACTTTTAACGACAGATAGGTGCCAATAGCAATCTGGGTTAGCAGAAAAAAGCCTTTTCTTTCTCTCAAAAGAACATGGTAGCATTGGTAGTATTCCAGTGTCTAATGTAAGGCCACCTATCTGAGTACTAAAGTTTCAGTTATTGCTGCGAAATGTGGTTCTTGGAGTCACTGAATGATTAAGGTGAAGTTTTTCACAGGACTACATAGAAAGCCCTAAAAATTAGCTTTAATAGCTAGCTGTCTGCTAGATGTTCCCTTAGCTAACTCAAGTCACTGAGCTGGATTTCATGAACCAGTTGGTGACATCACGGTATATACACCCACTTTTTACAGACAGCTACACTGAAAACTGTGTTCATTGCAGATTTAAAAAAAATCTGTCATATTATTAATACATGGTAATTAAAGTACCGCTGTTTAAAAAAATCCCCACTTTCTGTTAAATTCATGGAAGCTCTGAGTTTTGAGTTTGTCTCAAATCCACTTAATTTTTGATGTCCTTCATTGCTCGTTTTAGTCTCCTGAATTCTTGAAACTTGTACTAATTAAAGCAGGACCTCCTGATTGCTGCTTCTCAAACTGTGATCTTCCTCAGAAACAATCCCATGAACCAGTTGTCAGAGAAGTCCCTGCTTACATTTGCATTACCACAAGCGTAAATGCAGCTTTGGCAAGAAAATAAAGGTGACTCATTGCCAACTGTGATAGATGTCATGCCAACTTCCAGCATCTACGAGATAGTTTTCATATTTTACTATCATGAATGAAACAAATGACTCCCTGCAAGGTAGAAAACAAATCAGTGAACTTGTGTTCGAAGATGGCTGGCAGCAACATAAAGTACATGATTTGTAGTTAATGGGCTAAAACAGACCTTTCATGCATCCCACTGTGGAAAAAACAACAACACAGTTAGCATATTGAACTGCTTCAGCATGTTGCAAAGGTTAAAGGAGCATCAGTTTATTATCTTTAATTTTATTGACAGTCATCCATCATGCTTTGCCATGTCTAACTTTAAAAAAAAGAAATTAAAAATTTATATATTGGAGCAGTTCAATGTCCACATTTTTGCAGACATAAGCTAAGAAAGTTGAGTTTGAAAAGGGAAAGCTGGAGAAAGAGTTTTAACATCCCCTGTCTAGAGGAGGAAGACTTGGTTCTGAAGCTAGAGAGGAGCTTATATGTGTAGAGCAGACAGAGTTTGGAAAGTCACGAGAGAATGTTGTAAAAATCAAGACGATGGGATACGAGAAGACAGAACCTGCGAGAAGCTGAGTGCCCCAGTTCATTTTTAAAAAACAAGATGAAACTCCATTCAAGTCAGCAACTTTCATATAAACATGCAAGGAAGATACCGCTGCTATAACTTTTCCTGTCTGTGCCCTGCAGCAAGATGTTAATTCTACAAGGATAATAACAGAATGGAAAAAAGAAGAAATACATAATACATACATAATTGGAAAGAAGAGAGTTTTAGAATAGAAGGGAAAATCATAATTTGCAAAACATTTGTTTGTGTGAGGACTGACCACAGGTGGATTATTGGGGCTTAAGGTTGAACGGCCAATTTGGAAAGAAAACAAACGTAGAGCACCACTGAATATCTGATGTGGCGATTCTGCTCGAAACAGCCAGAGGAATGATATATGACCATTTATCACCGTGAGACCATGAGAAAAGTAGTGCATTCTCCTAAAACATTCCCAAATTCCCAAATTAAACCAGCTACAAGTCCAGAACTATAAATCATATAACAGGACAGAACCCCTGAAGGGTCACAAAGGTAAAACATTGATACCTTAGCTTGCAAAAACGTTTGCATTTCTTCTAGCCCTTACAAGAAAGCTCAGCTGTATGATACAGTAGGCTATTATGTACAGTAGATTGCCTCTTGTTGTACAGTACAGCCGGAGTAACTGCACTCTCAGCTCTAGCAGCACCGGCACAAGTTTGCACCATTGCATTTAGAAACAAAACCAAAGAAAGTCACTGACCAGCTCTCAGACTGTAGGCTAGATTATGACTGCAGCCTTGAAAAATATGGTCAGGTAGACAAAAGTACCTGCCATGATTCAGCAGTTTGTAACAGCAATAGCAAATTTACTCTCTTCTTTTTGACTTTATCTGTCTGTCACATTATTGTGGAGGAATTTTGTCTCGCTCTTCTTTATAACGTTGCTTCAGTTCATTAATGTTTGAGAACATTTGTTTATGGAGCCATTGCAACACCTTGATTCTTTTCTCTTGTTGCAGATGCATATCCCAGTTCAGCCCAAACTTTAGCTGTCAGCCTCACGTTTGACTACAGTCATGGTGCCCAGGTCCTATTGCTACAAATCATTCCTAAATCATGATCCCGCCACACTGTGTTTCATGGTGAGTATGAGCCAAACGTGTCAGTGTGACCAAACATCTCCACTTTGGTCATGTTTTAAACATGCTACCTGAGTCCTGTAGAGTCTGAGATGTAGTTTTTGCAGTTTTTGTGATCAGTGCATGGGTGAATTTGCAATAGGAACTACACTCCTGGGAAGATTGTAGCATTGTGTTAACACACGCACACACGAAACGAATGACAGACTTGCTACTGGCCAAAACTTCTGCTTTTATGCAGGTGGTCGCTCTTACTGATAATCAATCAATTTGATTATCAGCACCTGGCTGCTACTTACCGTCTTAATTCCTATGGAAGCAGTAAAGGTACACTTTCTTTTTCACATTACTGTAGCTGTCATAGTGATCTATTGCTGGGGCTTATCACAGCAAAAGAGATAAAAAGGAAAATAAAAAGCTATTTATGCATCATTTCTAGCACTATACTCAGAGGTTAAAGTCGATTGGAACAAGGGCTGCTGTCCTTCTACAGAAGAGGAGCCGGCATAAAGAGAGTAGTAATGTTTTGTGGCAGTTTATTTCAAATGCAATTTTCTAACAGCTCAACAAATATCAGCAAACACACAAACTGCGTCTGTTCAGCGTGACACACAATGTGCCTGCTAGCTAAAGGTACGGCTGCTTTATTTCCGAGGGAGAAAAAAGAGAGTGTGATAACTTCACTCAGAGATGGAAAAAGATGTGAGAAAGAAAGAAGAAGAAGAAAAGAGATTATTTTTTTTAAAGGCAAGCGCTGCCCAGTGACATTTGATAAACTGGACATTTAAAGCTTACACATAATGTCCTCATTCATTCTATTTTTTGAAAATAAATCTGATATTGGATGTGCACATGATGGGAAACATCCTGCAAAACAAATTGAGGTAACAATAACTTTGGGTTATTCAAAGGTGCATAAAAATAGTTTGCAGTTTAGTGCAGGCTACAGTGTTTAGTTTGCAGTGCTGTGGGGAATTTATAATAATGGACTATGTTGGACTGGCGCAGAGAGGCTGTGGTGTTCAGCGTCAGTGTTTGGTTACATCAAGCGTAGCAGACATCAGTTTGAATTTAAGCTGATGTTGGTGGTTAGATTCACTCACTTTGCACCTTTGCACTGTCTAGATGTTGGAAATCAGCCATGATAGAGCTCGTGTAACATCTGTCCATATTTTGATGAATTGAGCTGCGTAAATCCACAATGAGCAATAACCCTCAGAGCAGCAGCACCAACACATGTCAGCTGATCACAGCCTGTACACAAAGAATATCTACTTTCACTCAAAAATATGAATTAATGTGACATTTTTCTAATTTATTTTGTTTCCTCCCATATTGCACTACAAGACCCGTCTGCCACATTAAACCCTGACTGTATTCAGTTTTCTGTTCAGGTGTGGAGGTAAAGTGACTTTACTTTTTCACTTTTACTCCAGTAAAGAAGTTGGATCAGTACCTTAACTTTTACCAGGGCATTTTCTTTACAACACGTGTATCTGTACTTCGGCTTGCCTGTACTTATGTGACACCTGCCATAAACTGTACCAAAGGATGAGCCTCAGCTTCACCATCAGATTCAAACCACTTAATAATAAACACCTTCATTTAGAAACTATATTTTGTGTTTACTTGTGTCATCTGTGTCTAATATTTAAGTGTATTTGATGATCTGAAACATTTAAGTGTGACAAACACTTAAATGGAAATCAGTTTTTCACACCTCTGAATGCAAAACAGTTTTTTTGACCTTGTTGTAAATTTCTCAGCTGTAACTGTTACTGACTCTGAAGCGGAAATCAAGCAAAACAGTGCTTGACAGCAACCTTCTAAAAAAGGTTGCATAGCTGATACAGACTGGTCCCAGTACAGCAATTTCCAAGTTAAAAGGTGGTAAAAGTTGCACAACCTAAATGTGTGAAGACACTTTTGCACGGCGTATAACTGTATACCTTAAGCTGTGGAAGCAGTGTGTAAGATAAAAAAAAAAAAAAGTGTGTGTGACAGGCAGTAAAGGGGAGAGGAAGTGGCATAAAAACAACTGTTAACAAGTGAAGAGTGAAAAAACAAATAAAAGCAACTGAAAGTGCAAAGTTTAAAAGGAAATAATGAGTTTAATGAAGAACTATCAGACCTGCTTTTAAAACTATCGCATGGATGTATCATTTAAGTCCAACCTCAGAGGTGAGTGTAAAGTTCAGATGTTTAACTGTTTTCATATTTGTCTCAGAGTTGAATGTGTCCACTGGTTTCCAACTCTGCTGTAGGTTAAAAAAAATATCTGCACTTTTTGATCCACGCAATTTGAGCTGGGATCATGATACAGCTTTTCTAATGGCTCGAGCTGACAACGTGCTCTTAAATCGCATCAACCCCAGAATGCCTCAGATATGTCACAAAAAGGCTACGGGGGCAGGGTGACATATCTCAAGGTTGCGGATTACACGAAGAAAGCAGCCTGATCTACATTATTACTAATTTATTTCACATTAGATATCCCTCAGCCCATTTCAGAGCTTGTTGGAAGCCAAAAGGAGTTGAGCTGTGAATCCAAAAGTAACTCAAAGTTTTAATAATTCAGTTCTCACAGATTCTGTGACAGGAAAGAACCTCTTCACTCCAATGCTCGTCATCTCTTAAATAAACAAAACAGTCAAAATAAACGTACCTCATTAAAGAGCTGTCCTTATTTGATAAGCTGTTGTTTTTGCTTCATGTTTTTTACTGGCTCTGAGTTATTGTATTTGCACAGTGGTTGCAGCTTTAGACATTCATGACGTCTTAATAGACACAAAGTGATAGATAATGTGCACTGGAAATAAGTAGCTGCAAGGGTTTTAGGAATCACTCAGACTCTAAAGATGCATCAGGAGAAATGCTGTTCCCTGTCATTCGTAGGTGGAATTGCCTATATACTACAGTTGTGTACATTGCCTGTAAATGCTCTCAGTGTGTTATAGCCTTAGGAGAAATTATATTACTTGTCAGTTTTTGCTGGTGTTTCACATTTTGCAGCATCATGCCTTAACACGCCTCAAGAAACACATCAATTCAGAAACGTGTTCGGATATTTTCGTGCCTCGGCGGTAACAAAATCACTTGCGCAGTGCATCTGTTCAGTAAATCTGACGGCAGCCAATCAAATTGCTTGAGAAAGACATCACTTGTTCATGGTTGGAAGAGAATAGAACTTCTTTATCTTGTGCTAATAAAACCTGAAACTTCTTTAACCCTGTCATATTACTGGTTACGACCTTTTAACTAACCGAATATGCCCCAAATAAAGAGTTTTATTGAGTTATATTTGGTTGTAGTGTCATGCATACAGTGCACTTCATTCTGATGTGTTCAGTATTTTACCATACATGCGGAACATCAGCTGTTAAACAGTCATAATTGTGATGATTTTGTGCTTTTGGGTGTCTGAGAATAAGTTGAGAAAATACTTTAAAACTAAAACCACAGTCTGATTATTTGCAGTAAAATGAGAACTCATTTTAAAAGGTGAATAAATACATCAATCAATCAATCATTAATTCATCAATCTTGCACTTTGACACTGGCTTTCCTGAGCCGGCTGAGAGATGCAGTCACGGTAAAGACAAAGTACACTCTCTCAGTACTATAATAAAAACAAATAACTAGTCTTTATCAGGTCTTAAAATACTGGCTCACACTTCTTTACAACTTTGCTTCAGTTCATTTAGGTTTGTGGGCATTTATTTAAGCACAGCTCCCACCACAGCATTTCAATCAGGATGAGGTTTGGACTTTGACTCAAAAACTGGAATACTTTGATTCTATTGTAGATTTGCCGGTTTGCTCTCTTTTTCTCATTGCACTGTCCTGTGACGTGAACAGAGGCTTGTAGACTCCCTCTTAAGTTTTTTGCAGTTTCTCTGAGCATTTCACTGTCTGACCTTGAGGTTAATTTGCTGGGACATCCATTCCTGAGAAGGTTGGCAACTGTCTTGAATGTTTTCCACTTACGAACAATCTTTCTCGCTGTAGAATGATAGATTTCAAATTGTTTGGAAATGGACTTATAACCTTTCCCAGATTGATGGGCAGCAACAATTCCTCCTTGGCATTGTGTTAACACACACCTAAATGCTTCAGACCAGCAAACCGCCCAAATGTCTGCTTTGATAAAGGTGGCCACACTTGGTGATGATCATTTAATAATGAGTACCTGGCTGCTACTTACCCTCTTAATTCCCTTGCTTAGTTTTCCACACACTGCTTCTGCATTTTTGACTTAGTTTTGTTAAATAAATAATGCCAGGGTGTAATATGCCATGTGGTGGTGTTCATCGGAGGTTATTTACCTAATTTTAAAACCTGGCAAGGACCAGATTATTTTTATTATGTTTTGATAAGTGGGTGTACTTTCCTTTTACCTTGAATATATAATCACTCTAGAAGTTTCTGGGTTTGCCCCGGGGCCTCCTGCCAGCTGCATATGCAGGAAACCCTTCAAGGGGAGCTGGATGCCACCTTAGCTGTCTCCTATCAGCGTGAAGGAACATTAGCTCTATTCTGACCTCTCTGCTGACGTCTGAGCTCCTCACCTTAGCTTCAAGTCTGAACCCAGCCACAATCTCACTCTCTCCTTCTTTTTTAAGCACTACTAAGTTGAGAAGCTGGGTTGGAAATACTTCAGCATCACACTCAGCGGTCTCTTCACCACAACGGTCTGCTTTACACACGCTCCATCAATCCACACATCCATATCTCACACGCTACCTTCCCATTATAGAAGACGATCAGGATCTGGAGCTACTTAAACTCCTTCGCTCGAGGCAACAGCTCTTTCCAAATCAACAGGGAGAAATCAACCATTTTCATCAGAGAACTGTGGCCTCAGATTCAGAGTTACAGGCACTAATTCCAGTCACTTCATGCTCAGCTGAAAAGTTCTCCAGTCCGTCTTAAAGGTCACATTTTGATAAAACCAACCAAAAAACAAGAACTTGAGTTTGCGCTCTCTAAAATAAATATATATTCCTTGAGATTCTGTCTATGGTAATCACAAGAATGATGGCAGACAGGGGGCAACCCTCTCAGAGTCCAACACCCACTGAAAATATATTTGACTACCTGCCAAGGACACAGAATGACAAAAACAGTTCTGGAAATGTGGGAGGTATAGAGGTAGGTCAAGCTGGTCCTTTTATAAATCCACTTTCTACTGGAAAGAACATTTTAAACGTTTTAACAACCAAGCACACATAAGAGACAATGACATGCAAAAACAAACTGCTCTTGACACGACACAGATTTATTATGACTACCTCTCTCCCCGCCATTGTTCACTTTCTATTAGCTGCTCATGGCGTGCGTGTCCATTGTGAAGGGTTGCTCGTCATAAAAGACTGGTGCTATCTGTGCAACTTAATACTACTGTTGTGACTCTCAGCCGTTGTTCATCTCTTACAAAAGACACTCATGATCCTGTCTCCTTTGTTGTTGGAAAGTAGCAGTTGTCAAGCAGGCCCGAGACAAGCGTAGCTGTGGAGACGGGGATTAGACATGTGAACTTACTGTACACACACAAGCATGTAGCTCATTGTCCACTGTTTAGACATAACACCTTTACAAAATATAATAATTATACAGACAAATGCAAACATCTATGCATCTATGCTGAACCAAAAAAAGTTACATCTATTTTACTTCATGTACAAATTGAGCTGGACAACATGTTTTTGGCATAATTGGACAAATAATCCATAAGAACCTTTCCTATGAATTATTTTTTTCTGTTAACTGGACTCTTGTACTTCCTCTTGGTCCTCTTTTTAGATTTTAGAAGATCTTGCCTGTGATAGAAGACTCTGACCAATCACAAGGCTAGATCAAGTGAACAGTGAAAAAGTCTGCATATGAAAAAAGATGCAGTTAAGCAAATACATTTTATCTGGTTACTAGAGCTTCAAATACAAGGTGAACCAAAAAGTTTGCACTGATTTCCTTTGAGTGCTTATAAAATGTGTGCATATGCTAATCTGATGGGAAGGGCTACAAAAACAGAGGGGAGAGACGCATGATGACAGCCTATTCTGAATTTCTGCCTGTAGATTTCCTAGTTAAAAGTCAGTTAAAAAACTAAAAGCTACCAAAGGTAATTGGATGAGTTATTGAATGCAGAGCACCTAATCTTGAATGCAGTGCATGTATAAGCTAGTTTCTAATGTAACAGTTACTTCTGTACCTCCAAGTCTTTGTTATTTCTGGCTCTGCATTTCTTTATTTCTACTTTTTGGTTTGCAAGACCTTACTCTATGTACATCTTTAGATATTAGCTTTTGGTCACAGCAGCTTTAAATCAGTACCCTTCAATGAAATTGCCTCAGTTTGCTCAGATCAAGTACATTCATGTGGCACTTTCACATTCCAGTGTCAAAAGTTTCAACTTTTCACATGTAAATGTGCAGTGAGGACTGCTCGCCAACTGCTGAGTCTGAAATTGAGAAAGCATCCAATTTTATACAGACGTGTTCTACTGACTAGGAAGCACCATCAGTAGAGTTTTCTCATTTGTAACAATTTGCCTCAAACTAAACTGGCGACATCCAATGACGAACCCTGCACAACCTGCAAGCCACCATTTCAATGAGCTTGGAATGAATTTCACAGGGAGATTTTTTTTTTTTTTTTTTGCAATGACCAGGCACTTTAAAGGGTAAGGGTAGGTTGTGTTACTGCTTCTTTTTGTATTTGCTCAGTCTGGGTTTTTCTTGGCGTAACAGCTTGCGTAAACATTGTTGCAACTTACTTTTAAAAAGCTTCCCTATCTGCAATACATAAACCTGTTTTTTCTACTTTACGTAGAAGGCATGACTGAGTAAAAACAAAGACGAAAATTGAGTCAGTGTTGTGGGTAGTGGCGCACTACTGGGTTCAATTGTTTGTTGGCTTTTGTGTATCCTAGAAGGGAACTATCAGTGTCTGTCATCTGTGGCTCAGCGCTGTCAGCCCTACAGGACCACAGCCACATATGGAGGTAAGCCCATTTGAGACTTATTAAAGCTAGACAAGTACAGCATCCCCCGACTAGCTGCTTCGTAAAAAAAAGCGTGTTCCTCTCTGCGTGGTGTCCAGCCTGACTTAGTTTGCCTCATAACACACACCAGAGCAAGTAAACTGCTTTGACAAGTACACGCAGAGACCCAACTCACCAGACATTAATACACAGGCATAGACACATACTCCTCCTATTCCTCTCATTGGGACTGTGTGTGCTGTATCTTGCTGGATCTCAGTGTGAGTCTCAGTGTGTGAGTGTCTTTTTTCCTCATCTTTTTTTTTTTTTTCCCAGGCATCCATCTCTGCATCTCGGCCTTGCCATCTGTTCTCCATGCTGTGGAACATGGCGCTCCCTCTGGCTGCAGGCGTTTTCACATGGTGGCAAAAATTGTCAATTGTGGAGTTTTAAAAAAAAGGGGAAAAAAAGCTGAGGACAGAAATTGTTTAGGATGTGGTCTAAAATGCCGCAATTCAGACGTGTGTAAGGAGTGTGTGTAAACATGTCTAGTTTTGATCTTGTTTGAAAGATGTGGATTATTTATATATATGTCTTTGCATATTACTTTGGAAGAAATAGCAGTTTTATCTTTCCTTTTTTTGCACTACATTTAAATAGTTTAACAGTTGCTACACTAATTGGCAATTACTGGACCTACTGCAGGCAG
This sequence comes from Perissodus microlepis, assembly GCF_051167445.1. Lineage (NCBI taxonomy): Eukaryota > Metazoa > Chordata > Actinopteri > Cichliformes > Cichlidae > Perissodus > Perissodus microlepis. The sequence goes on from NC_140472.1 coordinate 25,066,528, forward strand.
GGTTCCCATAGTAAAGTTTTTCCATTTTAAAAGCTGGAAGTGGCAGTAATTTTGTTTGGTTGAGTGCGTATTTTTGTTTTTATCATCTGTCTACCTGCTGATTATCCTATTAACAGAGCTTGCCACCTGCTAAAGTTGGACATAATCAGCAGTAGAACCACATGAAAAGTTGCCTTCTGACTGAAGGAGAACTTTTTGAAATGCAAATATAGTTTGAGATTATTTTTTTAAACATTTCTAAAGCAAAGACAGGCATGAGAAGTTTCTCCTAACGTCATATTTACGACTCCATTTCTCCACCACTAATCTGGCTTTAGAGCAGCAGCTTGGGGTTAAGAAAAGCGGCTTTCTCCCCAACATCTTTCTGTCAGGAGGAACCAGAGGGGTTCCTCAGCCAGGTGGCATTTATTATCACTCTAGTGTGTTTTGCACACGACTCATGAGATGTCTCAAATGACATATCCAAGAAGCATCCTGATCCGAACCCCAAGCCATCTTAACTGGATCCTTTGAGCTCCTCACCCTCTGGCAAAGGAAAATTCCAGGCATCCAGCAAAGAAAGCTATTGTTTTTCATTTTTGAGTGTTTCTACTGATCTAAAGCCACAGCTTACTAACACCAATACACCACGAATCGCCTGCTGATGTTATCCTGACTCATTAACAAGACTTCTGATGTATTTGCAATAACAACCTGCTCCAAAAACAATCCCAAATAATTTGTCTTCAGAGAGCCAAAGACAGAGAAACTAAGTCACAGATGGCTGGAAAGCAGCCCTACTAAATAAATGTTGGAGATCAATGTCTGAGGGCAACACATCAATATCACCAGCAAGAAGCATGAATGCTTTCTTGAAGTTAAAACGCCATCTCTTAGTAAGCAAAAGAAGAATCATGACAAGGTACAATCTGTTTCTTGTATGCTCATAAATTGAACTTGTAATTAAGGCCTCAGTCACACAAGGCAAGGGGCTGGTTGGCCTGGCAACCTCTGGTTGCTAGGGAAAATCTATATTCCCCAATTGGTTGGTGAGTGGTCGCTGTCAGCCCCCGAATGAAATTGGTCACAAAGAGGCCACAGCACCCAAAGCTTCCTTGTCATGGCTGTGGTCGTTAACAGACTGGTGCAGCTGCCCATAGCTTGTACAGAAGATGTCACGATGTTTGCAAATACTTGCCAACTACTAGCTGGGCAGAAGGCAATGCTAAACAGTGTGTTGCAGTTTTCACAGTTTTGTGACTGCTCGGTTAGTAGTAAGTGTTTGTGGGCGAGTTGGTGGCTTCCATGGAAGTTTGGGCGACTATGGCAATCTGCTGGTGACTAAAGTTATTACAAGGAGGTCTCCTTTGCCACCAAATCCACCTTGTGACTGCCCGGAATCATTTGCCAATTATTTGAAGAATATACAGGCCACCCTCCCAGCCTGTGATCGGGGTCTCTGACTAGTCTCCAGGCCTGCATCACTGGGGCTTTTACAATCAATCTCGCCCTAACTTCAATCTCTAGCAACCACTTGCCAGTCTGTCAGGGAGTACACATTTTTCCCTACTGGTGGTTGCTAGATGTTGACCTACTGTTCCCTCTCTGGTGCCTAACTGACTTAAAATTTCAAAAGCCATGTGACAAACACTACATAGGTAAACAAGTTTGAACATATACACAAATAGGAACTAACACAATAGACACGCCACCGACTCTACACTTTACAAATGAAATTCTTCATTTTGCCAGCCAAAAAAAAAAACAGTCTAACAGATCAAATCACCAGAGAATGCAGAGAAGAGCTATTGGATAGATCTAATAAAGTAAATGGGTTCACTAAAGCTCCAGGGGAAAACAACACCTGGGAATTAGGGAACTTCTCAAGCTTTGGTTCAGTGTGGACGTGAGGAAATTATGCACATACATGCATACACAAAAGGGCAGATGCACAAACAAGGACACAGTCATACACCCATGTTCTCACAGACACACATTCGCACACACAGTCTCATACACACAATCACGCTGGAGGTCTGCTGTGCCTCCCAGAACTCCCATCTGTTGAACCAGCAGTCCAGGTTGGTCTTAATGAGAAATAATGAGCCTTCACTAAATAACAACAGCTTGGATGGATTTCACCTCCACTTCAGATTTTATTAGAATGGCATGGAGAGTAGTTCATTCTTCAAGCTACACAATGTATTTGTTATAGTTCAAAAGACATTTTGACATTTAATTTCCTTTTTTTTTTCTGAGAGTACAAAGGAAACTTGAAGCTAAATGACTGTTGGCACATTTTCATCATCTACATCTTGTTATAAGGAATGTATAAGGAAAGCAAGCATTAATTTACTAGAGGGTGGAGAAAACATTATTAAACAAACTTGTTCAAGTACAACTCATACTGATGAATTTGGGGTAATTTCCCGCTATAAAATCCAGGCTCTGAGTAATGAGTGCAAAAAGGAGTTCAAAAGGGAACTCATTTCTTCAAACTTGACATATTTCTCAAATAAATCAGAGCACAAAATTTAATTGCTAGGCCTCTAACAGCTGCATGGCTGTCAGCAAAAACACCATTAACATATAGTTCGTGTGCTTGAGTGTGTCTGTGTGTGTGTGGCTGTACAAAGTCCAAAAGGCATCATGTCAGGGAATCCAGCTGTCCTTGGACGATTTCGAGCTGAAAGAAAGAGGGGAAATGATGAGTTTTTGGAGCGAATGTGTGCACAAAAGAATGACACAAAGAAGGAGAGGAAGTCTGAAAGATATTTAAAAAGAGAGGGAGTAGAATGTATCGAAGTATGAAGGAGTGCAAAATGCAACATGGATACTTGGCACAAAAACACGAAGACGATGTGGCATGAAAGAGGCACGGACACACACACGAAACATAACGACACGAACCTTGTTGTACAAATCAAGCAGTTGCTGGTGGTTAAACTCAACGAAGACATTTTCCTGAACCTGGAGAGACAGAGAGAGAGAAACGAGGTTAGAGACAAGCAGAGAGGCATGACATTTATGGGAGGAAACAATCGAAAAAGTAAGAAATTTCCGAAATATACAAAAGCAGCAGTGATGAGGAGAAGCAGCGGCGATGAAAGCACATAGGTAAGGGGCATGACGCAGATTTCTCGAGCTGGCTTCTTGTGCTTTCTATAAAAGCCTTCATTAATTATTACTGCTCTCTGACCAGTATGCACCATCTTTTAAGTCTTATCCATCAGTTGTTTAAAAATACACAGAAGAAAAAAAGCTGTCCACCCTCTTGCACAGGGAAAACCCATCACTCTGTCTCCATTCTGTTGGCTTACTTTTAAAACTTGTAGACTTCTGTCACCGTGTCACCAACCGTAGTACAAAACTACACACATGACTCAATAATACAGGACACTGCTTCTTCTACACTGTCAAGCATATAAACCATCATCCGCTTTCTATATTAGAATTAAAGCAAATACTCTTTTTTCAGTTTATTCTTAAACGTTTTTTTCCATCTCATGAAACAAAAAAATATCAAGTAATATAGATGTGAAACACCATGAATGCAATCATGTGACAGTTTAATGAAATTAGTCCTGTTCAAGAAACATTTGCATATGCATGGTGTGACTTTTAGAGCTAAAAACATTTCAATTCATTTGTCTACATTTTTGCTTTTACCAGCAGACAGGTGTAGTGTAATGTCACAAACAGCGGGTTACCCAGGGGAAGCTCATACAGCACACTGACGTGAGGTTAGCACACTGCAGACATTCAAGAAAGAAATGTGTGATTTGAGTAATGGGGAGCCTGTGCCACAGTAGATCTTTATGTCTAACAATGCCTCTGGCTCCTGTTATAGACTCAGGAGTGAAGTCATGTTAATGATGGATCACGAAAGTTAGAGGAGCTTTTGTTTTTTTTATACATTAAATGATGCATTTTTCATCTGTGAAGCTGGAATATCAAACTAAGATACATGAACAGTCCAAGTTTGCCTTTAGTTTCATAACGTTTATTACTTTATGTGCTAATTCTTAGGTTAACACTGGAGCCTTTTTTCTCTGCAGACTCTGTAGAAAACTATACAGAACCAAGGGCAACCATCACTGAACTACCATCATCATCATCGTCATCATTATCCCATCAGAAACTCAGACTCAACGATAATCCACCTCTGTGAGCGGGCGTAATGGGGAGACACTTTATCAACACCCATCACAGAGAAAATAGCTATAATGTGTGAAATGGATGGAGAGTACAGAATGAGAACAGCAGTTTTGTAGCCAACTAAAGTGCATTTATTGATGTTACCCTAAATGTACCAAACTCTGATCCAAGAAGGATAGCAGACAGGAGGGAAAAGACAGAATGAACGAGATAGACACAAAGGGAAAAAAAGGAATTAAATAAGTTCGTGCTGAAAGGCAGTAAAACTAAATGTGGGTTTTCTGATTGTACACTCCCATCTAAAGCTCCACTCCCAGCAGTTCGGTGCTTGGAGACTAAACGGAGCTTGGGGGCTTGAAGCTAACTGGCTGGCTGGTTGGGTGGGTGGAGGGAGGCCATGTGTCATGGTAAATTAATGACAGAGATATTAATTAGAAGCTACATTAAAAGTCCATAAAAGAGAGAACAGAGGGCTGTTATCTCTTGTCAAAGCTCCCACTCGACAGCAGCTTCACAACACAAGGAAAATGTAGGACAGCCTTGAATTTAGCTACAGCTGAGGGAGCGCTGCAAGGACAGCCCAGCAGGTACTGAAACAACTAAATAAAGTGTTGTTACTGAGCGAGATAAAATGAAAAGAAGATGCACATCAAAGAAGATCTACGAGGTGATAAATCATTTCTCGGAGGAAAGACAGTTGCCGTTAGGAAATGATTTGATTTGAAGGAAAAAATTGTGCATGCAGTGAAATTAGTTGAATGATGAACACGTTTTGCTTCCAGTAGCATTAATCAGCCTCAATTCACGCAACTCCCTCCCATTGATCTCCACTGTGGCAAACACTATTATAATGAGCAGACTCCTGTGCTGCATAATAACTTATCTCGGTTAACAGTCTTTAAGTGTGCTCGGGTCACGGCAGCACCAGGAGACTTGGTGGAAAAGCAGAAATAAACACTTGTCAGCTGGCTGAGCTGCCTATTGTTTTCTGACAGAGGTAAGACAAGGGACAGCCAAAATGACGGTTGTATGTGTGTGACTGTGATCAAAACTAACCTATGAGAAAAAGCGTACAACAAACCGCAGTAATGCTCGGTGTCTTCATGTGTTATGGTTATGTGAATGTGAGACTGACACTGTGTTCTGATAAGATTTTCAAAAGACTGCTGTGTGTGTGTGTGTGTGTGTGTGTGTGTGTGTGTGTGTGTGTGTGTGTGTTTTATCTTGGAAAACACATTCCTAAATGTGTATGCGTATGTGAGTGTGAGTGTGTGTTTGGCCCATCAAATTGTTCCTCAGGGTTGAGATTTTGCCAGGCAGTAACCCAACAAGGCTCTGACAGATCTGGGCTAACACTAATGGGGATAGGATGCATCATCCTTGTCATCACAGCCCTGTACAGCCCTAAAGTAGGCGCACGCACGCACACAGATATACATAAACGTTTCATCTGTCGTAGTGCTAAAAAACAGAAAACAGGATAAACCCATTAACATAATCACAGATTCACTTGCATCTGGTGTTCCATATGCACTACATGTTAAACCGTATATAGGCTAGACACTGAGGGAAACCCAAAGCACGAGGGAGAATGAACAAGCAAAGGCGTAAATTAGCAAATAAAGGAGCTATAAAGTCATAAAATAAATCAACAAAACTCCTTGAAATATATCCTTGAAATGTAGGACAAACTTTTCTTCTCTCAGTGCTAAAAGCTCTCAACAATGTCACTTGTACAATTCTCAAGATGAGTCAACAAAGTCACAGAGGATAAAGACTCTTTGGGGATTACAGCATAACTCACCATGAGGACACCATGTTAATTCTTTAGTGTCTGGACACTTAAAGCGAAATTACAACATACACATGATTTCCACAGCTCTGGCCTTCAGTGCTATCAGTAATAACAATGTTATGTCAGTTTCTCCAATCTGGATGTGTTGTTCGATAGCAGAGAAACAAAGACAGTGAGATATTAAATAGATGCACAATATAGGAAATGTTATTTAGAAGGGGAAAAAAGGTACCATTAACGAGGAAACTGACTGTAATGTCAATGTAACATCATTATGTAATAAATGGTTACTGATATTCTGGCTGTGTTCACTTGAAGTTTTACTTTTAAATCGTGGTAGACAACCTGTCTAATTGGAAGCTTTAAAAACTGGACCCCAAACATCCACCAGATTCCCCAAATTTTTTATTGCACCAAAATTGGGTTAAAATTCTGTTGTGATTATTATCATTTTCGTTATTTCATTTTTCATATATGCCTTTTATCCCCAGGACTGCCTTAATTCTTACAGGTACTGGAAACATTCCTCAGAGATTTTAGTCCATATGGACATGATAGCATCACACAGTTGCTGCAGATTTGTCAGCTTCACATCTATGATACAAATCTCTCATTCCATCACATCTCACAGGCGCTCTTCTGACATCTGATGACTATGGGGGCTATTTGAATACAGCGAACTCACTGTCATGTACACGAAACCAGTTTAAAATGATTTTGAAGCTTTGTGACATGACACATTATCCTGCTGGCAGCAGCCATCAGAAAATGGGTACACTGTGGTCATGAAGGGACATGATCAGAAACAGCAGTCAGGTAGGCTGTGGTGTTTAAACGATGCTCGGTTGGTACTAAAGGGCCCAAAGTGTGCCGAGGAAATATCCCCTACATCATTACACTAACACCTGGCCAAACTGCAGGTACAGAGCAGGATGGATGCATGCTTTGGTTGTTGCTGTTTTTGGCCGATTCTGACCCTACCCCAGCAAAAATAAAGGCTTATAAGACCACACACTGTTTTTCCAACCTTCTACTGGTCAGTTTTGGCGAGCCTAGGTGAACTGTATAACAATTTCCATTTCTTAGCTGACAACAATGGCACCCTTGAAGCAAACAAGCTCTAGTTGCTGCTATAGCCCATTTGCTTCAAGGTTCAACTGTTGTATTCAGAGATGCTCTTTCCCCTACTTTTTTTTTTGCAACAAGTGGTTATCTGAGTTATATCAGCTCGAAGAAGTATAGCCATTTTTCTCTGTTCCTCTTTGGCAATACAACCCTTTCTCTGAGAGATCTGCCACTCACTGAAAATTTTCTCTTTTACCTTTTTCCCCTTGTGATGCTGGATTAGATATAAGATATTTGTATTAAGGATAAACTGTGGCTGTTGCTCAGGAGGCAGAGCAGGTCATCTACTAATCGGAAGGTTGGTGTTTCGTTCCCTGGATGCTCCAGTCTGCATGCTAAATATCCTTGGGCATGATACTGTGAATGTGTGCAAATGTTAGACAGAAAGCACTTACGCACAAAAAAGGGCTTATATGAATGCATGAATGGGGTATGTTGTATAAAGAGCTTTGAGTCCTCGAGTAGAAATATAAAAGAACCAGTTGCACAAGTGTACCTAATGAAGTGGCTGGTGAGTGTATATAGTTTTCAGAGATGGATTTCTGTGAACTTGGCACATACATTTGTTGCACCCAGGTGAGGAAACCTAGTAGCTCCAATCATCCCCTGACTTTGTATCCAGAGCTGCAAACACCAGATCTTTCAATCTTTCACAAATACACTGAAATATTTCAAAATTAGATGTTGGAATTCATCTCTTTTTCCACCAGCATGACATTTGTGATTCATAGTGCAGGTCTGGATGAACCTTAGATGAACTTCTTAGGTTGACCCCGACTTTACTGGTCCATTGACTTTCCATCGAGTGTCGCAATCAGGTCAAATAAATATCGGCATATTTGTACGACAGGTGTGTTTTCTTTATGACCTCAGACAGTCACGAGTGTGAATGCAGACTCTGTCTTGTTCTCGTACAACCTGTTTACTCTTGGCCTTCTGAGTTTTGTTTTTTTTTGGCTTGTCATATTTTATTTTATAGATCTTACTATTTCTGATCTGAGACATTACTCCGAGGAACACAACAAAATTTGACCATGACCTAAAGCCTAAACCCAAACTGAAGCATTTTAAACAAGAATTTCCCCTTTAAATAAATATGAAATGGAAAAACACTGCTCCTCCTGAAGCACAGAGTCAATCATCTACTGTCATCTAGACGAACAACGGGTAACCGCAGCACTGACGTTGAGAACAGAGCAATTTCGTGTTATTCAGCTTAAAGAGGTTTGTTGTATTCTTGAGTGCTCCAATCAATGTGTTCCAATTGATAAAGAAAACGACACTTTCAACAAATGGTGCTTTTATCTCATCAAGTTGTTACTGTAGCCAGTTATAACAATTTTAAAGAGACTGTGGTGGACAATATGGAGCAGTAGCGGCTTTTAATTCACACGAGTTCATTGGAATGGGGCTAGGAGGACGCACTCTTCATAAATTATTTGCTCCAGTACAATAAAGTAAAGCTTGGATTTGAAACACTTGTCAAAGGAGTGATTTTTTTCTTTCCTGAGTGCTACACAAAAACTGGATTTCTTACTTCTGACAAATATAAAACAAAGAAGGGCATGGTGGGAATAAGGAACGGGAGAGTGAGTACAACATGAAAAGGAAAATAGAATGACAAAAAAAGAGAGGATGGGAGAAATGAGCAGCATACTGAAAGAGTAGAGGACAAAGTGAAGAGTCTCAAAGACAGAATAGTATCTTAAAGGGCAAAAGAATTGTGATTATCTAAGAGAAGGTTCTTTGTGACAAACAAAAAAAAACCTCTTCTATTACTTAAATCCAGAAATTTGCAAACCAGATATAAAAACACAGCTGTGGATAATTTCACAGAGAGCAATAGAGACTCAAAGCGGGCACTTTGTCAGGGTGAAGCTGTCTGCTGGGTGAAGCAATCTTAAAATATGCATGGCAGAGTCGATACCAGACAGACACGATGTGAAGCAAATCAGACTCAAGTGTTGAATACAAGTGATAATCAATCTTCTGCAGAATAGTTAAATGATATGTGTGGCCGTGTGAAGGGGCATCACAGTGGTGCCGCGGTGAACACTGTCACCTCACAGCAAAACAATTTTCGTGTTTGATTGAGAGCCTTTCTGTGTGGAGTCTGCGTGCCGTCCCTGTGCCCGTACAGGTTAATTGACCATAATCTCGAGTGTGAGTGAGAAGGGTTTGTACTCTCGCATTTTTGGAAGATTGTTTGCAAATTCAAAGTTAGGTTCTCAGTACAGCAGTTTTTTTGTGTTTGTGTGTCTATTTTCAAGGCACATTCTGTGAAGTTCAGGGTTGACAGCACTCACAGTCCTCTGTGCAAAAACATGCTCACTGTACAGCTTTGTTTTGCTGCTGCGCTCACGACAGTTTCAGCTGAAAATAGTTGTGAAATACGACTGCGCTCGTCTGTATCACTTCTCAAGAAGTGGCGGCATTTACAATACAAACACTGTCCTGTCGCGTCTGAGGTGAAACTAATCCTAACTGTGACTAACCTAATTATTTTGATCTACTGAACAAAATACTTTTTAACCTTCTAAAAACAAGCTGTTTTCAAAAAAAGCCCCTCTACAAACAAGGTCATTAGAGATTCCAGTGCCTGTGAACACAGACCCTTAAATTTTTCTGCAAGATGAATTCACGAGTTATTTTTTTACTTCTGGTGCAGCGATCATCACGTGATTACTTTCTGTAACTTCTCAGCCTGCCTCTGTCTCTGTGTGTGTAGCAGCAACCAGCTGTGCCATAGACATGACAGTTGGGAAAGAAAAAGCATTTCCCCAGATAAGCGTTTTCCCTCTGGGGCACCCAGATACCCATGTGGAAGGTTTTTAACATTAAACTTGGCATATCTTCCAGAAATGATGTCACATTCATGAGAGGTCTTAATTAGCAGAAGAAAAAAAACATGAAGGCTGTGAAAAATTAAAAAGAAAAGACTCATCCTCTTGGTATTTACACAAACTGTAAAGAGTAATGAAATATTTTTAGGCCTTGATATGTCCCACATGTTTATGGCAACTGACATAAATGATTTAAGAAGTTTTGAAGCCACTGATTCTGACAGATTTTGAGAGCATTAAAGTTGAAATATTTAGCACGAAAAAATGTTTTGCAGTTAATCTCAACCAAAACAAATGTGATGCAAAAGTGATCTCTATGACTTTGCTGCATTACAAGTTTTCTGTGACTATGAGCTCCTTCAAAGTTTGTTCAATCGGCAGACTCTCTGTTGACTTTTCCAGACAAAGAAATCTCTACTCTGAAAGACAAATAGATAGAAAGGGAGATGGAATATGCAGGAGGTTAAGCTGTTGGATTTTCCAGGCCCTATTCTCACCACACACACACACACACTTGTAATTATTATATTTTAATATGCATAAAATGATTTAATAATTTTTTTAAAAACTACAGTGGCCTTGAGAGGTCAAACACATTGCAGCGTAAGAAAACACCCGCAAATAGAACAATGCTGGAAAAACCTTGCAATACACAGTGGAAATGATTAGGGAAGATAATGATGCTACGGACACTCTGTCGAATGGCAGAAACTGAAATATGTGAAAGATTACACTGAGACACACTTAAAAGAAGTGGAGGATTCATCGGTACTGTGAGGGGAAAAATATGCACGTTAATGTGTGTTCTTATTGCTTTATTCAGATAATACTGTAGTTACAGGCAGCTGCTCCAGCTCATTGTTGACTCCTCTAAATCACTTCTTTTTTTCTGTTAATTTGCTGGTGTTTTCTTCAGTTTCAGTGCGTTTGACCTAAGTTAAGATGACCATGGGATCGTTGCCTGTCCCACAAGGCTGTGAAAAAAATATAGGTACTCAAGAAACGAATTGATATTAAAAATTACGATTGAATTAAGTATGCATTTGTAACAGCATTAGTCCCGTCTTCACCTCCTCCAGTTAAACGACTTATAACCAGCATGTTTGCAGACTGACAGGCACTCGCAGTGGAAGTAGTTCATACCTAGTTAAGCCCCAGTCACCCAGGTTTAGATAGTGACCTAGTAGCAACCCGAAATCCTTGCGATGTCCGGTAATTGCTAAATGACCGAAATAAAAATTTTCATTTGCTAGCTTATTTTCCATTTGCAGTTGGTGTGTTGGAATACACATTTTTCCCTAGCGACCATTGGTTGCCAACCCATCACTAGGCCTGAGTGCTCGGGGCTTTACTCAGTACTCATATCTCAGACCAGATCCATCTTCAGACTTTAACTTCATTTGAAACCACAGCTGTAAAATTTGGGCTTTGCATAACTAGCGCTGTTATTGTGTTGAGAAACTCTATCTGGACAGACCGACATATAAACATCTGCCAAAGTGCTCAAAACCCTCTTTGTCCTTCTTTGCCCCTCCAGGGCCAGACTTTGTCGAGATGACACACAGACACACAAGGTGAAAACAATACAAGCTTTGCTATGGCGGGTGGTTACAAATACACCCTTCCCTTTCCTGGTTGCTATACGGTATTTTAAAATACACATATGTTCTTTGTTTCAGCTTGGCCTCACTGAACATACAGAGCATTAACAAAAAAGACAAAAAGGAGCAACAATGGAATGAGTGTTGGTTTATCTTATTCTTGTGGCTCCAAGTTGTCTTTATGTTTGACTGCCGTCCTGTCTCTCTAGCCAGTTTACAGTAAGTCCTCTGTACACCCCTGTTTGTCAGTTAGCCTAAAGTGCACGCATCACTGCAAACCTGTCTGCTGATCCTCTTCTCTGTGGTCGTGCTAGCCAAATTTCACAAGCTCTACCTGGCGTCTCTGTTGCTTTCCGACATCTTGCTGAAGGGTGATCAGCAGGAGTTACTGAAAGAGGATACGCTCGTCTTTCACTGTGCATGCAGACAGGTGATAAAACTGTGGCATAAAGACTGAGTGGCGTTTAGGAGAAAACAGCAATTACATCAAATACGCTGGAATCTCATCATTGTTGATGTACTTAATAAAGTTGCATACTAAAACTTCCTTTAATATCCAAATTAACAACCAAAACACATCTGTTGCATCACAGCAAAACAAAAAACAAAGTCAAAATCAAGTGTGAGCCTAGTTTATTTATAAATAAGAGTGCTTTTGGTTTGTTTGGTGACGCATGTGTTTCCATGTACATGGTTGTAAAGGTGCAAAGCCGTCTGTCACTAACAACTCAAATACTGGCAGGTGTGCTGACAAAACAGTCTTTAAACCTCTCAAACATTTTTGTTGTTTGCAGCACAGCCACAGGTGTGCTACATCCTGTTTCATGCCACGAGTGCTTCTGTCAATGTGTTTATCTCATCAACACTTCTGAGATTTGCCTAGATTGCAACCACCTGATTCACCTTGTTGGATGAAGAACTTGGGTGGGAAAATCAAAGACAGGTCAAAGTTGCAGCTGAGGAGAAAAACGAATTTGTTTAAGCATTATACTGTGCTGGGGAGCTTTAAACTCATTATGGCACACCAATCAAACAAAATGTAATGTATCATAAATCTAACATGTGCTGTAACTACATTTTCGGAACAAGCACAGGGTGCCATAATAAGACAATTACAAAATGGTGACTACTGACCCTTAAAACTTCCAAAATGTCATGATATATTAGAGCCAGCATTTCTCAAATTAAGGCATGTTGCTGGGTATTCCCTCAGCCAGTTAGTGGACAGGCACAATACATGGTATTAGTATTCAGAAGGTTTTTTGGGGTAAAGCATGATTTGCAAGTAAATGGTCACTACTGATTGCAAGACGTAATTAATACAAAGATGTTTCTACTCAAGAACTCCACCCAGTGAACTGAAAACTGCCCACAGGTTACAGATTATAGTATTATCCTATCCTAGCATCCAACATTTGCACTATTTTTGCGTTAACAAAAGTGCTACCTACATAGAACTTCAATAAAGTATGACATCCTATCTCTGCAAAACCACAAGACAATTACCTGCTTTTTTGTTTTGCTATTACTTGCAAAAAGGGCGGCAAAGTTAAAGATTGTTTCATCTCCCTGAGCCGTCAGTGTCTGACATTTTTGTCCTCACATACACCACCATTAGGCAAAGATCAGAGTAGTTCACAGCTCTTCAGTGCTGTGATCTAACTTTCGTTTTAGATATCTGATTGCCAGAAAAGTGAGTCGAAAACACTGAAATACTGGTATTATTTTAACTTTTTATTTTATATTGTAGTAGTAAAATGCACAAATAATAATAGAACTGTGAAAAGCACATTTTCAGTAACATTAAATCTTTCTTTTAAAAACATACAGCGTAACAGTACACAATAGCTCTTATGTTCAGAAATGTAAAAAAAGAGAAATCACCAGCTCAATAATTAACCATGTTTAATCTCCCCATGACCCATTGAGACCATAGCCATTGAGAAAAAGCAGTCTATAGGAGCCACATATGCTCTGTGCATAAATGCTGAAAGAGGGGCAACCATTAACTGGTATCCACTCTACAACACTGCCCTGTAGCCATCACACAGTGACAGACATGGAACCTCAAAACGTCAGCCATTCACCAAAAGCCCGTTGAGTGCAACAAATAAGAGCTGTCAAAGCCAAACACTAGAAACTGTCAATCACCTCTGGTATTTATAACAGAAACGGGCACGAGCAGATATGCGCGTACACGTGCACTCCCCACACAAATACACAGAGAAGAAAAGTTATTTTCCAAAGCTCTGTCAGACTTATGACATACAATAGATGACATGATGGAAAACCCATCCTGCAAACGGTAAGTCAGGGGCCTTCTGAAAACATGGAATGGGGCCAACACGTCACTCAGACTTTCTAATTTCTTTGATTTGGAAAAAAAAAGAAGAAAAAAAAAGCATCGAGCAATAAACTGGCCCACTGACTTTATCCCTCTTAATATTTTCTTCCTTTTCCAACTGTCCTTTTGATAAAACCCTCATTTTCTCTAAACTCTGAAAACCACGGGGAGTAACTAAAAGCATAGAAGGGTGGAGTGCACGTCAGGGGAGACAGTGGGAACTTTGATGACAATAAAAAGATAAATAAAGAAGGCAACACAATAAACAAACTGTAGCTCTTGTTTTGGTATGAAGACAAGAGGAAGCAGCAGGTTCTAAGCCCAGCGGGTAGGATTCCTGAAAGCACACCAGGACACACACATCTCTAACTAGCCCCCATGACAACAAACAAAACATAACACATATATTTTAGGCTCGTGGGGATATATATACACAAGCACCACCCAATAACACAAACAATAACCATATACATATTTAGGAGGAAGTAACATAGTTGCTTTTATGTTAAAATGCTATAAAAAGCACAGTTTGTTTGCATGTACACTAACACATCAATTACCCTCTGGATGTTATATTAGGCCATTTATTATTTAAAAGCAGTTGCTGCAATGATACAAATAAATAATTAATATTTTCCGTGTTGGTCTGGGTGAATATGTCAGTGGCCATTAATTTCTGATGAAGGACACCTGCTAAGTGGTTCCAGTTAAGCTGTCTGTTCATTGTTCTTGATTAATGGGTAGCCTCTATCTAAAGTAGGTTAAAGTTTGCCAACGTGTTACAACAGTTAGCGAGTTAACCAGACGATACCAAATTAAATAATTCACACGAAGCACTGTCTAGAACAACGCTCACAACTGTCAGTGATCTGTTTTTTGTTCTTATCGTAACACCAAGCATTACACTGTAGAATCCTACGTCAAGGTCTTGGAGCAGCTGCTCCCTGAATTTCCTCCTGATGAAACATCTGCTTGAAAGATTGGGAAGTCCTGTGTTCAGAAAGTCGAGCGAATTTCTGCCCACTTCCACCAGGAAATTCTTACCCAACTTCAAAACGTTGGCTCAGGTGGCACTAAAACTAATTCTAGTTTTGAGTGGGGCAGTAAAGCCTAAACTCATAGTTTAGAAATTATAAATTAAACTGGACATGAGAAGCAGTCACTCTGGGGCCAAAACTTGAAAGCAAATGACAATCACCTCTGTAGGAAACCTCTTTCAAGTAAGCATCTAGTTCAAGTCTTTCTTTTTTATCAAAACTGCTTGTTTAAGCACAAAGACTGTGGTGTTTTAGTAACATGGGAAAAAAATCATCTGCTTTCATGTGATGCCTCATTTTCATCTCTTCTGTTTATCCCCTTACGAATGCACACTCTGTTCTCCATCTCTCCATTTTCTTTCGCTTATCAGGGTTTCTGAGAGGCTGGACCTATCCCAGCTGTCATGGGGTGGGGTGCAGCCTGGACTGGTCACCAAACAAAGAGACAGACAACCATTCATGCTTGCATTCACATTTACGGTCCATTTAGAATCACCAGAGATTATTGGGAGACCATGTAAACTGCACACAGAGTTGGAGCTGGTAGATTTGAACCCAGGACCCCTCTTACTGGGCCATGACAGTCCTAACCGCCACACCACTGTTCCACTAATGCACATATCTTTATACTCTGTCTGCTATTTTGGTTATTATTGTGATTGTTTCTTTTAAACTACTTCAAGTATACAAGAATTGGGATGCAACTAATAAAACAATAAAACTATGAAATGTGCAGTTAGTCCTTCTAGCACATAGAAATGAAGGATCTCCCCTATGAAAAACTGCACTGCCGACGCTCTGAATGTGAAACTACAGGAGTTTAAAACTGCTGTGCACTCCAACAAGTCAGATAAAAAGTACAGTGTTACCAACCTACTCTTCTAGTAACCATAGTTTAACTAGATTTAATGTCAAGACTAGAAACGAGGTGTTTAAAGCCAGACAAGTGTGTTACATTATAAGTGGTGAAGAGACCAACCTCCACCCCTCCAACCTCCCTGCATCTCTTTCTATCAGTACATCCCTCTGCCTGGTTACAAAAATGTTGTTTGACATCCAACTGTTTTTTTGGCTCTGCCTGACAGGATGGGCAAGTGAGCAAACCATCTTTCATCCTCCACAGAGATGGAGTCAGCCTGGTGCACAGTCAACAAACTAAGAATCATAAAAACTAGACTAACGCCCACAAGGAAAACCCAAGAGGCTTTTCTGTTTGAAAAGTCTAATGATCTGCTCAAATCTGATACAATCTTTAAGAAATATATTCCTAAATATGTCCATCAGGTGCCAAATGACGAGACCGTAGGTGTCTACTGCGTCACATACACATAATGTCTCTTGATATAAAAAACATGACAGGCTTGGACTAAATATTGTCTCCTCCACCCCCAAACCTATGAAATATCCTTATTATTTAACACCTTACCCACATTTACCCAAACCCCAACATTCAAAGCAATGCTTCGGGTCAGCCCTCTGACACAGGCCCAGAGAGCTATCAGATAATGTCAAGACATTAATGTGAGGGCAGCCTGCAGGCTCACTGGCCCCCATCACTGTGGGAGAGATGAGCACAGTGGTGGCTTGTCATATTCCAATGTGCCAACAAGCAGTACCCACCATGGCCAGCTGACAGCTGACTAACAACCTGCTTCATAGGTCACTGTTTTCCAGTTTTTAGTCTTACTCAATGCAAGATTATGTTAATTTTGTAAATTATGGTTCCTGTTATTGTCAGAAAGGAGGATGAAGCAACTTTAGGGTTGGTCGACCTGCAGATTGACAAGTTGCTACCACGCGGGCATGCAGTGTCCCTCAGTTTCTTAGTCACCTCTACCACTTACTCGTCATGACTAGTTTCAAAAGCGCTCAGCTAAATGCTTTAAAAAGTTATCTGAATAACAATTGGGTGATGTCACAATTGCAAGGTTCATCTCTTGCATACAGTTTATGCTATGCATTACATTTTACGAAGCATTTCAGGACCTGCCAACACATTTGCATGTTCTAAATATTTACTTATATTTTAACTACGAATATATTTAATTTAACTACCTAAAATGTACTTTTAGCTGTTATTGTCAGCTAAGTAGTTCTGACGCAGGTTATTATTGTTCCAAATAACTGGCAGCCAAGTTGGTATCAGCTGAGCTTTGAACATCTCCTCTGGTAAACCCAGTTAGAAAGCGTCGCACAGACAAATCACAAGTTTGCAGACTCACAGAGATACATCACTGCTAGCACGTGACCTCCTTCCTGTCACACATGCCATGTGGTTTCACAATCACTGCCCTCAGATTGCAGTAGCATGAGGTGAGGTTTTGCTCCGTCTCCTTCTTCCTGTTGAGGTCATTTCTGCCTCCCTGTTCCGCTTTCATCTTTCCCCCATCTCTCACTGGCAAGAAACACTACCCTTTCTTGATGTATGCTTTTTTCTTTATCGCTGTAACTTCGCCTCATCTCCTGTCTTGCCTTGCATTAAGTGATGTCTTGTTATAAACAGCCCATCAGTGAGCTGTCCATCCGTAACCCGCCCGTGGACTGCCATTTATTAGGAGTCAGCTTTGCCTGCAGTCTCCCTGCCTCGTTCTGCATCCCCACATGAATACAGAGAACCAATTAGAGAAAGAACAGGGTATATGTAACGTCTACATGCTCAGAGAGGTTAAGCCACATACACAAACAGATATCTAAACAGAGACAGCAGACAGATGGAGGAATGGACAGAGAAGAAGAGGAGAAGGGGACAGAGAGCAGATGAAAGAAGATGGGAGTAGATGAGAAAGAAAAAGGTGCAGGGGAGGATTTGAATGAACTTCAATAAATAGAGAAATAGAAATACTACCTACGGTGCTAAATGGCTGCTGCAACAAAGGCAGAGAACGGAAACACACTAGCTAAATAAACACACAGCACCTTTATTCAAGAGATTAAAACCACTGGGAGACTGCAGACAAGTAAATTGTGCAGCAAACTCTCATTCAGCAATGATGAGTCTTGACATTTACCATGAGCAGCAGGAAGCAGCTCCTGGGGCCTATACAAATAATGTCCTCAGTGGTGGACTGAATAGAACGAGGGATATTTTGCCTATTGGTTTAGTCCCACATGGATGAGGTCACCTATGTCCTGCCTGTCCAGTTTCGGTGTTTGTGCTTGTTCCTTATTTGTTTGTGTGTGTGTGTTCAGTCCACCACATCCTGTGTTGTGGCTAGAGACAATGGGACATGACTAGGTTTCCACATCCGCCTCTTGAACCTTCGCATGCTATGCAGCAAAACACAGCGCAACACAAACACAAACACAAGTGACTTATTGATGATGAGCTCCATGTGACGGATTAATTTAGGCATGAATCACACTCGGACGAGGCAGGGAGACACAGAAAGAAATAAACTCCAGTTAGGTATGAAATCTGGAACAAACATTGTTCTGTCTGCCTTAACCTTACACGAACAGGCCTTCACTTTGAAAAAGTTCCTTCTGAGCCTAAAAGATCAGAAATGCAACACAGAAAGTTTATTGCAGGCACAAGTTGAGAGACTGTTTGCATTCCTTACAGCCATCACATTATCTCCCCCTGAACAAGCAAAGACTTTTCTATTACACATACATTTTCTTCCACATGTGCAACTTTGATCACTTGCAGAAGTCTAATGCCTTCAGAGTAAATCTCCCACTTTGAAAAGGATTCTGTGATCAGCTTTTTTTACCTAAATTATGAGGTTTAAGAATGTAAAAATTTAATCTAGGTTTCCAGTGATAGCCTTTGAAAATATATGGTCATTGAACTTTAATTAAAATCCCTACATACGCCGTTTACTCGCCAGCGTTTTTCCTTAATACTCCTCTTCTCGGGACGGTATAAGCAAAAGTGCTGACTGATACGTTGTGTTTTCATCATAATCGAGCTACGAAAACACATCACAAAAGACTGCCTGAAATGCAGTGAACTGGAAAAGATATTTTAGTTACCTGTCTCATACAGCGTGCAGGATCATTTAATTTCTTTGCATTGGGATAGACTGTTTAATGTCTGAGGTTTCTGTAAGCACTATACCTATTAAAGCAGAGACACACACAGGAACAATATACCTAATATGGATACTTCTATTTTATTACCAACTATTATCACCACGTTGAAAAATATTATCCCTAACCACAGATTTTTCTCACATCATGCAGGCTGTTATTAGTTTATGTTCACAGCATAGTACCGCACAACTTCATTCTGACTGGAGGATTAATTAGCATGATGACTGAAAACGTGGAGTGTGTGCAGGACCTTTAATCCTGCTACGAGCAATGCTTTTCACTCCGCACGTAGTAAACTTTATTAACAGGTAGAGTGGGTATAAACATGTGGAAAATAAATGGTTTATGTACTAATAAGTGCAAGCACACCGGTAAAGGTTTTCAAATTCAAATTTTATTTGTCACACACACACAACCATACACAGTATGACATGGGGGTGAAATGCTTGTAGCTGTACAATGCCCGACCATTAAATGACAGAAAAAAAGTTTTACAATATTTACAATTTACAGGTCACTACAAAATTTACAAATTAACTTAGGAATTTACAGTAAAGAATGTGCAAATAGCAGAAGAGATTATAAAGATTATAAAGATTATAAATTATAGGAATTATAGGATTATAGAAAATGTGTGGTGGTGCGTGTGGTGATGTGATGTGTGTGAGAGTCCAGTCTTATAGTGACGTGTGTGGGAGAGTCCAGTCCTACACCTGGTTCAGGGCCCGAATAACCTGGGGGAAGAAGCTCCTCCTCATTCTCTCTGTTTTGGCCTTAAGGGAGCGGAAGCGCTTCCCAGACCTCAACAGTGAGAAGAGTCCATTGTTGGGATGGGAGAGGTCCATCATAATCTTCCTAGCTTTGGACTTGCACCGCTTGGTGTAGATGGACAGCAGGTCAGGGAGCTCTGATTGAATGATGCGTTCGGCTGAGCGCACCACTCTTTGCAGATCTCGTCTGTCCTGCTTGGTGCTGTTCCCAAACCAGATGCAGATGTTTGCCGTCAGGACGCTCTCGATGGTGCAGGAGTAGAAGTTCTTGAGCACCTTCAGTGGCAGATGGAAGTCTCTAAGTCTTCTGAGGAAGAAGAGATGCTGACGGGCTTTCTTAACCAGGGTGTTGATGTGGCAGGACCATGACAGGTCCTGAGTGATGTGGACACCCAGGTATCGGAAACTGTCCACTCTCTCCACTGGCGTGCCACTGATGATGAGGGGTTTGTAATTCCTCGCCTGCTTTGTAGTGAAGTCCACGATCAGCTCCTTAGTCTTGCTGATGTTTAGGAGGAGGTTATTCTCCTGGCACCAGGTCTCCAGGTTCCTAATCTCCTCCAGGTAGGCCGTCTCGATGTTGTCGGAGATCAGGCCCACAACAGCAGTGTCGTCAGCAAACTTGACAATGGAGGTGGTGTCTGATGTGGCTACACAGTCATAAGTTTACAGTGAGTACAGCAGGGGGCTTAAAACACAGCCCTGAGGCACTCCAGTGCTGAGTGAGATGGAGGGGGAGACTAGTTTTCCCACCCTCACTGATTGGGGTCTGTCTGTGAGGAAGTTGAGGATCCACTGACACAGTGATGAGCTGAGTCCTAGATCTGTCAACTTGGTGAAAAGCTTAGAGGGAATTATTGTGTTGAATGCTGAACTGTAGTCCACGAACAGCATCCTAACATAATTCCCTCTGCCAGTGTCCAGGTGACTCAGGGATGTGTGGAGCAGGTGAGATATGGCATCGTCTGTGGAACGATTAGTCCGGTAAGCAAACTGAAGTGAGTCGATGGTGGCAGGAAGTGAAGAAGTGATGTGATCTCTCATCAGTCTTTCAAAACACTTCATCACAATTGAAGTCAGTGCTACTGGACGGTAGTCATTGTGGCAAGCGGGCTGTTGTTTCTTTGGAACAGGAACAATAATGGACTGTTTGAAGCACGTGGGAACCACAGCTTGGGCCAGGGAGAACACCGGTGCTAGCTGGTCTTAATAGTAATTCTTAATAGTAAACCTAAATGTCTAAAAACTAAGGAGCGTGAATTACTGAGTACACAGTAGTAGTTATGTAGGTAAACAACAAATAAACAGTGGAAGCCACTTGATCATCAAATTCTCTGCTAAAGGCAGTGCCAATCCTAACGCTGTATCTCAAAAGTTTAACGAAAGTGATGCCAACACACACAAAAATTGATTTAGACTTCTGTGGGAAATCTACATCTTCACTCACGTAGTAACCGGAAACTTCTTATATGCCTACACTGCAACCTTCTACACCATGCGAGTTGTAATGGTATGTGTCGACCCAATGTGTAGTTACATTTCTTGGGAGGTGCACATCAGGTTACGTAGAAGGTTGTGGTGTAGGGTTAAAATGGGGTTCTGGTTATGGTAAGTTTTTATGACTTGTTTTGGCTCATTGCACTGACCAGAAGAAAACAGGCAGAATTTACATGGATGCTGAGATAATAGTCTAACCACACAGACAGTGTAATGCCTGAGGAAAGAGTGTACAGAGGGACACAAAGACAAACAGAAAGAGACAGGCAGGCAGCAACAGTGGAGCTGGGTCTGAGAGAGAACAGTGCAGCGCCTGCCAGAGGTCATTTGTCAGGCCATTAGGTTCACCAGTTAATGCAATAAAGGAATAATAACAAATTCCCCTGTAATGTCCAACACAGAGACTGGCTGTTAGTGTGGAGTCCTTTTTCACCCACCACTTCCCATCCTACACACATATGAATACATGTACACACACACACATGCACGCACGCACACACACACACACACAAGCACTGTCTTTTCTTTCTGGGTTTCTTTCTTTCTTGCATGCATACACACAGAGCTGACAGTCTCTAGGTGGGCAAGGGTGGGATTTTCACACGCCTCACTCCCCAGAGCACATTCAGTACAGTACAGAGCATGGCAGCAGGACATACACACAAAGGCTGGGATTGTCGGCACCCCATAAGCCACTCACTGAACTAGAATGACAGAAACACACTGAAGCAAGGATGCACACACATACACAGGCTCCTTGGGGGCATGCCTGAACACACACACACACACACACACACACACACACACACACACACACACACACACACACACACACACACACACACACACACACCGAATTCAGATTCACATTTTTCAGAAGTCAGCAGAGCAAAAGCTTTGCCTTTTGGGGCCCCACGACAAGAATGAAGACATCGCCATACAGATTCATTATTTCATCAAAAAAAAAAAAAAAAAAAAAAAAAAAAAAAGCTAATTACGCAGCGATGCAATCACTCAACAACATTAAACTCACACACTCACTCACTCTTTGGCGAGCTTTGGACTCAGGCATGTTGTTTACAAGCTCAACAAACACAATTTCAAACAGACCCAATACTCTATATGCAAATAATACCCTTATCAACCTGCAGTCAAGCCTTTGCTAACTTTAATGCATTTTGACAAAAGTTCAGCTGTTCCACTTTGATGGCCCTCCTGCAGAGTCATAAATTTTTTAGGCATTTTTAGCAGTTAATTCATAAATAATGACCAAGGCCACAAAGGACTCTGGAACCTAACTGAAATAAACATCCAAATCTCACTTACTGTTCGCTGAATAAAATATTCTGCTCTCCTTATTTTATCAAGCATGGCAATATGAAAAGCTCCCTGTATCTCTGTCAAACATGGATGGTTTCTTTCAGGACTGGCTGTTCACATGCTGTGCTGAAAGATTCATAGAGAATGGATAAATAGTAGAGAGTGGCATATGCACTAAGAGTGCTAATTGTTAAATTTCCTTTCAAAGTGTGGTTTGTGCAGTTTGTTACAGACAACACTTCAGTTTTGTTTTTTTACATTTTAAGTACATTCTCATTCTTTTCTTACTTCTTTACTTCATCCCTCAGTAGTTTAGTGTCTTCCAATTAAAGGCATTATTTAACTTTTGATGCTTTTTCTAGAAGCAAAGTGACACACTGAAAACAGCATGCCAAAATATGTTAAAAACAACAAAACTGAAATAACAAAAGTATAGATTAGCTGTCTAATAACTGACATTATCACTTCTCCAAGAAAATAAATAGAAAGATTCTTTCCGCTGCTCCCTTACTCACAAGGCGTTCGCATACTTGATCTGGCAGATTTTATGCTGAATGCCCTTCCTGACATAACCCCCAAAGGATTTGTGTCTCCTCCCTGTCTCGAACTGGAGACCTTCCACTTCACAGCCAAATGTGTAAACCGCTAACTATGGACTATGGGCCACTGCAAGAAGGAAAATAAGTCACCCTTGAAAGATCAAATTCAAGTGCCTACAGTAATTGATCTACTTCACATGCAATGACTCCACAGGAACACAATTAAGAGGTAATAATCAGCATCCAAGCAGATTATGAGCATCTGAACTTTTAGCCTTTGTCGACCTCGATGAATACTTAAAAAGACACTGTAATTATTAATTACTGTAATGTTAACAAGTCACTTGGGGAATCAAACCCTGGACCTTTGAATCCTCCGAGAAAATTACTCACTTGTATCTCTGGGAGACGTTATTTTTCTCACTACCTACAAGTTGAGGCAATGGTATCAGATGTCCAAAACTATTTACAGTTAAAAATGCTAACAAATGTCAAATGAGTGAAAAAAACACATCATTCTGCTTGTTTTGAATGGACTGTCAAATACTTTGGTGAGGTTTGATAAAAAATAAATAAAAATGCTGTGCATACGGTACTAATTACAGTAAGGAGGGATTCTGCCAGTGTGTTACAAACCCCAAGAACCACCAGACTGACCCGTTGGCTTAAGACCCAGGAGATTTAGTACTTTAAGATCTTTACGGATATAAACTGCAACTGCTAAGTCAGCTAATGTATCTTATTAGCTAGTCTAACCTGAAAGGATTATTAAAACTATAAAGAAAAGAAAAAGCAGTTTAAAAAGGAACCAAACAGATGTTAACTGTGTTGCTAAAGTGGTTCATCAATATAGGCTGCGTTACATTTATATTTATGAAGTGGGAAATGAACTCCCTATTGTATCTCTCACTCTTTGCATCAGCAGGAGTGCATCAGGTGAGTTGTAAGACCTGCACCTATGCAGCTCTGCATATTTTAGAGCAGATGACCAACAGAGCAAAGATGCAGATGACTTTAGAGACTAAAATAATGAAACAGTTTTTAATTCTTGCCAAAATATTTTTGCGACAATGACACAAATGCTAACTCAGTCGTTACAGTTGGCACACTTCCCTGAGTTTTGTGGGCTGAGTAGCGGCTAGAACCAGGATCTGACACAGACTGCATTTGCATCATATGTGTGCATTGGACATGTACACAAAACATGATATTAGTATGTGACTTTAAGTTAAATGAAAGGCACAGGTGACCCAAAATCAAAAATTTCAGACTTTTCGTCTGGCCTGTAGTACTAATCCTTCTACCTTGTTTTATTGAGGGTTGCTTATATTTTGAAATACGGGCTGTAGCTCTACCTTCTTCACTGTAACTAGCCCAACACTAATACTGATTTCTCTGCTCTGCACTGATGACATGACATTCACTTAATTGCTGAGAGTCTGGCTCAGTGATGAGGAACCAAGATGGCTGCTGATTGGGAAAACTGTGTTTGTTACTCTTAGCAATCCAACAAACATCACGAAAAGAACTTAACATCCAAAAGATTGGTTAAGACTCAGTTTTCAAAGATTCTTGAAAAACTATTTGCAAACAAACTAGATTCTTTTATTGATAAATATGATTTATTGAATGATCATCAGTATGGGTTCAGAAGAAATCGCTCAACATCTCTAGCTGTGATGGAATTTATTGAAAATATTGCAACGGCTGTGGATGAAAAACAGTTTGGAATAGGTGTGTTCATTGATTTACGTAAAGCCTTTGATACGATAGATCATTCTTTACTTTTACGGAAGTGTGAAAGGTATGGTTTAAGAGATGTTGTACAATTTTGGTTAAATAGTTACTTGAATAATAGGTTCCAATATGTGAGTATTAATAACATGAAATCTAAACTTAGAAAAGTAACTTGTGGAGTTCCGCAAGGATCTGTTTTGGGACCTAAGTTATTTTTACTTTATATAAATGATATTTGTACAGCCAGTGATACTTTAAAATATGTGATGTTCGCTGATGATACAAACTTATTTTGCTCTGGAAAAGACATAAAGAAATTACTGAAAACAGTGGAAACAGAACTCATGAAGTTAAATAGATGGTTTGTATTTAATAAACTATCACTGAATGAAAGTAAAACAAAATTTATGTTATTTGGAGGTATAAAAGTAATATTAAAGTAAAATTGAATTTAAATAATGTTGAAATTGAAAGAGTATATGAGACAAAATTTTTAGGAGTAATTATTGATGATAAACTTTGTTGGAAGCCCCACATAGAACATGTGAAACGAAAATTATCCAAGTCTATTTCTATTCTTTATAAAACAAGAGATTTTTTGAATAAGAACTGCCTTTATTTATTGTATACTTCCCTTTGTTTGCCTTATATGACCTACTGTGCAGAAATTTGGGGGAACACATACAAAACATATTTGGATTCAATATTTAAATTGCAAAAAAGAGCTATTAGAATAATAAATAAAGTTGGATATAGGGAGTCCACCAACCAGTTTTTTGTAGGATCATCTATGTTAAAATTCATGGACATTATATATTCTAAAACTTTAGAAATGATATATCGTGTGATGAAAAAGAATGTTCCAATTTGTATTTTAAGTATGTTTCAACTAAGAGATGGAAAATATGATTTAAGGGGGTCTTATAAGTTTGAAATGCCTAAAGTGAGAACCAATGTTAAGTATAGATGTGTGTCAGTTTTGGGAGTGAAATTATGGAATGGACTTAATGATGAACTGAAGATGTGTTTTTCTTTGTCATTCTTCAGGAAGATTTTAAAAATTAGTATTATACAAGGTTATAGAAATTTGGTTTGTTAAAATTTTTTTGTGTTGATTTAATTTCTTGATTTATCATTGATTTTTTTTCAAACTGTTATACAACTTATTTATCAATGCTATTTATTTTCTTGGTTAAGGATTTGATTATTTCTATGGGGGTAAGGGATAGGATAAGTATAAGCCATAAGGCTTCAGCCTATTCCTTTTTCGGTTTCTGTTTGAATACTTTTATGTAAAATTATAATCTGTTGTTGTTGTTGACTGAAATAAAATTTCAATTCAATTCAATTCAAAATTAAAGAAGCAAAATGTCAGTTTTGGCCAGAATGTTAAGAGTTCAAATAGTTGTGTTGATAAAACTCTAACAGATAAAACGAAATTAATCATTTTAAACACCAAAGCTTCCATCTAACACTGGATCTGATGAGAAATCTTATCATGGAAGATAATCCCTATGTCTTCCAGATAACTGTGTCATGACTTCACTGGAAGGCAAAATATCCCCGAATTCACTTAACGTTTCATTAAATGAGCCAAAGCCATAGCCTGCAGGTACAAAAATGCAATGTGGATTTTAAAGCAAGATAAATACAAGCTGACAGATACGTTTGTCTGCTTGTGATGAGACGAAGGGTTTCTAGTGACTTTCATAAATGGGTGAATGTCAAGCCATGATGTTTTGGAATAAATCTGGTTCACATCTTGCAGGGGCGTGCACTCGTGGTGCTTCAGAGGCAGCATCTGTGCTGATCAGTGGCCTCTTTGAGGCTAAATGACGATGACTGGGACTACCGCATCACTTCCACATCCTTTATGCATGTCTGTCACTGCTTAGCAGCCTCAACTTTAATCAAAAACACAAAAACATGCTCGGCCACAAAAAACTTCTGTGGGGTTAAAAGCAATGCAGTCGTTTTTGTGGTGCCAGTGACTCTTGTGAACTTCCATGACAAATGTTCCGATTTCTCTCCTCCTTTCTCCAACTTCACACAAGTGAGGTGCAGCCAAATTATTATTCATCCACATGGGAATCTCTCTCTTCTTGCGCTAAGGAAATATGACAGTTCCTCAATCCCTCTATCGTACTCCTACTCCTCCCTCCCTACTGTGGTCACTGTTGAATAGAAACAGAGCCTGGTTCTGATCATTCTTCTAGCACGTCTGCAATGCGTCATCTGCCATATGCTGCGGTTGCTGGGTTCTCCATGGCTTCACAGGCTCTAAGCCTAAACCAATATACAAGGAATAAGTGCTTGTGTTATTGATTGGCTGCATTTTCACTGACTAATGTTAATATGCATCCCCACTGCCTAAAGATTAAACCAGAAATCAATAATTCAAGCTTTCAGCGATGAGAGTTTTTCCTTAAAAAACACCACGATGTTATTTTAGACTGGCTGTGGTGGGTTTTTTCATTCATTTATTAATTTATTAATTTACTCTTTTTGCTTGGTCATTTTCTCTGCCTAATAACTGTCCTTATACCAAGCCTCATGTGTCAGCCAGGTTCGATTATGCTTCCAGGCAGCATCGCCCAAAGCTGAGCCAACGGCAGCAAAAAGGAAACAATACACACCATAGCATCTACAAAACAGCTTTTAAATTTTTAATAACTGAATCTGGGGCACTTTCTTCATTTTTTAGAAGACACTGAAATACTTATTGAGGTTTCATATCAAAAACATCCCATCCATTTTATATATAGTACATTTATTTCTATGCTTTCTGCTGGAGTACATTTTAATTCTGTGCCTGACACACTATACTTTGATATATCAGTAATTCCCCCTTTGAAGCCCAGCGTCTGATGCATGACTGATAACTGCTCACAATAAAAGAAAATACATGCAGAAGGCTTTATTAGACTCTAATTAAACCTCTCCATATGTGGTGTGGGAAGAAGCAGTGAAAGCCATTAAGTTTTTTCTACATCAAACCAGTCCCCCAACCACCTAATCTTGACAACCTTAATGTGACAAACCAGAGCAGTTCATGACTATTTCATTGATGTATGAACTTGAAAATTCGTAACAAAAGCCTCCAGAGAGTCTTTAAATCCAAGTGCACCCTTAAAAACTCATCTGAGACAAGGCTCAGGTACCTTTTCATCATCGCAAGAGGAATCCTGAGGTTTCAACCCTGTAGTAAATTTCTGTACTGTGAGATGCACAAAGCAAGAAAAAGATACATTTAGCTCCCAACCTCCAACTTGTATTTCACGCTCTTTAAATTCACCCCTTGTTGTATCTTCCAAAAAACAAGCGCTGTTTAAGCTACTACCAAAGTATTTTACTCATTCACTCTGTTGTTCTGCTGTGGAGCTTATGAATATGGGATTCACAGAAAGAAAGCTGCACTTTGAGAGGAATTTGGTCAAGATGAGAAAGTCAGCTTAATGCCAGCTTAACATAAGTGGAAGCTTGTGTTTAGGCACTATGTTGTGTCTGCAAAAATCTTCTCTGTACCTGACCTCATTTTAAATATTTTCTCAACAAAGTAAATCATGAAATGACAAACTGGAGCATTAAAAGATAGAAGATACTAGGGGAAAAGAGACAAAGAGAGCATGGAAGAGGACGTGAAAATAATCCAAGAGCTGGGATAGCAAACTGATGGAAGAGGACAAAGACAGAAGCCCAAAGATGAGCAATTTCATTTTGATTGTAAGAGAAAAAAAAGTTAATCCATTTCATAGTCACCCACCACACCACCCATCATATGTGGTCTGTGGGAGTGGCAAGGGCTGGGCTGGCCTAGATACATGCAAAATGAATAAAGATATATTATCCTTTGATACTAGTCTTTGAAACACGTTCAGCTTCGAGCAGCATCTGTTCCCACTTTTAATCTGGTTAGGGTATTTCTCTAAATACAGCCAAGTATTATCGTCATCAGCAGGCGTTACGGATAGGGGGATGTGACATGATCAATGGAGTGCACTAATTTAGTGGAAAATAATGTCAATAATCCTTGTTAATTTAATTTCTCAGTGTACATTTTTAACTCTGTCAGCGACTGTGAGATCTGTATAGGAGCACCAGAGGAAAAACAAAGCCCATATAAACACAATAATATTGATGAATAATAAAACAGCTAATTTGGGTGTATATCTGAGAGAAAATAGGTTTGCTATTAGACCTGTGCTCTATATCTCCAACAATCTCCCCTATGTGGCCTATTTAGCCCAACTAACATCCAGCATCTGAAAAGGACCAGACCTCAAAGTGTGTGAAGCCTCTCCCCGTGCTCGTCATTACCATGTTTGTTTATCTACTGCTCACTCCCTCAAAGGAACACCCAGCCTTGTTAAGGAGGGAGAAGAAAGCTTTAAAAGTGGAAATAAGGCATACATTTGAGTCCGATCCCAGGACGATGCGCAGCGCCGAGCTATTTCCATAATGGTAGCTTAACGGGAGCTAGCCGGCTGAGCGAGGGGCACGTCGCCCTCATTAAGGCACTCGCTCAGGAACAGATTAGCGCTTCATTAACATACAGAGAGAAGCGGGGGAAATTACCACTCTCCATTTCACAGTCTGAAAGGCAGGCAAAGACCAGTTAGAGATAAGTGGTAGGGAAAAGATGGACTCAATTTAGGGGATGATAAAAATCGGTGTACAGTATAAAATTTCCTATTAAAGCATCCTGAATGTCTCTGACCATAAATGTGCATGACAGAGTTTCCTGTTTCTGTCCCCATATTTCTTTCGCTCCTTGTCAATCTCTCTTTTACTCTCTCTTTTTAACAACTTTGTCACTCTTACTGCCCCATTGCTTTTAAAAAGTTACCTTCATGGCCATCATTATACATTAGTTTGAAGAGAATGCGAGTAGTTGCCCCAGGCTGTATTGCTATATCCTAATACACTAAGTTTCTGCACAGTCAGATGCATCAACAAAGCCAGACTTCCCTCTTCCTAATTAGCCTGATGCTAAACGGGAGGAAGACGAGGCAGGACAGTGTGTTGAATAATGAACCAGCATCTGAGAAGCCAACCTGCCGTTATAGCAAGTCACACTAAACATTATGAATCTTAAATTTTACTTGTAATGAGCTCCTTTAACTATCTCAAATCAACAATGTACATATGAAGGCCATTTGATGTTCATTTAAGTTGGAAAAAGAATACCGTCGTATCGTGGTGGGTCCCTTCTGTCAAAAGTCGAAGCTCAGGGAGCACGTTTGGCAGAAAAAGATTAATTAGCCCTTTGTGAAGAATTTTAAAAGAAACCAGAGTGGTCAAAAAAAAGCCTTTTAGAAAAAAATATGATTAGGCTTTTTCCAGCCAATTTTCCAAATGCATATGGACAATGTTCACAACAATTTCCTATTAACCTGCCCTTCACCTTCACAGTCTCATGCCCGATCTTTACAATGATAAATTCCGCTAAAATGTATTTACTGGTTACATTTAATGCGCCTAATTAGTGAAACTACCTGTCAGAAGACGGCAGAAATAGAAATGACCCTTTCTTTAAAAACTAAAACTTAGCTTAAAGAAGTGTCTAATTAGGGAAGCTACCTGCAACAGGACATTTGCACAAAAAGGGAGAATGAACTTTTCTCACCTCTAACTTCATGAAGCGACTTTTACACGTTTCTGCCCTCATGTTAGTGACCCTCACAAAATTCCATATTTTAACCTTTCCAGGATGTTTAATTAGGGAGAGGTCTGTCTTGGCGCTCCGGCCAATTAACATAAGGAAGATGTGAGCATATCCTGGATCCTCTCTGTATATAGGATAAGTATACAGCTATGCTAACGGATCCAAATGCAAACTGTAACAAAAATAGTTTGAGCCCTGCTTAGCTCTAATTAGCCTCTGGAATCTAACAAAGACAACTTAGTGCTGAAGTTAACTTACCTATTTTAATCCTTGTCCCCCCGCTGGTATTAAATAATTTACAGTAATTTCCAACCTACTTAGAGAATTTTCCCCTCAGTCGATCTGTTTGCTATTGATACCTTTCTTTCACTTTAACTCTCAACTGGACTCTTGGAGGGAAGCTTATTATCCAAAGGTTGGCAGGGTTATTATTATCTACACAGTCTGAGCTGACTTTGGCCAGACGGACTCTGACTGAACAATATGCTCCAAGTTAATAATCTGTGCTTCATTCTATATAGAAAAGAATATATATCAAAGCTCTGTGAACTACACCTCACTGAAGCCATATATTAAACTTGCAGGAGTTGTTTTAAAATCTCTGGTGTCAAAAATTCTTTTTTTTATTTTTTCCATACACATTTTTATTTAACTTAAGCCAGAAGGTGAAGCATGAGATAAAAGCAAAAAAAACAAGTAGTCTGGTGTGACACCACACTATGTCGTATTCTCCAAAAATCAAAGCCTTAACCCATCAAATTTCAAAATAATCAACAACACAGATGATTTTTGCCTTCAGGTTTCCTTTTCTTTTTGCAGCTTATTGTGAATTAAATGACCAGTAAAAAGCTAATCTACTACTACAACATCACTTTAAGTTAAAAAATAAAATGTAAGAGCTACCATTCAAATTAACCCCAGCACAACATGACCATGAATCGGATAAGTGAATAAGAAAATAGGTATGTTGACAGTAATGTTTTTAACAATACTGGATATCGATTTTGATTTCGGCTTTAAAAGCTGTCCACAGTCTTGCAGTTTGGTACTTGAAATGGTTTCTCGAACATGTAGGAATATTTGCAAAGGTTGTCTGAGTAGTAAGATTTCTGCGCTGCTCTGTAGCTCACATAAAACCAGAGACCTGTCGGACACCAAAACAATATAATTAACATGGAGTTAGTGGTGTAAGATACACTGGACTTTAACTACAGCCTACAGATTGTGATAACTTGCAGTGCAATAATTAAAATTCACATTTTAACCTTCTCAACTCTCACAAAATTAAATGAATTAACTTCAGCTCTCATGCAGTAGTGTTCTCCTCTCCCCGAGGAGTATGTCAGTAAGACTACAGTTGGAATTAAATGATAAATGAACCATACAGGCAACACCACTGCTGACAGTGAGAACACTGATTTACAACATAATGAGCTCAACCTGTGCAATACGGTTCATTCAAAGTGAGACAATTGCGTCTTGCAGTATATTTTATGTTTCTCAGAGAGCAGCCACACTAGTTTATGGTAAAAGCAAGAAATCGAGTTGACTTATAACCCTTGCTGTGTAATATTAAATAAATATGGGCATTTTGGGAGGTAAGTTCTTTTCAGAAGTTTTTTTCAATACCTCTCAAATAAATAAATATAAATAAATAGTCATAACTACTTTTCTATAGGGATGGGTATCGTTTAGGTTTTATCCGATACCAGTGCCAAACCGGTACTTTTGAAACGGTGCCGGTGCTTAAACGGTGCGCGAACCGGTGCTTAAAGAATGGAGAACACAAACTTTGTCCAAAAACCTCTCATGTTTAGCTGTTTTTTGTAAAAGGATAACAATGTTAGCCTTTTCTGCAGCTATAGGGGATTCATGGTATCACTCTTGGCTGGAAGCAGTGCTTAAACACTGGAAAAAACACAAACTTTGTCCAAAAACCTCTCATGTTTAGCTGTTTTCCACTTTTTCTTTGGTCATTTTAGCTTTTTTGGCCAGGGTGAAGGGAGTATCTGCCATCAAACAAGAAGACAGCCGCATGTAACTACGATGGTGTTTGCTAGTTCACCTTACATGCATTCATTTAATAACGGGGTTAACGTACTCAACGTAAATTACACATGAACAACATTAAGGTACTGACCCAGAGAAGAACAGCTGCTGCTGCCATCATCATCCGTCATTATTTCTGCTACACTGGCAGGGCTAGGGGCCAGGACTCTCCTCTTCGGGTTCTTGGGGGATGTTGCTAACTCCGGGTCCGATAACAGGCACCACACCCGCAGTAGATGTGCTCGGTGTGAGCTCTTGCAGCAAGCTATCAAATACGGTGCATTTCTTGGCTTTCAAAAAAAACGCTATGCATCGGCAGGTGTTTCATCAGATTCGAGGAGTTACCTCCTTTGCACAGTATCAGCTTAAAGCACTTGTTGCAGGCTGCTGAGTTTGCATCTTTTGCTGAAATAAACCGAAATGCACCGAAATAAAGCACCGAGATGTGCGCTGCTTTTTGGTCTGGTTACTACCGTTTATGTCAGAACCGTTTATGTCAGAACCGGTACCCATCCCTACTTTTCTATTTGTTATACAAATGAGATAAATTTAATAATTAGACAGCCATAAAGGTGTCTGCTGGCAGTTTTGTTTTAGTTTTTCACTGAGCCAGGATAGCTGTTTTAAACTGCTTCCTACACCAAGCTAAGCTGAGCTAAAATAAACCAAGATAAGATAAGCTGAGTGGCTTTGAGCTCTTGCTTCACATTTAACACATACAGCAAGACGCCGTTTCAAAGCTTGGATTTAATCGTCAACTCAAACCAGCTTTTACTCCCTTATTATCCTGATTTTATCAAAATTCTCATGAACTTGAGTAAAAATCACATTAAACATCAACTGGATAGACAAAACATTCACAACGCAGGAGCCAGTAAGATAGCAGAGGTGTCCACATTTTCAATCGTATCACATGATCTTCCTTAGCAGATGGAGCTCACACGGTTATGATGCAAGGAAACAAGTTCAATCTCACCTTCAATCTTAAAAAAGGCATCTGCTGAGCATTTTCCAACAGTTAATGTTTCCAGTGTTGTAGGTAAACTCATTTTAACTTCAATATTTCATACTGGGTGTGATATAGTGATATACGGTGGCAAAACAGTTAAATTATAATAATTAGTAATTATTCTATAAAAAAAACAAAACTATTTGTATCCACTGCATCATACTGAATTTATAAGTTTGCTCACGTGCAAGAAAATAATTTTTATGATTTCATTTTAATGGACAAAGACAGAATATCCAGCTCCTGTGGACTGGCCATGTGCCCATGTGGCACAAAGATTACAATCAACTAATGCACAAGGCTGGAATATCCATCAGCAATAAGCTTGGTGAGAAGGTGACAACGCCTGGTGCGATTATTTGGGAACTTAAATAAATATAAAATGACCGTCAGTCTCACTCGGTCTGGAGCTCTGAACAAGAACCTCCTTCTTTCACCCAGAACATAACAATGACCCAAAACATACCGCCAAGACAACAAAGGCAGAGCTAAAAGAAGAAGCTTATTGAGATCACAGAGTGGCCCAGCCAGTCTCCAGACTTGAATCCTATAGAAAATCTGTGGAGGGAGCTGAAAGCAGCTGCCAACAAATCAAAAAGATTTAAAAAGTTTCAGTCAAGAGTCATGTTTTGCTTAGACGTCAAATAGTTATATCATTGAATAACATGCAAATCAATTGATAACTTTTATGTTTTGGTTGATATTCAGTCTTTCTCCATTAAAATGAAACTACCATAAAACTTAGACACTGTTTATTTCTTTGAATGTGAGCAAACTTGCAAATTCAGCATGGAATCAAACAATTATATTCCCCCCAGTTTACTTAATCAGTATTTTACTAGTTATTTAAATATTGTTGTGAAAAAGATCCCAACCTCCTCACCTAGTCTAAATAGAAGAGTAAACATTCATTCATTCATTATTCAGATTAACTGAATAATTTCACATGCAAAGGGAACATATGTCACAATTTCAGCATGCTTTAAAATGATGCATTCCTGAAATAAAATTCAACCCCATAAAATAACATCACAGACTCAGCTCATCCCAATGCAGTAGCCTAGTTTCTGTTTCTCTCTTTCAACATCTCACAGAGGGGGGAGAAAAGATATGAAAGCTTTGATTGTACTTTATCCTTGAAGTATGAAAAAGTAAACGCAGAGAGAGAGAGAACGGGGAAAAAAAGGTTGGAAAGGAGCTTCAGGTGCCATCCAGATTCCACCGCTATCTTTTAGTCTTTCATGACCAAATCAAAACATATCTAGTGTCTCGTCTTTATTGTCAATCCCTTTAATGTCTTTTCCCCTGCTTCAGCTCCTCCATCCATCCATCAACCCATGTTTTTCTAACCTTAAAGCACACAAAGGCTCATGCACAGACAAATAAACACTAAATAGTATCCCATCCATCTCACACTAACATCCATAACCACACACTTATTACGCAGAAACAACACATGCCCGTGCGCTTACACATGCACGCCTGCATATGCCACCCATTCAGAGAGCCACACACCTCAACCACCTTTAACCATTCCTGTCTCCACACTCAAGTCGTGATGGCTGCTTCCGAGATGTGGGAGACAGTAGAAGCGTAGCCTCTGCTGAGCCTCCTGAGTTGTTTTTCAGCCAGGCTTTCACGATCTCAGGTCAAATATGCTTGCTGCTGAAGGCATTTCATCATCTCGCAAATTTTAGAAAGGTCTATGAAAGGTTTTTCGATGTTTCGAGTCCAGGTTGCGTGCTGTCTCTTTCAAAAATGGATGACTTCTGTCAACTTAAGTGCCTTGCTGGAAATGCAATTCCAAGCTGAACCATTTACCTGCGTGGGTGCGTTCAGGTGCTATCCAACTTTAAAAGTCTTTGTGGTGTCAGTGTTAATAAGAAACTTTATTCTATGCTGCAGGTACAAAATATGAACTCAACCCTTAGACTAATGTGACAGCCATCCAATTTGAGATAGTCCAGATAACTTTGTAGGTTTAAAAACTGTAAAAGCAAGAGTGAAACATGCCTTCAGATAGAATTCACTAAGTATTAAACCAATGGTGACAAAGATGAAGTGTTAAAATGTGGGGTGTATGTTGGGGTAACTGTCTCCCTCTGAGGGTTTCTCCCATCTCTGCTGTGACTAAAAGGATTGCAGAGACTTTTTTTTTTTTTGACGTAATAGCAGAGAGAGGAAACAGCCTTCTTGGAAGCAACTGCCACCCCCTTTGCCACCTTCCTCCTTTCCTCATCTCCTTTCTCCTCCTCCTCCTCCTCACTAACCTATCTCTTCATACTGCTCTTCACACCAATGTGTCTTTTTTAGAGCCTTCAGAGGCTGGGTGTCTTATCGAGGTTTCCCAGGTCTACGGGCAAAGCTGAGGAGAAGCTACTGTCAACTCCTCTCTCTGCTATCAGCCCCGTGGCAGTCACAATGACACTGACATGCATACTCAAGCAAGCACATTACCACACGCACACAAATGCACGCACGCACACACTCAAGGGAATTTATCAATCCCACACAAAAGTCTGCTTTAGACTGGAGTCATTTTCCCAGAGGGCTGCAGCAGAAAGAAAAATTGTGCTTAATGGACATTATTGTAAAAGTGCTTTATGAAATCTGTCAAAAGGCTACCAGACCAGTAAATAGAGCAGGGTGAAGCTTACAAGAAGCCGACACCTTATTCAAATAAGATGCTGAACACATCTAAAGCCTATCCAGTCGGTGAAAAGCAATGCATAAAAAGCACATTCTTGCCAAAATGATTTCAAGAAACAAAGAACAGGACCATTTATTTTTTTTTCTCCTCGGTTGCCTCAAAATGATGTAATTGACTATGTTTCTCAGTGTTAATAAGACAAAACAAAAAGATCTTTTACCAACTGTTTTAACTCCATATATCAGCTGTTTGTTTACTTCGTTGCTGTCATTTCACGGCTAACTGTCATGTCTCTCTTAAAAACAAAGAACAGTCAATGAAGAATCTAGACTGTGTTTATTATTATAAAGTGGTTAACTACAAATTTGTGATGAGTCATGTCATAGACAAAAAAGTACGCTGTGAAATCTTCCTGTTCCTCAAATTTACATAAGATCTCTGATAACAAAAAAAAAAAACAGAGAATGGAGAGCCATTCCAAGAATGAGGCAACATGAAAAGACATGCAGACACTTTAGTTCTTTGTCCATTGTTCTCTCACCCTTTGCCAGCGTGTTTATCAGATGAGCAATGTGAACCACTCCCATTGGCTTATTTGGTGACCCATGTATCTCATACAGTAAACAAACACTCTGAAATAACTTATTACGCCCTGTGCCATGTTATTAATGTGTGTGTGTGTGTGTGTTAAAGGGGGGCTGAGTTGGAAGGAGAAAAGGTGGGTGTGCTGTAGCATGACAGAGAAAAACATTCTCACAAATTAAAATTACTACACTAAAATGGGCTTCGCTTAGCAGAAGGCAGCCAAAGAAATTAACAGGCATGTCAGAAAATTCAGCCAGGATCATCTATCTATATTATCAGAGGTTCCTAACTGAGAGAGTTTGTCATTAATATTGCTTAACATAAAGAGACTTTTAATATATGTATATATTTATATACAAAATGAGTAATATCATAAGAGACACCACAAGCCTCCACATTTTAAGTCTTTAAGTAATGTTAGATATGTTACATGCTCCTTGGGGAAATTTGTCTTCTTCATTTGACCCATCCAATCTAATTAGAGGCAGCAGGCACTCACAGTGCAGCACCCAGTGGCCAGCTCCAGCTCCTTGGTCAAGGGCAACAGCAGGAGTATTCCCAATATCTAACATGGTGTGAGAGAAAAATGGCACACACAGTGAAAGCGAATGCAGAGAGGACAAGTAAAGTTTTTCCTCTCTCTTCTGTTCTGTCTTTATTTAACCTACTTCTCTATATCTAGGAGAAAATTGAAAACAATATAAACTTCATGCAAAGCGAGTTTAATATTGCCTTGGAGAGTTGGGGCATGTGACATTTAGCTCTGGTAACCTTTGCTTTCTGTGGCT
This sequence comes from Perissodus microlepis, assembly GCF_051167445.1. Taxonomy (NCBI): domain Eukaryota; kingdom Metazoa; phylum Chordata; class Actinopteri; order Cichliformes; family Cichlidae; genus Perissodus; species Perissodus microlepis. The sequence continues at coordinate 25,104,054 of NC_140472.1, forward strand.
TTACTCTCAAAGCTGCAGGCAAAGTTAAATCCCAGCAGTTTTGTTTACACGGCGTCCAGTTTTCCTGACATGCACAACAGGATGTGTGTGGGGGGGAATCACTTGCAGGATGCATTTAATCAATAACAACCGCTGCAAGTTGTTTGTGTAAAAAGATGTGCAACACCAACATGTGTATGTTACATGTCCAAGAAAGGTTGCCCGTTTTGCTGTTGTACAGAAACTTAAATATATATATGAAGGGGCCAAAGTCTGTGAAACGTAGAGGAAGAAGACGCCTACATAAACAAGTGGGTTCTGACACTTGTACTAGACTTAGAACAATGAGGATTACTTCTCAACACCCACCAACACTGGCATGTTCTGGCCTATCTGACAAGCTGTCATCTTCTACATTGTTCACTCTGTGCAATTGCACAGTGACAAATGGTATGAACAAAACTGTGTAGGAGAATAGCACAGATTTAAGAGAAAAAATGTCAAACTACAGTACATAATCTCTGCTACTGGCAATCATTTAAACAGCTAAGCTAGAGCCATGTGCACTGAATCTACCTACACATCAAATATCGAGCTGAACGCCACGTCTGCACTGTCAGATATCTTCAATGGTAATCCTTCGCCATTCATATCAACTGTACAATGCTAATGCTAATATTGAAAAACAGTGCCAACAGCTACTGCCCTTCTTTAAACAATAAGTTGGCTGTCTTTCATGCGACAGTGTCAGTTTTATTTGGCTCTCAACAACACATTGCACAAACTGAAAATTAATGCAACCTTCAAGCTGTTGAACCATCACCAAGTCACAGCTGGGAGCCACTTGGAAGGCTTTTATAGTTGCTTTAAAATGGGGGATATATTCAGAGCACTAGGGGGAATTACAGCTGAGTGTGTGTGTGTGTGTGTGTGTGTATGCATTACTCATTTAGTGGGGACATAAATCCGTTTATATAGTCACAGTTCAAGGGCTTTCCTTTTTTCTTTTTTAAAGAAAAAAGAAATATATATAATTAAATTAATTAAATCAAATTTTATTTTGTCCAGTCTAATGATGGCCTCCTTCACTTTCACTGACAATTCTTTGGAGAATTCAGTTCAACACTTGGATCCAACTTCAGATCTTCTATCTGCTTAACTTGTCATGAAATAATGAGGGAACATGCTTCACCTGGACCTCATGACTGCTTAATTGTCCAATTAACTTTTCAGCCCTTGAAACTGTGGGACTGTGTATAAAAATCACTCATTCCTCAACAGTTAATTCAATACTTACATTAAACCCTTCAAGTTAAACGCACTCCAATCACATCTTGATGGTCTAGAGACAAAATTACCAAATATTAACAAAACTTTGTGCTGTCCAAATACTTTAGGACCTCACTGCACCTGTATCTTGTTTGTGTGATGAAAAGCATGTGTGCTTGAAATGTTACAGCTGCAATAAAGAGGTGAAATTGGAGTCTTCTGATGTGTGAGCTGTTGATTTTTTTGCATTCAAAATGTTGACTTGCTTTGAGCCCAATACCTTCCCTGTGTTTTTTGTATGGATGTGTGTGTATTTTTTTCTACGTTGCTTCGTTGCTTATCTGTACCTAAAGCATAAAGTTTAGGGTACGCATCCCGATGAATGTGTCCTCGCAAACACAAAGAAACCAACAAGTGCGGAGTGTGTGCACTGCACATCTGTTTGCACATAATGCTTGAACATGAGAGAGCATGTGAGTCTATGCATATGTGTGCACCATCATTAGAGGAAGGTCAGTGTGACACCCTGTATGCTTTATAAATAATGTAAAACAGCACAGGAATTAGACTTTGTAAGTATAACTCTTCACAGCACTATGGTTGCTCTTTGCATGTATACATGTGTGCATTATGAGCATCTGTGTCTTTGTGTGTGTGTGTTTGTCTAATCTCTAATTAGCTCCAAGAGAATACACTGCCTACTAAGGTGTTGCATTACTTATTGCTGGGGATGAGGGAAGTGGTGGAGGGCTAAAAATTTCTCGGTTCATTATCATTTGTCTCGTGTAGTTTATGTGGCTGTTTTAAAGAAATTCACAAAAGGAATACGTGAGAGAAAGAAAAGGGGGAGAAAAGAAAGAAGACAACATTTAGAAATATGCAAGCTCACAGGCTTATACTCTATTTGTATGAATGAGCATGAGTGAATGGCTCATGTTTATAAAGTGAGCCTGGCAGTGAGTGTATGTGAGTGTTGCACTTGTAATCATATTCATCCCTGTCAGGTCAGCCACAGTTTACACTGCCACTTTCAATCTAGCGGCTGTGACTTCGCTTTAAACAGCACACACATGGTATTTGGCTGCTATTCTAATGACATTTAACGCTGACCGATAGGGACTGCATGTCACTCTAATTAGAAGAAGCGTTCCCCTGTATGGCTAACTGTTAGACTAACATCGACTCCTCCCTGCAAATTTGGGGATGAATTATTGAAAAGGGCAAAGCTGAGCACCTTGATGAGGATGGCACATTTGGCTGGCTGAACGGTCAAACTGACACAGCTCAAAGAAAGAGAATAAAGGCCATCACTATCACACTAGTTCAGAGTGCAGCTTTGTGTGGAGCCTGGACCTTATCATAGAAACTACTGGCAATCCATCCCAAAGATGACCTAAAAGCCAGAAGTTACCAAAGTTCAAATAAACATCAAATTTTGAACAGCTGCCTTCGTGGTCGTATTTATCAGAAACCAGCATTGTGGCTCAGCCACACTAGAGTAAAAACAGGATGGCAACTCCCTCGTGATTAGGAATAACTGGTGTTTGCACTGTAATTACAATTAATTTCTTTCCACATTCAGCAACAGACTGCTGGCATTTGGGGTGAACAAGTGGTTGTCCAGAGGTTGACTCACAAGACAACTGCAAGGCTCACATGATGGGACTAAATCTGTCTTCAAACAGTCGCAGTTTGAAAACTGACTGCAATCACCTTCAGACAGACTGACGAAGATTTGCAAATAATCACAGTCTAGTTTATAAATGCAGACACTGTGCTAAACATTCAGTCAGTGTGTGCACCACAATTCATTTATTACGCATCTCTTTTCAATAACAGACTTTGCTGAACTGGTTGTCAACTGGTTGTATGAGTTTCTGGCTGAAGTTACTGCGAAGTCCCGTTTAATGAGAATTTCTATGCATACAGATGCAATACATTTGCAATTTTCACAAAGTTAATCGCCGTATGATCAGAAACAGTTCTCATATAACTGCCAACTTGACTGGATAGCGGACATATTACTAGTCATATTATTGTTTTATCGTAGTCTTGATAATTGGTCACAATAACTTTGGTCATGCCACAGTTTCCAACCTCTGTTTTCCCTACTGTGACTAGGGTGGGGCAATATGGCCAAAAATATTTATCACGATATACATTTGAAAATTTGCAAATACTTTACAACTCCACAACTTTATTAGTGCAAAAAAAAAAACCCATGAATGTATTTTCACTTAAACAAGCAGCTGTTTTTTATGTGCATTAAAGCTATATAAAAATTTAACAGTGCAAATGCAAATTCCTTGCTGACAGTTTAACCAAAAGGCATTTCCAGTGGAAATTGGCCGACATGTCCTCATCATAACCATGTATAATATCCACAAAACTTAAAAAGAGGTTATACACACACAATACGGTAATATTATGTTGAAGCACAGTACGTATCACTCCGCGAGGCTCCTGACTACGCTAGCCGTAATGCTCCGACAATCCATCAAGCGGAGGGGCTTCGTAGCTTAGCAAAGTCGTACTAAAACATTTTTTGACAGATTTTCAAGCGCCGTGTAGCACATAAAATCGGTTCGAGGTCAGTAAGCACGACCAGAATTCATACATAAGACACACGGGATTATACGATTTTTCAGAAAATCAAAGGATTGATTTTAAGTGTGCCTTATTTTCTGAAAAACATGGTAATAACGACGGCCCGCTTGCATGCTCTACCAAAAATTGTTCTTTGGTGTGTATCTGACGGACGAAAGCCAAACCAGTTCCACACCACTGAAGTTCATTTTTTCAAACCACTTCTGGTTCATCTGTTTCATTCAACGATCCGCTTTCGCCCTTCTCATTCTCCGTTGCCGCCATGCTTTTTCCGCCATGTGCGTATGAAAACAAAGGCACTGTGCATGCGCGTTTTACCCATATTCTATCACGATATTTCATTTTCTTATCATTGCCCAACATTATACCGGTATTACCGTGAACGGTATGATATGGCCCAGCCCTAACTGTGACTGTAGCATTAGGTATTAAAACGTTTTGAATGCAAAGGGTGTAGCTTCAGTGTAGAAATCTTCTTATCCTCTGCAAATAACAAGTGTGTACACAAAATTACTGCCGGATTTATGAAAGGTGCACACTTGTGTATTTGGTTCTTACCACTATTTGCACATTAATAAATCAGAACCAATAGCTTCGTGTATTTTCCATACAATCTGTGTACCATCTAGATATTGCAACAACCTTATTCCTCTAAACTTGTTTGCTTCCTGGTGAAGCAAAGGCAATGTTGTGAGACAAAAATCTACACCTCGCATTAAAGAAAGCTTGAGTGTGTGTGTGAGAGAGAGAAAGAGTGTTGAGTGTTGCGTGTGTATGTGACTTTGTCACGAAATGTACTTAAAATTGAGGGTGGCACTCCACAAAAATGCACCCCCCCCCCCCCCCCAGGAGCCAGAGGCAGACAGAGATGGATGCAGGAGAACTGGGCCATCCACAAACCCCAAGAGTACCGAAGACCTAAGGCCACACATCTCGGTGATATCTGTGCTCCCATCCTAGTAAGAGAAGGAGCGAGGCTCTAGATGGAATACCCACGGCCAAGGGGTGGAAGTCCCAGAGGACCAGAGTCGACTGGTGCGAGCAGAGATCAGGGTCCCAGGGCTCCAGGCGCCCAAGAACCGCCCAGTACCCAGTAGAGCAGTTTATTAGTCAGTGTAAATGTTTTTTTGAGGACACTGTAAAAAGAACCAATACATGTGCAAGTACCAGCCTGTTTTTATAAAACCATAATATGTAAGTGAACTGCAATAAGCGATATGGTGTGTTTTTGCTGGATGTCACCGGTTAAAAGTGACATCCAGCACTGAATTCTTAAAGGCTGCAGAAAAAAGATCAGACTACCTCAAAGTGTCCGGTGAGGTGTTGATAATCAATTGTACATTCAGACATAATCGAATAAATGTACTTCTTTGTTTTCAGTAGCAGACGCAGGGAAACAAAACAAATTCATTGATATGCCTTCAGCTACCGTGGGGACATTTACTTAAATGACTAAACTGAGATGACTGAAGATTGAAATCTAATTTGTTGCTTTGCTACATTCCAAAAGCTTTCTTACCGATCGCTTTGATGGCTGAATCCAAATTTTGCTACAGAGCAACCCAGATAACTAAAAGATTCAGTGCAGTTGTAGATCCTGAATATGTGTATAAACCTCTTTCATGTGTGAGCGTGAGAGAAATAAAGAGTGTGTTAGCCGTTCCCAAGTGATGATTGACGCCGCTGATGACAGAACGGTGGCATCGGATTCTTTTCCGTCTTGCTCCCAAGGCTCCTGACCCACCTAATTGGTTTTCATTGTTTAAAAGACCAAACCATCAAAGGCACCAGTGTCAATCTGACGGCTTTCACTTTCAGATTAGGCTCTCTCTATTATTTATAACTGACGAGAAACTTTCTGATATACTCTCTCAAATATACAGACAACAATCCCAACTTGTCTACATACAGACCACACTTTGGTGATCACATATGCGCACTTATGCTTTCTCTGCGAGCGTGCGCGCACACAGAGTGTAAGTACGTTCAGAGACAGCCAGCACACCCTGACACAGCAAAGAGAATATATGACCAAAGGGACTTTTTCAGTGTGTCTGTGTGTGATTGTTTGTGGATGTGGTATGTTTGAGAGAGGAAAATGAAGATGGACAGTGTGTGTTTGCATATGTATGTATTTCAGAAGGAGACAGACTGATTTTGTGAGTGTGTGTATGTGTGTCTGTTCAAAGCCTTCATATTTTGCTTCTGTACAGACTCTGCAGAACTGCTTGACAGTGCAGAACTACCGACACTTATACAAGTTCTGTGAGAGTTTTTGCTCCAAACAATACAGAAAAGGCTCATTCTAATGATCAAAGCACTAGAATAACCCAAGGAAATGTCACTACATAATCCTGGACATTAAAAATAACCTCATAAATTCCTGTTTAACTTTGCTGAGCACAAAAATAAACACCACGCACAATGGACTCGGAGGCTTAAATGTTAAATTCCAATCAGAGAAATATTTGACATAAAATAAATGTCTCTTCCCTCAAAATGACTTTCCCATCTCCACAAATAGGCTAAACTTCAACAACTTCTCTGACAGCTACACAAACATCCTCCCGTTCAGCCTGTTCCACATCAGCACGTTAGCTAACGGCTGAAGAAATAGCCAAAACCACTACAAAAACATGGTTTTCCTTCCTGCTATGCATCTAATCTGCATCTATCTCCCCTAACGCCACATCAGGGATACAAATTTAGCACAGATTGAGTCGTACTTTGACAGGAGGCTAGATGCTGTAAAGCTATCTTTCTAGGTTAGTGGAACCCCAGTATGCAGTCTGATAACATCAGATACACCTCAAACCAGGAGAAGGTCCGACTCCACCTACTTCCACCTACACATGTTCAAGGTATTCACTACACAAACACATACACACACCTCTTTTATCCCAAGCTCTGTTCCCTCTTTAAGATGCCAATCAAACATTGATAAGCACTTGCTTTTAGACTTACAGTGACAGCATCCTTCTCTACCTGCATGTCTATTTTCCTTTCTTCTTTACACAGTTCTGACAATATGAGTTTTGTCAATATTGCATAGCAGCCTCTCTTTCATTCTCCCTCTTTTTTCCTACTGTGATAGTGATCCAAGCGATAAAGCTTGCCTCTATTATTAGCAGAGTAATAGAGGGCTGTGGTTGTGAGGATCTGACAAGGAGATGATAACAGAAGTGCTTACTCCTCCGTTCTCCCCGTGCTCCCCCTATATCATTTAGAAAATAGTTGCAGTGCTGCAGCAGATCATGGCTGGCTAATGGCCTTAGAACATAACTGCTGCCACAGTAAGACACACTTACCATTACTCAATTTGTACAGACATTAAAAAGAACATCATTAAATGTAAGAATGTATCTGTTATTTCACTACTCAAACATGCTCCAATAAATATTTGTGACCAGGCACAAGGACCAGAAGCCAAATTAAGAGGTGTAATTAAGAAAGAGTGAGACTTTAGCTGTGCAGGCCTAGGGCTGCTTTCAGGATTGAGCTTTCTATTACAAACTCGCAGCTGCTTTGTCTGAATGTGCATACCTCCTGGTTTTGGCAGCTCTCAACCAAAACATGCATCTTTTTCTTTTGAAATTGCCAGTGGGTGCATTTCCAGACATACTTATCTTCTGTTGCGAATTATTTTCTTTGGAGAAGCTCCAGATCTGACACCTGGCGACATCAAGGAGTTAAAATTAGGTCTACAACAATAAGCTTTAGGGGAGTGTGCTCATTCAGTCCTGAAATACAGATCACATTTTGTCTGCCCAGCAATGTAACATCCATGGAATAAAGTAGAGTAGAGTAAAGACCCTAGTTGAAGAAGGAAACCACTGTATTTGTAGTTGGGTGTGATTTCAATAACAATATGCAAATGTAGCGAAGTAAAATACTGAAATCTGAGAAAACAAAGCCAACACCGCATCACAGTAAAAGAGGGAAGGAAACAAAAGCAGTCATTGTTAGAACAGCAAAAGTAACCATGACCAGTCAAAGTTATGATCGCTTTTAACAAACAGACTGGGTAAAACTGTTATAAATGAGTTCATCTTAGTGTATCTGAGGGTTTCTTTACAACTTGTAACATGTCACGCCTTTTGCTGTCAAGTATATTCAATTTTATTGCTCTTATTTTATTCACTAACCTTTAGTGTAATTAATTTGTATATTTTAATCAATTTTTTGTCTTTTTTTTATTAATTTAACAAAGGGTTTCTTTGAAGCTTTTTCTTAACTGCTCATTTTTTTAACACTGTGTAATTACCAGCTTGTTCAATCGTCTGTGAAGTACTCTGAAATACACTATCCTTCATGAAAGATCTTATACAGCACAAAGCCTGATTGATGTTCACTTAGTCCGTACAATGCTGTTATTACCAGCATGAATTTTTTGTATGGCGTCCAACAACAACAGAAGACAACACAACATAATGTAGTAGTGTGGCAGTGAAGAAAAAGAATGAACAGAGATGAATTAAGATTTCAGCAGACACGACGTAAAATGGACCACATCCCAGTTTAAAAATATGTGTGAAAAAGTCCTGTTAAGAACGTGTGTGAAGTTTCTCTGTTAAGCTCAGAAAAAGAACTATAAACCACGAGCTTATTTCCTAATAATGATTATTACACTGCAAGTATTCCTGAGCCTGTTCTGAGAGAAAGGTCAATAACAGGTGCTTTTTGTATGAGTTTGGCTCTGACAGCATCACTGAAGACAACCATAGATTTCTAGGGGGTATTTATTTGAGCGCTGTGGGTGACTATGGAAAGCGTTCAGAATAAAAAAAGAATAGTTCTCCAAGAGACCACCTGCTGTGTGTCTCTACACTATGAGTTTTCTGCTATGCATCCGTTACTTACATACACACAATTTAGGCTCGGTTTGAACACATTCACCTCAAATGGTGTGCTTCTCCGTGTGTTTGTGTGTCTGCATCGAGTCTAGCGCTCTCAAGTGTGTGTTCCACCAAGCCTAAGAAGGTGACATATCGGAGGAGCTTCCTGTATCTATAATTCATAGTGCAGCCTCTAAACAAAGAACTGAGTGCTCGACTCCCATCAGATATGCTACAGGGGAACTGACACGGTTGCAAAAGCTGCAAACAAAATATAGCTGGATAGCTAGGACCTGGAGCTAATAAGAGGTATTACAGACTGTGATAACAGAAAAGAGTACACAGACTGACAAGCAGGCTGACAGCCACATGTGGAATAAGGAATACTATTTTCTTTCTGTCTCTTTTTCTCGCTGCCTTGATGGATTTTCTCTGACCCACATTATCAGGAAACAGACAGGCAGACGTGTAAACAAGTTCAAATATGACTCAGTGTGCTGTCTACACTGAAACAAAGGCTCTTTCAACGCACTGCAATATTTCCTTTGTTGTGATAGACACCTGTAATCACCCCGTGCTCACAATGAGGACAATCATGCAATATTTAGAAACTCAAACTCCAATCATTCTCTGAGGGAAGATGCAACATTTATACCTGTTGTGTGCTGAGGTTTGTCTTCATGCTACACAGGTAGAGGTTTGTCACATTAGTCAAGCAAACCACTCATCCCTGCCGAAGGAAACGTTGTGCACCTTTTTCTTTAAAACACGGGGTGGGGCGAGCACAGATCATTTCAAATAAGAGAACAGCCAGAGTGCAAATATTGAATATAGCACAAAGGTGAATAACTGTAGAGCTGAGAAGATGAAAAGCTTATTTGTGTGTGAGAAAAATTAATAATCTGCATTTTTTTTTAAATCAACTGAAATATTTAAGTAATCTTTCATCTGTTTTATATAATTAGCCATTGAATATATGTGGATTTTACCGAGTTAATATAGATGTTCCCTCTGACCACACTGACAGAGGTATATGCAAACACTTCTAGTCTCAAAATGTGTTCATGGTGTTCTGCTTGTTGGTACTCGCAGTTGCGTGTAAAATGAACAGAGAGTTTAAGAATTTATCTTCTGCCTGCTGCTTGTGGCTGTGCATGTTTGTGAGTTTGGACATGTCTTCAACAAAAAACATGAACCCTTAAATTTATTATTTGCAGAAGTTCAGACAGACCGAAGTTAATCTTAAACAAAGATAATCAACAAATTAATATTCTGTGTTTAAATCTATAAACCTATTTCAAGTTCCTACATTTGCCTTTCCTAGAAAACAAAATCTACTGGTGCAAATAATGAACACTCTAGTCACACACTGTCTGAACACTAAGATGCAATGATGGCAGCATATAGCACCAACCTCACATCTGTTCCTGTGAGTCTGTGTCCTCTTAATTAAATAGCTCCATATTGTTAATAGCAGGTGACAAATGTGATTCTCTCAAACACAAATTGTCATGGGCTTCTGATAACAATGCGATGCTTGCTGCAATTATCGCACAGATGAAGGAGCCTGGCAGAAGGGAATATGTTCATTAAGATGGTACAAGGAAAAATAACCTGTTAGAAGAAGACAAAAAGAGGTGGAAAAAGAAGGATAAGTGATTGCAAAGTTGGTAAGATACATTTAGATTGGTGTAGACGAGACATTGGCAATGATGGAGCGGGAAAAAAGTGGCTTTTTCACCACTGATGGAAGAATCATTCCTCGTCTATTTAGATGTAACTGGCTCATCCTTCAGTGCAGCCAAAAATAGCTTCCTCGCCAATTGCACATGGTACATTCCCCATCTCATTCATTCTGTTCAACACAATCAGAGGATGAAGGAAAGTAAAAGATGTTGGGATTATAATTCATATAAATATGTAAACATGTGCAACAGCATAAGACTAGTACAGGACTGTGATGTGTTCACTACGGTGCAATAATGTTCCACAAGTGTAAGATTTTTTATAAAATTGCATGAAATGATTCATTTATTTCTTTAAAAAAATCTGTTTTTATTAGTTAAATTATCATGATAACTGATAATGATTTATTAAAAATAAATAAAGCAAAACAAGCTTTCGAATTAAAAAAAATGTATTATTAATAAACTCCCAGAAAGGTCTGTACATCAACACTCCCAATCCCAGCCAAGAGTCTGGCTGATTTTGCCAAGAAGAAAAGGAAAAAACCCAAAAGAAAGCTGTGCCAAGCTTGTAGCAAAATTTCCACAAAGACCTGAGTATGTCAGTGCTGCCAAAGGCGGTACAACCAAGTACTAAGTAAAGGGTCTGAATACTTCATATTTTATATACCCAAATATACTGTTCTGTAAGTTTTACTGTGAGAAAATTAATACAATATAGAGTGGTGTGTTTAAATTAATGTGAAATATATTAAATTCATTAAGGTGCATATTAAATATTACAAAATTGAAAGGGTCTAAAAAAGGGCCAAGTATACAGGTATTCACTGAGTGAACACAATTGTATTCTTCAAGACTTGATGTATTGTGCATTCAGAGTTACTCCTGCATACTTTGGTTGTAACAAGAGGCTATTTTGGTTACTGTTTCCTTCCCACTAGCTTGAAGAAGTCTGGACATTCTCCTCTGACCTCTGACATCAACAAGATATTTTCGTCCATAGAACTACTATTCACTGGATATTTTCTCTGTTTCAGAAATGCGTCTGTAAACCACTGAAGTGGTTGTACGGGAAAATCTCTGTAGATCAATAGCTTTTTAAACAGTCAGACCAGTTGGTTCGCCACCAACAATGTCAAGTAATTTAAATTACCTTTCTATGTGACTGGCTGATTAGATACATCCATTAAAGACCAGTTGAACAGGTGTACCTAACACCTTTTGTAGCCAGTGAGTGTATATAAAGCACAACTTTAAAGTTTTGCAAGTTTGTCAGCACTCCTGATGATGTTTGATATTGGCACCAAAACCAGGGTTTGGGGGAGTTATATAACACTTTTTTTAAAACGACTAGGCCATCAGGACTTATAAACACTGACAAAGGCCAAACTGTAAACAAAGGCAAGAGTAGTTGGAGAAATGTAACTAATGTGGAAGTGGAAACAGATTTAACAGCAAAAAAGCAACAAGTATATCCTATTATAATGGCACCTGTCTGGAAGTAGCCTGGTTCTTTCACATTGTTTGTTCACACCGCCCACGTTGCTTAGTTGGAGGGTGACAATGCTGAAAGGACGCAAATCATATTAGGCACCTAAAAATTACTGAGTCCTGAACTGGAATGACTGGAGCTGGCAGCTTATCCGTGGGCAGAGGAAATGCTGCCTGTGTGGACCGTTTATCCAGTGCTATTCAGCATCTGATTTTCAGATCAACCCTCGCAATGCTTTCAGCTCATTTAGGCTATGCCCACACCAATGAGATACAATTAAAATGCCTTAAACAGGTGAAGAAGTTTTTTTGGAATACTGCCTAAATTATTTTATTTAAAGTTGAGGGCACAAGGGTAGTCTGATATGTTGTTTTTAAGCAGCTTAATTTTTAAGCAGTAAAATCTTCCCTAATTAAAAACTAAATAAATAAATCAGACTTTTTTGAAGTTCGATTGAAATCAGTCAAAGTTTGTCCAATTTTCAACATCACACTTGTCTAAGTTACTCACTGGATTGGGTTTGAGTTAAGAAGTCACAAATCTTGCTCAGCGCTGAAGGAGCTCATCTTCAGCACAGATTTTGAGTTCAAACTCTCAGCAGAAGCATTTCAAAATAGAGCAGGGCGATATGACCAAAAATATTTATCACGATATACATTTGAAAATTTGCGATAACGATATAACTGACGATATAATTGACACTAGACAAAATACTTTACAACTCCACAACTTTATTAGTGCAAAAAAAAACCCATCAATGTATTTTCACTTAAACAAGCAGCTGTTTTTATGTGCATTAAAGTTATATAAAAATTTAACAGTGCAAATGCAAATTCCTTGCTGACAGTTTAACCAAAAGGCATTTCCAGTGGAAATTGGCCGACATATCCTCAGCATAACCATGTATAATATCCACAAAACTTAAAAAGAGGTTATAGACACACAATACGGTAATATTATGTTGAAGCACAGTACTATCACTCCGCGAGGCTCCTGCCTACGATAGCCGTAATGCTCCGACAATCCATCAAGCGGTGCAGCTTCGTAGCTTAGCAAAGTCGTACTAAAACATTTGACAGATTTTCGAGCGCCGTGTAGCACATAAAGTCGTTTCGAGGTCAGTAAACACAAACAGGCACACGGGATTATAAGGAGCACTGTCGATTTTCAGAAAAATCAAAGGATTGATTTCAAGTGTGCCGTATTTTCCAAAAAACACGGTAATAACGACAGCCCCGCTAGCGTGCGCTATGAAAAATAGTGCTTTGTTGTGTATCTGACGGACGAAAGCTAAACCAGTTCCACACCATTGAAGTTGCAGCATTTTTACAAACCACTTCTGGTTCATCCGTTTCATTTAACGATCCGCTTTCGCCCTTCTCATTCTCCGTCACCGGCACGCTTTTTCCTCCATGTGCGTATGAAAAAACACTGCGCATGCACGTTTTACCCATATTCTATCATGATATTTCATTTTCTTATCATTGCCCGACATTATACCGGTATTACCGTAAACGGTATGATATGGCCCAGCCCTATTTCAAAATAAAATTTCAAGTACTTCTAGTGAATTACTTTACCTCAAATGCATTCGACAGCTGAAACAGCAGTCGAAGAACAAGCCGGTTATTTCTCATAAACATTAGTATTGATCACATTTATGTATTTATCCAAAAATCTTCAATAAGCCAACTTTATTGAATGTTAACTTTAAATTAATGTTTACTAATGCAATGAGTATTGGAACGAGGCATCTACCCTAAAGTTATTTTCCACAAACTCAAAGCAACTGAATGCTGGCACTGCATTGTGCATCATGTGGAGCTGAAGCAAGTCGTGTGTAACTTGAAGCCACTTTTGAATTTCTCATGAACAATTACTGAATGACTTTATTAAACCATTTAAATGCGTCTGGCAGCACTGCAGACATAAACAATGCTCTTCTGGTGCCTTCCTGACAAAGTAGAAGCTTAATGAGTGTTTGTTCACTGAGCTGCACTCATTGAGCTTATTGTTAATACTAGTAAAACTGTCAAAGAAGAGAATTTTGGGAGAATCAGGTCAGGATATTTTTCCACAGTTGTCCTTTCTAACATGCAGAGCACCTGCAGGAAACACACTAATTGCTTGTATATACTTCTCATTAACACTTTGTTAGAAGCTCACATCATCAGCTTGTATCGAACAGCTGCAGTTCCTTGCGTTTTCACCCACATGCTGATCTAACACAGTCCGTTATTTCCTCAAATTCATACCGCGTTCTTTTTTTAAACCCACAACACTCATGTTTAAGAGCATCTAAATCAGGAGGCTTGACGCTGCGAGCCAGGGAAAATGGAGACACGATCAGCTCAAGCGCCAAGACAAACAAGCCAAGGAACACGAGCCGCTTGTGAGCCATAACAGGATCATTATGGTGGTGGCAGCTAGGTACCCTCGCCTGATATGCAGAAACAGGGAAGATGCCATGTCATGTACCAGTTTCTGCTGCCAAGCTCATACACTCGGTCTCCTTTCCAACAGGTCTGGGAAATAATGTTCCCACTGATGTGCAGCTACCACGGGAAAGCTGCAAAGACTATATATTGACTGCATGATGTGAACTAATTTAAGAGCTTTAAATTTTGGGCTCCTTTTGCATAAAATCCCCATGTTTGACAAGCCCCAAGCTGTACAAGCAAATTTAAAGTTTCCTCCATCAGACCCGATGCTCACCTCTGAATCTGCTTACTACAACATGATATCAAGACAGCACAGCTAAAAAAAATCTGTGTCAAACCTTAATCATCTAAATGTGTGTGGGGTGAGTTGAGGAAGAAGTGCAGCTAGCCAACATCTTATAGCACAAGCCTTAACTAAGGCTTGGTGTGCCAGATTTGAGCATGAGAGGCACTCAACCCCTTCAGCCAGGGCCTCCATTTTGAAACAGTAGGCATTTTAATGTATTAAGTTGGCACAAGGTTAGAGTGGAGGTCATGGGTAAATGAGCTGGGTCCGTTAAGGAGAGAGAGAGAGGCTCGCAGAGGACGAGTAACGGCTGCTATTCACCACTGCAAGCCTGCTTCTTTCTGCTATGTGGCAGCCCTAGACGATTACCAAGGCAGCCACCCTGTGCCCCTATGGTATGTAGACACTGTCGCTCTCATACACAAGGAAAGAGAAGGGGGAGTACTGAAATGTGCGTGTGAGAGAGAGACAGAAAAAGAGATATGGGGTGGGGTGGGTTGAGGGGCAGTTTACAGTACAGCTTGCAAGAGACAATAGCCGTGATCCTTCCAATACAGCAAAACGTTCCATCTCGACCGAACAACACAAAGCCAGATATAAATATGGTGTCATCAACAAATACTGTAGCTATGAGAAGAGACAATGAAGTGTTCCCGCTTCTTTCCTGTTCTATAGTTAATGCCAAAATACAAAATCTATTTATTGAACACGGCTGGGTGGAAACCTAAAAATGTAAGTATCAAAAGGAAGGAGAAAAACAGGTATTCAGTGTCAGGTCAAGTGTAGTTTTCACTTAAAACCCCAATTTTGAAAACACGGAGATGTTTTGCAAAATGTAAAAAAACAAACAATAAAAAAAAAACCCAGAATGCAATGATTTGCAAATCTCACAAACTTTTGTCTTATTTACAATAGAACAAAGAAAACAAGTGTTCAAACAGAGATTTTATTGTTTCACGAAAAATAATCGGTCATTTTAAAACTGATGGTCTGTCTACAAACTGTGCAACAATTTCAGAATAAAGCCCCTAAACATAAAATTGAAAATTCTTTGAATAACTTATCGTCTACAGGATAATATCATCAAAGTATTCAGAGAATCTGGAGAAATCTCTGCACGCAAAAGACAAAGTTAAACAAAAATAGTGGATGCCCGTCACTTCTGGCTTGCACTGTATTAAAAATCAGGCATGATGGAAAACACTGCATGGACTTGATGATTTGATTGATACAGTTTGCTGTGCAATCCAAAAAATGCCGGTTAAAGTGCTATCAAGCAAAGAAGAAGTTATATAAGAACATGCTGCTGCCTTCTTTGGGCCAGAGCTCATTTTAAATGAACTGAGGAAAGGTGGAAAACTGTTCTGTGGTCAGATTAATCAAAATTTGAAATTATTTTTGGAAAACATCACGTCCTCCGTGCTAAAAATTACAGAGAGACCATCTGGCTGCATCTCTGATCGTATGGGGGTGCATTAATGCCTATGGACCTAGCAGCTTGCACATTTGGAAAGGTGCCATCAGTGCTGAAAGGTATATACAGGTTTTAGAGCAACATATGCTCCCATCCAGACAACATCTCTTTCTTGGAAAGCCTTACATATTTCAGCAAGACAATGATAAACCAAATACTGCCGCTACTACACCACCATGGCTTTGCAGTAGAAGAGGTGGACCTGCAGTCCAGACCTGTCACCAACTAAAATTTCATGCATCATGAAATAAAAAATACAACAAAAAAGACTTGGACATCTTTCCTCTCCCAAAAGTCCAGAAACTGACTTCAGACGTTTACAGGCTGTTAAAAGAAAAGTGGAAGTGACACAATGGTAAATGTGGCCCTTTCCCAACGTTTTGAGACATGCTACTGCCGTCAAAAGTGAAATAACCTTGTTTGTTAAAATGTTCATTTCCTTAGTTTAGACATTTAATATGTTTTTATGTTCTATTGTAAATAAAATATGAATTTATGAGGTTTGAAAATAAGCACTTTCTGTGATTATTTACCTTTTTACACAGCGTCCCAGCGTTTTTTTGTTTGTTTTTTTGATTGGGGTTATATTTCTTTGTTCTTTAATCACTACACGTCCATGCTACAGTAGCGTTTGGCCTCTTGGTGCAGCTGACTATGAAATGAAAATGATTCAAAGCTTTTTAGAGAGCTGTAGGTACATATAGGCAAAAAAGAGGTCATTTTAGCCTATTACTAAGTGGTTGCTAGGAAACATGATGACATCATGATCTCTGATATGTACCTTCAGCCACCTAAGATGTACTTGCAACACACAGACAGAGATGTTGTGTATTACAGTACAATACTTGTGTGTATTTAAAATGGCCATTTCTTGTATGGCTTCCTGTTGTTAGACACCATTTGAGATGCTTGATTCATTTTTTTTTCAATCAGAAAACAGGTTTTGTAGAAAATCATGTTTATTTGTCCATCTCACAAATGCAACGGATTGCATATGCTTCTGATCAGTCAATACAGCTGTCTGCACAGCAGGAGCAACATTTGGTGTTCCACTGGTGCTTTACAGTTGCAGTCAAGAGCCTAATTGAATCCATATACGTCTACACATGTGTACATCTATACCCATGGTGCAGGTGAAGCAAATAAATTCCACTCTGAACATATAAAGTAATTTCAAAAGTACTGCTTTATCTTTCAACAGTCAAATACCAGTGTATCATCAAAGAGGGTGGGCATTCAATAAGAAACTGGTGACAATTTGTTGATATAGGCAGAGGGAGCAGTCTTTGCCCTATCATTGTAAGTCAGACGACAGCAGTGTCAGGCTGCAACCCACTCATTATAATCATTATTTCAAGGCAGGCAAAAAGCCTATAGCTCAGATCCTTTCATTGTGATTACATCTCGTCACAGTGTGATGCAAGCAGACAAAGACAGCTCGGAAAACAAAAGAACACAGCGACAAATACAATAGAAACCAGAAGAATAAACATCCAAACCTGTTCCTGATGCGACGATATGTCTACATTACTATCAATATCTGGCATTTGAATAAAGCAAAAACAGCCTTTTCATTCTGTATGCCTATCAGATAACTTTCACTGGAATGAATGGATGTGATTTGGCTCTATGCTTCTGCAATCAGTGCGTCTTGTTTAAACTCAAATAGTTCAGCCAAGTGGCAGAGCATCTTCTCAAAAATAAATGCCAAAAAAATGAAACGACGAACAGAAAAAACACACACGCACATCTGAAAATGGCACTCTTAAGCATTTCCACCAGCTTCTACAAAATGGCCAACAGATTAACAGGGGATTAATGATTACTTCACAAACTGGGTGTAAAACAAAACAGGCTGAATAACCAAAGAGAAATAAAAGCTGATCACAGGAGTGGGAGATGTGAGAATAAAAGGGCGACGTTAAATCAATGAGATTTAAATGGAAGTTGCAGTTGGATTTGCAGGGTTGACGGTTCGCCTATCTGGGTGTCAAGCATGTACCGTGGGTGTGCTAAACAACATCCAAACATACCCAAATCCCCCAGGCGCCTTTTAAGAGGCGAAAGAATTTGGGAAGGGGATTGGCTGAGGAAAACAGGAGTGGAGGTTGGGGAGAGAGCGGGGTGGACAGGAGAGATATAGAGAGTGTGTAATGGGGAGATCGAATCAATGGGTACCCCCGGAGCAAATAGGAGCCATGACATCATCGTATGGCAAGCAGCAAGGAGTGGGGTGGCGAGAAGTTGGGGGGAGAAAGAGAGAGAGAGAGAGCGAGAGAGCGAAGGCAGAGACGAGAGGACCCACAGTCACCCATTCTGCATCTCGGGGCCCATCCACTAGAATGGATAAGAGCTGAACAATGCACTCTGAATGAATGGGATCCCAAATCCCAGAGAAGAAAAACAAATCACCAGTGGGAAAGTGGAAGGGCGAGGGAGAGATGGAGAACGAGACAGAGAGAGATGGAGAGAGAAAGGGAGACCCTTAAAAAGATGTGCACACAAAGCAACAAAGCATCTTGGGACATGTAGAGCAAGGCAAGTAGAGACTGAGACAAAGCTGCTTTTGTCCTTCCCGGCTGGTGGGTGGCTTGGTGTGAAGGATTTGAACGTGGTACCATTTACATCAAAGCTCTCAAATATATTGATTGGGCCATGTAATCCCTCAAATGGAAAAATGAAAAGGTTGGATCTACACCGGATGAGTTGTTTTTTGGGTCTACATGACGACAGCATGTGGGAGGCAAGAATGAGGCCTTACGTAACTTGTCAGGAGGACTTTGAATTGCGTTTAAAGTTTGCCCCGCATCTTCGTGATGCCGGTTTGACAGAGACTCGTGAGACAAGCAGGGATGTTCAGGGAGGCTCTGATCACAGCACCTCCTCGCAGAAGTCAAAAAGGGATGTTTAATTGCGTGCCTCATCACACAGTGTTAATAAATAAAGTCACAGCCTTCACTGAGAGGGCTCAAAACGTGTGCCGAGTGTGTATTGTTGTGTGCTTTCGAGCACAGAGCTTTCATTCCTCCTTCATTACAGCACCGGTGCTATAAGCCAAAACAGAGAAAATAAATTAGAATCACACAACAAAAAAACTCTTTCATGTTGGATGCCTTGATAAGAAAAACAAGCAGGTTTCCACAAACTACATTTAGTTGTCTTATAGTTTGGAGCTAGCTAGGGACAACTTGACACACAAAAAAACTAATAATACAAATTTATGAGATTCACTCATAAAAAAAATCACAAATAAAAGATAGGAGAGAAAAAAAAGTAGGACGTGAAATTTATTTGGGGATCGATAAAAAGGAAAAGCGCTGAAAGCGTGGACTGGAGTAAAACAATGCGAATTTGGAGGAATCAGACAGAATAAGACCCAGAAATGTGAATCAGGAATATGCTCTTTCTGAAAAGAAGCACTTGCGCATGAATGAGCACAATTAACAGCAAGCTTATTTGATGCTTAGAAACACTCCGCCTACGAGAAAGAAGCCGCTCTTCCGAGTCCAAATTTTATTGAGAGCTGTTTAAACTACCACAGCATCATCCACCATCCTTCAGGAACAGTGACGCAAAACAAGCTCAATTGTTCCCTTTCCAGACGCTACAAGAAATGGACTGTTGACTGTTTTACTTTGGTTACAGTTTTGTGTTATACTATAGTGATCTGTTTGTACTCTGTGACATTTAAGAAACAGGTGAGTGCAGTTTATATGACAGATGCATTTAAACACGATTTATATAGCAAAAAGCTGAGATTGTGAGGTCTAACGCGAGCCCAGACATTGAAAAGAGGACCAGAGGAGACACTTGTTAATAAAAATCTAATCTGTTAGTGGACTGAAATTACCTGGAGTGAAACACTGTATCTCTATGAGATCAGAGGTGCTGACCCTAATCTCTAACCTCTGAACTTCTTTTAAGTAAGAAAGTATTTTCTCTATACTTACTCTAGCTACATTTTTCAATCAATTAATTGATTAGTCTACAAACTGTCAGAAACTGTGATAAATCCTCGTTTTCTGAAGCCCACAGTAAAATTCTCAAATTGCTCCTTTTATCAAACTAAACATCTGTTAAAGTTAAACAATAAAAAACTTCACTTCAAAAAACGTCAAACTTTCACTTTATAATTAGAAATTACAAAAACCCCCAAAACAAATTCCTATTATCTTGGGTGACAGACACTTAGAGAAGATCCTCCTCTAGTTTGAGCTTCTCCTCTTCTCTCCTTCATGTGTATATTTGCTTTCCCTCTTATTTATAATGGGGAGGACATCGCTAGGTTTGTTAAAACTGTCTGAGTTTAAAGAAACATTTTATTTTTATTGTTAAAAGTTTTTAGAGTGAGTTTTCCTTATCAGGATTGAGGCTCTAAGGCCAGCAGGGTGTTGTATCAACCAGTCACTTGAGCCCCACAGTGAAATGAAAAACAACAAGACTGAATGAAACAAGTACTTGGGCGGCGTCCAGTGGAAACTCCAGCTCTAGGGGAAAAGCTATTCCCGCTTACAAGTTTTTGACTGAACAGGCCATAGGAAGAACATAAGAAAAATCTGTTGGGAAAAGTCTGGGATTTGTCTCAAAGCTGCATTTAGTACATTTTTTCCCCTTTGAGGCTTAAAAACTCAGAAGAGCTTTGCTTTATCAATTCTCATCAAGTCTGTCTGAAGCTATCAAGCAAAGATATCCTTTGAAGTCGGAGCCAGCATGTAGAGGGTACATTAGCTCACTAGCTCTTACCCCGTGCTTTTGCAGCCTAGCACGTGCACAATAAATATTAAAATCGACAGAGTCTGCCTTGCAAGTGGATGTTCCGTATTATAATTTTCACCCTAGCCTTTGGTCAGCAGGGCAGTGGCTCATCCTAATGCCAAAAGATAGAGACAGACACCAAGAGCGGTAAAAGATTTTAATTTTAAGACATCAGAATTTCCGTTTTATGAATCTATGTTTAGAAAACAAACTTAAGCATCCAAAGGTTTTTTAAATGAATCAGTCTATCTTAAGGTGGTCGCAAGTAGCACCGCTAAAAGGGGTCAAAAGGCTGATTTGTAATATTGTTTTACAAGCTAACAAAAATTTTAAACAAATGCAGGCTGTGCCCACTTGAGTATAGCCACTTGTACTTTCCTCCATGGAATATCTGTCTTTTCCTCGAATTATTTATCCGAGCGTTTCAAAACAGAAAAAGACCCAGTGTGCTCCTTTAAGCACAGCTAAGGATGTAATATCCACTCACTCATTTAAAGCCTCCTCAAAAAGCCTCCATCAGAAGTGGGTTTTCTCTGTGTCCTATTCCCAAAGCGTTGTGCCGCACAAATTAATAGTGCAACTGATTGACGTGTTTACACTAAGCTGCTTATTCTGTGGCCAAATATTTTGAGTATGACTAATGGCCCTGCAAATGCTTACCTTACATCATATGCTTAAAAGGATCGTTTGATACTGTGTCTTTATTTTTTTTGTCTCATACATATACTTTAGAAATTATGGCTGCCAATACAAAACATGCCCAAAATTTCAAATAATGAAGTTGGAATATGTACAAATAATTCTTGTGCTCTACAAACTCAGGCTTCACTCTGGTCTAAACACTGAGATTCAGACAATCTTTCTTCTATGCGATGTCAAACACAGTTCCTAAATATGATCACAGTCATGGTAAAATGAAGGTACACTATCTGTCAATTTAAATGTTTTATACAGGGCATAAGTTTTAAAAAATCTACTCGTACTGGTCTAAAAATTAATTCAGTGCCAACATATGGCACATTACATCACATAAAACCATTATTTATTTAGTGTGATTAAACAAACCCCGAGATTAAACAAAACCAGCTTTAGCAGAAATAACCTGAATTGTTTGCTGTGTGACTTTATTAGTCGTTCAATCATTGTGAAGGAATTTTGGCACACTCTTTTTTACAGCTTCAGTTTATTGAGGTCATTTGTTTCCCCACAGCTCTCTTAAGGTCCTGGCACAGCACTTAAGTCAGGATGAGGTCTTGACTTTGACCGGACAACTGCAACATCTTGACTATTTTGTTTTTCAGCCATTCTGTTGCCGGTATGCTTGGCATGATTGTCCTGTACCAAAACAAAATATTGCCTAGCTTCAGCTGTCGGACAGATGGCCTCACATTAGACAGAGGAGTTCATGGTCGACTCAGTGACTATGAGGTTGCTGTGGCTGCAGAACAAACCAAAATCGTCACACCTCCAACACCATGCTTGACAACTAGTTGATTTAATAAACAGTACATGGCTGCTACTTACCCTCATAACTCCTGTGAAAGCATTAACTTTACTTCGTTTTTCACACTGTCTGGTTTGCGTTCAAATCCTTTGCTTTTGAGAGGCAGCCAGTGTTTCCGCACCTCAGAGATAAATAAAGATTATTTTCAACTGTGAATAATGCAGAGTTCCTGCAGTTTAGTTCAAGAATAATCCACTTTAATGTTTTACTTTCAGCGCCCTTTTTATCTTTGCCTTTCTTTTATCTATTATTGAAATATTTTCCTCTTGCATGTTTGCTTTCTGTGAGCTGTGTCTTTTTACAAATTCAATAATCACAGAAAAATAATGATATCTTGTTAAATACTTTGTGGCCCAGTCATGGTGTGATCATGAAAACATATGGCTAAAAAAAGATCTCACTTCCTCAAGTTTTCAACACTTACGTTTTTGTCTCTGCTGCTGTACAAAATTGTGCCATCTGGTTTGTTGGCATGTTGGTTTGTTGTACTAGAGATGCAAATACATAAATTTATGAAACTAAGAATCTTATTTTTTTTTGTCAATTTCTTTCATTCATAACCTACCGGCATATTTGAAGATTTTCAAAAAGTTTTGCACCGAAGGATAAACTCAGAAACTTGGAGAATGAAAGGGAGATGTCCATGTGGTGCTACAAATTCAAGCAGTCCAGCATGCATACAGCAGATGCTCGGTAGAAAGCCAGTATCTGTTTTACACATCATTATTTCTCTAAAGGCAAAAGTCTCACAAACAACACACCTCTGACATAAAATGGAAAAAACTATGCATTTATATCTCAAGGTCTATGCAGCTGGAAATGTTTAATCGGGTTATCTGCAGTCTAGCTAGCATGCCAACAAAAACCTTCTCGAAATACAGATAAAAGCAGACATTCCTGTTTCTCAGAAGCTCAGAAACACTTCCTGTCGTAAAGTCGCATGCCATACACACGACTATTAAGAGGACTTCACATATCCTAATGCAAACTGCATAAAAAATTTCAGCAAATTCTCACTCTCATCTTTCAGTTGCCGTTCTCGAGTTTTCTTTGTAGTCTTTTCTCTATTGTTTGTCCTTGCTATCACCTTCTGCTGCATCCTGATCTTCTCCCTTCCATCATCTGCTCGCATCAAGTTTTCCCCCAAACTTTTCTTTCCTTTTGACAGCAGATCAATCAAGTCATTTTTCTGTCTCAGCCCCCTCCCCACTGGGATAACAATGCAACAGGTCTTGCGTCATACCTTCACTGAACGAGGCCAATCTCACCGGTCCTTATGAGGGTAAACTAGAGCTCTCACTCCTGAAATATTAAGGAGTGCATGAGAAGACATTTATGCCTGTGTGCCGATGTACTGCAGTGCTTCCTCGGTTTTCATATCTGAAACAGCAACTTTTCACCAAACCCGATACAAATTCAGTTATGAGGAAAATAGCATCTCACACGGGTGAAGTCACACAATTACTGAAACAGAAACTATAATCCATAAATTCCGTGTTGGTCCACACACTTTAGAGACAGAGGGTGTTATGAAGATCTTCCCCTGATATTATATACTTCAATAAAACACAGAAACAAATATAAAAATCCACTCCACTCACTTTTAATTTCAAGTATGCCTTCTAACATCTTATCCACTCTACTGCAGATACACTGTACGTCACATATAGTTTGGAGAATGAGATGTGAAGCCCCCTGGCAGTCCTCCTCCTCAGGAAGAGTGCTAATGAAGTAGGAGGCCAGTCGGATGAGAGAGTCTTACTCTCCACTTAGGTTCCAAGCAATCAATAAAACACAAAGTGCCACTGTTGCCATCCCCTTACACATCTTTTGCTTTCTGTTCTTGATCCCAATTTTCTTCAGTATTTCTATCCTCTTTAATTGTTTTACTTGTTTTCACTCCCTCTCTCACCTTTATATTTCAATATTTCTGTCCTTGTCACCTCTTAATTCTCTGCTTTCTTCCATTTGCTGTTTTCCCTTCCCCTCGCCATTAGACAACCAGCAGTGACGGTGCTATAAATCTGTGCTGTAATTAGTATGACACTTGCAGCAGAATTTCATTTCTATTCACAACTAATTTACTTCTCTGTCATTGCAGTGTTTTGACATCTCAAAAGTTTTACTGAGGGATTCTCAGAGTTTGGAAGCAAACAAACTTACTGTCAAGAAACTCTAATCAGAAAGCACCAGTAGAAATTTAAAAGAAAAGTGCACGCTCAAAGTACCTTAATACAAACTTAAACGAGGAATCTTATCCATCTCAGACACTTCACTGCCCCTGAGGGCTGCTTACCAAACTGTGAGGCAACAGTGCCCCCTGTAGGTCAACGGTGAACGTGCACCTCAATGATGTTCAGTGAAGTTGATCCCTTTACACTTTTAACCAGCCTTGTTTTAGCCCCCCAGCTATCTCCTCCCACAAGGGAAATTGTGTAAGTGGATTTAAATAAATTAATACCTCTTCTGCAAAGCCTGGGGAGAACACAGAAGAAAACCACAAAAAAATAAAATAACGTACTGCTGTTGCATTCACAAAGATAAAGCAAAACACATATTTTTTTCTGGCTAACGCCTATAGGGCCGCATTTAAGATGACAGCAATTTGAATATGTCATGCCTAATTCTACGTTTAGACTGAGCCGACATTCTCTAGGGTCTGAATACAAAGCAGTGTGCGAGAAAGACACTGGACTAGTCAGCTGGAACACCACTATCCAGGCTGTGGGGATAATCAGTCTCACCATTCTGAGACAGAAAACTGCTTTACAAGAAACCGTTCAAGTGCCCAAAGGCCAAAAATCAATTTTTAGTATCTGTGCCAACAAACAAAAGTCGTGTGCAACACTCATAGTCGGCAGAATACATTTCAAGTATTTCTCAAAAATAAAATAAAATAAAATAAAATCAACAACATTTCACTAAGTATGTGTTCATGTTTGAGGCTGAGCTTGTTAGGAGAATTAAATCATTAAGACTCAAGAAAATGTTTCAATTAAATCTCAAACTTCAAAGGTTGAAAATCATTTAATGTTAAAAAGACACTGTCTTTTGAGCTCTGATTGCTTCCACTACAGCTACAGAGCTCTACCTCTCCCAGTGGAAAAAGAATAAATGAGTGAGGGAGGCTCATGAGGTCTCAGTTATCAGAGTAAGTACATGGTTTTAGCTAATTGGGATCCAAACAAACTCTGAATAAAAATAAATAGAAACAGGAAAATGCTTTGATAGAAAACAAAAAGTCAAAACAATATGTAGCTCATGCTTCTTGGTGTTTTCCTTTAGAAGAGCAAATATTTAAGGTTAATTAGATTGCTGCTTAATTATTTGTCCTACTATTTGTGGGTAAAATTTGCCTATTAAGAATCTTAATGAAGAAACTCACTAGTGACCTCAATAAGGCAGGCGCCGAGACTAAATCATATTCCAACAGAGCTTAGATGCTGGGCATTCAAACAATTCAGTGCTGGTAACAAAACAATGCCCCAACACACTGACCAATTTCAACCACACAATAAGTCTCTCAAGAGAACAAAAAGACCCAGGAGGTTTCTGATAACAAGCTCCCTGATCTCTGATCCATACACTACAGTTACCCTGGAGCTAGATGCAATTCTACCTCTGGGTCAAGACAGAGACCAGAGGGATTAGCAAAAGAACAGAGAAAGACTGATGGTGCCTCTTAATTGACATTTACAAAGAACAGCTCTGTGATCAAAGTGCACAATAAGACTTGGAGCAAATAGGATGTTTACAATAGATAAGTAAAGCTATAAGAAAAGCAGACTGTCTGTATGTGTCCATACCTCAGAGTCTTCACCCTGAAGCCCCAGCTGGAGGACGGCACTGGGAGACTTCAGTCTGGCATGGCTGGACTGAGCCATCTGCAGGTTCAACTGCCAGCCAACATACTCCAGCTGAAACACACAAACAGAGTTTTAGAATTAACATAACCGTAAAAATAAAGCCTCACACTTCAGTTTAATAACTGCCTCAGGCAGCTTTTCAAAGACTTAAAAAAGTGTTTTTCCCATAAAATAATTGCTATTTTATTATTACTTCTGTCTCATCCTCATTATCTTGGTACTTTTGACCTGATTTTTTATTATCCTTCATTTCCTTCTCATTGTTTTTCCCTCTTTTTTTTTTTTTTACTGTTTTATGTTTCCAAAGCACTTATTAGTCAAATTAATCAGCATTGCACTTTTTTTTCCAAAGTAGTTATTACTAATTTAGACTTTTCACTATTTCATCTGTTCGTGTTAACATTTTGCCATATTGCTTTGTTACAAGGACAAAGGAAAACGGAAAACTGTTTTATTTGCTGCATGGCCACATTTGTGTAGACTTTTACTTTATCCCTTCATCCAAACTTTCCTCCAACAAAAGTGAAAAAAAGACGGTCTGCGTGATGTGATGTGAACTTGTAAAACTTGCAGTGTCTCCTTATACCAACCTCACCAATTCCCCCACCTGCTTGGCTGATTTAATGACAGACACTTCACCAGTCAGCTGAAGCAGGGTGATAGATTAGCAGCGGTGAGTCAAGGCGGGGCAGTTAAGTGTTTTATGATGCAGGGAGAGGCCATAATAATAAACCATGTGTGACTTATTGGTTGTGGATGCATCACAGCACAGGTGTGAGGTGGGGAAGGACTGAAATACATTTATTTATACTGCAGAAACATTCAAATTAGCAGGAATAAACATTATAACTCTGCGGTCGTTGGTCTTTAAGTTTCTTTATATGTAAAGGAATAAATCTGAATACATTTAATAAACACCTGCATATTTTATTATCTTGCATAAGATAGGTCAAAAAATAAATGAGCATTCTAATAGTACAGTACATAGGCATTGCTTTCTAACACATTTCTGCTTTTTCTGCTTGATCGTCGGTCAGTTTGCTCATTTTTAGATAAAAAAACAGGGAATGAAAGGAACTGTCCCGACAACCTCACGTGAAGGAAAAATTCTTAATTCTCGATAAACAGCAGAGTTAATTAAAACAGCAAATAGCCCATTCAATCACACAACAGCCAGTAGCAAGCATAGAGATTAACTTGAGGTCCTGTTCCCACATGTGTGATATTTATGTTATTTTGGTATTTAGTTCTCACAACTATTTAGATCGCTGGGGTGATGCGGTCTGTGATTATTTGTAAGACCGTTGCTCGTTTTTGCTGTGCATTCAAAAAAGTATTTACTTAATTTGTCAATCATGACACACACACGTATATTTGACACGAGCACTGAGCTTACAGCTACATCTCGCAGTTATTTTCCTTATTGATTCATCTGCTGATTGTTTTGTCGTTTGCTCAGTAAAATGCCAGAACACAGGGGAAAATGTCATTTATAATTGCCCAAGGTGGGATCTTCAAATGTCAGCTTTTTGTCCAACCAACCAAAGATATTGCATTTACAATTGTGATATTATCAGTGAAGAAAAAAAGAACCAAGTCCTGATATTCCAGAGGCTGAACTCTACAAATTCTTTGATATGCGCAATTAATTGCTTAATCAAAAGCGATGCCAGTTAACGTTCAGTTGGTTATCTAATACTTGTAGCTTTATTGTTCACGCCCAGTTTTGATATTGAGCAAGAAATAAGAAATTTATGGCTTTATGTTCAATGAGCATGTGGCAGAAATGACAAGATGCCTGCTGAATAGAAATGGTGTGTATGAATATGAGACTCAATTTAATCTCAAATGTGCATGTGAGACAAAACATATTAATTTAATTATTACAGTATTAGTATAATTACGACTATTCTCAAGGATCAATAGCTGTCACATCCTTCCATGTATAAATTCATTAGGGAGCGAGGGGAAGATTTGCCAGACACGAGCAGGTGAGACATATAAATGTCTGACAACAGCAACAGCCCCAGCATAATGTGACTGATGTGTACATGCTGCATATTTATTCCGTGTTTGATCTTAATTCCCTCGTCTCTGAAAGGAATGCTGTTTGAAGTGTCGCTCTTTAATCAAGTTATAGAACGAAACAAGTTTAGAAATTAATGAAACAACTTGTGTGAGCTTTGAAAGAAGTCTTTGTAATCCAAATGGCTGGAAAGAATTCACATAAAAGCAGGTCAGTCTTAATGTGGACAGTCTGATGCTTATTTTCAATTCAGTGTCACATTATGAATTCAATAGAACTCGGCTCGCGATGAAAATAAAATAGAACGGGCGGCTTTGGGTTTCAAAGACGTTATAGCAGGTGTAGTCAAAGTTCAGGTATATCAACACTAATAATGTTCCCAAAAAAATATTACACTGTGTACTGTGTTGCTTGCTTTTACTGTTCCTCCACAGATTTACTGCAGCTGAAATTTCTCATTTACACCAGCACAGGCACAACTGGTGCATGAATGACAAGAATAACTGGTTTACAAGCACTGTAGTTTCTGCATCAGTGGTAAAACTCTTGTTTGGCTATATTGTTGGTAAAACATAAAAAACAAACTGTAAAGGGTTTGCTGTGTATATTCTGCTAAATAAAAATAAGCAGTCTGATGCTAACGAGGACAAAAAAAACCTTAGACTGTACCTTCTTCGGGGCAAACAAATTACATTTCAGTTTCTCCACCAGTTCGGGTCCAGTAGTTGCCCAGGTCTGAGAGAACACCTCAGCCTTCTCTGGGGTTAGATGGACCATCTCCAGCTGTTGTTGCAAAGAGGCCGGCTTTACATTATGATACACTGCCTAGTAAAGGTGATGAGAGAAGAGGACAGGATGTGTTAATCAGCATCAAATGTATGAATTTATATCGGATTATTGTGCAGTTACAGTTATAAAAGAACAATCCATTTAATCTAATACCAAACACAACATTGGAAATACAACTACTCGCAACACAACAGTGACCCCAGGTGGAGAAATAGGCTCACTGTGTGATTCAAAAGCTACAGTACACACTCCATGCCAATCTCCTCATATTAAGATATTTAGAAAATATGCAAAATAAGCATCATTTGAGTCACTTTTTATGTGCACTGCAGGAAAAACAATGTAAAAACTTGTAAACTGCTCACGTGACTTTGGTGAACCATGTACAGACGACCTCTCTTATCGCTCTTATATTTATCTTTCTTACAAATACACGTGTATGATGTACACAACAAGGGCAAAGAACAGTAACACATTTAAATGTACAGAAATGTTTCTATCTGCGCTGCAGGAACACATCTAAGTGGATTCAAGTCATGTCTTTGTTCACCACCACACAAAACCTATTTCTTATTTTGTCTTCTCCATCATGTTTAACAGCCATTGCTGCCTGCTTACAATTATATAATATTCTCAAACTAGCAAAAAGAAAGTCCAGCTTATCGAGATAAACACAGCCGTAACACAGGATGTCTGGTGACCACTCACTTGCTCTAATATAAAGGCAGAAGTTTCCAAGACTAGGTTGAGAGCATTTTTATCCAATGAGAGAGCAGCCTGGAGTTTTTCCTCCTCTTCCTCACTGAACGTCCGCTCTCCCTGTGTAGAAAAAAAATCCAATGTAATGTAAAAGCATCCTGAAATAATAACTAAATATATGAATGAAAAGCCACTGTCTGCTTGACAATCAAAACATTTTCAGAATTAGCTTTAAAACACAGTATGTGGGTGTCAGTGTTAATCTGACAAGTCTGACAACAACAAAGGTTTTCCTTGAAAGGAGCTTATATTCATACAGTATTAATCTCATGTTACTCACACTAATATTTTGCTGCGCGCAGCTCCTCTGCTGCCACTCGTGAGTGACAGTCAGTTCAGTCAACAAACGGATTTTTATTATAGTTTTATTTTTATTTTGGATATTTTTAAAGCGAAATGTGGAACATTGCAGTATCACAATTACCAAAGTTAAGTCCTTGTCACTCTGCTTTCTTCAACTTATCCAATTCAGGGTCATATAGCAGCTAAAGCCAATGTCCTATCTCAGTAGTCATAGGGTAAGAAAGGAGGTACATCCTGGATAGGTTGCCAGTTTATCAGGGCTAACATTGAGAGACAGAGAGAAAACAAATTCACACCAACGGCCAATTTAGAATTGCCAGCTAACCTAACATGAACATGGCTTTGGAGGAATCCAGAGTACCTGGACGTAACCCATAAAGCAAGAATGTCACAGGTTTGAATGCTTCTGAGTTTGCAAGTTCTCTCTGAGCCTGTGAGCCAATGGTGCTAACTACTGTACCACTGTGCCACCAGTTAAGTAAATAAAGCCCCTAGTCTTTATTTAATGTGGATGCTAGGTCATGGATAGACTGAGGCTTGTAGCAATTGACATCAGACATGCAAAAGGTTGAAAAACTGCTACTGTATGAATAAAAAACAAAGCATAAACTAACAAGGAGTTAAAATATTCATTCTAATTTCATAAATATCAACAAAACAATTCATCCTGTAGTGAGATCTAGCTTCCACCAACTGCGCCTTATCTCTAAGGCTAGGCATTATGTTCCGCATGAGGACCTGGAGAAGCTTATTCACGCTTTTGTGACCTCCAGGTTGGATTATTGTAACTCCTTGTACTACGGTCTTCCCTCTTCTCTTCTCCTTAGACTGCAAACAGTCCAAAATGCAGCAGCCCGCCTCTTGACTGGTACCAGGAAATTTTGCCCTATTACTCCTGTTCTAGCTAGCTTGCATTGGCTGCAAATAAAGTACCGTATTCAATTTAAAATATTACTCCTTACATTCAAAACTATTAATAAATTAGCGCCAAGTTATCTTAGTGAACTTCTCAAATCACATACTCCTGCTAGAACACTCAGATCTGCCACTCAACTACTTCTGACCCAACCCAGATCTCGGCCGAAGTCCCGGGGTGACCGTGCGTTTGCTCTGGCTGCCCCGGTACTGTGGAATACCCTTCCTCTCGACCTCCGCGCATCTGATTCCATTGCACTGTTCAAATCACGACTAAAAACCCACTTATTCAATCTTGCCTTTCCCTCTAGTTAATATTTCTTTTATGATTTTATATGATTGCACTTTTATGCTCATTTAAATTCTTGTTTGCTCTGTACCTGTTGCTTTCCTATGTATCAGTGACAGCTACCTGCTTGCATACTTAGTACTTGCTTTGGTCCTATTTCTATTATCCTCCTCCTATTCTCTATCTTACTTGTTAAGCACCTTGGCATACCCTTGGTTTTTAAGTGTGCTTTATAAATAAAGTTTATTATTATTATTATTATTATTATTATCCGCTAGGCTGAATTGCAGCATAAGAACATTAAATAATATGATCGCCTGTTGATACATGTCAAAATGTCTATTTCATTAAATATTATTATTTTAAAAAGTTGCACTGCCCCCCATTAGCACTTCAAAAAAATAAAGAAACCACGCAAAGAGTCCCTTGAATAAAACATTTAGTTTGATGAGTCAATCTTGTGACAAACCAGAAAGATTAGCAGATCCAGGTCTGCATGTGCATTAATTAGAGTCAAGTGTGAGCGATGCTCCAGTAAGTCTTTATGCATGCATGACAGCTTTGCTGCGAAGCCTCTCATCTTTGGCACAGATAACATTGTGCAGTCTCCATACCTTCAGATGAAGCTTCTGTATGATGCGGGAGATCAGTCTGGAGAACTTGTTCACATCAATTGCATTGATGAAAGTCACTGCTTCTTTTATGCTGTTTAAGAAAAAAATAAGAGTCACACGTGTTAATGACAATGATGTAGGACATTCTCAGATCTCTTAGTTAAGTATCTGAGTTCAGGGCTCAGCATGAAAGATGGTTCTCTCAGACTGTCATTGAATTTCAAATGTGCTTCTAACTAAAAACATAAAGTGCTGATGGTTTTGTACCAAAGTAGCAGATCTTACAAGGTAAAAAAGAACATCAGCTGTAGTGTGAAGAGTGCATGGCAGCGTAAAATGAGGCTATGTACTACAGAGTGAATGTAAAATTCTGGGACAATACTAATAATAATGTGGCAGATACACATTAAGCCAGACAGATGCATGAATGATCCTTGTAAAAAAATAACTGAAATTTAAAGGTCTTTCATTTCTTCATCACTATATTTGAGCATCTAGCTCAAAATTAAAATTATGCACCTACTTCGGTTTACTAGCAACATATCAGTAAAATCACTGGGTACAAAAACAGCATCTTAGAGAGACAGAGACTATCAGAGGTAAAGATTGGCAGAAGTTCACCAATCTCCACAAAGAGAATCTGGAGAAATCTCTGTGCACGAGGGACAATTAAAAACAGGCATGATTCTGTCATAGAAATCACTGCATGGGCTCAAGAATACGTCTGTGAATGCAGTTCCCATGCCATCCACAAATGCAGATTAAAGCTCTAGCATATAAGAAGAATTCACATGTGAAGATGATCCCGAAATGCTGCTATCTTCTCTGCGCCAAAGCTTAATTCAAATCGACTGAGACAAAATGGAAAACTGCTCTGATGAATCCAGGTTTGAAATTCTTTTTGGAAAAACATGGACGCCACATCATCTGGGCTAAGAAGAAAAGGATCAATGAGCTTGTTATCAGCACTAAGGTCAAACGCCTGCTTCCCTGATGGTATGTGTGTGCATATGTGCACCGGCAACTTTCACATCTGGAATGTCTAAACCCATATATAGGTTTCAGTGCTGAAGGGTATATGCTTCCATCCAGATGATGACTTTTTCAAGGAAGGCCTTCTCGTATTTCAACATGACAATGGAAAACTGAATACTGCACTTAATACAACAGCACGGCTTTGTAGCAAAAGAGAACTTTCACCAACTGAAAACATCTGGAGCATCGTGATTTAGAAAATACGGCAAAGAAGACTCAGGACTGTTGAGCAGCTAAAATCCCAAAAGTCAAACAACTTGTCTCCTCAGTTGCCAGATGTTTATGTACTGTTGTTATAAGAGAGGATACCATGAAATCAACTTTCATGAAATAATGAAAAGTCTTAGTTTACAAATTTGATTTTTTTTTTCTGTTATATTATTCCCAGATCATTTCTCATTGTTTTATTTAATACTGCACAATATCCCAGATAGATAGATGCACAGATGTCTGTCCATCTATGGTTGAGTGCTCCTGGAAGAGATCTATCCTCTTGGGCTACATAGGCTAAAGGTTATCACCGAGTAAAGCCTGATGGAAACGGGAATATTAAGACTGTTACAAATACAGATAATCAATTATTTAAAAATCCAACATGCTGAAATACTGGCCGATATTTTTTTTCTTTCAGACCCACTAAACATAAACAGATTTCCCTAATTTTTATAATATGTAGTTATTTATGTACTCGTTTACACTCAGTTTGGCTCATTTGTAGTATTTGTATTTCTTTCCAAAAGGGAAGTTGCAGAGTGCCCTCGGGTGGACCAGTTATGCAACATCAACACTCATAATATGGTTGAAGGGTGTTTCAGCAGTCTCTTCTTTACTCTTTCAATGTTAATTTATTAGCCGTTATAAACAGCGATACTAATAGACAGGCTGCAGATAAATCAGCCAGGCTATGTCCGTTAAAACCATTTTCTCAGCGATCCTGCTTCACAACCAGATTCAAAACCTGCAAGCAAAATACCCCAAACAGCATAGTAGTGACACCACATCCCCTTATTGCAGGATTCAGGGGTTCAGACCTTTTTGTTTTGTTTAGGGGTTTTTTTTGTTTGTTTTTTTAAATCTATCTTGATCGTAAACTGGCCTTTTCTTTTCTTTCATCAAAAAGTTAAAAAAAATATTTAAATCTCTTGCAACTATACTACATATAGTAACAAAGTCTAAATGGGTAAAAGGTTTTTTTTATTCAAATCGGTTACATGATATGATTTCAACTGTCTTATTAAGTGGTTTAAAGGCGGCCAATACTTCTGCCCAGTTTCAAGTTTTGTTTTTTAAGCATAAGTAGTAACTTGTACAGACTTAACTCTAAATATATCCTTGTGGGATTTTACTTAACCCGGCACCCCAGTAGTATTTTTATTTTACAAAGACACTGCTTAAGTGTCATTAAGTCATTGTGCGCATAAGTTCGACCACTGTACCAAAGTATGACTCGTTTGCTCCAGCCCACCAACATACTTGCTAATGTTACCATACCAGACTGAGCAAACGCGTAAGTCTAAAATGGAAGAAGGCGCATTTGCGCAATTCAATGTCACCGAAATGTAAAAAAAAGATAAATATAGATACCTTTTGCTAACATGTATTACTGCAACAAATTACAATATCGACTTTCGGCATGCCTTCGTATGCTACAGGTAGCTCAGGGTTTGCTACAAGATAAAATGTCGTTTCATGTAATTTTTTTCGGGGGGGGGGGGGTCCCACCTTTGTGTTTCTTTTATAATGGAAGTCATTGTAGCCTGCGTCCTTAAAAAATAGTGATTGAAGAGTTGAAAAGCGTCAAAGCCACAGCAGCATCCTCACACTGTTGACATTCCGGCTTCCTGTTGTCACAAGACAAGTCACGTGACCGTCAAAGCTGCGCGGAGATGCGCAGTCACGGCAGAGAGTGGAGCCGCGCTGGCTGCTGTTAGCCTGCTGGATGGAGGGAAATCATTTACTTGCAATAAAAAAACGAAAACTGACTGCTGACAATTGTGATCATTTCATTTTTAAAGTTTCTGTGAGATTGGTTTTGCGTAAAAACTGCGCACAGTGAATCTCTGAAAATGCAACAGTCACTACGGAATCGGCGTTGGACAAATCAGTGCCAGTCCTGCAAGAAAAGCGCTAAAAAAAAAAAAAAAAAAAAAAAAAAAAAAAAAAAACCGGCAAAAGCACATAAAATTTATTTTATGCTTTATCCGTCATTTACCAGAACAAATTTGGGGCTCTGCTAGGTTTTTTTTTTTTTTAAACCTCCCCGTTGCAAATGGACTGTTGTTCTGATAAAAGCCCAAATACAATCATGATAATACATCATTTTAGTTTAACTTGTTTTTAGGCAATAAAGGCGCTACATACACAAAGATCTTCTTATCCAGTGAGTTTTGTATGTTTTTGTCCCAAATTTATTTTAAATTGTCCATTGCACTGTTCTTTTTCCCCACCTCCGTGGTTTAAAGTTAAGATTTGATAACCCAAAAACGTTTTCTTATGAATTGACTTGACAAAAGTACAGTGGATCTGAGAATTTGTAATAAATGTTAGGCAGCATATTTATTTTAAACATTTAGTTAAATGTAATGTACCACATACATATTTAGCCAAGTATCAGGGGTGATTTGTGGCAGGAGGAACAAGCGTGAAAGGGAAGGTCTACAAGATGATAGTGAGACCTCTTGTGATAGATGGTTTGGAGACAGTGGCACTGGCAAAAAGACAGGAGGCCGAGCCAGGAGTCATCAGGAGAAACCGGGATAGGGTGAGACGGAGGCAGATAATCCACCATGGTGACTCCCAATAGGAGCAGCTGACATAAGATCTTTATAAAAATGAAGTAAGCCAAGCACACAGGTTTCGTTTTGACGTTTATTATGTTGAAAAAAGAAGAGAAAATAAGTCATATACACACAAAAATTAAGAGCATCATTTGGTAAGACATGGTGAATCTTTGAAAAATACTTTGCATACAAATAAAAGAAAAATCATTTCATATATATTTTTCTGTCACACAGCATATCTTCAACATAATCTTCTGTACCCTAAATCTCTCAATACTGTACTAAACTGGTTCCAATTTTGGATTCGAAATATTTTTGCTTTCACTTCTACTTGACTGATTCTCTTAGTCTGGAAAAAAAAAAAAAAAACTAACTCGTAAGACTGCCCCAAAAGGTCACTTTCTGCCACGCAATTCTCTTTCAAGTAAACACTTTAGCAGATTCCAGTGAGCTGAAAGTCATGAGCCAACCTTCAGTGAGGCGTAAGGAATGTACCATTCATAAATAAATACTTACTTTTACTTCAAACTGAGAAAAATAACACAAGAAGAAAGAGAAAGCACACGTACAAGGAGTGTCAGATCACACAGTACCTTGAAGATTTATAGTTTTGATAAAAGTTGGTGAATTGAGGTTGTGGTAAACAGATTGCATCACTGTAAACATTGGCTGACATCTGCAGGTTTGGGATCTCGCTGCCACTATTTGAAGGAGGGTAAATTTGGCACTTTTATGCTGATGTCACCAATGTTGATGTTTCTGGGCATTTCCGGGAGGTTCATGTTCTTTACAGCTGATACGGCACGAGCGGGCGCTCCTGCAATACCGGCCTATACACACACACACACACACACAAAAAAAACACACACAAGGAGGGTTGATAAGACACAAACCAGTGAAGCAGAAAACATGCCGTTACAGGACGAGACACTGAAAAGTGAACACTCGACACACACAGTGCTAAACAAAGTACTAGACAATCAATTGCTGACAAAATGCAAAAGCACTGACAGCTACTGAGACAGACAACATGTGCAAATGTACATTCAGATGCCTTCATAGCTTCATACGCACATGCATTATTTTTCTTATTTTCTCGAGAATGATTGGATCACAACCAGAGCCAATTATGCATCAACGGTGAGGACATACTGTACTACACCATTCACTGATTTTGAGCACTACTTCACATTCATCAAATGGACAAAAGGCAGCATTGCTTGGAAAGTGAACCCACCGGACTCTTGAGGACCGATAAGGTTAAAATGGAAGGAGAGAATTGGGTAAAGCAGAAGAATGGATTTTGATATGAAGACTGTAATGATATTCGGATAGATAGGTGGGTAGATTTTAGAAAACGTACAATGTTTGCTTTAGGAGTAATAGTACAGGTGATACTATACCTCTAGTGAGTTGAATTACCTCTGGGAGCCTACACATGACAGTAGCTAACATTTTTCTGTCTAAATACATATGAACAAAAAAAAAAAAAAAATAGTGTGTCATTTGCATGTGTGTTGTGTTAACTACTGATGATAGGAAAAGGCTGTAAGCCTACTAGCACTAAACTACAATGGGAGATCTGTTTTCAGTTACAGAGGAGGCACTTCACTCTAACACAATGAATCTCAATGTGAAATTATATAAGAGAAATTGAGCGTTTTTAAGGGAAGAATCCAGCCAAGTATAGTTTTTATGATCAATAACACAGATCTGAAGATACTGAATGATTTGATGTTTTTGTCTCGAGTACGAGCAGACATTTGAGAATCAGTGTGGTTAGAGAACCCCCAGCTGAATCTTTGGAAGACAGACCCAAAAATGACCAAAAGGATAGAAAACTGCATGATCGCTGCCTCGCTAGAAATGAACACCCTTGTAAATAATTCCAGAGCCTGACACGCAAGGTACGCTTGGAATGGAGATTAATCCACTTCATGTTTCATAAGGTTATTTCAATAGGCTGTTTGTCTTAGGGGGTGTCCCTCCCTCTGCCAGGAGTCAAGGAGACTTGTGTTAGACGGAAAGATGACCGTGTCGTTAATCACAAGGAATGCTGAGCCAGCAAATTGGCTCGGCATTAACAGTGAAGGATACTTTGTTGCTTTGCAGCAGGTCGCCTGGAGTCCTGCTGTGCAAATCCATTATAGTGGGTTTTTAATAAAGTACTGCGTGACGAACACACACAGAAATAGCAACGCCAGCTTTGTGTCACGTAACTGCAGTTTGATTCTGTGCTTCATGCAAATAAAAAAGCCTTTTGAAAAACTCACCCTGGGCTCAGTCTCGTTTATAAATAATATCAGTGTTGGCCTTAGCCAGTAATTTAGCATGTAGATTGAAAACCCCGGGAAACAAATCAGTTACTTTTGTATTCTGGCTCTGGTAAAACATAAGAAAAATCACCTTCCAGCTCCTCCAAAGCTCGCTGTGCATGTGTAAAAGCAATATTTCACTGTTTAAAAAGGGACATTTTTACTAGAAATGTTCTTGGCTTGGACTTCTATTATTATATTGTTTCTGCTGGGCAACACACAATCCTACAGTCAAGTCTCGAGCCACCCCTCATTTCTTTATATTTTGCTTCCAAGCAAAAATTGGTGTTTAACAATAGTTCTCCATGCTGCACCTAGATCCCATTTTCCAAATAAAGATAGAACTCAAGATTTTTTTCATAGTAGCGAATAGCCCAGTATACAATCCCAGACAAACTGCACTTTGGTGACCTTTAGAGATACTAGTTGGTTTTACATAGACAAGGTAAAACATTTCTTTATTTCTATCTATGCAAAGCCAAGTTATCCACCTGCTACATACAAACCACTCACACATAAAACTTGTATCTTTTTATTTTGTTTTTTTATTAGAAAGACAGCATGCTACTACATCTCTAGACTGCAATTTCAACGACCGCGACCGTTTTTGTTCCTGATTAAGGAGGGAAACATTTTTGGGTCTGCCACGAAAGATTCCTACTGTATGTAAGTGACGTCACTTTACTTCAACATGGAGGGCCATATGAAGAGATTCAAGAGGGGGGTGGGGGGTGGGGGTAAACTGCAGTTAAGGTTACAGTACTTGGTTGTAAATTTAGCAGTACCTGTGTCTACCTGTCCTGCCTGGTAGACTGAAAGATAAACGTCTGTAAAGAGAGAGAGAGAAAGAGAAGAATGGAAAGAACTGGACAGGGTCAGGAAAAAGAGGAATGAGGAATGTTAAAGCAGATTAAAGTAATTACAGTTTATCTCCACAGAAAAAAAAGTGATAGGACCTATCATACACCACAACTGTAAACTGTATACTACAATTATGTATAGCTGCGAAATATAGAGATATTATGTGACATGAACGTGCGTTTTGAAATGTGATTAATATCATAATCGTTCCTCGCCAGTCGTGGAGAAGAACGCCTCGTTCCTCGGTCTCCAGAGACTGACCTATAATAGAACGGTGCTACTTTCAATTAGCATCAGTGTGATAAACAAACTCTGTGGTCTACGATAGGTCCAAGAGGGAAGAGACAGAGCAGCTCAGATGATCGTAGAACAGTAAAAGATCTGCTTACAGAAGGTCAATCGAAAAGGAAGAGTCTGTCTGGTTAAAAGCACACAATGCAGCTCAGATTATTAAAAAATATATACACTTTTAAAAAAAAGAAAAAAAGGAAATCTACTGTTAGAGCACACAATTAATCAGCCAGTTAAAAACCTGAACATGAAACCCTTCAGTTGGTCAAGGAAGCAAACAAAGTAGAAACAAATTTGTATGACTTTGTGACTTTCGCTGTAAGAGTAAAACAGGATTTCACCAAAACTCTGACTCAATGCTGATACATTACTGCAGCGTGCTGCAAGTGCTTTGGAAACAAAGGGCCAAATCATTAGTGCAGTTCGATTTTAGGACTATCAGATGCTACAATCCACACTATTTTGCAAATAAGTGATTTCATAAAATTGTCTCTGGCTGTCTGTCAAATTAAAATCAAATTAAACTTTTCAATCGTAAAATGAATGTTTCTCTGCTAGCAAAAGCTGTGTGCAAAGCAAAGCAATGTCCTTGCATAGAGCAGTTATCTAAGCAAGGACACTGGCTTGTAGATGCAAGAAAACAAGTTTGAAAAGCATTTACTACAACACGGATAGCGCAGAAACTTCACATTCTCTTCTAAAATAAAGAGCATATAAAGTCACAGCCTGGAACCAGCATATTTTCACTACTGTATTTCAAATAGATGATATGGCTGATTTTATGGTCACTGAATCTGGAGGTGCTTTGGAAAATGGTACAGTTAAGTCTTCATAGAAATGGTAGAAGTGATGACTATGGCTGTATAGTATACTGAGAGATACAGGAGAGAATATGTTGAGTCTTGATCTGAGTTGAGAGCAGTGCAGCAGCAGGAAAAGAGACCAAAAAAAAAAAAAGAAGAGCACAAACACTCAAGAGTGGGTAGGGAGCATCCACAAGGTCACTGGAGAATAGCATGCAGGGTGCAGCATACACACATGCCTGCATACTGTATACACCACCTCAGAGTTTGGCGGTAGCATCAAGTCATACATACAGTTGAACTGTCAGGGTCACGCTTACCTCAGACTTCTCCATCTTGTTCTGGGCATCCACCTGCGTGATGATTTCATTCATGTTGGTCTCCAGGACCATCCCACCCATTACCATCTCGGCCAGAATGTTGTGGACCTGAGAGGAATTAGACGTGAATCTAATCATCACGCAAAGCTTTTTCCTCATATTGCAGCATTACAGTGCTGTGAGAAAGTCTTGAGACACCCCTTATTCTGTGTATTATTCTGTATAAACATGGCATGTCTCGGCATGGTGTGTAGTGACTCCTTAAAATAAAACTTTTTTTTTTTTTTTTAAACTGGGTACGTGGAGGACAAAATAAGAAGTGGTGGGCCTGGATAAAGAAATGGGAAAAATCCAACAAAGACCTGACACAGGACCTCACAGATACATCTGGCCCTTCGCCTGATCCATCTACTTTTTGCCAAAGCCTCATTAGAAACTGTCTGAATGCAAGGGTGGCTGCCATGAAGCCATTCATAAGGAAGGAAAATGTGGAGAAAAGACTGACGTATGCCAAATTGCACAAGAACTGGACTAAAAATCAGTGGTAACAGGTCTGATGGAGTGATAAATCCAAATGTGACAGTTCTGATTTAATTCTCATCAATATGTACAGAGGAGGTGCAACAGTGAGTGTCAAAAGCCATCTTTTGACACTCACTGCATAGAGTCTATGCAGAAATTCAAAGAAAGCTTGTCTATGAGAGTTCAGGTTGTACCAAATATCAATTTTCAAAGCTGTTTTTGCCTCACATACTTCATTTCCATGTGACCTTTCTAAGTGTTTTATTCTTAAAATAACAATGCAGGGATTTTTCTGATTTTTTTGGCTCCCCCTTAACCAAGTTTAACCAGAACCAAAGCAGTATTGCCTGAATTATCAAACAAAACAATGAGGGAGAATAGACAACATTTGTAGCCAAACTACAGCTCAATCTCAATCGGTCCCCTAAACACTGAATTAACTATATAAGAACAAAAATGCCGCTACACAACATGTTATGGAACAAGGCAGGTTATCAAATTTTGTACCATAACATGAGTCACTAATGGCTACAACTGATTTCTGATTTCGTAAGAGGTCGAGGTCGTTCCAAGGCTCAAACGAATGGTATTATAAACATGTTACATCACAAAGAGACAAATGAATTTATTACCTTGTCGACATGGAAAATTAAGTCAAGCTCACAGACGTTCTCAAAGCACTTGTCCAGCGTTTCCACAAATACCTGCAAACAAAATAGAAGAAAGGGCTTATAGACCTAAAGGAACACAGTCTGCAAGAAAGATCCTGAAAGCACACCGACAACTATGGTGAAAGAGACGGTGGCATTATTGTTTTTCCCAGGCTTTTACCTGGATTAAGTCTAAAATTCCTAGTTCGCTCTCTGAGGAGTCGACACAAAAGACAAAGTACAATGTGGCGTAGTGTCTGTAGATCAGCTTGTAGTCTGATCCTCCAATCAACCTGAAAAACAAGAGGCAAGAAAACATTAGAGAGATTGTTCCTCATCAAATATATAATGAGCCCTGTCAGGCATGCCATAGAATCTACGCTCTACTATACACTTAGATAAGGGAATCTTAATGTATGCTAATCTTTTGAACGTACGCACAAGGTTCACAGGGAGTTTAACTCTGAACCCTGAGAATGATCTGATTTAACTAGTATGAAGTAAACACAGATAAAGACGTGAAGAAAAATAACAAGATCTTTTCAGTTATTATGAGTCAGTGTAACGGTAGTACACAACATATACAAGCGTGAAAAGATAGAAACTGGTAGTGATTATTCAGCCTCTTGCTGGGTTTGATAAGAAATCACAGTTTCTGTTAACAACAGGAAATGTAGGAACTCTCCCTCGGTATTATGCAATTATTAAATAAAATGAGTAAATGAAATTAGTTCTGGGTTGTGGGCTTTTTTATGCGTTTGTTGTGCTCTCCATTCAGTGACTAGATTCTTATTAGGTTTTTTTTTGCTACGTATATTTTTTATTACCCTTCAATTTTGCAAAGTGTAATGAGACAAAAAAAATATGCAAGAGCAACTGCGAGCAGTGGTGTTTCACAGTTCCACGCCTAGTTCCTCATTCATGAATGTTAAATGAAGATCAAACGAACACCGTTGCTATTGATTGTCATTCATACAGCCCTCCGAGCTTTCCTTTGGAGAGTGAAATTAAGTCCTGTAATGTTGCGTCAAAGTCAATTATCTTCTGGAGTAGATTACTTCCACTAAAGCCTGCTTCTTTAGCATTTAGACACAGTCGCGTATGCACAAACAGGCTCAACCGAGCAACCTCATAACTTACATTCCTCCTTCGAGGAAATTGCAGACATTCTCATCTCTTTTTGAGACCAAGTGGAAGGTTTCCCTGATGATCTGTTGCTCTGTGTCTTCATTCTGGAGGACGAATTAGGAAACAAGAGGCTGTTAAACACAGCGACAGTAAACAACGTGATGTTTGCCCACTTAATTGCTTCCAGTGAGCCAGTTCATTACTATTAGCCAGAAGACTGGTCTGACAGGATATTAATGGTTCCTCTCACCTCTCCCTTTTTGTTTTTTTATTAAATACGTGTATTCCTAAGTAGCTAAAAATAAAAGATTTATATAACAAACACTGTATTTTTCAAAATCAAATATACAATACCCAGAGGTCACAGAGGCTCTTACTAAACCATGTCAGGGAGGCTTATCTCTGCAAAGAGATGAGATTATGTTCAAAGCATTCAATATCCTTAGGCATGTTTGAATGAATAAGGGAACCAAAATCTT
This sequence comes from Perissodus microlepis, assembly GCF_051167445.1. Lineage (NCBI taxonomy): Eukaryota > Metazoa > Chordata > Actinopteri > Cichliformes > Cichlidae > Perissodus > Perissodus microlepis. The sequence continues at coordinate 25,147,126 of NC_140472.1, forward strand.
CTTCATCAGATTGTTCTGTCTTTTAAAACATGTTGAGGGCCCAGAGAAAGGATCTAAAAAGACAGTCTCTGCACTGTCTTAATACAAGCTCAACAACCTTGCTAAAAATGTGCTTTACTGCAACTCTAACAATGACACAGTCTCACCAAAGGGTGTTAACGTCCTCTCTGGATCTATAACAGTTCAGTGAGTAAAGGGAGAGCGGAGGGTGACCAGTATGCAGCTGGCTGGAAGGCTAAAAATCAGTCATGTGACGTGCAGCATGGGACTTAATGATACAGTCACAAAGCAGAGCAGAGCAGAGCAGTGAGCCTATTGCAGCAACAGCAGCTGCTTTTAAACATGTCGGAGTTTGAGAGTTTCCCCATCTGGTTACACGAACCTGCAAATCTATTTGAAATTCTGGAGGTTCACAAGCAGCAACACAGTATAAGTTACATTTAAGGACCAACAGGAGGCTAAATAAATAACACGATAATATATGTTAACATATTTCATGTGGTAGCCAAACATACCAGAAACCCTAAGATTATAGAAGGAGATTTTTAATTACTAGTATTCAAATTTTAAACCGTTAAAAATATTACCAGGTGAAGCGATTTTCTCGTTACGATACCGAGAAAATCGTTATCAATAACGGTCACCAGAAAATATCTGAGCCCTACTCACCTTTTTCAATCCCCCTCCACCTGAGGACTAACCAGTTATGGTGAAACCACATCCACTGTAACAATTGTTGGAAATTGATATCACCATGGTGACAAATGCGAGTCAAAACAATGACCAAAACTACATATGATGGTCCCTATACAGCATTTTCCATTATGCAGTAGTTAGTATGCCAACAGGGGGCCAAAGAAGGTCAGCCAATGAGCCTGTGACACAGGACATGGCTGCCTAAGGCTCACTGATGTACAAATAGTGCAAAAAAGATCTACTACAGCACAAGAAGCTGACAACCCTAATGCTGCCTGTCATAGAAAGTTGAACCTTTATTTGTATGGGGCCTGTGTAGCCACAGACCACCACAGAAACCACCAGCAATGAGATCAGAACAGAACAGTGTAAAAAGGAGAACTGGTCTGAACATTTACACCACATGTGCCATCAGGTCTGTGTTGCATTATTTACCTGTGGAAAGAAGGCAGCCAGTTGCACTATAGGAACTGGCTTGCCAGCATAGGCATTGTGTTATACTCTGTGCAACATCCAACTGGGAAACGGTGGCTGGCAGTTATGTTTATGCTACATTAACAGATAGCGTATATCCTTTCACTGCAACAGTTTTCACTGATGCAGAGGTGTTATTCAGCAGAATAATGTGCTCAGCAACACTGCAAAAAATAACTCTGGAATGGGAATATGACAGAGGTCAGCATCACTGTGCTTGATAGCACAGGACACCTTCAGAGCTGTTTTGGAGGTCAGAGCTGTTTTGACAGCCTGGATGAAGGGGAGCTACAAAATATTAGGCAGGTGGTTTTAATGGTGCAGCTTTCACGGTGCATGTTCATCCACCAGCCTCCACTCATGGGTCTGCACATCTCTCCTAAAGCATGTTTTAGCACATTGTTACTTTAACACGAGAACCACGATGTCCTCATCAAAAAAAATAAATCATAAAATAAGCAAAGCAACTTTTTTGTAAAAGCAGTAGCACAAAAAAAGTCTATACTGCTACGTAAAAGTTATGGCTTACATTACTTACTGATGATGAATGAATTATATATAGGGAGAATTTTTATGTGCACATATTTCTCCCTCCTCTCAGACTGGACAGATGCTTTGGGTTTATGTCTGAGCCAGCAGGCTGGCTTTAACAACCAGAACAACACCTCTTCAGCTCTGCCACTCAACGCAGACACACACACACACGCATATATAAGGCACAGCCACACTAAGACAAACAACATACCGAGGCCGAGGCTTAACAATAAACTCTTATCAATAAACTGAGTCCTAAAGATAGTTTTCACAGTCAGTCGGATGTGTGAAATTGTATATGCAGCCAGCCTGTAAGCCGACACCTCAACTGGTAACATAACAGATGGCATCTACATGGACTACTTCTAATCCAATCAATTTGTGTTTACCCTCCTGAAATACAAACGCATTAATGTCCATCTCAATAAATAATTACGCAACATGGAAAATGAATCTGAACAAATATTTATATGGTTAAATTCATTTGCTGCTTTCTATTTTGAAACCCCTTTTAGAGATTCTGCTTTCTAAAAATTATGCATACATAATGATGAATACATAAAACAAAGAAAAGCGCCACATCAGCAGACTGGAGGATCTGTAATGAGGATGCCAGACTGACTAATCAATCAAATTACCACTTGGTATATACTTATGTTTTTAAATACAGACTGCTGGGTGATGCCCATCATGTGTTTTCTTAAATCTAATCTTTTCAGGATGTTGTTCTACCCTAAAAACATTCAGTTATCTAGACTGAGATCAAATCGGAAATCTGCATTTATGAGTTCCAGCTGAATCAAACTCCAGTGCTTCTAAATCCACTATTGAACAGCGCAACGAAACTCACATGTGAAAAGCAGGTGCTTGGAAAGTGTGCAGAATTTTTAAGCAGGCTCAACTCTTTTCTGGCAATTCATCTGTTAATCAACTTGTGTTTGTTTGTGTGCGTCCCCAAATTGTCCCCAAGAGTTCATTCAGGGAGCTGGACCAATGCATGTGCAACCTTGTTATTGTGATACCTACATAAAAAGAAGGCGGCTGTCTTGAGGTATAAATCCAATTATAAGACCAAGCCAGCACAGCTCACACAGCAAATGACATTACATAACCTGCCATTTGTTACCTGTAGCTTTTTAAACAGAGCAGGTAGCCTGCTTTAGTGATGCCAACTTACAGGCAATAATCTCATGGCATCAGTGATGGTGATGGGATAGACTGAGCACGAGTCACTCACAAGGGCCACAGCTATTACAGTCATGTGACACAAACAGTAAACCTGCTTCGGGCTGTGCATCACACAGACTGTATATAGGCTGCATGAGATTAGATTTAATAAGCTAAGTGAATAAAACGGAGCTCACTCCTGTTCACGCAGCCTCAGCGGGAATGTGATAGCCTCGCTTCGGATTGCACACGTTTAATTATTCATATTTTTAAAGGCCAGCGTGGATCAGAGTGGCATCTTATAGCCTACATCAGTTTGAAACAACTGCACATTATTGAAGTACCCACAGCTTCCCATTCAAACAGTGTGCAGCACAGTATCATTAATGCTGACAGTGATTGAATTTTTTTTAAAAGTGTCCTCAGCACAGCTGTACAGCTTGTGATTTTTTTTAATTAACCGTTTCCACGTTGACCCGTGAATCACACATATGTGCAGTAAATAAATGAAAAATATTAAGAAGAAATTTTCACTCACATAATGTTCGTAGAATTTAGAAAGCCTTGGTTTGCCGTGGTTGTTGAATATTAAAATGGCTTTTATCATGATTGTAGCGGATCAGAATGAGGCGGGGAAGAGAAAGGGATCAGTCTGCGAAAGACTGGTGTCCGTCAGCTCCGGTGAACCCAGATCTGAGCGGGATTCACGGCTAAAGCCCGTCTCGATTTAAGGTTAGTAAACGGGATAGCTTCGAGCTACACTCTGCTACTCCTTCATCGTCTCTTTACGGAAATATTCCACGTCAAGGACCAGTCATGCTCTCCTCCTCCTGCTACAGCAGCCGAGATGGCTCAAACTTTGCTGTGGGTAAATGCAAATCACGGGGTTAAAAAAAGAAGAAGAAGAAAGAGCGTTTATTGATTTGTTCCTCATTCTAAGAGTGATTCTCTGCACATTCACCCACTGGGGTCAGCCCAAGCATTTTCTTAATCACTGAACTGAACTTATTTTACTGTGATCACCATTTTTAATATTAAGTTGATGTTTCTTCATCTTCTTCATCTTAGTGGAACTTAGATTACCCCTAAAAAGTCCTGAAAACTTATTAGAGTAACTTTAAAGGTAGGATAATATTCATAACAGTCACATCTTTGGCCAGTTAACCTAAAGCACATATCTCTGGACAATGAGATGCAGGTGGTCAACGGCGTCACCAAGGGGGGCGTGGCCACTGGCCATCCACCAAGACTATCCTATGTTGCTAATAATGTTAATAAACGTGATTACAAGAGAGCAGAAGGCACCCAACAATCAATCGATCACTTAAAAAAGATTATTATGGATTTCAAATCTTATATCTTATTTTCATCTTATTTGGTTAAATGTTGGTCACTATTTTCAGTGATATCAACTTTAATATCAGGAAATTAAGTAGGTATATAATAAGCTATATTTGACAACAGCATAATAAAACTAGAAATTCTGTTTTTAGTGTGCCACACCAATATTTTTAGTGGCCCCAACTAGCCACCCCAATGAAAAAATTCTGGAGGTGCACCTGGGTGAAGTAACTAGAGGAAATCCACCCAAGCACACGGGAGAGCATGTAAACTCTACACAGTTTCAAACTAACCGTCTTGCCATGAAAACACAGGACTAACCCTGAAGCACTGAATGCCAAATGAAAATTTTATCCAAAGTTCACAAGGTTGATTATATGGGAATATTTTATATATTGTTAGTGCATTCTCCAAAAATTTGCATTTAGGTCTGGTGACATTAGAGGAAAAGTGATGAGGTCACAAACACTGACCAGGTTAACAAAGGACCAAGAATTCAATCATCAAATTTCATGACGATATAAAAATATGAGATATAGCCATGTTCAAGAAGAATATTTTCTGCTCTGTTAACTCTGTAACATCCCCAATACATGTTGACAACAGTAAAATGTGCTGTAGTCTTGTTTATGTTCTTAGTTAAACTTTTAACTTTGAAGAAACATTATTTGAAATTATAAACATAAGAATTTTTAACATTTGTCAGTGTTTGGAAATGTTGCCTCAGAACTTGGCACACATTTAGCCTTTGTGTCTTTATACAAGCTTTTAATGTTTCATTTAATTTAAACATGTTTTTAATCGGTTTTTGGTCCATCCATCCATTCTCTTCCATTTATCCACATTAGGGTTGCAAAGGGGGCTGGAGCTTATCTCATTTGTCGTAGGGCAAGAGAGGCCAGGTAGACCCTGTAAAGATCACCAGTCTATTGCATGGTCAACATATTTGTGCTTAATTTTATGACACAAAACTTTTTGATTTTGTGTTATAAAACTGGTTTAAAAGTAACTTAACTCTAAGGCAACTTGTTTTTTAAGTTAGAAATTCCACATTTTTCACATCATCATTGATCCTGGCCGATTTCAGTAATATTTATTATAGTAAACGTTAGAAAATCTGGTTCTCTAATGGTTTTTATATTGTTTAATGTAAACATCTGCATGAAAAATGCTATGCAGTCTAAAGGTCCTCTTGCACTAAAAACACAAACTTGAACGATGATTTAGGCAGCCAGCAACAGTTTTTTGTTGTCACCATACAGCATACAAAAAGAAGGCTGTCTTTTAAAAAGATGAATTTACAAAGAAGACTCAGCATTGTAAAAAAAACAAAAAAACAAATGCAGTCATGTGAAAAGTTTACACCAGATGCTGTGCAGTCCCATGAAAAACTGCGTTCATCCTTATATTATAAAAGAGTAAATAGCAGCCAGGTGCTGCTAATCAAATGCAATTCACTGACTGATAACCAATAAGTGTGACTACCTCTATAAAACCTGAAGTTCTGGCACTTTGCTCCTCTGGAACATTCAGGTTTGTGTGAACACTAAATGTTAAAGTTCACAGTAGAAGAATTAATAAGAGACTGAATAGAAACCTGATTGAAAGAGGTCAACACCAGAAAGCTTCTTCTTTCTATAAAAAACATGGCAGCACAGCTTAAGTTTGCAAAGCTGTCTCTGAACTTCTGAAGGACATGACCGAAGTGCTGATGTCTGTCATATTTCACAAGACCACATTTGGCAAAAAAACAAGCACAGCTTATCAATGCAAACACTTCATACCACGTCAAGTACAGTGGTGGAGGGGTGATCATTGGATTTGTTTTGCAGTCACAGGACCTGGGAACCTTGCAGTCACTGATTTGACCATGAACTCCTCTTTATAAATATCTCTATAAATATACATATGAGGCCATCTGTCCAAGAGTTAAGGCATGGATGAAACTGGGTCATGCTACAGGACAATAATAGCAGCAGCAAATCTAAACCAGAATGACTGAAAAAGAAAAATCAAGGTGTTGCAACAGACCACTGAAGGTACAGACCTCAACTTGGCTGAAATGCTGTGACAGGACTTAAGAGAGCTGTGCATAAGCAAGTGTCCGCAAACCTCAATGAACTGAAGCAACATTGCAAAGAAGATTGGCCAAAATTCCTCTACAACAATGTGGGAGACTGACAGTCATACAGAAAACAATTCCTTCAAGTTATTGCTGCCAAAGGAGCTTCTGGAAGCTACTGAATTTTGGAGTGTTTTTGGGGTTTTTTGCAGAACTGCAAAGAGTTTGTGCACTCATGTGAAAAATAAAGTTTTTTCACATGAGTACACAAACTGTTTTGGAACATTAGCTATATTAAAAGCTTGTTGTTAGTTTGAGAGTAAATTTTTGGAAAATATTTACCTTATGTAGCCTTTTAGGTAGCAATATCAAATTGCTTGAGTAAGCTTTAAGTTTAGCTATATATACAAAGCTAGGTAAATATTATTCAATATAATTTTCATTTAATCTGATAAATATTTATTACTGCCACAAAAGAGCTGCAGTTTTGGGGGGGCTTTTTCCTCAATGTGGGCAGCTCCACCTGGGTAATCAAGATTCAAGGTTTCAGCCACAAGGTGGAGCAAAACTTCATTTTACAATGCTGATGTGGCAGCTCAGAGGAAAACTTGGCACATTGTGATGCAAAGAAAGTTCTCCATTCTTGGTTCTAGTAAACACGAACCTGATGCTTCCTCAGACAGGTTGGATTTTCCTCTAAAGTACAGATACATGTTGGATGACAGAAAACAAATGCAGAGTATTCCTGCTGGAAAAACCTGAGCTCAACCATGGATTTAGACTCTAATCTGAAGTCAAAGTAAAGAAAATAAAACAAATGATAACAATTAAGTTTTATGATAAAATTTGCAAAAAAAGAACAATTACATAGAATTATGTAAGTTATGTATGAAAAATGTAAAAACTGTCTTTTTCATCTCCATTTGAGCATGACATGGTGACCAAACTTAGCTCTCTAGTATCTTTTTATCTTTTATATTTTAATCAGTCACTGCACTGTACAAACTATTTATTCATTTGTTTATTTCCCGTATTGACCCACAGCACACACTTTTGTCACACTTTATTTTTGAGATAAGCATGTGGAGGACTGGAAACGAATCACCTGTGTGGAATGTGTCTTAAGAAAAATTTGCATTAAGGTGGGACTCACTGATAAACAGCTGCTAGAACACAGTGTGAAGATGTTGGCAATCTCATCCAAAATATTTCTCTGACTGGTTCTCTTTGTCTCTATTTGAAAGGAAAATTTTCACAGACAAGAAAATGAAAGCATTTAATCTTTTTGATCTCCAGATTATGTCACATTTTATGATCACAAATGTGCATAGATTTGAATCAACCTTTATTTCCACTTATGCTGACAATCAGCTGGTTATGTTTGTTTATGAGTCTCCCATCATAACATATCCTGCTCTGGTACTTTTCCACCAGTGATAACCTACACCCAGGAAAGAAAGAAAAAACAGCCCGTGCTCATTGCAAAATCTGTAATTAAGTATTCACCCATTTTTTTCAAATACATAACAGCTACTTAAGTTGCCTTCTTAAATTAATTATTTTATTTTATTTTTATTACTGGGTTGCATTTATTAAAGGATTTTCTTTTTCTTCTTCTCTTTGCATAGTTTATAATTTACATATATAAAAACTTGTTGTAGCTTTTTTTTATTTTTTAAAAAGCATTTTTTCAGTACATCTCTACAGTATTAATCTAATGACTTCCTGCAACTAAATCACTTCATGCAACTAAATCAAAGCTAAGCTAAAGACAAACACTATTAAAATATACAGTAATATATGCAGACACACATTTTATGTCTCCCATAACATGCCTGCTGCCAATCAAACGTTTTTACCACGTTTTCTCCTCCATCCTGATTCAGTTCTGCAACAAACACCTTGGATCAATTCAGAGAAGAGCGCCCACAAAAAGAGGGGAGCAAGGCCATTACTAGAGGAATGTCTCGGTGGGAGAAGAAAAGGAGACAGAAAGACACAAGAGGTGTCTGTGTTTTTGACAACGTGGTGGAGCCGGTCTCAGAGAGGATTAGTCCAAGTTGTTAAAGTGTGAGATTAACGGATATCTTAGTCAGAACATACAAAAACATAAAATTCACACCTTGTAACCTCTATAAAGTAAGTGTGGTGAAAATACAACCCCGTGTTTCTGTAACTTTCCAGCGAGAGAATATTCAAATTTTCAATTGGACTGTTAGATGTGGGCGTTCACCATTTTCCGTAATGGTACAGTCCGTCTCCAGCTCCCCCCCAAAATTTGCGGCGCCGGCCTATAAAAACTAAAGGACTGCGCAAAGTAGAAAGTCTTCACCACCTGAAGTTTTAACTGAAGCGAAATACCTAAGAAAGAAAAAACTCTCCTCTGCAGCACAGCGATGGAGCAAACCGAGGTGGTCAAACCAGAAACCCTGGACGACTTGATAAAAATCCTGCACAGCATCTTCGAGAGTGACTGCATCAATGTTGAGGAGGTTCAGAATATAATGGAGTCATATGAGAGCAATCCTCAGGAGTGGATGAAGTATGCAAAATTTGACCAATACAGGTAAAATATTCGTGTTTCTGTTTGTTTTGGGGTTTTTCAACACCTACCCACCCAGATATTCCTCATCTATGCTGTTGTCCTTTGGACTTTTGCACCTTGACCTAGTGTCGTGTTGCTTTATCGATATTCAAAATTATATTTACTCTATCATGTTTTTGTTTACCCTAAACATGTGTCATGAGTCCCTTTTCTTTCCTTTTTTTAAATTGAAAAGGTACTCTTGAAAAAAATGCCGTGGCAAACTTCTGCATGCATTTGCTCAGTAGCTAAAAGCATTATTTTTGAATGAAAGCGGCTGATTTATTTTCATTTAGGTGACAAAACTGCTGCTCTAAGGTTTTACTTTGAAAAGAAAATTGCTTGGCCTATATTAGTGTGCTTTATTTTGAAAGGTCGTGTTACAATGAGGAGATATGCAAACCAGTTCATTCCTCAGTTCTCTGTTCTATTCAAAACTTTAAAGAGCCCCCCCGTCCCAGTGTTTTGATTAGTGGGGGTTCAATGGAAGGCGGGTGTGTGCCATCCAATCAACACCGAGAACTGATACACACCCGCTGATTTTTGGCAAATGGGACAAGTTTGGTCTCTGCCGGGCAGACTTTCTTTTTCCAAGCCTGGTTAAAATTGTTGAGCAATGAATTTCAAACAAAAAGTATAATATTTCATTAAATCTAGTTCAGGAAACAAATTAGTTTTATTGCCTGAACCCTAACCAAAGTGTGACTGAAAATTTTGAATAGTCATTAAAAGAGCGGTTTTGGTTTTTTTTGGTTTTTTTTTTGTTGTTTGTTTGTTTGTAAGAAAGTCCTGAAAGCCATTACCTCTCACTAGTTTCCCAATCTCACAACTGCATCTGCTTGCTAATGTTTGCACACGTTGCAATTGCACAGTCCAGAAAATACAGGCCTAGTAAGAACACAGACACAAAAGTGGAGGGTATGAGGTTTTCTGTATGAGGACTATTGGACAATGATTAAAACTCTTCTGTTTCTTTGTGGGTTCCAGCTGGATGACGTGAAAGCTTCTTGGATTTCCAAAATAAAATTGATTTGTATTAATGTAATGTACAGCTTATTGTGAAAACGTTATTTCAAGTCCATCATCAGTTTTCTGCATTTAAGGAAAAAAAAAAAAGGAATTTAATCACTTGAAAATCAAATATTATATTTTGACAAGACATTTAAATCAAAAAAGCTCCAAACTGCTTGTAAATTCAGCCCTTCACTCCTCTGTAACTGTATAGTTGTGACATAATGCATCATATTTTTCCATGTACATTTGACATATTTCTCATTCCTGCAGATACACAAGGAACTTGGTTGATAAGGGTAATGGGAAGTTCAATCTCATGGTTCTCTGCTGGGGTGAAGGCCACGGCAGGTAAGATATTTGTATCTTTAAAAATAAATAAATAACATCATTATAATTCATATAAAATAATCTGATCAGAAAACTGAATTTGTTTAAACCTTTAATAATAAGATTTCTGTTTCGGGGTTTCAGTCATGTTACAAGCCTATACTCTTAGATACTGTAGGCCACACGGCCATGTTTCTCACTGGCAATTATTGCGTTAGTTAATAAAGATAACAAAGTCCAATGTTCTACACACTGACAGATTATGTAAATAGACATTGTTTGATATCTTTCTCATGTCCCACGTTGTCAGCAAATGTCACCCAAACACCGGACTTTCAGTGATAGGAAGGCTGATAATTCCTGGATGTGTTGCAAATCTTTTTATATGATTACATATTAAAAGATGCAGATCAGATTTTTTTCACACAAGAAAAGACTGTTTTGCCACAACCAAGTGTTTTATCACATGGCTGTACCAGTACTAGTGTTTTAAAACAGGGACTTGTTAAGTAAGACTGTTCTGGGAATTTCTTGTTTTGTTCTCTTGAACATACAGTATCGGTGATATGATATGGGGTATGACTTATAAACATAGCTGTTCAAAGTATGTTTAGCTCTTGCCGTGAAAACTTAAGATTTGCCTCGTCTTCCCAATTTTTATTTTTTAACATCCTCATCATCTTGTCTAATTTTTATGAAGAGAGCAGTGTTGTCATATTCTGACAGTGTTCTTTAACGCTTTGCAGTAGTATCCATGACCACACAGAGTCCCACTGCTTCATGAAGCTCCTGCAGGGTCAGCTGAAGGAGACGCTGTTCGAGTGGCCAGAGAGCAAATCACACGGAGATATGGTCCAAAAGTCACAAAGAATTCTTCAGGAAAACAAGGTTGCTTACATAAATGGTGAGAAACCAAACTGTCTGACTATCTTTTTTTAAACCAGAGCTTGTTCTCCAACAGAATTTAGATCGATGCTGATATCTTGATATCTGTCTATTGAGTCATTTTAACTGGTTCTTCATTTTACTCACATCTTTATTATGCCTGTGCAGTGTTCAATACAATAGACCAAACAAACGTATGTGATCATTTGAGATATGCTAATGTGAAATTTCCTTGAAACTTAGGCAAGGCTGTTAAATGTGTGGCATCTCTGTCAGCGTGCAGTAAAACCCAAGTTTCCAACCTCTGCAGTTACATAATGTCTAATTGGTCTCACAGGCAGCTGTAAATTTACAATGAACTTTTTTTTTTTTTTTTTTTTTTTTTTTTTTTTCCCTTCAAATCCCTGCCTGGCGTGTATGTCCCTGAGGCAAACAGAGCTCTGGTGTCATGTTTCTGCCTTTAACTGTTGTTGAGCCCTGTTTTATAGCATTCCAATGTTACATGTATGCTGTTTGTTCATACATGTGTACGTGTGTGTTTTAGACTCCATTGGTCTGCATCGTGTGGAAAATGTCAGCCACACTGAGTGTGCAGTAAGTTTGCACTTGTACAGTCCCCCTTTCGAGACCTGCCAGACATTTGACCAGCGGACAGGACACAAGAACGCTGTCAAGATGACCTTCTGGAGCAAATATGGAGAAAGGACTCCATTTGTAAGCAGTTTTTTTTTTTTTTTTTTTTTTTTTTTTTAATTACTTTAATACACATATATTGAGTGAAACCTTCTGATTCATGCTTTGAACCCCCCCCCCCCAGAAAGGCTTGAGTACTGAAACTTAAAACTCACAAAGATGCATTTGTCAGATGCATAAAATCAAATCTAGTCAGTGTGCATTACAAATTACAGTGCAGCTCTGTTACTGTACAGTGGGCACACTGCTTACTCCATTCCCCGCTTCCCCATGTCTCACCCAACAAAAATACCTTCTAAGCAGGAAATGGGAAGAGTTAATAGTTTCTTGCTTCTTTCATTAAGCAGAGCCTATAAAGAATGAAGGCAGCACTCCTTGAAGATTCAAGAATTAGTAGAAAGTTTCCATTTCCTTTCCTTCCTTTACTTTATTGTGCTTCCAAATGCTTCAGCTTTAACAAAAAGTTGCTTGAGTGAACAGAAGAGTTAGGTATTGAACATATAAGAGTGTTAAAGTTCAGAGACAGAGAGAGAGAGAGAGAGAGAGAGAGAGAGAGAATAATCAATAAAGGTCAATTTAATATAAACTAGAATCAGTTCGTCAAGATCTTCAATAAATTAGTTATTAATAATTACACAAAGGGGGAAAAACAAGACCAATTACACTGTCGGACCTCCGCCTGTTTTGGCCGCCCTGCCAAAGAGCATCAGCCTTATCTTAAATCTACAAGTTGTATAAGCATACCTTGGTCATAACACTGTCAATTAAGTTCATTTGATTGCAACACCAAACATGCGAGATAAGATAAGTATATCGGTGTGAGCACACAGTGAACCTAGCGCGGCATACGTCCATAGTTCTCAGCAACTGTTCGAGGCTATTTTACAGAAATTGCATGTCTCCGTTTAGAACCTGACTGTAAACGTTCCTGTTTTAGCTTTGCTCAGGACTTGACATAAAGGAAAATGTGACCTTATCTTAGTCTAAAATTGTCTTTCTTCCCAACCCTTTGTTAGGAAACCACAGTTTCGCAAGAGAACAACTAAAGGGCACCAAAAGAGACTCCAGATGATGAAGACATTTGAACTGACAATGTTATGATATTGATTCAACGGGAAACTGCTGGTGAAGCGAAAATGTGGACCTATGACTAAGCAACCTATTTAAAAATCAGGAGTTGGCTAGTTCAAAAGGACAACCCAGTAATTAGAATGGCTTTATCACTGCCCAGTGTGAGCTTGGCAAATACTGATGAGCACAGGACGAATGCATGAATAGGCTTGGACATGGATTGAATCTGCCTTTTGTTTGCTGGGCCTGAGGAGACCCTTTTCCAATAACAACATTCCTGTCTATCCATGACCTGTGTAACCACACTGTTGTGACGTTATGGCCAATAGTCAAAGACTAGAATTTTAGATTTTCCTAAATTTTATGTATTTCCAGATTGGGGGGAGAGGAGAAGGGAGGAGGATCTTAAATCTGGTTTGATCTCATTGATGTACTTTTATAGTTGTATTTACTGTTGATTTACGCCACTGACAATTGTCTTAACACCTGTTGAAAATTGTAATGAAATGTAACATTGTTTGTACAGTCTAACAAGTTTTTTTTCTTTCTCTTTTTTTTTTTTTTTCTCTTTTTGCATTTGGAAAATTAGTTGTAAAGCTTTAGAGCCGTGTTGTTTTTAAAGTGTCATGCTTGTAATTTATTTGCAGGACCTTACGTACACTGAAAGAGTGTTTAAATCTGCTCTTAAATGTGTTCATATTAAAGGTTTGACCAGGGGAAGTGAAGCGACTACTTTTATTGGCAGAAAATATATTTAGGTTACTTTCTCTCAGGATTTTAGCGTATTGTGATTGTAACTGTATTTGTTTAGTGTTTAGCTTCACAGCAAACCACTTCTTATAGTGCTGTCAACATGCTAGAGTTTTCTGATGCAGTAATTGATACATCTGGCCATAACTGTAGTCCATTAAACACCATTACTGTTTGCAGAAGGTTTCAATCTGTTTTGTCTTTATTTTTCATGTTCTGAATTTTCTTCAATGCTTATTGTTATTCATAGAATTTTTAAGCTTAAATTTCTTTGGATAAACCTTTACAATCACTTAAATCTTATCTTTCTAACCAGGAACAGTATTAGTAATGAAAGTTGTGGGTCAATAACATTTGGAGTGTTGGCTGGTAATTACAAGCTGCCTGTATGGAAATCTACATTTGGCCAAAGTATAACTGGGATCTTTTAAAAATCAAACCATTTTTAAATATTAACCAATCATGTAACCATGAATAACTTGCTGTCTTGTTAGGGTATTTCAGTCCGTCCTATCATTTGTTGTTTGATTTTTGTGTTTTAGGATGCCTTTTGATTTTCTTCTGTTTTAAAGATCCGTTTGGGGACGGGCATTGCAGACTAGATTAGGCAATAAATGCTGTGGTGTGTTCCCTGATTCATGTTACATACTTGTCCTTATGTAAAAATGAACAAAACTAAGACAAACTCAGTTACTATACTCACATACAAATTCTGCCTAGAATTCCACATAGTGTATTTGAGAGACATTATCAAAAGTTCCAGTGTTACAACACCAAAGCAACACAGTGAATAGTTTGAATTTCCAACCTTTAATATCTCCTGCTGATGTATTATACACTCACAGGCACTTTATTTGACACATTTTGTCAATACCATGTCGGAGTCCCTATTCTTCATGGTATTAAGTTGAAAAGGTTCCTTGGAGATTGTATTTCATATTCAAATGATCGCATCACACAATTTCTGCAAAATAATCAGCTGCACATAGCAAACCTCCCATTCCACTACATCCTAAAGGTGCACTGTTGGATTAATATTGGTTGTATATGGAGGTCATTTGAGTACAATGAACTCACTGTCATGTTCAAGACACTTGAGATAATCTGACTTTGTGACATATCCTACTGGAAGCAGGCATGAGACAATGGGTGGTCATGAAGTGATGGCCGTAGTCAGCAACAATACTTTAATTAAACATTAAACCCTCACCACAGGCAACGTGGTAGCATGGTGGTTAGCACTGTTATCTCACAGCAAGAAGGTCCTGAGTTCAATACTGCCATCAGGCTGGGATCTTTCTGTGTGGAGTTTGGATGTTCTCCCTGTGTTTCTGTGTGGGCTCTATCCGGGTACTCCGGCTTCCTCCCACATTCCAAAGACATGCAGTTAGTGGGGTTAGGTTAATTGGAAACTCTTAATTGCCCATGAGTGTTAATGGTTGTCTGTCTCTATGTGTTAGCCGTGTGACAGACTGGTGACCTGTCCAGAGTGTACCCTACCTCTTGCCCTAAGACAGCTGGGATAGGCTCCAGCTATCAAGCAGTTGGATGGATATAGATAATTTGGTGGCTCTATATGCAGTGCGATGCAACACCGGTGTTAACTCACTGATTATATGTTCATAGTCACATAAAAGTACTCCAGCATTATATTTACAGGTGACAATAGCATGGTACCAGCATGCAAAGAAAGCAAACAGCTGCATTGATGTACATGTTTCTATGTGTACTTTGGTTAGAGGGAAATATTGATTGGCCATTAACTTGACTAGCAAAAACATTTTGGTAAAAGTGCGCTGATAACAGTATTAAGGAACCAGAGATCAAGGTCTGCCGCATTTTACTGGCAAGCCAACAAGTGTATTGTGAATGAGAAAGATAACATGCTACTGAAAAGTAAAGCGTACGTGCACAGAAACAGCAGGCTTCATCATGTTCCCTGTGTCAGTTTCACATGCCCAGTTAGACTACTGCAGACTATTGCAGTCAATGACCAGATAACACAGTAGGTAATAGTGCACGAGGTAAATGCACTTTAATCTGTTCCTCTATGTTGCATTTTGGGTGTTCCTTGCACAAACACATTCTTAGTCTCTGTCATTTTATTCATTTTTGTACATTGTATAATGTTATTTGTATATAAAAAGATGACAATGAACAGTGTAGTTTCCACAAGAAAGGAAAATGAGTCAGTTTACGCAAACAGGAACAAATGAAATGTTTTCATACTCGTATAAAAGTGACAATTTTGGCCAGAAGGTTACATATCCTCATCATGTGCATGAATATCATGGTCATTTTGGGCTTTTAATTATTTCATTGAGCTGTCCTTTTTCCAGGGTACAGCACACATCTTTAATGACTTTAAAAAAAAAAAAGAACTAGGGTCAAAAGTTTGAACTCAGGATTTTCTCTAACCCACAAGAGTCAAAAGTATACATATGCAGACATGCACTTACTTAAATCCTTTAATAACTGGTGCTAAAAGTTGTACAACACATATTAAATGGTGGTGGTCAGAGGGCCCGGTGGCGCCAGTGTCCGGCAGCCTCGCCTCTGTCAGTGCGCCCCAGGGTGGCTGTGGCTACAATGTAGCTTGTCATCACCAGTGTGTGAATATGTGTGTGAATGGGTGGGTGACTGGATGTGTAAAGCGCTTTGGGGTCCTTAGGGACTAGTAAAGCGCTATACAAATACAGGCCATTTACCATTTACCATTAACTCCACTTTGAATTGACCTCTCATTAATGATCATGACTGGCTACAACTGGTAGTTTCTCTCTTTTCGCATAAAAACCTTCATGCTCAACTGAAATTTGCAGCTGACCACATGGACAAGCTAAATATCTTCTGGAGAAAAGTGTAATTGACAAATGAGAGAGATTGGGCTATTTGGCCACAGTGACAAGAGGTTTGGATGAGTAAAGTTGAGGTTTTCAAGCCAAATAAGTCTCCGGGCCAGTCTTGGTAGCCGGGGACTGGGTCCCGGTAAACCTATCCCGGGCAGGGTAAACTGAAGACCCTTGTGATATTCTCACAAGGGTCTTCTGAATCGCTCTTTGTCTGGTCCCTCACCCAGGACCAATTTGGCATGGGAGACCCTACAAGGGGGCAAAAGCCCCCAGACAACATGGCTCCTGAGATCCCTGAGACACACAAACCTCTCCACCACGATACGGTAGCGATTTGCAGAGGGGACAGTGACCAGAGGTGGTGTATGTTTACCAACTGTCAAGCATGGTGGTGGTAGCATAATGCTCTGGTGTTGTTTGGCTGTCAGTGGTACTGATTAATTGCTGAAGGTGGATGGAACAACGAGGAAGGATGACTACCTCCAGATTCTTAATCTCAAACCAACAGCTAGACAGTTGAAACATGGAGGCAACTGGGTGTCCCAACAGGACCCAAACAGACATAAAAACTGGCTAACATTAAAATTCTGGTATAGCCTTCCCAAAGCCCAGACTTCAATGTCATTGAAAATGTGTGGTCTATACTTAAAAACTGGGTCTGTGCCAGGAAACCAACCAATTCAGAATTCTAATAACTGTGCCAAGAAGTGTGGTCAAATATGAAACTAGAATCATGCCAGAAGCTTGCTGATGGCTGTCAAAAGCATGTGGTTGAGGTGAAACTTTCTAAGGGACATTTAACCAAATGCACATGGGGGTTTATCTGTATATTTGAGCCTGTATGGATACTTTTGATCGTGTGTAGAGCAGAGAAAATCCAAGATGAATTCAAAGTTGTGCATCCAATTCTTCTGTTTTTAAGTCATTAAGGATGTATGCTGTACAATCATTCCACACTGGAAAAAGAACAGACTTTTGACCATTGCTGTATACGCTTTTGAAACGTATTTCGTTGACTTTGCTCTCCTCTCTCCAAACAAACGTCATTAGTTGCATTTCTTCACTATTTACCTTTGGAGAGGTGAATCACAGTGTTCTCACAGGAGTTGTGAGTTTGTTCCGGATAAATGTTCCCAGATTTTCCTACAACAAGTCAACAATGGCCTACAGCCAGTGTTGCATAACAATGAAGCAATCGCTTTGATTATCCCGGCAAGACTCCAGTTTTATATGAGGGCACGGTTAGCATGAGTGAGAGTAAAGACATTGCTCCTGTCAAACAAGAACAATGTGAACACAACTTATCTGTTAATATTAGACTATGACACAAATGCTTCATGGACTTAAAAAAAAAAAATCTTTATCATTCACATGTTCATGAGAAGACTTGATGTGTCAGCAGTTAAGACAACTGGTGCATTTGATACTCACCCCCACAGCATTTATTTATATTCATTTATTTATTTAGATATATTGTTCTACATATTTGTTATGTACCATATTTCAACTGATGATGTGGTGAGTCCCTTTCCTTTCCATTTTGTGGATTTAAACATTTCTGGAAAAAGTGCTGAAAGATAATATCATGTAATTTCCTCAGTGTACATGTTGATCTTGGATGATATTTTTGGCCCAGACAGAAGACAGTTTGGCACCTTGTAGTAAAAATGCTCTGCAGAAATATTTGGAAGTGTGTCAGTTCTTGTTGTGGTGTTTTTTTTGTTAGGTAAGTTTTGATACACAGTCTCCACCTTGGATTGTTCTCTGTGTTCCCTCATTCTCACCACTTAAATATTGCAGTGTTGGAGCAGCTGTAGTTGTGGGGAAGCCATAAACCTTAAAGACAGGTTTCACATTGTTTTTGTTTTTTTTAACCAACTACTAGCGCTGAGATTGAAAATGCAGAGAATAGGAGTGTGTCCTATGATAATAACAGCGATAACAATAAGCCAGGCTTCTAAAACTTTCTAGCACACCAGAAGAAACTGAAAAGCTAATTTACTTATCGAAGCGGCCTCTATACATTGATAGTGAAACACTCATTCACAAATATGTTGCACTGTACACATGGCAGCCCAGTTTTTATTACAGAGTCATAAAGTATGTTTTCTCTGCATTGTCAGGCCTTTTAGGTGATCACTTTACGTTAATATTAAAGTCCACATTTGGTCGTTTATATTTTTCTTTCATGTTCTAGGCTTTACTGTATAAAGTCATGTATCTTGATGCCAGAAAGATGTTTCATATTTATTTGGTGAAAGTGAAATTTCTTGCTAAAAACTGATTGCTCAATATTTTGTGTGCCTATGTGTAAACATGTTGCCTGCATTGTAATTAAACCAAGACTGGCCTTCAATTGAAGAAACTTGTATCTTGTATCCACTAGCTACTTTATCTGTCTATACACAGTACTGTGTCTTGACTCACTCCTTATTTCTTTATATTTTTGTAGGAAAATGGGAAAAAAGGTGCAGCAATTTTTTTTAAACATATGCAAATATAGAATAAAGCACATAAGGCAAAAACAGTTAACAATACTAATAAACTTGAAAGTCCACCTTTTTTCGTCAACACAGCCTGAGCTCTCTTAGGCCAGCTTTCTTGTCATTTCTTTAAGTAGTCTTCCGGAAAAGTTCTCCAGACTTCTTGAAGGACATTCAAAGTTCTTCTTTGGATGTTGGCTGCTTTTTGTTCCATTGTCCATCAACATGGTTCCACACTGCTTCATTGATGTTGAGGTCTGGCCTCTGGCACCAGACCGTTCTCACTCCCGAGGCGTAACATCCCGACGTTTTGTCACGTCCCGCGGCATTCCTGAGGAACACGAAAGGTGACCTTCCTCGTTCTAATGGTATGCGCCGGGTTATGGATGAAATCCAGTGGAATAACGCTCCTGCGGTAGTAGACATTGCAGCCACATATTCCAGCCCTAAACCTAACCTTCTCCCTAACCCTAACCATAACCATATTCTATACTGTTCACTGGTTTCACCATACTTAAGCTATTGTGCAGAGGTCTGGGGCAAAAACTATAAAACCACATTACATTCACTTTTTACTCTTCAAAAAAAAGCAATTCGAATCATCCACAATGCAGGTTATAGGGAACATACAAACTCACTATTTTTGCAGTCTGAAATATTGAAAATTGACGATATAGTGAAATTCCAAACAGCACAAATTCTATTCAAAGCAAAAAATAAAGAACTGCCAGGTAATATTCAGAGTATGTTTTTTTTGAAAGAAGGAAGTTATAATTTAAGGGGTTTTTGTAACTTCAAAACAATGAAGGTACGTACTACAAGAAAAGGCTTTTGTGTTTCTGTTCATGGAGTGAAACTATGGAACAGTCTGAATATGGAATTAAAGCAATGTCCAAACATAAAACTGTTCAAAAAGAGTTATAAAAATATGATCTTCTCGAACTATAAAGAAAAGGAAAATATTTAAATTAAGTGAATGTCTCTATTTAAAAACAAACAAACAAACAAAAAACTCATGATGTGATATTATAGTATATAGTATATCAGAAATCTGTTCACTATTTTTATTACAAATTATATCAGTAAGGAAGCTGACTAAATATTCACTGATAATTTATGGCAAAGGGGTGGGATTAAATAAGTGTATACTTCTTCCCACTCCCTTTCAACATGTAAATTAATCAGAACGTTGTTTTTTTTTGTATGTAATTTGTATAGTATTTTTTTTCTCTCTTATTTTCTTTTCTAAATGTACTTGTATATTGTTCACATGTTGAAATAAATTACCAATCAATCAACCCTAACCATAACCTTATTCCTAACCTTAACCAGCAGTTTAATGATGTGAAATAGTGTTTTCGGAAGCGTTTTAAAAAAAAATTAACGAGCATGTGTAGATTGAGTCCAAAGGGTTGTCATATTTCCTAATTTTTCCGATGTCGTCATTTATAGGGGTGCAATGGTATTCGTATCGATATTGAACCGTTCGATACAGTGCTTTCGGTTCGGTACGCATATGTATCGAACAATACAAAATTTTTAATTTATTTTATCAACTTTCCTTCTGACGATGCTGTCTGTGTTGAGCGCTCAGTGGATCTGCGCTCGACAGTGCAGCCTAGGCGGAGTAGTCGAACGCAGATTCACTGAGCGCAGGGTAAGCTAGCGAGACAGAAGTTAAGCTCTCCTTGCAACATGGCAAATTTAACCTCCCCCACCCTCATTCAGATCTGGCGTTTGGAACTATTTTGGTCTTCATGTGAAGTATGACCCTGAAGGTAAGCGCGTCATGGACAAAAGTAAAACAGTATGTCGGATGTGCCACGCAATGCTCAATTACATTGGTGGGAACTAGTGCGTTAGCGCAGTTAGCTCGGTAACGTGTTGGCCGTCCAGCCCCACGCACGGGGCGATCCGCGGTAGCTCGTTAACAGAGATTTGCCGCGTTGTGGCGTTAATGTCATTTTAACGAGATTAACGCTGACAGCACTAGTGGGAACACAACGAATATGACTGCACATTTACTCCGACATCATCCTAGTGCAAAGACAAGTGGAAGCAGACAAAAACAACAAGCACGCATGCTACAAACTTTACCCGAGTCGTTTAGACAGCCGTTAGCACATGATTCTCCTTATGGGGACCTGATATGTTTAATATGCTGCTGAGAGTATAGCCCAGAAGAAGCGTATAGTATAGCTTTTATTTTGGAAAGAGCCATTTCTCTGTAATAAACTCTCTTTTCCAAAGATGAGTGATTTCTCGATCAGATAGATTTATTTTTTTTATTACTTTGTTGTTTCAGCAACATTAAATTTAAAAACTGTACTTTTGAGTTAAAATATATATTTATAATTTTAATAAATGACAAATTAAAAAGGCATGAACATTTTTTTTTGTATCGAAAAAATATCAAACCGTGACACCAAAGTATTGAACCGAACCGAACCGTGAATTTTGTGTATCATTGCACCCCTAGTCATTTAGTAATGTGTTGGGTGGCCGAAAACGTAATATGTTGACAATTTGTCACCTAGCTTAGAATGTTATGCTTTGGGATGAGAACGTGTTGGCACGGCCAATCCATGTGTTTTTCTAGGTATGGTTTTACTGCATTGAGAGTATGTTGTGGACCACTGCCATACTGAAAAGAAAAACAAAACAAAACAATGTCATTCGGATGCTTTTCAGATTGCATGGTGGAACAAAATCTAACCATACTTTTCTGAGTTAACAATTCCACAAAGTTTGACAAGATCTCTAACATCACTGGCTGAAATATAGCCTCAAACTATGACAAACCCTCCACCATATTTTACACATGGCTGTAGTCGCTCAATCTGATAGCATTGTGTTGGTGTTGCTCCTGGAGCAAAAAAAACTAATGTTGGTTCATGTTTTACACTGTGAATTGACCAATCACAAATCAGTGTTGTCATAGTTTTGCAATATTGGAATCACACCACACACCAAACCGTAACCCTAACCACAATCACATCTTAATCCCCAACCTAGCACTTTTTTCCTGGACTCGACATTAGCAAGTTTTTTTTTCTTTCCAGAAAGTATGACATAACAATGTGATTCATTTCTCTGAATTTTAAGGCTGTGGCGGTGTAGACTAGTGATGTTCGATTCGTGAACGAATCGTTCAATACTCGAGAATCACTTTACTGACTCGTGAATCATGATTCACAAGCGCAACTGACTCACTGACTCATCCCTGTTGCTGTTAGCAAACTAATTCCATTAGTAGAAATATATCTAGCTTATAATTAAAATTGTGGGGAAAAAAACAACAGCCAGTTTATTACCAAAAACATTTCTGCTCTGAACTGGAAGAAAAAACCCTGAGTAGAAGCTCACAACAAGACAATAGCGCCTCGGTTCACAGTAGCATCGCTCAGCTAGCATGCTAACAGTACATTTGAACAAAGCTGTATGACACGTTTCCAGCTGTTAGTATAATAATAATAATAATGGATTCCGGTAGCTTTACTTTGCAGTCAATCGCTACTGCGAAGATATACTCCAAAATCATGTCCACAACTCAAAAACGGAAAGATCGCGTTAAGTTACAAAAAGCAGAAGGTGGGAACACTCACCACTGTTGTGTCATAAAAAATCTAATGATCAATTTTGACGTTTAAAGAGTTTAGATCGATCAGTTGTTTACATCACTCAACACAAGCAGAACTGCATTACTGCAGCAGAAGACACATCGTCCACATTCAGAAGCACATCTCTGTATAGTGACTGGTCTTATGATTTAAACAGGCAAATGTTCAGCATTCAAACTACAGGTGAAGAATACTCAAACCAGATGTTTCCCCCATTATGTCGAGATCAGCTAGTCAAGTACACACCTACACAGCATGTTAACAAACCGTGAAAAAAGCCACACAAAAAATGAATGATTGCTGGTAAGGGTTTCTATACATTAGTATTTACGAAGAGTATGTTGTGACTTACCTTAAAAATTACAGCGGTCCCTCGCTAATAACGCGGTTCACCTTTCACCTCGCTGTTTCGCAGATTTTTTTAGTGCAAGTTTGCATGCTTATTTATTTTTTTTTACGTCACATTGTGTCCTGCGTCCTGATCGCTGCAGACGATCTCCTCCGTGACGTCTCTCCTGTACAGTACAGAATCGCTGCATCAATCGCTAGCAGTGTGACTCTGAAGTGCAGTACTGTATGTCCACGATGTCCACCAAACGTTTTGCACCGTCAAAAAATAAAATTGGCTACTTGATTTCACCTATCGCTGGTTATTTTTAGAACATAACACCCGCGATAAACGAGGGACAGCTGAGAAATATAACATTTGAATCCCTTTTCTCTTTTGCCCTGAGGTGCGGGGAAAAAATATCAACAAGTCGATGAACATCATTTACAGATATATTGGGTAGATGCCCAAGACATCTATAGAAATGTAAATCGCCGCTTGATTCATTCATTTGCTTAACTTGTTTTGGACCATAAACCAGGCGCGAATAGGACACCGGAAACAAAGCTCCCCACAGGAGTTTCCGCACCGGAAGTAGCATATGCTAACATGCACACAGTCAATTATATATACTTGTACATTGTACCTAGGGTTGCAGCCACTTGGCCCCACCCCATTGTTGTGACAGCCCTGATTGTCCTTGTACACTGCATCTGACCAGGGAACAGTCTCAACCTCATGCTGCCCTCTCCCATTCTCCTAAAGTAAGTATTTGTTGTTGTAGTTTTTTATGCAGTGTCTGTGTCACATGCTAAGCATAATTATTGAAATAATAACTGTTTTCTAACAGATTTTCCCAAACACTAGCTATGTTTGTTGTCATTCAGACCAGTACTACTGCTTAGACATTGCTTAGTGGTCATACATGTTTGGCAAGCTTGTTATGATACCAAAACAGTAGGCCTGTCACAATAATCGATATATCGACTTAACGCACAATATATGAACATGACCTCAATAATTGTTGATGGATGATGCAATATATCTGCCATTATATTTACATAAAAAAATTACAAAAATAAAATATAATAATAACAAAACAATAACATTAAATAGCATTGTTTTCTATTTGTTAGAAAATTTACTATTTATACAAGTTTTTAAGGTATCTAATATTTTGATACCTAATTTCAATGATCTAAATACTTTAAGAATTAGATGTTGGTTTGTCAATTGAAAGTGTGTAGATCTTGCATTATTATGGTGTTATATTATGATTATACATTCAAAGACATAAAATGGTCTTAAAATGACAATGACATAACCTTTTTTGACCATTACAAGACATTTTTGCAGGATATATATGGTGAATTTATATGCATAGATACAGTCGTAGTGCTTGACACATGCACAGAGCAGTAGATGGACTAGGAGGGAAATAATTACAATCATGATGTTGATTGCTGGTGTCAGTATATATATTTTAGAGGAATGTTTTGTTTTTCACCCAAAATGAACTATATTGCTTCAGAAGAGATTTATTACCCTACCAGACTCTTATATATTGTTCAGTTTTTTGTTTGTTTGTTTGTTTGTGTTATTTTCAGGTTGTGCGTGTTCTTCTAATGGCCGCCTTCCCACTGTAGGTTTTTTGATCCACAGCAATTTAAAAGGTAAACAGCTTTGAAAGTCAGTTCAAATGGTTAGCTAATAGTATTCTAAAAAGCCTACTTCTCTGTCACCAGTTTCTTTACCAATATGTACCCATAAAAGTATCTCTCAATAGCATATCATTGTAGTTCAAATGTTTAGTTGTACAAATATCAGATTTTTGGAAATCTAAAACTAGTCAGATACTCAAATGTTCATGCTTTTTATAGGAGGACAGAGCAAAACGCACATCGGCGCAGAGTGAAGAACTGCCCTTGATAAGGACACTATGACAGCCATATATAGTAAGTGAAGACTTTCTGTGTATCTAAAATTGCATACAGCACAAGTAACTTACTTTGCAACCACTAAAAAAATTGCACAAGTAGGTGATGATGCATTGTAGTGGGTGGTCTCAGACAAAGAAGGTCAGATTTATGAATGCTGGAGGGAAGGAGAGATGACGAAAAGGGGTGTTAGCATTACTGTAATGTGAACTGGATAGACTTTCCAGCTAGGAAAAAAAAGAGAGGTAAAATTATGCGTAAAATATATCTGTATTAATATCTGTATCTATATAAACAGAATTATCTGTTTGCTAAATGAAGCCAGCCAACATAAATCATATTTTTATTTTAAATCTGATAAAAGTAATAGAACTGTGACTTTTGTTTGTTACAGTGGCAGTAAGGACGAGGGCTTTGAGGATTGCAGTGAAAGCTGGGGGAACTGAGACTGCTGGAAAAAGGAAAAGAAATTACATTTTAAGTATGTTGACTTATGTTCATACAATCACACACACATATACACATACATATATATATATACAGTGGAACCCCAGCTTACAAATACCCCGTTTAACGAAAAATTCAAGTTACGAAGGCACTGAACAGCAATATTTCTGCCCGTGTTATGGCAAAATGCCTGTGTAACGAAATCCGCTGGCTCTGATTGCCTAAGCCCACAATGCCTTCCGAATCATGTGACAACCCCTTGGCTTTCGTAATTGCGCTTCGCTGTTCCACTTGAACGATGTATTGTTGTTCTAGTTAGCAATTAGCCTATAGCCTATCGTTCAGCATCGTCTCACTCAACAGGCGCGATGGGTGCTTCGACTTACGAAAATTTTCGACTTACGAAAGACCTTCGGGAACGAATTAATTTCGTAAGTCAGGGTTCCACTATATATAGATATATATATATATATATATATATATATATATATATATATATATGTGTGTGTGTGTGTGTGTGTGTGTGTGTGTGTGTGTGTGTGTGTGTGTGTTTCTTTTAGAATGTTTAAGTATGTAACGAGAATAAAATTGTAAAATGAATATTCCTTGCTTGATTGGTATGCTATATGTATGTTTTAGACATCAAATAAAGATTTCTTTCAGCTGTTACATGTGAATGTGTTTTCTTAGAAATATATGAAGGGTTAAATTTATATATTTTTGGATGATTTTAAATAAGTTTAAATTGTATTTTGAAATATATTTTTTAAATATATTTCAAAATATAGAAAAATGGCCAAAAAATATATGCGTTAAAACACATTTTGAAATATATTTCAAAATATACAAAAAATGGCCAAAAAATATATGTGCTAAAATACATTTCAAAATATATAAATATATTTTATATAATGTGAATGGTTGTCTGTCCTTGTGTGTTAGCCCTGCGACAGACTGGCGACCTGTCCAGGGTGTACCCCGCCTCTCGCCCTATGACAGCTGGGATTGGCTCCAGCACCCCCCGCGACCCTGAAAAGGATAAGCGGTAGCAAATGGATGGATGGATGGATATTTTATATATGGGGATCGAACCGGATACAGCCAGTATGTTGATCTAGGAACAACACCAACACCACGAGTATCAGATAGACCACTGTAAACACTCACTGTTGTACCTTGCTCCCGACTTTCTCCTGTATACTAACCTTGGTTTTTTTCCCCCTTTGTTTCCCTTCCCTGAATCAACTGATGAATCAACTGAACGGTCAGCCACAACTCCCAGTGTCTGTTTCAGGTCTTTGCTGTATTTTTTATAGTTTTTATCAATATGACTTTCAGATACTGTTCATCTGTTAGAGACAGTTTTTGTGTTAGGCCATTCCACTTTTGTCCCATCATAAGATACCTTTATTAGTCCCACAAGGGGAAATTTCCTTCATGTACTCAGTTTCCTTAATTTTTTAAATGATACTTTGCTGACCATGCCAAGACATATTCCAATAGATCAGCTAATAGCTATGTGGGAAACACCTCGATGGTGCAAAAACATGTATTTTATGTGTCAAACATTGTTAGGTTTTGCATTTGTTATAGGTTAAAAATAAAAACAATTTCCTGAAAATGGTCAAGTACAAAGACTGGACTGGAAACAAATGAAAAAAAGCATCCAAAGAACTATTTTGAAGAACCCCAGAAAGCCCGAAGAATTAGACATGAGTCGTGCCGCACAAGTTTAGATAAACTAAAGACCTTAATTCACTGAAATCTCAGCCAAAATAAGAGATACCACAACCAAAATTTACCATAGAAAATAGTTTGCTCCAGTTTCTCCACTTCCAGAAATTCTGCTGGACCCTGCAGTGGACTTGAACACTGCGATGCTCATCAGGATACAGCTCTGACTGTAACTAGAGATCCACATTAGAGAAAAGACAATGGAAACAAACATTAAACTTTAGAAGCACAAGAGCATCCCCAAATGAGCTTGCATTGGTTGTAGGTAACATGGTAGGACATAGTGGCAGGAGATTCATATCTGACATATTGTAAAGTCTAGCTCCTTGAACACTAAATATCAAGAAATGAAGAATGGGTCACAATTTTGCACAGTACTGTAAATAAACAAAAAGATGAGTTAACAATACTTGTTATAAAGTGATATCTAAAATATTGGAAATCTAGTAACCACCATAGCCGAAGCAGCAAATCTCTTTGGTGTTTGTAGATAAATTCAACTTTTAAACTAGAAAAATTTACTCATCTCACTGAGTCAAACTCATTCTCACAAAGAAGAGGTGGAGAGACTGACAATTCTGCTGAAATGAGCAGAAGCTGCTGAGAATTGTGCCCCACAAAAGTCACGCTTTGCTCACAGTGAGTCAGGACTCCAAAAAAAACAAAAACAAAAACTGGAGTTTAAATATTCACACAAAAAATATTTCAAAAGTACTTTAGTTGTTTTCCCAGCAGGGATTTGTTTAATTTTCTTACCCTTGTGACATTTTAAGTTGGATTTTGAAAAATAACCTATCAAAAAGATGGTTCCTGACAATGAAAATAAAAGTTATGTTAAGGTTGCATTACTCAGTAGGCAGCTGTTCTTGTGGTTCATATCAGATGGAAGATCACACTAACTCTAAGTCATTAAATATTAATATTAGTTCTCTGTATTGCACATGATGAACAAACAGTTTATGTATGAGCACATGTTGAAAATATTAAATGTCAAGTTTAGAATAAAGATAAGAACACTTTATTAGGTGTAAAATTGCAAAATAGTTTATTATAAACTAAATTTAAAGCAGAATAACAGGAACATTAAATTGTGCCATTATATATCATAGAGCCTTAAAAAAACCCTCTAAATATATAAAAAAAAATCTGTCATTTAAAAAAACAACTTTAATGTCCAAAGCTACAAATAAGTAAGAGCACATGTGAAACAAGGAATGACACTTTGCTTTAAGCTCCCATGTAATGCCTTGAAATTGTAAACTTTCTAGTATTTGATTGATTGCTACAAGAACCAGGATTATACTCGAAGAAACAGAGCTACAGATTTGAGAATGTCGCACTGAATTAAACTGTTATACTGCAGATTCCCTGCACTTTATGAAAAAGTTCAATAAGACTGTAAATGTAAATCTAAAATGTAAAAACAATAATATAAGGCTAATTTTTTAAATCACTTATTTATTTTGGTTTAAATGTAACAAGGTGCTTTTAAAAACATTTTGTTTCCCTAAACTGAAATGATTTGGACTGAAAATGCAAAAAAAACAAAAAAAAAACCAACAAAAAAAAACTTTATAAAGGTGACAAAAAAAAAACAATTTAAACTCAGCGAATATCTAAACATAGAAGAAAAGGCACTGACACACAGGGAGAAAGTTTATGGTCGCCTAGTTAGGATTCATTATCTGACTGAACCCCCAGACTCTCCAGAGATCTGACCTGCTCTAGAGCGCCTCTCCTAGAAGGGGCTTTCCTCTCTGACCCTTCTGATCCTGACTGACCTACTGTCACCAGCCTTCCATTTCCCCTGTTCCTTGACCCTACTGATCCTACAGACTCTTTGTCACTTAAAATGTCACTAATACTTGCAGACGAACCACCTCGAGATCCATTGCTATGAGAAGCACGGTTGTAAGTGTAGCTGTTGCTGAAGCTGTATCCATGGGAACTGTTGTTTCTGTGAGAGTTGCTGTTGCTCGTGGGGTGGCTCGGCCTAGTCTGGGAAGTTTTACCAAAGGAAATATTATCAAAGGACTTTTGGCTATAAAAACTGTGTTCAGAGCCTGAGTCGTGCTGGGTGTCAGGCTTTGAAAAATTATTTGCTTCCTCTTCTACATCCACTACACCACTTGCTGCTGGTGCAGAAACCTGAGTGAAAGTTACATCAAGTGACCTTTCTTTATGAAGGGCTGCTCTAGTAGGGGATGGAGACTTGCGCAATCTGGTGTCAGACAATCCAACGGGGGCAGCAGACGGGGCACCTCCTACCTAAAAACCAGAAATTACATTTGATGAGACAATGTGAAAAACGATTCTATTCTAACTATTCTAATCAAAACTAAAACTGAAGTAACATTAATAATGTCTCATTAACAGATACTCCTCTCATCCTGAGCTGCTAAAGAGAATGTGAATGCATTAAACTATAATTCTTGAACCTAACAATCTGTCGTCCAAGTTAATCTACATTTCTGCTTGATGTGGTTATGAATCTAATTCTAAGTCTACAGTGCTGTGTGTGATTTATTTATCCACAATTAAATATTTGCGTACAGATTTGTGCTCTTAAAGTTTTTCAAAGGCTTATGCAAACTTTAAAATATTCACCCCACCTGCCAACAGAACATGCTTCCAAAGTTTGCTTTGCATATTCTTACCAAAGACAGAGCATCGATCCTGTAACGCCCTCCAGGCGGTGATGCCGCTCCATGCAAAAGTGGTTCTATTGTGGAGGAAAGCTGAGGTCTTCCAAGAGGGTGGAAATCTGACTTGTCAATTCCAGCCACTGAAGCTAGCTGACCTAAGCTACAAAAAAAAAGAAAAAAAAAAAAAGACATGCAATCTATTAAAAATGAACTTCCAGAGTAGATAACCAGCTAATACCAGCCTACCTTTTTGCTACAACAAATGCAAATAAAAAAATGATTATGGTAAGATGTCACTAAGATAATAAGATATTGGGTACACTGGTGGTGTAACGGTGTGGGGGGATATTTTCTTTGAAGCCCTTTATAACTGCACCACAGCTAATCTGACTACACTCACTGATCCCTTTATGATCCCAGTGTACTCACCTTCTGATGGCTGCTTTCAGCATGATAACGTCATATTAGTCTTTGAACATGACAATGAGTTCACTGTACTCAAATAGCCTCCACAGTCACCAGATCTTAATCCAGCAGAGCATATGTTTGCTTAATCTATTCTATTAATAATTAAGGTAGTTCTGAAAGCAAAAATGGGTTCAGCCTTGTGCAAGAAGATGCACCTAACTAAGTGGCTAGTGGGCGCATTTTAGATTTAAAAAGATTCCAGAATGATACCCTGATTGAGTGAGTGACTGACTCAAAGATGACTGCGAAATTATACCTAACCAATGGGCTTTGGTTTCCATATATTAATCCAAGAAATGACAATGACAAACCTAGAGTTTCGTTTTGAATGAAACCCGTCCTGTCAGAATTAAACTGCAGAATCAATATCAAATTGGCCAATATTAAAATTAACTTCAGATATTTCTGAAAGAAACTGAAATCTAAGATGCACACCTTTTTTAAATATCACTAGTCTAATATTTTAGAAAATACACCTGTTTGACATCTTATCCCAAGTCAAATACGAGCCATTAACTACACAACCTGTGGTTTTTCCAAACATAACAATTTAATGATGCATCACTAAGAGAAGTGTGTAATCTGAGTATATGCTCTTTCTATACCACTTGAGTGAACTTACTCTTGCAGACCACATTGTTACACTATAAATGATAAGAGCTACAATAATAAGCTGCTTCATCGTGCAGCTGAAATATTAAAGCTACACAAAAGTTTACTCACAGGGTGCCAGACTGTAATACTCTACAAAAATCTAGCAAACACTTTTCTGCAATGTTTTGTACGATGCACAAAGATCACTTTATAAAAAATAAAATATAATGAATAACTGTAGGTATCGTCCTATAAAACACATTAAATGTAAAGTGATAAAGCAAAGACATGACAAGGGGAAGAAAGACAGTTAAATATAAGCCACTTAAAATGGGGATCCAGTCAAAACAAAACTAAAGGCCAACTTCTGGCTCAAGAAGTGGAAAAAAGCACACCCACACATAATGAAACAAAGCTTTTTAAAAGAACGGATTTTCAGGAAACCACGTAGGTCCTGTGACAACGGTGGCATTTTGTAATGGCTGCTATTAAAAATACCCACCCAGCATCTTTGAGCAAATCCAGGAAAGCATGAAACTTAGTGAATGATGTCTCAATGCTCTCCAGAATTGCCTCATCTTCAAGAACACTGGAAGCCGGTGGTGCTAATGCAGAGCCACTGGCAGCAAGTGCCTCTGACAGGGAGTGATTGGCATCTCGAAGACGAGCATTCTCCAGCTCATACTGAACAGAAATTAAATAAAGAATAAAGGCACAGCTTGGCACAGTCTTATTCATTCATTAAAAAAAAAAAACAAAGAAACACGACTGTTCAATAAAACTGACTCTTCAATAAAGGGCGAGCTGTTGCATTACTTCATGAAAAATCAATAAGTACCTCCCACCTGACTCACAAAGAATCACACTATTTTCTATAAACAACTTTGAGCATCAAATAACATGGGAAATAACACAGTTTCAAAAGCAAAAGTACACCAATTAAACCAACATGCTGTTTTCTGTTAATTCCCTGGAGTAAATTTAAAACAACTTTAGATTTGCAGCCACTAGAATATATCTCTCTTGCACTTTTGAGGGCTCAAAATTGCTGGTCAAAAATAACAGATTTTTAAAAAATGTAAAATTTTGACCCATTTTTGTGTATTTCAAGGGTCTGTGATTTGGAACAAGTTGGTAAAATTAATTTTCAAAGATTTTAAGAAATCAGCTGATAGTGAGAGGGTTGATTTTCTGTGGATTTTTATATGATTAAAACTTGCAATAAAGGAAAACATTAAAAATAAATAACAGGCATAAATTTATCTGTATGTATTACAGATTTTATTTACCTCCATGAGCCTGGACTCAGCCTTCAGTCTGGCCCTCCGCTCTTCCCCGAGCCTCATACGGCACTCTTTTAGCTCCATCTACAGGGCATGGATCAGAAGAGCAGTGTGTGAGGTGGTTTTGTTTAATGAACTCTTCACATACCACATCTTTGACTTTAGAAGCAGCAAAAACACATTACAAAAATGACTAACCTGTATTTGTTCAAACCTCCGTGAAATGAATCTGTCCTGACGATTAAGAGAAGATGGTCTCGGTTCCACTTCCACCACTTCCTCTTCATCATCCTCCTCTGCCTCTGAATCCGACTCCATGGTAACTTTCACTGTGGCTGCACCCTAATAAGATATTAACATTAATGCTGCTGTTTAGGGCTCTTTATTCATTACGCTGCATTACACACAGACACAAGACAGCTTACCTGAAAGCTATGGTCTGTTACAGTAATTCCAGGAGGCAAACCTCTGCAGAAGCAAAAACATAGTATTAGTCTCTACATGACTATAATAAACAGTGAATGCTTTTTAAACATATAACTACATTCCCTACAGATTTCCATATGCAGAAAAAATAAATTTCCAGACCCCAAAAACACACACACAATCCAAACTATCTTCCAAACTTATTAATGGAACATAGTTTTTGTTGTTTGCTTGTTGTTTCTTCTGAACATTTCTTCACCTTTGGCGTCCAGCTCGTGCAGCAGCACGCCAAGGCACATGGGGGGTGCGTGATGGCTTAGGTTTCAGAGCAGCAGCTGAACTCCGTCCACCAGGAGATGGTCCTTTATGAGTGGCTGCAAAGAGAAGACATGTCCATGAATTCTGAGAAATCTTCACCTCTAAGAAGGGCGCAGCGTTGATGATGCAAAGTCCTCATAGTATTATGAACTGTACTTTATCACCATGTATTAAAAGTGCCTTGAGGTGTCTGTTGTGATTTGGCACTATATAAATGAATAATAATCAATCCATCCATCGTCTTTTGCCATCCAATTCAGGGACGTGGGGGGTCTGGAGTCTATTCTAGGAGTCTCAGGGCGAGAGGCAAGGTACACCCTGGACAGGCCGCCAGTCTGCCACAGGGCTAACACACAGAGACAGACAACCATTCACACTCGCATCCACACATATGGGCAATTAACCATCATCAATTAACCTAACCCCACTAACTGCATGTCTTTGGACTGCAGGAGGAAGCCGTAGTACCTGGAGAGAACCCACACAAACATGGGGAGAACATGCAAACACCACACAGAAAGACCCTGGCCTGATAGAGGAATTGAACTCAGGGCCTTGATGTGAGGCAACAGTGCTAATCACTGCATCACTAGGCATTAATGTGCATTAATGATATTTAATTAAACTGAACAGTGATAAATGATAAACTGATAAATCTTTGCTCACAGAAAATTGTTAGGTCCCTCCCAATAATAACAAGATATGCGCAAAATAGTGGAAATGATTATAATGGCCAGCAGAACATGTGTGGGCTTTCCATGAATTAATCAATGCAAAAATTATAAGAACTACATGCTTTGTGAAACTAGCAGATATTACTTGCTTCTAACAAGCAGGGTATAAACATCACAAGCAAATAGATGAAAGACTAATTAATCTAGGTGAGTATCTACTGAAATCATCCTATAAATAAGGGCAAAGTCAACTAAACCATAATCAAACACATCACAAATTCAAGATTATTTCTGCACCTATCAGCAGGAAAAACAAAATAAAATCACAATGAATTCAGTTCTTACCATGTCTCCAGATGACTTAAAAATCAAATTTGAGAAGTTGAAAAGACACCGAGAATAAGCAATACTATCTCAAACAGACTGAAAGAAATCCTCCAGTGAATTTACACTGCACACACACATGCACAAAAACCCCCCAACATAAAACAGAGAAATGTGCCTATGCTCATAAAAATAAATGAATAAAGGTCTGTTTTTAATAGGCTGATTTTAGGTGTACAACCAGAAATACTGAAATTACTGTGTTTTGTCTGACTAGGGAGACAATAACATGGAGTTACATGCAGTCTGCCAGTGTTTATCTGGAACATGGAACAAGAAAAATGTATGTATACATAAATACCTATTCTAAATGCAGCTTTCCCTCTGACTGTACTGGGTAATGCTCTCCTCCTTGGACCAGAAGCTCTCTGTGGTTCTGACGCTGCAGGCTTTATCCAGCAATACTGTAGGACAACATAAGGAAGACACATGCATACAAATACACCACCTAGAGCAATGGTTCCGCCCCCCGGAATATTTCTCCCAAAAACTTACCTCTGGTGACTGTCCATGACCATTCATTAGTACTTTCTCTATTATAGTTTTAATTAGGAGTTTATCTGAAAAGAAAACTCAAAATCAGTGAAGATTCAGTACCAGAAACATTTCTAGAAATGTATGTTTTGTGGGTTTAGAGATGAACTACTACATGACTGATGTAATTACAGTATTACTCAAATGATTTTTCTACAATTGGAAAGTACCACACACACACAAAATTTGGTTTGCATTAATATGTCAAATGGAAACGTAAAAACAAACCAGCTCAAGCAGTGGAACGAACAACATATTTGATCAGATTGGGAAAAGTGCTATTAAGTCTGGAAAAAAACAAGAAAATGCTATTGCCTTGACTTAGGTAGCAACTTACCAACTAACGGGTTACCACGGATATCCAGCACACACAAAGAAGAATTCGTTTTCAAGGCTTCTAGCAAACGACGAGCGCCTTCGTTGGAAAGACCACATCTTTGCAGGTCCACAGCTGTTTTACAAGCCAAAAATCAGAAACAGAAATCCTATCAAAAATTTGTACAATAAGGAAAACAAACAAACACAACCAAACACCACAAACTCACAAATCTACTAACCTTTAACCCAGAGGTCTTCAGCAAGTTCACTCGCAAGAGCCGCAGCACCCCGGTCCCCAATTAAAGTGTTACAGTTAAGTGTGACACGACGAAGACCTCCCATACCCTCAAACTGCGGCTGTCGATACCTCAGAGACTCCGCCCACGCCGTACCATGTCTTTGCATACCCTGATGCTTTAAGATAAATAAAAGGATTTTTACAAAAGTTGTGATGAAAATTTTTAAGACTCTTCCATTTCTATTACTGAACGAAAAGGCCCACATTGTTTTATTCTGTCTTTTATCTTTTATTACATAATGTTCTGACTGACTGATAACTTCTCTCTCTAAATCTTCTAGGCTTAAGCTGCATATACACTGGAAGCGATTCAAGGCCACGTTTTGACTAGAGACCATAGAAAGTGAACAAGTAAAATCGCTTCCAGTGTGTATACAGCTTTACAATCCCTCTGTCAAAAAACATGCTGCTGTAATCTGCACTGTGCACCTCAATTTTTTCCCTAACAAACTTTTTTAACAATTATTATCTGGATAGTTTACAATTATTAAATAATTATCTCTCAATAAAAAAATAAAATAGACTGCCAGATGACACTGAAAATCAAATACTATACCTTGATAATATTGGCCATGTGCTCTGCCCCCCTCCAGGTAAGACTGCATCCACTAAAATCCACTGCCCTGATGTTAGCAGAATACTTAACGCTTTGGCAAATGACTAAAACATATAGAAACATAGAGAACACACAGTTACACAGGTAACATACAATACAAACTCCTTTCCTGAACAAAATTAGGAGACAGTAATATAATTGCACATACCCTCTAAGCCCTCATCACTGATTGGACAGTTAACCAGAGATAGGTTTTCCAAGGAAGTGCTTTTTG
The DNA here is from genome assembly GCF_051167445.1 of Perissodus microlepis. Classification (NCBI taxonomy): domain Eukaryota; kingdom Metazoa; phylum Chordata; class Actinopteri; order Cichliformes; family Cichlidae; genus Perissodus; species Perissodus microlepis. The sequence goes on from NC_140472.1 coordinate 25,182,897, forward strand.
CCAAACCCTAGATTAGGATCATTTCAACAAAGAACTTGTTTTAATAAATGTCCATTCTAAGAGTGAACAAAAAAGCAACAAACACAGAAAGAGTTCTGAATAACATTTTTAAAAATGAAATAGTTACAATGCTTTGCTTTTAAAATGCTCTGCTTTCACCTTTGTCAGGGTGATGAGGTCCCTTTCTCTCAGTGGAAGTCCATTGAGCTGCAGCGTCTTGAGGTTGGGAGAGACAGTGAGGCACTCTCTGAGGGCCTTGCACAGCTTTAATGTCATATCCTTGGAGCGAATAGCTGGAATCTTCCTCCTGAAGCTAGACTTAAGATATCTTCTATCTGAAACCAATGGTGACATTGTTGTTTTAAGTAAAATCTGAAAATCAACAAGTTTCTAACATAGACAATTAAAATCGTATAAACTGTTTCAATAACGTACCTGCCTCTCCAGAAGCCAAACTAGCTTGGTATGTGCTACTTATTGCTATGTGGTGCAGGTGTTTGTTAATGGATATAGAGCTGAGAACGGGTGGCCAGTCTGTTAGCTTCAGCTTGTCTCCATTAAAGTCCAGCATCCCTTTGTTGAGGTTCATTTTAACTGCAGGAAGGGGGACAGATTCCTGCCTGGCACAGGCAAACTCATAGTAAGCCATAAAGTCCTGAGCACCCTGCCGCCGAATCTGAGTGCTGTCCGGGACCATCTTTGATCTAGGAATAAAAATATTCAAAATAAGACAAAGAGAACTATTTAAATTGGTAGGAATACTTCAAGATCACAGTAATGGAAAAGCAGCACACATCACAGCAACTTTACTTTTACACCATATCGTATTTTTCATACGATTGCTTCAATTTAAGTAGAAAATTCTCCTATTTCTGTGTATATGATTACATCTTTGTCTTCTTCCTGAAACTGGTCCTTTCAAGGGTCGACACAGAGGATCACATGCCTCCATCTCACCCCATCTCTAGCATCCCGTTCTGTCACACCAACCCTCTGCATGTCCTCCTTTACTACACCAAGAACCTCCTCTGAAGTCTTCCTCTTTCCCTCCTGCCTGGCAGCTTCATATTCAACATCTTTTATCCAATATTGTCCAAACCACTCTTTAATTTCACCTCCAAAACACTTAACCTGAGCTGTCTTTCTGATATACTTTTCTAATCTTGTCTATCCTGGCCACCACCTTAGAAACCTTTGCTTTCACTGCTGTTATCCTTCTGTCACAAATCAACACCTGACACTCGTCTCCAACCACTCCACCCTACCTGCACCTCTCTCGTGCACTGTCCTTTGCCCTCGATTGTTGACTGCAGGTATTTAAATATATATATAATTAGACATCTGCTGAAAAAGTTTTCATTCTTAAACAAGTGCTTGTTCAAAGGGGTTCTCTAATTCTTTCAATTTTCTTTATATTATTGCAGCGTCTCTACCTTACAACATAAAGCACCTTGAGGCGACTGTTGCTGTGATTTGTTGCTATAAAAATGACACTGAATTGAAATTGAACTGAATTAATTTACAAAACTTGTTCAACTTTATTAACGTATTGTTATATCATAACATTTACAGACACAGCAACAAGTATGTGGGGTGGCCATATGCGAGCCACTAAAAATATTGAGGTGGCACACCAAAAACAGAATTTACAGTTTTATTATGCTCTAGGTTACTTGAAAATATGGCAAAAATAATTTTTCTAAAAGAATGATATTCCTACTTAATTTCCTGCTAATAAAGTTTATATCACTGAAAATAGGTAAATATGAAAACCAAATGAGATTTTGAAATCTATATTAATCAGTTTTAACTGATCGACTGATCAATTAATTGAGTGGAAGTCCCAGGATGGCTTTACTGATTCTCAGCAGAGCTGACTAGAAGCAGCTTAAGATTCACTCTCCCAGACTGGAGTTCACTTTAACAGCAAACTTGTTCATGAAATACAAATAAATATTAGATCATTAGATTTCCATGTTGGCCCTGAGATGCACAGTGATCTGTCCAGGGACTGGCACCAGCTTTTCTGCACCCTTATTACATTATTCCCAACATAGGGCAGTCAGGGGGAGCCACTAGGGGTGCCAGCAAATTTTGGGGGGTAGCCAGTGCCTCCTCTGGGCCCGCGGAAAAAATAAGCTATCAAGATATTTCGATAGCTTTGTTATGTAACTGATGGCCAGTTATCACTATTAAGCCAAGCCATAACCAGCCCTTCATCTGAAGATCATACACAGATCACAAGTTTTCGTTAACATTTCAATGTTAACCTTACAATAAAGCTAATCGTTGACTTTCACTGATTTTGAATCTTCACCAGTTATCTATGCACAGTGTAACCGCTTTCTCTCATTAAGTGCAGAGCGCTAAGGTTAAACCAGTGGCGTTAGCTCAGCTCGGCTCCTAGCAACCAAAGACTGTCTATGCTAGCAGTGAATGTCAGCATCAGGGTCTAGAGCTGCTGTTTTTAATTGTGCCTTCATGCATTACACAACTGGATTTAATCAAAATAAAATAATATAATGTACTTTCATACCCAACTAAAGACTATACCGTCGCGGGACTGATGTATGAGTTTTCCTCGACGTTGCTTGACAACTTCAGCGGTCTGTTATTGTTGACAACATAAACGACCGCTCAAAAGTGGCGCTGTAGTGCCAGCAAACCCACGCCCACTTCTTCCTCAGTGTACCATTTGCAGCTCTAGCCAGAGATCTGCTGCCATCTATCAAAGCGGAGCGGTAAAACATATCACAGGGAGTCACAACCAATGACTGTACAGTCATAACCTATTTAGAGAAGCTTGAGTACATAATAAACTATCCAGTTATAAAAACAGATGACAAACCTCTTGAGAATCGAAAATACTAAGTGATACTTCAACATGTCATTACAAAGAAATCAAAGAAGTTAATCTGCATTCCCCACTGGGCCTAAATTTTAGGAAATAAATGTGTACAATAACCGTTTTGGCTAAGCAAATTTGTGGATTTGGATTTAAATGCACTGATAACGATATCCCTATTCTGGTAAATCAACCACTCCTAGTTGATTGAATGTGATGTTAAAAGTTTCTTTCTGCCATTTAGAAATCAGAAATGAGAAAGGGTTTTATTGCCAAATGTTGAGCAGGTTTACAACATTAGGAAATTGCTGCGGTACTTAGTGCGTTATAGTTAAACTGTGGATGCTCCAATTCTTAAATCCTATTGGTGTTAAATCCTATTCTACTTAAAGGAACACACAGCCACTCTCCATATCCTGTTTGGGAGGAACAGCCACAACCTTCAATTACGTCATTCTAAGAAGTGAATTCAGTGAAACAGTCTTCTATGTAATCATTTCCTTTTTGGTCATTTTGTTGACTGCTTTAGCACTACCTTTATGCGATTTTGAAGCAGATACAATATTCACATCATTTATAACTTGAAAAAGATAATAATACTAGTAATTAATGTTGTATTTTTACGTTTTGTATAATGTATTTAAACAATTCCAATACAGTAAAAATTAGGGCATTTGACAGCTCTGAAATGCACTAAACTATTTTTAAAGACTCTCTCATATTCACATTACACAGTCAACTTTCTTGAAAGTTGTCCAGGATGAGACAATGAACTTTCTTTCTTGGGGCCATCAGTCAGGTGGCACGTCTCACATGTAAGAAAGCATTGTCTTTGTTCGGCAGACTGCAGGGAAAGGCTGCATTGAGCAGTTGTGTTTGTTGAATGTAAGATAAACAGATTTGTGAAATATTTTCATATCTAATCTTGATTAATGGGTTGGCGTGGCAGAGTTTCTTTACTCAGGAGGATTTGTGAAGTAGCTGGTCTGTTGGTGGTAATCAAATATTGTGGGGTGTGCCGAGTTCCTGTTGATGCTCACTCTAGATTATTTCAGAGCTTTTTCTTTCAAATATTTCAATTAATAATATCTTTTAATATTTAGGCTACTTATGTCTTGAATATGATTAAGATTTTACTGGTCCTCATCCCCAGATCAAACCCCTACCCACTTATTTTAAGTGTGATCCTCATGGCTTTACCTCAGCTGAGTGCCAGTGGACATGAGGGACTCACAACTATGTGAACAAGAGGTACAAACTCACTCACAGACATCACCGACTGCATAAAAACCAGTGGGCTGTAGAACTCATTCACAAAACAATGCTACCCTTACTAAAAAACCACAGAATAGGACATGCATATCTGCATTTTTCACACAGTACTACTGATTCTGTTTTCTTTCTGCTTTGAGTGTGAGGGTGCTAAAGGTTTCCAGCCCTATCCTTCCATCCATGTAGGGGTGGCTGTAGCTCAGGTGGTAGAGCAGCTCAGAAGGTGGTTTGATCCCAGTCTGCTCCAGTCTGCAAGCCAAATATCCTTGGGCATGCAACCCCATGTTGCTCTGCAATGCATCCATCAGAGTGTGAATGTGTATGATTGTTAGATAGAGCACTTAAGAGTTTAGAAGAAGTGCTTGTGTGAATGTGTGTGATTGGGTGAATGAATTAGTTGTATAAAGCGCTTTGAGTGCTCAGACAGAGTAGAAAAGCGCTATATAAGAAGCAGTCCGTATACCATGTACGTACGACTACATGCCTCTGGAGAGACAGTCGCAAGTTTGATTCCCACCTGGGGGTGTCTGTATCCAGTAAGGGTCCTAGACTAGACCCGCCCATGCTAACCAAGCCTACCTACCTACCGCAGACATGAGCGAGAGACAGAAATATGAAGTCATATCAGCTCGGATGTTGCCCGGATCAACAAGGTCTGTGTCAGGTGTCGAGGAACCGGGGAACCCGGATCAGAATTGGGCTACTGGGGGCATTGGTGGGCAAGAGATGAAATATATATAATCGCCATAGCATAATGTACATTATTTATGAATAAAAGGACATGAAACATGAGACTTAAGTTTGGCTGCTTTGACAGTTACAGTCTGCACTTTGAGTTGTTGTTTTTTGTGTTTTTTGTTTTGTTTGTAGAAACTGTTCTGTGGTCAACCCACAGAAGGGACACAAAGAGGCAACCTGTATTTTAGACCAGTGTACACCGGTAGCTGTGAATCCTCTTGGTCTTGGCAGCCTCAGTGACTCTGCTGAATTCAGTCACAAACGTCTCACCAACACTGCACATATAGTGATGGTAAAAAATAAATATAGAACTTAAATATATTAAAAAAATACTTTTGTTTTATGATGTTGTCAAAACACCCTTTCCCCTTAGCGTGTCCAGTGGTGCCAGTTAAGTTGAACACTGTTGCTAATGCCTGGAATGCCACTGTGGTATCACAGAGTGAGTATGAGAGCTATTCCTTCTTGGCACTTGCTTCCCAAGTAGACCTTACCAACCGTTAAAAAAAAAAAATCAGTAATTTGTGCACATTTAACTTAACGCAACATAAATGTATTTATAAATAACACTGAAAAACAACTCACATTGCCAAAAGAAGGTTGATTTAAAATGTATTTAGTGAAAGTAATGATTTTATCTTTCTAAACTCTAGGTTGAATGCTTGCAACTGAGTTAAGTGTATTGTTTGGAAGTCTGTAGGCAACCTTCTGTAAGCATGAAAGGTATTTTAATGATGAAAGAGGCCTGTTGAAATATAGTTTCCCATATATATTCTGTTTTAAAAATAGATGCAATTTTGTATACTTGTTACTTATAGTTTAAACAATTTTAACAAACACACCCACACAGAGAATTTTTAAGCATAAGATGAAGCTAAATGTGGACACACAACAGAGAAAAATAGCGGTGTGCCTTGGTATTACCAGGTTGAACCATCAGGGGAAGTAAGGAGCGAAAGGCAAGAAAGGCAGAGCCACAGTGGCTCAAAGTGGCCTCCAGAAAATGCAGTCACCAAGAGGTGGAGTGGCTCAGAGGCAGAGGTCAGCCAGGTCAAAAAATTTAACAGGACGGTCAGATGAACTAGTCTTATTGATTAACGTAGTAGATCCTTTAATCTGCTGTCATGGTGGCATTAAAAACAAGTATATGAACTTGCAGCAATGGAAGACGATACCATGGCAACCTACTGACACACCTGAAACTACCACTGAAATCAGACAAAGGGAAAGAGCGAGTGAGGGACGGAAAGAACGCCTACTTAGAGGGGAGAGGCTGAATACTTAAGCATTTAAAATGGTGTGGCATTTTTCCAAACAACATCCATTTGTGGTTTCCTAACTGGTGAAAGCAGATAAAGCTAAGCTGTAAATGAATTAGAAGTGCCAGTGATTCATCATCCACAGAAGCTGGAGAAACAGGAGATGGGGAAGAACTTACAGTAAACACTCTATATTCACATTAAAAGCAGTAAACAGAATAAACACTTGCTAAATGTATTTTTTTTTCTACAAACTCCAGACTTGGAATTTCGAGAACCACACCCAAGGTTGCCAAACCAATAACCAGGAGATAAACATTTTCCTGCTGTTTCCATAAACCAGCCTGTTCTGTTTAGACACTTTTGGCAAATTTAACTCCCTTATACAGTAATGTACACATATCAACATCATTAAACATCTGGTAGTCATACTGACTTTGGCAGCAGAGGTTTCCCTGAACTTCATCGATTGTGAGAAGACTGCAAAAGAAAAAACCCCAGAAGTGGTGTGCCACCCACAGCGCCAAGATCTTGACATTATTTCCCAGGTTTTTGTAGAGAACAGACTGAAGAGATTGTTTTTCTACATTCTTAATAATTCCTAATAATTCTATACCATTGCCTTAAAATACACATTTATTATTACACTTTGTGTGATGATAAATGGATAAAATCAGCATGTCTGTCCATCAGTCTGCACAGAACAATATAACAAAGATTTTCTTTTTTCCTTTTTTGTATTGAAAATTAAAACTACTTTACAACAGTCTTCAGTCTCTCACTTTAGAACTTTCTAGAATGCATTTGGATTTCGTTACAATTTTGCTTTTGCTTTTGAATCGTTTGAATGGGATTTATGATTTTCTGTTTTCGATGGGTCACGCAGGGCGAATCTGAGACTTTTGCCAGCACTAATTCCATGTTGTGTTGGTTGTATGATTTCGGGTTACCTTTGTCAAGTTTAACACTCACAAAAATCAAAGGTCATTTGTTTTCTGGCGGAAAGACTTTCTTTAAGGATTGCGTCTGGCTTCCTCATTTTTAACCAGTCTCTGGTGCTGAGAAGCATGCCCATGCCATGATACTACCATCACTATCCCTGAAAGGATTCTCATTCTTTATCCATCCCTTACGCTTCTGAGAGCTCTGTCACAGTTTTCTACAGAGAGCTCCTGGGCTTCATACCTTGTCCTGACATCCAGTGTGAATTGTTTGACCTCGCAGGTCTAAAGGTCTCCTTTTTCTAAACTATGTTCAATCAGTCTATTTGGACTAAGCTCTGGTCCAATCTAACAGATAACTAAAGCAAAGAGAATGAAATAATAAGTGGAAGAATTTTGTTTTAGTACAACATTTAGCCTATTATTTCAAATGACTGAAATTTGTGGAAAAATAAAAGAAATGCTTAAAAAATGTACACTTTAAAAAAAACCTCAGTTTTTTTTAGGGTTATATTTCTTGTGTTTAATCTGGTTTTATATGCGTTTTCTCTCTATTCTTCATTTTTTTACTTAAAAAACATAAAACGCCCAAAAGGGTTGGGCTTTTGATTTTGTATTAAAAAACAACAACAAAAACATTTTCATCAGTTTAAACAAAATGTTTAAAAAGTGTTATATGGATGTCTTTGGAACCACATGACACACGCACAAAGTGAAAATAAATAAACAATTAATCAGTTCAATTTGCTGTGAGTTGAAAAAACAGGGATTTCACATAACATCACATCTAAACATCGAGGATGATTTTTTTTTATTATTATTATTTTTGGTATTTTTTGTACTATCATAGAGTAATTGTTTTCTCGGGTTTGTCCTGTGTGTCCTGAACGCGGCACGACAACGCCCTCTCCCTGTGTGAACTGCAGGTTACAAGAATCCTATTGGCTAGTCCAGACGTCTACTCGCGGTTCGCTGTATTCCAGTAATCCCAACCCACTCGGGAGTCACTGGGCACGGTCCAACAGCACGGCAGGGACAGGGGCTGGATCGAGAAGATATCGTGGCTCTTTAATTATTTATCACGTCATTAAGGAGCAGGATTAATTGAATATATATCCGAAACATCAACGAAAACCAGTTCTCGTCGCATCAGAGGTAATTTCGCTGTTATTTGTGTTCGGACGTCCTGCTAGCGATAGTTCGTTTAGGGCAGCTACTCCAGCTAACAGTTTTCCAAATATCGGTGGCCTGTCTGCGTGTGTGTGGTGGGTGGCTTCTAAGTGACTTTACAATGACTGTTGGCTGACTTTATCCCCTGTTATTATCATTAAAACTATTGTTAAGAAGTCAAGGGAAAATGAAAAACAGTTCATATTTAGTTACCGTGTAGTTACATATAATTACAGTGTGTGCGTTTTTAAAGATGCGTTTGCTGTTGCGGTATTCCCCATGCTTCTCACTTGCTAATGCTAATGATGCAAACTGTCCGTCCTGTGATGGTGCAGTTGGGCTGGTCTGTTAAACTGAATCAGCCACAAATTCACATAATAGTTTAAAAACGAATAAATGGATGACGGTTACAGCTTTTGATTGTTTTGCTGTGTATTTGGGACCCACAAATTTGAACTGTGTATGGTGATAATTTATATTTTGTAATTATGGGATTATGGTTTACAGATTGAGAGGTCAGTTTCTTAATCAGGTAGTCAGTGTGTTGCAGTATGGATTGGGTATTTGCCGCCTCTATCTTGTGTCTCTTGGTATAAAACAGGTCCATGTTCATTTTGAAACTAAACTGTGAACAGATAAAAAAATATGCACAGACAGGTAAAGAGACCCCCTATCTGGGAACATACAGCATGTTCTTACAAAACCCTGGGTGGGTATTTTATGATACTCTATCATACCCTACCCAGTAGCTGCTTAATATTACAGGCAACAGTTCATACCATTTGTGACACCTAAAATCAGGGATACAGGCAGCGCACAGTTAAGGTGCCAGTGAATCAGCAGGCGATCCTTCTTAAGTGTTAAAGTATCTGCACATGACAAGTGAGGCAAATGATCCCTTGTTGCATTTTATTTATTTATATCTATTTGTTCAAACCTAACAGAAAGCTGTCACCCTGTTATTTTTAACTTCTTCATCTTTTCAGTGGTAGTAATAAGAGTTATCTTCTGTATCCTCTTCGTACGTTGCTTTTATTAAATTCTGATGGATTTAATAAAAATAGATACATTATTGCATCATGTAGTCTAGTAGTTTTATGACTCAACATGGGACACACAAGCAGCAAACACCATAACAATCTGGAAAAATATGTTTCACCTACCCCTAACTGGGAGGACAATAGGTCCCCTGTTGGTATGTTTGCTTTGCAAATGGTCACTTGGTTGTGTTTCTGCTAGAAGCTAACCTACTGCTAGTTTGCACAGTTCTCCTTTTGGCTTGCTTGATTTAAACTGTAGCCAGTGTGTGTTTATTTGGCTTAAGTCAGAAGCTAGAAAGCAAAAACGTAAAAACAAATTATATGAAGTGAGCTGTACTCACTTCCAGTTGTTTTTTTAGATTAGCATTTTCATCCATAAAGAACTACAGGGAATAGGGAAGGAAGGAAATGCCTTGTGGTTGACATCCAAAAGCTACAAACACACACACACACACACACATACACACACAGAGGACTCAATGTCTTCTTTCCACTGAGGTCAGAGCACCGACATTTCACACGGACATTCATTTGGTAACTTTCCCTGTTTTTCACTTATTCTCTAACAAGCATCCGGTCTTCCCCTCTTCCCATTTAAAGGTCGGACATAAGTAGCTGAAGCTTTAGCTCGTGTTTCAAAATGTCACCTCAGCTACATAGAGCCACTCAGTGCTTACTTCTTTGGTCACAGTGGTCACTGTATGACAGAGTAATGGCAGCTTTGCTGAGCGTAGGCTGAGAACAGGCAGACAACTGTTTCCCTGGATTCGGCAAAGGAAAATCTTATCAAAGGCTTTAATTGCCTTTTGTTCAAATAGTATGCATCTGTATGTACATATGAGCAGACATAAAAATGATAAGCTCATGCAATATAGTCCGCTACCTGGGACAAAATGCCTATTGACAAAACATTACAGCATATAAAAGGTTTATCAAACAAAGTTACATCTATTTAGGTAGGTGTGGTATTTTTCTAAGCTTTTTGTAATGTTTTGCTTGAGTAGTTGCTTTTTAGCTTAAAGCAGTGGTGGTTTGGTGTAATTTTGGCTTTGGCTCTCATTCATTTTTATTTTCGTCCTGGTCTCAGTTCTAGTGGGAACAACGATCCCTTTATATGATCTTTAAACGTCAGGATGTCTTTTGGTACATTTACAGGAGACAGATTAATAACTGTTACTCTTACTGTGAAAAGCATTTCTCATGTTCTGTTGGTGTGGGGAAAAATATTGTTGGAATCTGGAAACTTGTAACTATAATAATCTTATTCTTACTTTGTGTCATATGAAATAAAAAAAAAGGTTTAATTATTAACTCCCCTGGGCAAAGGACAAGTGCACTAGCCAGGACACATACAAACAAACCCTTGGGAGAAAACAAGCAGCCAACTTTGCGTCTGTCAGTAACTGTATTATTTGTGACTTGTGAAATCCCTGAAGCACTAGAAATGGGAAATGGATGTTTGAATATTAATTGACATTTTAACAATTTGATGTACGACATGTTGGAGAAATAGTTGCATCACATCAGCAGCCAGTCCTGCATGGTGTATGGAAGTACACTTGGATATTTTCCATGGCTTTCCCCTAAATGTGGCTTTACACAGCTGCACAGTGTGGTGGTGTGGATAGAGGCGCAGGCTCAAATACAATGGCTTGTGTTTCACTGATTGTTCATTTCTTTGGTCCCGCTGTATTAAAAAGCAATGACAGCTCTGCTGACTGTAGGCTGGAACAGACACAAAGATTGCCTCCACATTTGGCTAAAGATAATACTATCAGTCACAGGGCCTCATTGCTCTTTCCAGTCTGTATTTATAAGGTCATTTGTGCAAATGAACAAGGGCAGAAATCACACAACCACAAAGTATCTCCCATCGCCTGAGGCAGATTAAAGTGTAATTCATCATAATATTTATGTATATAGACAATAAGATTTTTGTAATATTTTGAGGTGTTTCTGTCCAAGCCCAGTTAATTCTGTCTCTGTCTTCTTTTTCAGTTTAGTTTTCAGTTTTTTTTCAGTTTTATTTTGTCTTCTGGCCTTGATTGTAGCATCAATAAGAATCACATAACAATAACAGTTTTTCTTCATACTTTTCTCAGTTCTTGTGTTTTTTTGTTGTTGTATTTTTTGTGTTTTAGTTTGACACTAGAGTTAAAAGAGTCAGTTATGGTGGCCCTGAAAGATCAAACACACTGCAACTTAGAAAAACACCAGCAAATAGAAAAATGCTGCAAAATACACAAAAAATGGAAATTAGCAGAAGTATGTTTTGGGCTGTGAGGGAGAAAATGATGCAAGTTAATTTGTGTTTTAATTGCGTGGTTCATATAATACTGTAGATCCATGTTTGCTATGACTGTTAGCTTATCTCCCCAAAAACACTTCCTTTGTGTTTTGTGAGGCTTTTTATGAGCTTTTCTATGTTTTTTTCTCTTTCTGTTGTGTTTTAATCAGTTCTGTTTTGCTTGCTTTTGCAGCACTTTTCTTTTTTTGTGTGTTTTGCTACATTGCAGTGCTTTTGACCTATCAAGGCCACTACAGTTAGTAGTATCAGTTAGTAATCGCCAAGTTTTAATAGGTCTCTGTGGACAAACATTTGTCATTTACTATAATCACAGATCAGTTACAATCTACAGCTTGTCAGACGCCGCATGTAAATTCCCAGATGGGCTCTCATGTATACATAGATGTACTGATTCTTGCCATGGACATGCCAGTAACTGTGTTTATGGCGCAGTCCCTAAAGTACCAGTAACTGGAGTACATCTCTCCTGTACTTCTTAGAAATGGTAGCTTCATTTGACAGTCAGTCCTGCCTGTGGTATTTTGCGTGGGAGTATACCTGGACAATCTTCATGGCTTTTCAGAGCCTCTTTACACAGCTGCATATACAGCCGGGAGCAAACTGTGGTGTGGAAAGAGGTGGCAACTTGAAGTCATGGTGTTGTCTTTGAGGTGAGTCTGCGCTTTCCTAAAATAGGGTTACTGCAGACATACAGATGAGGTTTAGGCTTAGTTTTTAAGTAACAACATCCTTGTGGTTTTTGTTGTTTGTGGTCACATTCATCACTGCTCCAAAGACAAGAGCCAGAGCTCAGCAGAGAGGTATTGATTTGTGTCCTGATGTGCATTTTTAGCTATCAGTTTCTTGGATGAGATTTCCCAGAATGTACAGACCCCCCCATGCCCCCACTTCCCATCAGTGCAGCCTGTTTAAAAAAAGAAATTGTTGTTGTTTTTGTCTTGTACCCTGAGGCCCAAATAATTGTGTTGGGGCTTGTAAAACATTTCAACGTGGTGTGAAAATTTGGAAAAATAATCCTCAAAGAAAGGCGAATGCCCTCTCATGTGGGAAACCACAGAACTTGGAATAGAACTGTTGTTTTGGTGCACAAAAATGTGTAATAGACTGACTCCACTCAGCTGTATTTATATTGAGCAGTTCCTCTGAATTTCATGTGAAGTGCACATTAATGGCAGGAACAAAACAGAAGATTTTTGAACTGCTATAGCCAGCTCTGCAGAAAGTCCCATTCAATAAATCACATTAATACTGCTGGGTTTAGTGTGCTTTTTGAATGCAGAAGAAGCAGCTGCTTAGAAAGGAAAATGCAATTGCTATGGATGCAGAAAGAGCTAGATTGATGACCGCGAGGTTTATTTATTCACGTGTCATGTCTAAATCACAGCCAACAAACAAACATGAAGATATCTGTAACTGCTTTAGGAGTCAAAAGAAAAAAACTGATGTTTAAAATCCACTGACTGCTGGTCTACTGTGTAGATTGATGTTCCAGTTAATGACTGCCATAGCCTACAGCTTTAACAAAGAACTGTAGTGTTAAGAAACAAACACAAGGCTTTCAAGATTTGAAGCAGATTATAAATTTGTTCTAATTTATTCCCTCTGCCAGGATAAATAGAATCTTTTTCTTATCTTATTTTGAATCTGTCCTTGACACAAAAGAGTTATGAAATCCAGTAGCTCTCGTACTCTTGTTGTATTTGCAAAGTTTGCAGTGGGCCACGTCATGAATTAATGAAACAGCCATCTAAAAATATATCAGCATGATGCTGCACGGTCATACTCAATGTCACTATGGAGTACTGACAGGATCACTTATTTGGCAACGAGGCTTAAGGTTTTGGCAGGAATTGTTTACTCATCTATTTGAAACATGTCACGTTATTGCTGCAAAGGGCTTGGTTGTTTTTCAGAGGCGTATTTTTGTCAAGCTAGAGAGACGTTTGAGGCCTGCCCCAGCCTGTCTCGAGGGAAACCAGATGAACTGCAAATGTCAGTGATGGTTCAACACACAAGAACTGAGATTTATATGCGTATACAACCACATGCAGGTTCATCGGGGTTAAGACTCGATTATTCCGTCCCTGTGCACTGCGACACATTTTGTGTTAAATTATCTAACTTTGAGAAGAAAATCAGGCACCCAATGTACATCATACATGAGTCACGACTTAAAGTTTATGTTTGCAGGTATTTTTATGTATTTAATCATATTTTAAAGGGGATGCAAAAAATATTTTTGTTCTCACATGTTGTGAAATGATAAATGCCTGTCTCATTCTTCTTAAGCTGCTTCTGCCAGACAAGCTGGCAGTTTTATCTAGCAGAATGAATAAGCTGTTTGCTGTAGAGCTATCTAGAATACCAATTTATGTACTTGCATATTTGATAGCAATCTACAATAAGCTTTGGTCAGTGGGTGGAAAGAGTCATGTCTGATTAGCTGAGAAAAAGAAAATCGTCACTCAAAGACAAATTTAGAAGCAGCAGAATGTGTCATACTCTGCAGCGCTGGCCTGTGTCTGCTCTGAGCCTGGTAGAGTACAATGGGGATGTGAACATCACTCTTGATGACAGCACTGCTGTCAATTCTTCAATAGGGACTAGGAACGCTGGCCAAATCTGTTAACAAAGCTGCTAAGTTGGCAACAGAGAAGTCCCGTAAGTTACAGGGAGGTCAGGGGTCAAACTGAAATGTAATGTATTACACAATTTAACAAAAAAAATTAATAAATAAAAAATCAAAAAGTAGAATTCAAAATCCCCAAAATTTGAGTGCAGCTGTGGTTTACCATAACAGCTGTGAACGATTTGTGTGGTTTTAGAGGGCAGCCAAACAGACGGTGAGCAGGCCGAGGTGGTACAGATTTTTGACTGGCAGTACCTGTGGAAGGAGTTTTGTTGACATTAGAATTGAATACACTCTGACATTCCATTTAGTGAAAATAAATGGTTGGGTTGATATTTCCCTGGAAAACGTAGCTCTGCGTGGTTGTACAAGTTATCTTCAGCTCGATCTACACTGCTGCCAGCTGCCTTTACATGCAAGTGTGTCTACTCAGCTTACATTATTTTCAATCAACCCAAGTCCTGGTAGGAATAGTTAAATGGGCTCGTCTATCATAGACTGTATATAAAAGTTGGACATAGGTTGGAGGTCTGTCTGTTTGTATAGAGATGAATGGAAAAATGACCTGTTGGCTCATTTTATCCATGATCTCAGTAAATACCTCCCCAGTGGTTTTATAGTCTCAGCCCGTAGTTTAAAGTTTTATTTAATACAACCTAAAGATCATTTATTAAATTGTTAGAATAAAAAAGGGGATAAAGCAGGGCGTACTTTAGGGTGGACCTGCTTTCTGATTCATAACTCACTTTGTGTGAGCACACATTGGCCCACAGTGGCTCAGTCGTAATGCCCACAAAGCTCAGCTCAAAGCCTCAAGACAGGACTAACTGGTAATGTTGCCATAGCTACATCAATCTTTTATATTGCACAATGATTTTAGTCAATGGCTTTAATCTGTAGGGTCAAGCAATGCAAGATTATATGTAGAGCACCTGTTAAATGCACAAAAAGTTCCAGCTGCATGGCATACATGTTCTTGTCTTGTCTGACCCACAGCTGTGGGGCTGTATGGTGCTGTGGATAACGTGTGCAAAAGATCCTCATTTCGAAACCGGGAGGAGACACAGAGTCAGCCTTGGGGCGTCCAAAGCTAGTGTACTGGTAGTGCCGGTTCCAAGCCTGGGTAAGTGGGAGGTTTGTGTCGGGAAGGGCGTCAGGCATAAAGTCTGTGCCAAATCAAACATGCAGATACGTCCGGCAGCCAAAAGAACCTGCAATGCTGGTGCCACAGTTGTCTTTGTATCCAGTTTGCCTGTATCTTTCTGATTGTTCATAAGTCCGGTTGATAGGAGCAGTGTTAAATCAAAAGCCTCCAAAACGGCTTAGAAAAAATAAAAAACTAGGACCTTTAAGAGGAGGACAAGTACAGGATAACCCAAATACCAGGAACAGGAGGATTTTCATAACCAGTGTGTGTGATGTGTGTGCTTAAACAGCTGCCACGGCAAAGTTTTTGGGGGGGTTTTTCTCGTTACAGTTGACTTTTCTTGGCAGTTGTACATCTGGCTTTGGCAAGAAGTAACATAAGAATGGCAGCTTGCAGTGAGGTATTGCAAAAATTGAAGTCAGTTCAACACATTGGTCCCCAGTGAACCCAGCAGTGACAGAAACAAACCTAAAGCACATTTCTTAAAAACACTGTGCGTGCCAGAATATTTTCATGGAAAAAACATTATGTTTACATGACTTCAACCCAGACAGCTTCACAGTGTCCCCAAGTAACTCTCGGTCATTAGCATTATTTTTTTTTCACAGCCAGGCTGTTATTTTCTTTTTTAAATAATATCTATGTTTTAACATGATACATGATACGTTTATCGTTATTTTGAACTCTGTGCTTCTGGGTTTTTCCACAGGCCTTCCTCTGTATAGGTTTTGCCTCTCAGGATGTTTTAACACGGTAGTGTAGTGAAGAGGACCATCACTTCATCAGGATCTGTAAGCGGACGCTTGGCCAGTAGATAAAAATGGCTCACTTAAGTCTCACTCCCACCTCAAAGCTTATTAGCAGTGGCTTTGTCTGGCTCCTGTGGATTGTCCTGGGGTTTTCGACTTCACACACTCATGCAGATACTGGTAAGAACTGAAACACGTGAAGGAAACCTTAACTTTAATAAATCAGTTATTCTGCTCTGCTGAATTCATCTAATGTTGAAGGTTTCTTTAATTCTAAGAAGCCATTTAGAGTTAAACTGTGTGTCCTATAATCACTAAACCCTGATGGGATTTTTTTTTTCCCCAGGCCTTACAGTACCTCAGCGGGTGACGCTGTCTCCTAACTGGTACACACAGGAACTCTCCATATCCTGGTTGGGCGGAGGCGCGACGACCTTTGACCTCATCATTCTAAGAACTGAATTCAATGAAACTGTCTTCTATGTAAGAGCACTTCATTTTCTATGAACTTGTTTTGTCATGGAATTTTAAAGCAATTCTAGTAAATTATGAGTGTAGGAAGATTTGCTGTACTGGTAACATTGTTTTGAAAATCATCTTTGGTATTTGTATAGTATTTTTTTTTTCAAAAGGGAATCATTATCTTGTGCTGCATATTTTCCTGTAGTGATTGCTTTGATTTTATGTAAACTTTAGGTTTTGTGTGCACTAAGTAGGTGATTTCTTCTCTATGACGGTCGCAATATTTCACCAGTTACTTGTTTTAACTGTGCATTCTGTGTATGTTCTGTAGGAGACAGTCTCTCCGACAGTGAATAAGGTGAGTGGTCTGCACCAGTGGACGTGGACTTCAGTTAACCCTCTGGAGTGTACCTCCCTGTCAGTCAAAATCCGCTCAAGAGATGGGCACACTACAAGTGAATGGAGTCAGACTGAGACACTTCAAGGTCAGTGGCACGGATGTATAGACCATCAGTAATTAGTTAAAACCCAAGTACCCAGTTAGTATCCTGTTGGCATGTTCTCATTAAGGCCTCATTCTCTTAAAATGTATACCTCCTAAAATATTTGCCTTGTGCATATCCGTGTCTTTTTACACCTTACTACTCTCTTAGCTCAATTTTTTTATTCTCTCTCGATCTGTTTTCTATTTCAGGAAAGGATCACCCCAATAGTGAGCAGAGAGTTAAGGTATTTCCCCAGGACAAAGTTTTACCTGTGGGGGCCAACATCACCTTCTGTTGCATTATGGATGAAGGGATGGTCTTAGATAAGATAAAGTACGATGGGAACACCACGAGCGTGACACGACTGAGCAGGCGGACCTATTCCACTACAGTGTCTAATCTGGTGGCCTCTCGTCAGTCAGGGAGCAACATGCTTTGTTTGCCAGAAGACAAGGAAAAACTGTATGGAGCCGTTGTGTTTGTTGGATGTAAGATAAACACGTTTGAAATATGTTTAGATCTAATCTGGGTTAATGTTTTGGGCATGGCAGAAAAATACATTCATTTATATCTTTTAATATTTCCGACTCTAAAAATGTGACTGAGATTTTTTTTTTTCTTTTGCCCACATCCCCAGATCCACCACTGCCCATTGATTTTAAATGTGAGACTCATGACTTAAGATCAGCTGTGTGCCAGTGGGGTAAAGGACGAGACACTCACTTGTATGGCAGTCAACGAGGAACTCGTTACTTTGTGAACAACAGGTACGCAGTCTCACTCACAAAAGGGAACAGTAGAACTGTACAATCACTCATTCACAGAAAACATCTGCAGGTTCTAGAATACATGGACATTACAGGGAACCATTACCTGTATTTTTCAAACAATCCTACATCCGTCCAAACCTGTCCAAACCGCATGTTGGATGTTTCTTTTTTGCCACCTAAAGCTTTTTATCCAGTGTCAGCACAAAAGCTACGCCAGTCTTGAAAAAACGATTTGTCAAGTAGGTCACAGAAGCAAAAGAGTCCAACTGCAGTGCCTTAAACCTCTCTCCTCAGGCAAGAATAACATATATAAAATGTACACGTGTGCTGCTCATCAACTAGCATTACCTGCATGATTATAGGCAGAACTTTTTCAGTGAAGAGCTGCGATGATGCTCTCCACAGTACCGTGCCAGCAGTTTTCTTCCAGATAAAAATGCTATGAACCCAGGATGGAAAGAAAACAGAAGATTGTTTTACAAAGTTAGATGTGAAAGCCCTTTCAGCTTTTATGTCCAAGACTTTGCTTTTAGCCATCATCGGGTCACACTTAGTTTGTATTTGAACAGTGTGTTTATATTATTTATGACAGTTCCTCTGCCTTTCTCTAAAAATCCTTTTTTTTTTTTTGTATGGAAAAAAAAAACTAGCCGAGAGAGGAAGACGAGAAATATAAAACACTTAGGCAAAGAGACCACTTGCCTCTGTGAGTCCATTTGATAGCAGATTGGCACACTTCCAAGCCTTTTACAGGAATAGCTTGAACGCTGGCCAAAATGTTTTTCATCCTGTGCCTTTTCTATACGTTAGAAAGACAATTTGAAGTGATTACATTTTATTGTGAATTGCTATACTTACAGCAAATCTAATTTTTTGTGCCTTTTTTTTTGTTTGTTTTTTTAGGGACTGCAGTGAGGTCAACCAAGATGTGGGACAGAAAGAAGCAACCTGTACTTTAGACACATGGGAGGGTAACTGGACACTGGTAGCTAAGAATCTTCTCGGTCAGTACAGCCTCACGGACACTGCTGAACTCAGTCACAGAGGTAGGTGGCTCAACCTTAGCTTCTCACCATCACTGCACATACTCTTCTGGTAAAAAAGACATATAGAAATCAAAAATATATAAAAAATACTTTTTTCCTTTTCTGATGTTGTTGAATCTTTCTTCCTCCTCAGTGTGTCCAGTGGCGCCAGATCTGCTGAGCATCGTTGCCGATGCCTGGAATGCCTCTTTGTCGTGGCATTGGAAGTACGACAGTTATTCTTCCTTGGCACTTGTCTGCCAGGTTGAGATCACCGCAACAGAGGACGAAAAACTAATAAAGGTGAGAAGTCTGCGCTTGTGTATGTTGTGCAATATGTCAGACATCATCACTTTGATTCTTCTAGGACTGCTTCCTACCACGTTGCCCTCAAGAAATGCGAGGTCATGTAGGATGTTCTCTCATTCGTGCTTATAAAATCGAATGTCTGTTTCCAGCGTGTTTTCTCTGGTGTGGGTCTGAGGTCTGTGTTTCTGTCGGACCTGTATCCTGATGAGCACTACAGTGTTAAAGTCCGCTGCGGTGCCCAGCAGAATTTCTGGAAGTGGGGAAACTGGAGCAAACTGTCTTCCTTCAAAACTAAAACCTATGGTAAATTATTTATTTGTGGTATTGCTTATTTTGGCAGAATTAGGGACGCAAGTGGTTATTATTTCCTAATTTTATCAATCAGTAATTTTTTAGTGATTAATTGTTGGGTGTCTGCCTGAATTAATTCAACTTTAAGGAAATCTAGGAAGTAAATTTGTTGCTAAGTACTGGAAATTTGAAGTCCTTATTTCTATATGACTAGAGTCTCTGAAATGTAACATAACGTTTGTATGTTTTTGACTTTTCTCAGTTCCCGATACCCCAGATGCTTGGATATGGTTGAACACAGATAACACTGGGAAGGTTGTTTGGAAGGTAATGTGTGTTTGTTTGTTTTTTTCATCTTTGACTTGAGCTGTTTTAGATTTACATGGTCATTTTAGACATTTTGCTTTATGCATGTATAATTGTGGAGAGCACAGATTCATCATGTTGACTACAGCTATAATGCACAGACAAGTAACATGTGCATTATCCTGTTTCGTTTTACCACTTTGACACAGGTCACTGTTTAACGTACCATGAAATGTACCCCAATAAGAAGAAAGCGATTTAATATAATTTCTTTCCTGATCTCCTTTAGCCTCTAACACGAAGACAGAGCCACGGTAAACTGACACAATATGAAGTTTTCCTTTGGAGCCCTGAAGAAAATCGAGCACTTGCGCCGGCTGTAACCTTGCCACCGAATACTTGGTCTATGCCAGTCAACCTCACAGAAATCGCTTTCTTCAGCAATAACGGCAGCGTCGTAGCAAAAGTCACTGCAAGGAACGATGCGGGATCTTCTCCACCTGCAAGAGTACATTTGACAAGTATGTGAAAGTGGAGGGAGAGTGTGTGTGAGATGTTTATCTTATATTTCAACAGCACACTTGACCTAATGCGACATTGCTGGCAGCTTCTAAGGAGAACTTTCTGGTGTTTTAGCGTCTGCTTTCACTTGTATAA
Source organism: Perissodus microlepis (assembly GCF_051167445.1). Taxonomy (NCBI): domain Eukaryota; kingdom Metazoa; phylum Chordata; class Actinopteri; order Cichliformes; family Cichlidae; genus Perissodus; species Perissodus microlepis. The sequence continues at coordinate 25,203,300 of NC_140472.1, forward strand.
CATGCGTCGTTGTTGAAACCCTAAAGTAGCACTCTGTTGTGTAGAAACAGTGAATAGATGTGGCTTCTACATTGCTAAGCTTGTTTTCGATTTTCCAGGTGTGGAACCCCTTGCTGCGCCCAGGATCGTTTATACAGACCAAGGTTTTCCCCTGTTCTGGGAAAACAATGCCAATGCCACCTGTGGATATGTGGTAGAGTGGCTTGATGCCTTCTGCCCACAAGACTGCCCTGTAGAGTGGATTAAGTTGCCTGCTGGAACCACTAATGTTTCCATTGTCTCAGGTATGCAGCAACTGTCAGCCTGTGAAAACAGAGCATTGATTTCAGTGGATTTTAGCACTGCGCTGTATGTGTTTTGATTGTTGGTACAAACTTTGTTGTCTTTCTGTTAGTATTATTCTTGACTGTGTATAGTAATTTCAGGTTTTTTCAGACACGGAATAGATAATATTGCTGTCTTCTAGTTTTCAGAGATGAGCCATTTTTATACTAACGTTCCTCATAGCTCCATTCAAAACAGCCAACAGCATTGATAGGAGGCAAAATTACTACAGTATTACTACAGTATTATGTGTTGTATTATTATGTGTTGGCAATTATTAAAATCTAACTGTATGTAATTGCTCACCTGATTGAAGTGAATTACACATCAAGTGTTTTCTTGCAATCAATCTTGTCTCCATGTCTCTTGCAGGATAATTTGTTAAAGTTACTGCTCTTGTGCTAGATACACAACTCTCAAACTTTGTTACTGATGGATTCAGGAAGCTGCAACTATGTGATGAATTGTTAACTTGCTAATCTGACCTGTCACTGGTACTGTGACTGAAAGCATGTATCTCGTGGCAAAGGTTTGTTTAGGCATTCTCCAAAACACTGATATGTTTTAATGAGCTGGGAAACTCAAGATGTTGGAGGGACACCCGTGCAGTTGCAGTCTTGTGACTGCAAGTAGCCACTCTTGTGCTAAAAATGTTTGCGTAAAATGTGCTTGGCTCGAGGTTTATGGAAAAGTGGTCAGAGCATGCATTCTGATATGGAGAGGTCACATTCAGATTAACAGGAGAGAGTACGCGTCAGAAAGAGGTTTAAGATATTAATACGATTTTCAGCTTACAACAACCTCAGTTACCTCAAATAACTCTACTGAAAAGGGCTGTCGAATTTTAAATTGTGTTGCATAACACACAATAATCTGTTTCTCTGTCATCAGCTACGTTCCAGCCAGGTGTGAGATACAACTTGTCCTTGTACAGCTGCTCCTCAGATGCCAGGGAACTGTTGAAGCGCTGGCAGGGATACACGCAGGAGCTGGGTAGGGATACCGCTGCACACTGAAAGCTTATCTTTAAAAAACAGACAAACAAGCAAATAAACAAAAACAGTGGCACTGTGTGTTTTAATCGCGGACAACTTTTCTCCTTCTCGCCATGCTCCTCCAACCTTTTCCCACCTTTTGTGGTTTCCACAGTCCCTTCTGTTGCTTTGACTCTGTCAGCCAGTCAGCAGAACGCTGATATTCTTCTCACCTGGAAAGAGATTCCACTGGTGAACAGAAGAGGCTTCCTCCTGGGCTACAATATTTACAACAGCACTGGTTACCAGTTCAAACTACTAGGTATATTTATGATTCTCCTCCTGTTTAACCAATAAAACTGTTACGGTACGATGCTTTAAAAGGACAAAGATCATGAATAATTATGATTTTGCAGTTCATCACAATGTGTGCATTTTGCTTCTGGTTAACACTTTTCTTCTTCTTTTCTCTACTTACTCGTTCATTACCCTTTGAACAGAGAATGTGTCTGATCCAGAAACGATGAGCTACACAGCAAAGGGTTTCACTAAGGGGACCTTCAAATTTACTGTCAAGGCCTACACTGCAGCAGGGGAGAACACAGGCACCACTGCCACTGTAACAATAGAGCCCTACAGTACGTAAATATCTAGTTTTATTTATTATGTCAGTCTGTCAGCATTTATAAAGATTCTCATGTATGATGCATGCATTTATGTGTGTATGTATATATGTATCGATAGATAGCGTAATTTGTACTGAGATGTAGGTAAATTGGTAGTGTAGCATTTCTAATACTCTCATTGTCCTATCCTGACAGCTGATTGGCTCATCTTGGAGATCTTGACTTCTTTGGGGCTTGTAACTTTATTACTGGCCATCGTCACTTTCACTTGCTACAAGAAAAGGAAGTGGTAAGACTGTTGTGCTGCTATTTTTGCTAGTCTTTCTCTCTTGTTTGCATGTATGCAAGAGATGATTTTATAATTCAAGGCAGCAATGCAGAGCATCTTTTTTTTTTTTATTCAGGCACTTGATATTCTAAATGTTAAAATTAAAATTCTGCTCCTACCAGGGTAAAGAAGGCATTCTATCCAGATATTCCAGAGCCCAAGCTTCCCAGTGATTGGCCCAGGACACGGGTACAGTATTAGCTTAATCCAGTATGATCCTTAGAAACTTCCTTGTGCTTCCTTTGTGATTACAAAAGCTCATTCCCTGTTTGTTATGTGTTATTTTTTTATGCTGTCTTGTGAAACAATATCTAACTGACTCTTTGTCTCTTTCAGGGTCCGTTGGACGTGAAGCCATCTCCCCACAGCATGGTGTGTGTTGTAGAAACACCTGAGTATGATTGTATTAAAGAAATGCTTGTCGCCATTCCTGAGGAAGATGAGGATGATGCAGGGCAGGGAATAGGAGATGAGTCAGTTGACACAGATGAACCAACGTCATTACGCTACTATAACCAAATGGTAGATGAGCGTCCCATAAGGCCACGTTTCCCAGACTCGTCTGCTTCTTCTATATCGTCTATGAGTTCAGCTCACACCGATGTGACATACACAGGGATCCAGACCTCAGGGTCTTCTTTGGTCCTCCAGCTGGATCCACAGGGTTCTTCTGAGTGCCACCAACCCCAGCTTGATCGGTCGGTCAGCTATGGAGGAGGAGGCTATCGACCTCAGATGCAACCTAGAGCCCCAAGTGATGACATGGGCCTGCCTTCACCCGAGTCTTTCCTAGAGCCACAGGCTGCCTGTTCTGGGGGCTACAAGCCCCAGGGCTCCTGGCAGTTGGACTCCCCCGTGGATGCTGCAGAAATGGGCAGCCTGGCACCTTCACTGGGATCCCCTACCTCTGTTGCTTCCACTCAATTCCTTCTCCCGGATGGAGAGGAGAATACAGGGGAGAAACGACAGCTGTCGTCTTCAGCAGCATCCTGGCTCACAAACCTGCTGTCATCAACAAAACCATGAGATCATCTCTCTCTCAGTACTAGTCGCCAGGTCAGGGGGTTTAATGTGAAACTATTTTCATCATTACTGTTACCAGTGTCATGTATCGCAAGGCTAAGCCACATAGTCTAGCTAAATATCCCTTCTGATGTAGCACTACATGATTGTTGCATTTCGACAGCAGCAGTTAATAAGTCATTTTCTGACGTTTATGCCAAACACGTAGAAATATGTCTTGTTATTTTCTCGTCCTTGGATTATGAATATAAATCTGTATATTTATAAATCAAAACATTTCTATCATGGCAGCAAAACTCCTCAAATGATTTGTTCATACCTCTTTCTACCATACTATATATGCACCCTCTGGAGACCCGGTGTCTGATCTGTGACTTTGTGTGATGGGCATTTCCAAATGGCATTTCCTGTGTTTAGTGTGCTTACCTTTCTTTCTTTCTTCCTTTCTTTCTTTTGGTGATGTAAGCTTTACTACACTACAGAGAAAAACTGAATGCAAAACAGCTTCAAACTTTATAATGGCACCTGAAAATACTTTATAAATACCTTTAGGAAAGGAGCAGTTTTAATTGTTCATGTCTTCTGCTGTTCCACCATTGGTTTAATCTTACCTGCTTTGAGACAGCTACAGGACTGAAGCTCAAGTCCTCTCACATGTGATTTACAGTTCACAAATAACTGTTGAAACAGGGAGATATCAGTGGAACTATGCACTTATTGATGAGAATCATCTTTAGTTTACACAGATGTGGGTGTGGTGCTTTGTATTATGGTCTGGAAATATATGGGTGATAAACCCATCGGATATACACTGTTATAAGCTAAAAACATGAATACAAAGTGATGTATTATAATGAACAAACACACTAATATGTAATGTTTTCTTGCCTTCTGTTTTGCCTTCATTACCAGTAGAGTTTATTTTAATTTTTTTATTTGGTTTTTTGTTTTTTTTGCCATGAAACGGATTTCACGGTCAGGCTGATACTTGTATTATCCTCCGAGATGATGATTGATATTATACATTTTTAACTGATGCGAGTTAGTTGGGTGGGCAATCAAAGTTTTCAAAATTCAACGCTTCCAGTGATTTGCACCATCAAATGATGCTGTTAACAATGACTTACACTAATGTGATTCAGAATTGACTGAAAGTGCACTGTATTTCAGTATCTGGATCCCACCCACACTTTAGTTTAATGTACAGGAGATGTCATTTGTCATCAGTTTTAGTGAGTGCTATGGCTTCTCGGTGTGTCGGTGTGGATTGCGAAGATTTCTTTGGTTTCTTTAGAGAGTTCTGCACAAGAACTTGATATCAGTTTGGTAGGCTGTGTTTATGTGTTTACTGTCTTTTGGTCTGCAGTACATTTAAACAAATGTTTTATAATAATATATATATATGCCGCCTTTAAAAATTCTATGGTTAGATAAAGGGACCAAAGGAGAGAAATGATAGATAATGACTAGAAATGCTCATTGAATACAAATGAGTATAAAAAGCTTATAATTTGACACAATAAGCAAGATGTATTGTTTTCTTTTCTTCTTTTAGAGTCAGGCCAGGGCTTGCCCGCACGGCAGATGTGGTCTGTTGTTTCTCAGTGCCTCCAGCCAACAAGCTTTAAGCAAACCTACTGTGACATGAATCATGACGTAAACGAACTTTAACTCTGTCTTCACAGACGAACTGATAACAGGCAGGCAGTCAGTCCTCTTTGACTACTGAGAAAATTGTATCCCCCCTTTCTTTCTCTCAGAAAACTGCTCTGAATTTTGATTTATGAGGCGACAGCTTGCATCAGTACTGAATAAGCCACTTTCAGTATTGGAGATCATCATCTTTCAAGATTATTTTAAAGAGGGGATGTAATTCTGAGTATTTAAACGTGGCTGCATATTCTGTTCCTTTGAAGCTTGCTTTTTTTTTTTTAAACAAGCAGTGCTTCGAAGGTTATAAGTTACACAGTGTGTTACAGGATTTATGTTGATTTTGATCAACAGACTGGCACCTTTTTATTGTCCTGGAAATCTTATTATTAATGCAACAAACTGTACATAAGTGTGATTTTCTGTTTTTCCCTTTCTTTCTTGCAATACAAAATCTCCTGATGTTTTATATAAAATGGCATTATATTCCCTCTACTATTTAGTTAATGAGAGGAAAATTCAAACAGAGTCAGATTTGAAATATATATTTGTTGTATATAAAGTGAATAAGAATTGTGATCCTGTTTTTTCTTTTTTTTCGGGTTTTTTTTAAAGCTTACTCCGCTTTGCATTGCTATCTTACCATAGGAGATTCGCTTTGCCAGACAAAGTGTATGTAAGGCTAGAGATCTCTTCCTTGCAGCTGCAGACGAGCAATTTTGCTTTAAAGTTTCCGCTGTTTTCTGAAGTTCATCTTCATTTCTAATGAGTGTTTACACTGTAGAATTTTTGGATATGTGCTTTGTATACCAGTGTAAACTTGCTGCTTTACACATCTTCCTCGCTGGCCTCGGATGTCTTTGTGAAATTGATGCATGCTATCTAAAATATCACAACAAAACAGTGGCTTGTAAACTCCTCGTTTATGTTGCCATATGGCTTGGAAACTAACACTTAGTGTTCTGCATGATAACAGGACTGAAAGTATTGTGCATTAAAAAAGTACCTTATTTCAGGAAATTGTTCTTAAATTCGTGATATCTAGCAGATTATTTTATCCGTTCATTTTATTGAATGAAAACACTACATTTTGTCCGAGTGGAAAAAATAAACGTTAACACTACTAACACAAAATGGTATACTATTTGTTTCAATGCAATAAAATGACTTGTCTGGCTAACTGTTAGTTTGTCGGCGTGGTTCTTTTTTTCCATATTTTTTTTAATAAACATTTTAACCATAATCAACGTGCCCAGTGTGCTACTATTAAGTCCCCATTACAAGTTATTATTTTCCTTTAATGTCTGATGATGGTTATGTAGCTAAAAATACTTTTGTCCCTTTAGTATTAAGTAGCACAGGTTCTGGATCGGTTAGCAGTTATTAATTCTAGTTTTTAATTACACTTGTTTGTGAAATAAAAACTGATCCAGGGTAAGCTATACTGAGGCGTTCTAATAACGCCACCGGTAATGTTGATAGGGCGCCATGGCAACGGTGTACCAGTGGGATATGCTCCGCTGTTTTTTCTGACGTTAACCTGGGGCTAAAATGTCATAGTCTTAGTAGCGTTAGGTGGTGTGTTGTCTGAGTATAAATGTAAGAGCTGAAAAAGTACGATGTCGGATATATTGTGCCGGTGGCTGAACCAGGAGCTCCAGCTGTCAAAGGCTGTAGGTAAGTTTGTCCAACGAACTAGCTGCTAGCTTAATGAAGCTAAAGTTCGGTATAGATGTTGTTATTAGCTCCTGGACGCTAAAAAGACAAAGGGCACGTCCATCTATAAAGTCAACAACCCAAGGGATATTATTTCAAAGTTAATACACAATACTCATCAACACGTTAACTCATTAAGCCAATAGTTTGTCTGGACTGCTCAAAATATATTATACCAGTCTTTGTTTGGGTAAATGACTAAATGTTCATCTCTACAGAGCCAAAGACCATTGCCAAAGATTTCGCCAGTGGTTACCTAATGGGGGAAGTTTTGCATAAATATCAGCTGCAAAACGATTTCAATATGTTTATGAAGAAAGAGTAAGTTGCCCCTTTTTTTCTGTCTCTTAGCTACAGGTGCTTAATTCTGCAATTCATTTAAGGTGTTCATAATAAGTGTAAATCACACCTTTCGTTTTAGCACCTCTGTCTCCAAACTGAATAATTTTACCCGCCTTGAGCCTACTCTCCAATTACTTGGGATCTCCTTCGACATAAACACAGCTCAAGACCTAATTCAGGAGAAGCAGGGGGCTGCCACACGCCTCCTATACCAACTCTATGTCTCACTTGAGAAGAACAGGAAAGCAGAAATTAGTGGGACAATGATGGAAATTATGCAGCCAGCAGGATGTGCAAGCCTGCACAAAAAGGAGCATCAGATCTATTCTGACGTAAGAGGGCTGTTTGTTGAGTTTTGTATGTGGTTATTAGAGGCTTTTTTCCTTTTGAAGCAGGCTTGTTTTGATCGGTAAGAAACATATTTAGAGTTTAAAAATGTTTTGCTTTTTATGAATAATGAAAAATGAAATCTTGATTTGGGCCCTTAGGTGTATTTTCAAGTGTTTTTTCCTTTCACATAGCGACTGCGTCAGGTGGTGAAACGTGATACAGAATTGAAACTTCAGAAAATTTCCCAGCACTATGAGGAGAAATTCCAGCAGTTTGTGGTGACCCCTCCGATCGAGCAGAAGAGACAAGTCAAAGTCCAGGATGAGAAAAGACTGAAGAATATTGACAAGGTGCTGGAAGATTAAATAGAATATTAGCTTACTTAAATTGGTCTATAACTAAAACCCCTTTCCAAATTCTTTCTCATTCTCAGATGGCACACAGTATTTTCCTTTTGTACATTATCTTATATTATGCTATTGCAATAAATAAAGTTTGAGATACTTACTACTCTGAACTGTGTATGTTGCAGTTGCAGGCATTTCATCAGAAGCACAAAGGCATGACTTTTAACCAGACCACTTATATGCAGGTGCCTAAGCCACCTCCATACATTTCACAGCTCAGCCTAAAGAAGAGACAGCAGCAGCAGAAGCGCAAAGAACAGCAAGCACAGGTGTGATAGAGCTAAAAATGCTGTAATAATTTCCTAACCCATAGAGGAAATTTATTTTTGGTCTGTTGTCTCTTGGGTGTTATTGTGTTTTGTTCACATAGATAGTCCAGACTGAAATAGCCCAGTTTGAGACAAACAGGAAGATGGTAATTACTGCTGGGTTATCATCAAGGTAAGAGAAAAGGAAAATATTTTATTTATGAACTAAGCATATTTTTAAATGTCTGTTTTAATGGACATTTGTTCCACTCTTAAATCTTTGCTACCATATAACTTTTTACATATGTTTTTTCTTTCTTTCTATTTTTAGTGGTCAGTCCCCCATAGATTTTTCCCTTGGTAGCAGCAGTCAGGGCCGTGATTTGCTTGGACGTGGAAATAAGGTGATGTTACAGTCCAGCAACAGATACATACAAGAAATCCGAAAGAGGCTGGAGGAAAATGCTATAGCTTGCAAGGAGAGAGAGAAAAGACAAGACAGATTCCTGGTGGAGCAGCTCAAGGTCCATGAAGCTCAGGAGGTGAAACATCTCGCTGAGAAATATTAATAGCCTTTGTTAGATATATTTAAAAAATCCAGTGGTTCTCAAATGTTTTTCCATCCCTCCTATTTTCTTTGACCTCAAATAGTCTGTTATTTGACTGTCATTTGTCATTTTAACCCCTAAATCAGCTAATTAGCCTCTCCTTCCCCACCCTTCAGGAGGCACGACGAGAGGAGCAACTGGTGAAGCGACTGACACGTCAGACTCAGCAGGAGCAGCGTTTGGCAACCCAGCTACTTCAGATACGTATGCAGAAGGAGGTCATCCGAGAGAACCGCCTGTTCAGAGAACAGCAGTACCAGCAGCGGAGAGAGAGAGACTTCCAGGAAGCTCTGGACAGGGAGGCGGTGAGATAGGATGATATATGAGGACGGATGTCTCACTGCTGTTGTTTTGTATTAGGCTTGGTCAGTAATAGTATTAATTGTCGAGTAGGGATAAAAATAAGAGGCCAGATTTACACAGGTTGTATTGTATCAATAGAATTTGTTATCTTGAAGAGAAACAGATAGACTTGAGAGGTATAGCTAAAGGATATACTAAGAGTGTATGAATCATGTCCATTCAGTGGTCACAGATACACTACAGATGACAGATTTAGTGGAAAACAAATTAGTGATGTTCATGGTTCACTATGGTTTCAGTGTGAAAATATAGCTTTTTTAATAGCGTATAATTATTAGCAGTGGTATAGATTTACAGGTTAACTGTTATCACTTTATAACATTATAAGTTTAATTGTCAACAAATCTCAATAAAAGACAAAAAGCAAATATGATGAAACAGTATGGGGGTGGAGCACTGTGGCACAGACGAATAAACGAAACCAGGCTTTGAATACATGAATACACAACAATGCTAAATACTTTAATTACTGTTTTTTTTAATAGTTTTTATGGGATTTGATGACAGTGGCACGAACATAGAGTCACTTAACTAAATGTCAAATATTTTGTATGTTGTCACCATTTTGTGCTGGTTTTATCACTAATTTAATTTCTCAGGGAACATCAGAGGAGAATTTTGTGAAAACATTTTTCAAATTCAGCTGTTATTTACAGAAGAAATGTAGAAAATCATATAATTAAATGTACACAGAATCTCTTATAGGGTCTTTTTGTGCCTTTTTGTACACTAGGCAGTAGTAGTGATAAATTCTCCTTTTTGTTATTTTTTGTCTTTGTCTTCAGAACTCTTTGTGAATAAAACTTAGTACTAAATTTTATGCAGTAAATGATGAAATGTAATATTTAGCATCTTCCCTAATTTCTTAAAAACACTGGTGATTAGCAGGAACCTTTATACCTTCTCCACTGATTCCCTCTTTCTGACTGGGGTCTCATATAGGCTCTGGCTCAGCAGGCTAAGTTGGATCGTGCAGAAGAGATCAAAAAGGAGCTTGAATTCTGTAACAGGATTGCTGTTGAGAGAGCTCAAAGGAAATATAAGAAGCATTTTGAGAACTGCAGGGGCATTTTGGAGCAGATAATGGACTTGGCCACAAAGGTTGGAGAATATCGACTGCTCAATGGAAAGTACGTAACATAGTTGCTTTGTAAAGATGAAGTATAAATGCAGCAAATGGTGTTTGGTTTCAAAACGGACCTCTTGGTCATTTGATAAATGTGTGAAAATTCAAAAATGTGTTATGTATGTTTTCAGAGGGTACCACTAATAAGTTGCAGAAATATTTTTACATTGGCAACTTCATGATGTGAATAATTGGACTAAGGGTGAAAAGAGCACGTACTCTGCTCTATATACAGATTTAATTTGTTTAAATTAGAACACATTTCAAACTCAAAAAAAATTTACAGATTTTTTTTCTGAAAAAGTAAGTGAAATAATTTGGGCACTTTTTAAAATATAGATTATATTTATTTTAGTTTCTTTTTACTCAAAAACAATATAGAAAGTATTTTAGGAAAGTACTGACAAACTGAAATCTGACTGAAATTTTGAAGTTGTTTTTAATGTTAATGCCAAAGCACTGCACAGTATGGTGCAAATGCTGATGTGAGTTTAAACCTGTGAAAAAATACCAATATTGGAAACTGTCATTGTACAACGGACCAGTGGTCAAATAAAATCGGGCCATGTAAATGTCCAGACTGTCTTTTCTCATGCTCATCATGCCCCATATTTGCTTTTTTGATCTATCCGTCTATCTGCAATGCTGTATGTATGTTATACTAGGTTTTACATGTCTCATGTCCTGTGTCAGCGCTCCTACTCATGACCAGATTAAGCATCCCTGCAGAGTTTATTTACAGCATTTTCCACCTCAGTGAACATTGATTGACTAAATGAATACATTTAGACAACATTAAGAAACGTATTACGGTTGAATTAAGAGACTGGAGATTGTTCAGATTTATAGTCCATATCCAACCTCAGAATTCAAGCTTTGCCTCCTGTCATTTTCTGCTATGATGTCCAGTCGGATTCCAGAGAAGCTGATGAGAGAGTGGAAGGAATTGCTGTTCAGTGGTCTTCCACTTTACGAGCCAATAAAGGACCGCCAGCCAGGGTTTGGGTTCCGTGAACCACTAGACACTATAGAGCTTCAGAAGCAGGAGATACTCAACAATCAGGACTATGATGAATACACTGTGAGTTTGAAATATGAATGCAGTGTTTCAAACATATTTTGTATGCACATTTGCCTGCCCTTAGCTAACTTTTGTTGACGAGGTAACTTTATTTAGAATAAAAAGTGGCATGGCGATTGTGCTACATTTTTGACATTGAAGAAGTGTGTATCTAAATTCAAGTACCCGATGCTGTCTGAATGCCTAAGGTCCTCTTTGTCTTTGACATACGTTTGTCAGAATATGGTGGGTGAGTGGGGATGGCCAGAGGAAGCTGTGGAAGTGAAATTACCCGTGACCAACAATGATATTCTTGGGTACATTGTCCAACGACTGAGGAACGTTGTTGATCCACCCATCACTGAACCATCATCATCCCTATTTCCACACTTTATCCTTAAGGCCTGTGTCCTTGGAAAGTTTGGCTCTGGCAAGACCACCTGCCTGTCCAAGATTGCTGAAGGCATGATATAAGAAAAGATATTTACTGCATATACAAACACAAAGTTAATCTCCACTTAAATCTTTACTTATATTATACTTGTATTATAAATGGATATTGGATATAATTGCATGGTTAGTTGTCACTGTATGTATTGTTTCTGCTTCAGCACATGGCATCTACGTCTTATCGACTGATGCTTTGATTGAAGAGGCACTGAATGCTCACAAGAACGGAGAGAAGGTTAGTTAGAGACAGTAAAATGAGTACTGTAACTTTAGTAGCATCCATTCTTATTATAAATAGACTTTAAAAGATTTTTCACGGCAAACATTTCAGTTATTTCTGCTGTCATTTCAAACAATTATTTTGGACAAAATTAACAGGGCACAGCGCAGCAGCGTGAGGAAGACAATGAGCAACCTCTTGCAAACACATCAGTGAAATCTGGTGGGTTACTGAAGGTCTAATGATTTTATTCTACTCTGTTTTGTATTATACACGATGGTGTGTTTCTTTGCTTAGCTGTTATCATCACTTCTTTTTTCATCTTTTTCCAGATCTTGAAAACCAAGAAGAAAATAGAGCTGGTAATGCAACAGTAAGTGCTGTTTGTGTACTGTATGTGTTGTATTTATCATCTTTGAATTTACTTATCATTTTTCTATTTACTTATACTACGTAACAGCCTGTATCCATTTTATAACACCAATCTGCCTGAGGGAAATTGTTTTTGATCTTTGTTGTTAAAAAATACAAATATATATTTGGAAAATCGAATGATTTGGAATTTGGGTAAAAGCTTTTCTTACTTTTCCAGCTTTCGAAGCGAGCCATACAAGGAGCTGCTGTGGAAAAAGAGCTGAGGAAAGGGAACACTATCCCTAATGAGCTGTTAGTCGACATTATAGTAGAGGCGATCAGGTGAGAAATATTGAGGCCATTGTCTTAATTTTACCAGTTAATGTCACGTTGGTAATAGAAATCCAAATATTCATATACAAAATGAACAACAAATCACACTCTACATAGTGAAATAATTATTCTGTCTGCATTAGTCAGCTTCCATCTCAGTCAGGTTGGATTCTGGATGGATTCCCATTTGACATCACTCAGGCACATCTTCTAGAGAAAGCCCTTGGTGGAGCTGTATCCTTAGAAAAGGAAGTTGTTAATAGCAGGAAGAACCTTGCTAAAGATCCCAATCCACCAAAACCTCCACCACCCCCTGCACCTGTGCTGGACCTGGTTTTGCTCCTGGATATCCCTGATGAGCATGCAATCAGTCGTGGATACACTAAAATGGGTTTGATAAACTCTTAGGAGCTTAATAATGTGTATTAACATTCACCCAAATATTAACTGTTAGGCTGTGTTTACATGAAACAAGTTAAATCTTAGTGTAACGTTTATGTTGTGCAGATCTGGACGATGCTCCTAGAACCTCCCAGCATGCAGACAAGAATGTGTATCTGGCACAGATTGGACACAGGTACAAAAGAAGAAAATAGGGAGCTTAATTTGAAGGAATAACCTTTGTTCTGTGTCTGTTAATATCCAACATGATTCCTTCCCTTCAGGATAACAGCTTTTCAGGATACCTGGCCAAAACTGGAGAAATGGTTTGGCGAAAAGCAAAACATTTTGGTCCGTGTTGATGCAGATGTAGATGTTCAGGAGCTTTACAGTAGGGTGGAGTCTATCCTGCATCAAGCTATGTTGAAAACACAGGGAGGTGAGTGGTTGGTGTTTTGTAATTCAGCTCAATTTAGTGAACTTGGATTGTCATCGTCCTTGCCTATGCTTCCAGGATTAGCTACAGTACTTTTATTTATATAGTAAACTAAGTGTTGTAGATCACTTCTTCATAGCATTTACTTTCAAAATTATGACATATTCTCTTATCAGCTTTTTCCAGTCCTCCTGTTGAAGATGCTGTACTAGACAGTGCAAAAGCTCCCAAGTTGTCCTCTTCAAGTGTACCTTCAGATATAGACCAGCCTACAGCTCTCACTGAAGAAACTATTGAGCCCACAGAGTCCTGCTCCAGCCTTAAAGAGGAAAAGGTCCAAAGTCTCAGAGGTGACTTGCTCAGGATTCTGCTAATTTAAACAATTGTGTGTGTCTTTTCACTGACTTGTTTTAGGTCATTTGATATTTTTGACAAATAAGTATTTTAAGGTGGTTTGGCACTAATTTGTGATTATTTACGTATTTTTTCTTGCTTTCTCAAAAGGGCCCAGTAGGAGTGCATCAGTATCCTCAGTGTGCAGTGTTAGCTGTCAAGGAGCCCCCCAAAACTCACCTAAGTCTAAGTCTTTCTGCCCCCGATCATCTGTCCAGCTCTATGTGAATGAGCCACTTCCTCCAGTATGATACGACCCTGTATACATTTGTTGTCTTCCCTGAAAGATTTAGTTTTGTTAGTTAGCGGATATGACTCACTGGAGGTAACTATAGGGAGGCTTTATTACACAATTTAGTCCATGAGCAGTTTCAGAGTTAATGAGATTTATTAGATGAAATTCGTTGCTATATATCTTCTGCTGCAGAGTATTTTGTTTGGTTTTGTCTTTTTTTACTCTGTCCTCTCATACTTCCATTTGATCCTGTCTAGGAGATCCCAGAGTACCTGTGCTCATACTGGGACACATTGTGCGATTCTTATGTAGACGGTGTAAAGACGGTGATGCAAGAGCTGCGCTTGCAACGCTCTGTTATCAACCATCACCTGTTTAATATCAGGTATTCTGCCAAGCCTTTGTTTAAACCTATAGGTCAGAAATGTTTTACAAATAAAAGATGAATTTTCATTGAAAACAATCATTTATGAAAACTGGTGCTATATTAATTTATTAATGTGCATTCTTTGGTTTTTGGTGTCTGCAGAGAGCATTACAAACATTATTTGGGGCGCCCAGACTTAAAGCAGGAGTTAGTGTCTCAATGGCAGAAGAACTTCAACAGCATACCTGATGATATGAGAGAAGATGAGGATACCAAAGAAGAGCTACATCTGAGATTGGATGTAAGACTTTACAATACAAAACAAAACAAATATTCCTAAAATCATGAAATTTGTATTAAAAACCAATGAAATAAACTTAAAAAACAAACAAACATATATTTATGATTTAATGATTTGCGGGCATACAGGAGCTACGTGAACGTTTGTGGGACATTACTGACAAGCGTAAGGAGCAGGATGAGCAAGAGAGGGCTTCTCTCATGAGTGATGGTTGGTTGGAGGAGCACATTGTTGTTCTCGTCAACCACCACTCTATACTTACGCAGGTAACATTGTAGTTTTTGTTTTGGCTACGTCTCTTACATAAAATGTTTCTTAAATATCACCATAATCTTTGATTGTTAATGTTGTGTAGGTGGAGTTGAACCGCTTCCAGGAGATGCTCTGTATTCTCAGGGTGTACTATTTAAGCATGTGTGGACAGATGCTTCCCAAACCACTCTCAACTTTTTTTTATGTTCCTTTAATGGAAAACACAGAAAATAAGGATCAGGATGAGAGGCAAGACAGATATTATTATTAGCCGCTCAGACATATTAATACATATTAATTAGTGAAATGATAGAATGCTAAACATTTACACATAATGAGCACAGAAAGTTTTTGTTTCATCAGTAGTGAACCACCAGGATCAAGTTTGTGCAATCTGGATGAAGGAGAGGACAAGAAGAAGTTACATTTGTAAGGGAGAAGCACACTTGCACTAGTTTTCATTGTTTGTTGTTCAGTCATAGAAACACTTCCCTGTTTTGTTTTGTTTTTTTCTTTAGTACTCCACTCACCAGACATCCTGACGCCTCTGGAAGGGTCTCCAAGACAAAAGGCCAAGATCAGCCAGAACCTGTTCAAGTCAGATTTCCTGTCTCTCTTTATGTGCCCTTTATTTTTCAGCGCACACACACACACACACATAGACACATCTTGCTAATGTTAATGGATTTTAGATGCGGTTTGTGAATTTGTACCTTAACTTACATAAAAATGTTGATGTTATTGACCATTTCACTTTTTAAAAAAATGTTTTTTTATAATAGCCACCACACGAAAAACTGATATCTGGCTATGAGGAAGCACTCACAGCTATCAGCAATCTGGTAATGGTCTATGTATATTTCTAAAAAGATTCATGGAGGTATTTTTATGGAAGTATATACTTGATTTCTGAATGGAATGGATTATATATTTCTATAGGTGTCAGGAGAAACAGACCGGTCGGAGATAAAAGAGCAGGACGAGAAACTACCAGAGAAAGAAAAGGAGAAAGCCTCCACAAGTGAAAATAAAACCAACAAACAAAAGGAGTCATCCAAAAAAGGCATGTCTCATGTAGATTATTAATAAAGTCATAGTGGTGCCCACACAACTTTCACTGTTCATTTTGTTGCTCCAGATCAGTCATCCCCACCACAGACACCCAGCCAGGCAACAGCCGAGGAGAGAAACTCAGAGAAGCCTTATAATCCTAAAGTTAGAGAAAAATTGCACAGAGAATATTCAGCTGCAGTAACTCATGAGGGTATACACACACACACACACACACACACACACACACACACACACACACACACACACACACACACACACACACAACACACACTAAGAGAGGCAGTGGTTTCTCTCTCTGTCTCTTATATCCATCTATTTATGCATTTTGAGTTGTGCACATACATGCAAATGTGTTGATGTCCCTCTGTTTGTGTGCATGTGCCTGCTTTCTAGAGGATGCGGTAAAGGCCCGCATTGCACTGGTGAAAGCTCATGGTCTGGTGATGGTACAGTCTCTGCAAAGCACAGCAGAAGAGATTTTTGGCAACATGGAGAAGTGGCTACACGAACGCTATCTTGCAGAAATGAAGAGGTATGGTACAGTGTGAGCATCAGCTTGAAACAGTCTTCAGATCTAGTAACCTGTCAGTGTAATTGCGTTATCTAAGCCTCACAATTTGCAAAGGGTATCACCACACGTTTGCCCCTTGATGTAATTTTTATTTATTGTGCGACAAATGATTTTAGTATGTCATTGTTACCATAATGCTATACATGTATGTCAATAGGTGCTTTTGCCACTAAGATAAATGTTATACTAATGGTCAACTTTTTATACACTATTTTTGAATCAGAGAGATTTTCTGTCATAAATGGCATAAAAGAAATTCTTCATATTTTATGAGTCTTTCTTCTTTTCTTTAGCATTGACCAATTAACAGAAGTGGTTCACCACCATATAGAGACTGGTGGTAAGTTGAAGAATGAGCTGGTGTTGGTAAGTAATGACTTCTTTCTTATATATATATATATATATATATATATATATATATATCTCACATTTTAATAAATTATTCCAGAAGAATCTGACACTTCCATCATTTTCCATATTCTATTCATCAGGAGTGTTTTGACTTCTATCTGAATGGAGACTGCCGTGTGGTTGCTAGCCCACTTCCCCCTCCCCGTCCACCTCCTTTGGAGAAACCCATGAGGTCCACCCCAACCATAGCTCAGCTAGAGTTACTGTACCAGCAGCTATACAGCATTTCTCCATCAGGTGCAAATTGGAGAGACAAGCTCTGGTGTGGAGCAATTAATTCTACAGTAATGTCTGTCAGTTAATCCATTATTTACTTCTCCTCCCTGCTTACTTTAAGGCTTCATGTCTACGTCTGGGTTCTTCAGTTTGCTCAAAGATATCATAACTACTAACATGGGCAAAGACACCTTGCCTGAGCCCTGGATGGACAAAAGTGAATCGCAGGTACAGAAACTTTTAGAGTTGAGTAATAATATATGACAGTGTGGTTTAAAGACTGCAAAACATTTCTGCCTCATGTTGTTCTGTCATATTATGCAGATTTTGCAAACAGTGTTATTGTCTGTTCTGTTCCCAGTTGATGGAGATTGTGTCTTCATTGACGGACAGCTATGAGCTGGTAGACTGGCGTCGGTTTCTGCTCAGTGCTGCTCTTCCTTGGCCATTTCCTTTGTTAAGTCAGCTGCTGGATGTGCTACAACAGTTCAAGGCAGCAGATACTGGTGACATAGGCTATATAAATGAGGAGAACTACTTGAGAGTAAGTCCATTTGTTGCCTTGTTAACTGTAACATTTTAACTGATTTTTTAAAAATCACATTAAATCATTCTACTCTAGATAAAGCTACCCTCACACTTTCTATGACCCTTCTTGTTCCGTGATCAGGCCTTGGTTTGAGTTATAATATCACATTTAGACTGTATTATGTATTTGGTAGAATATAAAATGAAATGCATACCTCCCTAAAAAGAAGTGATTAAGTAGCTTTTCTTGCCTCTTTGTCATCAGACAGAGTTGTGGTTCTCCACTGAAAGTGTCCAGACTGTTCCCGAGGACCCATCTGAGCCTGTACCTTATGTGCGTCTGGCCAACCTTCGCAAGGTGACTTCCTATCAAGCCTAAAAACTTGGTTGGGTTGTTTCACTGCCACAGTGGTAAATTTAGATGGGCGTAGTGCACAAGCAACATAAATGAAAAAAAACCCCACACAGTGTAAAAACATCAAAGGTGCTATAGAGCATTTTCCAGCTTTTGAAATGTTACAATAAAAAATGCCATTTTGTTCATTTCCATATTGTAAAAATCATTAACCTACAACACAAAAGGGAGTGGATCCAGTCATTCTGATCATTTTCTAATTCTCCATCATCTTTTTTCAGGTTAAATGAGCTGCAGTTAATAAATGAATTAACTGTAAAATGTGGTCTTTTTTCTTTCCTCAGTTCTTTTTCCACATGTTTGCAGACCACTCCTTCTCTCCCTCTCGATTGGATTATGTGTCCATGCTGAAGTACTTTGCTGCAGACCCCAACCCCACACAGGGCTTCATCCGAGCACTTAGCGTGGTCCTTGGTCAAAAACTCACGCATTCCTCACTGAGCCATCTTGTCAAAGTGAGTATGTAAAAGGAAAAGTATCATGCAAAATCACTGCACTGCATTTCACATTATCATTGTGGGTTGTGTATTCAGTCTATGCCCATCATAGAAGAGAATGCAGACCTCTCCTCCTCTGAACTTGACTACAAGGAAGAAGGGGCTCTCAGTGCATCAAGCATTTTGGGGGATGAGCAGGAAGTGTCGATCCCTGCTC
Organism: Perissodus microlepis; assembly: GCF_051167445.1. Classification (NCBI taxonomy): domain Eukaryota; kingdom Metazoa; phylum Chordata; class Actinopteri; order Cichliformes; family Cichlidae; genus Perissodus; species Perissodus microlepis. The sequence goes on from NC_140472.1 coordinate 25,222,016, forward strand.
TCCTTTCTGTCATCTGCCACAAAATCACTAAGATGGAAGACAAAAGCCACGTTCCCTCCGGCAGCCCGAATCAGAAGGAGCACACTGCGGTATAGATGCCTATGAGAACTCAAACTGAGCATTTAGTAAATTTAATAAATAAAAATTACAACTAAAATAAATGAAGGATTAGATTAATTTGGAAAATGAATAAATGTAGAAAAATAGGTGAGGTCTTATAATTTTTGTAAGTCTTACAAGATCACACACTTGTTACCTTCCAGGCACTATGTTTAGTCTTTTAATGGTACTATGATTGAGGTGCTGTCAAAATAAGATGGACCCCTGAAGAAAATCTCCAGTATAACAAACTGTTAGTTGTTGTATGTGTGTAATAGCAGAACTGAAGAACAGATGCATTTCCAAGGACAGGATTAGGAGCCATTAGGAGCAATGCTAACAAAGCGTATCATGACCATGAGCATAAATATTAACCATAACACTAAGCACTTCTCTAATGATAATACTATTACTGTCTGCTGGCCTGCAGAACCTGGTGGAAGTATTCAGAGAGCTGGGATATGATCCTGAGGACCATGTCCCTTTTTCCATTCTCTCTCAGCATCCTTCTGTTCTGTCGCTGATGGAGAGTTGTACACACCACCAGCTTGTGGTAAGTTTCTACTTACTGACTCACCAGTATTGATCATAGTTTGTTTTTTACTCTGACCCATGGCTTCAGTGAGAGTCCAACATTGCATAACCTTTGTCCTCTCCTACACTGAGTCATGTGTAGGAGTCATGCCTACTTATCTACAGTTGTGGTTTACGTGCACTCATCATGAGTTATTTGGAGCTCTTGATGATTTCTTTGAATTGTTCTTTTACCACGGTGGAATGATTGCACAGTATACATCTTTAATTACTTTAAAAAAATGCGGTGCAAATATTTGGATTTTTAAAAAATTATTATTTTCTCTAATCACACAATTTCAAAAGTATGCAAACAGGCATACTCATATACGATATTTGCCTATTTTTCGCTTAGCAAGTTGCACCTTGACCAAATGACCAAATGCTTTTGATTACCATCAACAAGCTTCTGACATAATTCTGGCTGGATATTTGACAACTTTTCTTGGCAAAAACTTCATCCGCCCTGGAAAAAGAACACTTTAAAGAAATCATTAAATGCCCAAAATGATGATGGCTGTAAACTCAACTGTATATTTAACATAATGTGCAAATGTATTCTCACTGAGTATTCTCTCACTGTCCTTCAGAACATTCATGGAGTGTTACTGGACAGTCAGCATGGAGGAGAGACTAACAGCTCAACACTTTCATAAAGGATAAGATAAAGACATAATTCTGGCCGCACTGTGAAGAACTCTAACTTGGGAAATGCACATGTGGATGCTTTTGAAGTGTTCTAATTACTTTAATGTTTAAAATGCTATGTTAATAGGTGTGCATCCATACACTGGTGTTGTACTACATATTTGAGATGGGAACAATAACATATGGTGGTGGATTGAACTTTCATGACTGAGGTGCTTCTTTTTTAATGAACTCTGTGCATTGTCCAGGATAATTCAGATGTCAAGCCTGACTTGTCCGTCACTTCCTACTGTGGCACCAACAACCCTATCATAGTTCATTCAGGATGTATGTGTTATGGTAGCAGCTTTCCACTTTTTTCATAAACGGAGAAGTATGAATAAATGATATTTCAACAAATAATGTAGATTGTTAGACAATTTGTTTTACTAAAGGCAAAAAAACATGTTATTATACCAATACTATGTTCTAATAATAGGACCTCTCTTTGTAAAAGGATGATTTTGCCAAGCATGAGGCATTTCTGGTTTTATGGTGATAATCCATTTTGTTCTGCTGATATCTTCTGGAAATTTGTCCATTTGTCTTGATCATTACTCAGTTTAATAAGATGCCTGGCTCATTAAATTGAACTTTTCCATAAGGAATTGTTTTAGCAGCAAGGTTTTTATTATCTGTTTCTAATGAAGGAGAATAATTTTGTTACCACATAATACAAACAGCACGGGTAATGTATTTTGGACTTTTTTGCTTCTGGCTATCTCCGTCCTTTAGTCTGCCAAGATCCTGTTTGTCTGATTGGTGAGTAATGGAGTGTCCATCCATCCCTTTTCTTCCACAAATCCAATTCAGGCTGAAGCTTTTCCCAGCTGCCACAGAGCAAGACTTTTGGTACACCTTGTACAGGTCATCAGTCTGTCGCAGGGCTAACACATAGAGACATATTCACACCTACAGGCAATTTAAAATTACCAATTAACAAACAACAAACAAGATTTTTACTGACCAGGTATTACACAAATTTTAGACGACTTGTTTACATATACAAACATGACAGGAGACACAGCTGATAAAGTCTCAGGGATCTTAAAAACAAAACAAAACAAAAATGTATGCCCATTTAGTCTCTGTTAGACTTTCTTTGAGCATTCTTGAGTTAATGGTACTGTAAAATAGAAAGTCATTATAGCTTCCTCTCTCTTTGTCTCAGGCTCAGGGGGTTGGGAAGCGTATCTGTAACCGGAAGGTCGCCGGTTCGATCCCCGGGCTCTCTGTCCTGGTCGTTGTGTCCTTGGACAAGACACTTTACCCTACTGCCTACTGGTGTTGGCCAGAGGGGCCGATGGCGCGATATGGCAGCCTCGCTTCTGTCAGTCTGCCCCAGGGCAGCTGTGGCTACAACCGTAGCTTGCCTCCACCAGTGTGTGAATGCGAGAGTGAATGAATAGTGGCATTGTAAAGCGCTTTGGATGCCTTGAAAAACGCAATATAAATCCAATCCATTATATTACTGACCTTGATGCTTGTAACCCCTGCTCCTTCATCCTGGAACACAAACCCAGTACGTCAGGGTTATTGTCATCCTTTCAACCTTTACATTACCTCAGTAATATATCATAACAGTATATAGGTACTCTCCCAATAGCTCAATATAAATAAATCAGAGGCTCAAAAGCGTTATGTGACTTTTTATATGGTTTCTTGATTCTCTCCAGGTGTCCATTATATAACTTTCTATCCTGGTACTCTGAAGGGTCAGGATCCATCCAGTATCCTACATTCCAGTGATCAGTTCCCAACTTTCTGACCACTCAAACATCTGGGCTCAGGCAATGAACCTTTTTTATTCTTTACTGACTTCTACAATAAAGGTAATATCTGCACATCATCCCTGAACACTTAGTTGTCAGTAGCACTTTAGAAATACTAATATTATAATATCTAAGCATCTGATTTCAGTTATACTTACTCTGTAGTAGTACTTTTAACTTACCTCAATTATCTCTTGATTTACTGAGATTTCTTTGTTATCTAAGATCAAAAACTGTTTCCATTAGCAGACAGTCTAAATACTGTGCTGGTGGGAGGTCTTTTTTATCCTTTCGCTAATAACCAATTAGGACAGCTTTTACTGTCCATTCAGTGCGTTGTTGCCTTTTCTCTTTGTTGTCTAGCAGTTAAATTGCATTCATTTAAATTTGATTTTATTTATATGGGACCAAATCACAACAACAGTTGCCTCAAGGCCAATCAGTGGCACCTGTGCTAGTTACAAGTGCCCCTGGGTCTTCTCTCTGCCTTGTGTCCAAACTGAAACAGAGGGCAGAAAAAACACTAAAATCATGACAGGAGGGGAGGAAACAAGGAATATATAAGAAAATTAGAAAGCTGCTTAAGATTGTAGATGAACAAAGCAGAATCCTGGAATTTCACAGTGCAGAGAAGAAAAACAAAACATAATAGTGATCAGAGTACATGGAACAAACATTAGTAATATATGTCCAAAATAATGTAATAAAAAAAACCCTTCTACTTTATCTTAAATTTTATGTTTTTCATTGCTGATTTAAGATGGAATTTCTGTATTTTGTGCATTTTTACAGCAATTATTATGAAACCAAACCAAATTTACTACAGGTCACCTGCAGTGATAAAGAAACCAGCAAACATATAATGATTTTTAAACAGTAAAATTGTACAACAGAGGGAGTGGAAGTTAAATAATGATTAAAACATTGGAGAAGTTTAATCTCTGAAATCTAAATGTATGTATTTATTTTTCTTTAACTTATTAGAGGTCAAAAGATTAAGCTAGTTTGGACCTTTCTGCCGGCTCATGGTCTGTGCGAGAAAGGATGGACAGCGAGGCAGAAAACAGCAGTCTCTGTGCATGAATCTGTTGTTGACCTATCATTTTGTGAAGTTCAAATCTGGGATGTTTTTGTGTTAGAGCCCCACCTAGTGACGTGAGGTGAAGACTGCACTGAGAGTGAGCCACCTCTAGCAACTCATTAACAGAAATCTTATAACCACGTGTTGTTAAAATAATTTCTTTTAGGAGGTTTCTGCCATCTCATTATTAATGTTATTGCTGTTAGGAATACCTGTAACATTTTTCGTTCTCTGTTAATAATCATGAAGTTTCTTTTACGTCATAAGGATTATTTTGCTACTTTGTTTTTACTCTGGTATATTTCAGAGAGATATTATTATTGGCGTTATGAACAATTGGCCATGGCTTGGATACTTATCAGTAAAGAATAGAAGTTTCGTCCTCCTGGGTAAAGGCATCCGAAGTGTAGAACAGCACAAAAAATATAAAGAGCTTTATTAAATTTGCAGCGTTTGATTTGGTGTTGATTAGATATTTATTTATTAAGCTGCATTACACATTGTTTTTTTCTGTGTTTGTTGAAAAAAAATGGTAAAAATGAAACAACACCCACTGGACACTTCATTAATTACACTTTGCTAGTACTGGATTGGACCCCCTTTTGAGACGACTTTAGCTTTGTGGCATGGTGCATTAACCTGCTGGAAGAAGTCATTATAAGGTGGGTGCACTTTAGGCATAAAGGGATAGACGTGGTAAGCAACAATACTCAGATAGGCTGTGGTGCTTGGATGATGCTTAATTTGTTTTAAGGGGCCCAAAGTGTACCAAGAAAATACCCCCCACACTGTGACACAACCAGTACCAGCCTGAACTGATGATACAAGGCAGACTGGAACCATGCTTTCATGCTGTTTATACCAAATTCTGACACTACCATCTGAATGCCATTAAGAAATAAAGGTTCATCAGACCAGGCAACTTATTTTAAACCACTTTTCATCCAATTTTGGAGGGCCTGGGTGAATTTCAGCCTCGGTTTCCTGCTGTTACCTGAGAGCAGTGGCAGCTGCTGTGGTCCTCTGATGCTGTGGCCCATTTGCTTCAAGGTTCAGTATGTTACCTTGGTTTTAATGAGTGATTATATAAAATGAAAAATAGGACCATTGTGCACAATGGTTACTCCTTAAAAGTATTTTAATTGTGGTGCTCTATTTTCTCCCATAGTGATCTTTTGGTTTGGACTTTTTTTTTTTTTAAATTTAATGCCATGTTTTGTCCATCAGCCGCCACGGGGGCGCAATTTAATTTTTAGAAGGCACTATTCTTATAATCGACGAATCCAATTGGCTCAACTTCTACAGTTTGATTGGTCAGTCTTGACAGCGTGGGCGTGGTTAGATGTCAATGTTTTTGTGGCTCGCTCCGTGTATGTAACCGCACCAAGGACTCTGCAATGTGATTTCCTGACATTGATTTGTTTTCGTATCATTTAACCCGCTGTCTTCACCGCATGATGTACCAGCTTTCAACGTGGGGGATCACTAGAAGGTGAAAGACGGAAGTAACCGAGGAAAAAGCCGGAATGGCAGGCGCCTTTGGCTTTAAAGGCTGCCAGAAAATTCGAGGACCTCAGATTAGAAATCTGCTTGAGGCGAAGGACTTCTTTCTCTTCGACTGCGACGGGGTCATATGGCACGGAGAGAACGCGATAACGGGCGCCGCGAAGGTGGTGAGCTCGCTGATCCGGCGCGGCAAAAACGTGGTGTTCGTCACCAACAATTGCACCAGGCCGCGGGAGAATTATGTGCACAAGTTCTACCGGCTGGGCTTTACCGACGTGATGCTGGAGCAGATCTTTAGCTCGTCGTACTGCTCGGCTCTCTACCTGAGAGACGTCGTCAAGGTCCCCGGCCAGGTGTTTGTCATCGGCTGCGACGGACTGCGCAGAGAGCTGCAAGAGGCAGGCATCCCCTGCGTGGAGGAGGCGGATGATCCGGACGCCACTATCTACGACTGCGCCCTGGCTCCGGACGTCAAGGCAGTGCTGGTTGGACATGATGACAAACTGACTTTTCTGAAACTGGCCAAAGCCTCCTGCTACCTGAAGGACCCGGAGTGTCTGTTCCTGGCCACCGACAACGACCCCTGGCACCCTCTGTCAAGTGGAAGGATACTACCAGGTATAATGGGGATGAGGTTTAATTACCACATAGTGTTGCTCATTCACGTCACGTTAAGATATTCGTTTTTCTGACAGACATGGATAGATTGCTAAAATGGCTTAGCGGTCAAGGGACCAGGATGTCAAGAGGTCAGAGGGCCCTAAAACTTACTTATTCTGCAAAAATAGCTGGGCTTGTGCATCACAGGTTTCTTTTCACATGTTCATCAGCATGAATCTGCAGTGTCAGGACAGGTCTGCAGAGAACCAATGGCTAAAACAACAAGAGCTCCGGCTTGTTGCGTTATTTAAACTTTTTTTTTGTTCACTGCACCACTCTTCAGGGGCCCACCACTGCACAGATACACACAGAACGCACCTGGAAGCTTCACTGCAGTATATTTAACCCACAACCCGAGGCACAGCTACCTCCTGGCCTCAGGCTTGTATCAGTTCATCATAACTTGTTTGCAGAGCTTTAAGATAAGGTAGTAATTGGGTTACCCAGAGACCATAGGGTAAAAGATGCTGGTTCAACTCAAGCTCAGGGCTCTGGTGCATGTCATCAGTCCTCTCTGCCCTCATTTCCTCCTGATATGTTTAAGATAAAAAAAAAAAAAAGCCCAAAAAACATGTAAGAGCAGTTGTCAGTTTAGCTCACTCAGTAATCCATTTTAGATTCCACAAATCTGAAGGGTGATTTTTTTATTTTTTTTTTCCCCCCAAAAACAAGTGGCCCTCTGGAAAATATTTATGGCTTGTACCTACTGACTGCGCAGCTTATATGAGATGCTCAGAACTATTAATAGCATGCAGCTGGAAATGAAAGTGGTTGGTGGTGATTCAGTCATCTTTACTCCGCCTCTCCCCCTGCAGGTTCTGGCTCCCTCACAGCAGCCTTGGAGGTGGCCTCAGGACGCAAGGCCACTGTGATCGGAAAGCCCAGCCGCTTCATGTTCGAATGCATCTCCAGTCAGTTCAGAGGGGTGGATCCCGCCCAGTGCCTGATGGTCGGGGACCGCCTCGAGACGGACATGCTGTTCGGGTCCAACTGCGGCCTCGACACCATGCTCACTCTCACTGGTGTGTCTCAGATCGAGGAGGCCCAGGAGTACAGGAATAGTGACCAAACCACCAACCACAGCTTGGTGCCCGACTACGTGGTGGACACCATTGCTGATTTCTTACCGGCTTTTGAGGAACTGGACGAACAGAGCAACTGAAGAGTCTGTTGTCTCCTGTACAGAGCACAGATTGCTTCAAGTGCAATGTTGAGTCTTTAGTTTCTTAATAAATAACAAGGCGCTGTTTATGTTGTGACCAAGACTGATTTAAGGCAAATCATTTCCATAATCACAGTAATCCAGTGCATACCTCAGTGTTTCTTCAAGTGTTGTGCTCATTTTGTGACTTGACAGTTTCTGTAGCTTTACGTGTTTATAATAATCTATGAATATACTGCAGTTTTGTGTTCACACAGATCATACCGTGTTTGATATTGAGTTTTAAACATCCAGAGGTATTTTTGTAAAGCCATGAATTGTTCTGAATTCATGTGTTTAGAAGCTGGCTGTTTAAAGTTTGTTGCCAAACAGGAGACATGTACTTACTAATGCTGAATTATCTTCAAGTGTGCTTGCCTAGGTGTCACTTCTAATTATAACCACAAGAAGATAAAAAACTAACAGTGTGAGCTTTTCTCAGCTCTGGTAGAGACTAAGCTGACAATCTGCCAGGCAGACAGGTAAAGTGTTCATTCACTTCCGGCCTTTCTGTCATGTCTGTGCTACTTGTGCCAATATTCATCGGAGTAAACGGCTTACTGAAACTCATAGCTAGAAAGCCAATAATGGTTGCCTATCATACTGCACTGTTGTGAACTTTCAGTGTTATTAATGTTTACTATATAGAGCATGCCAGCAATGGTAACAATAAATACCTTAAATTAATTTTTTCTTGAAAAGAGTGGTGGCCTGTTACTAGAATTCCCTTTATGGTCTGCTTGTTTAGAATCTGCACAATCAAATTCCAACAATAAACTAATCCAACATTATTTTAATCATTTAAATCCAGCCGTTCACATGAACTCAATGTAATTTCATGCAGCATTGTTGCCTCAACTACCTCACCAGCCTTTTAGCTCCAAAAACCATCAGTTCAAGTGCAGCGAGAGACATGGAAAGTCTGATTTCCTTCTGTATACTAGAGCCTCCTGCTTGGATTTTAGTCAGCAGGTAAAATTAGATAAACTGGATGAAAAAAATAAAGATGAGTTGATGATTTTGTTTTTAAACTAAAATTGATTAAAAACAAATCTTTGAGAAAAATATGCAATGCCAGGTGAATAAAGACAAACCAAGGCGCTAGTGTGCCTTTGCAGCGTGTTTTACAGTGAACATCTGTTTGTATGGAGTTCATATACACTTAAACAACTAACAATCAACATATATACATTTTAACAGGATCCATGTAATACTTTATTCTACATGTGGCATCGGGTTCTCTTGTGCTGAGGAACAGGATTAAAGACATACTGATCTTCAACATATAAGGACTTTGGCTGCAGTGATGGCGTCACTTCATGTCACTCTGGTCCACCGCGCTGTGGCAAAGAAATGATATAGAATACAAATAAACACAAATACCAGCCAAAATATATACTTAAATACTCAAAACTTTTAGATTCTACTTTCAGTTTCTATAGCTAGTTATGCACCAGCAACAAGTTACAGTAAGTTTTCCTAAGTTCTCAATCAGTCCATACACTTAACCTTTGTACTTTTGAATCCTACTGCTACGAGTTTATGATCAGTCAAAGGTGGGTCATATACTGTTGCCAACTTTGCTTGACATTTGACATTTTTCCGTCTCTTTTGTTATTCCACTCTGCTCAATTTTAAAGAACCAAGTAGTTCTGTGTAAAAACTCTGGGTACAATTAAGATTGCCTCACCTGGATGTAATCCATCTCATCTGCTGTTAACGGTCTCCTGCGGTACCTTGCAGGAAGTAGCTGAATAGAGGCCAGTGTGTCTGCCGTGCCTGGGATTGGTGTTAAAGGTGCATGCGGTCTTGATAACTGAGGCGATGCTGCAGCTGAAGTGGGAGCATTATGTTGAGGAAGGTTTAGTGCTAATGTTTTCAATGCCTCCTGGGCTGGAGGATGAAAAGAAAAAGAGTAACATAATGAAATAATCACCAGGGAAGGCATTGTTAATGATTACATTTGTGATAAATGTGAACCTAAAAGAACACATTCTTTCAGCTGGGAAAAACAAAGGCTCACCATTAGGTCTGGGCAGGCCTTGTCTGTTGGGGAATTTGATCAGGGGAGTATGAGGCCGTATTGCCTGAGAAAACACAAAATCAAGCAGCAGTCAGTTAAAGGGTAGGCATCCTGACATGACAACAAATGGACAGTAGTTTTTTTTGTCTCCCACACATGCTAAAACAGAGTGAATGAGCTTTAAAACAAACACAGCTGCTAGAAAAATATGATGAACAACACTAGGGTGAATTAAATTTTTTATTTATGTATGGTATGACCTGTGACTTGTGACAGTATTTTTGTAAAATCAGGCGCTCAACGTTAAGTTAATGTAGCCTTCTAACAGCAGTTGATAGGAATATACCACAAAACATACAACAGAGCAAACATTATACAAAATACAAGTGCATCTAACACAGTGGTTCCCAAACTTTTTTTGCTGGGCCCCCCTTTGTTTTACAAGAAAAATGTTTGCTCCCCCCCGCACAAACATATCCTCCAACCATACACACCCATATTTTGTTTTCAAACTCCATTGCGGTTTATTTCACACCTCAATCAATTAGTAAACAAATAGGCAAATACAAGTAATCTGCAATAAATTACAGGTAGTAATAAAATAATCTCCAAACTCTTTTACGCTACGTCCACACCTACACTGGTATTTTTGAAAATGCAGCTGTTTCTATGCGTTTGGACCTATTCGTCCACACGTAAATGGCGTTTCGAATCACCGAAAATCTCTGTTTTCGGTGATTCAAAAATCTCCGCCTCTGCCTATGGTGTGATTATTTTACGTGTGGTTGTTTTTTTCCTGTGTAATAATATTCAACATTGCTATCAATACATTTCTCAAAAAATTCCTCTCTATGCAAAATGGGTTCAAAAACATAAACAACTTTGAGATACTGTTAGTCCGTGATTTGAACCAGGGAAACAAATCGTGGCAGGATCGCTCTAACTTTACTGTATAAACAGCTAATATCTCCAAAATGTCAGGAGTAGTTATTTATTACAAAAAGTGTTTGTGAACTAAAAATCAAGAATGTGGGATACTGTTTGTCCGTGATTTGAAGAGCCCAGCACGTGCTCCCAACGCAAGGGAAACTAATTCTGTTGCAGAGACCTACTTGTGCAGGTGAAGCCAAAGGCAGGGCTCTTGGAATGAAGTTGGAATGAAGTTGGTTTGGAAACATATTTGGCGATGCTTCATCTCCTGCTTTGCATTTGTGTGGGAGCCCCGTCAAAAACCTGTCAATTATGCTAGCAGTGTCCAAGCGTTCTTTTTTTCTTTTCATACCGCGCCCCCCCCCTGCAATGGCTCAGCGCCCCCCTCAGGGGGCAGGCCCCACACTTTGGGAACCTCTGATCTAACAGATTAACCCATTAAAGTAGTGTAGTGTATCAGTATACCCATCTTTTAAGTGCTTTTTGGTACAAACAACAGTCTATAGTGACAGAGTCTTAGTTGTTTGTTATAATCAGACAAATTAGCATTACAGTAACAATGACAATAATAATAATAACAATAAATGGATATATTATAAATGTAAATAATATAATAATCAAATACTTTGTTAAGATACCTTCACAGGGAATCATTATGTATTCTGCCTATAGTTTTGTCTTCAACAAGTCAAATATAACTAAACTGTGTTGAGGTCAAATGACTGACTTGTCCACAGCAGTTTATTTTGCGACATGGTTTGGTTATCTGTGCACTCTAACTGTGAACTGCTGTCCAGTCAACAACAGCATAAATCTGATTTTCTGCCTCATGGCACTGGCTTTCATGATTGAGTGCCACTGAGTCTCAGTACCTGTGTTTCATGTGTCTCTTCTCTTTAGTGTTATCTGGCCTTTCTGTTCTCCACAGTGCCAAATGATTTGGACTTTGGAGTGAACCCTCTGTACAGGCTCTAGATGTTGGATGTTGTGAAGCGGTTTTTCCTCACCGTTAACAAATCATCCACCTCGTCCATACAAGTCAAGACCTTACTCATGTTGCTAATTAACAGTTTATTGTGCCGAATCATTGACTTAGTCTGGATTTGTTTTGTTTCTGCAGATGGTAAGGGTGGCCTGCTTCCCTTGCACTGAGAGCTCCTTTGACAGCAAGTTGCAGGTTCACAACAACAACTTTGAAACTTTTTAAGTTTCACACATGAACTCAACTCTGAACTTTTTTAATTTACGAATAAATTAAAAAGGTATAGTCCGCACTTGTCCAAGAAACAGCTTTTGAATGAACTGCGCAGTTACTTATGATTGTTATATATGTTATATAACTATAACTCCAATCTGTGAAAGATATTTCCTGACATCAGGAGTTAGGCATTTTAGCGGCCTAACTGCAGCTAAAATGCAGTAATTCTGATCCGCATTAGTTATGAAAGAACAGACAAGCAGTCATCACAAACGTACTGTTACAAACATTTATTCGGTACAAATAGCATAAATTTAGTGGCTAAATGCAAATTAAATATTTGTAAAGACTATTTCTGTTTTCCTGACATCACAGATCGCTCATATCCTCCAGTAATTGAAAAACGATTAAAATTAGTCTATTAGTAGGAAATAAGCACTGCTGGTACAGTTCCTTAATACTCTGCTGGGCTACTGTGGTACAAAGATCTGTCTTTAACCGACATATAGGCCTCCCTGTGCACCGTTTTATGCTATACTCAGCCATAGCAAGACTGACAACTAAAACAACTAATATTACACCTACCTTAAGTTTTAATTAATTGATTAAAAGGCCGCTATCACAACGTGACTAAACGATATTGATGTGTCCTGTGCGGTTTATGAACAAGGACACTAACAAGGGTATGACGGGTCTTTGCCACCTCAAGAGGCCGCAAGATATAAAGTAGTTTACTGTTCGGAACAGCGGGAAAAGCAGCGTTTTACTTTATAAGCTCTAAATCAGGAGGCAACACAAACAAACCCGGAGAAATTAACATTTAAGTAGTTAACGTTACCTGAACAACTCGAGCGACGGGAGCTGCCATTTTGGAGCTGACTTTACTCCCCATGACGACCTCTCGGGTTTACTTCCGGTTTGAAGCTGCAGAAAGAAAGAAAAACACGCAAAAACACCACATGATGGCGCTATGGACGGCGAGCCAGTAAGACAGAAAGGGTTCAGCGAAGGTGCAGGAGGTAATGTGAAAGTCATAGTAGACAAATAGCAATACATGTTTGTGGGAAGAGCGTATAATTTTTAGGTAAGATTTGGTCGTTAAAATACATTGTGAGTGGAAGGTTGAAGTGCATTAGCGATAAATGCACTGTTATCATGCTACACCTTACCTCTAGCTGTGTCTTTAACCCTCTGTCTATGATAGCAGGTGGCCGGTAGATGTGTTGTCAGCGACTGTCCTGTTAGGTCAGGCCATGTTACAGTCTTCGTTAGCCGTCTCCTGTAAAGAAAACATGAAAAACTGTATCACTAAAAACCTCCAGCCCGCTCTAAAGTAAAATTATCCGATCTCTGATAAGGCCCAGAACACCATTACTGTTGTCAAAGCGACAAAATTGATCGAATATTGTCGTATGACAAGGGAAATGTCAACACAAGGCTCCTGTTAGGTAACGGCAAAAATATCTATCTTTAATTTCACACTCCCTTGAAGAAAACGGATAACCTCGTCACGTGGGCTGTTCTCGCTCAATCACAAGCGAGATAAGGAACAGAGCTCTTTTATTTGTGAAAATATGTCACCAGGAGCAATATCGCTTTTTCCTTCGTGCCGCGTTGCACATACTGTAGTATTTGTAGTATAATATCTATATAAAAGCCAGATTACACAGCAATTAGGTTATTAATATTGCTGTTCCTTAATAGTTGGGGCTCATAAGAGAGGAAAACCCAGCACATATTGGGTATCTGACTTTTTTTTTCTCTCTCTCTTCTCATAGTTTATATGTCTCAGCAGTTCTCTTAGTAAAACGTATTAACATCTTTCATTACAGGCCTTCTGGAAAACAATGTGCAAATGCTGTTAAAACCACAGGCATCTGGTTTAGAATGCAGACTTTCTGATGATGGGAAAACATAAATAATAGCTTGTAATGGGGTAAATAGACAAATTCATGTTGATTAAATCTCAGTAGATTGTTGATATGTTTCTTCTTTTTCTTTTGACTGCAACCTTTAGGGGTCACAACAGCAGATTATCTCACTCCATATCACCCTATCCCTAGCATTCTCCTCTGTTGCGCTTACCCTCTGCATAACATCCTTCATTATAGTCAGAAACTTTCTCTATGGGCTGCCTCTTTTCCTCTTGCCTGGCAGCTCCATATTCAACATCCTTTTTCCATGTCTATATATAAATATATATTTATATATGTATATAAAGAAAATAACACTGTCAGATCCTATTTTCCAATTAAGCTTTGTCAAATTAATTAATGGGAAAGATGAGAACAGTTTAATAATGGGTAATAAAAACCATGTCCAACCATGAGACTAGGAAGTTTCCAATCCTTTCTGGTATGTTCTAAAGTCATCTTGTGCTTACTGTAGACATATACTCAGGTGTTATGTTGGTAAACATTAACTATGCTTTGAGTAACAGGCCAACAGTTAATCAGAGAGTTCAACAGAGCTCACTGTTTATTCTCATTGCAGGAATAAACCATAGATAGCATAAATCTCACTAATTTTAGCCTTATTATTTAATGACAGGTCTTATAGCATTGAACAATGACTCTATTATAACACTTTTAACTCTGCTTTGCAGATTATTTGTGGATGCATAGACACAAGTAGTAGACACAGAATATATGTGTACACCGCCCATCATCAGAAAGAAACTGAGAAGAAACAAACGATTTGTATTTTATCTTTTTTATTAGATATTAAACAAAGTGGTCCAGGGTCGGTGAAACCAAACTGGTCACTCTTACTGGGTTTACTGGGTCAGCTCCCACTTTTGAGACGCTGTGGCCCCAGTTTTACAGTCTAAAGATACACATAACAGTGCTAATGTCACGACAACTGACACTATGTTTGTTAGATGAAGCACTGTATATAGATACTATGGACTGCTGCACATCAGTAGCTCTGTACGCAGCTGTTCCGTTTATGTCGGCTGCTGAGTCTGAAACAGACTGACTCAGTGGGTTTTTGATTTGTCGAACAGCTGTTCGAGTTCTTCTTTAGAGGTTGCCTCTTTCTGCTGCATCAGATCAGCATGGCCCTTGGTAACACCCCAAGAATCAGGGACAGACATGGAGGGACACTGGGGACGACCGGAGGCTGGCTTCAGGTTCTCCCAGTAATCCCGTCGGGCTCTAAAAGTCAACAGACATCAAAAACAAGAGTGATTACTGGTAGTAAACAGCGAATATGTCATATTTCACAAAGTATTTTTAAGTATAAGAATTAATAGTTGCTTCTGTTCTGACCTGGCTCTGACCCAAGGCTTGGTGTGCATTTCCAGACCAGCACCCCAGGAGCCATGTTTCTCTGATGCACTTGGAAGGAAGCCTCTCTCAGGTGCCAGTTCCTCTGCTATAGCCCTAATGTGATAAGCCTCAAAGCCACAGCAGCCACCAATGAAGCGAATGCCAGCATTGTAAGCTTCTCTGGCATACTTGTGCATGTCCCAGCGAGTCAGAATCCTGGGCTCCAGGCCTGAAAGAGAAAAAAAACATTTTTTTATGCACATTTAAATTACAGTTTTGTAGTTTGTGGTGAAAGCTTGCTGTTCTGTGTTGGCTGGCTGAACTTTCTGCAATGCAGTGTAGCATATTCACCAGCAGAGGGCATATATAAGGACAGTGCGTATCCAGAACAGTTGGAATGGCAGATTTATTATACAAGACAGTATCTTGTTACCGAAGGGGAACTCTGGCAGGTCGATAAATCCCTGGCAGTTGCAGTCAGGAGTGTGGTATGCCAGCGGCTGAACCATGTAGTGAGCCTTCAGACCAGCCTTCTCCACTCCCTCCTTCATCTGCTTCACGGTCTCCACACAGGTCATGGGGTCAAAGTGACAGTTGACTCCCACAATCTGGGCACCTGTAGAACAAAATACACCACATGCAGTAACATGAACTGTGTGTGAGAGTGTAAGAAAATACATGGCTGACACCTAATCAACTGTGGTTTGCAGTTGTGGGTATAAGGTCTTTGAATGTATTTGTGTTTAGTGGGAACATTTTTGTGCATGTTACTGAATAAAATAACTATTGGCCACTGTTTTGGCCTGTACAGGCTCATCCCAGAAAAAAAAGGAAATCCTAACAGAAGAAAACCAAGTACAGGTATCATATGCCATTTTTATTCCTTATAAATTAGTTACACTATGGTGGCACAGATGCTGAAGTTTTGTTCATTTTTCCTGTCCAATAAATTGCTGTCGGGCCAATAGTCACTCACTCTTGTAGTAGAAATATACCAAGTGACCTCACATGAATGTAAAGGTATATAAACCTCAGTTGATAAGAAGTCTTGAACTTTTTAGTGTCTGATAAGGCTCACAGGGAGACAGTCTGTAATTCTTTTCTGCTGAAACAACATAACAATTGACAAAGATAACTGTACTCACCGGCTTTGACCAGCCTGAGTGCACACTCTCCGGGTGAGACACCGTGCATGTCCCCCTTTGGTCCAATACACAGAGAAGCAGCCACAGGCTTCCCTGTCTCCTTCATCACCTCCACAGCCCACACGGCCTCTTCAACATGCTCAAAGTACTAAAGGACAAAAGCATTGAAGCTCAAACAAAACTTCTCTCAACAAGTAAGAAACACTCAAAACTGGTTCAATGGCAGTTTTACACCTTTGGAATCCTCCAGAAAAAGTTTTTAAAAAATGCCAAAGCGTTCGGTGTAGCTACCTCAGCAATCAGGAAGTCCACATTTTTCTTGATGAACACATCCAACTGTTTTCTGAAGATGGCCTTCACATCTGCCTTGCTCTTGCAGCTCAGGTAAGATGGAGTTTGGGACACTCCTCCAGCAACAAGAGCATCACCCTCATTGGCAACCTCACGGGCTAAATCACAGGCAGCCTCATTGATCTGAGCTCCCTGTAGAATGAAGCAAAAAAAAAAAAAACTAATAATCAAAGAGACTCTTCAGATACACATTTAAAATATTTTTGTTTTGATAAAGAATGAAACGTGCTGTAATTTCCCTTTTAACTTACAGTCAGTTTGAGGTTGTTGCCTCTGTTCTCAAGTTTATCATCACTGGCGTAGAATGTAAAGGTCTGCATAACATTGGACCCGGCTCTCAGGAACTCCCTGTGCAGCTGTCGCACTGAAAATCATCAAGAGGTTGCATCATAGGACAAACGCTGTGCCAAAGCAATCTAAAATGTAACATACACTGCCAGGTATTTACAGGGAGACCCAGCAATGGATAATGGAAATCCCATTTTAAGATGTAACGGAGTGGCAGTTTTGGTACAGCAGTATGTTCTTACCTGCATCAGGGTACTGTACAGCAGCTTCAGGCGTCCATGGTCCGGCCTTCACGTACCCCCTCTTCTCCAGAGCAAACACAAATCCTCCATCACCAATCACCACCTCACCAGCATTGAGACGTTCAAGGATGCCCTGTGGAAACAGAGGGATCCATGGACAAGCTTAACCTGTGCTCAGTGGATCATTTTGCAAATATCACTGTGGAGCCAGTAAAGCCAAAGAAACTGCAAACTGTATATTTTAAAGATGAACGCTGAAAGTTTGTTTTTAAAGGTTTGTTCCTTTAAAAAGCTCAAAAAATCCTGTAAGAGTTGCAAAAATCTAAATCAAATAATATTTTGAAGTCTTGTTATTTTTAATCTACAGGAAAAAGTCAAAACCTAGGGTAATATCAAAGGAGACTGCAGTGAACTGAGCAAACACATTAAGTGTTCCTAATATAAGATGAATGCATAATGAAGAAAATGTTTTTTATAATCCACATTTTATGAAATCTTATTTTTAAATGGCAAAAAAATCCAAACTATCTCATTAATTATGTGCTACTTTGCATAAATCCCTGCTACAAATTGAATAAACACCTAATTGTGTGTTTTGCACACATCTTTAGTCTAGCAATAGAAGCAAAATCGGCTAAAATATTAAAACTGACCAGTGGATAATATAAATATAAACATGCTTGCAGTGTGACACTCTAAGATTTTTTTTTAAAGCTGCCATTAATCCTTATACAAATTAAGAATGGAATAAATAAAATGAGCTTCATTGGTCTTTCTGTATGCCTAATAACATAAAGAAAGTTCAGTGGTCTGAGAAATGACCTGATGTTCTACACAGAATACACACCACTCAAAAAGACTACCATAAACATGCAGTATGATACCCCAGCCTCACAACCTTTCACCCACATTTAACTTACAGCGTGAGATGGGAGCAGAAATCTCAGACAGAAATACTAACCCCACTTTGGATCATTATGATTGCTATTAGAATTTCACAAAACTATCAAAACTAACTTCTCACAGCATAACCCCACCTCTGGACAAAAAAGTCTGCACATACCTTTTTTGCTGGTGCCATAATCTCACAGCTGTGTGGACCGCTGACTGCTCAGACCTCGAGATGCTGAAGTGACAGTAGAGTGGGGCAGAGGGCCAGATTAAATCTCTCTGAAGAAGGGGAGTGTTCTAAGTAAGAGCTGCTCTGATTGGCAAGGGAAAGGTTATGCAACTCTTTGAATGAGAGTATTGTGAATGTGCGATACTAGTTTGGTCCGGATTAGATGGTTCTTGGTGTTGTTGTTGGATTCCCTCCCAGTTTTTGGCCTTTTGTTTTCAACCTGATAGCAGGCAGGCATTAAAAGAAAAACAAAAAACAGTCAAACACTAGACCACTTCACATATGTCTGCATGGGTGAAATTTGTAACAGACATTTTTGAGTAGTTTGATTTGTTGCAGCAGTCCAAGCACATGCTTCACAAAAACAACACGAAGCCATAAAGTGAAGTAAAAAACTCAGGTTTATTGTTTTGGGGGTTTTACAGTTTAACACTCTACAGTCGGAGCATTGCTGTTACAAGTGCTTTTCATCGTCTAACTGAAGTGGGAAAGACCTCACTCATCCCCCTGCCCCCCCGTCTCTCTGTTGTTGACTGACTGGAGGGAAAGGTGCATTGATTTTCTTTATGATCTCATCCTCATGCAGTGGACTTGGACTTCTGCACCTCCAGCACATGCTTCATTTCCTGGCTGGTGGTGGCCTCTTTGTGCTGAAGCAGTTCAGCATCACCCTTGGTCACACCCCAGCCTTCTGGTGTGGACATGGATGCGGATTTGGGGCAACCGGATGCAGGTAAGATCTTCTCCCAGTATTCACGACGGGACCTAGAAAAAAAAGGGCAGGTTAGGAGACAGACACTAAAGAATTTTATTGCTACAATTGTGTGAATCTGTCTAATCCTTTAAAATCCTTCACCTGGCTCTGACCCAAGGTTTGGTGTGCATCTCCAGACCACTACCCCACATTCCATGTTTCTCTGATCCAGCGGGTATTATGCCTCTTTCAGGGGCCAGTTCCTCTGCCAAAGCCCTGATGTGATAGGGCTCAAAACCACAGCAGCCACCAATGAATTGGATGCCAGCCTTGTATGCCTCCCTGGCATACTTATGCATGTCCCAGCGAGTTAGGATTCTGGGTTCCAGGGCTGAGAGGAGAGGGGATAAGAGGATGTGAAATGATGGCCACTGCAAGATAGCCTGCTTTTTTCTTTTTTAAATATGCACAAAAAATATTTTACCAAAGGGGAACTCTGGCAGATCAATGAATCCCTGACGGTTGCAGTCAGGAGTGTGGAATGCCAGCGGCTGAACCATGTAGTGAGCCTTCAGACCAGCCTTCTCCACTCCCTCTTTCATCAGCTTCACGGACTCCATGCAGGTCATGGGGTCAAAGTGGCAGTTGACTCCCACAATTTGGGCACCTGCAAAACAAGGGGAATTTGATTATTTTTGCCTTTAAGTAAAAGGAAGAAAAAGAAAACATATGACTATAAATTTGCGTACCAGCCTTCACCAGCCTGACTGCACACTCTCCAGGTGAGACACCATGCATGTCTCCCTTTGGTCCAATGCACAGAGAAGCAGCTACAGGCTTTCCACTAGTCTTCAGCACCTGCACAGCCCACTCTGCCTCCTCAACATGCTCAAAGTACTGGAACGACAGCAAGAGAAGAGTTAGGCTTTATTTGCGCTGCTAGTAATTGCCCCTTTTATGAGACTTAATCGGACATGACTCACTTTAGCAATGAGGAAATCCACATTCTTCCTCACAAACACGTCCAGCTGTTTCTTGAAAATTGCCCTCACTTCTGTCTCGCTCTTGCAGCTCAGGTAGGATGGAGTTTGGGACACACCACCAGCAACAAGAGCGTCACCCTCATTGGCAACTTCACGGGCTAAATCACAGGCAGCCTCATTGATCTGAGCTCCCTATAGAACGAACCTGTTGAACTTACAGTCAATTTGAGGTTGTTGCCTCTGTTCTCAAGTTTGTCATCACTGGCGTAGAATGTAAAGGTCTGCATAACGTTGGACCCGGCTCTCAGGAACTCCCTATGCAGCTGTCGCACTGAAAGCATACATTGTCGCGTTAAAGTTAAAACTTTAGTGAGTTTAGGTGTGGATGATGCATAGGAGACTCAGCATGTATGAGTGTTGGCTGTCTTACTGGCATCGGGGTATGTGACACTAGCCTCGGGTGTCAATGGTCAAACCTTCACGTACCCCCTTTTCTTTGGGGGTACATGAAGGCCATTGGAAATCCCATTTTAAGATGTAACAGAGTTGCAGTTTTGTTACAGTAGTATGTTCTTACCTGCATCAGGGTACTGTACAGTAGCTTCGGGGGTCCATGGTCCGGCCTTCACGTACCCCCTCTTCTCCAGAGCAAACACAAATCCTCCATCACCAATCACCACCTCACCAGCATTGAGACGTTCAAGGATGCCCTGTGGAAACAGAGGGATCCATGGACAAGCTTAACCTGTTCTCAGTGGATCATTTTGTCTATGGATTTTTGTACATTTATGGATGTGGAGTAGCTTATTCTACATTTTTAAAAATAATGACAAAGAACACACAAAGATGGTTCCATACATAATGTACTGTGGTTGAGAAATTAGTTATCTCTGTGTGCAACGACAATTTTATGATTCTGTAAGTATTACTGTTTAAGTACAAAGGTGTAAAGATAAAAAGCAATTTTTAGCTTGAGATTCTCCAGCACTGAGTGCTCCAGTCTGGACATTTCACAGACCACATGCTCACACATGCATGAAACATGCACTGGCAACATTTCCTTTACAGCACCACAGTCCACTAACCAGCACTGCATATTGCACTTGGTGTGTAAAACAATACACAGTGGAGCATAGTGTGCAGAGGGTTTATTTTACCTTCTTCACAGGTGCCATGTTCCCCGTTCTAGCTGCAGCACAAAGCACTTTGTAACAGCGAACCCCTCTTTAGGCCTGAAGAGTGCCTGAGATCCCTGCGTCGCTCTTTTTATACTGTTGCAGGTCCAGGACGATTTTAAGTTTGAACCAAATTCATGCCAAATTGCCCCGTGTTTGTTTGGAAATTGCATAACAAAGTCAACAATTAGCTGGGTTGAGTAAAACAGGGAAAGAGAATGAAAGGGAAATCTGCCTGTGTAATGATTATAGCAGCAGGCTAAACCTTCACATTAACTCACTCCCGTTTGTCCCGAGCATTTTTTTTGTTCATGTTTTTATTTTTCTGTTTTTTCGCTTTTATTTTCCGCAGACTGCAGATCACGTAAGCGCGAGAGCATATGCCTATACTTCTGCTTTTGACATAATTTTTCTCAGGGTTTACCTTGAGCATGCAAATGCATTTACTGCGTGTACATGTTTGCAACCTCATGTGTTTGTGTGAGTGTGCACATGTTTGTAACAGCATGCATTTGTGTCCTCAAAGACCTAGCTTTGGGATGTCCCAAATTTAGTCTGTCCTGGTTTTTATAAGCTTCACACATTTGAACATTTGTTAGTGCCGAGACTCACAACATATAATACTGTAAATGTTTGCAGCTCAAGCCCCAGTGCAGTGCTCATGCAGGCATGCATGCATGTATAGAACTACTATAGAACAACTAGTTTATGAAACAGTTTATTTCCACACAGTGAGTGGGGAAATATTTTGATAATCATTGTCTAGAGATTTGATGACTTCTGGCACTTTAACAATAATAATGTAGTTATTTTTTCTGTTTTAGATCATGCAGATAAATAGGGAAATAACAGATTAATAGTATTTAGAATGATAATAGATTAGGTTGCTTTGATCGTGCTGTCTGGAATGGAAAAAAGCTGATATTTGTGCAGATTTAAAACCGTTCCTACGTGTAGATCGTTTCATTTATCTGGGTTAACCATTAACACCTCATTTTCTTCACACGTCTTGATTTTTTCTATGTGCTGCACATAGACACATAAAAGTATAGATGCACAGGCACACACACATGCACAAAGACAGACGGATATGGAGAAACTGACCTTTAGCAGAGTGGTGGTGTCGTGCTGTTAGATCTGGGTCTATCCAGTTTCAGGAGGAACGTTACAGTGAGGCCTTCCCAAAGTGTTTATCAACAGAGTCAAAGTTCAGAGAACCACCTCCAAAATCTGTAGTTTATGGAATTTCATTAGCTTGTATTTTCTCTGCTTTTTATGCAAAAAATGAATCCCAGCAGCCATTTGAGAAACGGCTGTGCATTTTAAACTAACCCCTTTTCCTTGTTGGTTTCAACTTAATGCCGTCGTGCTGAACCTTTTATTTACAGAAAGATTTTAGAGGTAATACAATTTTTTTCCAAATAATACATTTTGCTGGTTTTGGGGGGCAATGTAGTTGTATTGAACCTGTGGGCGTATTTTGGTAGGAGCTGCAAATAAATGTATGCATACCTCCCTGTTAGTCATCAGACTGAAATTCATTTCTTCTCTAAGTCGTCTTATTTTGGGGGTTTGATGTAGATGTAGAAGTTTGACTTGCAAAGACGACACCTAAATGAACCCTCTGAACTACTTCTCTCAGACACAAGACTTTAGGTACACTTTTATTGAACCTTAGTTCACGTGTTTGTATATTTGTGTCTAAGGGCAAAAATAATTTCAGTGCACTGCTGAGATACCGATTCAGGCAGCAGGTCTCCCAGGTGAAACCTTTAAATTTCTAGGTACACGTGCACCAGAGAAAGTGCTGCTTACTGTGCCCACTGACTATGTAGTGTAATATTTCAAGGACACATGAAGCTTGGAATAATTACAAAAAGTTTTGCATTCACCTGATTTTTTACATCTTATTTTTCTTTTCACCTCCTCCTTATTAATTAAGGGGCTCCTGCTCTCCTCTCTTTCTTCATTTTTGATCCCATTCAAGAAGGGTTACAACAGCTACATCAAGCTTTACTAGTAATCTAAATTTGTAATGAATATGTATGATATCCAATTTCTTCTGAATTATTCCAGCTATCCCAGTCGGAGTATTGAACACTGACCAGCAGGTGAACAGACTAACATTGTCCTCTTGTAAACACAACTAGTTCTTTCAGGCTGAGGCTGAAACTGAGGCCATTCATGGAGTTTCTGTAACAGAAAGCTGACGGTGAAAGAGGGACCAGGGACTGGTGAGTAGAGGGGAGGAACTCTTGACAGTTGGCTTGAGCTGGATGGGTTCAGAAGTGAGGAGTGGAGGTGAGTCTGAAGTGAGGCAAAAAAGTTCATATTTGATGTATGAGAGCTGACGAAGAGAGTGAACGAGCTTGGCTCATACTGATAAAACTGTGGTTAACTATTGACTCCTGACAAACTGATAACGTCTTGAATTTGTCACATGCTACTTTGGTCAGGTGGCCACACAAATATAAAAGAGAAAAGCTGACACAACACGGGAAAATGTTACTCTTGAGATGAGCGTTTGTTTTTGGAATGGCAACTGCAATATTGGTCACAGCACATTGATTATTTTCCTGCCAGTATTATCTGTGTTGTTTCACTATCTTGTAACTGGTTATTGAGGGACACCCTGCCTGTGCTGCTGTAACCCCCTGTTTACCTCCTCCCCTTCCTCTGGTCCAATCACAATTCAAGCTGAAGAAGATGTTCAGCTGAAATTGTATTGAGGCAGTCAACGCAAAAGAGGGAGTGCATTGTGTGACCGAATAATCTCACTCATGTATTTGTAGTTTTTTTATTCTTATTTTGTAATTATGTTTAATAAATTTGTAAGAGATTGCATTGTGTTTAGTCATTAATGATTCTCATTCTACATTGTAACTCCACTTTTAGACACAAGAGGGCAGAAGGGTGCTCTTTTCTTGGTAACAGCGATGGCCCAGTACTATATGAGAGGTTCTGATACAAGACACAAGAGGTCACTCAGTGTTTGCTCCATTTTAGAAAGATGTGAATGTTATATTTTCCAGCTGAAAACTCTCAGGACAATTTGGACTTAAATGACAGTGTTTGTAAAACAGGGATTTTAGGGAATCCTGAAACTGTGAAACTCTACATGCCACATCTGTGTGTATTTCTTATGGGAAAGTGGTGACAGAATTCAAGGGACACCTTGACACTCAAGACAACTGTCTATTTTCCCACCATATTTACCTGTTCCTGCACCTGCTGATTATTAAAGGACCATGGGGAAGACTAAATTCATGATCCCTCCTATGCATAAGTCATAAGATTATAATGTCACCTGAGGTGCCATTTCTGCCAGTGTGGCAAACAGGTGCTGTCCCACATGCAGGTTTCGTAATGCTGCATTGAATGTTCAGGCTATTTTGCTGCAAAAAGCAAAGTATGAGATCTAACTGGTAATGCATGTTGATAATTACGACGCTGTTATGAGGATCTGTTTTCTTTTCTTCTTTTTTTTTCTTTTTTTAAATCAAAATCAATATTTAATGGTTGTAATGGTTATACATGGTTAATTAAATTTCAACAGCTTCAGAATGACGTCTCCATTTTAAATAAAACTGATAAAAACATCAGTTATCACACAAAAGTCATCTATCTATCTATCTATATACAGTGTGTGTGTGTGTGTGTGTATATATATATGTGTGTATATACATATATATATATATACACATATATATATATATATACACATATATAAACTAGAGACTAGAGGCCAACATCAAAGTAGCACAGAGCTGGAGAAAGGAATAAGCCAGCTGTTCTTCACTGAACCAGCCAAGGTGTACTTTCAGTGGGAGGGGAACAATATAACATCACCACCAAGGCTGGAAATAGAGAAATACTGGAAGAGCATATGGGAGAAGGACGCAAACCATAACAGCAATGCTCAGTGGCTAGTGGATCTAAGAGCAAACAACAGCAACCTCCCTGAACAGTGACCAGTAACTGACACAGTGGCAGACATCCAAAAAAGGGTCTCCTGTATAAGAGTTGGACAACACCAGGCCCTGACATGGTTCACGCCTACTGGCTGAAGAAGCTGACTGCACTCCACGAGCGTCTGGCAGCACAAATGAACCAGCTGCTAGTTGACGAGAGACACCTACAATGGCTAACTGAAGGCCGGACAGTCCTGATCCTGAAGGACACCCTGAAGAGACTGGTCCCATCCAACGACCGACAATAACCTGCCTCAGTACCACCTGTCAGGCATCATAGTGGCTAAGATGAACAGGCATATGACACAATAAATGAGTGGGGCACAGAAAGGGATTGGGAAGAATACCAGAGGTGGAAAAACACCAGCTACTGGTAAACCGAGCAGTCAGCCGAGACTGCAAGACTAGGCTGACCAACCTGTGCACTGCCTGGATTGACTACAAGAAGGCCTATGACTCAATGCCCCACACCTGGAATGCCTAGAACTATACAAGATCAAAAGGACCCTAAGACCCTTCATCAGGAACTCAATGGGAATGTGGTATACAACACTAGAGGCCAACTCCAAGCCCATAGCACAAGTATCAAATGCGGGATCTACCAAGGAGATGCTCTGTCCACACTGCTGTTCTGCATAGGCCTGAACCCCCTCATTGAGATCATTAACAAGACTGGAGTCTAGGATGAGGCAGCAAACATCCAGGAATACATAGGAAGATGGCCCCAACCGACAGCGTGCTCAGTGAATACCTCAGGCAGCAGAAACCCAAGACGGCCGTAGTGATAGATGTAGCGGTTCCAAATGACAGCAACATCAGGAAGAAGGAACGCGAGAAGCTTGAGGAATACCAAGGACTCAGAAAAGAGCTGGAGAAGATGTGGAGGGTGAAGGTAACAGTGGTCCCAGTGGTAACTGGAGCACTCGGTGCAGTGACTCCCAAACTAGGTGAGTGGCTCCAGCAGATCCCAGGAACAACATCGGAGATCTCTGTCCAGAAGAGCGCAGTCCTAGAAACAGCTAAGATACTGCACAGGACCCTCAAGCTCCCAGGTCAGGTAGAGGATCCGAGCTTGAAGGATATATGTTGTTTGTATTTATTTTATTTGTTAAGGATTAATGATCATTTCTTAACTGTTAAATGTGTCATTCAAAATTCTGTATAAACACTTAACAGGGAATTCTTGGCCCTGTGATTTCATGAAGTATGAACTGCCTGTATGGGTTAAAGTAAAGACAGAGTGAGCTTACAGTTCACTGTAATATAGCTGTTGCAGGGCTTTTCATTATCTTCTTCTTTTTATTACCCCTTAGTGTGTACTCTCTCTGTGTCTCTAGGTTTACGGTAACTTATCTTTTAACTTTCCCTCTAATCTCACCACAAAGTGCCATAGAATGACAGCAGGAATCGCTCAAAAATAATGAGCACTGGGAAATATGTCAATATATTATTAGCTGAGAAAAACAATAAATTCTGGCTTAGTATAGCTTGAATATTATTGTCTGTATGGATTTTAGTATGAAAGAAACAGTTAAAGGATAATGAAAAACAACGATTAGCCCTGTTTGTGCATTTCTTATTTGTTTTCTAGCAACTGCAGATGTGGTGTTCAAACACAATTCATGAAGTCACCTGCATCCAGGAGCTGTATTTCTTTTGGCAAAGCAGACAGCAGAGTGCAGCACTGTTAGGTTTGAATGCTCAATGGGATTTTGCGTCTGGAGATACTGCAATGTTTCACTTCTGTCCTTGTGACTGTGGGACGTTTGGTTTGCTGAGATGAGTAAAATTTGGATAAGCAGCAAGTCAAAAATTTGAAAAAGAAAAATCTCCTCAAAATGACCAAATAAGATGATTTAGTTTATGCACTGGTGTTCAAATGTATGAGTCAGACACAGATCGAATGTCTGTTTTTGTTTTTAGATAAAATGAGAATGTAATTATCCATCAGGGTAAAATGAGTCTTTAGCCACAGCGGGGACATGAGAGCGTTTTCTTCTCTGCAAAGTCGTCATCACTTCTTTTCTGTTTTTACATGAGCCAAAATCTTGTGTCACCTCTATGTCATATTTTATTTATGTCTTTGTCTCTGACCTCATTTCCAACATCAAACTGTATGCTGCTGGGAAACACCGCTAAACAAAACTGAATGATGTGTTCTCCTTTTTTCTAAATGCCAGGTCGTTGACCACACTGTCGCCTGCTGTATGTTTATGTTTACCTCACTAAACCTTCAATTAACTGGATTTTTTCCTAAAGGACTGGCTGGATGAAAAAAAAACCATTAGTCTTTTTGCTACAGTTACATTTTTGTTTACAGTATTTAAGATCTCATTGTTACTATGAAAGTAAAGCTTCACTTGTAAGATCAGCTGATCAAGGGGAAATGAGTGTTAACATGTTGTTCCCTTAGTCTGTAAGTCTGACATGTTACAGCCTGAAAATATATCTCATCATCTCTTGAAGCCCCAGAGAGTCCTACGGGGTAAGTTATTCCCCTCTAAAGTCTGAAGATACATGCAACATGCCATGTAAAAAGTAACGTTGTCATATGACTATAAAAGCAGAAGTTTGGGGAGTTTGCTGCACTGAAAAATTAAGTCTTGTTTTAATGCAATGCCACAATTTTCCCAGGAGTGCATGACCCTGTAAATTCACCCTAATGTCAGACCATGCAGTGCTCTGAGAAACTGCAAAACATCAAAGACCTGCATCTCAGACTCTACGGGCCTCAGTTATCATGTTAATTATTACATTTTACGACTTTTCAAAGTTGCAGTCCTTGCAGTTATTGAGTCAGCCATAAACTCCTCTGCACACCAAAGTATTCTATAGTGAAATGTGAAGCCATCTGTCTGACAGCTGGACTGAAAGTGGATCATGCAACAGGACAGTGATTGCAAACACAGGAGCAAATCAACAACAGAATCATTGAACAAAAAAAGAAAAAGAATCAAGGTGTTGCAATTACAAAGGGCAGACTTCAACCTGACTGAAGTGCTGTGGCATAAACTTAAGAGTAGGGATGGGTACCGGTATCCGGTTCTGACATAAACGGTAGCAACCAGACCGAAAAACAGCGCACATTTCGGTGCTTTATTTCGGTGCTTTTTTTTCCTGAGCTGTGATACACTTTGAATTCTAGCCAATCATTTTACGTTTCCGAGGATAGTAGGGGGGTCCAGGTACGTATGTTCTTTTAGAGCAGAGCTACAGATTAAAAATGCCCAAAGCGAAGTGGTCAAAAGTCTGGCTGTACTTCACAGCAAAATATGTAAACTCAGCAGCCTGCAACAAGTGCTTTAAGCTGATACTGTGATACTGTCAAAGGAGGTAACACCTCGAATCCGATGAAACACAGCTTGCTGCGAGACCTCACACCGAGCACATCTACTGCGGGTGTGGTGCCTGTTATCGGACCCGGAGTTAGCAACATCCCCCAAAAACCCGAAGAGGAGAGTCCTGGCCCCTAGCCCTGCCAGTGTAGCAGAAATGATGACGGATGATGATGGCAGCAGCAGCCGTTCTTCTCTGCGTGAGTAGCTTAATGTTGTTCGTGTGTAATTTACGTTGAGTAGGCTAACCACGTTATTACATTAATGCACGTAAGGTGAACTAGCAAACACAGTCGTAGTTACATGCGGCTGTCTTCTTGTTTGATGGCAGATACTCCCTTCACCCTGACCAAAAAGGCTAAAATGACCAAAGAAAAAGTGGAAAACAGTTAAACATGAGAGGTTTTTGGACAAAGTTTGTGTTTTTTCCATTGTTTAAGCACTGCTTCCAGCCAAGAGTGATACCATATATGCCCTATAGCTGCAGAAAAGGCTAACATTGTTATCTTTTTAAAAAGACAACAGCTGAACATGAGAGGTTTTTGGATCAATTTTGTGTTCTCCATTCTTTAAGCACCGGTTTGAGCACCGTTTAAGCACCGGCACCGTTTCAAAAGTACCGGTTTGGCACCGGTATCGGATAAAACCTAAACGATACCCATCCCTACTTAAGAGAGCTGCGCATCAACGAATGCCCGGAGACCTCAATGAACTGAAACAACGTTGCAAAGAAGAATGGGGGAACATTCCTCGACAGTAACGCAAGAGGCAGATAAAATCATTGAGAAATGTTTTGCTTGTTCTGCAGTCCTGTGACTGCAGACAGTCCTGTGAAAGCTTTCTTTTTCCTATGACTGTATTCAAAATTTAATGACAGATAATGTAATACATTCAGTACCAATGTGCATGAGGATTTACTACAAATGCTTGCTTGTATTTGGTATATTTACTGGTATATTTGCAAGTAATTATAATTAACATGCATAATTAACTTATAAAGGAATCCTAGGAATTTGTTTTTACAAAACTTTTCAAGTCGTTTCCACTATAACACAATATAAATCATGAAGTTGTGGATTAATAGATATAATTTTCATAGTTTTGTGCCATTTTACAACCTTAAATGAGATGAGAAATTGTCAGATTTAGGGTGAAGGATAGACAAACACTGTCCTCAGTGGGGTAAACAAATAAAACATGTGCAAAGCAGGTTATACTTCTGCAATTTCATAATAACCAGCTACTGTGGTGGTCCTGGATTTTTGACTCAGTTTTGTGTAATTTCCAGTTGATTCCTATTGTTTGTTAGTATCTTCCGTTTATCTTCTGTTTGTTTCGTGTCTTTAAGATTCTTAGTCTTCATTTTTTGTTACGCTGTATTCTGTTTGGTGTTTTCACTTGTGATTTATCTTGGATTCCTTTCTCCTCCTCCTTTACTTAAGTCTAGCATCCCTCATATTCCCTAATATTGTGTTGTAAGAGTCTTTGTCTCTGTTGTTGTGAGTTGAGGTGTTCCTCTGTAATGTTGCTTTCTGTTTTGATTTGATAGGCATTTGTCTCTTGTTTTAACTTTCCCAGGTCTGTGTGTAGTTTCCTGGATGTCTCCACTCTGCCCCAATTACCCTTTGTCTTTTGTCAGATTTGAGCCAGTTTACCCTTGCGTTGTGTGTTTTGCTGTTGGCCCCATGCCATTTTGGACCTTTCTGAATTCAACCTCAGTAAAAGTTGATTTTTTTTGTTACCTCCGTCTGTTTCCAGCAATTGGGTCCAGCTTCCTGCTACACATCATGGCAGCAACATGAACAAAACCTGTATCCACATAAAGTCAGCTTCTTATAAGAAACTTAAAAACCACCAGTTATGTCTGGATTTTTTGGATTCTAGCAAGATTTACGCATTGATAGTTTTAGAAAGAGTGCAGCTACACTGTAAAAAAAAAAAAAAACTGTCAAATTCACGGTAAAATACCGGCAGCTGTGGTTGCCAGGAATATACCGTGTAAAAAATGTGGAATCTGTAAAAGACAATACGGTATACTGGTTTTGTAACCCTAAATTTTAAGGTAGACAACGTATTATTTTACCAAAATCATGATAGAAAAAAAACAAATATATTTGTCAATTATACAGCAATTTAATGTAAAAAAATGCAACTTTCCATAGCTTTTTACGGATATTTGCAGTAAAAAAAAAAAAAAGTTATAATATAAAATAATATTTACAGTAATTTGTTGTTAATTTAACAGTAATAGGATAGACCCTATTATTGTAAATAACTGTAAAAATAACAGAAATATGTTAAACCTTATTAAAACCTTTGACAGTAAAAAACAGTGAAATTGTATAACAAATTACAGCATTTTATTTTGACCAGATACATTTTACGGTAAATTCCTGGCAACCACAGCTGCCGATATTTTACCGCTAAAAATACAGTACAATATGAGGAACATAAATGGTTTACCGTACATTTTACATTTGCAACCGCTAAATATAGAAAAATCTAAAGATGCTCATATATAACCAAGGTAGTGAATATTACTGATAAACAATGAGAAAATTTGACATACCATTTGAAAACAGACTAAACATATCATTTTCTCTATTCCTACAAAACAGCATAGATCTTGAGAATACAGCATGTGTCCATATATGTGGCTGGTAATCCATGGAGGAATGAATAAACATGAAACAAAATATTACCTGCCCCTGACCTATCAACAGTAATGAGTCACTGGGTCCTGCCTTGGTGAAGGAAAGGACTCAGTGGAGTTTCTAATGCGCATGGTGTCGAAGATACAAGCTCTGCAGGAGTACTTCAATGTCCATCAGGAGTTCACTTTGGACTGGCAGGATCCCCTCTGCAGCAAAAAATGGACAAAGTTTGATCAGTGCTTGAGCAAAATGCACAGAAATGAACAAAACGTGCTGCCAAAAACAGATCTAATGATAAATGATTTCTTAAGTGTAAAATATACAGTTCGTAAAGGATAGCTATTGTCAAAATGCAACCTGGGCTGTTTTTTTTTTTGTTTTTTTTACTGTAAACGAGACAAACATATATATAAAAGCATAATTACGACAAACGAGCCGTTTTTGAGATTGACCGTGATTTTGTTTTGTGGTCAATAGCCAGTGAATGGGAATACTAGGGGGCCGGGGCATAAATTTGAGCGCATCAAAATCGATACAGTAAAAAAAAAAAACAGCCCAGGTTGCGTTTTGGCAATAGTTATCCTTTAAATCTACTTATGTAAAAGTGATACATAGACAACGCAGCCCTAATCACAATCATAATTTGTTGGAAAACGTATTTAAGTTTCCTATTGATTTATCATAGAACTTGAAGTTAATGGCTGAATGCATGGTGATGAGACCTATCATTCAATCTACATTTTATAGCGTATGAAACTGCTCACCTGGACATGAACCTGAGCTCGGCTGATTAAGATTAGTGTCTCCTGTCCATCTTTCTTTAGCAAAACTTGAATAATACCACTGCTTACCTCTCATTGAATCTTTGGGTGCAGACTTAATTGAAGAGCCTCGTATAAACAGGCAGGGTGTGATGTTTAGGGAAACCAAAGAATACAGGCGCCATCATTTCTGCCAGAAGACTCATGGGGTGCAACGAAGCTTTCATTGTGGACTGGCTAGATACCTTCTGCATTCAGAAAGAAAACAAGAAGGGCATACACCATAAACAATAATAACTGACAAAAATAATGAGACAAGAAATTAAAGTAACAAAATAAGTGCAAATCAAGTTTCCCTGTGTTGCAGTGTAGCTGAATGTTTTTCAACAATTTGATTTACGGTAAAACACATACCAAATATTTCCAGCCAAGGTTTGTTTCAATCTTCAGCATGTTTTTCCTGCCATTGTCTTGAAACTGTTTCATCTGTCCCTCTCAGTTGATGCTGTTTACAAAAACAAAATATATTGTAAAGGGAAAAAGGAAAATGAATTTAATGGGAAAAAAAAGAAAAAAAGATTATGACCTGAAATCTCACCATTTCCTGAGAGTCACAGGTCCTTTGAGTATCCTTATGGTTTCTGCTCAAATTCAGTGTCTGAAAAGGGCAGGAACAAAACAAACCTTTTTAATCATAATAAAGACAAAATAAGATTTAGAGACAGACAACAAAGAAATGTGTAAAATATCTTCTTGAATCTGTTTACTTTACTAACCTTGAAAGAGACTCTTGGGTCTTAGCTGTGCCACCACCCTTAAACCTTAAAACAGATGGAGACGATATGCTGGCCTGGCTTGAAATTTCCATATTTGGTGCTGTAAAACAATATCACAAACAATAGATTAATTGTACTTTTTGGACCTTGGCCAAAGCATAATAGAAAAAACCGAAAGCCCTTCATGGCTATTGTGCAATGAAATCATAATACTTACTGGTTTGTTTCCAGGCAGCCAGCAGTTTTCTTGCCTGAACTGGTCTCAGGACAGAGTTCAGATCAGTCTCACTGATGAACTGCAAGTCCTCAGATGTCTCCACTCCTAATGATTGTAGTGCCTCCAGTACAATTTCAAGGATTAAGGCAGACAGGTCCGGCAGCACCTTAGTAATGGAACTCCTTATGCTGTCCCCCATTTCTGAGATGTCTGATAAAAGAATGTGAATAAAGGTCAATTTACACCAAGTGGTACCTTTGGTCTTAAAATATGAAGCTGATCTTGCTTGATACTACACTTTTATACAGTGTTTCGTAAGTACCAAACTAACAGCACCATTATTGTGACAGCACACTGTGTTTCAATGGAACCATTTGGTACCCATACTTCATGTAAGATGTTAATGGATAGAAATCAATTAAGTCAATGATGTTCACACACTGCATCTTTTCTTTTTCCTTTCTCACTGAGTGCAGATGATACTGAGAATGGTATTCTGTCACGTGCACCGACACCAGAAAATAAACACTGTCATTCTTAATCAAAATGAGAACTACTTCACCAAACTCAGAGTCAGAGCCCCCTGTGACAAGGAAGTGTCCTTTCTTGTACTGTGTTCCCTTGTACATCATTTCTACTGTGACCTTTGTATTGGTTTCAGTAAAGTCAAACATTTGAACTGCTTCTTGAATGGCTTTACTGTACAGCAGTGAGTAAAATGGAGAACCATCTTTGACTTTCAAGACAGATTGACACAATGACCCTGCTGCAAGATAGGCTTGAAACATCTGATGTCTTTCAGAGAGTGTATGGCAGAGGTTTTTGAAATTTTTCAGATTTCTGGCACACCTCTTGAAATAACTGTGCTTACTTTCAAAGCGCATTGTCCATAATCTTATCAGTGGGCCAAATTTCAGAATCAGTGCTGGGTAATGGCGTAGAAAATGGTGTTTTGGTCTCAGGTTGCATTCTGGGAACAGAGCTTTTCTTGACTCTAAATATTCTTGAATAAGAATATCAAGATATGCTACCTGAGCCACTGAAATTTTCTGAGCACACACCATGTCTACAATATCTTTCAGCTGCAGAGTTAAGTTCCACACATCATCTGTGGGGTCTGTCACTATGTCACCAACTATGAGAGGCAGCAATCGGAGGGAGTTCCAGTTCTGTACAGCCTGTCCTGAGAGTTTAGCTGCTTGAGGACTGACCTCAGATGGCTTTGTAGAAGCATCAGAGGCATGGTAACTAAACTGTTTGATGCGTCGGTTCAGAGTGGAGTAAGTGAACCATGCTTTTTTCTTTATGAAGTATTTCAGATACAGTGCCACATCATAAGCCAAAACTCCCTCAAAGATATCATGACCTAGACATGGTGGCAAGCCTGGCATACAAACGTTGAAGTATTTCAGTGAATTGAACACTGACCTGAACTTCACTCCTTCGATGTCTGGTGTATTGTCAATCTGGAGGCGATCAACAGCAGAGTTGTAGTTCTCTTTGGTACGTTCTGGTCCACACAGATTTGGGTCAGCACCCTGAAATTCAGATTTCGTTATCAGGCAGTACCTGCAGAAGTACTTTGAAGAACTAAAGTTTTCAGTGAAGCCACCAATACAGTGAGAACCCAGATTATCACCAGCAATGCAAAACAAAGTTCCTCTGACTCTAGTTTCATCTGATGCAACAATCCCACTGTCCTTCAATTCTTTCAAGTCTGCCAGTAATTCAGAGAACACATTAGCATGACCAAACTCTTTAAAATCTTTCTCCCTGCACAGTAAGACAAGAGACATGTGATCTGTGTCTGAGCGTACATGAAGTGGCAAGTTTGCCACTGATGCATATACAGCTAATACCTTGTGTTTTGTCCTTGCAGAGCCTAAAGGGTTAACGACTTCAAAGGCATCCTGGTAGAGTACTAGCTTGAGACATGATGGGTTTTGACCAAAAAAATCATTTGATTTAAACAGCTTACTATCACTTATGTCACACAGAACATCAGCAGGAGGCTCAGTAGAGGGCTCTTCTGATTGCTGCCACAGATCAGACTCTAGCAGACATCTCAAAGTCTCTCTTAAAGGCACATAATAGGCAAACCTATCTTTTCTGTTTTCATCTCTCCCTAAAAATATTTTCTTTGGTTCCACATAGTTGAAGGCTTTTTTAAAGGTCTGAGCTCTGGAGTGCACTGTCCTCAATGGCCCGGTATGACATGCAGAAAAAAGATCATAGCTTTTGACAGACTCGCAGACTTTGTTGATGTCCTCCTCTGATAATGATGTGTCATCTTTTAACAGTGATGCAAGTTTACCCAAACTGTATGTCTGTCCCAACTCATGCATGTTCTGCATTTCCTCCACAATGTTCTGTATGGTTGAAGCAGGCAGTAGAAACTGACCCTGCAATTTTAAGTAGAATAGTGAAACGTTTCTCAGAAAAAGATCACAGAATTCAGGGGGCATTTCCATGTTATCTTCATCTGTAATAGACTGTGCAGCAGGCTCAGAAATCAAGGGTACAAAGTCATCTGATGTGGTTGGAACAGATGATGATTGACATGCGGACTCTCTATATAAATCACCAATGCTGCTGTCTGAAAACTCTGTGATTACGTGACATGTGAGCAGTAAAAGATGATTTAACTCTAAAGGTATTTGTGCATCCTCTTACTGGACAAGTGACCACGTGTCCTTCCACAATATGGCTCTTCAGATGAGCTATTAACTCTTTAGAGTTCTGACACTGACGTTCACACATCGCCATTGCACATGTAAACGAAGAAACCACCGCCACACCAGTGACATGGGTGGGGGCAGAGTGTCTTCGGTAAAAATGAGCCTTAAACGCGCCATACCTGGTGTATGTCTGCTTGCAGCCTGCTTCAATACACCAAAAGAAACAACGTGGCTCATTCCGATGCAGTTTACAATGAAGCACGTAGCCCCCTGATGACTGAACTACCTTACCACAGAAATTACAGGTTAACATAACTCCATGTACTTTGGTAATTCCTCCCTAGCGAATTAAGCACGCCAAACACAGAAACTAATCCAGAGCAATGCTTCCCTCGCGACAGTAATGCTAACTCAACTCACAAATGCTAACTAAATTCACAACCTCACTCATAAAAAAACGAACTGCTAAAATTATCTATAAATGCTGGGCTGGTGGATTTTTATAACAGAGATAACTTGAAGGTGCATGTACTTACCTCACCTCAAACTAATTGTAAGCTGCCAGGATGTCTACAAATTCCGAAGATGCTGTGGTCCAAGCAGCAATAAATGGCGCTAATATACGAGTTCAAAACTGTGTCCGTTAGCGAAGCCAACTTGAGTCTCCTGCATGAAAAAAAGAGCGGTTGGCACACAGCTCAGCAGCGCGCCGCGCTATTGGTCATTTTCAGGTGACGTCATCCCGCAATGTAACGTCGCTCTTTGTTTCTTTAGGAGGAGGTTCGAATTTGATCAGAAGACACGTCTGCAGACCGCTGCAGCCACGTCTTGCCTTGCTTCCCCTTTTTTTGGTGAAATGGTTCGCTCATACTGCACAATGTTGCTACCAGAATTTTTTTTTCTCTGCAATTCGAACGTAAAACGCCTGTACACAGTTTACCAGTAGTTTAGCTACCAATCAACAGCGATCACACAAACTCAAAATTTAAGGCGGACCCACTTAAGGTGGTCTGATAATATGGCGTGAAACACAACAACATAAAGTTGTTTTAAAATAATAATTAAAAAAGATTATTGAAATCAATTTTATTCACAACCATGAACTTTATTTTTAACATCTTCTTTTGCTGTTGATTTTTTTTTTATCAGAAGGTTAACAATGATATACTGCAGGCCTAACTTTTAATCTGTATATCAGTATCTGAATTTTAAAATAAAAAAAAATACTATCAATTTTATTGTCTTTCACTGCTGATATTTGCTTCTTTTTTAAAAAAAAATTTATTTACTGGTTGTATTATTACGGTGGACCCTATTTTTTAACATCTTGCTTCTGTAAAAATGAATGTTTTTGTTTGCTTAAAAATCTACAGCTTTATACTGTGAATTCCAATGTGCACAACCCCAAAAGATGTAGTTTTACTCAAATAATACCGTAAAATCTAAGTTTTTCAGACATTTTCAACATTACAATATTTAATTGTAAAATGTATGCATATTTATTTGTTTTCACAGAAAATATTTATAATTTCAACATTTTATTACAGTAAAAAACAAAGTTTTATCCAGTCTCACAATTAACGGTTATTCAATCTATTTAATACAGTAAAAGGAAGTTTTTGGTTTTACGCTCCATTACCGTTGGAATTTGACGGTGTTTTGCTGTATATTTTACTGACTTTTTTTACAGTGTATATATTAAAAGCCCAACTGCAATTAACACAAATATACCAGGCAGCCGTGATTTTCACACACACCCACATACAAATCTGTAAACACATGCACCAGGAATGGCATCATCATAACTTCCTCCCCACAGTCACTAACCATCAAACCCACTCATCTTTCCCAGTGTCTCCCAAGTCCTGTCTGCATTTCCCATGGAGTTACCCAGCAGCTAAGAACGTCTTCCTATGTCATGACCACACGTCTCTATTTACAGACTTTTCTGCCTCCCACAGTGTTCTCACCAAGATGAGACACACAAACAGCACTGGTGTGGAAAGAGGAAGTTCTGAAGGCAGGGCAACCCAAATGATACAGTGGCTCGGCTGCAGCGCAGAACTGTGGCACTGTGTGAGTGAGGAGACAAACTGTAAAGTGTGAGTCTGTGAAGAGTGCCACGAGGGCGGCAGCTCTTTAAAAAAAAAAAAAAAGCTCCCACTGCATCACTCCAGAGACGAAATGAAAGCTGGAGTTAGCAGGCCTGGAAGAGGAGTTTCTTGGCTTTATTTTTTTATTAGGTTTTGTGTATGGCTTGTTCAAAATGTATGCAACAGGAATGCAGCGGAAAACAGTGTGGTCGTCACAAACACCCAAAATATAGAAAGAAAACCCAAACAGTATATATCATAGTGACACATGTAATACTAGAACATACAAACTGGACTGTGTCGAGACTGTATGTCGTCTTTTCTTACTAAAATGAGAAGCTTTAGAGCTTTTGTCTTATACTGAATAAGAAGGGTGTATGACAAATAAGACAAAAAACGCAATCCCGTGAAATTAAAAAAGATTTAAGTTGAAGTCAGTGTTATCAAACAGTGTAAAGTGGCTTGAAGCTTGAGACTACAGCGGTCATCTTAAGGCGCTTTCTATCATAAGTTGAACTTAACAACACTGGGGAGGAATAGCTCCTCTGTAACAGACAGCAAATTCAAACAAAACTACTCTGAAGGAGAGGCAGCAATCTGCTGTAACCAGCTTGCAGCTGGGGGGAAAGAAAAGGCAGAAAAGAGGAGAACAATGAGCCCGCTGAATGCATAAACTACAGGAGAGAGCAGGCAAAACTTAATACAGATCAGTGATGGTATTTAAACTACATGTGCAGTGCACTGTGGGAGGTCATGCACTGTAAACCCCCCCCCCCCCCCCCCCAAAAATCCAACAGGAACAAAAGAAAAGAAAATGTTCTGGTAATTTTCTGTTACTATGTGCAACTTTCCTTAAATGTTTCCTTAAATGGTAAATGATAACATTCATTGTATAAAACATACGGAAAAATTAAAACTGAAACTACATTTTCTTTCTCTTTTCTCTTTCTTTCATTTATTTTTATTTTAATTGTGATTTTAATTGTGCCTGTTGCAGCAGTGGTTCAGGGTTAGGGTTATCATGCGACATGATGGTATTTGATAATTTAGGTCATTGCATGTTAGGAGAAGCCATTTTAATTAAAGCACAGCTATACAGTATGTAGGCCATAATAATGATGATGATGATGCGCCTTTCTGATGAGCAACAGACTTACAGTCAAACATGCATATGTATTTTAAACATCATTAGACACACCAGAAATCAGTACAGGGATCTGAGAAAAAATGGCTATGACAGCATGAGCCTGTTTTTACAAACACACTTATAAAATAATTTAACTTTCAGTGCACAACACTATCGGTGCACAACACACAGTTCTTTAAAAACACCCTGCAGTGCATTTGTTCCTTTTATAATTTTCGCAGAGTGAAGGTCTTCCTCAAGTTTTAGCAGTTTGATTATACCTCACTGTCATAACATGTTTAAGAGTGGCTCTAGGTCAAACTACTCTCAACATGCAGAGGGAAGCTTTTAAGGCTCTTCTGGTGCCTTAAATGTCTGGTAGTCAAGGCTATCTTAAGTTATACGTTGATGCCAACCTGATCCAATCTATGCAAAACCATTCACAAGCATCATCCGTCGAGGTTCTCAGTCTTCCAGTTCAGTCATGTTAAGTCTAAAGTACTCAAATCAAAGGCAACTAAACTTCTTTCAGGTTGTTGAAGATGTTTAGTCTCTTATCTGAAAGGCATCTTCAACTGAGAAAAAGCTTGAAGAAAACATATACAAGAACCTAAAGGGAGTCCAGCTGCCTTCAGCTCAAGCGCTTTAAACCATTTATAAACATTCAAATCACAAACCCTTACTCCTTAAAGATTTTGGTAACAATGTTATGCATTTAAAAAAATATTTGATAAAATGATTAAAACAGTTATCGTGGTCTCATAAAAGCCAGTTTAAAACCTTTTGTTTTTCTGTTTTTTTGTTTACACAGTGTTTTGTTAAACTAAACCAACAGCTAATGGTTTTAGCTCCATATTTGGCAAACTGGTTTCAGGATGATATCTTGTTGCTGAACTGTTGCGTTAAAGTCAAAATCCAAATCACAAGTCATCACAAGTCATCTGTTGTCAGCTTTTTAAGGAGAACTTCTTATTCTCATGTACAGCTCCATATAGTTTCCCTTTTTAATAATTCCTTATTGTTTTCATACTCAGCCTCAGTGCTGCCACCCAGCTTATCCTCTCATCCTGTGTCTTAAACCACTTTAGCAGCTCTCTTTCTTTCTTCTTATTGGCCCCTCCTCATAAACAAAAGCTTTGAACAGCTGCTGCTGTAATCACAGCCAGAGCTGTGTGTCTGTGAGGCCAATATTAGGTATATCGCTCTGTGTTTGTAACATCATACAGAGGCAACACCAAAAAAAGGCTTTTGGCTTTCATGGATTACTCAAACGTATGTTGACCTCAACATAAAAAGCATGAAAGGCGCACTTTAAGTATGTGAGGCAAAATTGTTTTTTCATAATGATAATATTTATCCAGGACTATTTCATTGGTTAGACTGAACATAATTAATCAAATATCCCAGTAAAATAACATTATGTAAAATGATATCTCACCTAAATATATGCAGTATGATGGGTCACTGATATGTCTGTAGATTCGATGTAAATCCCGATTATTTTGCTACACAGCTTTTATTTCACACCTGCACACTGATTTATGTGGCAAGATACACTTATGTGTTTTTAGCAGTACCCATTAAGATTTAAAAAACTGAATTTCATTGCACAGACAAAAAAGGAGTGCGTAGATCGTTCTGAGAAGAGCTGAGAATAAGAACATCCAGGAAATAGTAATTTTCTTTCTAATCATCGCTACAGCTTTTCGTCTACTTTCTCTGTGGCACACGGCGGGGGTGGGGGATGGGAGAGAGAGAGGGGGGCGAGAGAGGGGCGTAAACGGGGGGAGAAAGGATGGCGTCAGATGGTAGCGGGGCGGGTTTGTGGGAGGGAGAAGGAGAGAGTCCCGAAGAAAGGAGTGAATGAGTGCTTGGAAAGCTGGGCTACCCCGGGAAACGAAGCAGTGTTTCAAAACTTCTCCGCTTTTCGACTTCGGTAAGTAGAAGAGTTTGTAGCAATGACACAGCTTTTGGCCGGCAGATGTGAATCTCATTGCTGAAAATACCATTAAAGCACAGCTGTAAACCAATCGCTGCTCAGCCTAACGTTCACGTGTCAGCTGATTTCTTTCGTCGGAAAGCTTTTCATTGATTATTCGCAGCTGTACGTTTTTGGAGTTCGCATGCTTCGCTGAGTTGTAATACACAGGCATGTTGCCACTTTAAGACTTCTTGGAGGATTGTGCGTTAAGACCGCATTTATTCAAAGAGTGAGCTATCTGCACTTGCAGCTGGCTCCGTGTTCTGATACAGCATGTGGCAGCGGTTGAAAACGTCAATATTTTAATGGTTTTCACATCTTTATCTGTATTTCGCACATGTCCGCACAGCAGCCCTTTGTCCCCTTCCCTTTCCACCACAACCCCGTGTCCTTGAAGTGCGGTGCAGGGTGGAGGTCCATCTTTGGAAAGCCACCCAGGGAGTAATATTCTCTCTGCCTGACACACTGTTGCACTGTGAGGGGAAGTGGTGCTACATCATAAACCAAACAAATCAAGAAACATCTGCAGTGTTTACTCAAGCTGACATCAAGAACAAACTTTAGCAATAGTAATGACAAAAGTGAGTTATGACTAACTTTCAGTGAGGACTTCTCATTGTGACTCATATCGAATGATCAGTACTGCATTTTTTGCACTTACACGTACAATGTTCAACAAATTCCAGTGACCTTTTAAAAGATTATGTAGTTCTGCCGTAATTTCCTTCAGTGTGATTGCTCTAGCCTGCCCTCTTTTCCTATGAGTGAGTTTTGACAAGCGCAAACTTGTTAGGTGTCATTGAATGGAGCAATGTGCTGATGATAGCCAAGGGAGATGTCTTTTTCTTTTCTTTTTTTTTTCAGTGAAAATACAAGCTGTGCTTCTAGTGAATGCAGGAAATATCGTAAGTCATATTTATTTATTGAGGTTTTTATCAGGCTGTGATAAAACTAGTTTTTAACATAAGCATAAGTGTTGAGTCAGGGTCACGATTGACGGACTTCTAATTATTGTAGATAAAACCATTATTATATCCAGTTAAGCCACACAGTTCTTCACATTGTTGCTGTCCTTTAGATTTTGCTTCCTTCTGGGAGACTCCTGTTCTCTACTGAGTGTGATTGTAAACTGTCCTTCATGCATTCTTTGATATGTAAACCTTTAGAGGCAGCCACAGCTGGATACTCAAGTTATTTATGGAACTCTTTTCATAGACTAACATAGTTGTGTTGTGTGGCCTTTTTTAGTTTTTACCTCCTTGTAATTATTGTTTTCGTCCGTGTGTTTTGATACATTTCTTATTGCTAACTGAATGTAAATCTCAGAGTGTGAATGCAGTGAGAGGAAATGTCACATACATATACAAACAAGGATTTGAAGGGATTTTAGTATTTAAATCCTTTCCAAATGGATATATTAGTGTTTATAGTAGTTTTATAGAATACAAATCTAATTAACATGCCAAAGCTCTTATGATCTTTTAAGGAAAGGAAAAAATAGAAAAGAAAGGAATAGATTGTGTGTACGTCAATCATCCTTTCAGAAAAAAACTGGAGAGCAGGACGGCTGAAGGGGTAGAGCCAGCCCGCGTCATGCATGTCTTTGTGTAAGTGAAATGTGAGGGTCACTTACTGACTTTGTGCATCACAAACTGTGAGGCTACAACAGAGTTTGCATGGGGAGTGAGAGGCCGGGGTGTTGCACAGATTGAATAGGTTAGGGGCCATGGCGACCTGTTTTTGAGAGTGAAGAAGTGCATTCTGGGCCAACGGTGGCATGTCTTGGAGAGGTAGAGTGAGTAAGGGGGGAATGGTGTCGGCATGGCTTTGTGTTGCCTTTGTTGAGTTGAATTCTACCAGATGAAGACGGCCGATTTTTCTTCTGTTTTTTGGCACATCCACACACACACACACGCGCACAAATGAGCCTGGCTGATACTTTTCTGTGGGGAAGTCATGTGTTTTTTGATGCGATTATAGCCAGGTTGAGTGAGCACAGGCTGGGACCGTTTATGATTGTGTATTTGTGTTTGTTTGTCAGTGAAGTGGGATCTATTGTTATGGCATGATGTTGGAGGGCTTCTCGCTGTTGACTTATTGTTTACATTTTTGGGCCCCTCTATTGTCATCGAAACCTTAGGTCCAGTGGTTGTATATGAAAGTTAGAACTGCTGGCGTTTGTTCATCAGCAGTAATAGTCTTCTGCAGCTTGAAATGTTTTATTGTGTTTAATCTGGGCCTGCAAAATAAATCTAACTCACTCTGGAGCGCTAAACATGCATTTGATGGTGGCAATCACTCAGTGGCAGACGTTATGAGACACAAATTGTGGTAAATGCCTATCCATGGGAAACATTTTCTCCTCCTGCAGCTCTTTCATTCCGCTCTTTATGGAGGGCAGCAAAAGCAGCAGCTCACATGGTTATGGTTAGCAAGAGAGAATTCTTGATGAGAACAGCTCTTGTTTCATAATATCTGGGACAATTGAGCAAGTAAACCAAAGAAATCAAACTTATCTTTGCGCTTATTGTCTTTTATGCTTGGTATGCCTTGTGTGACTCACTCTTGGGTGCTCTCTGTCCTCTTGTTGAAGCACACACTGCAGTAAGGTGGATGGTTAATTCCCTGAGGCTATAAGTTTAGGTGTGGCAATCAAAGGACTAGGTAAAACGTATTAATTCTGCTTGCAACATCTCCTCTTATTTTTCATTCTTAATTTTTTGTTTAAACAGCTGACATTTGCGATGGTAAACATGGTCTTGGTTTCACAAGTTTGTTGGAGGTGAAGAGAGCGTGCCGTTGATGTGTTTTTGTTCAGCAGATAAAAATGAGCAGTGATAAAAGTTTACAGGTCTACACTGAAGGCCACAAGTGATGATGAGTCTTGATGAAGCACCAAGAAGCTTTTATTAATAATGTACTGGAATTAATTGGAAAATAAAGACATGCGGTTAATATATATTTTTTCCAGCGTGGGTGGTGGATGCATTGCTCCATTCTCACTTACGTCATATTGAGCTCAGCTGCTTGCATTCTTTTATGGTAGAAGGACACGTTTGATCCCGCCCAACTCTGACTGGCATCAAACTGCTTTAGTATCATATTTATTTTTCATTTTCCTAATTTGTGATGATGCAGACAGAAAGTTTTATCATTTGAGTGTGCTTGCTGTTCACATATCGTATGAGCCCTTGTGTTGCCCTAAAGATAGTGAGTCAGCCTTTTATGAGGCCCTTACTTCCAGATGAGCAGCGCAGAGCAGAGCTCGACTTGGGGCTTATGGTTTAGGTTATGAAAAATTTGCTACTGGGGGATCTCTATCCAAATTAAGGGGGGGGGTCATCTGATATGGGCGGCTGATCTACCAGCTCAAACATGCTTTTCTAAACAGGCTCATCACAGAAAAACAATAGCATTTTCATCGTCTCTCACATCTTCAATGAATGGACTTTGTTTCCCATTTTAATGGCTGTGTCTATCCTCCCTTTACCAAATAATCTGGGTCAGCATGCTTTAGATCTCTTAACCACCCACGTTCAGTCCTCATTCACTTTTCACCCTTCAGAACAGACTACAGTGGCCTGCACTCATTACCTCAGCACCTTGGCATGATACCAGCACTGTTGCTGATATCTCAGACCAATTAACTCCTCAGCGGCTTCCTCTAACGGCTAGCTGACTGACCCACATATGTATCTGCTGTTTTATCCGGGGCTTGGAGTCAAACGGACATTTCGTTTCATTAGTAGAAACTTTACTGGGCATACAAACTGCTTGGACAACAGGTTTCATGTCTAACCTGTGGTCCACATGGCTGGCTGTTGGCCCACAGACTGCATTTTTTGTAAATTCCATGAGAGAAAGTTTGTCTCATAGCAGCAAGGAGACTGTTCATGTTGGCTTGTTGAATGAAGTATTAGAAGGCTGTGTGTAAGTTGGCTCGGGGCCCTCTCTACATGCTTGTAATGCTGTGCAGCAGGCTTGGTTTGTGTCAGGACGGGAGAGCAGCATGGGATAAAGCAGGTCGAGATCAGATTCAGAACCACATTACCGCTGAACATCTTTCATCCTATTGCATATCTACCGTAACATCAAACTCTGCATCAGGGAGGATTCATG
This sequence comes from Perissodus microlepis, assembly GCF_051167445.1. Taxonomy (NCBI): domain Eukaryota; kingdom Metazoa; phylum Chordata; class Actinopteri; order Cichliformes; family Cichlidae; genus Perissodus; species Perissodus microlepis. Next base: position 25,266,727 of record NC_140472.1, read on the forward strand.
AAAGAGTCTCCACGGTCTGTCGGTGTTGGGGATGATGCATATGAGAGCGACTCCACAAGCACAGAGAGAGCTGCAGTAACAAAGATCTGGCTGTTTCAAGATATGTATCTATCAAAAGCAACGGGGAAGCAAAGGCCTCTCACCCACAGTGCCTTGATCACTGGGTTATGAATAAGTCATAATTCTGAGTGTCTGATGTGCCGTTAAGTGTAAAATACTCCTCCCCAGTGCTCATATAAACACACAGAAAATCTTGACCTTGCTGAGGAAGTGCTGTTCAAGCGCTTTCCCAGAACAACCACCAAACAAGCGGAAAGTATTCATCAATTTCAGGATGTAGTGACCTTTATGCTCTCTCAACAATACTGCAGTAAGCACTCTTATGCACAGAATGTGCATATATATATACATGCATACATCCACAGACTCAGGCAAATGCCTATCAACAAGTTGGTACTAATACACAGCAAAATCTCCAGTGTTAAATTAACACTAGAGAGTGTCTATATTTTCTAACACTGGAATATTTCTAACATTTTGAGTTATTTTCCAGTGTTAGAAAATCAGCACTGCTCAGTGTTAGTCTTTGTTAATCTTCAAAACTGGACCCATATAGACACTCTCTAGTGTTAATTTAACACTGGAGATTTTGCTGTGTAATAATAATAATACTAATAATGGATTGCATTTATATAGCGCTTGTATTAGTATTGATCAGCCAAGCTTGGTAACCCCGGAAAGAAACGGGCGATTAATTTGTATGCTCTCTAAAATTTTGAGTTAAATACAAGCATAGATAATACTTCAAAATACTTGGTCCTAATAAAAGTGTAACATTAACTTTTTAAGGCTTAATTCTGACAGCACTCTTTGAGACTAGAGAGCGGTAGACGAGCTGTGAGTGAAGAGGTTTCCTGTAGTAGCTGAGAGAGATCACACGGTGCCTGCTGACTGCCTCGACGAGGTATGTTTTGTAGGCTCCATCTCTGTACAGAGCTGCTAATTTGTGGGCATTGTAGTCTTAACAGAGAGCACCATGCTCAGGCTGGATGGGTTATAATCAGCTGCAAACAGAAGGCTCAAACTCCAGAGGAACTAAAAGTGTAGACTGTGTAGCCGAAAACAAAAGCTCATGCAAACAAATGTACGCACATGGTTATGTGCGCTTGAAAGAGCCACATTAACACACATTGATTTTCTCACAATGCATACGCACTTAAAAACGACATTTCTGTATTGTAATGATTTCTATAAATAGAGCTAAAAAGTTGCCTGTGCGGTGAGTGCTGTTGTGTGAAATGTCTGCAGAATGGAATAAGGAGCCATTGTGTGTGAAGAGGCCTGGAACAATCTCAAGGACTGTAATAGAATAGGGCACTCCCTAAACCATCCTCAAACACATAAACACACTTCAAATACCTGCTTATATTGTTCTCGGTCTTTTCTTTACAGCTACAATTCCCTGAAATTAGGATTCGCAGCTCATTCAGACACACTGTGTTTAGATGGGTAGTTTGACAGGTCATCCTCACAATGCATGAGTGAATCTCTAAAACGTTTGCACAGACACTGATGCTTCCTGTTTATTTCTGCCATTTCCTTACGGGGCTGAAAACGACCAGTGATGTTGGCGGATCTTCTTCATCTCTACTCAGCCCAGTTGTAATTGAAATGCACTCCCTCTGTTTAACCTCCCTCTGGGTAATTATTTGTAGACAGTGTATTTTAGCTGGAATTTTGTGTGATCTCTAATTAGTGTGTGAGATAGTAGTAAGAGAATAAAGTTCAAGTGTCCTGAAGCACTAAAATTCTGCTCAAGCGCAAGCAGACGAGATGAGATTTAACTAGGAATCTTTAAGACGGCTTCACTGTCCAAGTAAAATCAAAGCAGACTTGTGCACAAACTACAAACACATCCTGTCATGACTTTCAAACACAACAGGGGACTGCAGACATGACTGAATCCCCCTGAACTGAATCATGGCTTAACCGTTCCAAATCTCATACCTGCTACTCAAATGTCGTCATGCTTCGACTTTGTTGTTATGATCTGGTTAATCCTGACTTCACGTGATTCAGTGTATGGGTAACAGATAATACTTGGTCTGGAAATTCCTGAAGTGTTTTGCCTTGAAATGACTTGGATCGTGACAGATGTGGTGTAATGATTTATTGCCTTTAATTGAGTCTGGAGGGTTGATTATGTGATTCCTGGTGCTGTACTTGGAGTATTCCTGGCAGGTCACCAGAGTGACTTATAGCTCTTAATTAATTTTTTTTGTGCTGAACTTTTCATCACTGGCAAAATGACACATTCAGCAAGAATTAGAGCAATAACATTGACTCCTATTAGTTAAACAAGCCTCTCCTCCCTTCTATGTGAAAGTTATGGCTCTATAAAGTGCTTGACTAATGGTTTCTCATAACTGATACAGACGGGAGAACCCCTTCTGTCTTAACTCCAGTGGTGCCAAGCTGTGCCAAAAATATTCGTTTGGTTTTATGGTTCCAGATTTTGAGATCTCTGAAATATCTCCCGCTCCCTTTGTACAAAAGACATGAATTTTTTTTAGTTCTTTGCTTTTGCAGAACTAGAAAATGAATGAAGGTTTAGTTAGTTTAGTTTATTTATTTTTTTTTACAAAGGGACAAGTATGTTACACGAAATACAGTTGTGAAATGCAGGGCAACACTGTGGTGCTTTGGTTATCACTGTTGCCTCACAGCAAGAGGTTTTGTGGTTTGAACAACTGTGGCTTCCTCTTACAGTTCAAAGAAATGCTTCTTAGTTTGAAATCGGCAAACCAAGCTGCACCATTGGTTAAATGCTATTAATATCTGTTGAGTTTAGGTCCTCAAAACCTGCAAGTAAAGCATTCTGTTTGTGGCTACGTACTAGCAGAGATGAATTAAAATAATAATTTATATATTATATGGATATAATTTAGGTCAATATAATCTTTAAAGCCTGTCTGGGGGAATGCACAGACACAGGCTTCCCTTGGCTCTACCAGTGAGATCTGCCAAGATGGTGAAGATAACACATCCTGCATATTTTTCTGTATGTATCATGCAGCTGGTTCATGACATCAGAGGGTTTCCAAGAAACTTCATTGCTCCCCTAAGACCAAGGATGCGTCGAGGCCAATATGGTCACAGCAAGTAAATCATAATGCAGCAACAGTGCCATTGATTGTTGGGACTTCTGCCCATTGCACGAATACAGATTTTATTTCTGTTGAATAAAGAACAAAGAAATGCATTTTGCTTTGCTAAGCTTAATGAAAGCCAGTAACTAATGCTGATGTACATTCATTTATTCAGGCTGTAATTTAAGCAGTGAACTGAAGGATCCCATTGATGTTGTGTCTGCCTGTGACAGCGGCGAGGATATGGCACATTATATTGTGTGATCCTATCAGTGGTTCCATAGTGTAGTGGTTTACACATTTCCCAAGTGAAAGATTAATGGTTTGATTCCAGGAGGAGACACAAATTCCTCGGGGGTTGCGTCAGGAAAGGCATCTGGCCAAAAATAAAATCTACCAAATCAAAAATGTGGAGCCACCCACTTTAGTGAATACTGAAAGTGGCTTTTGTTTGATTCTGTCAAATGTGGCATGCTGTAACAGAGTTTTGCACTGCTCTGCGCTAACACCTGCTTAGTGGCAAAACGCACAGTTTCTATCCCATTGCAGATAAAATCAACCAGCCAGATGTCTACCATGAGTAAAACGAGGACAGAATAAACTCTGCATTGTGATTCATCATGACTGTTCTAGCACACACTGGGAAGTTTGCCTTATTACACACTCATAACAAGCTGTTTGTGACTTTAAAGTAGCGCTTTGGGAGTAGGTTTTTGGTAAGGATGAATGTTTGATGACAGAGGTACAAATTGGACACTGTTTGTCATCTGGAAAGCCTAAGGAGGAGCGTGATGATTCATAGTTGCTGGAGAATCATTTGTAGATGTTTCTTACACCCTGTCCTTGTTGTGTTGCTGACTTCAGTGTGTCTCTGTTCATTTAGGCTTGCTGTTCAGGCGGTATCATGACTAAAGGAAGCTGATTTGGTGCGCTGTTGCCATTTGGGATGTCTGAAGCCAAACATTACCTCAAAGAGGAAGAAGGCAAAGAAGAGGTGAGAGAAGGGACAACATCTGCTCTGAGAGGATAAGATCAGCAGCCCTTCTGGATCTGCGCAGGGAACCTAACAGACCTTTCTCTTTCTAAGGAAGGGAACTGAAACTCTCCAATAGCTTAAAGGGCTTCAAGAATTTTTATTAAGTTTTTCATCATTTTACCTTCTCTGAGCTAAAGCCATGTGCCATGTTATTGTAACATGCCGTTCCATGCTGTGGACCCTACTCAGCATTGTAGTGGCCTTTGCTGAGCTCATCGCATTCATGAGCCCGGATTGGTTGCTGGGATCGCCTCGGAATGACACCAGCGGGACCAGGGCAGGAGTGGACTCAGAGTACCGGCCATCTCTCGGCCTTTACAACCGCTGCCTTCGTATTGGGACCTCGCAGGTGAACTGTGGGCCCTATGCCACGACATTTGGAGAAGTGGCCAGCGGCTTCTGGCAGGCTGCCATGTTGTTTCTGGCAGCGGGGACATTAGTGCTTGGGTGTGTGGCCTTTATCTCCATCTTCAGCCTGTGTTTTCAGAGCATCCTGAAGAAGAGCATATTCAACATCTGTGGACTGCTTCAGGCTGTTGCAGGTAAATTGTTAATCTGTATGTATGTGTTAAGTATCTTTGTTACAGAAAGTAATCATGTGCCCCCTCCCACCTTCATATATATGTAAACTATGCTCTGAGGACAGCTTCCACTAAATTGAAATGTTTTTTATTTTATGACATAAATTAATTATAGTATGAAAGGGCATATATAATAAAGTTACTGGAGTAAAACCAGTTACCAGTCAGATTAAGGGATCACCCCAGAGTATACTAGCTACTGTTTACCAAATATCAATGAAAACAGATTTCAGAAATTACTATATATATATATAAAAAAATGTAAATACAGAAACTTAAAAACAAGGAAAAAAATACAATTCCCTATGTTTTCTCAGTGAAAAAAATCATACCACAATCCAGCAAATGGCAATAAAAATAAACAATTAATATACTATAACACAGTCAGGTGTCAAATAAAGTAGTAAAATAGCAACATTATGAACAGAAGGACTTATTAAAAAGACCAGTCTCAACCAAGACAGATTCATTTTTGAGTCCAGAAACAAAGTTTCTGAGTTTCAGTATATTTACTCTTAGAAAAATAACAAGCCTGCCCACCAACCCTCCATCCATAATTGTTTATTGAGTTTAGGGTTGCAGTGGGCTTGAACTTATCATAGCTGACTTGCCATGAAAGGCTACAAACATACAACAAATACATGAATATAAGTTTTTTTTTTTTTTTTTCATTGCCATGAATCTACTGGGTTCATTCACCATTAATACTAGATGTTGTATGTTACAGGAACTGATTTCAAGAATAGCATTGCTGAATCATGGTCAAATTCAAGAAACTGAGAAGCTGCATATCACTTGCTCCAGAGCTAATACTAATATGCCAGTATAGCGTCTATCACATCAAGTCTGTGCAAGCAAGGCTGTTCGAGCTCAGTTTTGAAATCATGCCATAGTCTGTAAGGAATGTCAGTTCTGCTTTTGTGTTGGCAAGTTACAACATCTGACTTTACAACATCTGATGTTCATCATACTTTCCCAAGTTTATTAATCTTACCACTGTATATTTTGCAATGAATCACACAGGCGGGTTTGACTGCCCAGCTTTATTGAGTAGGTAGTCTGTAATTACGTGATATCACCACTGAGGATGAGGGTCAAAGGAGTTCTCTCCACCGATTACAAATCATCTCGTCAGCTGAAAAATTGGTGTTGTCTTTAGCAAAGTTGACTCACTATTCTCCCACCTGCACTGCGATTTGTTCAAACCTTCAGCTCTGACATGACTAAACCCCTCATATCATCACCTGCTCTTCCTCCAGGCCTGTTACTGATGGTCGGCCTCATGCTGTACCCTGCCGGTTGGGGTTCAGAGAAGGTGAAGTTCTACTGTGGCTCCGATGCGTTGCCGTTTCGACCATTTAATTGTTCACTTGGCTGGGCGTTCTACACAGCGATAGGAGGAACGCTAGCAACCTTCTTGTGTGCCGTTCTGTCTGCACAGGCCGAGATCGCTACTTCCAGCGATAAAGTTCAGGAGGAGATTGAGGATGGGAAAAGTCTGATCTGCCTGCTCTGAGCCTTTAGAAACCCTGGGAAGCTGCAGAAGATCACCCACGGTGTAATTTCTCTGATGTGGACTACAACTTTGTGGAGGGAGGACAGATGTTTCTCAGTGGGGATTTTCCCCCCCCCTCATGATAGTCTGGATAAAATCAGCTGATTGTTGTAAACGGCCTTAATAATACCCCCCCCCCCCCCCCCCCAATGTCTTTTTTTTTTTTTTTTTTTTTTTAAATTACTCTCTTGTGATGGAGACTACCTGATGAGCAGTTGAAAAGGGAATAAAATGCTTCCCCCCTTTTAGAACTTCAGTTTAAAAATCTCTGGTAAAGCTGGAGAAGGAGGAATACTTATATACTTATACGTTTTTTTATTTTTTGCTGGAATAGCAGGAGGTTAGTGAAATAATTTGGATTGGCAGTGGATAAGTTTTTAGATTTAACATGTTAAACACGGCCAGAAAGCCAGTTTATTTGTTTTAACCATCATTATGTTCATTCATAGGGTTCGATCACTAACCACTACCAGATTCATCAACTCAAACACCCAGCAACGCTCTTGTACAAATATTTTATTATTTTATTAATATAGCATAAGGTTCTGTTACCTTTTAACAAAAATGGTTAGTAGTCTTGAGCTACTTTACTTTCTTACTATGAGTACATTTCAGAGCCTGTACTTTTTTACTTTTACTCAAGTAAAAAACTTTTATTGGAGTATTTTTTATTTTTTTTTTAACATGGGTTAAAAAAAAACTTCTGCTTGAGTAAAGAAAATCTGTACTTTTGCCACTTCTGGTGATAGACATTAACTTGAGGTTTCTTAAATGCCTATGTGCTCTGATTCTGTGGTAGCAGGACATTGAGACTCTTTTTAAACGCTTTAAGTTGAAAATCACCACAGAAGGGATTTTTAGTTTCAAAGGGAGCTCCTCCTGTTTAACTGATTGTGTAGCTTAATAACTGTTTGTGTGTGCGTATGCAGAAACAAACAAAAGAAAACAGAGCTCTGCCAGATGTTTCATTGTGTGTGGCTTTGTGACGGGCTAAAGCAGCAAGATAAAGCAGGTGGTTTATCATGAAATACCGTATGACATGCAGAAAGCCATAAACACAAGTTCTGGCTTTGTGAAGGTGCCCAAAAGGAAAAGATAAGGATTGAAAAAAAAAACCTCCCACTGGGTCATTACACTTCATTCCCACTCGTGAGTGATTTGGACACTTTTGCAAAGCTGATTAAAGTGAACCTCCATTACAGTTTGATGGTTTTCCAATTGGAACCTATTTTATTTTGCACTCGGCCTTTAAATCATTTCACATTGCTGCATATTGTATTCATTTCTAATTCATCCATTTAAATGTTTCTGTATATGTTAGGATTCATGTGATGCAGTGCTTTTATTCATTGTAGATGTGCAATAATTCCATTAGTGTTGTTTTCTGAGAGCAAGTAGGCAGAATGAAAGTGAACTTGTGATATGGATTTACATCCAAACACATAGTATGACTGTGATTAAATATATACTGTCTGCTATTTTTGTTACATTAACAAAAGAGTATAAGTGGAACACTGTATGAGGCTTCATGTATGAGAGGGTGATATATCTGAGGACAGAGAACCTGTGCTTAAATAAAGCAGGACTTCTTTACTCTGTGTTAGAAATGTGTCAACTCTGTTTCTACTGTGCCAAGACTTCCTGATGAAACACTGACCCCTGGAGATGGACGGTGGACATTAGCTCATAACAGTGTTAAAAGAGGCTTGTGAGGTAAATCTGAAGTGATATGAGATGATTAACAAGGTTTTTTTTTTTTTTTGTTTTACTGGCAAATTTTAAATTTTATATTAAATCCATTTGTTTAACTTTTGAAAATCTCGTGAATCTTTTCATCTCTAAGCATGTATGTATGATACCCTGCAAACTGTGTCACAGGCTTCGGAGTCCAAGTGGTTCTTAAACTTTTTTAGTATGCCACCAAAAAAAAGTAATTTGTATTCAAACATGACCAGTAAAATAAATGAATGGATGTATGAATAAAAAAAAAACTGTGACATCTGTAGCACATCTGCTTCAAGGTTTAATGCGTTGTATGCTCAGAGATTATCTTCTGCATACTTTGGTTCATTATAACAAGCAGTTACAACCAAGATGTGAGAGTTACTGTTGCCTTTGGTCATACTGCTTCAAGCTGAATCATTCTCCACTGACCTCTGCATGCATCAGCACAATCTTTGCCTAGAGAACTACGGCTCACCGATTATTTTCTCCTTTTCAGTCCATCCTCTGTAAACCTTAGAGATGGTTGTGTGGGAAATTCCCAGTAAAATGGCAGTTTCTGAAATTCCGAGACCACCTTTCCTTCCTCATTTTGACACAGTTTGAATTTGAGCAGATACCCTTCTCCATGGTCATTCTTAATGTTTTTTTTTTTGTTTTTAAATCACGGCAAGAGGATAAATTTGTAATTATATAACAAATCCACAATCGTTTCTTTGAAATTTTATTTCATGTTAATACCATAAATATACAAAACTCAAACTATTTCACATGCGACAAAGGCCAGACAAGAGTGCATTACTTCTTTTTACACGTGATTTGATAATGGGGATCGATTTTTCAACTTTACAAAATATACAAGTGTCCCTTTCTGGATGAGTTTTTTTTTTTTCTTTTTCTCTGATTCAGTGAAATAACATAGTCACAGGTCCAAAACACAGTTTTGTGTTGGCAAACTTCAAACACATTGTTCTGTACTGCTGACCAGCTCATCAAATACATCAAGAAATTACCCACTGCAGCATGGCTTTGTAAAACAACTGTTTGAAACTATAGATAGATGGGACTCATGTAGGTGTATGTAAGAAAAAGAATACCTCAAAGTAAAACATGGAAAGGGATCACACCACAAACTGAGATTTGAAAACAAATCTGTATGGACATTTGGTAGATTTCTCACAGCTTTTCAGGACATAGAATAACACTTGAGGGAGCTTATTTTTATTTTTTTTCCTCTTTCATACCAACCATAAACACACATCCTCGTACGACAAGCACACCTCTTGCAAGGTCAAGTTGCAAAGTCATTAAACGCTTTAAAAAAAAACTTTAAATCTAGCTGATGCTATGACAGTGTCATTAAAAAAAACCCACACAAACCAAAAAGGAAACAAAATGCAAACAGTTTAAATTACACCATAAATAAAAACACTTTTTCTCTTGCGCTACGTTCAACATAAAACAAGAAATGTGCAATGAATTTCGATGAAATTACGTCCAAATCAAAAGAATACTGCAGAGATCTAGGCTTATTCTTTCAGGACAAATTACTGAGCCTCAGCTAGCTAACACTGACGGCATTTCGTCCACGATAAAGTTCAGGCTATACATTTTTAATAACAGTAGTGCCAGTTATCACCCGTCTTCTGCCATGCACATCTTCACGCACTCACCAACATCATGAGAGGTGCTAAAGCACAAAGAAAAAAAAGAAAGAAAGAAACCCACATCCATATTTCACATCAGTGACAGTAGTCTGTACAACTTGGTGCTGGATAACACTGTTATTATTGTAGATAAATTAGTGTATCATAGTGACGGCACCCCAAGTCCAATCTTCTGTTATATTAATGCTTATTTTGGCTATAAAACTTCAAATGCCAGTAATTCACTACTGACAGAGGAAAACAAAAATGGAGTGTTAGCCTATGTAGTGTACATATACACGGTGTCAATGTTTTTTTACAAGTTTATGTATGCAGGTTAATCTCAGGAAAAATGATAGCTTTATCACTTTATCCAGAACTGTGGACAGTGATTCTTCTGTGAGAAAAGGCAGGTCTGATCCCTATGAATGGTACGCATCCTTTTCAATAGGAAACACGACAGCGGGAGGCCACGACCGAGCGCCTCTGAGATTCATAGCAGCGTTAGTTTTCGAGTATGAGGAGCTACAAAAACAACCGAGGGCCACACAGTTTTTGCGTTAATACACACATAAGGGGGAAAAAAAAGCTAATATTCAATTTTCATTCCCCTTTTCCTTCCAATTTTCTTCTCTTAACCATCATCTTCTGTCAGGCAGCCACCGAGACATGCAAACAGCCCTCACAGCAAAACCGAGGGAGAATAAGTAGGCAGACATTCACCGAAAACCAGCTCCTTGTAGCTGGGACCAAAAGGAAGTGGGAAGAATGACTTTGCCAAAGACTTAGCTACCTTGGGTGTGCTAAACATGCATGCCGCTATCATGCTGTCAAATCTAGAGATGCTGACCCAGCCCACGCTGTCAATCAAAGTAGCACACAGAGCAGGAAAAAAATGGCGCACCTGGCAGGTGTTGTTGGGAGGGGGCAGGTCCTTATATAAGAACATACAGACATTTTCCTATTCTTGTGATTTTTTTTTTTGTTTTGTCTTTTACTATAACAAGAATGGTACTTGTCTCACAACAAAAGCACAGATATAGGACAAGGTACCATTTACCTTTCAGAGCTTAATGACGGAGCACTGGATTATATTAAAAAAAAAAGAAGAAAGAAATCAGAGCCACAATTTTCTTAGAGTGAAGCAGACATTCGCACAGAGGCCCAGCCACTTTCAGTATACGGGCAAGAAAACCAAACTATGTGCAAAACACCACGGTCAGATCACTTTTCATTTATCAGGCAGGAAGCTGTTTGGGGGTCATCACCCTCACAGAAATAAGGTATGGTCGAGCTGCGACCTTTACCTGACCTACGATCACCTCGAGGGGACAGACGAACAAGGAGAGTAAAGGAGCGCGCAAGCGTGTGCGATGAAATCTCACACAGTCGGAGCACACCTTGAGTCACTTGCTGGATGTTTTGTGGGATGTGAGCAGATAGTCACCTGACTGAAAAGCTGACCAGGTGTGTGCAGGAGAGCTGATATATGATTTAAAGTGAAGATGGACAACTCCGATCATTTTTTTCCGTTATTTTGCTTCACACTTTTTAAGCAAAGTGTGTCGGTGCAGGGCAAACATTCACAAATATTATCAATTTGATCCGAGGACCAGCAGGGCCAGAGTTGTGCATCTCCATTTTGTCTGTTTGTGTGTGTGTTTAAGTATATGCGTGTGTGTGTGTTTAAATGAGCACTGAGCACGTGTACCACATCTGTTTATGGATGAGCTTTGAAGGCCCCGCGAGCAGCGTTGGATGCAGCATTGGCTGCAGCGTTGGCAGCTGCAGTCTGAACGGTCTTGTTAGACATGACCCCGGTCGCAAACTCTTGCTGGGCTTTCTCAAAACTAGCACCGGTGGTGCGATAGAGCGCGTGCACCTGTGGAAAGAAGACAAGGAATTAGTTGCAATCAATTTATTTGGTTTAAATTTACCAAAAGAACTGCAGCACAGCACAGCATGCTCGATAGGAAAGATGTTTCTCTTCCTGTCCAGTCATAGCACTGATTCTTCTTGGCATACAGCACTATGCTTATTTCTAACACACTACAAGATGATGTAGACCAGGGGTGTCAAACATAAGGGGCCAGAATGGGCTGGAAAAAAAATACAATCTGGTCCACTGGACAGCTCTGGAGAATGTGGAGAGTGGCATTAATTTCAGATTAAAAAAACAAAACAAAACACCAGCAAAGTAAAAACTCTCTGATCTTTCACTATAAACTAAAAAAAGATTTTAAAGAGTCTTTTCTGCAAATTGATAAAAACTTTTGAAATTTTGTTGATTTAACAGTCAAAAAAGCAGTTTTGTAACAGATTTGTTTCATTTACTACAAGAACATTTCTTTATCAAATAGAAAAACTGAGTCACACTGTGGAGACTGCACTTCTTTTTCTTTGTTCTAAGCTATCACAAGGATTAAATTTATAGTGAGAGAAAGGAGGAGATACACTACTAAAGGGCCAACTTAGGATCATAGTGGGCTGTAGTTTTAGATCCCTAGTTTAGATGTTTCCCTCTTCTCTGTCCACTTAAGTCCTCGTAGAAGCAAGTCTTCTTTATTGGCAGCCATCCTGGCAACATTTGCGGGCACTTATTCCAAGCTAATAAAGCCCCAATTAAAATGAATGGAGAACGAGCCATAACTTTAATTTCGGAGGTCAACTTCACATAAAAACTGAATTGATTGAATTTTCATTTACATTTGATTTGGTGACTTTGCCCAAAATGCGAAATACAGAACATCATGACCTCGTTTAGGTTGCAATCCAGAGAGCAGATATTATAGAGTACACTACCCTACCCTAACTCTTTACTACAGTTACAAGTAGATCTGTCTGCCACTGCCCAACTGGCTCTCATATTTCCCGCTTCAGCTGTCGATTTGCTCGGCACTCCTGCCATCTTTGGCATTCCAAAATTCTCCCACTGATTTCTCAGAGTGCCACATCTCACTTTTACAGCGTCTCTATGTCCTCTCCCCAATATTGTCACAGCAAAACCTTTTACTAATAATATCCTTTGTCACTGTAAGGATGCCGTCTTTGTGTTGTGTTACCTTTTTAAACATAATGAGGGAGCCCACAGACAGAGCAGTAAAGAGGGCTGCGATGAGTAACATGATGATTCCTACAGGGATACTGGTGTTCAGGCCAGTTAGAGCTGCGATCCAACCACTGGCAAGACAAAGGAAAAAACCAAGATGACAATGTGATCTTCAGTGCACACTGATCTACGGTGCCTGGATCAGCTCAAGTACAAAATACTCACCATGTTCCCCAACCAGCGATGCCAATGGTTTGTAGAACGTGAACTCCAAACTGACAGATGTAGACAAAGAAGAAGACAAAGAAGCGGAACGAACTGTCGCTCCTACGGTGGAAAAAAAAGAAATGGTAAGAGAGCAATGTGGAGGGAATAAAGTCAAACTGTGCCACTAGTTCATCCTCCATTAAACATTAATTACTTAATCCTTCCCTCATTCTCTCAAAGCCTTTATGCGTGAAATAGTCGAGTGCACGGTAAGAACATGGCAAAGTCAGCTGCCCAACTCTTTTTACCAGTTTCATATTTGGAACACTATTAACTTTATCTTAAGTTAATTTATGTGTGTTAAAAGGAAGGTGCACATCTGTTCAGTTTTTATAGAAGCTGTGAGAGTTTGTGATGTTTGAGAAATGCTGTTTGAGCTTGTTCTTCTGGGCACACAGGTTTTCTGTAAGGGGACTTTAAATCCCTGAGCTGCTCCTTTAAGAAGAAGACAGGCAGTAAGTGTTTTTATTTAAGATAGCCGTGATCGGCCACAGACACAGGAGATAAAGCAGAAATGATTTTGGAGAACATACCTGTAGGTCTGTGTTCACTTAGACCTACTCTCCTAATCTCTTTTTTGGTGTCTTTTTCCAGCCTTCCTGTGTATACAATTTATTGTATTTCAACTATAAAAACAACCCACATATTTATAGAGACTTGGACCCCAAATATCAGTGGAAAGGCAGTGTTTTTCTTTTTGGTTTTTCATGTTTCAGCTTACCTGAAAGCCCCGTAAAGCGGTCTGTACCAGCAGACGAAAGAACATGGGGTAAAAAGCAGAAACCAGAGCATAGCCAGGCCAAAATCTACGCCACGAGTTGGATCCACACAGAACCAGGCCAAACAGCCAAACATGTTCACAAAGAGCGTGCCTGCATGGACTGATAAACAAAGATGACAAAGAACCTCAGAGTAAACCTAAACTTATACTAAGCAACATTTTCTATACAGATTCTTGTGAATGACCAAACGGTTGATGTTTCTTAGGTGACTTGCATCTAGGGCTGCCACGATTAGTCGACTAGTCACGATTACGTACACTATCAAAATCGTCGATGACTAATTTAATAGTCGACGCGTCGTTTGAAGCTTTGTAAGATCCCAAAAGTCGTAGGAATTAGTAGGATTTAAGAGTGTAATAACGGACTGAAACAGAAGATGGCAGCACTGCATGTACAAGGATGCCAGCTGCCGTTAAACCCCGAAGAAGAAGAAGCTGTGTCCCAGAATTCATAGCGCGGCCCAGCTCAGTTTCCAACAATGGCGGCAGCTAGCTAGTTTTAATATTACTCTTATTATTCTTTCTGGGTCACAAAATAAACGTTTAACGTGTTTTCAGGCGAGAATGTAGCTGTGTAAACCTCAAATATCTGCTCAGTTTATCAAGACACCACATATTTTCAAAAGCGCTCCGACGTTTTCAGAGATGTCTGTTACCCACTAGCTCGATAGCTAGCCGGGGGCAAGGCTCACCAGAGCAAATCGTTTTCAAACCCACCGCTGTCTTTCGCTACTCAGGTTAAACATGATATATAAGTCACTTAGATAACTTAAAAATGTTATTGTTTGGCTTTTTTCAGTATTTTGAGTAAATCGGCTGAGTTTATTAAACTCCACCGAAACAATCTGCACATTTAATTAAAATTTAATAAACTACCATCTTGTCTTTATTTTTAGTTAGCACATACCTTAAACACTTAAAGCTGCAATCTAATGATAGTTATATAAGAGCAGATGCTGCTGGTGCAATAAGCTGTCCGTTTTATGTCCAATTGATGCATGATCTGATTAGTCGACTAATCGCAAAAATAATCGGTGACTAGTCGACTATCAAAATAATCGTTTGTGGCAGCCCTACTTGCATCTTGTAGACCCACTTGATGTGGTTAATTTAGAAAGAAATTGATGAGGTGTGCTAAATAGTACACTTACACATCCAAAGGTTGTACATAATCTTTACAGTCTTCTGGAACTCTACAGGGATGTCCACTGCAATGTCGTGGTAAAAACATGGACCAACAGGGAACTTCTCCGGCAGTGGAGGCCAGTTGTTCTTCCGCCCTGCGGTGAGAAACAAAGCAGTGGTTGGATGTTGAGCTTTTTCATCTAAAGCTAAAATATTATTAAGGATACTAACAGATTTGTTTGCAAGAATCTTAACAAGGCAGAAAAAAATATGTTACAAGTTATTATCACCACGGACATTATCCTACAATTAGTAAATGTGAATAAAGTATGAGTGATTGACATGAAATGTTTGTTTCATTCAGTCTATTCAATTCTACTTCAATTAGATTTGTCCTATGTACATTTAAACATGAACATGCACTATAACATTATGCCTTCTTAATTCAAATACAGAGAAATACTTTCTTTTACGTTTTAAAACGGTGTTTGTCAATCACCATTTATTTATTTTATGCAACTTGTATTAAATCTCCAATTTTGTAAATCAGACATTCACTAAGATATATAGCTTGTGTGTCGCTTTCACTCCCATCCTGCACCACACGCACCTACACATGCACTCACACACAGCAACACACTTTGGTCCATTTGATCAACTGGACATTTTTTGGCTCAATGCAAAACTTAAACTGGAGCATTTCCTGTTCCATACTTATGTAAAACTGTACCTGCACAGAATTAAAATGCTCTTCACAAATTGTGCGCCACGCCTGATATGTTAGTGTCAAGGTAAGAAGTCAACTTTTAGATCAGCGCTGTTGCTAGTCCAGCTCTGAGTGGGACCCAGAATTCAGACTTTGAGGTTGAAGCGTGCGAGTGATTCAAATGGGTAACTGATGGACTGACTGACCTCCGACGGCTCCGTGGGACTGTAACTCTCTCTCTCGACGATCGAGCTCTGCTGCTTTCTTCTCCAGCTCTTCCTGCCTTCTCAACAACTCAGCCTGAGCACGCGCTTGGTCCTGAGACAAACACAGATGTGATCTTAAAGCTCACAATCCAACATCTGACAGAGGTCCAGTATGACACGAAGTCCAATGATGTAAGTAAAGGTTTTGTCACTCAGGGAAAGCTCAGACATGTTAGTTTAACAAGGGAAAATACGGGCTCTGATTTTAAAACGTATCAACAACTGCAGTTCACTCACTTGCCTCTAACAGCTAGTTCTATACAACTCTAAAGTGATGCTACAGGTGGAAAAGGGTCATTAAATGGATCCACACTATTCAAGACAGTGACATAAAAGGGTGCAGGAAACATTAAATGAAAAGGCAGTACCTCATTACGCCGCTGATGGGCCATCAGAAATCAGATAAGTATATGAAGAACAAGAGGAAAGGACAGAGTGTTGTAGTGTTGCAGGTATGGGGACAGTTGCACATTTTTGGTTCTTTTTCAATTTTGATCACCTTTAACACAGAGCCCAAAGTCTAGGTTGTCTGGGACTCGCTAGCCACCTTTAACTCTTCTTTTTTGTACACAGGGATCTACAGAGCTAGCTAAAAAAAAGGACATTTGAACACTGCTGCTTTTGCTAGTCTGCAACAGAAATGCTGGTTAACTAAAGCGACCCACCATAGAAAGCAGCGCCTCTCTCTTTCTCTGATGGGAAATTGTAAACAAGCAGGTGGGAAATGAGACAGACAGCTGCGCAAACTAGTGTGAGTTTGCAGCCCACTCGTATCTAGGCTGTGTCGAGAGTACGGTAGCTTATAACCACTTGATTGGAAAAATGTACAACTACATTCTGCACAGACATGTAAGGAAAGACGTCTGCTGTTGGAGAGACTGCTAACATTAGCCCATGTTTTCAAATGTATCCAGCACTGTGTGTAAGATGTGCAAAGTACCACTTATTCAGCAAGATTAAAAATACTAGTTTATTTTCAAAGAATGTGATTAACTGTTTAAAGTAGCTCTTAAAAACATAAGCAGTATTTCTATTAATAATGTTTAAGTTCTACAGTCCTAGTTGACTCCCTTGAGTTTTTTCTCAGACCAGTAAATTAATCTTTCAGAAAAGTCTTTAGTCTGTGGAAACTTCAACATCTTCCCTCTAAAGTGCATTTTAGCTGCTTTGACTGTAAATTCAGGTTCATCCCGTTGCTTCTGTCAGCAATAAAATCAAAGATTAATGTCAGAGTTAGAGTTCCATTGGGAGCCGTATATACCCCAATAACAAAACCTCCACCATTCTTCACAGATAAAATTTGAGACTGAAAAAAACAACGCCATCAAGCCAAAGTTTTCTTAGATTTTTTTGCGTCCTTCTGGACCTTCTGTTAATGAGTATCCTCAGCGGTTTGTATCTAGTGCTGAACTTGCTCCAGTTAAATAAACAAGACAAGACGTGATGAATGTAACAAGACAAGAAGAGACAGGAATTTTGCAATGATCTACAGATTTGTGCTTCTTGGCCTAACAGGTTACATTTCCATTTTTCTTGTATAGGCCTGCTTTTACAGAATAAATCCAGCTGTTGATGTCCACCTCTGTCTGACAGATTTTTCTCTCTTATCTACCTCACTTGCACTCTGACCCTCCATTCTGAAACTCCATCTCTTCATCAACTCCAAGCTAGACGTTAAATGATGTTAACACACTGCTTCCCAAGAAATGTTTCACAGCCATGTTTTCAATTACTTTTCAGCACTTGCACATTGGGCACTGTGTGTTTAATGGCTATAACACACTCACGGCTCTTTTTATATTATTAACTTAGTAGAAAGATGAGAAAAAACATAGTGTGACTAACCAAATATGTTTAGTTTGAATTGCAAATGACAAAAACATGTTGACAACCTAACTGAAACAAAAAAATGAGAAGAAAACTGGATGTGAAACATGTATATGAATGCTCCTGTGTGTTTTACCTGAGTCTGTTGCTGTGAGTAAGCTGGCGGCTCTTCTGTGGGCTTCATGATGGCAGGCTGTGTGTTCTGGGAAGGTGCTGGAGTAGATTTGGGGGTGTTTCTTGGGGCTGCCTGTAACCCAGCAGAGATCCTCTATGTTAATATTTGTGCAAGCATTAAGAAAAAGTGTAATTAGGCCACAGTCATATTTTGTCACTGAAATCCTCTGTGACTGAGAGGAGGAGGAGGAGGAGGAGAGAAAGAGGATGAGGGTAAGGGATAAAAACGAGGTCACTGACTAAGAAGCACATAAACTGCATGCACACTACTCATCAATGAAGTTGCCCTTAAAGCTGACCGTTCTGGCGTCTGTGAAGGGGTTATACTCCTCCAGACCACCAGGAGGGGCAGATCGTGTCACCTGGGTCACCGAAGGATCCTACAGGGCAGAAAGGTCCACATAGGAATTTAGGGAATTAAAACTAAAACTGCAAGACCAAAAGCTTCATTCACAAGATGCCGTTAGACGGCCTTTAGTTTCTGAAAATCAGCGGTGTGAAGTTTACATAAACAACATGTAAATGTATCACTTTAATGATGGTATTCTACTAATATTAAGGCTTTCCACCATGTTTTGTGAAAAGCTAAAAACACCCTGATAAACACAGCTTCAAGTAAAGGGGACTCAACAGTTGCTTGAAATTAAAGCCTTAAGATTTCTGGAAGCGTGTGGTTTATAAAAGGTGGAATAAAATACAAGCTGTAGCAGAAATTAATATCTTGTTCCCTTGCTTAACATCGAAAACAGATGTACAGTGTCTGTGTTGCCAAAATATTAGTCTACATGACTGCAAAGGCAGCCAAATGTTTGCTGGATACTGTGAAAGTACATAACACACTGTGATATGAGCACAAAAATGCACCTGTCCTAAGCTAGCCACCCGGTAAACTGTCCATCAAGCTAGCAGTGGCCAGCGAGTGTTTACAGACGGTGGGCAGAGCTAATGCTATCCAGCTAGCTAACGTTGACATAATGTGTCTTTGTTCTCAAATGACATAATTCCTTTAAATTCGTTTACAATAGATATCCCCAGCAACAGTGCATTGTGACCATGTAATTATTCGGCACTCCCTCTACAAAACTATCGAGGTATAAAATTTGATGATTAGCTCATTCTGCAAGCAGGGATGCTAAAGTGAGATTGGCCTCAGTGGGTTTTCAAGCGTATACTAGCTTGCTTGCTTGCTAGCTAGCCGTGTCAGCTACCTGAAAAGGATTGCTGAAATCCGGGTCTGCGAACGGGTTGCTGTCGAAATCGGACATTGTGTAGCCTTTCTAACAAGAGTTTCCTGTGTGCGGGAACTCCCCGATTCTCCAGGGAAGGCTCAGGTCCTTTGATTTGACTGCTTCTCTCTGCCGCCTGCAGTCTTCTCCGCCTCCTGCTGATGGAGACCCCTTGATTAGCAAGTTAGCCAGTAGCACAAAAATGGCAGGAGAAGAGAGGATGCGTGATTAACAGAACGGTCTACGTCACTGTTTCAGCACCGCGGACAGCATGATGCCCGGGCAGGTGCGCTACCTCTGAACACAAATGTGCAGTGCACTGCACGACACACCTCTGGTGTATTGTATTGTTATGTACTGTATTTGTGTGTTGGACTGTGTGTGAGTATTTGAGACTTAAACATGGACGATTACAACTTCACATGTTGCATTCAGTCTCCGTATTTCCAGAGTACAATGTGCAAAACATACTACATGAGAGTTTACTGATCACAAAGTTCATCCAGTCCTCAAACTATACGCAAAAGCTACTGCCTGCCTTTATGACCTTTATTTTTTGTATTTGTGTGATGTTATGTAAGTATACAGATGTTTACTTACTGTCTGCAGAACAGAGGATCCATCTGCATCATGCTGAACTGATACAAATTCTCTGACTGATAATATAAGGAAAATCTCACTCTTACATTGTAGACTCCATATCATGGATTACTGTACTTAACCCATTGGAGCATCTATTTGAATCGGAAAATTTGCTATTTTCTTTGTTTATTTTGACTTTTATGATGTGCTCCAATATGCCATTATCAGCAGATTGGGGCACATTCACTTAAAAACTGTCCCTTGTTTTTACTGATTTTTTACTAAACTATTCTAAATTATCTCACAAATATTAACATATTGTAAGTGAATTAGTGCTTATATAGTACTTACTACATTTCCCAGTCACACAAGTCCCTTTTTCTATGCCAAAGCACTTTTAACCTAAGATTCTTACTTTGATGGATGCATCAGGGGCAACTCAGGGTTCAGTATCTTGCACACAGATACTGGGCAAGATAGATGAACCACCAACCTTCCAGTTACTACACAAACCAATTTATCTCCTTAGCCACAGCCACCCCAACTGCCAGAAGTCAACCAACCTTCGACCTGCCAACCTGTTAGCTGTGGTTAGATGGTGCTGATTACTCTGCTGGGATGATGATAGTTTAGTTATATGTTTCTTTCTGTGTGTGTGTACTCTCCTACGTTTTGCACATATGCATTAAAATGGATGCTCCAACCATCCATCCATCCATCCATCCATCCAAATTTATCATTTTCTGGGTTGTGGTGAGGCTGGAGCCTATCCCAGTTGTCATGGGGCTGAGAGGTGGGATACAAAATTTGCCCTGGACAGTTAGTCTGTCACAGACTCAGGCCCAAGCCAGGCAGTGGATTTAAACCCAAGACCTTTTTGGTGTGAGGCAACATTGCTAACCGCCTCATCACATGCAACAAGTCTTTTTCACTTATTAAAAAAATTGTAAAACTTTGACCCACTACAACATTGGTGTTTATCTTATTATCTGTAAATAATTAATAACTAAGAATGATCCAAAGAAACCGACCTTTTGCTTTTATTTCAAGTGCACCTTACTTTTCTAATTTCTTCCACACTGAATTACATTTTCAGTAATGCTATGTTGCTTTCAATGCAGTACTTTGAAATTAGTTATTACTTTTAAGCTCTCGAGATTATTTTCATAGTGTGCCCATACCCACATAGCCATACAATAAGTTGTTTCTATACAGTTAGTTTCTATACAATTAGTTTTTTTAAATTATTTTTTTTCAGTTGCCAAACAAAGAAGTCAACCTAAACTTGTGGGGCTGCTTTTACTTGCGTTTTACAATTTCCACCTTTGTACGATGTAATGGCCAAATCTTTAATTTGGTGTACTGATGAGAATGTCTTCCCAAATTAAAACTTCACCACCTCAGCTCAAAAGTGGAACTAAAAGGCAAAACCTGCACACACGGGCTAATGTGAGACAAGAAAAGATTTTTTTTTCTTACATCATCCTTGTGATCATTCAGTAAACTACAATATTTGAGCTCCTGTAGGTCAAATACCAACGCAATCTCCTCCACTTGATGATTATGATGATTACGTTAATGATGATAATGATGATGAGGATGGTGACATATGGAAGTGTCTGCTGCTCACTTGGTCGCTTGTGCCTGTGTGAAAGAAGTAGAGAGGAAAACCTAGACTGCCTTTTTCATGATAAGTAACAGTGACCTCTTTATCTGGAGCAATCCCAGACAATTTACTGGAAATCATTTTATCTCTCTTGTCCACATATAAGAAGTATCAGCCCCCCTGAGAGCTCCTGTGGTGTGTGTGCGTGTGGGATTTTCTTCACTGGCTTCAAGATTCAGTTATATGTCAAAAAT
Source organism: Perissodus microlepis (assembly GCF_051167445.1). Lineage (NCBI taxonomy): Eukaryota > Metazoa > Chordata > Actinopteri > Cichliformes > Cichlidae > Perissodus > Perissodus microlepis. The sequence goes on from NC_140472.1 coordinate 25,288,279, forward strand.
GCCCACTTGGGGGAGCTACGATCCAAAAGGTCTCTTCAACCCCGTTTTGCAGAATCCTTTCTCATTTTCCATCAATTTATTTTCATTCAAACCAAGGGTGACCATGTGAAGAACATCAGATCAGTTGACAGCCTGTAAATGTGATTTAAACATTTAAGCACCATTTACCCAGATTAAGTTTCAATTGAAGAACAAATGCTATTAGGTTGAAATCTTACAGTATGTTGTAAATGATGGTGGTTAAAATATTCCCTTTTCACTGTTTGAATTCAGCTGCTCATTTTTAAACAAAGGCAGCACGTTTCTTTAGTTTTATGGCTGCTTATCATACAACCGTTAAATGAAACTAATGGGTTTTTGTTAATAAGCAGCTAAACATTTTCATGGCAAGTTAATGTGCTTTTTTGCTTTATATACTGTACCTATATAATGTTTGTGTGGATGAACTCTAGATAAACACAAAGTGAGAATTCATTACAATTCAACTTCAGTACACACACGCGCACACACATAAATGAGCATCGGTTCCTCCCCTAATCTTGTATTAATGGACCCAATCACAGAGTCTATGAATAATCAATGGCCAGTGGTCTGCAACCGCAGTGCTGAGACCTTGAGTGAAACTGAATTTTCCTAATAAGACACACACACACACCCACACACACACATACAATCACACCTTGTGGACCTAATAAGCTCTAATGCTCTGTGGGTTGAAAATACGTCACATGGTTTGTTTGCTGTAGAATGTGAAAGATAAACATGCTGTGCCAGGATGTGCAAACTGTGTGCATGGACGTACTCTATATGTGTGTACAGGGGAGGAAAAAGGTGTGAAAAGAGGGATCTGTCTGTCCTTGTCCACTTGTCCACTGGCCCTCTAATGCTGCTTTCCATAGATGACTCTGTGAGGAAACAACCACTTTGGCTAATAGCTGCTACATTAGTCTCTTAACCAGCTGGTCATGGCCATTTAGAAATGTTCATTAGGTCGCAGACCAGAGTGGATAGGTGAGATAGTTCACTCCACACTGTTGACTGTAGAAAGACAGGAAAGGAGGCAGAGAAAGAGGAGAGAGAGAGAGCGAGGAGAAGGGCGGACAAACAGACGGTGAGGGAGAAACAGAAGCAATTTACTGGCCAACATGACGACCAAGTGTAAAAAGCCACAGATGCAATTATCGTCATATTGCTCTGAATAAGAACCTTGTGCATAATTAGATCTCATTAAGGTCTATGAGTGTTATTTTAGGGCTCTGAAAGGTTGGATAAGCAGCACTTGATATTATGGCTTATTAATGCCGCAACATCTGGTGCCATTCTGGCAATGGCCTGACAATGTCTAAAGGGGCTGAAAAAATTCAGTATTCAACTGATGTTGTGACTAGATGGTAAAATACAATGCACGATCTGTTATGCGTATCCAAATATAGGGCTGGAGATATACTGTATATAGATATAGGGTATTATGGCTTTATGTATGCTGTGTGTATGCATGCGAGTTTGTTTGTGCTGATGACCAGTCAGAACACATTACACACCGCAGAGGGAAACAGCCCTCTGTCGCCGGAAAAGCGATTGATTCTCCATTTCCATATTAATGAGCAGATTTGTTAAGAGCCTGCAGGAGTGGGAGAAAATAACAGGGTCTTCATAGGGCACGACATTTATAAATAAAGCTGATGCAGAGAAAAATGGAAATTAAACCTTTTAGTTTAATAAATTTGAGGCGTCCGCAGCAAAGCGAGCGATTTGCATTTCCATTTGTGGCCAAATAATGAGAGTGCGGGTCCATGATGAGGCTGCTAGTGCTTCTTTTGGGTCTCAGGCAGTCAGACAATCACTCCAGCGTGCAGCCCTCCACATCAATGTCATTAGCTCAGGCCTGTTAACTCTGCTACTTGGCTTTCTAAGATTATTTGGTGAACTAGAGATTCCTATTGTCGCTTCGAGTGAGGAATAGAAATGCCGTCAAAGTAAAATTCATTCACTTCTGTATCTACAGCATTCCCCACCTTGGACGTGTCTATATATTCCCTTAAATATTCAACTGTGTCTATACATGCAGACATAACTTTAAAGTGATATTTTGTTGTTCTAAAACAACCCTGTCAGAAATCATAGCTTTCCTTTGCTCTGCCATTCTCATAAACACTCGCACCTAGATGCACACCCACATGTGTCTGCACACACACGCACACACACAAAGCATCACTGATTGAATTTATTGGGGAATGGATGTTGACTAGACCACTCCAAGTAGGCTAGATTGTTGTTGTTCCCAGATTGACAGACAGACCCAGAGCGGCTGATTGAAAGTGCCTTTTAGCTTGCTCTCACTGTATATTTGATTTGGCAAAATGGAAGGGGAGTCCAGTCTTTTCCCAGGATGCAAACACAAGTCCCTGTGTTTGTGTGAGAGTATGTGTGTGTGTTTGTGTATTTATGTGCGCTCTGCGTACGTTGACTAGTGGATGCTTTTGTAAATGCTGCATAAAATGTACCCTTTCAGGTATTAATTGAATAATGCAAGCACTCCCCTTGTCAGCTATCAAGTGAGCCACTTTCTCGGTGGCCTGTGCCGTTCTCTTTGCCTGTGAATTGACTAGATTTATCTGTGTTGTTCCAGTCAATGGATGCCATTTGTTCCAAATATTTGACATAAACATGCAAAGAGCAGAGGCGTGCACTCATAAAATAAGCTTCTAGACTGTTGTTTTACAGCCCAAAGAGACAGAGGGCTCTCGGCCTATCAAATCATGTGGAGCTCTTGCTGAGCCAACAGCGTGTTAAAGTTCTTTTTCAACCAATGATGTGATGAAAAGGAACAATTGCTGCCATAAAAAAGAGGAGAAAGAAGAACGGGAAGAAGGAGAAAAAGAACATGACGAGAGAGACTGAGTTCTTTGGTGGTGCCAGTGCGCAGCTGGAAAGAGCTGTGCAGTGTCCTGCTAAATATGCATAGTTATTTTCCATGCCTTTAATGGGACACATCTCATTGAGTGCCTTATGTCTGCTTCCAAACTGTAAAAGATATTTAGCTTCACACCTGCAGGAAATTCCCCGTAATAAAGACAATATTGGCAGAGTCTTTGCTGAATCTGCTCGATGCTTCCTAATGGCAGTCAGACAACTTCTGTGTTAATGCAGCTTGTAAGAAAATGAAAATTAAAGTTGCATTTAACTTGTATCTTTGCATGAAAAGGATGTGGAATTGATTGTGATTAATCAGGGTAGCCATTTATTTTTATACAGCATTTTTTTTTTCAAATATAGAAATTCCCCTTAGATTTTGCCTGTATTGCTTTTATGGATTGGACGTGTGTGTGTGTGTGTGTTGCCAAACAGTGAGGTTCGATTTGCTGATTTAGCACCTCTCTAATTTTCTGCACGGTAATATTTGCCTTAACCTACCTGCCATCTGTTTTTATTATCCAGGTGAATATGTTTGTCTAAGGATATCAATAATCATAAACAAAGCAATGACTCTTTCACCTCTCCCCGTATAGTCCTCACAGTACCTCTGTCTGCCTCTCACACGAGGCTGCTCTCGCTTCATGATCTGCCTCCATGCAGTCTACATATTTCAGTGTGTAATTGGTGAAAATCAAACATTTTCAATCCCAGTTTCAGTCAGTCAGTCAGTCACACACATACAGTACATAACTGCACACACATGAATTCACATACACTGTGCCCGTGGCTCTCATGCCTTGACAGAGTGTGTGCTCTCCTATTACAGACAGTAATTACCGTCAGTCACCCTGTGTGTCCATAACAAGCCAGCATAATGCCCTAATCAGGCCTGGATTAATCTAACCCTCTCTCTAATCACTCTAAAAGTGATTTATATTGTTTTTCCTGTTCGGAACAAATGAAATCTGTAGCCTAAATTAATACTGGCTTTTCATCACTGGGAAGCTAAAAAGCCAGTAACCGTCACATTCTTGTCATTAAGACTGCATCTGTGGAGAGATGTACACACACACACACACACACACATACACATACTCACAGTCATGCATGCATATTTAGGTTGGAAAGAAAAAAATATAATACAATATTTCATTAACTAAGCATACTAATAACATTAGCGTTTTGTAGAAAGGCTCTCAGCCGCACTAAATGGGGTCATCAGAACAACAACAAAACGTTTTATTGCTGCTGTTTCATATTACATGTTCTTCTTTGATTTAATCATTTCTATTAGAAAATGGCTGCTGATGAATTACACTTAGACTGGAGAGATGCATCAGGCTTTTTTAACATTAACTTTCTGAGACGTGAACTACGCGCACAGAGTTTATTGGTCAGCCTAATGTATGTCGGCACAGGTATAATTTTGCACTGTAGTACACGTAAAATGTGTTTTTATCCATCTTCCAATTACTCTGATGAAAAATGCTCTATATCATTCTGTACAAGCCGTTTGTTAAATTGTATCAACCACAATCTTGCAATTTCTTGGTCTCTAGCTTTCATTTCAGATAGCATGCCTCTTGTTTTGGTCCATGCCTCCTACTTTGTTTCATTTCCATTGTTTAAACAAATCAATTCCAACCCTGACTCACTTCCCACTGTTTTTCATTATGAAGAACGAAGGCCGGACACGAATCGTAACAGAACCCTGAAATTTCCTGCTCACCATTCAGTTTGTGCTCAGAATACAAACCAACTCACAAGATGCACATTTAACAAATGCAAATTGTGAGCCAATCTAGTTGAGCTATCTGGGCTCCTGCTTCCATATTCATTTCCTACACCCCACTGTTCACAAACTCAAGAAACAGTCCTGGGGTTAACCTGAAAGGGATCGGAAATGAAGATCTGACAGTGTCCACTATCTCGCTCTTTTTTTTTCGTCTCCTTTATCTCTTTCTTTTCCACACCGTCTCTCACCTTTGCTCCTCTCTCCTTCCTCCCCTCTCCCCCTCTCCTTCCCTCGGTCCCCTCTCCCCTGTTCTCTTCATGCTGTGTAATTCTCATCTTACACACTCTGTTGCTCTGGACTATGAATAATGCATGGTGTGTGAGAAATCCTCAATCTCATGCTTGGCTCCCAGCGAGCATTACGGAGCTTGCATCTCTATTACGGAGATGAATAGGAGAGAAGGGAATATCACATAGGATACGGTCTAACTTCATTGTTTGTTTTCAGCATTATAGCCCCAATCTGGGATTTCTTTTAAGTACATATGAATTATGTATATGAGTGTACAAGGGTAGCTTGTTGATGAAAATTAATATTGTCAAAACCTTCATAAATCACTGTATTGTCCCTGCACTCTTCTCCAGTGTCACAACACAAATAAATATATACAAGAAGAAATGTTTGCAGCTTCTCAGCAGATTTAAAATTCATGTGTGTGCATGCTGCCAGCTATTGAAAAAAAATCATTTATTTGTCCTAATGAAATTTTATAGAGAACTGCTTTAAAATCCATCCAGCAAAGCTATAAAAAGCAACACCATAACAATTTCGCAGTGTGTGTTTTAGTTCTGTTGGGTCTTTGCTTTCGCTCCCTCTCTTTTTGATTTGATTTTATGGAAATGATAAGATGGCAGGGAACAGAAGGGAAAATGCATTTCTAAATACGAGAGCTTTGTTGGATGCGTGTCCACAAGGATCCCTCTCCGTCTCTCCATTGCAATATGTTTACAGCCGAAATACGGCAAATGCTGATAACAAGAACGAGATCCGGTTACCGCTGTCAGAGAAGAAAAAAGGCTCAACACTTTAACAATGGGTCAGCTTAAAATTCTTTTTTGTTGCCATATGGTGTCATCGCGTAGGAGCAAATGACTGCTTGAACCTTTCCATGGATTTTATGGGAAGTATAAACCTAGTGAAGTGGTAGTGTTATGCCACCCGTGATGTGAACTTTCAACATTTCCAGCAGTTTTACAAGCTTTTTTTCACGTCCTTCTGCAGTCTTTTTAAATAATTTACTTTTCGCAATGATGACAACACGGAGAGGATGCTTATACACTAAATTGTTCAATAAAAAAACAAATGAAAAACATTTGGTTCAGTCCGACAACCTTCCTGCTTCTGAGATAGGCTTATGTATACGTTATATGTGCTTCGGTGTGTGTGTGTGTGAGCTATGCTGCGACACAAACCTATGTTTTATGGGGTGTGTACATGTGATAAAAGCACTCAAGAGTTAAAGTGCTTTTCTACCATGCTCAAAGCCATGTGTCAGCACTAGACCACTAAATCCACACCATTCCCTTGAACAGTTTCCCTTCCTCTGATAGTCTATCATTCCTTTGTTTCAGGTGGCTGGCCACTGTGGCTGACAGGGCCAAGTCCTTGAGGAGATCATGTGTCTGTGGAAAGTACAGGACAAGCACTGATGTTTGAGCTTTCAAACCAGTGTCCCCGGTGTTGCCTATTTCCCTCTGCCTTCACTGCATCTCACATACAATGTCTCTATGACAGAGCGCCGTGGCTTGGCAAGTATTTGTGATTCGCGATTTTGCATCGTTTGAGTCCTCTGAGGCGTTGTACACGGTGCAGGAGATAATATACCATCTGTGTCATCCATTCTTTCTCTGTGTACATTTCACCCATCTTTTTATCTTCCATCTTTATGTTCTGCATTATCTAGTATTATACATCATTTGTAGGGATAGAGAATGTTATGAATAAAAACCTCCCTATTATTCCATAGAGCTGAAATCTTACAGAAATATGCCTCCCATTTTGGTAGACATGGCTTACTCTTTCGTCTTTTTCATACCCATTTTGGATGAACCCCTGATGAATCACGCTAATGACCTAGGCCCTGTGCTGCAGCACTGCTCTGAAATTAATATAGTAGAAATGGAGATATAGGGCAAATAGATGAGAATAGGAACCCGATATTCACTCTTGGGTACTACGTGCTCGGGCAGAGACACACACATACATGCACTCGCATATACAGCACACAGAGCCTGACAGGCAGGCTATTATCCCCCAGCCTGCGCTGCTGTAATTGGCTATCGCTTTTTACAAATGTGGCTCCGTCTGACTCGCATATCAGCTCGCGTCTCATCAACTGTGTAGGGGTCACCATGTCCGTGCTTGTGTGTGGTGGTGCATGTGTCTGTATACGTGCAAGTATATATGTAGGGGTCACTGGTGTGCCAATCCCTCTCATGTCTTCATTTCACACACTCATTTATGTCCATGCTAAACGAGCCAACGGATGCTAAGTGTGTCTGTGGCGGGCTCCTCTTTAGCAGTACCGGAGTATTTAGCCATTAGGGCTGCTAATAGCATCAAGATCATTCTCACACTGGCTAGGTGATGATGAAATATTAGCTTAGCTCAGGGTGCCATTAGTTAGTCTGGGATTGCCTTGGAGGTCAGATTCCTCTTATTTCACACACGCGCATAGATCAAACCCAGTTATTAACTGAATGCGCAGATTAATTTCTTAATTTTATCACATTGTGAAAAAGCATGTTTCAAAGCCTACTGCAGCTTTAATACAAAGCTTTCTGTTCGTTTGCTCTTCGACCAAACTGTTGAATTATTAAATGTCTCCTTTTATCTGCTCAAATTGCCCTGATGTACTTTTTATGGAGTTTTTATCCTTTATTTGATAGTTGACAAAGTGGAGGGAGAAACTATAGCTGGAATTATACAGAGGGCATTAATTAGTGAGGACGTTTGTACACATTTTAAAACTGTATATTCCCATTTTCAATTTACCTTTAGTCCAGCTGTGTCTGTAACGTTATTTTTTTAGAGGTAAAAACACAGACATTAGTCATCACGCTTTACTCCACAAGTATTGTAAATGCAAATATACAGCTAAGATTAAATTCATGCGTCCTGATAGAACTAATGAAAAAGTTTTCTTTGGACTTTTTTTTTTTTTGCAGTTTTCATGCACAAAATCTTCAGTAAAATTATAGTTTAAACATTACATTTACATTTCCCGAATATAACACAATTAAATTGTGAATTGTTTCTTGATTTTAGATCTATGTTTTAATATTTCCAGAGGCAAATTGGGTCTCAGACATAGAAACAAGTATCATATGTCTGTCTATGTACAGTAAGATTACCTTTATGATATTTACATCTCTAAAGCTTTTCTGTATTATGATCTGGTACAGTTAAATCATGACATAATTTATATATTCATTGTACACTGGAAGACTATCCCAGCTGTCATAGGTCACCAGTCTATCACAGGGCTAACACACAAAACCATTCACGCTCACATTCACACCAACAACAAAGTATCATCAGTTAATCTAACCCCCCACATGCCTTTGTAGAGTGAGAGGAAGCTGGAGTACACAGAGAGATCCCATGTAATTAGATGCATGTTTGAACTCAGGTAAATTCACTACCTGGGCCCATGTCCTCATTTTAGGTTTGACAGCATTTTAGTAGGTAAAGGTGAATGCTTGGACATGAATTGAGCTGTGTTTTGGGGAAGGCCTTGAAGGGGACTGGCGACAGCTCCGGGGCCTGGCAGATCCCCATGCACTAAATAGAAGTGAAGAAGTTAAAGAATTGAAAAGGGGCAGGGAGGTTGGGGCACGTTTTTCAGAACTGGGGGAACCTAAATAGATGAGAACCAGAAGGAGCGTGCTTGGAGGCGTGGTCCCACTCCTGAAATTCCGATACATAATGTCCAATTAAATAAGCATGTAATAGTTCTAATAACTGAGTGTGCTTACATACTGATCTGTATGTATTTACAGCACATTGTTTTTTTGTGCTATCACACACTTACCTGTTTATGTGACTGATAAATATTCATAACATTATGTGCTTTGTTTATGTTTAACTGTATGGATAAAGAAAATTAAATCACATAATCCTGAGTAAGGCTGACTGTAAATATTGTTTGAGTGTACATTGTCAATTATAAACGCTGCAGCATTTCAAAATATTCAGCTGAATAAAAACAACAGGATCACAGAATCTCATCATGTGTATAACCTTTCACTTAGTCTGGTATCCCCTGTCATGTGACAGACTCAGTAAAAGCAACAACTATATAATATATATAATATAAAGTATTCACAGACATGTTGCTGTTGATGTGTTTGCCCCTTGTGTGTGGCACATACACAATAGAATCTATTTTATGCATAGATTAATGGACACAAAACACAATTTACACTGGGTTAAATGGCTTTCACACAGACTTAATTGTACAGTGTGAGATGTTTTATGGTGTATGAAAAGGGAAGATTAGAGAAGGAGACAATGGAAATGACTGACTTGTGTTTGAACTCTTGGCACCAGCGCACCACAGGTTTGGAGTTGTACTTTAAGAAGAGTCCCTAAAGCCACACCATAATTACTTTCCCACTAGGCAGGGCTCTGGAGCTGAAATTACATCACACATAATGGGGCTGATTTAAACCTATATTCGAGAAGCCAACTGCTTGCCTATCATATTCTTGCACCTTGTTAATCCTTAACCAATGAATTAACCCTCATTACCAGCAATGGAATATAGATGAACACTCTCTCTTCCCCCGTCTTGCTCTGAATCGTCTTCCTTCTATCCCATTCTTAGCCTCCATCTAGTTTCCTGTGATGGGGGACGTCTGGGGTCAGTGATTCGGTCCCGTGTCGCCCCTGATAGTTCTTCCTGCATTCAGATTATTCTGACCTTAGATCAGCCCTATCGGCTGACCGTTAAAGCACTTTAAACCCCAACCTATCCAAAAGCCAGCTGCTCCCCACAGAGTCAAGATTGCCTCATATCTCTCAGCTTGTTTGTCTATCTGTGTCTGTCTCATATGAACAGAGTGAATAGTGCGACTAAAAGAAGGAGCCCATGAGCAAATGCTCTTCACAATGCTTCAATTTCACATGACAAAGTAGAGACAGAGGGCTGAGCGCTGGTGTGAGATGAGCTTTATGCTCAGGTGTCATTTAAACCTGGCCTCCTCTAGACTGTAAATAACATGCCTCAGCTCCACTTTGCACACAGGAGCCGAGTTCTTTGAGCAGAGGCCGGTGTTCGTGCACGTATGTGACTGTGTGGTTTTTACCCACCTTCAGGTATTTGTTTTTTCATAAAGCACACAAATCAATCCAGCTCCAAGAATTTGATCTTATCATGAATAGTTGAGCTTGACTTTGTTGTCTCAAAATCCAAAATTCTTTTGGGTAAGAATCTATTGGATCAATGATTTATTACCCACGGTATAACAGAGCTGTTCTCTAATGACTGTGTTTGATTGACACCTGACACTGACACACTGTTCACTGCAACCAGTCTTTCAGATCACAGACAAGAAGCTTCAGATCACTAGGACAAGCATGTGGACGGCATTTCATTACCATATTTACAGAAGAGATCATATATAAAATTTAAAAGCTCTGAATTTGTGAGTTCTGTTTTTCTTCACATAGTTGTGTTGCAATTCAATTCAATTCAATTTTATTTATATAGCGCCAAATCACAACAAAAGTCGCCTCAATGCGCTTTATGTTGTACAGTAGATCGCACAATAATAGATACAGTATTTACTCTATTTTCTTTTTTCTTTCTTTCTTTTTTTGTATTTATTTTACCCATGCATCCTGTGAGAGGCAGTATGCCTGTGCTTGTGCATTCAGATGAACATCCGGTCTTATTGTGTGTGACCTCCGTCTCTCAGGCTGTTTGCTGTCTCGGATAACATTTTGACATTCCAGTCTCCTCTCTCAGACACTGCGATACCTCGGACCGAGGGTGGATGGGGGGCCCAGTGATAAGGCTTCACTCACAATTAGCAGGCAGGAGCAGGGAGGCGAGAGGGGGAAATTGAACTGTCAGGAGAGAGAAGAGGAGAGAGGAGGAGTGGAAGAGAGAAGAGGCCGAGATAGAGGGGAGGGGAGAGGGGGAGGGTGACCCCATCCTGCAAAATGGAGCCCGTCATAATTTGTTCATTTGGTGCCCATCAGGCTCTACCTTCCCTCTCTAACACTGCTCTACTGACCTCCCTCCCTGTGTTTCGCCCTCTCCCACCTCTTCTCTCTTCATGCTCTCATCTTCTGTTTCACCTTCCTGCTTACCTTCGCTTGTCGTGGCATTTGCTTCTTGTTGGTACTATTGTGCTCACTTTTGCCATCCTCGCACTGCTATTAGCAACATTATTCTTATTAAATGCATCAACTGGCTATTTAAGGAAAAATTACCCAGAAGAGAAAAAGAGCTAAGAAGACCAAGGCCTGTGCCTGCCCTGTCTCTCCGGAGGATGCGGTGGATGGTAATGCTAATGTTAAATAAGCAGAGAGGCTTTTAGCAGCTCTGTATTTAAATGTCAAATGCTGATGGGCCCTAATGAGGTAATACTGCTGAGTGCAATTAGCCTGCTAGCTGCAGAAGACTATTCACATCAACACAAGTAGACTCACACATGTAGCAGCATGTATACTCATATACACACTGTGTGCTGAGTGGAGAAAACAACTGCCACTTTAAGTGGAAATAAAGGTTGCTTTTAAAACGTGATCATTGTTGAAGTATGTTGATGTAAAGGATATTTTTAGGCACTGATTAAATATGAAAGCATAAAACTTATTAAAACTGAATTCCCACACATGTAATCTTGCTTTTGTTTCTTAGCTTGTTGTGCTAAAACGTTTCTTTATAGCTTCTTTCTTCTACAAGTTATTTGTTTAGGCTAAAGGTTTAACTGAGAATTCAGCAAAGATTTTCATCTCTTAAAATTTGATCTCTCACTCTGTACACAGGACAATATGTGTGAATTGGTATGTGTCAGCTAAAGTGTAGTCGGTGCGTGTGTGTGTGTGACAGAGAGGATACAGGTGTTGTTAGCAAGCTCTGAAGGTGACTGCTGGTCTCATCCATCAAACAGGCTTTCCTCGGGCTGATCCCTAATGGATCCCCTCAATCAGAGCCGCTCACTGTCACTCGCAGTGCAACAAAATGAGAAATCAGGCAACTGGTCGCACAGCCAAGGTTGGGAGTCATATAAAGGGGACAAAGTGATAAAGACCAGCTCGTGTCCAGCCTGTTGATTAGTATTGAGTGATCTCAGCCTTCCAGTCGGTCATGACGGAAGCAGGACATCAATCTGGACAAAGCTAGTTCTTTAACAACTATAATTCAGCTGTGCATTCACTATATCCAAACCTGCAAACAAGACTTCATTGTGAAGTAATTTGTTGACTATGCATTAGTGGATATGTATTAGTCTGTACCTTTAAAAAAAAAAATCCACTTTAGTCCTTCAAATGAGCTTATTTTAATAAATCAGTGTAATGTGATAACAGGCTACAGGCTGAATATGCCAGTGGTTTTGATTTTATCTAGTCCAAAGTACAGCTACTGGTTTAAAGGAAATGATAAATGGGCTAAATCCTCTCTGTATGTTGAAGAATAGTATCAAGCTAATGTAGTTAAAAGTTTCAACACACTTCATTTTGCTGTAGGCCATTAAAATCTACGAAGAGAGGACAGATTCAAAACAGTGCATTTACCTTATTCTTCTGTGTCCAAGCTTCCTCTTATATTAAATGCTGGTTCTGTCTTCTCTTCATGGTGATTTGATTTGAGAAGCTAATATCCTGAAAGCCCCTTCTTACTGTATGCCTCCAAGTACTCATTCTCCCAACTTTAAAAGCACCAAACCTTTATTATTGAAAAGGCCTGTATTTGGTTTTAGGGTCTAACAAAATTGTGTACCACATTTTCCTCCTTGAACACAGAATGAAAAGGGTTTGAGTGCTATCCGAGCGAAATAGATTTATTATACAGCATGTCTGTGTTTGACTACTAAATAGACAAGAAGGAAAGAAGATGTTTCATAGAAATATGAATGTACAGTGAAGTAATCACACTAAAAGCTCTCAAAACTGCCCATTTTTAGTCCCAGTAGACTTGTAGTCTCTACAAACCATATAGGACTTTCAGACCCTGTAAACTGCCTGCAAACTGTTTGTTCAGACGCTCAAGGCTGGATAAACAGCTAGTCCAAGCTGAGAAATGCCCCAGGTTCACTTTGTCTCTTGGAGTCAGTAAATTGTGTTTTTAAATTAAAGCACAAATATTTAATTACCCTCAAATTAACAAATATTCTGGTAAGAACAACTGGTTATTTACTGCATTCTTAGGTGAAATATATTGTTATTATGTCTAACCTGTGTATAGCTAATGCAGCTGACTGACCCTATATAAGGAGCAGGAAAAATAGGCTGTCATTAGGGACTGTTTCAGTGTAATTAACCAAGTTAGTCTATATGCTTATTGTGTACACCTTTAATTCTAAAATGTAAGGCTCCTTTAAAAAAATCCAATTCACTGGTCATTATTTGCACGCACAATTTCAAGCTCGTGAGACAAACACGAGCAGGTAATTCAAAGTGTCATAAAAAACGACCTGTGGTGTCTATTTTTGAAGAAGACCACAGGAGAGAGAGAAAATGCTTCCCGTTTTATTTGTTTTTATGTTTTGAAATAACTAATAGTGGTAGTAAGTCATATCCATTCCATTCATTCTTATTGCAGACAGATACTCGCCGGTCGACATGCACGCTGATATTAATTTTGGTAGCAATATTGATCTGGAGGCCTGCACACAGTCATACATACAGCTGTCCGGTGGTGGGCTTACCAATCACCATAAGTCAGTGTCAAGCTGGGAACACCAGGGGTGGTGTGGGCACCCATCAAAAATTAATCAGAGAGATTTAATGCAGCCCTTGTCTCTGCTATTTCTGGACTTCACGCAGTCCTCACATGTATACAGTCTTGATATTGTATCATATAGTCCGACTAGAAAAAGGGCTCCTCTTTTGAAGAAAAATCTAATGGGAATTAAGTTTTATAGTGGGATTACATTTGGCCAAAAACTGATTTCTGAAAGCATAAAAGGTTCTGTACCAGCAATGACATAGATTTATTAATAGGACAGCTGCTTTACATCTGTTTGAAGTTTTCGTACTTGCTTGCTGCTTCTTTGTTTTACCCTCTATGTTCTCTTTCTGTCTCTTAAGCTGGGGAAAGCTCTTTGACTACATTCCATGATTATCATACAGATAGGATCATATCCCATTGATTTTATGCAGATGATCACCTTTCTGTGTATGCAGGGCTGACGGTGGTAGTAATTTACAGAAGAAAATCAATTACCCTTTTCGTCTGCAGGAGTAATTGTTTATTATTTTCCTATTAGACAAACTGTGTTGATCAATGTTATGGAAGGATTGGCCATGAATATTATCAACATAAATAGATTTGCCTTCGACATTAGTACTAGTCTTCCTTTAATGACCTGTACAATGACAAACCAATGCCACAGGCTGAGATTTAGCCGCTAACTATGTGATGGATTCATGTGTGTGTTCAGTGTGTGCTCACGTTCTCTGTTTCTTGGTCTAAATAATTCTCAGATTTTAAAAAGGATTGTTAAACATTCTGAAACTATTTGTAAACCTTAAATTGACCTCTTTGTTCAGGGATATATCGTGTTATCAGCTGTTTGATAAAATCGTGAAACAAATGTATTCAAAATACTAAGCACAGGATCCTGTTGTTTCACAAATCCGGTGTTGATGTGAATAGTCATTGGTTCCCTTGGCTCTGTCCACAGGCTCTCTGCCTGCATATGTGTGGATTGATCTAGACACAAACTAATCACTATTACTCACTGAAGTAATTGGCCCAGCCCGGATCACAGAGTAGCAACCGATCGACTGGTCCAGGGATCAATTCTTTGATCAGAGGAGGTGGCAGCAGAAAGAAGGGAAGCAGAGGCAGGAGGAGGAATGTTTTCTAATGTGGCAGATCAATCTGGCTGAACGGCACAGTTTCTGGGTGTGTTCTAGTCCACCTATCACATTCAAAATGGTAACCATGTTAACTTTGCAGCTTAACTGCATTTCATCAGCTGCAGTGTGCAGCATGCAGAATTCAGAGGTCAGAATCACAAGTCTATCCGAGATTGCATGGTGACATCTTCTGCAACCAACAATCTACTTCTCAGGTTGAACACAAATGTCACAGATTAAGGAAATTAAAAATGCAAACTGTCTTAAAGTTAAACCAATATCTTGGAAATCGAAGATAGACCTATGTATCAAACAGACAATATTAGAGTAATCAGGAGCAGGCAACAGAGACCGAGCTCATTGGTGTTTCACCATATCTGCTTCCAAATGTTTATAAAAAAGCTGTACAATTTACCTTGACTCACTTATGAAAATCCACATGACCCAGATGTTTGCAGGCAGCCCAATAATTTACTTTAAAATTCAAATTCAAGAGTATTAATTTTCTTAATAAATTATTAGTTGATGTTGACATATTTTGCTTTTTTATCTTTATAAAAACAAAATAAAAGTACATTAATCAAGAATAACAATTAGAAACAAGATAATCATTAGCTTCACTGACTGTATATACAACATAATGCTTGCAGTGCTGTTCAAAGGCATGCCTCTATCAGCTTTAGTAAGAGTCACTTTCATTTTTAAATGTAAGATGATATATGGATTTCAAAGATAAAGCCCATTATTACTACACTATAAAGTGAAAACAAACAAACATGCAGAGACCAGGAGAGAAATGTGGTTCCTTAACTGCAATTGCTGGCGACTCTGATAACACAAAAAAGCACCGGGATAACACTCCTAACATTTGGCCTCAGTCGCTGCATTCCCCTGATCCGCCTATTTCATGGGCAGAGCAGGTGGTCCTAATATTTCATGCGTTCAATGTGTTTGCAACCCTTATCCCCCCCACTCTGGCCTCTTGTTTATTCCTCATCCCACGAGAGCCCATTTCTCTTTCATTCGTGCTGGTCCTACTTTTAGGAGGTTCCTGCTCGGCCAGACAGAACGCTGAGCACAGTTCCGGAGCACTGGCCTCTTCTCACCATTCTCATCTCAGCGTCTCCCCTCGACGCTGCTCCTGTGTCGCTTTCTCCTCAACTCCATCTCCTTCTACCGCCCTTCTCCCCCCTTTCTTCTTTCCTCTTTCTTATCCTTCTCCTGTCCCTTTTCTCCTTCCCTCTTTCTTTCCCTCTCACTGTGGTTGTTGATTGGGTGTCTGAGTGCTTGTGGCAGCTGTGTGTTGTGTGTAATAGAGCAGAGAGGCTAGTCTGAATACAGCGATGGGAGAATTTGTTTATGTGAGAGATGCATAGATGGAGACAGGTCTCCAGACGCTGCGGGCTCTCTCTTGCTGTCATCCCGCATTCAGGCCCTGACAGGAGATCTGAGATGGCCAAATATGCTAGACGCTCTCCCCAAATCCCCAAGCTGCACCCCGCAATCCAACCGATGTGTGCTTGTGTTTATTCAGATTTGACAGAATGATTCTGTGTGTGAATGTGTGTATGTGAAGTGTGGTCATGTGTTTCTAGGATGGCATGCTTGATCAGATTCCCCTGCCACAGGCTCGGTCCAGAGTCCATTACCACTGAGCGACAGAGGGGAAAAAGTCTACCAGCTATTCTCTTTTTATCCCATCCCAGTGATCTCTTTCTCTTTCTGATATGTTAAGGCTGTTCAGCGGTGCAAGGATTCAGCATCCATTGCTTCTCTGAGATACACATCCCGCTCAAACAGCTCATTTAGTATTTTCATTCCTCTCTTTTTGTTGCACTTGTAGTTGCATTTGTATCTCATGTTTGCAGCAGTTTGTCCAAGTTAGACGTGTCACTTCACCCTCGCATCTTTAGGGACTCTTTGCTTTGTCTTTGTGTCACCATGATATGTTACAATTTGTTATTTAAGTCAAGTGTTTAAATTGAATAACCCCTGTTTTTTGGTTCATACGGGGCTTACTTTGCCCACTGAAGGACTATAACACAGCAGTACACTGTTTGGTCTGGCACAGCCCTGACTGTTGCACTCTTCTACCTAAATGAAGACAAACTCATGTATTGGAATAATATGCTTAGAGGAAAGACTCTAAACCACAATTAATGAAGACTGAACCTGAAGTGGCTCTTTGGCTGTAAGGCTGTTGTTGCCATTAGAATCTATGCTTCCATCAATGCAGCTTGACTAAAACGCAAAGGCTGCATTCTGAGAGCAACCCGACTCGGCATGTTGTGGCCTTTTAACTACCTTCAGCAATTTGATGCTCCTTAATTATCCAACCCCCCCCCCCCCCCCCCCCACTGCCTTGCTGCCATCTTTCCGCTCAGCTGCAGAAACGGCGCGTTTGCTTACCAGCTCTGCCTTGCCTAAGTGTTCGCCTGCATGTAAATTAATCTTGATTCACTTTCCCCTGCCCTGCTGAGTGCTACAAATTACCCTATAGCAACGAAACAGCACAAGTGAAAAAAGCCAAATCACTGCACTTGATAGGCTGTTGCTCCTGTGCTTTATGCCATTACATTAGAGCTACATAATGAATGCTCTCTTGTGAAAAGTAGTGTGTTGTAGCTTTTTAATTCATCATGAATAGGGAATGTTTGTGCATCTCTCTCACTGTGTCTGCCTGCTTGTGTTTCTCCGGAAGAAGCTTTAATAAGGGGTGGGGGGGGGGGTGCTCGCTGGGTAACCACTAAGCGTACATTCACTCACATTGCCCCCCACACCTCACGTCAGCATCCATCATTCCATTTACAGGAGCTTGACAAAATTAGATGCCTTTGTGCCGTAGTCGCTCTAATTGGCCGAGGAACAGAAACAGGCTTTTGACACAAACACAGGCAACACATTCACTTACCACAGCACTTGTCTCTCTGTGGATGTTAATGTGGAGGAGGTTTAGGTTTTAATTCACCAGAACAGAATTGGCTTCAGCTTGAGTGCTTCGTTTTCTGCCCTGACGGCTCTTCACAAATTTCCCTGCCGTCTTTTATTGCTTTTAAACCTTAGTTTTATGGGGGGGTTTTCTGATGGATGTTCACTGTACTCTACTTAGTTTCTTATGAATGTCTCCTTTAAGAAGTCACTCTTTGTTCTGTCGTCTTGAACAAAAGTAATTTTTATTTGCTGTGTTTGATCTTAGCATATTAGTCAAATATTTTGCTGCATATGATATAACCTTGACTATTGACAAAGCAAGGACACTCACTGTGGGTATGTTCTTGTGTGTGTGTGTCTGTGTGTGTCTGTGTGTGTGTGCATTTGTGCATTTGTGTGTGTAAATCAATGACAGTGAATGGGAGGAACCCCTCTACAAACCCTCATCTTTCATCCTGAATAACCGATATCATAAACAGACGCTACTCATCAATCTCACCTGTGTTCCCGATACAAAGATGGGAGGCAGGCCTATTTCCCTCTCTTTCTGCAGACCTGATGACATTTACTAAATTGCTCTGTGTGTATTTGTGTATATATCTATATGTGTATATAGATATATACAGTAATTGCACAGAGCACTCTGGTTGTGAGAGTGTGGTTATGTGAGTGTGCTGTGTGTTTTCGTCCTTGGCGACATTTGTGGAAACTTGATGCTGTCTCTTTGTGTTTCACTATTATTGTAGATCAGTTTAAGATGAGCGGACAGTTTTGGTAAGTGAGCTTTGCCTTTTTATTGGTGGTGTTGGAAGCCCTGCAGCTCTGTAAGCGTCCACAGAGGGGCAGTGCAGCAATTTGCAGCTGCTGTGGACCAGGAGAGAAAATAAAATAAAAGTGGGGATAAATCAGCAAAACCAGCACACATGAAGAAGAGGTAAAGATTGAATTATGTTTAATGATGTCATTTGGAGAGGAGTGTGCTATATTATAACAAATGATAAAAGCGTGTTTTAATGAGTAGTCATAAAGACTCGGTAGACAGTCCTATTCAATGGGCCTCTTAGCTTGCAAGGTTCCTCAGGGCTGAAAAAGATCAAAGTGACTTTGGGACAATTATTGCATGTGTGTTTATTATTACTCCAATTCCATGCCAAATTGAGTGTGTTGTAAGTATGTGTGTAGCCCAAGGTCATGGTAAACATTGTACATCTCTAGCCTTAGGCAATAGTGATAATGCTTGGATAAATAATAGATGAAGTATATAAATCTATTACCAGAACAAGGCCGATAAAGACATTTATCCCTGTGAAAGGGGGATTACCAAACAGACACACTGTGTGTCTGAGTGCATGAATTCAACTGTCTGTTTTATACTTTGAAGCAGGCAGGAGAGATTAACCGATTTTCAAAAATCACAGCACATTTGAAATGCCCACAACTGCCTTCAAGCTTTATTAGTGCTCCTCTTTGATAAAACATTTTTTGGTTAGATTTAACTAAAATAAAAAAAAGAAGAAAGTTTGACTGTGATTAAAAGACTTTTTTACTGAAATGTTTCAGGTTTAAATGGTGCTTAATGAAGTGTTTTTGAGCCAACTGTTCCTTTCTGAACTAAAACTAAACAAAGTTCCCACCAACTGCAAAGCAAAGAGTGCCACAACAATTAGTTGATAACAATTAAATATCATTATGTTATAATTAATCTGCACACAATTCATTAAATACTAATTCCATATGAAAATTGGGGGGAGAAGAATGCCATCAATACGCTGCTTTAATCAACATGTGATTGACAGCATGCTGAAATGGAAAGTTTCTGAATAGGATGAGACACCCTCACTCTCGCTCTCTCTGTATGTGTGCGCTTGTCAGTGAGTGCAAAGTGGATCATCTTAAGTGTGTAAAGAAAAACTCCCCTCTGTCTGTTGATGGTAATTAAGTTCCCTCCCTGTGGGGTTGCTGCTGTGGCCAGGTTGGAGGAGACGGGTGGGAGGCATGATCTTGCTAATTGTTGTACATGAGAGCCTGTTTTGGCTCCTGTGTATGTTCATGAACTGTGAAACTGAATGGAGCCATATGACTACAGGTCACACCCTGAGTGCCGTTGCTAAGATACAGCATCTGAAGCATCATGGAGGGGTGGTACTTGGGTACTCCATCTTCAGCCCCCCCCACAACCTCCATCCTGCTTCCTCCCCCCATGTCCTCCCTGTGCCACTTCCCCCTGGGGTTTGGCTGAATGGGCTGGGCTGACAGGGGCTGAATGGTTTGGGGTGACAGAGGGTGGTGTCCTATTTGTCCCTAAATGCTTCTCTATAGACCCCTGATAATAGACTGGCTGCCTATTCCCCTCCCCGCCTGCCCCACCAAACCTCCGCTGCTTCATCCACCACCTTCACCCACTCTGTCTCTGTCTCCTTGTCTCATTGTCTCCCCCCTCATCCTCTCTGTCTCGTTTTCCTCCCTATCATGTCTCCTTCTCTTTCTATCTTTTTCTCTGTCTCTCTTTTTCTTTTATCTTCCTGCTGCTTCACTTCTTCAGGCATGGCGATGTTGGGCTCAGTTATTCGCTGCTGTTTGTTATATTGCTGGTGCTCAAGTGTTGGTGGTGCACAGGGAGAGGGTCAGTGCCTATTATTCACCTCTCCAGCTCCTCTACATTGTCCGGCCACTCCAGCTCTGTCAGCGTTACTTGGAGCTTCTTTTGATGCTGCTGGTCTTTCATGCTTTGTTTGGGGACATAGCTGAGGATATCTTTTGATGACTACAGGCCTGTTAGTCAAGCTGTATGGTAAATGAGAGCAAGCAAGGAAGGGTCTTTTAAAAGATTCATCTGTGAGATGAAAAAATACAGCAATGAAAGCGATGCAAAAATAAAAAGGGGGAAAAAAAACAACCCACAATGATCGAGTGTCTTTCTGTATTCACCACACAGTCAAAAGGATAGTACACTGAAGAGGTCACCGCCTGCATCTGGATCACCATCTGCTTAGTGACTGCATCACTGTGCTTTCACAGTGGGGGAAAAAAATCTGTTTACTAATTTGAATGTGCATCCTTGATTTTGTGTGAGTCTGTATGTATTTGTGTTTATAAGTATGTGTGTATCTACGCGTGAGCTTGCATGCCTGTATTAGGGGTCAGGAGTGAAGATGTTACCCTCTGGTCATTCATCACAAGCATGACACACTCTCCCCTGCGCTCTGGTACGCAGAGGCAATGTTTTATAAAAGAATAACACGTCAGCGGGCACCCACCGGCCATCCATTACCACTCTGTGCAACCTGCAAAGACGTAAAATGGGCCCATAGATTTCATGCATTTTTCTGGCTGCAATACTTGTTTGGTACATATGGAAAACCACTCACTGTCCTATATGTTCATTAACTTGTAGGATATTCAACTGACCTATAAAGAAATGTTGGGGTTGTGTTGTCCTGCAAAGACAAACTAAACAAAGTCTTCCTCTTACACCCTGTACAAGGGTCATCACTCATCTTGCTGACAGCAGCTGCTACTGTTACTACTTCTGTATTTGCATTCACACAAATGTTCAAATTGCCGTCATGTTTAATAGCAAATAATGTAAACAAACTGACTGTGTAAATATTTTGGAAGGCACGTTGTATTTAGCTCCAAATTCACCAAATTGTGGTGAAATATATTCTGTTCAGCCTCAAAAGTAAAACCAATAACAGGCTTAGTAAAAAACATTGCATGACAAAACAACAACTGTGTTGTCATGCAATGTTCTGTTGGGAAACCTGGTCACCTGGATGTTACTATATTAGGAAAGTGGCGTATCGTTTTTGTGTAATACATTATTGATTAAAAAAATACTAATCCAATAGAGCAGTTGGGAAAATGCCTATGTGCAAGACAAAGAAAGACACAAACATGTTTCAGGCAGACAGCACACAATTGAAATTATTGATTTATTACATTAACACCGTTACAGCTGACTCAAAAGTCCACAACACAAGGCAAAACACAACACCAGTTTAGTCTCTAATCAGCGTCATTTATTAGCAAAATCATGCAACAAATAAAGGGGTCCAATGTGATGGCTAGGTGCAAGGCAGGGGAAGAGAGTGAGGATAAGGACACTGAAATAGGCATGTACTTCACAGATAACCTGACCTGTAGTAACATTTAGTTTAACATACATATATATATATTTTTAATCCCCATACAAACCAACCAACAAACCAACCAACAAACCAAAAATGTCCCTTTGGTTGTTTCTGGACTGGTAGCGGCTGTCATTGTTCAGCTGTGTACCCAAATACAGGATTCAGGAAACAGGAATACATTTTGTAAAAATCAGCTTTATTTTTATTCTGGAATACAAATAGTTCAAAACATTTGCAGACTACAGAGTCTGATCACCAGAAACACAGGACAAGGTGACACACAGCTATGAGAAACAAAGGACAAGGGGAGACTCAGAGAATATGTACAAATCTAGAAAATAAGACAAACGACGTAAAATCTAACACAAGACAGAGAAAACAATTATCAGCATAAAACAGGAAGAGGGGCACAACTGAAATATGGAAACAAGACTAACCTGACACAGCTAAACAGGGAGACAAGAAACAGACAAACATAGACAAGACTCTAAAGAAAAAACATACAGATGAGACTAGAACAGAAATACAAATGAGAGCTAACTAAATATTACAGAGACCCACCCTAAACATAACCTAAGATCTAAGACTTAGACTGCAAACTAAAAGCAGAGACCACTGGAAGATATAAATGGCGTAAGGGCAAAATATGCGTTGCAATCAAGAAAGTGTCTGCCTTATAAGCTACAGAACTCACAAAATGATTATTTAAAGATCAACAATGTCAAAACAATCAAAAAACATCACATCATCAATAGTGGCTTTATAGTGTAGTGGAAAGATTTCCGGTTTCATTCCAGCCAGAGACACAAATCCCTTTCAGGGTTGTGTTAGGAAGGGCATCCTGTAAACTCAGCCAAATCAAACGTGCACAGTTGCCTGCTATGATGATCCCCTGTGACAAGTGACCAGCCAAAAGTAGCTTTACACATCAGTCTGTAAGGTGGTGTGTGGGCGTGGTTATCTTTGAGTATAATATATGAGAAAAACCTTTCCGTATTATGAGGCAGAATTCAGTCATCTCCTCAAAGCCTGGACAGGAAGAAACCTGAGTCAAATCCACACTCACAGAGGGTGATAACCATCTATGACTGGGAGGGGAAACAGGAAAAGGAAGAAAGGAAAGAAAAGCACTTTAATGGTTCCATCTTCAGACTTGATATCAATCAATTTTCTTTTCCACCAGAAAGCAAGGCAAATGCTAAGCCATTCCTTTAAAGGTTTGAGTCACACAGTGAAGCACATTGGTTTCTGTTTCTCAGACTTCAGTAATGCAAGTTGTATGTTTTGTTGGTGATGTAAACAATTACAAACATCACCACTGTTAAATCTTAAATCTAAGTCTTTAAAGGCTGTCTGATATACAGCTATGAAAAAGAAAGTACACCGTCTTTCATTTCTAAGGTTTTAGATATCAGTCCAAAATAAAAAAAACTGAAAAACTAAAAAACTATGGTTGGTTTGGAAGGTTTACCATTAGAAAGCCTTGTTTTTCGAAAAAGAACTAAGTGGCACGAACAAGCCACAAGACCTGGAATAATGTCCTTTGGACCGATGAGACTAAAGTGGACCAAAGTACACAGAACCACAACCAAAAAGCAAACATAGCAGCACAGTGCTATTCTGTGTACCAAAGTATTCTAGAATCTAAGATATAAAACAGAAAGGCTGAAAAAGAAAATAGTCAAGGTGTTGCAATGGCCCAGTCATAGTCCAGACCTCAAACCAACTCCAATACCTTGGTGAGAGTTTAAGGGAGCTGTGCATAAATGAATGCCCACAAATCTCAATGAACTGAACAGAACTTGTAAAGAAGAAGGGGCCAGAATTCCTCCACAATGGTGTGAAAGACTAAAAATGTACTTCAAGTTATTGCTGCTAAAAGTGGCTCTACAAGCCATTTAATCATTACTGTACTTAGTTTTGATAAATTTTTTCTGCATTTTCTGGGGCTTTTTTGGTAACGTTTTTTAAATAAATAATGGCATGGTGTAATATTAAGACCTGGAAAGCAGCAGATAGTCTTTTTTACTATGTCCTGATGTATCAAATCATAGGATTGAAAGAGGATGTGCTTTAGTTTTAACATGATTGTTTTTGAAATTTTAGCAGGATTTGGTTTTGTATTTTTCTTTTTCGGGTAAGGATCATTTCCTTTTGTTTGCATTTGCATTGCAGTTTGTGCCTTTGGGCCATCAGTATTTTGTATGTGACAGCTTGTGCTGTGTAAGACAGAACAAGTCGAGGACGATTTGAGTTATAGAGCTCTTAGACCAGTTTATGAGGACTATTATCTCTCAGTTAGTTTCAGTTTTATGTGCATTTTCTCTGGGCTGGCCTGGAACCATCAATTTAATGCTTTCATAAAGCAAGGTTAGATAGCACTGAATCAAACAGAACACTCGCTGACACTCTCCTCTGCTTTAGAGCTAAAGTCACAAAGAGGAGACGAGAGAAGAAGATGAGGAGAGGCGATGAAAGGTGGAGAGACAGTTTTATGATGTCTTTTTAAAGCCAATTTACAATAAAAGTTTTGTTTCAAGCTGCAATAACAATTGAAAATGTAGTCACACGCTGAATCCCAAACAAATATATTTCCCCTTGTCCATCCGAGTGTCTGTTGCACGGACACTTTATTGTCTGACATGACTCTGTGTTCATGTATCAGACAGGCTTATGTGTTTTGTGGGGCAACCATTTCTGTGGTGCTTATTGCCTGTTTTATAGCAGGCCATTCCTTTCCTGATGTTGGTCTATCACCTGCTGTTTCCTGTCAGCAGTCAGAGAGACAAAGACTTTCTAGTTAGTCCAAACATGTACGCGCTATTCACTGGAAAACAAATAACAAGCAGGGATCGTTACGGGTTGAAACTGAGTATAGTGCTTATGGACACCACAGAGTTTTTCAAGCAGGCATTCAATAAGACTCTGATTCCATTTCAGCTCATTTATGAGTTGTGCGTGTGACTCTGTGTATTTGTGTGTAATCCATCTACTCTAGTGTGACAACTTAATTTTCAATGCTGGTGGAGGCACAGCAGGCAGAGGAGAGGGAATGGATGGAGAAACGAGGAAAAGGAGAAATGAAGAAAGAGTTGAAAGAAAAGCTAAAGGTAGTGGTTACAATTTTGTTGCTTTGTTGGTGTGAGCTGTGAGTCTGAGAACGCCGTGCCAGCACTCTCTGACAGGGAAGAGGAGATTTGTCATTTGTCAGTGGTACCTTAACCCTGACAGAACCCGAACAGAGAATCCCCCTGACACACACACACACACACACACACACACACACACACACACACACACACACAAACACAGATGTACCCTGATGTGTTGACTGCGTCTGTGTTGTGACAGGCATGGTGGAGCAGGCTGCGGGGTCTTTTGTCTGGCGTTGACGAGCATGTCATTAGCAGAGACGAGGAGAGACACAGGGCCTCATCAGTATTTAAATAGTCTGACATCTCTGCCACCACATTTCTGCAGGGGCTTGCTGCTATCCACTTCCATTTTTCCAGCTCTCTTCTTTTTCCTCCCGTCCTTTTCCTTAACTTCTATCCATCCATCGTCTTCTTTCACTGCTGTTCTGTCAATTGCATTTTCTTGTTTTTGAATCAGCGACTGGGAGACTTATTCACTTTCTTTTCTTTGTTTTGTCTCAGTGTGTGTTGGGATTTGTCACAGAGTGTTACCTGCTGTGTCTGACTACCTGGTGTAAAGTATTAGATTCTCTTTACTTTGGCTGCGCCCAGTGAGTTTTGGCTCTTGTGAAATGTAGCCTGTCACCATGCAAAAGTCTAAAAATGAATTCAGGATTGTCTAAAAATTTTCTGCTAATATTCCATAGAAAGTCTGTGTTTTTTTCTGGGCTTCTACTTTGCAGATGGAGCTCTCGTCGCAGCGTTTGAACGATACTGACAGTCGTGCTCACGTATAAACTACTTATTACAACCGTGAGTGCAAAGGAGTACTCAAATCTACAGGAGAAAAGAAAAAAAAAGAGCACAAGTCAGGACTGGCTTAATTGTGACTCTGATTTGAATGAAAAAGCACCTTTATAAAAGGGCCATTGGAGGCTGAGAGGTAAAAGGTTTTACCTTTAACAAGAGCTGCACTAAAACAACTCTGAACCTGAAGAGGTGCGCTCTCAAACGCATGTATAAAGCCCTTTGTACGTGTCTGCTTTGAATGTGCGCACCACACACAAACACACACACACACACCGGGGTGATTTATTCCAAGCACAGGGCAGGTAAATTGAAGCAGGCCTTTCAGGTTGGTTTTCAGCTCCAGGTCTAATGAGAGCAGCGTTTCCCGTCTCTCCAAACAATGCGCTCCTGTCTCTTAAGAGCCCTTCCACCCGCCTGCAGCCTAGCCACTCTACATTAGATCTGTGGCCTGCAGCAGCCACTACAGTGAAAGGCCTCAGGCTCTGAAATGGCTGTTTGATTCTCTCCCTGCTTTGCCTCTAAATGAATGATTTATTGGCTGTCAATGAGGAGGCCAAGCGTAATGGACAAAAGCAGCACTGCAGAGCCCCAGTCAAGAGGATGTTGTTGTGGATGTTCTCTTTGAGGATCTCCCTGCCTCAGTCTGAAACTGTAATGAAGAGTAAACAACCTTGCTACTGCTAGACCAAAGGTAGTTGGGCGACATTAGGAAGTGCATGACTTCAAGTTGAATGTTGACATCTTGCACCTTTAACTCTAATAGAAACATTTTTCAAAAAGAATTAATTCAGTTTTAAAGAACGGGCTCAGGAAATGTTATTCATCGTCACAGTGCTGGAGGAGTGTTTCTTCTTAAACTGCCACCAGTTGGGTAACATTTTTTATTGTTGTGTTACTCCATTTGGCCCACAATTTGAGTTAAAATTTCAGTTTCTATGTCTCAAATGGTTCTTTATAAATACCGTAGGTTTCCAAGCCACAGATGCGGTGCATCGTAGACTATCAGATATAGCATTGGCTCCTTCTGTTAGCACAGGGCTTCAATCAATTAACACTGCTGAGTAACCTACCACACACACTGTGACTAGAGTGGCCACAGGCGGCAATGGAGACGTGTTATTTAAAATCCCCGCTGCTTTTGTTCCCGTAAAAGGGGACATTAACACCCGCTCGTCCTTTGGCCTCTGCTTGTCATCCAAACGGCTAATTTCTGCAGATCCCTCTAATCTCCCAGGAGAGACGGCGGGGCTCAGAGCCAGCAGGGACGAGGGCCTCAGAGGCTGGCCGCAAGAATAGAGAGTCAATGGGTGCTTTTAGAATTGACGTTCTAAAACGTGCCTTTGTTTGCATCATGCTCCCTGGTGTCCCGCCTTTCTGCAGTTCTAATGATAAGTGACAGGCCATTAATTGAAGCTCTTTAGGAAGCCATCATCAGACACACGTCTGATCCTTCCCCACTGAGGCCAGGAGAGCAGCATTGTAGGGTGGTAGATGAGGAAGTTGTTGGCTTAGGTAGTTTAATGTCTTTGGTTTTATTGGTGCTAGTAAATCAGTTGTTATAAAGGAGAAAAAAAACAAGGATATTATTGGCTGTAAAATACTCTTATTTCTCTTCTGCCTAACAACTGATCGCTTGTTTGAGCGAGCAAAAGTGGATCAATTAGAATTTAATTTCTGTAATTTAAAAAATGTGATGCTTAATGCAAGCTGCATGTATAATGGTCTATTTTAAAAGACCATTGCCACAAATCAAGGACGCCTTTAAGTAATGCTGCAGTAAAACTTTTATTTGTTTTCGTGATTGCTTCTTTTTTCTTCTTCTTCTTCTTTACTAAACAAAGTGAAAAGTCTTGTCTCGTGTCAAGGTCTTTTGTTGTTTTAATGAATTTTGAAAGAAACAAGAAAATAGAGAATTAGTAAAGAGGTAAATACTCCCTTATGCTGTGCAGCAGGCCAGAAGTACCTCGCGTTCCGCCGTCTTTGCTTTCAGACATAATATATTACATTCATAAAACACTGTGTGGAGCCATCAACTGTTTTTATTTTGTTTCGAGTGTGCACTGCCACTATGAACTTCAGTCTTCAGCCTCTCAACATGACATTCTTCAGAAAAAATAAACAACAGGAGCGTTTCACGCTGTAGCGGTGGCCTACAGTAATTTGGGCAAATGCTTCTACTGCTGATGTAGAGATGATAAAAAAAATATTCCTTATATAGTCTTACCGAGCTCATGATATGAATATAAGAAGAGGAACATTGCAAAGTAATTGTCTACATATCGTGATAAAAACATTAATTTAAGGGCACCACATGCACCACAAGTAATATTAGAACTGGGATTCAGAGGGAAGACAAGAGAACATAACAAGATGTTTCATGTCAGCTTCTTTATTCTTCTCCCGTGGATCCATTAGCTGCTGTAAAGCGTAAGCTAACTCAGCTTTGCAATTGAATCTTGTCATTTTTTTCTGTCTCTGAGCAGAGGACAAACATAAAAAAATATCTTAATAAATTAAAAGTACTGAAAATACACACAAAATATGTTATCACAATAATATCTTAGACACATTAGGTTTTGTTGGTTGGTTCTTTGCATTTCTTTGCCCACAAAGAAAACAATATGAATATAAACCACGTGAGAATTAGAGTACAGAATAAATGGCAAACATTATAAAACATTCTATTAAATAGAGACTGATTCAAATAATTGCAAACAAAATCTTCTTTTTTAAAAATACCTTACAAACAAAAAAAGACCAGTCTCACCTCCTGTTTGATCATGTCATAATCTACAAGGTCAAAACCATCACTGGCCAAAAGAAGAACTGAAACCTCATTGAATTTATTCTACATCCCGAAGTCCAGTCATCCAGCTACAGTTCATTCCCCCACTAACCAATTTACCATCTGTGCATCTCTCCATCTTCTCCCTAAAACAGGGAAGGAAACAGTTGTCGCTGTTTGGGTTTTAGGGCTAAATGATGTCGCTAATCGCCTGCTTTTAGTGGAGCTGATTTATGGATGGGACATGAATTGTTATAGGCTGACTTATATATGTGTGTGTGTTTGGGTAGGTGTCAGAGAGGCAGCCTGTGCGATAGGCTAAATAGTCCTATTATTTATTGTCTCAGAGCGGCCTCTCTGAACGGAAGAGCGGCTCTCCAAATTGAAATATAGCTGAGTTTACCCTTCTGATTACCACAGTAGTTTACTCCCAGAGCCCAAGGAGATCATTAAACAATGGCCGCCACCAGCAACTCAGCACCCCATTATGGTCCAGGATAAATGCTCAGACTGAGACATAGCTAACCCGGCTGACGGACAATAAGTGTTCCTCTAAGGCATCATTTTTCCCCTTAAAACTGCAGCAGTTGTTGCCTCAACTGAAGCTGGCATCACAACAGCAATGTGCCTTGACGGATATAGATTTCTACCAGAAAGATTCATTGTTTTCTAGATGAGAAAAGGCACTCTAAATCCAGCTAATGCGAGGCGTTATTCTGAAAGTAAACTGGCCAGCTAATGTTGCGACAAGCTCTGTAATTGTTTCAAAATTCTAACAAGATGATTAAAATATGGTAATGGATTATGAACAAACAATGAGCAACACATGAGCACTTTACTTTCCTTATCATTGTCCAACTGAATGAGCTTAATAGATGCTATTGCATTGAGCCACCAAGACCAGAGACTTGGCACTGAGGGAACTTGTAAAGTTAAAAAATGAAAACAATTATATTGATGATGCAAAGCCTTCTTTTTGTGAGTATTATCAGGATAAAGCAGGAGCATTAAAGAGTTAAGAAAGTGGCAAGTGTGTCGATGTGAGGAAAAATAGGTTATCACAGTGGAACCACATCTCATTCCATCCCAGCCATCACCATCATCCAGCATTTCCACAACGACCTTTGCCGGCGTGATGATGGCCGGGGTTGCAGGCTGAGTCCTTCACACACTGCTGCTCTGATTACTGCAACATCTGTAACATAAACAGTGGAGCAGGACATCAGTACAGCAGACCTAACAGCCATGACAATGAAGTGACAGTGTCAGCTCAAGACAAGATGACAATGATGTTTCTGTCTCAGTGTGTTGATTATGCACTGTTCAGTGTGTCTCATGGAGCTCGAATCTGTTCTGAATAAATGGGGAATGAAGCTCCAGCGTACACCATGGCAGCTTTTTATGTCACAAAATTAAACCTTGACCTATGATTGCTTCTATGATTAATAGGAACTGCACAAAAACATTTCTGAAAGGACCGTGGCGCTGGCTGGTTTATGCTGCAACATGTTACCCCCAGAGATGTCCGAGGCTTTATTAGAAATTAGTATGTATGTCGGTACACAAGTCAGCCAGGAACGGCTGGAGAATCATCACCAGTAATAATCAGCCTTATTCGATAATAGCAGGATAAGAGAAAAATAGGCTTGCATACTGCTGAAACTGGAGCTAATATGATGAGCTGACTCTGGAGAGGAATAATATCGAACAGCTGAATGGAAGGCAAAAGCTCTGTAAAACTGCCCAAACAAAGACACTGTTTATGAAGTTTGTTGCCACCAGCTGCTAATGAAACTATATTTAAATCTTAATAATAAAAAATAGCTGGATGATCTATAATTGCTGTGCTGTTTAACATGCACACAGGTCTGTGAGGAAAAGGAGCAAGTTTCTTCTGTTGAGCGGCTCTACATTTCTCCCATGTAGCAGGCTGTTTTTGTGGCTGTTGTTGCTGTCTGTCCTAACACATTTACCTTAAGCCATCAGCACTCATTAAATGCCTGCTGGTGCAGGGAAACAAAAGGCTGCCCGGCGAGGCAATATGCGCCTCTGACACGTCAGCCAATCCCCAGACGGTCCGCAGAGCCTGGCTGCGCCACGGAATTCTCAAACATATTTTTCTAATTTATGGATGGATAATAAATCAACATTAAGGCTTGGACAACGAGTTATACATCAGAGGGAGATGGCTGCAAACTGGGCCACAATGCAGCAGAGGAGACCAGGCGCACATCTGCACTAAAGTCACGCTGTGTACGTGTGTCTGGGTGTGATTACATGTAAATATGTACGTCTCTTCCCTGCCAGACTCACTTTAATTTCAACCTTTAACTTGGTGGAGATGCAAACATTTTTTAATGTCACTGCTTAGAGGTGGCGAGTATGAATATTATAAATCGGGAATAAGACCATTAGGATTTACTACTGGAGGGATGGTGCTTTAAATGCTTCATAAAATTTAACACTATGAAATATGCACGCGTTTGCATTTTAATGTCCATTTATTGGCCTTTCACTGACGTGGTAGGTCACTGCTGCTATGCTGGGCCTATAGCCCTGCATTTAGTAGCCAGGACTTGGGAAGGAAACTCATGTCCTACTGCCACACGAACATGAGTTTTCTTGAGTGTCATCAAGAAAGCATGATTACTGTTTCAAAATGAAATTAGTTGCAGGTCTTTTACAAATACCCCTGGCATGCATCTGTAATCTGCCATAGCAGATTGGTGGCATGGTTTAAGTATGCTTTGATGTTGTTTCTTTAAACCTGTCAAGAATAACTAATATTATTAGTCTAGGTACACATTTTTATTTAATATATTTTTTGATATAGACTTTAAAAGCTTAAAAGCAAGCCTATCTTGGTGATTAAATAGCCAATGACTGCAATTTGAGTGAAAATGATCACTACAGTCGATGCATTAGTTTCTTTAAACAGGGACAGGGTGCAAAAAATATGTCCAGTATACAGACAGTTATCAGTACCTAAAACCTGGAGTAGACATAGTTGACGTGTGAACACATTTTTGGACTTTATCTCCTTGACTTTCATGTCACCATCACAGTGCTGCTGGTAAGTTTGTTTGTTGCTGCTGGCACTCGCTCGCTGTTTTTGCTCTCACTCTGTTCAGCGTTTGATGTATCATGTGGATAAGCTAGAGCTCCACTCTAAAATTATTAGACCTAATCATTCATTAACCTCTATTACACTGATAGGAGGGTAAACCTAACGCCTGATTACATTCTCAGAGTATGTGTGTACAAGTTGGTGTGTTTATGTCTGAGTGTGCATATATACATTATATTTATGATGAATATGTAAGTGTGAAGGAATGCAACTTATGCATTTCTCCACATACTGGACATGTCTTTATTGTTTTGGTTAACAAACTATTTCTCTCTCTCTCTCTTTGTGTGTGTGTGTGTGTGTGTGTGTGTGTGTGTGTGTGTGTGTGTGTGTGTGTGTGTGTGTGTGTGTGTGTGCATGCATGTGCAGTGGATAAGGTTTGTCATTCATTAGAGTGGAGCACAATCAGAGCTAAACTAGCCATGGCGGCCTGACTCATTATAAGCTGAAGGTTTATTTAAAATCTCACACTGCCTCATTCCCAATCCACTCACCGCCATATGCATACAGTAATTACACAAGTGAGGAGGAGGAGAAGGTTAGTGAGCTGCTGCTGTGTGTGAGAGAGAGAGGAAGAGAGAGAGCGAGCACACAAGCCTGTGTGTATGATTATTTTTCATTCCATGTTTCGCCTGAGTTCTGCCCCTATAACTGAGGATCTAATCAATCTGCCGGCTATTAAGTTTGTTAATTGATAATGCATACTAATTAGGCCTGGCTTCGTTACCACAGCGACGACGGGAAGGTGATTGTAGGCAGGAGTCCAAATGGACTTTTAAAGCAGAGAGTGTGAGGTAGAAGGCATCATGCCAGCACATGTGCACACACATGCTCGTGGACTGACCCCTGCAAGCTGAATAGATCTGTGAGCATTTGTGTAATGTTGTTATGAAAGAAATACTTTATTTCAGCCCATTTTGAAACATTTATTTCACAAAAGATTTACAGAACAAACTGTTGTGGAGGAATGTGGATGTAAATATGAACTATTTTGATCTTTTTATGCCCACTCTATGTCAACAGTTGTTGCTTCTAATCGGATAACATATTAGCAGTTTCTTTTCATATTACCTTTACCTTATTGATCAGTTCCAACACCACACGGCAATGTTTCTTTATGTCACCACACTAGAGTTTTTTCATTGCATTTAAACACTATTTAAAGGTTTATAATATGTACCTACTATGTACTTATCAATCATCAATATTTCATAGCATTATAAATCATTAATATTATTGTACTCAGAAAACTAATTTTGTTAATTAAGTTAGGTCTCCATCAGCTTGTTTTTTTTGTCTTTATCCATCACAGAGATAGATTTTATGGCATATATAATACAATGTTATAGTGTTTACATATGAATTTAAGCTACTATTCATCTTAAAATTACTGCACATATTTGCAATTTATATAAAAACCAAATGATGATGCTTTAAGAGCATTTTGACTTTTTAAAAACTTTTTTAATAATAAAATTATTAGTAGTCTTTTTTATACTACAATATTGCCACTTCTACTTAGGTGAAGCATCTTAATAATTCATCCATCACTGTTAATGACTGATGTGTTACTACAGCACATTTATTAATCATTTATTATCAACAATATTCCAAACGTAACTATCAAATAATGACAAACACCAGCCAAAGTTTTAAATTCAATCTGGCAACCCCAAATCTGTTCTTATTAATAGCTTTCGACTCATCTATAAATCACACCCAGGGAGTGATTAATTTAGAGTTAATAAAGTCGAGTTTAAAATTCATGTTAGAGGATATCTTTCAGTGGTTTCTGAAGACAGTCAATGCAAACATTGGAAAATAAATCAAATGTAAATTAAAGCTTATATTTAAAATTTCCACTATTTTGCAGACCACAGTTGCACAGAAAAACAAAAACAAAGGTTCATGCAGCAGTAGTGTATTCAGGGTCCATGCGTGCTTTGCTGTTTGTTTAGCTCACTGCCTCTCCATTTGTTTAAGTATCATATTTGTGAATACGGTGTGAGCACACACTCAGACACAGGCACATGCACACATGCACACAAACCATTCATCACCTGCCCAAGACTCTGAATTATCTCTGCGCTTCAAGGTCAAGGAGATGCAGCAGGTAAATTGAAGTCTGAGAGGTCAGCAGTGTTTGATCTCTCTGTTCTACCCAATCCGAGAGATGAAGACAGGAATAGACCGATGCTTTCTTTGTTTAAATGTTGATGATTAGAGACATTTCCTTACTTAATCTTTAATGGGACTTATCTCTCTTCAGCCACTTCTAAGCCCATTTCCTCTGACCCTTGTTTCTTTCCACCACCCAGCAAGAAGCAGTTTCTCACCTCTGCACATATTTCACACAGAATACAGCTGTCACTGTTCCTCAAACACTTCTGCCTTATTGACATGGTGAGTGTTTCCAGTGTGTGCGAAAGTTCAGCACACACAATTACATTGTCTGATTTTCTGTTTGCAATCTGCTTGGTTGTTATTGTGCAGAGGAGGATATTACCCTCATTACCTCATGATGAAGAGCTCAGTAGATGGTCATATCACTGATTTATCCTGCCCGCTTTGTCTGTGTGACTGATGGCGTTGTACTCACAGGCCAATCCCTCATCAAACTGCACAGTCACTGACAGCTTAGGATTTATAAATGAAGCAAACATTTTCAGGACAATTGAATCACCTTCACAAAACACTTTAATTGAGTCATCTGTATCTTTTGACTTCCTGTTTTTTTTTTTAATCTAAACATATCACAACTTTGTTAAAACGAATAAAACTCTGCTATGCCTCCAAATTTGTTTTACTTTGCATCTTTTTCTTGCTGCCTCTCATTACCTTCCTTTGCTCTGTGGATCTCCAAATGTGCATGTGTTGCACGTGTTGTGTGTGTGTGTGTGTGTGTGTGTGTGTGTGTGTGTGTGTGTGTGTGTGTGTGTGTGTGTGTGTGTGTGTGTGTGTGTGTGTAGTCACTGAGCACATGGCTGCATGCACGTGTTTATTTGTTTCTCTGGGAGCACTGCATGCATGGGTGTGTGTGGTGTGTGTGTGTGTTTGTGCATGCTCATATATGTGTGCGCGCGTACGAGTGTGCTCGTATGGGGCAGAGCAGCCAGCTGGGTTGGAGGGGTAATAAAGAAGGAGAATCAATAGGCCATGCAGTAGAGCCAAGGTGCTGCCATTTATCACACCGCCTCCCTGACTTCCATCATTCATCATGCCCAATGAGGCAGCAAATAGGAAAATGACTATTTGTATCAAACACATCTGCACTCATCCACTGAGGTATTTTATTCCCATTAACTCAAAGAGTAGAATACGCCAGTTTCAGCTGCTGCTGCTGTTGTTGCTGCTGTTTGTGTGTGTGTGATTCTATTTGTTCAGGCTTGTAGTTGTAGATTCATTGGGAACACATTCGTGGCTGCTGTTGTTTTTTCCCTGGGAAAAAAAGAAGAAAAAACAAAACAAAACTGAATGTGTGCTGTGAGCCCTCCAATCCCTGAGTTGATGTGTTTAGTCTCTATCTCCCTCTCTTTCCCTCACTTGACTGTCTCCCTCCTATTATCCACATTCTTTCTTGTTTCAAAACCTTCCTCTTTCTGCACCCATGGAGTGATGGGGCGAATAATATCGTGGCGCCGAGAAGCCATTACATTAAGCTTGCCTTTCATTTTCACCTATAAATTAGCAACGACACTGGTCTGCCCAGGGGTTGAGGTGTATATCTGTATGTGTGCATAGCCTGTAGTACTGTGGGGTGTAGAGGGGTGGACTGTGGTCATTATGGTCTAATATCCCATGAAATGGTGAAATTATTATGCAGCCTATTTTATGAGCTGCCTGTGAATATTAAAGAAGGATATTTTGTGTGCTATCCCTCACATAAATCATTGTGATTGGGTTTGTTTTTGGCTTGCGTTCGTCTTTGCTCTTCAAACTCAATCAAAATGTTTCTTTCTTTGAATAAGCGGATGTTAGCCCACAACCTCAATGTGTAAACTCTTTAAGAGCTAAAAAACAACAGCCGTTGTTTACCCTTTGGGGAAGATTAAAAAACAAAATAATACTCGTGGAAATGTAAAGTTCAGCAACAAATTGTATCCACAACTATCTTTTTTAAGCCATTTATCCCAAAGCATCATAGTTCAAACATTAAAAGACAGCACTTCACTGAGAAATGTTAATGAGCTTGCTTTCTTCTTCTTCTTTTTTTCTTTTACATTTCTACACCAAACAATTAATTACAAAACGTATCTGAAGGTTAATGGAAAATAAATAAAATCTATAGTCCCAGCCCTTCATCAAAAACAACAAACAATTCACGTCTACAATCATTTGCAAACGTGCGCAGAAGAAAAAGGGGGGGGGGGGAGAGTGGCTGGCAACAACAGTACCTGCACGCATTAACCTGCCATTATTCTTGTAACACAGTCTGGACTGTGAGAATGGGCGCTGCTCATAAACACAAGCATGCAGATATGCACAAAAGCATACTTTACATCGCAAGATAAGGGACAATCTTCTTTGCTGCAGCTTTGAAGGAGAACGTAATGTACCAAGGTCACTTAACACATCTATCTCTCAGACATTCATCAGTGCTCTTAGCGTCCCTCTTTACTGCTTTCTGATATACGGCTCTCAGTGGGCTAAAGCCCTTACACGAGGACACACACTCCACCAGCACTATTACCAGCCAGGTGGATCCTTCATGTACTATTCAATCTAAAGTACACCACAGTGTTGGAGAGTCCCACTAACTAACCTCTATTTTTTTTGTATTTACATTTTCAGTCACTGATAAAAGCAATGTTTATAATTATGTTAATGTGTGTGAAAAGGGTATTTCCTCTTATTGTAGTGATTATTATATTTAATATTTGATATGCTCGAGGTGGACTGTGTAAGAGGCAACTAGGGTTAACATCATTACCTGCTCACAGCCTCATAATCATTACTGATTGGACAAATTTCTAAAATTACCTTCTTTATTACCAATTACATAGAACACTTAGCTTTCTCAATATCAATCAGCACACTGTGATAATGCATAATTAAGTCTCGCAGACCAATCTGGATGAATTATCTAATATAAACCTAATGACAAAATCAAAGGCTTCTTAATAAAACCCTTGAAGCCATATTGTTTGTTAACTGATTGAAACTGGAAAAGATAACTGTGGCCCATCTAATGCTTAATAAATCAGTGCAGAGGCATAAAGCAAATTCCTCCACAGACCACAAATACATAATCTTATGCACCCTATTGCTCTACTACTGCGCATTTATGTTGGATTAGATATCAAACAAAAACATTTTTTAATATTTAAATACTATTTTTATTTTATTTTTTTTACTAAACAAGGATTGCTTCAACATTTCCCCTACAGAGAACCGTAAAGCTCATGTAACCACCTCAAACACCGAGTGCTTCTGGAGCGCACAAGGAGACGTGACCGTGCCCTGCGCACCCCCACCCAGCTTCCTCTGGGAGCTGAGGCAAAGTCACCGACCGCAAGGGGATGGCTTTCAGATTCATAAAATTCATAGAATTTTTCACAAATGGATGAACACAATTTCCTCCCAATTTCCTCATTATGCAAATATGCAAAATATCAAATCTAGACCAATTAGGGGCAGCCACAGCTTCAAATTTACCGGTTTAAGCCGTAATTGCAGAAACCCTCAAATAATTACGCGGCTAATTGGGAATATTTGTGACAGATACAACAAATTCTCCCCACAAATTACATTTCACCCGAGGAAACACCGCGCCCCTGTGAAATCCTATTGAGGTCTAATTTCTCTTACATAATGAAAGGAACTGAAAACTTGTTATCACATTTGAGCACTACGCAGCTTGGTAATGTGGAATGATCAAATAAATTAAACTGAAATTCATACATATTTCTCTAATCTCTTTCAAAGGCACTTTATTTGTATAGGAAATAACTCCAGGTCGTTCCACTATGAGTAATAAGAGACAGTTAGAGCGCATGAGCACTAAGGAGAGGCAGGGTGCATGTAGGACGTTGTCATTTCCAGACGCGTGAGGGAAAATCACGCAGTCACCTTCAAAACTTCAGCAATTTTTACTGGAGTTTCTGCATCCGGGAGCCTCTGGTTTGTCTTCTGGCTACCTGGGGTCTATCAAGTCCTCGCAGGTGACCCCCTGTAACTGTGCGCGATGCACACAAACGGGCTGCACACTCATCCACGTCGACACACATACACGGTCCATAAACGCCTGGAACTGAAATGGAGCCGGTCTATGTAAACAGGCAGTGCGCCCGCGGAGCGTAACTGCGCCTATTTGTCAGAAAGCCTCATAAATACGACCGCTTCTGATATCTCCATTTCTCCGCCCCGCCGGACATTGTATAAATGGGGAGCACAGATACAGCGAGCAAAGGCTCCAGTGTTTGTTTTTTAAATTATTTATCCATCCATTTTCTTAACACCTTATCAATCTTAGGGTCACGAGGGGGAGGCTGGAGCCTATCCCAGCTGACTTAGGGAGAAACGCAGAGTACAACCAGGACAGGTCTAAAAATAATTTATAGAGACGTCAGAATAAATATGTAAATCATATTATACATATTTAACCTGTTTCTAATACCCTGCATTTTAGACTTTATGGATAGCATTCAGAATTGTTTAGGAAAATATTGGCTTAATTATGAAAAAACTGCCGGAGAAATATTTATTCGATTAAATTTAAACATGTGATTTTACTTTGTAACCCCAGATCCTCCCACTGTGCAATTAATTTTAAATGAAATAAACATATTTTCATTAAAATGACCTATATGTTTTTTTTAAAAAAACTTTTAACAGAAAGCGTCGTCAGTCATAAATCCTAAAATTAGAGAAGCCACGTTTTAAAAATGTAATCATTTTGTCAGTCAGTGATTCTATTGCTTCCTAACCTTTAAAAGTGCCATGATATTTTTCCAGTTTGTGCCATCAATCATTTTGTTAGGGAAGTTGTCACTTTTGTGGAGTGGTGGATATCTCATTTTCTTACGGGAAATCCCTCCTCATAATAAAAATTACCTGTTTGAAATACAGGATCTATTTGCACATGTCTATACAAAAAAGAATAGGAGAATATTTGTGTGTGTGTGTGTGTGTGTGTGTGTGTGTGTGTGTGTGTGTGTGTGTGTGTGTGTGTGTGTGTTGTTCATACACTCTAAGGTCATGCTGGTGTGATTGATGAAAGGACAAAGTGTTAGCACCAGAGACAGGAAGTGGACCCTGCCGGGGAAGACTGAGGTGAGGCGTTTCTGTCACATGGAAACCCAATTCATCCCTCCCCTCCCTGCGCATTCCCACAACACCGCAGTCTATTTCAGTCTGTTTGTATGAGTAATCAGTTGACCTCTCCTCTTTCTTTCTCTCTTCCTCTCTCTCTCCCACTTTCTCACACACACACACACACACACACACACACACACACACACACACACACACACACACACACGCACAAACATTCACACCTCAGTCAGCCCCGTTTATGCTGTGATTTTCTGGACACGACCGTCACTGACATCGGATAGATGAGGCTAATCTCAGCCGCAGGCAGGCTGTCAGACAGCTTTGCTGAGGTTCAGTGTGTAAAATGGCGCACGACTGCCACGCACGGATTTTTTTTTCTAAACGCCCTTTACTTTTGATAGACAAATCTTGACCAGAAAAATAAGATGCACATACCACGGCATGCGATGAAACCAAACAGACCACTAAAAGCAGTCTTAACACAAAACCAAATTTCAGGCCAATGTTTAAAGCACAATTCTAGTGTTTGGTTACATTCATTTTTCCATACGTAATGTAAAAAGAAAAAAAGAAAAAAAAAAGAAAAAAGTTTTTAAAAAAATTTCCACGACGTGTCGAAACCGTTACAAACACCATTTAACACAATGTCAAGATCAAGAAAGCAGGTTTCACACAAGTGGGATTTATTTTACATTGCACGCGGGTTCCTGTTTTTTTAAACACTCATGCAAGTGTTCGCGCGACAACCGAAGCTTTGATTGTGTGGTTTTGGGAAAGGACGGGCCATGTCATGTGAAGAACATGTGCACGGTTAGCTACACGTGAGTGTGAGAGTGTGCATGTGTGCGCATCATCTCTAATGCCCTGTTAATTGCCTGACAGTGTTCCTACACACACCTCTGCTAATGTTCCGCTTGCTATTCAGTCTGTGGCCTGCCTTCCTCCTGCCTCTCCTCTTCGCGCGTGCTCTCTCTCTCTCTCAGGCACGGATTGTTCTGTTACAACAGCAGCAGGAATCTCAAGCGCTAATTAGCTTACCGCACCAGAATTGTGATCAGAGTCTCGCGCGAGATGTAACACAAATAACTGCGGGATTAAGAGTAAAATACCAAGGATTATTATTGTTGTTATAATCTCGTGTGGCTCGAGGTCATCGGGGCACTTAGGTACGTGAGGTTTAGTTACACAAGTTCAGCACTTTGGACAGCGCCTCATTGCTTCGTTCAGGTGTTTCTGACTTGAAGGAAAAGACCGTCACACCTTCTCCTCCTTAAAAAAGCCATTTCCTTCTTCTAGCTTTCTTTAATCACGACAATTAGACCCAATATTTTCCCCCAGACTCTGACAGACGTCGCTTGTAAGTCTCTTTTCTCTCCGAGCGTGCCGCCACTCTCATTACACACGCTGATTAAAGCATAGATTAGCCAGCAGTGGCCCTGCGCACTCCTCACCAGCAGCTCGCTCAATATCAATTAGAGGCTGCGCCAAAAGCAGCTAGTCCACCGGTGGCCCCCCGTCTCCTGATTCCAGCCTCCTAACAGCGCTGGCACTCCGCTGCCTAAGAATAAATAAATAATAATATTACCAGGATTAACAAAGAGAACAGTATAGGGGGGAAAGGGGGAGGATAAAGGCGTAGAATAAAGGGAATCGCAGTTAAGACAGCATTCATCAAATAGTATCTCTGCGACTGTAAGAAACTTGTTGACCAAATTTAAACTTATGCAATCACAGATCTGAGAGACTTTTCTTATCGTGCCCAGACTCGCTTAATCCAGAGGCTCAGATTCAGAAGCAAAATGAGGGAAAAGTCACTTAGGCCTATTAGTCAAGGCAGTGTAGCCTACCTCTGCGGAGTTCGCTGCAGAAATGAACAGTGTGTGGACACAGAGCGAAAAGCCTTTCAGCACACCGTCAGTAGGTCGCTTCGGCTTAGAGGAAATTAATTCCCATTTTTCCTCGTCTCTGACCTCTTTGGCTCGGTAGAAATGAGGCTAATAGTGGCTGATTTCATTTACTGGTTACATTATCGGATATAGTTCTGTCTAACCTTATTGAGTCCACGTCTTAAACACCAATCTACCTATATTTTTAGAAGAGTGGAATAAGTCGTGTTTGGGTATAACAGACCCACTCCGTTCAATTAGGCTTGAATTTCATTTGCATAATGGTAGTTTCCTCATTTTCTAAGAAAAGCATGGGTTGTTTCCGAGTTAATGTAATTTAACTGGCCTTAGTTTGTCAGGGATTATATTTTTGCTGTGAGCAGCGACGCTATGCAGAGAAACGCGGACTATGTGAAGCGTTTGAAAGAAAAGCACGGTGCAGTTTCTTTTTCTTTTTTAAAGAACTGCTTGTTACATTATTATCGACAAATATAAACAGTGCTATTTTAGTCTCTTTTCTTTCATGGAAATTTATGAATGTTTGAAATGTGAAATATAACTGATCGTCATGCAACCGCAGAAGCAATGAAATGCATTTTAAAGCGAAGAACTCCGACCAAATCTCCAATAAGCACGTGGTAAACACAGTTTTGCTCAACCACTTCACAACCTGCGGTGTCCACTAACAGACAGCCTGTCCAATTAAAAGTGGCCATTGATTATAGATAGCTACCTGCTGGCATATGAGGGAGACAATGTTGGATGCTATGCCACTGCCAATACAGGCTACAGTTAGCCATGCACTAACCAGAGCTGACACCAGCATATTAGATCTGGACTGGGTTAATTCACCTGCAGTTGGCCCCTGTGTTGGCTCCACAGCGCAGTGGTTTACCTGCCCACTCTAAATGCTGATCATTAAGTTGCTTCCAGCAGCCATGATTGGTGCAGAGGGGCTCATATCATTGATTAAAAAGGAAGGCTGATATCGCAGTTATTTCAGCTCCTTCCTTTTCTCCCTCAGCGGTCAGGCTGAAGAGGGCGAATGTAAATCAGTTCTGTTCGCTGAACAGCGCGCAGCAACATTTCATGCTACCGTTTCTACATGGTCCACGCTTAATGGGATTTTGCCATTTTAGTTTATTTTTTAATCCGATTTCAGACCGCGCAATCGCGTCAGTCACGTTTAGCATACATTTCTAAATATAAAACTAAAACAGCATTTTTAGTTAATAGCGTCAGGCTGTGACGAAATGACAACTCTAATTTGTATGTCTGTGGGGAAATAGGCCCGTAGCTCATACTTATCTCTTGTTATTGTGTGTGAAAACCTCTGAACCTAATTCCATTTTTCCCTCTCCTATTTTCCAGCAAGCTGCTTTTCCATTAACTTTGGGAAAACACGGTGGCAGGTCCATTTAAAAAGCTCGTGCCCCACCCTTCCCATAAGCGTCTCAGCTCCGGAAAATAAGAAATTAAGAGTAGGGCCCATTTCATCATCAGCCCCTGTCTACCCCAAATGCAGAGACAGCATCCTCCGGCACAGCTCCCGGAGGGCGGGACAGGGGAGC
This sequence comes from Perissodus microlepis, assembly GCF_051167445.1. NCBI lineage: Eukaryota > Metazoa > Chordata > Actinopteri > Cichliformes > Cichlidae > Perissodus > Perissodus microlepis. Next base: position 25,330,680 of record NC_140472.1, read on the forward strand.
TTTACCTTAGCATATGTTAACTATTACAAGATGTCTTGATGGAACACAACGAAATGACTGGTAATTGACATAAAATATGACAAAGTGTTAGAGTCTTTCTGAGGAAAGCGTCGCGTATTATGGCGTATCAGCTCCGTAATGTGACTGATTAATGAAAGATCGGCCTCGCACTCACTCAGCTGATTCTGTGAAAAATGAGTTTTGTGTTGTCATTCCGACAAGCCAGCAACCACGGCCGGAAAAGACTATTAGCCGGAATCATTATCAATAGCCATATTTTCAAACTCTATTATGGCAATCAGGCTAGAATTTATTCAATAGATTTAGTTCATTTGGTTGTAATTGATAAATAATCAAAATTTATCAATGTACTTGCACACATTTCACTAACAATCAGGGAAAACTGCCCCATTTACCAGCTGACTTGGTCCAAATTAGAGCTAAATTGATGATCAATTAATCTTGGGAGGGGTAGTGCGCCGTGTTTAGAAGAGGAGCGGCAGAAATGTGGCGGAGAGGAGGGAGGAGAGAGAGGGAGGAGACGAGGAGAGGACGATAAAGAGAATGGATGGATGGGGAAAGCGTGGGATTTGTGAGAGAGTGAGAGGAGCTGAACTGGCTGGTGAGTAACGCACTGAAAACACAAGGAAGCTGCAAGGCGACAACAACACAAAAATACAACAATGAGTGTGTGTGTGTGTGTGTGTGTGTGTGTGTGTGTGTGTGTGTGTGTGTGTGTGTGTGTGTGTGTGTTCGTTCTAGCTTTATTTTTAGAGGGGTTGCTGCATTGCTGTCACACTCTGCCTAACCTTTTTGGTATGTGTGCCAATATATGTCTCAGAGTGAGTGAGCCACACACTTGAAGTATCAGGTAGCTCAAGTTCGGCAAATCAGACTGAGCAAGGTCAAAGAGACTGATCCCATTTATTCTTTAATTTGCTGAGGCATTAAATTGCATGATGTGGCTTTGCTGCAGTTTCATAATTACCAGCACATGTTTCTAATTTCAAGCTACTCAGAGACACTACTGACCCAAGTCCTCCCATTTATCTGGTGTTTTAAGAGCACAATTGTGTGTAGAAAGTATATGTGTTGACCTAAATATATCTATAGTTTTTAAATCAGGATAATATTACTAAATTGTTCACACTTTATATAATTCTTATACTATAATTTGATGTTTATTTTCTCAATTTTACTAGAGTAGCATACAATTGATATTTTCATCAATAAAATCATACATAACACATTACTAAATGTGACTCGGAATAGCCTTTGCTAAAACACAGTGACATCAAGCTAACACCTTTGTGGCTGAAATTACTTAAACTGGCATTGTTTTCAGACTACAGTGTAAAAAAGGGTCTCGTTAACTGTGTCCAAGGCTCCCTGGCACCTGTAATGTAAGGCACTCATTACCTTCAATGATGCATTACAGCTTCCTAATGATGGAGCCACAGTAATAGACCTAACTAATGACCAGACTTAAGAAAGAACATATTCTAATAGCTGGAGCAGAACTGGAGGGAAAGTCAAGGTGTCAGGGAGGAAAAGGGATTAGATCTGCAGACAACTGGAGGAGCTTAAGTGACTGAGTGTAAACACAATAGATCAACAGACTGTGCTAAACAGTTGTGAAGACTTATTTGAATAATTTATATTGTAGTTAAGTTTGCTTGAAGTATGGTTTTTGTTGACAATAGTAAGAGGTAATGAAAACACGCAAGCTTCAAGATAAAGATAGATAGATAGATAGATAGATAGATAGATAGATAGATAGATAGATAGATAGATAGATAGATAGATAGATAGATATTATAGGTTATGTAAAAGAGAAATAAACAATCACATTTAGCAAACCACCCTTTTACAGAACAGTTCATGAACAGCTGACCCTACATTTTACAATATAAAATGCCTCGAGGCAGCTGTTGTTGTGAGTTGGTACTATAGAAATAAAACTGAATTGAACTGAATGGAGAAAAATCAAAAATGGTGTAATTTAGACAGAACGTCTTTTTACATGTGTTATCACAGACCACAGCAGAGCAACAGACGTTCAAAAGCACATAAAGAGATTTTGGAACTAAACAACTAGAGAGCTTTAGTCTATGATCTGAATAACTTGCTTAGATATAAAATAAATGTCAACTGTTTCATTTTTGACCAAATGTATAATTTGATAGTGAACTTACTTCGAGCATCACACATCACACAAGCCACAAGAGTCTACTGCAACATACCTGGAAAGGTGTATGTGTAAGAGTACGGGAAATACTGGCATGACTTCATTGGGCATTGCTGTTCATTTAACTGAAAAAAGTGAAATAATTATTGTTGTAATCCTTTACAAAATAATCCATTGGGCTAGATTAGACCTTGGTGGTCATAATTAAAGAATTTTCCTCTGTATTTTCAATAAAAAAATTTCAGTGTAAAACTTTTTAAAATTACATTTTAATTTAATGCCAAAACATGGCTTTGTATGTTGGTGTACCTGCAGCTACATTCAGCTTCAGTGGATGATATTTGATAAATGCACATTTATCTGGGTTTTTAGTATTAACCTGACTTAGACTGTAAATAAAAGAACATCTGCAGTCCCCCTGGACTTTAAATGACCTTTGAGTCATTTTGGTGACTACTTTGGTAAGCTCAGAGAAATTTAGCAGCATATAGCAAATGATAACAGTGGTCTGTGGAAAATATTTTTTTTATTTAATACTAAGTAATACTATATAATAATAAATATTCTTTTCCACATTCAGAGAGGTTTGAAACTTTTGTACTGAAGACAGAATTTGACTATGTCAAGAAAAAATTGATGGGATATAAAGTGTAAGAAGAAGGATTTTTTTTTAAATCTTACTTTTGACCAATAACTGTACAATTTGATGGTGAAATTATTGTGGCGCATCACAATATATCAACAAGCTGTAGAAATCTACTGAAACATGGCTGGGTAGGTGCTGCATGTATGCGTGAACCATGTTTTCTTTATACATACTAAACTAACAACCATGTTGAAATATTTCATATTTATGGGTAACTTTGACTGCCATGAGTCACATTGATGACATGAGCCATATATCATCAGCAGCATGAGGTTGTTCACATTGTTTCTCTTAATAACAAATGAATGAAAATCAGAGCATCCCACACAGAGAGCACCTGAGCATGGGGTCGCCTTTTAACACCACATATAATGAGACGTTTTGAAAGCTGCTGAGACTTTGAACACCAATATGTAAATGACACCTATTGTGACTTTCATTGCTATTTTAATAACCTCTCAAATACACACACACACACACACATGCGCGCGCACGCATGCAAACACGCACACACACGCACTCAAGAAGACCACACCACCTTCTCCGTGACATACGCCTCTTCTTTCTCATTAAGGAAATCGTTCTTCTTTGCTGATTATTTTATTTGATGCCGTGATTACCGCTCTGTGCACCGCATCAAGCAGTAACGGACACCAGGCGGAGGGCAACGGGCCTAATTGGAGCATGAGATGCACAGGGTGGTGCAGCCAGGATGGGTGGCCGGAGAGGAAAGCCTCTAATGGGTTCGCCTGTCTTCGGCTCTTCGCTCTCTCCTCTCTCGGGCTCTGATGCAACGCACTTATTGGTCTGCTTCTTATTCCTCTGACTGTCAAATCACCTGCACAGAACTACAGCGTGATTTGTTAGAGAAGCGTTTCTGCAGATGGAAAATCGATTTTCCTTTTTAGATTTCTATAACTGAGTGAATGCAGATGCCTGGAAGGCGATGCAATAGGCCTTAACATAAGAAACAACCAGTTTACCTACTGGCTCAGGTTACAGTTCAGTTGTGGTGTAAAGGCTCTTATCCCTGCATCTGCCTTTTGTTGCTTTGTGTTATTGTAACCTGTTCTGCAAAGGCTCGTATGAGCAATGGATTTAACGCAGTTTGATTGCTAAAAAACCGCGGAGAGGGTGGACACGGAATTCTTGATCTTTGAAATTGCTCTACAAAATTGCATTTGTTTTTGGTGCGCTTCCATTAAAAGTGTCTCCTCGCGTGTAAACAGCCGTTCCGCACTCAGATGCGCCGCATTAACCCGGGAGGATTGTAGGCCTATGTGAGTGTGTTTTTACTGGGGAAGATTGATGTGGTCCAGTTAGGGAGGCTGAGTGCTGAGTGAGACATAGACCCATTTCAAGTGGGTCCTTCTTATTACAGCAATAAGTTACAGTCTGTGGATCGGACAGCTGAGGGGATATCTGTCATCCAGGCCGTTACTATACCATGTAGGTCTTCAGATGAGTAACTTAAAACATATAGGCCACGATCGATTTTTAACACGTCTCATTTTATGTCCATGTAGAGAAATTAAAATATGGTGTTTTCCATTAAAATATATGGGATTTTAAATAATATACTTTTAAAAAAGTATTATTATTATTATTATTATTAGATTTTGATTGCATTTTTTGTTGTTGATTAGTGGTAAAAGGATAACTCATATAACAAAAAAGTGCCCAAAGTTTGGCCAACAACAATAATAATAATAATAATAATAACGACTGTATATATATATATATATATATACTTTCACAAACACTTTCCACAGCATACAGACCATCTCGTGGCTCGGGCCCTTCACAAACGCAGTGTTGGCCCTACAACTCCCAATAAAGTGAGTCCCTCTCCTCTCTCCTGGTCTACACGTCTGAATCAAGCGAATCGAGCCTCTGCTGCTGCTGCTGCTGTTGATTGCTTCTGCTGAACCTTCGGGAGATGGTCACAGCTTTCCTCATCTCAGTGCACCATGCACCAGTCCATTTCCTTAAGTTTTCACGCTGTGCCACATATAGGCTACTTCCCCGCGTCCCGGCAGATTGCTGTTGAGGAGCATAAAAGATGAGCTGCCTCCATGTGGTGCAGGAGGGGAGAGAGAGAGGAGTCCTCGCTCGGACGCCTCCTTTGTGTGGCTGAAAAGAAACCTATTTAGTCCCAGGCGGTGGTCTATTCACCAGGCTCACCCTGACATCTGCCAAAAGCCTTCTCTAACCAGCACTGTCTGGAGAAGTAAGAGTGGAGCGCAAATCAATGCGCTGTCCTGTTAATTGTATAATAGACCTACTTATGGACTTCTGCTAAAGGGGCACAATCGTTTAGGGTCCACCACGTCTGATTTTGTTTGAACCAAGCAGGCCTAAATACCTTTAATTGGGCCCGTGTTGATGAAAAGTCGATGGGAGTTAAAGCGGCCGATCACCGACGGTGTTTAAATCCATCTGTACTCGTTTATTTATTTATTTCCACGATTTGTCTCCACAAATCACCTGCCATGAGGGAATGGGAGCTATATTTGTTTTGTTTGTGAGCCAAGGACGGGAGGGAATAGGGGCTCTGAGGGGTTAGAAGGAGGTCTGGTGTGATAACGTTTCTTGTTCTTATTGCCTTTGTGTTTTTTATGACCAATGTCCAAACTGATAAGTACAAAAGAGACTCAATTTGCTCCCCTTAATAAATAAACAGCAACCAGCTTTAAAATTGTAACCGTAGATTTCGGTCCCTTCATTTGCTAAATGAATCCTGGCTTTACTGTGTGAACAGTCTGAATTACACAGTCAAGTGATTAAAAAATTAAGATTTTGATGTGTTCAATTAGAGTGACAATACAGTTTCCCTTTCAAATAAGTGTCACCTCCTTTAACGAAGTAAAACAAGCCTCTGCATGCGCTCTCCTCCCGTATTTTACATGTGTTTCTATGTACTAACGGAAGTCCTGTCAGGGCACGGACTATATGAGATTAAACAAACACATTAAGATGTTTAACGTGGGATAATTTGAGCATGAAAAGCTAATAAATCAGAGGACGGAATGGCAGAGGATTGAATTGTAGTATTTCGTGCGCGTTTGGGTCTGCGCGTGCGCGCTTACGTGCGCGTCTGTGTTAAAAAAAGAAGGGGGAGTCACGTCGCTGACATTTCCAAGCTCCTGCTCTGATTGGCTCTTATTTGAGGAAGCTCACGGGTTCTTTCAACTAATAAGCGCCTCCCCATCGCTCTAAAGGACATTATAATGCAAGGGACCTCCTTTTTAACCACAAACCGAATTTTCGTTCATTTAGACCATATATACTTTTTAAATTGACCCAAAGTTGTAGGATTTTTTTGGAGCGCATTTCGCCCTGGAGCGGTACGCGATGCTCTCTCATGCCGACCTCCTGGATGCTCGGCTCGGTGAGTTATCATCACTAAACTCCGGCCCTAAACTCCAGTGTAAGATTTCAACTTTTTGTCTAACGTTGTGAAGTGATAAATAGACTGTGTGGTTAATTGTGTTAACAACTAAGTGGTTTATCGTTGGTCGAAGCAATTTATAAGTAATTTATCAGCACAGAAAAATTATACCATAAAATACCAACGTGAATTTTGTATATTGTGTTTTTAATGCCATCTGTGCTGCCTGTTATATTTTAAAGACTCAAAGCATTTCATATAACTTTGTTTATAAGACGCTGCGGTACTCGGCATATTTACTCAAATCCCCTCTCCTACTCATCCTCTCAGGGATGAAGGATGCTGCAGACTTACTCGGACACCGAGAAGCTCTCAAATGCCGGCTGGGAGGTGGAGTTCCAGACCAGGGGCATCCGGGAGACATGCCTCCTGGTTCAGACTCTGTTGAAGGAACCACTCTCCTGCCGGGTGAAGACATCGCCACTGTAGGATCCAACTCTGCGGGCATGCCGGTGAACGGGAAGGAGCAGGAGAAGCAGCAGCAACAGCCGCAGCAGAACTCCGGCCAGACCACAAGCCAGCAGAAGCAGAAGCGGCACAGGACGCGTTTCACACCGGCGCAGCTCAATGAGCTGGAGCGAAGCTTCGCCAAAACCCACTACCCTGATATCTTCATGAGGGAGGAACTGGCGCTAAGGATCGGCCTCACCGAGTCCAGAGTTCAGGTAAATACAATAATGCAGAGACTCGCATAACAATTCAGGGTGGGGCTTTGGGAACAGTTTTTTACGATTTGTAAATATCCAAAATAAATACATAAATACAAAAAAATTTAATAGAATCATCATCACAATAATTACCATTTCAATCCGCCTGGAAGATAGTGAACAGAATCTGTTGTGTCACAAGAGGAAACCACGTGCCTCTGTGTGTTATTAAAAGACATTTTTATTTTTAATCATTTGTCATTTTACCCTAATTAATTTGTAGTTAATTTTCACCCAATACCAAGATATTTTGTGGACGTTTCAAGTTTGGATGAACTGCTTGGAATTTCAAAGCTAACCATTGAAATGGCGCCACTTGCACAGTCTAAGTTACAATAAGCCAAGACTTAAATGAGAGTCTATACAATATACTTCAAGTGAAGGAGTACATTTTGCTTTTTCAGGTACCGCGTGTGAAATATCTCTCCCCAGTATCACTGTGCATAAAAACGATAGCATAGCCTCGCCGTGTCCAGATTTTCCAGTAATAACTGTTTAAGAAAATAGTTTCTGCTTAAATTGAGTTGCATGACTTAAGTATCCCATAATATATTCAACTTTAACCTGATATTTGACTAATATTTAATTGTGAGAGCATCCGGTCCACAAAGGGCTCTGTCCAAGGTACTGAAACATTTCTCATTTGAGGATGAGGAATTCGATGGTCATCTGGCTTTTACAAATTTCAGAAAAAATCCGTGTAACGCCACTTATGGAGACTTTTTTTCTTCTTTTTTTCGTTTCTTTGTTTTCTTTTGCAATTTTGTACTTCCAACAATTACACGGGGAGCATTACGGCTTTGATCATTATCTCTGATTTTTATTCATTTATTTAACCATCTAATAAAATAAATCTTCAAGTACTTGAAGATTTCCTTCCAGATATTTTTCCCGGACTGCATTTATGAGAATTTCCGTAACAAAATATGATTACACATTTGTGAAAAAAATTCTCTTATTAATCGCACGTGATTATTTGACAGTTTTGAGAAAACTAAAGAGAGAAGGAACATGCTAGGCTCTAATAAACAAAACACATTACCAACCAATTTCAATCTTATTTATAACAGTGAACGGGTTATTAAACCGTGATGTGAAATTCATGCAAATTATCCCACTGAAAGCAATAAAACCAGTATAATCATTAGTCACCGTAATAATCCATTCTTTATTCCAACCAGTGCAGGATCCTAACCGCTCAGTGCATGCCGGCTCCTAGTCGGTGTTGGTAAACAATAGTGCAGGCCGTGCAGGTGCAGCCTTCAGTGGGCGTGTTGGCCCGAGCGCGTGCCTCCACACAGCCTCTCTCCTTTAAAATGCTCTATCAGCGACGTCTTAATAGGACTCAAGAATATATTGTACTTTTTTAATGGAATGAGAAATTGCATTTTCTTTCCCCCCGAGTGTAATGGGTTTGGGCGACGTTTCACGGCTGGCTGAGCGGAATGAGAGCGAGATTTCACTTTTAATATGGAGGCATCGACTCACGGCCTCGTGCGCGCATTAATCACACCCGAAGATGAAATCTTTATAAAGCCCAGCGGTGTCGCGCGTGCGTTTTCAGCTGTGTGGCTCGGTGTGTTTGTGGGTTTTCTCGCGTATAGCCAACAGACGGGCATTTTTTATTTTCGCATAGATGCTGTACAGCGATGCGGGCCATTTGTATTTAAGCCCGCGCAATATTTAGGGCAATTTTCAGTTAATCTGCTTGTAAATAAGATGTTAGAAAGATAAATTGCTCGACTCCTTGCTGCAGAACACGAGTAACAAACCCTCTGACGCACACATTTTTACACCACAGCTATTTCTGTCTCCTACAGAATATAAATGTTCTCTTACTTTTGTTTTATTTACTGGAACATTTTTTTTACAATTTCTTTCGAAATACTTCGCTTCATCTTTAGAGATTCGAAACTTTCGACACTCCCAAAAGCTTATTTTGAGGTTTGGGGTTATAAGTACACTATTAAAATTTTCTCTGACTGTTGGCCAACAATTATTCAAAGTGGTTAGAAAAGTCCTGGGCCAAGAGAAGAGGGCTAATAATAATTCGATTAAATTTAGTTTGCTCCACCTCAAAATGAGATTATTGTGGTGAAGAATGCTATTATTGTGTCCATTGCAATATGGCTTCATATGGATGAGAACGTGACATCTTTCCTGGTTAAAATAAACACACAGTGCCCAAGAAATATATCCCGTATGTTTCTCAGTACCTCTAAATGTCGATTTGTGTCTCTGATTTCAGGTTTGGTTCCAGAATAGACGCGCTAAGTGGAAGAAAAGGAAGAAGACCACTAATGTTTTCCGTGCACCGGGTACCCTGCTCCCAACACCGGGCCTGCCACAGTTTTCTGCCGCTGCCGCCATGGAGAACAGCCTGTGCTCCTTCCACGCCAACGACTCTCGCTGGGCTACGGGGATGCCGGGGGTCTCCCAGCTGCAGCTCCCCCCCGCTCTGGGTCGCCAGCCAGGCATGGCGCAGTCACTGTCACAGTGCAGCCTTGGTCCAGGCCCGCCACCAAACTCCATGGGTCTCTCTAACGGCCTGTCCTCCAACGGCTCCGGTCTGCAGTCCCACCTCTACCAGACGCCTTTTCCAGGAATGTCGGCCTCCCTCTCCGGCCCCACGAACGTATCGGGCTCCCCACAGCTGTGTAGCTCCCCGGACAGTGACATGTGGAGAGGAACGAGCATCGCGTCTCTGAGGCGCAAAGCGCTGGAGCACACAGTGTCCATGAGTTTCACTTAGTGACTTTTGACCACACCGCACCCTATTCCACCAAACACCCCTCTCCCAGCCCCGCCTGGCTCCTTCTTTTTTCCTGTTTTTAATCCAGCTATTTAGATCAAAATGAGAGAACGAATGAAGTAATCAGGCCTTAAATGTGAGGAGAAAAAAAAGAGGTCAATGCCACCTCATAAAGACCAAATAATGATAATAACAAAAGGACAACATTTATTGACAAACGGAAGAAAAAAATGGGGTTATTTATCTCGTTAATTCAAACGGATTTTTTTCTTACCAGCTATTGTTGATAAATACTATTGTAATGATCTTTAGACTATAGGCCCTAATTACCGAGAGCCAAACAATCGTCGTATTTACGTTGTCATTGAGCGTGTCTTTACGCACGTTATTGTGTTCAGGTGAGGTTGTGTTATGTCAAACGGTTATTTATAAAATTGGGTATTTTGATAGCAGCCTGCCACACACGCACCAAACTGACAGTGAGCCTACTGAACTGGGTCTCGGGCATGCACTGTGCATGTGGATTTAATAATTAAAGGAGAAAACGGTGCCCACTCAGACTGAACAGGTGCTTTTGTTTGGTGACCTCAGTCTCGTCTGCATGGGACGGGATCACACACACACACACGGGCGATCTTTCAGTAGGCCTACTCTGTTTTAGGATGTTTTGTGTAGATAAAACATTCTTGCTATGTACCCGCTGGTCTTTTTTGTGACATGTTTTAACTTATTGTATGTGATATTACTTGACACATTTCTTAAATGTTTGATCTTACATCGAAATGCACCACATTGACGGGTTTGTACCAATTTAAAATGAGCAAACAAATAAAAATAATTTTCAAGAATGTCAAAACAAGAATGATGTATGTCTCCATTAAATTTAAACGCATAATGAATACTTTGAATACATTTCCAAGGACGGTGAAGCGTTTGCTACGATATCTATTAGGGCGCAAATGTAGCTTTAGTCTGAATTTAAAGAAAATACTGTACGTATGTTTAGTTTAGGCGACTTGAACTATCCATTGCCTTGGATTATCCACAGTTACATGTTATCAGTACGCGTCTGACTGCTATATGACATAATTTTGTTGCACAAATTATTATTTTTTTGGTTATTGCTCAGTGACCTAAAGAGGTGTTTTTGCAGGGTTTATGAGGAGACAGGGTTAAAGGGTTTATGAAGGGTGACTGGTCTTATGGTGGCAGACAGCAGCGGTAAAGATACCAGGCTGAGATGTCAGCGCTGTGATGTGACGGTCATTGATTTTAACCATGACGGTCATCCCACTGAACACACTGGATGGACTGAAACTAAACGGAGGGATCGCAAGGCTACGACTCAAAGGAATACACCAGCCTATACTGTATAACTTATATGCTTAGGTAAAGGTTGGTGCTATGACCCTAGCACGCTAAAAAGGAAGTTAAAAATTGCTCCATTATGCTATCCAAAGAGGTCATTATAGGAGTGCTAGACGACATGAAAATATCCACATATTATTCTATGAATGGAACAAAACCAGGACCGTGGAAAGCAGCAACCACTTTATTTGATCAATGATTTAAATGTAAAGTTTATTCTAATATGGAGCCAGAGAGGAAATAGTAAATTGCTGTCATTTGCTCTTAGCTAGTGGATGTTTGTTAATCATATTGTTATTATATCAAAACCGGAGATACCTCCGTTTAATTACTTACAGTTTATAACATATGGATCAGTTTATGACTTTTCCATCATGCAATTTTAACTCAAATAGTTATAGTTAGCAATTTTAGACCAGGATGTTGGATAATACCAATGTAAATAGCATACCTGTTAAAAGTGGGATTGTCAGTAAGCTAGAAAACACAAGGATCCAAACCCATACTAACAATATATATAAAAATATTAAAATTATGATTAAAATACAGCAATAAGCTCTTGGCAAGTGTATTAGAGGTGTTATGTAAACATTAAGCGTGGAGCTCAATATTGTGCGCTTCAGTCTGTTCCACAATGCATTAGCAATAACGTGTTCATGGGCAAATCACTATTTGTGTGCCTGTCAGTCAGCACCATAACAACACCATATTAATTAAATCAAATTATATTTTAGATGTTGCTTTGGGAAGTTTTCTTACCATTTTCTACATGTTACACATAAGAAAAGTTATATATAAGTTATATATACATATTATGTTTTGTCACTTCCCACAGGACAAAATTGATCCATGTGGTTAACTTAACCAATATAGTAGACTCACAGTTAGTGTGTAAAGAGTCAGCGATTAAGCTGGTAAAACCAAGCTGAAACAGATAATAGAATGGTAGTTATATATTTAAAAATGCAATCCAGTGAGGCATTTATGAATCAAAACTAATCATTAACCCAAATCTGGTAAATTGACATGTTTTCAGATGTAATGGATAATATTCATTATTCATTACATCAGATTTATGATTAGCTCTATAATGTTTATAACATTACATGCACATCATGACAAAAAATACAAATCAACTGTATGAGGCAGTTTGCTTTTGTACCTTTTCATCATTTGACATTTATCTAAAATTCCTCATTACTTGCCAATCAGTTCTGTAATAGGAAAACCTCTCACCTTGTTTATGTTGCTTTGATTTTAAATTATCCTGATGTGATGTGTGATGTCTATAGCCTCAGAAGCAGCCCTGAATGTGGTAAATACAATTTTTCCATTATGAAAGTTAGCAGACCTCACTGTCTGTGTCAAAGAGTGTAAGTGTCAGCTTAGCCTGAAATCACAGTAGCTCAAATTAATCAGCGTGTTAACCTCATCTCGCTGCCGGTGCTGAGGCCAATTTATGGTCACGGGATGGTAATTGATGAGATATGGCATTACCATAAGCAGTCCCACTGCCTGTAAACTTATAATTGGAGTTTCTGTAACAATGCTGTGAGGTTAAACAAAGGATTAATCATAATTAACAAAAGTATATTACTTTCCCCATATTAAACAGTTGGCTCCCACCTTTTCTATTAGCATAAATTTGTTTGCAGTCATTTATGGAATTATTGGAAATACCAACTCAAGTCGAGACCCTGAAAAATTCATTTATTCCGTTCTGTGTGTATATATGAGAGAGCCAGAGAATAAAAGCCTGTGCTTCTGCTTGGAGAAATTAACTTGAATGAGATGGCCTAAAACAAAGTTTTCCACCAAGCAATAAAAACTTTTTTGACTTAAGGTATTTTAGGATGTGTCATATGTTCCCAGCAGGATCACAAGTGGCTACACTAACAAATGCAGTGATTGTGTTACATTGTATAGTTTATAACACACCAGCATATACAGAGGAAGGAAAACCTAAAAACAACTGAAAGCAATGGAAATCGTTATGAATGTAAATGAAAATGGAAAACGCTGCAATCCAGCACCAGTGTCAACCTGAGATATGAAGCAGATGTTTAACCCACTCGACCAACCTTTCTGCTTTCACTTTACATTTCAAAGTAAATGCCATCTTTTGCAAAACAGAAATTTAAAACTTACTAATTACCAAGTTGTTGTTTTTTTTTTAACTGATTGACTGTTTACATTCTAACTTGAGGCCCTTGCTTATCCGTCTTGTAAACAGTATTTACATCCTAGTGGGAGTCAATCAATGAATCCAGGAGGCCCACCCACTCTCCAGAGACTTGCAATTACCAGATACTGCATGGCAGTTGATCAAAAACGATAACAGCCACAGCCAAAATGACTACTGCTCCACCCATTCAGACAGGAGCTGTAGTTGTGTCAGCCTGAGTGTATGTTGTGTTTCTGCTAAATCTAGTTCTATGCATAGCTCAGCCCACCAGATCCGGCCCTGTGCTGACTACTGTGTCCTGGGCTGCAGTAACAGATGTGAAATCACATTACCCAAACGCTGCAATTAGTCTCACTCGCTCGCGGGTTAATGAGTTTGTGGAAATGTGCGACCCATTCCTCATTAGGTAATTTCTCATGCACTGATGAGAGAGGGAGAGAGATGTGGGTATACCAAGTTAGTAGAAATGACACATAGTTTGCTGCAACGTATACTGTAAAGCAACATACAGCTCAGGGAGGGGGTTTTATCACCATACTCACATAGGTGTTCTTCTATTTGCATTAAAATAAAAATATTTGTTACATATGACTTGAATTCATAAAAAAGGGTCACCATTTCCTCTGTTATGTCAAGAGTTCCTTTGCAGAGGGTTTGTAGTGCAGCTTCTGTCATCTGCTGCAGTTATATATGACTTTCTCATTATGGTGTGACTATGCTTTTTGCCTTGCTGTGAGGCCACAGAGCCTGCGTGTGAATAGACAGCCCAGGGCAAAGCTCTGTCACCACACAATGGACAACAACAAAAGAACTAATTAGCAATCAATTACCGACATGTTTCTGTCCTGCACCTTTTATGTGGTTAGAGTGTAGGGCAGGTTACCACCACTCAACGTGTCCCATTCACACAGACACATACACACGCACACACAGACCACCTTCTGCCTGTATGCGTGTGTGCGTGTGTGTAGTTTCTGGTTGATTTGGATGATTGCAGGGATGTACGTCGTAGCCCAGGGAAACACGGTTTTCCGGAAGAGAATGTAACCTCTCTCATAAAGGTAAAAAAAAAAAATCTTCAAATTAATCCAATTTAGGCCTTTAGAGGAAGTTGCTTTTCACCATGTCTGCACCCAAGAGTGCAAAAGATAGTTGTTCATTAGCCTCATCTGTGCCAATCAGTCTCTAAACTCTCCTTTGTTGTATCTTATTGCTTCTCTTCATTGTTATTATTACTTGTAGTTGATGTAAAGGGCAAATTTCATTTCATTAAAGAAGACTGAATCCACAATTTCATAAAAAAACAGCATCGGTAAAGTAGATTTAATGTCTAATTTGAGCACGTACCTTGCTCATTTCACCATGTTCCTCTCTGTTGCTGTGTAACACACGCACACGCACACCCACACACACACACACACACGCACACACAGTGACATCTGGGCGAAAGTATGCTGTGAGGAGTCTGCGAGTGCCTCTCATGATAACAACTCTGCATCTCAACAACCTACATCCATCATCATCAACACTAACATCTGCTCTGAGCCTCAGCCTTAAATCTCTTTCTACTCCCCCAGCCCTTTACTCCTCTCTTTTTTCCACCCTCTCTTCCCCTTTCTTACACTCAGCAGCTCTTCTTTTGCTCCTTAAGATGTTTATGAAAAGAGGCCCCTTTTTATATAACTCTCCTTCCTGTGCTCTGACCAAATCCCGTCATCTGCTGATTATGTGTAGACATGCTTTTGTTTAAACCAGCCTTAGAAATCAATATTTAATGATGATGTTATCAGTGCTTTTATGTGTAATTTAGCCCGAATGTCAGTATGAATGAGACTCTGTCAGATTTATGACGTCAAGCATTTATTTTCTGTTAATGGGTGCTCCTGGTGGTACACAAACCAAAACCCAGTGGACGTCTGATGGATTTGTCTGTTTCATTTCTGTTCACGCATGCATTCACAGGCAGGCGTGCATGCATACACCACATAACCACCTTTAAACACACACACACACACACACACACACACACACACACACACACACTTTATTTGATTATTATTTATTATTTTACTATTGAAAATAAATGAAGTGGAAATTTGATGTGTAAAAATAGCTGATAAATTCCAGAAATACCACACTGTGATTGCTGTATAGTACTAGAAAATGGCATTGAATGCAATGGCACTGTCCACATTAGTCTGAGCTTAAAACACAATCAATCAAAGCAAGTTTGTTTCCAAACAAACTGCTTTTTTTTTTGACAGTCACCTCTTCAGCTCTGGGAGCCAACACTGTTGAGAGGCAATAATCATGATAGTTTTTTCAGTCATTTTTCTCCCAATAACAAGCCATTTTTAATCCAATTAGGAGTGCTAACGTGAGAGGCATAATACCACGGCCCCTGGGACAGATGAGAGAATATGCAGGACATTTATCCCGACAGTCAATATTGGATTTCTCACTAAGCAGCTGTGCCTGCTCTCTCTGACATTCTCCACCTCTGCACAGTGATCCGTCCTGATTAAAGCGGCTTTTCTACTTTATCAACATTCATTACATGACCTGGTCATGCATGGCCACGGAAACCAGGAGTAGCAAAGTTACATGCCTCACGTCGGGGTTTTCCTACTGCACTTTTTCTTTTTATTCAACTGTCTAGTGAAAAATGATATATCACTTGGCATTCTGTTTCATTCTAGACGGGGTTTTGAAATTGTAAGAGCAGACAAGTGTGTTCTGGTATTCCCCAAAAACGTTTCTCATCTACACTGAAAGAGTAGATTTGTTTTCAAAGGTTAAAGCAGAATACAGCTGGGTAAACTGGTTTAGTATTACAGCATAAAGCAGGTATGTGACTAAATCATCCAACTGTTGTGATGCCTAATTTTGTGATTTGATTTTCTGAATCCATGAATTTTAATCATGGGTGAATCTGATTTTTGCTTGTATTTGTTGTGTTGCTATTCGTTCACCTTTGTTAAGACAGAAAGATAATTCAATGTGAAACTCTTCAGGTTGAACAAGTAACAAAGAACTGCCAGTAAAGCCAACAGCAGCTAAACAGTGCCACCTTCTGGTAGCTGTTTGGTAGCTCGCAGTGCTGTTTTTTAATCGTTCATGCCATTTTTTTTTCTCAAGAAAAACCAGACAGATGGTCAATAGATTTTATTTCACCTCGGTATCACTTAATCACTTAATGAAATATGTCTGTTAACTCTGCAGAGAATTATTTTTCCATCAAAACCTAGTTAATAAAACAGAAAGTGGATGAAAAAAGGGCTGCTGTTTATAGCTGATTGCAGTCGATAAATTTATGCAGTGTACTGAATCATTGTCATTGAATACATTGATTATGTAGACTAATCAATGTGTATTAGGCTGGATAAGACTGCCCAGACCACAGTGAGCCTGAATGATGAAGGAACACATTTAAAGGTCCACCCATCTCTGCCTTGAGCAGACATGTTTCAGAGTGTGAGGAAACTCTAAGCAGGTGGAAGAAAATGTTTATTTTATATTTTTTAAACTGATGCACAAGATCAGTATGAGCTGTATAAAAAGATTTTCATTATGCTGGCATTCAGGCAAAGTCTGTCAATATATAAAGCAAGAAAAGTTCCCCTCCTCCGAAGAGTTAAGAGATAAATAATGTTGCCCAGGACTTAGCCAGAAGTATTTGGAGCTGACCTAAAATCATTTTTTGAAGGAGTAAGAGGTTTTAACAGCCAATTAAAGACCTTCAACTATATACTTGTCTTCTGCACTGTTCCTGCCTTACAAATGGCAACTGTCTTGCCACAAGGTACTCTCAGGCTCTCTCAAGTTAGCCACTGACTCACATAAATAAAAACATCAGACAAGTGTCTGCTTTTTTTCCCACAGTCACTGCTTGAAATTGAAAAAATGATTTCCAAGATATGAGCTGAAAGGCCACTGTCTGACATACAGGAGCCTCCAGAGACTTTGTACAAATAGGAGCATGGCCTGAAGAACCAAAAACAACATCAAGCCACCAAATCCCTATGACTAAGGGTGATTTTTGCCTTATTTGTTTAAAGAAAGTTTAAGCAATAGCTTGTGTTATTTTACCATACCAGGTTTGGTGAGCACTGATATTGAGGATCATGCTTGAGTTAGTTACTACACTTTATGTAAGACTATGCTTTATCGAGGCGACCGTGGCTCAGGGGGTTGGGAAGTGTATCTGTAACCGGAAGGTCGCCGGTTCGATCCCTGGGCTCTCTGTCCTGGTCGTTGTGTCCTTGGGCAAGACACTTTACCCTACCGCCCACTGGTGTTGGCCAGAGGGGCCGATGCTGCGATATGGCAGCCTCGCATCTGTCAATCTGCCCCTCTGGCTACAACCATAGCTTGCCTCCACCAGTGAGTGAATGAATAGTGGCATTGTAAAGCGCTTTGGGTGCCTTGAAAAGCACTATATAAAAATCCAATCCATTATTATTACACAAAAAAACAAAACAAAGTGTATAAAGAAACTAGTATAATAGAAGCATACACATGAAATAGTGAGTTTTATTTTATTTTTTAGTTTGAGCAATCGATTTCATCATCCAAACAAAACTGGAGTTGATTTGTTTTAAGTGATTATCTTACTCCCTAAGCTTTTCTGTTAAATCCTGCTCTCTGTTTATATCAGTTTACCTAATTGTGTTTCATTGGGGAAAGTGGTCCCTGTTGGCTCCAGAACAATTATTTTGCATCACACTTTGTAATTATACTATTATGTAGAATTATTCTCATCGTCTGCATGCACCATCAATCATCCCAGTATAATTTGTGAATGTGCTTACTAGGAAACAGACAACAAAAAGCTCTTCACATCATGTTCCAGTTGCTCATTTCAGTGTATACAATACCTCAGTATTTTATTCTTAATATTAGCATAATCCGTGTTTGTTCAATAGCCTCGCCAATAATAGATTGAAGATTTTTTTTAAAAGATGTACGTTAAGAAAAAAAACTGTTTTTATCTAAATGTATTTTGTACATTTATTATTTTTCTTTTTAACGTGTTGTCCCTATAACCCATAAATGCTTCAGCATGATCTCTTCTGACTACATAATGCATCACACAAAAGTCTAACTGGTAAAAACCAAACCAAATAAACAGGCCAGTGTCAGATGGGAGTCACCAGACCTCCCCTGAAGAACTTGGTTGGAAGGTAATTAAAAGAAGAGTGTGTTATCCATCGCTCCTCATTAATGCACTTTGAATTAGCCACTTTCAAGGGAGAGGAATGGGGAGGAGGGGACAAAGGAGAAAATCCATGCAGACTTTAAAGTAATCTCTCTCTGTCAGGTTGGTCCAAATGGGGAGGGTCAGCTCATTACAGCCCACACAGGAGATGAATGGGTCAGTCAGGCAGTGGGGAGAGCCGGGCTGGACCGCTGTGTTGACAGACAGATCCGCACAAGAAATGTGTGTTCCTATGTGTGTAAAGGAGGCAACACACAATGAACAAAAAAATCAAAAATACTTAGCTACATGTGCTACGTTTGCCAGGGAGCAGGTGTTCAAAAGGAGGTTGCATGCTGGGCAGTAAGACAGGGTTAAGACACTAATGTCTGCAGTCAACAATCACTGTGATTTAACTTTAACCACATGGAGGGGTGACTGTCACATCTTGCCAGCTGGGGCAATCATCCCAGATACAGCAAATCACACTCCTTTGAGTTTGTTTTAAACTGCTTCTATCTATAGGAAAATCCTGATAAACCAAATCAGTTGCCTTTTTGAGAAAACTGTGGGAAGGATTTGTCATTGCCACTTGGAGCATCATTGAGAAGTTACCACTGATTCGTGCATTTCTTGAAGCAAAAATAGACCTGTTTCTGCATTTGCCACCAGATGGTGTTGTAGCCTTTTGTCTGGTGAAGACAGAAGCAGCTGGCTCCTCGCTTGTTTTTTTTTTCATGATGATATTTATGGTATCTAAATTTAAAACATTTTAAACACATCTGAATTTGATGTTCTGATTTTAATATTCAAATGTACTGAGTTTTTTTTCTGTCCGTTTTTTCATATCACAATTACTGGGATATTCTTGTGTGCTGTTGGTTTAGTCATGCTAGTACTGTATTTTTATGGTTCCCCAAGAATAACACATTTACAGAGAAAGTTCATCCATGGGTAGCACAGGATGGCAATTCATTCATTCTTTCTCACCCTTCATTCAGTCAGGGTGATACACTGGGGAGGTAATAGGGGAAGAGTGGTTGTTAAATATGGTTATTAGATTAGAAAATGAACTCTTCAAATAGGCCAGCACTGAGGGAATTGCTGTATCTGTTCATCATTTAGAGCAGTATAATCAGACTCTGGGGTTACGTGTTCATTAAAATCTATCAATTCATTTAATAAATTGGATTTTAACAATTACAGTATGTATCACAGCTCCGCATCACACATACGCACACATCACATCACATGAAATTGCTAAGGGACGAGCATTTAACACCAGGAAATACACACACATGGGCACTCACCACGTAGCATTTTGCGAGCATTTTCCCTTTCCTGTGGTGTCATTCGGATTAGCAAAACACACTTTAAACAGTGAGACTCTGGCTAATAGGTTGAGGCATCTTCACAACGCAATGACTCTGTGAGGCAACTAATTATTAACACTGACTACTGGCTTTTAGATGAAAGTAACACACCTCGAATAGGTCATCAGCATTAAAAGTCAACAGGCTGACAGGCTGTTATAGTAAATGTTATTCATTATGTTCATTATTTTTTTTGGTTTGTTGTTCTGTGTGGCATCATAGACCTTAATAACGATGGAAAAAAATGTCAGCTATAATTAGCTCAAGGCGCACTTACGCACAGTCTCTCATCTTCATTTCAGACGAATGACAGAAATAGAGGGCTATTTTATCAGATGTGTGTATGAGTGCTGACAGGCTGATCATCGTCTCTTACACTCAGATACATCTGAGTTTGACCTTTCACAGCGGCAGCACAGGCAGCTAAAAGTGGTCAACTCTAAATGACTTTCCTATGTCAAAACAAACTGAACTACATCGCAGCCTCTCACTCTCCCTTGTTGGCTCTTTCTCACTTTCTCCTTCCGGACACATATTCCGGTCTTTTTTCTTTTTTCGTGTGCAGTATACGGTATGACTCACTGCTCATTTTGTTCTCACTTTGTCCAAAGATGTTATTTAGACCACAGCTGTCCATTTTGATTTCCTGGCTGTCAAATTGGCCAGCAAAAACAAGTAAAATAAATAAATAAAAATCTAAGCAAAGCGGTTATATCTCTCCAAACACAGAAGAAAGCAGGCTATAGCACAAGCACAAATCTGTGGCAAAATTTGGTGGTATTCTACTCAGTCTAATAGAGGTCTGCTTGCAGTATCTGAAACAGTGGAACACAAAGCACCTTTTATCAAACTTCTATCAAACTGCTATGTGAAATATAAAAAATCATTGTAGTATCCTCTCTCTAATTATCCTCTCTAATCTGATGAGTGTTTGACTAACTGACCTCAGTCAGTAAGTCAGACTTCAGACTTCTTGCAGAGAAACACCTCATTTCCTCACAGTTCCTTTATTAGAGACGGGGAGCTAAAACACGTCCTTAAAAAGATAGTTATCACAGTTGTCACAGATGTCTCTTAAGTCTTAATAGTAACCAGCAAGTGAGTCAAAAGTTGTCGCACATATTAGTCCCATCAGGCCACAAGTTGCTGATCAGAAAGCAGAAGCAGGAACAAAAAAGATTCTTTATATAAAATCAAAGATGTATTAATTAAAATAATTAATCATTATGGAAAATATGCTTGGTATAAACTGAGTGTTTATCAATCAAGTAAATTTCTTTCAACCGAATTCCATCATTATTTTACATTGAAGGTATGCAACACAATGGCATCGAAAATTTACATGCAATCAAATTACTTAAATCCAGCATTTTGGAAATGGGGATAAAACACAAAATAGGCAGGAACTCCAGCCTATCCCACTTGTCAGAGTACACTTCAGCTCATAATTCAAATAAAAAACTCGATTTAGGATCAGTGAACACTTTAACATGCTTTTCACTGAACTGTGAGAGGTTGTTGAGGTGCACAGACAGAACATGCGTGCTCAGAAAAACTCTAAACCAAGCTAGAAGATTCATGGCAATCTCACCGTGAGGTAGCAGCACTAACCACTGCAATTCTGTGCTCCCCGATGCCCAAATGTCAGGCAAAAGTAATAGACTGAAACCAAATTGAAAGTGGTTCTTTAGCTGAAGGTTGACTCATGACTGGCACTGTATAAACTCTGACTCATTCAGTATCTCAAAGGACATCTGAGAATTCATGACTTTTGCAATCTGAGCATTCATGTCCGAAAAGTGTATATATAAAAGAGCGCATGAGGTTCATTTTTTCTCCGCCAAAGTCTCAATATATTCATTTGTGTGACAAACTGCAGGAAAAAGTGGAGAGTGCAGATGCTTCCACCCTGGACCACTGCACCATACAATTAAGCAGTTAACATCCAGTCATCTATAAAAATTCAGAGCAGGCCCATTCAGTTCTGCTTTTGTATCAAGATGGCAAGAGGAAAAGATCGAAGGGACTTTATAAGAGGGCTTATTGTTGGGGCACAGATGGCAGGTGCTTCAGTCAAATAGCCTATTCCATTAACAGGTGTTTTCATAGGAATGGTGAAGTGACATCAGCATTTAGATCTATGGAAATTTTACAGAAACACAGAATATTTGGTCTGACATTGCCTATTTGATGATTGTGATGCTCCTGCATTAGTGTGATATGCAAGTAAAAATAAAGCAGGAGTTCTTCCTCCTGACAGTGTCAGTAAGAAGAGTCCATCAAAAAATAGAGTCGTATTGTATTAAGATTCATTTCAATCCTTATTACAGAGATGAATGCACACTGAAGAGTTCAGTGGTGCAAAATCCAGAGGTACTGGTCTAGAGACACATGTGGGAGAAGTGGTATCAGATGAGTCATCGTTCATCACAGTTGGGCAAATGTGACGCACAGAAAGAGACTGGTACAGGCATGAATGCTTGACCTCCACTGTAAGGGGGATCCATAACCTCTGTAATAGCTCAGGAGTATTTTGCTATTATTGTTTGAGAGCATTTCTCTCCTTAGAGTCAAGGATCACTGCAAATCAAAATAAAGTTGTTCGGAGTGATCCTAGTAATCCTACCTACCCAGTTATGCAGTTATAGTGAATCATTTCTATCCTTATGGGAGTGGTCCCATCCAGGGTGACAACACAAGAGATGTCACAGCAGGACTTATTTGAAATGCAAATAACGTGAATTATTCAGTTTTGCTGGAGCAGTTAACAGATTCCAACCTTACTGAACACAATGAGAGTTTCTGGACAAATGTGTTTCCAGCACCACCATGGCCATCAAAACAGCAAATGAGGGAATATCCTTTGGGAGAAAAAATACGGTTCATCCCTCTTATCAGTGTTCCTGAGACTTGAAGAATCAATATCAACAGTATTTGGCAGTTCAAATATGTCCCACGAGCTATTATTTTTCAATGAAGAGTCACCAAATTGACCACAAAGCACTATGTTAGCCAGTCTACTCAATGTTAAGCTGTGTAGCGATTTTAATAAACACCGACATGTTTCAAGTATTGCATTTCCTCCAATGAATTCATACGCAGTAATTATTAGTTTCTAAACATCTGAATTCCCTAAAACAGCCTTGAATGACCGCTTTTATTCACTCATTATCAAAGTCATTTTTAAGTCCGCACGGCTAAATGTTTGTCACTAACCCTCTGATGTCGGCCTGCCTGCCTGTCTGGGCTGCTATAAAAGCTGCGATCTCACAGGCAGCTCCGTTATTCTCCCCTCAGCTTCGGGACACACTCCTCGAGAGACGCACTTCAGCATGTCGGTGGCTCTGCGCACACAGCTGTTTCTCTTTCTTATCTCCGTTTCATTAAGGATGGGGCTCGCTCGCTACATCGAGGTAAGGTCGCGTTTGTAGTCGAGCAAAGTGGAATTTTTGATCAAGTGAGGCAGTCTGAACTCATGTCTGTCAAGTTTTTATGAGCAGCCCAGAGGTGAAATCTTAGGTTTTCTGTTTGTTTATATTTACTTGTTTGTTTTCCTTCTTCTTTTCAGGACAATGAAGCCTCAGAGGGATTATATTCTTTGCTGAGTTTGGCCCAGAAAAGAGAATCAGAGGATTTTATTTTCCGCCGACCTCTCAGTAAGAACTGCTTAAAAATAGCTTTAAATCACCGAATTATAACAATTCCTGGATTTGAAACAGTAATTGGGTGAATGTTCATTTATGCACCAGTGCCCATTCAGTCACTTAATTAGAAGGCTACTAAAGACGTTAAATAATTAATGCATTAATCCAGGCAAACATTTTTAAATGAAAACTGATGCTGTGCTCTGAGTAACACTTTGACCTCATGAGAAATTATTAAGACTAAACTCAAATCCAGTATGTTTTCTGAACCCAATATATGTGTAATGTATTTTGTATCTGGCTGTGTGTGTGTGTTCATATGTGTGTTTGCCTCCCCTGTATTCTGGGGGTGTATATATTTCATAGTCACTTATGGGGACCAATCCAGTTTGGTCTTTAATCTTTAATTCTACTTTGGTTACTTGGTGTGGTCAGGGTAGGTTTGGGACTGGGCTAAGGTTAGTTAAGGTAAGTTAAAGTTTAAGAGTTAGGCGAAAAGTTGTTATAGTTGGGCTTAGGGACCAACCGTGGCTCAGGAGTTAGCATGGGCTGTCAAGCATTTGGAAGGGCAGTGGTTTGATCCCCAACTCTTCCATTCTACCTGTTGAAGTATCCTGGGGCATGATGCTGAACCCTGAGCTGCCAAAAAAAATGAGTTTGGGTGAATAAGACTTGTAATAAAAAGTGCTTTGGGTGCTCAGCTGGGGAAGAAGAGCTCTAAGTACTAGTCTCCAGAATATTTATATGTATTTTTTGTCTGAAATGGAAAACTGACTGTGTGTGTGGTTTGTAGGATGCTTGGACATGCTGGCCACTGATGGCCTCTTCACCTTTGTGGCATCAAAGCCACAGCTGGCATGTGCAGCTTTCATCATAGCTGAGCCCAGTGAAGTCATCAGTCTGGAGCTGTCTGACGTCAGCATCGACTGCAGCGCTGGAGATTTCATAAAGGTTGGCACACACACTAAAAATAGCCCCCACACATATCCAACCCCTCTTTTAAGTGAAAGGCAGGGACTCCAAGGCTTTTTTTGGTTTAAACTCTGAATTCTATTTCATCTTCTTCCTGTGCGTTTGAAATTAGGCCAAACAGGGTTAAGGCGGCGTTTAAGGGCCAAACACCACACTGGATGCTTTCTGCATTGGTCACATTACCCAGAGCAAGAGTGGGAAGAGAAGGCTTTAGTTCTGAAGCCAAGCCTGCCAGTGCAGATTTCAGTTCATGGCATATGGAAAGGGGGACATTAGAATTTCATAAAGCCTAGGTTTACATGCATGTGATCTAGAAACCAAGAGCAGATTTGTGTAAATATTAGTAGGATTAATGTGCTCAATAAAACAAAACAACACACCTCATTTTAAGAGATGAGATTTACAGAATATTTTTAGAATGAAATTCATGTTGGATTATGCTTGTAATTAAATAATATTCACAGCACAGCAGTGTAGAATGTGCTGTATGGCATGTCGGATTACCCAATAAAACATGATGATTCATGGCTTAAGTTTCATAGAAAACACAAAGATTTGTTTTCACCAACCCACTGGATCAGAATCATTTTTATTTGACCAAGTCTGTGCACACAAACCAGAAATGTGACTCCAGTTCACTTACTGCTCTCAGCATGCCAGAAAGAAACATATAGGGGGAAAAAATCTTGGCAATTAGATTGCTTGTTTCTTTCTGTAAAACCGAATTGGTTTCTTACATAAAGCTGATGAGTTCTCTCTTAGTCATATAGTTAACAGCTTAATTTGGACATGCCAGCTGTCCTTGGCTTCTTCCACATTTTAAAAATTAATGCCTTGTATTTTCAGAAACTGCTTCATGTTTTGTATTTGAAGGTGTGGAATAAGTGTGCTGAAATTAAGTATGTAAAGGCATTAATGTTTGTATTTACTCCATATCATATGTTCCTCTTCAAGATATTTGATGGCTGGGTTTTGAAGGGAGAGAAGTTCCCCAGCAATCAGGACCATCCTTTACCCCTCTACGAGCGCTACACAGACTACTGTTCCTCCACAGCACCAGGAGCCACCAGCCGCTCTTCTCAGAATGTTGCCATGATCTTCTTTCGCATTCACAGCCCTGCTAGTGGCTTCACCCTCGCTGTCAAGAAACTATACAACCCTTTCCGTGAGTCTTGTTATGCATCACTAAGATCAGTTTGTGGCCAAAACATCTAAAACCAAACATAAAACACTTTCAAGTCTTCGTGTAAAAGATTTGTGTTATTTTTTTGTTTTTGTTTTTTTTATATGTCTTGTGAAATGAGGGGTACATTTGTGTGCACGCATGAGTGTACTTCCTGGACATTTGTGCTTGGTCGAGCTTTAATCAAGGCCAAGAGCGAGCGTAACGAATTGAGTGAGAAGGATGCACCTGTTTTCCAGCTGTTTGACAAACACAGCGTTAACATTGTGTCAAGAAACATAACTGTCACCGTCTGGCTGTAAGACAAAGACAAGGAAATAAAGGCTGCAGACAAAAAAAAACCCCAGCAGCTTCAATTAATTATTTATAGGTTAACAGTGGTTTATCCCCTTTTTCACCATTAAGTGCAACCGTCTGCAGTTTAGGCCTTATATATGATCTAATCAAAGTGACAATAAAGCTACCTCACATATTTTTCCATGCAACATAACAGTGTTACTCATTTATTACATAATAAAAGTCAGAGTGTTTCTAGAACATTCCTTAAATCTAAAAGTTTGGCTGGCAAACAGAATGGAGCTAACAGCTATATAAAAGTATGGATAAACAACTGGAATTGTTAACTAGCACCACAGTCTAAAGTTTAGACTGTGGTGCTAGTTAACAATTTCAGTTTATCCACTGTGTTTAGCAAGCTTGCTAAACACAGTGGATAAACTGAATGATATGTATAAATGTTTGATGGAGGAAAAGCAAAAGTAACAATGAACGAATGATCGAAATGGTAAGGTAACCGTTACTGATGGGTAATATTTACCAATGGTAAGCTAGATAGTGACTGTGATAGTGGCTCTTACCAAAAATTGGATGTAAAAGATACAAATACAACATTTAATTGTTTAATTGATTAAGGAATCTCATGAATCTAAGCTTCAAACGTCTCTCTTCACATTTGATTAGCTCGGTTTCTTTACCACAAAAATGTGAAGGGAACAATATGAACAAAGTGGCAACATTTTCAGACTCCCTTTTCCGTAATGCTTTTATGAATTCACTTTTCTTTCTTTCTTTCAGTTCTGTGATCAGAACTAGAATTGGATTTCCTTTCCAGCTTCCACCCTCTGATTCTGTCCTCTTTGTGATGTGAAGTGTCAGTAATGAGTTTCTCAGGTTATGGAGAACTGGAAATGTGAAATCTCTTCTCCTGTCTGTGCATGTGTCGATTTGTTCGTGTGGAAAGCCTGTAACATCATGTCTCAGAGTCCAGAGGGAAGCTTCACCATGGTGATGCCACATCAGCGCAAGAACTGCAGCTTCTCCATCATCTACCCCGTGGAGATCCGACTGACAGAACTCAGCCTGGGGCAGGCCAAAAGCAATGAGCTAAGTCCACAGGTAGATCACACACATGCATACACGCATGCATGTGCCCACAGTCACACACACGATCTTCTTTTCTCTGTGAAATAAATATCTTACTGAGGCCAAATTCTGACACTTTAAATAGACCTTTAGCTTCAGTTGGACATTTTAAACGCATTCAGAGTGTGATATATATTTTTTTATTAAAGCTATTAATAATATTTGCATGTTTGTCTATGTCGTCACACAAATTTTATTAGTACTTGGCAATTTTGATTTTAATTTTATTTTAATTTAATAAAGTTTTGTTTAACTACAGAGATTTATTAATTTCATTTTCCTAACTGTAATGGGGAAATCACTTTAACTGATCGATCAGAGCTCAGTAGGCGTAATTAGCACAAGGATGTCATCTTCCTACATCTAGAGGGAAGCTGATGAACACAGGAAATGAAAAACAAACAGTTATGAGACTGAAACTAAAGTGAAGCCTGGAGCTTGAATGAAGCCTTTCAGTGTAGAATTTCATGTTCTCATTGTGCCAGAGATGACTTTTTTCAGGTATTCAGGCTCAAAAGTATGTTATGGTAGGTTAGGTTAATCCAGTGGTCCTCCAACTGTGTGGAAGACTAAGGGAAAAGGATGTAAACTAAAGTTGGGCATGCCAGAAAAAGTTTGAGAACAACTGGGTTAATTGGTGATTTTATATCATGAATGATGTGATTGGTCCACCGTCTCACTTTGTTAGTCCTATTACAGATGGATGACCATTCTACTCATACCAGAATCTATTAGGATAGTTTCCAATTTTCTGTTGCATTCACCACATGCTGATAATAAACCACAGTCAACTGAAAATATTGTCATTGAAAGTAATCCAGGATTTTGGAGAGTCATCCAAAAACAGTGTTATGTTTGGCAAATTGGCTGCTGAGCCACACTGCCACTGTAAATTACTCTGTGTTCATAAGTCCCACTCCAATAGGTGAAAAAAAAGAAAACAGAAAATAAATCCTCAATGGTAAATGGTCTAATGAGACTAAATGAAAACATCACTGTGGTTAATAGATGGAAGAGTTTGAGCAAACCACTTTAGCTAAACTAAATATTATTCATTGTGTGTAGATTATAATGTTAAACCCTCATACTAAATGTTTATAGATTATCCTCAGTTTTTAATGTTAAATAAGGAAGTCAAAAATAATAAAATAATAACCATAAGTCTAATAAACATTTTTAATAACAGTTTATGAATTTTAGAAAAAAGCTAGCAGGTGAACACAGCAGAGCACTTACCAGTCATATCGAAGTCTTACCCCTGAAATACACCATGTCCTTGACTTTTCATCTGTTACACAGTTTTGTCCGGTAAAGTGCTTCAAATACACAGAGGGTGTAGTTTCCACGGGATCTTTTATTTTGAAAACTGAGCAGATTTTCTGTGACATTCCTGTGCCTGATGTCCTGCCCTCCTCATCTACTCTGTGCAGCTTGACAGAGCCTCTGTTAAATAAACAAACAAATATATAAATACATTACATATAAATACAACAATGCAGAGAAGCTTCTCTGGTGTCTGGTAGAACCAGACGATCACCAGAACGCTAAGCAGAGGCTCCCAGATTACTACAATTTCTACTATAATGACAATTTCATCCACTATTAGATAAGTGAGGTTAACTAACGTTAACAAGAGCTGAAGTGTGTAATGGAAAATGTGTTAATGGGAAAAAAACCCATAAATAAGTAGTACTTATTAATTAATTAATAGTTAGTAATGAGTAGTCATAAAAGCTATTACATGAAATGCAACTCTCTATGAATAAGAGAAGGAGAAAAGTGGTACAAAGCATGCTCATAAAGGTGTAATATAATAAATAATAAAGTAATAAAGTAAAATATTCATTTTTAATTATCTGAAAAACAACATCCTGTCAACTGCTTCTGTTTAAATTCTGAGGAAAACTGTATGTATTCCAAATTCAAATATTACAAAAATCGTTTGTGTAAACATTTTTCAGTCAAATGAAGTCATTTCATTTGAATCCTTTGCAGTATTACTTTTTCATTGTATTACAAGCACCCGCTCAATAGAGTACCATGAAACCCTGGAATCACATCTCCACTTGGTTGGCCTTTTCCAGGTTAACATATAGTACTTTTATTGGTCCAAAGAGCTCCACAGGAAGTTTTAATGGCAGTTTTCTATGTAACAAAGTAAACTCTTTATCTGGACTTCACCATCAAAATATTTTGTTGATCATTTATTTTACAGAGACTGGCGTGGTCTGGCTGCTCAGGGTCAGGTGACTATGTGGAGCTGCTGGGAGGGAATGGGGTGGATACCTCTAAGATGTTCCCTGTGGCCGACCTCTGTTTCTCCCTCAGTGGACTCGGTGAGTCTGTGTCCATCACTGTGTCCAAGAAACACTTTTACTAGTAATTATGATGTGCTGTAAAAGAGTCCTACAAAATAAAAACATCCCACATAGTGAAATATCCAATGCAATTCAAATTTTATGTTTGCATATATTTGCTGTTTTTAGTTGTAAAAATACTGCAATACAGATACAAAGTAAATGTTTTTGCTGCCAATGTAAACAGAGTAAGTAGGGCTGGCTACAGAACAAGAATTCTTGGATGGCAGAGTGTAAAGTATGTGTTTTCCTCTCCTTGTGGCCCTTCAGCCCAGATGAAGATTGGTTGTGATAACTCAGTGGTGAGGCTCGTGTCCAGTGGGAACTATATCAACCGCGTTTCCTTCCAGTACCGACTACTGGAACACAATGAGCTTCCCAAGGCCCGAGAGAACAGTTTGGAAAACTTCTGCACTGTGGAATAAGATGTCACAACACATACGCATATGTACACTTGTGAGCACACACAGTCATTCATCTCTCTGTTAAAAAATACCACTTTAATGAAAGTGTCACATTTAACTAATTGTATTAGTAAGTATTTTGTATTGTATTTGCCAAATATTTTATTAAGCTATTATGTTAGCTTTGATCATAGCCTATTTATTTAAAAAGAATATTCTCCTTAAAGTTATGGGTGATAGTGGATTTTTTTTCCTTTTTAATTATTTGTCATTAAAATTTGTTGTTTGTGGTTTTTAGTTAGTTTGACATCCCTGCTGCCTCTTTTCTTTATATTGCCTCGACGATTTAAGAAATAAATATGAACTGCATGATGAAGCACATTTTCACTGTTTTTGTGAGCAGCTCTCCTTTTCCAGGTCTACTTCGATTTCATTATATAACTGCATATTCCCTCAGGGCTTGCTTTACTGGTATGTTTTGTGGCATCCACCCATTTGACTGATTAACGCTACTTTCTTTAGAGCTGAAGAGAGAAATGCTTTAATCTGGCCAGGCTCTTAATACATACGAGCTACTGCATTTTTATGAGTTTCTGTGAGACTGAATTTAAGTGACGTGAACTTGAATTGCATTTCATTAAATTTAATTCAATTAAATTCAAGTTAATTTATTGTAGCACTGAATCGTGACAGCAGTTGAGAAGTTCCAGTGCACTTTATACTGTGAGGTAAAGACCCTGCAGTATTAGTGAGAAAACACCAACAAGTAAGCACGATCTTGGTGACAGTGGAAAAACTCCTTTTAAGCAAGAAGAAACCAGCAAAACCAGACCAGGTTCACAGAAGGGCAGCCATCTCCTGCAACCACACTATCTGGTGTAGCGGCAAGCCTGGGTCTTTCTGGGTGGAGTTTGCAAGCACCCTCTGTTCCTGCGTGGGTTTTTTCCAGACACAACTTCCTCCCACAGTTGAAAGACATATAAGTTTGCCATAGGTGTGAATATGAGTATGAATGGTTGCCTGCTTCTCTGTGTTAGCTCTGTGATGGACGGGTGGCCCGTTGAGGATATACCCCAAATCTCACACTATGACAGCTGGGAGAGGCTCTACCCCACATCTGGCCCTGAACTGAACGGATGATAGATAAACATAGATGGATGGCACTGATCCTTACAAGTGAAAAATGTATTTCATTAGCATACGCTAATGTACATTATGTCCAAAAGTAAAATGTTCATATTGCTGCACACAGATACACCACCTTATATCAAAACTAAAAAAAACATGAAGTCTAGATGGAATCTTTGCATTTTATTCAGAGATATCCTTGATATACCTTTAAATGACAGCAATTTGAACATGTATGAGCATTTCAGCATTAAGATTATGTTCCTGGCAATCAGTATTAAGCAATGACGCATGCACTTCTTCTATTTTTTATAATCCAATTTGCTCCAGATGCAAACTCTAAAATAGCTTTCATAGTGGTTCGTCAATGCTCATAATTAAAAGGGATTAATACAGACAGCATAGAATTATAACACCACATTTTTCTAAAAGTATGACCACTCTCCGTCACTGACTGTTTAACCCTAATCTCTTGCATACTATAGGCCTACAACTGTGGATCATAACTCTGAATGAATGTGCAGCTCTTAATGGGATTATCCCACAAGCCTCAGCATTCTTATTCCTCTCGACATCCTTCTGAGTGGCTCTCTTTTGATCTTCTCCTTACGTGGAATTAATCTCAAACCTGCTCAGCCGTGATGATTCAATTAACCAGCGGATGTCTTTTTTCGCTCGATCTGTTGCAATTTTCAGCCTTCATTAGAGAATGAAATGCACTTTGGGTGCCATTGAAAGGAAAATAGTCAGATGTTTTGTTTTCTTTCTAGCTTTATGCACACCAGCATCAAATACTCCGTAATGTAATTTTAGTGGCCTATCATCGTGGACTAGAAATGAGTTTGTCAGGCTAATATGTGTCACAAGTCCTTGTGGATGATGTGTGACCCTTTACAGAACGAGGCATGCTTATATTATTATTAACACTGATGTAAGAAAATGAGAGAGTAATGTTTATTTAAGATATTATTTACACGGGACTGGTTAATGAATACACATCAACAAGAAAAATCGGTCACTCCTATTCAGTATCCTCCTCCTTTCCTTCCCTGTCTCAATCTGTTCCCAAAGAGATGCTCTCAACAGTATGTGATTTGTAGCATAACATTGAATTTTTTTCCTATTATAAAGACCCTTTAAAAATATACACACAGACCTAGAAGTGGCACGCTGGGGACTTTATTTGTGTAGCTTGTATCTGTGGGAATAGACTTTTAATGAACTGCTATTTAATCCTGTAAGAGAATATATATAAACATTCTTGTATTTTACATGTGTTTTCAGTGGCAGCAGCAGCAGCTTTGAAAACTAGAAATTCAGTCTTTTTGTACTTAGATAATATTTTACAGTTCTGGCCACTGGCTTGTTGGCTATGATAATAAAACACCAGGCAGGTTGGTGAGCAGTGAACAGTGTCCTCTATCTGTGATGAGTGTTACTCTGGAGGTCATTCAGCAAAATTATGTTTTGTGTTCATCGCTTATTGTTTTGCTAATAATTTACTGCACTTTAACGGAGAGCTCTCATATCACTAATTATTTGAACGATTAAAAAGAAGCTTCATATATTAATTTATATTTATAAAATTTTAAAACATACAAAAATTAACATGATTTCAATTAGCAAAGCTGTTTTTAATAAAACGTTTTGTCTCGTGGTGGAAGTTGGCCGGACTGGCAGCAAATAAACCCCTAATATATATATTTTATGAGACTGATGGAAGGACTGTGAATTAACTTCATTTCACTTCAAGACAAATAAAGGTGATATATTAAACTGATATTGTAACTGTTATCACTGAACACACACACTTACTCACACATGTCTAGTGCAAATCAGTCTACTTCAGATGTTAACAAGAGCAGCTGACCTGCAGAGCAATCATATCCAATACATGCGCTAATTTTTTCACCCACTGCAGTGATTTACTCAACTGTATCAGTTGACTCTCAAAGTTCCATCTGGTATTATTCCTAAAAGACATAATTATGCTGTTTCTACTGCTATATAGCTTTCCATTCATTTGAGAATTTAAGCAGTTATGAGGACCTACAGTGGTGAATATTTTTTTTATATTGTAATATAATATATTTTTGTATTAATCAGCTAACTGATAACATGGTTAGTAAAAGTTAGGGTAAACAAGGAGGTCATACCTTTTCATTATATTTCATTGTATTGTCTGGATACAGCTCATTTTTATGTGTGCTACATCAAACAGTAGCCATTAAAACAAAACTGCAGTTCATGGAGTGGACGATTAAAATAAGTCAGTCCCATTAACTCCCATGTTAAAACATAAAACTGAACTGCTAAGTGAAACTACAACTTCAGCAAAGAAATAGATGGTTTGAACCACTCATACTACTCATTGGTTTTGGTCTTAGCATTCTGAAACTTCAGCAAACTTATTTTGTATGCTGCCATGTTGGTTTTTTGGAGCCAGAAGTTATTTTACATTGATGAAAAGGTGGCCTGCTAATTTATCAGTTAACACTATCAAGCTTAGTTAAGCTATACAGGTACAATATACAGAAAAATTATGGTAAAAAGTATAGGACAAATAAAATTTTAGCATTTTAATCACCAAAACTGAAGCACAAATTTTTGGCATGGTTTAACCCCATAGGAAGCCATGATATTAATCTATTCAAATGCTCCAAAAGGCATGAACAGCACACACATACACACACACACACACACACACACACACACACACACACACACACACACACACACACATGCGCACACAGGCACACGGACATGCACATGCAGACACACTTACACACAGTGAAGATGTCCACTTTAATTACTTTAAGTAGTGGTTGAGTCCTGCCAGACTTTAACTAGCTCCAGCTGCCCAGTTATGCACCTATCTCAGGTATCCAGGTGGATGAGTTATTATAAAATTCCCCCTACAGCAGCGGTCCCCAACCTTTTTTGCGCCACGGACCGGTTTATGCCCGACAATATTTTCACGGACCGGCCTTTAAGGTGTCGCGGATAAATACAACAAAATAAAACTAGTACCAGTACCGAAAAAAGAAGATTTATTCATAACACACGTGAATAGACCCAGAAAAACCGAGCTAACGATAAAAACCATAACAAAATAACGTTGAAAACCGATAAAAACCCTGAAAACCATACATTTCAGACCTGAGCCTCAACTCTCGCGGCCCGGTACCAAACGACTCACGGACCGGTACCGGTCCGAGGCCCGGGGGTTGGGGACCGCTGCCCTACAGGACTGTTATGAGCTTATAGAGCCTAAAACTGTGTGTTTTACCAGGTTTCAAATATGCTTTCTAATGGTGTGAATTTTGACATTTTAACATTGGAGGATTGATGGGGACTGATTGCTGTTTGGACTCAAGTTCCACCTAAAGGAAGGAACTGCAATTTTTGACAGGTCTGCATTGGCTTGTATGTTTGTCCATGAACTTGTCCGTTTGAGTACTGTTAAGGTATGTGCAAAGTTAAAAGTAGGGGTGTTGCTGCTTTGATCTACAGGTGTGTGGACACAGGCAGCGGTAGCCTCATCTAATTGGAGTCACTAATTTGGACTCAAATTATCTGACAAATATAATGTCTTACAGTACAGAGCTTTTTAGAAGTCTGTAGTCCAGTTTTGGTGAGTCTAATTATAGTACTTAATTAGTATCTTACTTCCCAATTAGTTATTGTGCATTACATCCACATGGTTTATAGACACAGCTTGCTTAGTGTTTTAGAGCTGCTATCTTACTGTTCAGTCCTCTTGTCTAAATACGATTATTACTTGTCCCAGAAACCAGTGGATACTGGTTTTGTAGACAACCCTTGGTTTAGTTATCTTTGAACTGTTTTCTGATCTAAAGAAATTTATAAACTTAAATATGTAAGAGTATTTTTCTACTTGTGAATATTTTTCCAAATTTTAACCAAAATCAAAGAATGATTTTCTTGAATCATGAAGATTAGATTTTCCACATAACTACAAGAGGAAGAGTAACATTAGGTGCATGCAAGGCCAAATTCCAGTTTCTTTCCTTTTCACTCTGTATTGGCTCAAGACTGATTGAGAAAAGCATTCTGAACTTTTTTTCATCAATACAGTCATTATGTAATAAATCACTTTGAATAGAGTTTTGTAAGTAATACCCTGCTTGGTGTAAACTTTCTCTTTCAGAACTGCAGAACTGCTCATTTACTGGCTCCACTTTGAGAAATTAGATTTTAATGCACGGCTATAAATATCTAACTAAATAAGTCTGTAAATACTGGAGATCACTAGCTTGCACATTTTGAAGGTAACATTGTGTAATTTTATAAGTGCTACTTTTTTTAACTACAGTGGATTATTATCACATTACATCAGGAGAAATGCAGCACAAAAATAATGCTGAGAGTCAATGCAATGAACAGTTCTTTAAATTAATAATAGAACATATTTATATAAGAAAATGCCAAATACAAGAAGCCAAATGACTGTCATCATAGTTTGCATGTAAAAGCTGATTCACACACTCAATAGATTTGATCATAGTTATATAGTTTCTATGACTCCAATAACTCTGATAATCTCAGGAATCTCAAGAGAGACACCATTTGATTTCTCCTACACTGCCCTCTGCTGCATGGTTTCTATTACTACACAGATAATGAGGCAATGCTATGTACCAGATGGAGAATATGTTGTCTGAATAAACTAGCTGCAATTTTCTTGATGAATGCTTTGTTATTTGGTTTTTCCATCCATCACTTAAGATTTAGATACATTACATTTTTATACAATAAAAAGTCTGAAGAAGATAAAGTTGTTGTTGTTTTAATATAAATAAAAGAAAACAAACATCCGAAATATACAGTATCTGAATCAAACATTAGAGAAACTGCAGAGGTTGTCATCAGAATAATTGCAGATAAACAGAATCAAAATCAAAATCCTCTCAGTAGATCATTTTTAGATTTCAATGGCTTCCTTTTAGCTACAAATACATTTGATTACCAGTGTGTTCTCCTCCATTTTTGAAAAATTTACAAAACTAAAGGAGATTTAAATTTATGAAGGCATGAAAATAAAAATGATGACCTTCAGATGAAGAGTGTAATAATAGCCAATGGCGCTAAAAGCAGAGGCACAAAGACGCCAGTTTGCTTTGCTCCATTACACAGGTCTTCACTACAACATCTGATACCCAAAGAATCAGCTACATTGCACATATCTCTTCTCAAGCACTATTTGGTGATCATATTTTCAGCAACTGTAACAGAGAAAGACAACAAACATGACCTGGCAATTTGTTCAGGTAAAGTTTAAAGTATGCTGTTAGAAAATGCAGACATTAGGGCCCCTCATGGTGTTAACTGAAGCCTACCTAGGATGGTGGAGCAGTAGTCATAACCCTGAGGACAAGTCCATATTCGAGTACAGCTGCCAGGATTTGCACCCCAGCAGGTGTAACACATTAATCCATATACTGAAGGCAAACAAAAATAGTTTACAAAGACTGAGAAAAAATGAAAAAAAAAAGAATAAATAAATGGATGCTGGTCATAAATACTCTTACCTGGTGCCAGTATCATACAGAAGGAAGCAACAGACACAAACAGCCTCACTGTGGGTCTTTGATCAAATGTGCAAGCACAGAGAACTGGAAACCTTTCAGACTTTTGGTGTCAAATGAAACTTCTCCACTGTTTTGCGCATTATATCGTTTCAAAATGCATTGTTTTGTACCAGCAACTTTTTATGTCTGGGTACTTGACTTGTCTTTTTTTAATGTTGGTCTTTATTGTAAATGTTGCTCTCTACAATTCCACCAATTCATCATCAACCCATTTTCCAGGAATTCCAGTGCTGATAAGAATTTAATTATCCTGAGTGAAACCATACATTTGTCTGGTGTTTGTGCAGTACATACCAAAACACTTAAGTGAAGTGATTGAAGCTGCCACACCCAAACACTTTAATTTCTAATGAATTAGAGTTGAAACAGGAAATTTAAAAAGTCTGCAATGACGTTAATAGCACTGTAGGTTAGACACAACACAAGTGCACTCATGATACCTGCCGGTCTGTGTGTGGCAATTGGCACTCCCTCCAAGAGAGACCAGCTTTAGCATCCATCAAATAAATTCTAGCTTAATTCAAACTGTAACAATGGCACCAACAGTTCTCTTCTAGCACAACAGTCACACACACACACACACACACACACACACACACACATACAGGGTCTGAGCTTGTTGGTCTATAATAGCATTAATAGATCTGCGTCATTAATCTGCTCCCAGAAAAGGAAGTCTCTCAGAGCATCACAATTTAAAGAGACAACTCACCCAAAAAATTCAATCAATCACTTTGGCAGTATGCCTTTAATTATAACATATAATCGCTCCTTCATCACGCCAAAAGATTCCAAAAAAGTTGAAACTGTCAATATATGGCATAAATCAGCTCACCTCTGTTTGGCCTGTCTGCTCTGTCCAGCCATCACTAATGAGCTTGGCCTTTTACTCCTGGATTAAAGGCCTTGTGTAGGAGGCATTTGAGAGGTTGAGGTTAGAATGTCGCGCTAACTTCAGCATGTCATTCCTTTTTATTCTCATTCATTCTGTTTGTTTTATTCCAGACATATTTTTATTTCTTGTTTATAGACAGAAACAAGTCTAGTCATCAGAGCGATGTGGACTCAGCGCTGTAAGAATAATAAAGTCTTCTTTGTGAGTTAAAGCTCAGGACAAGTAGGGTTCAGCACTTAATTATAGAGCTGTAAAGGTCATGACATTATTGCCCAATATAGCTCGTTCTTATTGAGTCAGCCAGCCACAACAGACAATGCTCCTCTTTCCCTTGTGTCTGGAAAAGAGAAGGAACTAGCAGAACGCTGGGCGGTCAAGTGTGAGCATTAACAATATTTTATAGTGCTGTGAGTTATACTTTAATCATTGTAACTCTCTTGTTTCTCTCTCTCTCTTTTTTTGTATTTGTGGCATTTTAGCTTTATAGTTAAGAAATTAGGAGCATGTCTTATTACATTATAGATACATATATATGATATTAATAAGATGTGATTAACAAACACCAATAATCTTCAGATATAACAATAAAAGTATTGAATTAATGTATAAAAAGTGCTATTTTATTGCTGTTTTCAGAGCAGGTTTGCTTGTTTCAGTTACGTTTTTATTGTTTGTAAATGTTTACTTTTAATATAGTTTTTATTAGCATCAGTTTTGGTGTTAGACTTTTTAATTGCTGTTATATGGAGTGCATATTACAAAGGCAAGCTCTCAGAAAGTCAGTACAGGCAAAAGAAGTAAATTAAGCTCTCTGAAACTGAATGGAGTCAAACTATAAACAATGCTGAGTAAATTATTTTCCTTTGTTCACAAGTTACCTTTTTTGCAGTTACTGTCTAAAAGGCTGTTAATACCACCAAAGTTGTAAAAGCACCAACCAGTAACACAAAACTTAATTCATCATTGGAGTTTATTAGTTTTAGAAGTCATGTACATGTAATGAATTTATTTTGCATGTCAGTTAGTACAGTGTTATACATGCAATAAACATTAGTTAAATGATCAGTGATCGGAGGACGCCCACCGCTCAGGATTCCCAGTCGAGGTGATTCTTACTTCCTGAACTGAGGAACCGGGGACGGGATCTTGATGTCCTGCCCCCTCTCCAGCCTCTTCTCACATTCAATAAGGTAGTTAACACCATCAATCACTAACTGCACCAGCTCAACCTGTGAATGCAACATAGCCAGTGTCAACAATATTTTATTATGAGCATGTACAAAGTTATTATAAAGGTTGCCTTTAACTGTAACTCAGCGGTTCATCGCTACATGTATCTGATCCTGAAACTCTATTGGATATAATTGAATGTTACAAGTACTGATATCAAAGAGTAGCTCTTTTCACAAGTTGAAAGACATGAAATAAATGAAATAGTTTTTTGTTATTTGGTTGGATAAAAAAAAAACATAAAGCATTTATTTTTTAAATCAGTCCTTTTTAACTGATTCCATATAACATATGGCGAGAGTCTGGAGTTACAAACACAATCATAGTATTTATTTGTTGACCTTTAAACTAGTTCTAACTTATTAAGTGAAATACCAGAAAAACAACACCACCAATGTATGTACTTGTGAGGCTATAATTTGTGTACACTGCATACAAGAAATAAGAAATGAAAGCATTGCAATATTAAGCTGAGCTGGATCAAACAAACAAAGTTTGTGATGGCGTTAATATCAAACAAACAAAATAAAATGGATCTTAGCTTTTTCTTGAACTTTTTCTTGAAGTTCAGCTAAGATACTGTGTGTTTTGTTGATTGCCATTCTTTGCTATTAACCCCTCCAACACCAGTACACACCTGGTTAGCATTAACTGTACTGCAAAGGCTCATGTGACGCTCTGGCAAATTTAACTTAAACCTTTACACTTGTGCCTCCTGAGATTACCCTCGTCAGGCAGGGGCTTCCCCTGAGGCCATTTACAAACTTTGCCCCGTTTGGCCCAAATGGAAGTAACCACAGCACCCCACTATATCCCTGACCTTAAACACTAAGGTCCTTTCACAGCATTTGCCAAAGCCTGCAAAGACATTCTGCTCAGGAAAAAGCAGCCATTCAACCTTCACTGGCACACCCCTGCCTGGATTACAGATTAAAGAACAGCATGGGGTACAGTTATTCAAAGCTTACACCTGTTGTGCTACAAATGTCTGCTCTCCTCCATCTGACTCTGTTTCTCTCTGCCTGCTGTTCACTTTTGAGCTTTACTTTCTTTAGCTGTTGTCTTCATTCCCTGAGGATTTACCTCTGACTTGCCCAGACGGTCAAGGTTAGAGATGTCAAAGGTATCTCCGGTAGCGGCTGTGTCAACACCTCCCGTGCCTCTCTTCTGTAGTCTCAGATTATCCAGGATCTTTTTGAAGCGAGCATCCTAGATCATAAACACCAAACAAATTCAAGTTACTGTCAGATAGAAGAAGAATACGTGACATCATGTGTATGTGTTTGCAGTTAACGTGAGATGAACTGTCATTATGATTCATGAATTACCTTACTGAGGAGGGGCAGACGAATATGCACACCAGCCCGGAGTCCCGTGCCAAGATTTGAGGGGCAGGTGAGGATATAGCCCAGACGCTCATTCCACATGAACTCCCATCCTCTCTCCTGAATTAGATGCTCAACCTAGAAGTTAAAAAAAAAATTCTAATAATGTTTACTTTTTGGATCTCTGAACTAAAATCTTAGATCTGAATTAATCTGAGTCTTTGTTTCTTGATTTTTGGTCACTCTACTATAGATTAGTTTATAGACTCACAGTCTTGTAGGCAAAAATGACAAAAAGACAGTGATAAATTGAATTGATGGATAAACATTTAACTTGAAAAATTCACACTGGACCAACAATAACTCAAAGATAAAGAGATGTGCATACCTGCTTCAGCCCTCTGCAGAATCTTTCAAACACTCTTTTCATGTTTCCTCCCTTCTCCATGGATATGACCCTTGTGTGATCCTCTTCATTGATCCAGATCAAGAAGTTCTTCTCATTGTTGTGCCTGAGTGTCAAGAAGAAAGGATTAAACTCCAGTTCAAAACTATATTTATATTTTCTTGTTAAGACACCAGGGCATATAAGTGAATCGGTTTCAGTCACATTCAACATAAGAACAATTAAAAAAGCATATGTGAGGGAGAAAAATGGCATTCTTAAAAAAGGAAATGGTGTTAAGGTTTGTAAAGGACGAGGAGAGATGTAAGTAAAGATGCTTTGAGTTTTAAAAAAAAAAGTGATCTGAAAAGCATAATATGGTATTAAGTCTCGACTTTAAGTGACTGATTTTGATTTTATTGGAGCTACAAGTACAGGTCTAAGAATACTAACAAAGATGTATTATGAACTTTATGTTTATGAATGAAAAAAAATCCTGGAAAAAGAGTAGCAGAAATAAGGTGGCAAGATGGAAAATTTACACATTAAAAAAATCAGCCAATACTAGAACTTATGCTACCAGAAAGCTGACATTTCATTCACTGGAGCCAAACTATAATTAATTGAATAGTTAAAATAGATGACACAGACTGACTTATTTTAATCATTTGTTCATAACAGACTTAATAAATAAATAAAAATTCAGTGTCTGCGTTGGGTTTTTTAAGTAAATCTCTTACTTCCTTAAAACTAAAGTGGTGCCTTTTACTATTTATATCATTTTTATTCTTTGATTTATCAAAAAGTTACACTGTCTCGCTTACCACTATTTTTCTCTTTTAGCTAATTCTTTCTCTTAGATATATCTTCTTTAGTTTT
The DNA here is from genome assembly GCF_051167445.1 of Perissodus microlepis. Lineage (NCBI taxonomy): Eukaryota > Metazoa > Chordata > Actinopteri > Cichliformes > Cichlidae > Perissodus > Perissodus microlepis. The sequence goes on from NC_140472.1 coordinate 25,371,983, forward strand.
CTCTTATTTTCTTTGATGGATTACTTGCTTCTCATTGATTTTCTGCAATAAATGTTAAGTGTTTTATGTATGTTGTAACTAAAAAATTATTTACTAAAAGAGATATGACAGGATAACATCACATATCATGTGTCCAGTGTTTGATCATAGTGTACTGATGGAGCCTCTCTCTCACTGGTTCACTCCTAAAATGCATAAATAATTATATAATCACTGACATTTTATATTGTATTATCTCTGGGAAATTACATAATATTACTTAAAATCCTTTGCTTTCCTCGGGATATTATCCCTTAAAAGTAAGCTATACGCTTTTGTCAGAATTTGGCGATTTTCTTAAAGTGATAGCTAATACCTAATGGTGCCTGATGTTAGACAATATCACCAAATCAAACTGTTATAATTAACAAAGTGGTACGTCAGCAAATAACATGTAGAAATCAGTGATGAAAAGAATTTAGAATTGCAATGCATGTGTGGTTGGTTGAGATTTTAGCTCAGCTCCAGGGGGGATGTGGGGCAGAGTGTTGTGGGAATAGTTTAGTTTGAGTAACTGGGACACCTGTTGTGCATTCTCTAATCAACTTGTCCTCTTGAAGAGCACACAGACACCGAGAAGCTGCAGGAAGCAAACTGAGTTATCAGTAATGCAGAGTGCACCCTGGAAGCTGGACGTGTCCAACATGTGGATACTATTCTTCAGTAAATCTCTAACTCGAATATCTCCAAAATCTAGATTTCTAGGTCACTGAGCTACAAAACCACTATATTCCTTCTAGTCTGACTGTACTCCTAGTCTTACCAGATCCCACGAGCATCAGGCCAATCTCTGGCCATCCCAGCTGCCGTGAGCAGAGGTGACACAGGCTTATCAAACAGGAAGTGCTCCTGATTGGCCAGTATGGGGACACAGGAATCACGGGGACATTAGATAGCAAAAGAAATCAAGACAAAAAGAAAAATAAACCTTGCTTCTAAAAATGTGTAAATCTTCACTAACATCAATAAGCTGTTGCTGCTCTCTTTCAGTCATATCTCCCAAGCTGTAGTATCGACCAGAAAGGTCTCCCTTCAGGCCAGCCAGAGCCGTCACAACCACACGCTCCACTTCACGGCGCTCAGAGCGCGTGCATGCAGGGGGGAGACTCAGTCCACGGATGCTGCGACCGGTACGAACACGAGATGACAACACGTAGCGCTCATCAAAAAATCCTGAGGTGATCTGAGGACGACAAAGCTTTAGGTTATGTTAGGCATGTAAGAGTTGATACACGGACTCATGGATGCTCAAGATGATGTGATGCAGAGAACAGAAGAAAGTATAACCTTGGAAGCGTCCAGGTCAGTCGGGTGCTTCATTGTACGAGGGTCATAGCCATTGTGTCTATCCTTAATAACAGGGTCAAAAAGCTCAGCAAACACCTGATTAAAATAAAAATGAATCAAACATATAATTTCCCATTTTATTCGGATGGAAGCCACATCAACATGGTGCAAATCTGAACGCATACCTCATAGGTCTCCTCATCCCCAGCCACCATTCCCACAGTCTTAATAAAGGGGTGTCCAGGGTTGTCCACTCCAGTCTGGATGCACTGGTCCAGGGTCCAGTTGTTAGGTGTTGTCTTATCACTCAGACGTGCATAGATCCCTGGGGTCAAGGCCGAGGCCATGCAGTTGTTGTGCTTCCTCAGGTCAGGGAAATCAGCACTGTAAAAAGTTAGCAAGATCAAAATCAATGTTTATACAAATAAATAATTTTCATAGCCAGGCTTGTAACCATCTAAATATTGTTTGAAATAAATTACTTGTCGTGATGCTTTGGTTGTATTGGGGAAAAACAGTCTTTTTGCTATCTGCTTTTCTGCTATAATTCAAAGAAAGTTTTGCCAAGCGATCCTGCAATGTAGGCCTGGATTCATGCAATAACTTGATTGACCAGTTAGCTAGACAACTCTCAGTTTGATGTCCCTTCACTTTATGGCACCAATACACACATATACACTCATTTTCAAGTACCTGGGTGGATAGAGCCTTCTCCTCTCAGCAGCTTCCATGTTGTCACTGAGTAGGTATCCGGATGTCAGCGTGCCAGCTCCCATGGCCAACATCACTGCCGTGTTACGGCCAGAAATCACACGGGTGAAAGAGCTTGCCATGCTTGTGAGGTCTCAGTTGTTATCTGGTAAAAGTGCAGATGACAAAGGTTACTCTTTGAGAACTTCTAAATTGTAATTTATTGGCCCTGGATAGTAAAATTCCAATTTTCAGTCTGGCGGATTAAGAAACGTGAAGTTGTGTTTGTGCAGGAATGTACTGCAGTTGAGTATTAAAATCCATAATGAATGTTATGTAATGGTTACAATCTCACTGGACTGTTTCAGGCCATGTCTTTCATGCACTACCGTACAGCACGCTGAGTTTCTCGTTTAACGAATAGTGATGTGTCGGTCGCGAACGAAACGGCTCTTAGAGCCTCCTCTTTGAAGTGAACGACGCGAGCCGTGGTTTTTTTTTTCTTTCTCTCACCCTCTCTCTCGCACTTTTTTTTCGCTTCACTCCGCATGCGAGCCTTGTGCTTTGCGCTGGGAAGAGGGGGGAGGGGCAGTAGTTACACTCGCAGTAGCACAGGAACAGAGCGGGAGGGAGAGAGAATGAGAAAGAGAGCCAGGGACAACAACGTCACATTAGAAAGGTATAGTGATCACCCACAACTATTTTCAGTTGCGGATGATAAAGGATTCAGAAAGTTTATTCATGCAGACCCATATGTGCATCATCTTTTTGTTTTCATATTTTAATTTATATTTTATTGTGTTGTGGTTTGCAGTGTTTTGTATTGTTTCACTTTAAATTTGTTTAAAAGGAAAACGCTGAAAATTTAAATAGTTAAAAGTTGAAATGTAAACAGGTGGTTTTTGTATTATATGATTTATTTATTACATTTTATGTGGGGTGAATAAATAAAAGTATATTTACGGTGGCCCCTAGAGACAAAGCACGTACAAACTCCGAAGCACGTAAAAAACACAACAGAAGTGCTCCAGGATGCTAGGGGCAGTGTTGAGCTTTTGTTACCTAGTGGCTACACAAGCCAGGAAGTACCAAGGACTGGATTTGGTGTGTGGTAGTAACAGGTAAATGAACTTTTTTTTTTAAATTATTTGAATATATATGAGTGACTGTGTATAAATACACAAACAATACACATATGCTTTCAATTGTGTAATTTAAGTGATCTAGGTAGCTCTCTTTTGGAAGTTCAGTTAACGCTAGAAATGTGTTTTGGAGTTTGTACGTGCTTTGTCTCTAGGGGCCACCGTATATATTTATATATATGTTTATATATAAACATATATAAATAAAACCACATGGTTTTTTTTTAGATTAGTAATTCCTTCTGTGCATAATTTCATATTGTTGTTAATAATAAATTAATTAAAGCAACAAAACAACCTGAAGAGCCGGTTGGGAGCCGAAAGAGCCGGATCTTTTTAGCGAGTCGAGCCGAAAGAGCCGGTTCTCTAAAAAGAGCCGGAAATCCCATCACTATTAACGAAAGCTGAACTTTACAGGCATCCTTCCTGAAGGTCACAGGTGGCATTCAGGGAAAGCGGATAATTGGGAATCAGATTGTTAAACCAGACAGCACTGAGAGGAGAGCAGAAAAAGTAGTTACCTCCACAGCTGAGCAGAATATTTGCTTTAATAATTTGTACAAGTCTGTGCTGCAGACTGAAGCTCGTCGTATTTTTCTGCATGCTGTCATAAAGTTCAACAATCTCTTAAAGTTTACATATTAAATTAAGACGTCTTAACACATATTCGCTTTTTGTGAGTACATACTCAGACAAAACCACTAATAGCCTTAAGCTATGAACTGCTTAAGTAACAGATACGCCTGCAGTCTGTGCGATGGGATTACTGGTGAAGCACACAGCAGCCTTCTGATTGGTCACCCGAAGAAAGTCACCAGCTCAGGTGATCAGGTGATTTGTGATTGGGTGCCTTGACCATATTAATAATTGCCTAATAATGTTTTTTGTAGTTGGTTGCAAGACTCCTCAGTCTGTTAATCAGAGCTTGCAAAGAAGCACAGTTTATTTTATTTTTATGTATTTTTTAAGATACTTTAAATTAAAAATATGATGGGTTAAAAATTATTTATAGCATTATATATATACAACATATATTAACATGATATTAGAGAACTAGATTTGATATTACTGTATTGTTGTAGATTACCTATATTACAAAAGTGAATTTCTTTTCTTGTCTGAAATTAGGAGTCACAAATCATATCATTTTCTCTCTCTCACGCACACAGACTGATAGTAAGTTAGTGAAGTTAAGCTAAACTGCCAGCTTAGAGTTCGGATCATCCGTGGAAAACACGTGATTCTTTCTCAAACAGGCCAAGCTTGCACAGGACAAACAGAAGAAAACATATAGAAAGAAACCAGACATTCTTCAAGAAACCCAAGAAAGAAGAAAGACCAAGAAGTGGAGTAAAGGTCTTTAAGGCCACGTTAAAGTCAAGGAGAAAAGTTGGATTAAAGGGATTTCTCTCAGGGAGTGAGTAGTAATTAGAGTGGGAGGCACCTGCACCTTTTGACCCTTGATAAAGACATACTGCTAGGCCTACAAAAAAATTTTTAAATAAAGAAATATAAAGTAAATGTAGGTGCAGGAGACACTGCTGGCTGTTTGACAAAGAATAACATTTAAGGAGAATAGTAGTTAGCAGATGGCTGGGAATAGAGGGCAGCTTAAGTGGTCTTAATGCAAGTGGCTGTGTGTAGACTATACTGTGTGGTGTAAATAATAATTTAAGGAAAAAGGATTGGAATTACAAAGATAATCAAAGTATTTATATCATAGAATAATAAAAATACATCAAAACTGTATCAAACTGAACTGAAAAAAAATCATGTGATCCATGAAAAGGTCTGTTAGTGAATGTGAAAGCTACTGCACTTTTCCAAGTGAGGTGCATGAGCAAACAGGAAACAATAATGAGGAAAGGAGCTGAAAAAAATTCATAATGTGAATTCTGGAGGCAGAATCAATTACTTACCTTTTGATAGCTGAAGAGTGGAGGTAGCAGAAGATCCTGCAGCTCAGTCCAACGAAGCTCAACCTGCAGAGTGAGAGCAGACAGAAGAACAGGGATGGGATCAGAGGAAGACGGGGCCACTGGCTCAGGATTAGCCTCTCACTAGGCAACAGACTGAAAATCCTCTTTCTGCTGTCAGTCATCGTGTCTGTCTGCCTGCCTCTTTACACCAGCCATGGGTGCTTTCACGTATACATAAAAACTCACCTAGTCTTCCATACAAAGCTGCAAGTTGCACCATCCCTCACGCACATGAATAACAAATGCAGGCTAATCAATCAGCTGTAGTCTGCTTCTGCTGAAATATAGCTGTCAGGTTGCTGTATACATTTAATATACAATCAAAATAATTTTCTTTGGAGTTTTTGTTAATCACATTTACTATTGTTGTTATAAATGTGTTCATTCTGGCACTGAAAGGCATGTTTGCCACTTGTAAGACAAAGTACAAAAGGAATATTTAGCCTATAGGACTGATTTAAAACTGGGGCACGGACATTTCACCTGTGTGGTTGGATATCTGCACGTCCTCAAAATGCTCTAGCATTTCAGTGGTGCTCACTGGCGTTTTGCATTACTTAGTTTAAAGTCCAGCTTTGTTGTTGTTATTTTACGTGTGGCAAACGCAAACGTTTGCCATTGTACAATAAAAGTACTTGGATGACTTAATCAAATACACGGTCAAAGACCCATTTCTGTTAAACCTTTTAGACTACATATTCATCATTACATAGCGATTGTCTCTCCAAATTCAGTTCCCTTCTCTTTCGGCATTACAAATTGTCACAGTGTTGTCATTAACTTCAACTGTCATCCATCTGTCTCTCAAAAACAGGAGTTGTGTTGGTTGATCTGCTATAAAATGCCCGCTGAGAGACAACTGCTTACAACCTAAAGCTGCTGCCCTCCCTCAGTCTGTTTATCCACACTAAAAACTGACAGTAAATCCCACACTAACAACTTGCCACATCCCCTCAACAACAGTATGAATGATGACTTTATCACTAGCTCAACTTGTCTGAGATACACAGCATGCCATTCTGTTTATTTCAGGCCTGAATCGCTCTGTTTCTGCTCCTTTTCAGCACTGCTAGATTTTTTTCCTCTAACAATTGAAAAATATTTCCTTTTCATATTTAAATTTCACTTTGATATGTTAACTTGCTGGGTAAACCAAAAACAATCACTGATTGATTAAGGCTACGTCCACACGTACCCGGGTATTTTTGAAAACGCAGATTTTTCTATGCGTTTGCACCTTTCGTCCACACATAAACGGCATTTTCGGTCACTGAAAACGAAGATTTCTAAAAACGCCTGCCAGGGTGGATATTTTCGAAAACTCCGTTTTTGCATTTACGTGTGGACGAGAAAAACGGAGAAAACGCAGCATCAAAGGTGTGCGCCTTTTTTGACGTCACACTGTGCGCCGTTATTGTTTCGGTGAAATGAATTTCTACAGTACTGTTACTGTTAATTGTACTCTCTGCAGTGTTTAAATGCTTACATATACACACACTGTTACTGTCCCTCCTAGGGATGGGTATCGAAAACCGGTTCTTGTTGAGAACCGGTTCTCACTGTTTCAATTCCTTGGAATTGTTTGCCATTTTTGCAAACGATTCCCTTATCGATTCCAGTCGCCCCGAATGACGTCACCATGTTGCGGAGCGTCATTTACCTGGCAGGAAACATGGCGACTCAAACGCTCAAAAGTTTGGTTATACTTTACGAGAACGGATGACAACAGGGCAACTTGCAATACTCGCAAAGTAGATATTTCATTTAAGGGAGGAAACACTACGAATATGCAAAAGCATTTGCTCACAAAACACGCGATGACCTGAAATGAATGTCGTGTTTTTAATTCCGCTCCGGACTCGTGAATCTCAACCCAGCAGCAGCGGTAACGTTTGCACGTCCTCTCCCGTTAATGCGGCAGGTAAATAATCAACTAACAGTGCATATTATGTTAGCGCGATCTGCCTTATCACAAAACCTGCCATTACTGTGCATTTAGGTGACCATGATGAGAGAGACAGAGTCTGGCTAGCTCAGATGCTGGCAGTTCTCGCTGCAGTATACCGGTAGCGTCTCCTTTCAGGCCAGGATAGACGAATGTCACCGAGCAGTGACTAAGTTTGTGGTCAAAGGCTTGCACCTATTTGCCACAGTAGATGCCCCGATTTTCAGTAAGTGAATGTGTTTAATTGTAGGCAGGGACATTACTGGATATTCTTGTGTAATTGCTACAGAATAATTTATGTTATACTTTGTTATTGCTACAGAAGAATATTTATTTTATTATTTTACATTTACTATTTTTTTTTCCTGGGGACCCTGTGACACCCCATGGAAGAGCCATAGGCTGGATCTCTTAAGATCTCACTGTTGGGTTTGTAAGGCCATGTTACTCCTAAATTTCTATCTTGTTCAAAGAGAAGATATAAAACAAAGTTCTAAGCTAATCGACCTTAGTGTTCTCCTTTTTTAAAAAGAATCGATAAGAGAATCGATAAAGAATCGAATCGTTAAACAGAATCGAAACTGGAATCGGAATCGTGAAAATCTTATCAATACCCATCCCTAGTCCCTCCACACATACTACTTGGTTCTGCTTCTATGCCCCATCTTTGTTTACTATTTCCCACCGAGGCTTCTAGACTTCTGATTGGCCAACATTTCTACACGGTTAGGAATGTATCGCCACCTGTTGCTTTGGCATGTTCCTAGCAGCGTTTTCCTTCATTTCTGCGTTTACGTGTGGACAGGATTATTGTTTAAAACGAAAACGGAAAATCTCCGTTTTCAAAAATACCCGGGTACGTGTGGACGTAGCCTAAAGCATTTCCTCTATGTCTGTTATTTCTTCAAATGTAGATATTAGGTGCTCACTGCCCTTTTACTACTCTACCTGAGCACTTGCATACCTCATTCACCCATTGACTTTTTTTCTGTGTTTAACCCTTTCACGCACAGTGGTCACTACAGTGGACAGCTATTCAAAGGCTGTTTTCTTGTATTTGTGTCAGTGTTGATGGTATACTTGCACATAAACAACAACATTGGACACTGATGTGTCACTCCCTACACTGCCACCCACTGGTTGTTTAATGTTACTATAGATGTATAAGACGATGGTCCTCAGCCGAAAAAGGGTGGAGTGCCCACTCCGGGTCAGGGACGAGACCCTCCCCCAAGTGGAGGAGTTTAAGTATCTCGGGGTCTTGTTCACGAGTGATGGGAGAAGGGAGCAGGAGATCGACAGACGGATTGGTGCAGCGGCTGCAGTGATGCGGACGCTGTACCGGTCTGTTGTGGTGAAGAGAGACCTGAGTGTAAAAGCGAAGCTCTCAATTTACCGGTCGATCTACGCCCCTACCAATGTTCCCTCTAATTTTTCATGTGTCTGAGCGAACACACAAACTCCCTGAGTGGTCCTTTGTTACATGGTTTATTAATATAATCAAATTACAGCATTTACATTTATGTTAGACTACTTTTAATTAACTGCTTTATCCCACTTACAGTGAAAATGTAAAAAAAATCTTGTTCATGACCTGTGTAGTATGTTAACACTATTGGAAGTAAAAATAACTTGAACTCCAATTTTGAAAACACAGCTTTCTTTTTTTTTAATTTATTATTATTATTATTATTATTATTATTATTATTATTATTATTATTATTATTTGCTCTGATTTGTATTATGAGTATGAGTCTGTGATCGGGGAGAGAGAGTCTGTAACTCTCTGTCTGCAAAATACAGTATGTAATGACCAATGTTGGGCAATTAATTATACAGTTACTTCTTCAAAAAAGTAACTGAGTTTTGCAAACAACAAAGTTTTTTGCAGCTGTTTACCTAAAAATGCAGCCAAGGTGTCTTTTTAAATAAACAATTCAAACTATTTACAGAACAATCAGATGTTCTGCATCAAATTTGATGCCACTCCAAAACATATTTTCTGTCCACTATGAGATAAAGGAGAACAACAGCCTGATACCTCCAGGCCTGACAACAGAAGATGTATCACTCCTGTAACACCCGTAACATTCAGCAGTCGCCTCATTGTTCTGACACACACAGCAAAACTATTGACTACACTACACACTAACTACACAAGATTTGCGCTAACCGTTGCAAATCTCTCACATCTCAAAACACCTCTGTCACTCCTAAAACTTCCCTCTTCCTAAACAACTAAATGCCATGTTGCCATATCATTCTTTGACTGGTCGACATAGTACATTTTTCCACCAATAGGAAAGGCTGGGTGGGGTGGGGGGGCGTGTTTTTGCTCACAGGCGGAGAGTGCTTTCGAGCGTTTTCCTTATAAAACGCTGTTTTTACCGTTTCTTCCCCAGAAAATATAAACAATGATAGCATTCAGGAAAGAAAACAAACATTGCATATATTTTTTTTTATCATAACTATGGTTTTATGTGGCCTATCAACACAATTTAAAAACTGTTATAGTTTTTAAACTGTGGTATAAAGTCCACACTTTTTCTGTCAATTGTTCCGTCTGTCCTCCTGAGGAACCTTCAACCTCATTTTTGACCAGGATATGTCCTTCAATGCACATATTAAACAAATATGTAAGACTGCTTTCTTCCATTTGCGCAACATCTCTAAAATTAGAAATATCCTGTTTCAGAGTGATGCTGAAAAACTAGTTCATGCATTCATTACTTCCAGGCTGGACTACTGTCTTTCATTATTATCAGGATGTCCTAAAAACTCGCTGAAAAGTCTTCAGCTAATCCAAAATTCTGCAGCAAGAGTACTGACAGGGACTAGAAAGAGAGAGCATATTTCTCCTGTTTTGGCTTCCCTTCATTGGCTTCTTGTTAAATCCAGAATTGAATTCAAAATCCTGCTCCGCACATACAAGGTCTTAAATAATCAGGCCCCATCTTATCTTAATGACCTTGTAGTGCCATATCACCCTATTAGAGCACTTCGCTCTTGCTCTGCAGGCTTACTTGTTGTTCCTAGAGTATTTAAAAGTAGAATGGGTGGGAGAGCCTTCAGTTTTCAGGCCCCTCTTCTGTGGAACCAGCTTCCAGTTTGGATTCGGGAGACAGACACTATCTCTACTTTTAAGATTAGGCTTAAAACTTTCCTTTTTGCTAAAGCATATAGTTAGGGCTGGACCAGGTGACCCTGAATCCTCCCTTAGTTATGCTGCAATAGACGATAGGCTGCCAGGGATTCCCATGATGCATTGAGTTTTTCCTTTCCAGTCACCTTTCTCACTCACTATGTGTTAATAGACATCTCTGCATTGAATCATATCTGTTATTAATCTCTGTCTCTCTTCCACAGCATGTCTTTATCCTGTTTTCCTTCTCTCACCCCAACTGGTCACAGCAGATGGCCGCCCCCTCCTGAGCCTGGTTCTGCCGGAGGTTTCTTCCTGTTAAAAGGGAGTTTTTCCTTCCCACTGTCGCCAAAGTGCTTGCTCATAGGGGTCATATGATTGTTGGGTTTTTCTCTGTATCTATTATTGTGCGATCTACTGTACAATATAAAGCGCCTTGAGGTGACTTTTGTTGTGATTTGGCGCTATATAAATAAAATTGAATTGAATTGAATTGTCCTCCTGCTCACTAGTGATGGGATTTCTGGCTCTTTTTAGAGAACCTGCTCTTTCGGCTCGACTCACTAAAAAGAGTCGGCTCTTCTGGCTCCCAACCGGCTCTTCGGGTTGTTGGTACTTCCTGGCTTGTGTAGCCACTAGGTAACAAAAGCTCAACACTGCCCCTAGCATCCTGGAGCACTGCTGTTGTGTTTTGTACGTGCTTCGGGGTTTGGACATGCTTCGGGATTTGGACGTGCTATGGAGTTTTTACGTGTTTCGGAGTTTTTACGTGTTTCGGGGTTTGTACGTGTTTTGGAGTTTGTACGTGCTTCAGAGTTCGTACGTGTTTTGGAGTTTGTACGTGCTTTGTCTCCAGGGGCCACCGTAAATATACTTTTATTTATTCACTCCACATAAAATGTAATAAATAAATCATATAATACAAAAGCCAACTATTTACATTTTAAACTTTTAACTATTTAAAGTTTCAGCTTTTTCCTTTTAAACAAATTTAAAGTGAAACAACAAAAAACACTGTGAAGCACAACACAATTAAATCTAAATTAGAATATGAAAACAAAAAGAAGATGCACATTCTTTGTCATATAGGCCTGCATGAATAAGCTTTCTGAATCCTTTATCATCTGCAACTGAAAATAGTTGTGGATGATTACTATACCTTTCTAATGTGACGTTGTTGTCCCTGGCTCTCTTTCTCTCTCTCTCCCTCCCGCTCTGTTCCTGAGCTACTGGAACAGAGCACAGGCTGGGCTTCTCTGCTTGGGCTGCTGCCCCCGCGACCCGGCCCCGGATAAGCGGAAGAAAATGGATGGATGGATGGATGGATAGATGTATGACGTGTTTCATTGTAATTATTGTTTTTTAACCCTGTCATGCATGAATTATGAAAACCTCAATCAGGATTCTTTTCTTAAGTATTTTTATTAATATTTTCATGCCTGAAGGTGAATAAAAATACTTAAGAAAAGTATCCTGATTGCGGTTGTCATAATTCATGTATGAAAGGGTTAACAGCTTTCTATCTAACATTGACACACAAGTATGAATGAGCAACTTGGGGTTTGTGTGTTCTTCAAGGATATTTGGCATGCAGACTGGAGCGGTCAGGAATCCGACCAAAAGCTTCCAATTAGTAGATGTCCTGCTCTATTTCCTCACCGCTTTAATGCTCTCTAGTTTGATACTTGTTAATTTCAGCATATCTAAGACAATTATTAACCACTACATAATACGTGTCCATGAAGCATACAATCACTACATAGAATTAAATATGTCACCCACAATTAAACTGAATATAATGGACTGGTATTTATATAGCACTTATTCTATTCTTGCAGACCACTCAAAGCACTTTGGACTAACATACATATTTAACGATTCATTCATTTATTGCATTGTTCTGTTCACTATTCTTCCTCACCTCCACAGCCAGTGTAGAATCGCAGATCACCATAAGATCCATATTTTAGGCGAAATCGACAAAAATAGATATTAAAAAGAGTTTATCATTTACCAGTTTATAAGATTTATAAGTGTACTAAAAGGGGCAGATAATACATCTAAAACCTTTGATGGTCTTGTTGAGCCCATGCTTGAGTGTCCAGAGCTTTGGCTGATGGATGTGTGTACTGGTGGATAAAGACGCAAAATCAGTTGTGACCACATGGTGGCAGGACAACCACAGTCATGGGTCATCATTCAGAGACAGAACCTGTCATTTATGAGGCAGATATAGTGATTACAGTTGTTTCACTGACATATAGAACTTGTAGCACTTTGTTTTTAGGTGGCACTAAGAAGTATACTTTTTTCCTAAAATATAATGTCGTGTTACAGTGGATGAGTGTTTCATTTGTGCACCACTCTGAACATCAGTGCAAAGCAGTCAGTAGTACTTTGTAATTTTGTGAAAAAGTGAAAGAAAATAACAGTTGGAAAAAAAGAACGTTATGCTCTTAAAATACCATCCTCCATGCAGTGCACTGAGTATGTTTGCCTCGGAGCTGCCTGGTTACTCTTTCACAAAGGACTACACACATGTAAGCAGGTTTTATAGGCCAACGTAGAATACTGTATGCATGAACTGTACTTGTTGTTTTCAGCACTAGTCCCAAGATAGAGCACTCTTCATCAGAAGCAGCAATGCAGCCTGAAGCATATCCGAATAGAATTTCTTATTTCATAGCATGCTTTGCACATTCTTGTATCCCTAACAATCAAAATAAAAAGTGGCTTGGAGCAAATTAATTATACAGAGGGGCATAAAATTCAAGGTCCTAACTCTGAAAATATCCCAAGTTCAGTATCTGCATGAAATATCTCCAGACAACAAGGATAGAGATTTAGACTTTCAAATATCGTGTTGATTGTTATTGCAATGCTTCAAATGTGAATCTGCAACATTTTAAATTACTTAATTATTCATTATTTGAAGAGCACTATCACATTCGATATGCACAACCCCAATTTCAAAAGAGTTGGGATGCTGTGTAAAATGTAAATAAAAACATAATGCAATGATTTGCAAATCTCATAAACTCATATTTGATTCATAATGGAAAAAAAACATGTCAGATATTTAAATTGAGAAAATATACCATTTTAAGAAGAAAATTAGATCATTTTGAATTTGATGGCCACAACACAGCTGGGGAAAAAAAAGTCATGTTTACTTTTATGTAGCATCCCCTATTCTTGTAAACATCTGGGAACTGAGGAGACCAGTTGCTGGGCTTTTGGGGATGAGGAATGTTGTTCCCATCTTGTTGGATTCCAGCTGCTCAACAGTCCTGGGTATGCTTTGCCATATTTTTGATTCATTATGTACCAAGTGTTTTTATTTGGTGAAGGGTCTGACTGCAGTTGGGCCAGTTTAGCACTTAGACTCTTCCACTACGAAGCCATGCTGTTATGATAAATGCAGTATGTGGTTTAGCAATGTTTTTGCTGAAATATGAGTCTGAAGGACACAGTAAATTTTTTTCAAAACATAATTTAAAATTTCAATCCATCTGACCACAAACCAGTTTTCCATATTGCCTCAGTTAATTTCCAATGACCTTTGGCCCAGAAATGATGGTACCATTTCTGGATCTTGTTCACACACAGCTTTAACCTTTATTTGTGGATGGCACAAGGGAACTGTGTTCACAGACATTAACTTCTGGAAGTGCTCCTGAGCCTATGCAGTGATTGCCATGACAGACTCATGCCTGTTTGTAATGCTGTGTATCACAGGGATCCAATATTGATTTTAGCCTTGTTCCTTGTGCACAGAGATTTTTGAAGATTCCCAGAATAGTTTTTTCATCGAAGAACATTATTCTATAGCCAAACTCAACATTATAGAATAATATTCAAAGGGTGACTGGACTCTGGTGTAGGTATAGAATGAGGACCTCTGCCAGTCAGGAGGTGCTCATAGTAAAGCTACTACTCCTGCACAGTGAAAGGAGCAACTTGAGGTGGTTCAGCTACCAGGAAGAGGCCCCAGGACAGAAGAAAGGGAGCTGGAGAGATTATGTCTGTCAGCTAAATTGGGAATGCTTCAGTGTCCACCTGGATCAGCTGGAGGAGGTGGCTAGTGTAAGGGAGGACTGGTGATCTGAACCTGGATCAATGGCAGAAAAATTCTGTACATAATATATTACATGTACAGTTTTTTAGATGCAGCATTTTGTAGGTTGGAGAACTTCTGCCCATCTTGACTTCTGAGAAGCTCTGCCTCTCTAAGATGCTCTTTCAATGTTAATGACCTGTTGCCAGTTAACCTAGTTAGCAGCAATGTCCTTTCAGCTGTTTCTTTTTATAATCACTTACTTTTCCAGACTTTTGCTGCCCCATCCAAACTTTTTTGAGACATGATGCTACCATCAAATTCAAAATGAGCTAATATTTTTCATGAAATTTTTGTTTACATTTTTTTCTGTGCATAACAATGAGTTTGAAATTTGCAAACTACTGCATTCTACTTTTACTTACATTTTACTCAGTGTCTCCAACTTTTTTTGGAATTAAAATCTATTTCTGGTGTCTGGTTTTACAAAGTTTGGCCACAATATTTTAGTGATATTTTTTGATGCATTATTGAAAGGAGCTGAAGTGGACTCAACATTAGTTGTAATATTACTGAAATTCTTACTAAGGACTCCAAAGAAATATGCAAACGTATAAGGCATGTTGAATTTATTTCCCCTGCACCCACACATGAAAATGCAAACAAATAAACACAAAGATAATATTACAATACAAACATAGCATACTGTATTCCCACACTTTTAATGTGAAACAGACACTCAGAATTACAGACACAGTGCAAAAGGGCATGTTTTCCCAAGAGCAAAGTCTGAAACATTTCCTCTAATTGATTTTGAATAAGGTTATTGTTCTGTGAGAAAAGTTGCAACACTGCTACTGCATAACAACAGCTAGTTTTGCAGAAGACACAGCCAAGAGGCTTAACTTTGTGAGGTACACTAAGAGACAAACGTGCCTGATTCGATGGACAAAGTATTGTTTTTATACCTTTCTTATTTTTTCCTGACAGCTACAGAGACGATATTATTATAGAGAAGCAGAGGAAGAAGGTAAAGGAAGCGTCCAGTCAGACATGCACAACATGCAGCTGTTGTGTGCATGCAGGACAATTATACTTATCATATCATTAATACAGAAAACAATGTCTGATTATTGAAGTGCTACATTTTTTAACCTTCAAAAGGCATTTTTTTAGAATAAAGTTGAACAGATTTTTTTTCCTATACAAGAGCCTCCGATGCAAAATTAAAATTCAACATGAAAACCAGAGAGACAAAGAAAAAAACCCAACAACAACAGTAAAATCAGTATTCACAGCATAACAATTCCAAGTATTTCTTCTTCAATCGTACAATATGTGTAAAGTCACTATATACAAAAAATAATATAAATACAGCATCTGAAATAAATAGCATGGTAAATAATGATCACCCTTTCAATCAAGCAAAGCTACATCTCCGGGAGTGCACTGTGTACTGTCCCAGTTTAGACTGTAGTCGCCCCAGTTACACATAGAGGCCTGATGACACCCACTAGCCCAGCTGACAGTCAATAAATGCCAAAAAAACAAACAAATTGCACACACATGCTGCAAAGCTTTGTGTTAGCAGAGGTTATAACAATATTTAAACAGTAGAGGGAGATATATGCTCATTGGATGCTGCAATGGCTTTACTACATTACAGTGACATGCTACTGTTTAGTCTACATGATCTTAAAAAAAAAGGAAATGAATGAGTAAAATTACAGTCTTTATTTTAAATAAAATTTTAATATTTTAAATTTGAATTTATATAAAACTTTGTGCTTGCAAATTTTCAATTTGGGAATGTGGGAGATTGACCTACACTAGTGGAAGGCACTGAATAAATGTTTTAATTTTAATCATTCATATGTTCTTTAAAAAAAAGTCAACCAAATTAAGCAATCACAAATAAATATAGAATTAATTGCTTAACAAGGGAAAAATCTAAATTCGTTAAAATATATCATGTTTTCGTCTTTCTGCATTATATGTGAAGGTTTAAAGGCTTTTGACGCATTCAGCCCACTGAGGATGCATAATGGCTTAAGAAGTCACCCTGGCAAAAGCGGTGCATGCTAAGCAGAGGATCAGGGGTCAGAATGAAGGCAATTTAGACAGTTACATCCTAAGCTGAATTCATGCAAGTTTTATCCAGTGACCTTCATGACAGAAAGCATTTTAGGGGTCTTGCTCCACAGGACATGGCACGGAAAATGCACAGGCAAAAGAACACAGACAATAGTACAGAGACGTAAGCTCAAACACCTCTCTGTCACACTATCTGTATATGCTACATCTCTGTTACATCCATTAACTCCTCTCTCTCACCCTGTCCTGGACTCTCAGGCTGCCTCAGGAAGTGTGATGCCATGTGCACCAGACAATGACATGCAATTTCCTCAAAACCTTCATACAATGCAACCTCTCTTTCCCCTCGAAGACGAGCTGTCTTACAACCTTACAGGTGCATTTCTCATTCTTATATTCCCCTTTCTCTTGTAAAGCTCTCAAACATGTTCAACTGACCGCATGCATCGATATCTGTCTCCTTAGACCAAATCTCATTCTATTACCAAGTTGCTCTGAAATTCTTCTTCCAACTTTCTCTTGATTGATGAGATCACGTGGGCGTTTTGCCCTTTTGGGGGTCCAGGTTCAGCAGGCTCCCACAGGCCACAAACAGCTCTAACTCAGGCGGGAAGCCTGGGCTCTATCTTCAGGGAGAGATCGTAAAGTGTATCCTCATCCATGATCAGAGTCTTATCCAGAAGGTATTGGGTCACCTGGTTATAATCAAATATGGATGACAGGCATGATGATTAAAATATCTTTACGGCTACAGCTTCAATTATTTATTTTCAATTAAAGATTGATGTGATTTTGACTATAAGATGATCTCACAGGAAATACACCAATAGGATTTTGCAAATAAGCTATTCATTAAAGTAATCTGTTTTCTGGTTGGTCCAACTAATACCTGCTTGAAAGATGAGTATGTTAGAGCAAAAACAGGAGACTGGGCAATTTGGGATGGCTTCTGTTGTTCCATGCATTCTTTAAAAAAAAAAAAAAGACTACCCATATATCAAAGGGATTTTCAGTAATCCTCTCAGAACAAGAGCCAAGACAAGCACATCGAAGAATAATCTGTGCAGTCAAACCAAGCAAAACTAATTCCTTAAAACCACTCTCAAACCTCACTTCTTCAGACTAGTTTTCTTTTATTATTTTAGAAGCTTTTTGACAGTTTAAATGTTATCCTGCCCTTTGATTATATTGTTTAAGTAATAATAATTGCATGTCGTCTAAATGAAATAATGCCTTGTGATGTTTTTGATCTTTAGATAAAGAAAGGTAGTACAGATAAAAATAAAAAATAAAAGTACCTTGGGCTGATGCTCTATTCTGTACGGCGTCTGCTGGAACTGTCGGATCTCTCTGATGATGTGAGATATCTGAATAAAATATGGAATTTATCTTAATACTGACTTAACAGCGTGCACCTCACCGCCTTGAGGCGACTTTTGTTGTGATTTGGCGCTATATAAATAAAATTGAATTGAATTGAATTGAATTGAATCTGCTTCCAGTGCATTTATTTACACATGCTTACCATCCTCATTTTGGAGAAGTTAACAAGACCCTCCTCTGTAAAATTTGGTGTTCCCTCTTCTATAAAGGCCAAGTCTGTTAGATACATTCCCAAATATGGCACACAAGGAGGGTTGCAACTGGAATGAGAGAGTTAAAGAATAGCATACAAATCAACTTGCTTCCAAGTCCATAAAAACTCATTTTTTGATACGTCCGTCCGTCTATTCTCTCCTGCTTATCCCTATCAGGGTTGTTGGAGTGTATCCCAGCTATCATAGAGCAAGAGGCAGGGTACAGGTCGCCAGTGTGATGCAGGGCTAACACAGAGAGACAGGCAACCATTCCCTCCCACATTCACACCTATGGGAAATTTGAAATCACCATATAATCTAACCCACTAATGAATAAAGCCGAAGCCACTGAAAGGCCTCGGCCAGATGACAGATTCAAACCCAGGGCCTTCTTGCTGTGAGCCAACAGTGCTAACCACTGCACCATTGTGCTGCGCTTTTTCTTACATATGATGGTATTTTAAAAACAAATGCAAAGTCTCACTTTTTCAGCGTCTCCCTCAGATTTTTAAATCGTCCTTCTGAGGACACAATCTTCTGCAGTTTGTCCATCAGGGCTTTAGTCTGGAAAAGATCACAAACAGGCATTTATAATGATCTAAAATGGCAAGATTTGAAACTCCAGCCATGAATAGCATTGCAGGCAGCCAGTCTGCTGAATGTTATCAGGATTAAGTAAAGAGCAGACAATAAACCTTACCGCTATTAACATTAAGTGCGATTAAGCACTCGTCTCTTCTCTGAAACCCTCTAATGGTACAGTATCAGTGCCAATGAAAGAATTCCCATTTGTAAACATTTTGGACAAAAGATGTTTTTGTCTAGTGCTTCACGATGAGATTAAGTGTTTATACACTTTAGATCTTTAAACAAGTATTTCAGGTTTTTCATATAGAGAGGGTTGTTCAGGATTTACCCCACCTGTTTGCTGACTTTAGCCCAGGTCTTCTTCAAACGGTAGATAGCACTTCGATTGAGTGCGGATGTGATTTCCAATACTCCGTTGTAGTTGTTCAGACAGCGACATATGTCTGCCACAGCAACCCACTTCTCAATGGAGTTGGCCCTTGAGCCCACATCAGTATGGGTCATAATCTGCGATGCCACCAGGTTACTCATCTTCAAAAGAAAAAGAATAGAGTAGTATGGTATTAATGAAGAGCTATAGGTACTGAATCTTTACAGAAGAGTCTGGAAAAAAATGGTGCTTAAACACATTGGAAGAAGTTACATCATTGAAGTGCTGACTCGTTTTCATGATGTAAGGTGTTCTTTCTGTCTTATCGACCTTCATCCATCCCTGGCCCAGGAACTCTCTTCGAGAGGGAAGACAGAGATATACCCAAATGAGATCACACACACTCAAGTATAGCAGAGTATAAGTTTCATTTTCTAATGCCTCTGAAATCAGATGGTAAGCAAGTGCAAATCTATTCTCTGATGTTTGGAGTTCTAAAGTTGAAATAAAATACCATTAGTTTTCATTTATGTCCTTCTAAAAGCATGCCCAGTGCCTATAAAGGGGATTTATGTCTATTTGACCTGATGCAGATCACATATGAGAGGACTGACTGGGTTTCATGAGAGGACTGACTCATAAGGGATGCTCCTGAAGACGATGTGATCCAGCAGAGTGATCTGTTCAGCCAGCTCCATCGCTGAGAGAGATTCAAAACACTCTGCCTTCGGGCAGTCCGCCTACACACACACACACATTCAGAGACAAAGACATAAAAAATAAATGACCCCAAACAGAAGTGAGATAGTGAGATATAAATATCTAATAAAGAGACAGGCTGTGATAAATATGGTTTATGACATTTGACAGTTCCCTGGGTAGCATCGCTGTCAGCACAGAGTCTATTTACCCCTTCTGCCCAGAGCTTAGAACACTGTGAATGACAGACGCTTTTCACAATTTACAAACCCAATACATCTATTTGTTTGTGATTTCCAGAGATAACCGATCCAATCTAGGAAATTGTCAGTGCTTGTGATTTTTTTTTGTCATCATGTGCAACAGGTGGTGATAACTGTGAAAGTATTTCGCAGAAATTTGTAATACTTTGTAACTACATGAACAAAGCCATAAAATTATGTATTGCAAAACAAGACGTTTAAGCTATGTAGAAAATTACTTTTTCTCTTTTTATACTGGAGATAGAGTAGATAGATTAAAGCTTGCTAAATAAGCTCCTCCCTTATTGGGTTGCCAGAGCAGGTAGCTCCACATCCAGCATCCACATCACAACCCCAAAATGACTGGTGTCTCCTCCTGGTCTTGAATAAGGACCTTTTGCATCTTAAGCAAATTTATAACTCGCTATATTATAGAGTCACTACTAAAAGCTAACTGAATAAAATACCTTGAGATTTCAAAATAATCCTTTTTTTTATCTTATAGTGGGCATTCGTCAAGATGCCCACTGTTGATCCACTGCCTAAAACAATCTGATTTAGCTTTCTTCACCCTCCCCTTAAATCACCTTTCTTCTGAATGCAATGAGAAAGTTTGAACAGCATGTGGGTAGTGCTGTGCCTACAGCCAGAGCTGTTTGCCTGGGATAAACATATCGATGACATCTCCGCTCCTCACTTTGATGTAGATCCAAGAACAGATACTGAGGGTTTAGGGAAGCTGAATTTTGAAATTTGGCTCAAAGGAATTGTTAATATCAGTACCCAGGATGAAAAAGTTTGTATATATGACAGAAGATTTTCTCACCATCTGTAAGATGTCTTCTATTCTCAGTTGGGCATCTTCCTGATCATCTTGAGAAAGCGCACTATCAGACAGAATAGAGGAGAACAGTAAAAGTATTAGAACAAGAGAGTGTTAAAAATTTAAAACAACACTATTTGATGACATATTTTTGTCATTCAAAGGTGCCAAAGTGCTTCGTGTACATGCTGCTTGTTTGTACGAGAGCATGTTTTTGTGCGTATTTGAGTTTCAGCTGTACTTTAGTATGTTCGCAGTAGCTTTCCTCTCCTGAGGCAGAAGGTCTGGATCTCTAAGCACCTCCTCCAGGAGACAGATCACTGACATCTTAAGGTCCCCATTCATCTCAAAGTCCTAAGCACAAACAAATACATGTTTACATTATACAGACTTTGGTAGTAATGGTAACAGTAACACAAGCCTGATTTTGATTCAAACTAAAATCTTAACCAGAGAAGTGAAGATTAATAAAAAGTAAACAAACAAACAACACAACTGAATTAAATGGAAAGTCTAAGTGGGAAAAATGTCCTCTATCATGGTATATTTCATTTTAGTTGGTGATATAATACAGAGTACTTTTCTGTTATTAGTAATATACAAAGCAGTTTGTCACATCCTCCATCAGTATAGCTCTGATCCATTTGGGCATGTCATTGGGACCTCTGTCCTGTGGCACCAAGATGCTTTTGTTCTGGTTCTTGTGGTTTTAGGCTCTTTGGATTTGTCTCGTTTCGGTGCATCCTTCAGATGCTTGACCAGACTGGGATGAGAAGAATTTATAGGCTGGGTCTTTAGGCTCTTTATTGTGTTTCTTGTGGAGGATTTAGGTCAGTTTGCTAAACTCATTTGTTTTACTCAGAACCTACATGTTTCAGCCATGTAACTAGTACATTTAACCATTTATAGCCAATTATATTTCATTCTTCTAAATACTGCTGCTTTTTTGATACCTGGTTTTTAGCACTAGATACATTTGCTTTTTTACTCAGATTTTTAATTTAGATTTTTTTAACCAACCTATTTTGCAGAAGTATTCCCAGGGCCACAAGTACCCATAGTTAAGAACTTGCATAATAAGAGAATTACATTTCATGAAGTCTGTTGTTCAGCTGATGTGTAAGGTACTTTAAAATACCAAAGAAACAGCTACCACTGCACAGCTGATTAAATAGCTGATTATTAATCTCAGTAGATATATTGTTAACCAACTGAGGAATATTATTCACTTATTCACTTATTATTCACAGGAATATTATATATTATAATTTCACATACTACCTGAACTACAGGTGATTCTACTCTTGTAATTAATATCGCCTCAAGTCTCCACACATTAAAAGCATCACCTGATCAATCATCAGTCACTGCGGCATGATACTTCTTCCAAATCCCCGTTCCTCTTTCATTTCTTACAGTCTTTTCACTTTCCTCTCCTCCAATTTTCTGCTTTACTCCTACCTCAATTTAACTCCTGTTTAAAGGTCAGTTTTAACAAGCTCTTTCTGTTCTCTGGCCTCTAAAAAAATAAGTGGGTGTCTGTATGTGTGTATGTCATTGTGCGGGCCTGTGTGTTAATAAGCTGACTAAAGCTGGACTGTCATCACAGCATTTTGTTTTATCAAAGAAAAATACATAAAACATATCGATGCAGTTAGAGTGTAAAGATCTCTGCAGGGAGGCAGGCAATTACCTTGATGTTCAATTCATTAGAGGCTGGCTGTTTAGCACAAGAGTGGGCAGGCTGAGCCAGCTGACCAGTTAAAACAATATTTGGTGTGTGTTTGTGCACAGTTTGCTGTTTACGCGATCAACTGGGAGCAGTGGAGCAGAGCGAGAACGCATCAATCACCTGTTTTAATGAGACCGCAGACTTGATCACCCCAGCAAAACACTGAACCCACACACACACACACACCCACACACACAACATGCACAGAGAGTGGTGGGTACAGACAGACCTGTGAATGTTTGGAGACCCAGTGGCGCAGAACATTGAGAACTCTATTAGTTGCAGCTCGGCGAATGATGAACTCTTTATCACAGGTTCTTTCAGAGTTAGTAAACACTGGATGGAAAATCAAAAACAAACAAAAAGCAGGCATTTCAAAGTTTTGAATATTAAAGCATCACATGAGCTATTTTTTAAAGGTTCGTGATTATGGAAACTGAGTTATGGATTATCCACTGACCCTGTCCTCCAAGAGATGTTACTGCTTTAACAATATTAAACCTATATATAACTAAAAAAAAGAAACAAAATTAACCGTATAACATTTTTATTTTATGCCCACCACGGGGTTATTATACTTCTGGTTTTTACATTTGAGTTATTATTCACTTTTACATTGTTTTTTCTTTATATTTCCTTTTTGATTTTTCTGGTAGCTTTTGCAATCAGAATTATGATCTGGATGAATTGTTTAATCATTTTTACTGTGTGTGTGTGTGTGTGTGTGTGTGTGTGTGTGTGTGTGTGTGTGTGTGTGTGTGTGTGTGTGTGTGTACCTGGCGGTGTACCGTGTCCTGCTGCTGCTGTGGCAATAGCGAAGGCTGAAGCTGGAGAGACTGAGCAGCGTGAGTTCTCCCCTGGCTGGACTGCAGGTGCACAAGCACATAATTATTATCAAAGGCAACAACACTATTATATTTTTGCATCCAGGGGAGGGACAGCGTGAACATAAACGCTAACTTTCCTTTCAATCTAACATAATGAAATATGATTCCAATGTCTATTGACTGAAATGATTTTTCTTTTGTCTTATTGCTTTACCTGAATATAATCACTGTTTGCTTTATAAAGTAAAATTATTCTTTTCATAATTTTTTTTTAAATTTTCCTGGAAAAACCTTGTTTGTATAGGGCAAAAAAAGTATTCATGGAAAACATTCAAAAAATACTCTGTAAATAGCAGATTATTTGTTATTAGGGAGTATACCAAATTTGAAGGCTCTGAAATGGCCGTGGACATTTGTGAGGCCTACATACTGTCACATGTTCTTAACATCAGCTATCAACACTTGAATTTATTATATGGTTTGTGACTTTTGAATGGATAAAATAAACAAAAATAAAGATGCAATAAAGATGCAATAAAAATATCAAATGTTCTGCTTGCAGCATAGACTTTCTTCAGTGTTATTCTGCCTGTCAATGAACTTGATCCACTGCAAGAAAAATCATGCTGACAAAGCTAAACACAAATACTTTAACAAACACATTTATATTGCTGTGTGATGTATGGGTTTTGTATTTTAGTATGATGTTAGTCTATAGGGTCAAGGATATCTGCCTAACTCTGTGGCTCTGTAAAGTAGCCTGCACACATAGGTGGCCTCTTACCAGGCTGTCTGTAGCGAAGGTGTCGAGGTGTGGAAGGAGAGCGGCATGGCGACATATCTCCTGCTTCACTGCTCTGTGGAGACTCTGGGATGATTTTCTCTAGTGACGCTGACTCCAGTACAGCTAGAAAGAAGGAAAAGCAAAGTTGAAGATTGCTGGTGGTGACCATGATGCTAATGTTTTTTTTTAACTGGACAAGAGACCCATTATAACTAAATTAACAGAGATAACTCAGTATAGAGGTCATGCCTGGCATTACTGTTAGTTTGGTGAAACTGTTATAGTACTGTGTGTTATGTGTGTGTTATGTGTGTGTGTGCATCTATCTATCTATCTATCTATCTATCTATCTATCTATCTATCTATCTATCTATCTATCTATCTATCTATCTATCTAGATAGTAAGATTTTTCACATAATCAATTTTAACTTGTGCTCAGAATGTCACACTGGTAATTTACCAGCATGCATATGCACACACATTAAGGAGACAAGCCAAGAGAAAGATCAACAGACATATACGTGGATGCACATTAGCTGCAGGTACACATAAGCACAGAATGTACTGACTGATTAAGAGCCCAAGAAGCTGAGACAGTATAGAGAAGAGGTGAAAGTGGCTCTGTGGTACCAATGCTAATGGGTCTTTGTCTCCTTGTAAGCGGTTAGAAGCACATGAACCTCTCATGCACACACACACACACTTCATACACATGTGCAAATATTGATGAGTGTCAAATTGAAACCGTGTTGCCTGAGATGCCCTGATGCTATATCTCTCCAGCCTGAGAGAGCTGTTTAACACTACCATTAGAAGATCTGAGCGTGTGTGGTGGGAAGGCGGCTTAGCTGACTTTGGCACACAAATGCCAGGAGATAATGATGTCCCACCAGGCACTTGTTCTGCTCTTACAGGGAAACACTTCACTCTGTCATTTGATTAGTAACCTTCAGTGCTTCATAAACCCTTTAGTACACCAACAACTCTTTAAATGTATAAGTTTAGTGGCAATACATACATAATATAATATAATATACCTAAACAACAAACATAGTCCAGCACATAGTCTCTAACAGCATGTGGCCTGATGCTATTTGATATAAAGAAGCAGAAAAGGTTACCGGACATGCTTTTTGACCTGCAGGCAAAATTTAAAAAATCTACTGATGTATTTTCTTATCAGAAGAAGAATATACATCTTCAATATATTTATTGTGAGGTATTGAAAGGTTACATTTACAGATTTGTAATGTGGCTTATTATTCATTTTAACCTGTGAAAGGTTTTTCTGACCCCTGGTGGTTTAATATCTTCCCTTGCTGAACTTCAGGTAATGCGAGTGCACTACAACATCACTTATCACTCATTACTACTGTTACAAATGCAGCAAAGCACACTTCAGACCCCATATGCTTAACCTCATGTCAATATTAGTAGCAGCAGAAAGCTTTCAGCCTAATTTAAGTATTTTTGCGGTCTGACCTAATAACCTAAAGCTAACAAACAGGAGAAACATTCATATATTTATGTGCCTATTTGATTATTTACATAATCTGGATTATTTTTCAAGTACTAAAAGTTGACAATGATTATTTCCCCGTTTTTCTTATAATACAGCAATGAAACCCATAGAATAACAGATACATTTCAACAATATTCAGTCCTAATGTTCTGAAAAGTGTAATAGGGGAAACTATGAAATACCTCTGCGTATACTCCGTCGCAGTTTTCCACAGAAGGGGTCAATTCTGGGGACATCCTCTCCCTCTGCAGTTGAGCAGGGACTCTGGTCAGGCGAGGAGGGAATAGGAGGAACTTGGTCTTGTGTTGGCTTAGAATTGTTCGGTGGAGGAGAGGTGGAAGAGGGAGGGGGGGGAGGAGAGGAAGTAGTTGGGGTTGGGGTCTGAGGTGTTGGTGTCTGGGCAGATGTGGGGCTACTGCCAGCAGACTGGGAAGTGTTGTTGTTGACACTGTAATTGGACAGAGGACTGGTCAGATCAAGGCCCCCGACTCTGGCGGTGATAGGGGAGTGGAGGGACAGCTTTCGAGTTCGGACGGGGGAGGTGGTCCGGGATGGGATGGACAAAGGAGGCGGAGAGGAGAACTTGCGGCAGAGACGAGGAGATTTGTCATTCATGTGGTCCACGCCTCTGTTATTTTGATTGGTGGCAAAAAACAGCTCCAAAGACCTAAAAAGGAACATATGTATTAGCAAAATAATGGAATTGTTAAAAACAAACAAAAAGAAAATCAATAAAGAAGTATTTAAGAAAAAAAGACAAAAGAAAAAGGAATGTGGAGATGCATCACCTCAAAACAAAATTGCTGGTCTTTGTAAAACTTTCATTACCAAAGGGTTTTGTTAGTTTTGTTGTTTTGTTTTCCTGTATTGGAGATAAGTGTTGATTTAGAGGCAGAATCCAATATCCCTGTGTGTTTTCATAAGTCAAAAAGGAGAAAAGTGTGGCTCAGGAAAGAATCTGAAATTTTACAGTGCACTGGGTAAGCCTGAGGAACAGAGTCCTAAATGTAGGACATTCAGCTACTGCGGTTATCCAGAGTGAATTAGAATGAGTGGGCACATACAGTACAGTAAGAAATTATTAAAACAGTGACACAATTTTCATTGTGATACAGTCATCTCTTCTATGCTGAGAAATAACTAGAAATAAAACAACATCTTTGAGGTTGCCCTGGTGACCGTCAGCTTTAATAGTCAGATATTTATACACATATTAAATTAACAGTGTGGGAATCGCATACGTTTGCATGCATGACTTCCTACTTTCAAATAACGGCGGAGGCTAGACGAGTTAAGCTAACTCAGTGCTGCTCTAATTAAGCTGAACCCAGAGAGACTCGTCATCAAACTGTGGAGTCCTTCTTAGCACTATGAAAAACTTTATGGTATTTATCTAGTAACTGCTTTCTTTTTATGAGCTGGAACTGCTTGGGTTTAGTCTCATTTGTGCCATCATTGATGGTTTAAATGAAGAAGGTATATTAAAATCAGTGACCACAGTTGGAGATTAGCTGTTGAACAAAATTTAAAAGCTTTCATTTATAGAGCCAGCTTAAAGTGTCATGGCAGTGGTTTAGGGAACTACTTGCCGTACTTGATTAGTACACCAAAGGTAAGGTGACTGACATTATCTATAGTTGTTGTGATGATTGTTCATGTCCCCTGTCCTAAAACTGCTAGATCATACTGGGCTAAAACTATAATGTGAATATATAACATGTCAACAAACTGGAAAGACTAGGATTTTAGTACTTGTGTGCTTTACATGGCAAAATCACAATCAACAAAAATGTGTTCAGCAGAAAAAAAAACAAAAATCATCTTTTATTGCAGATTTGCAACATTTGAAATGCTTTGTTTAGCAGACAATGAAAGCGTGTAAAAGCTTTAATCAACAAGCATTTGGATTATCAATCTTATGATGACATTTACCCTTCAAACAGACTTGTGTACAGAGCTATATCGAGAAAGAAGTAATCATGCGTAGATAAACACGCTCACAGTCATCATTTATTCACACAAATCTGTTATTCAGCAGGAAACAAGGGAAGAAATTGCAATCTAGATAGAAAGAGGAGGGAGAGAAATGATAGCAGCATAAGGGAAGAAAAGATACAGGAAACGCAGAGACGACCAATACCAAAGTACTTTGAAGCAGGGAGTAGAAAAAGAGGACGCAAGCGGCAGAAGATGAGGGACTGGAGGAGAATAGTAAAAGGGATGAATGTGGTTAAGAGAGATAGAAAAGCCTGAAGGAAGCGATACTTCTGTGATAAAACATGCCACAGATCAGCTGAAGATTTAAGAAAATTATTTCATAATTTCTCCCATTCCTATCTTCATAATGTTGATTTAAAACTGGTGGAATCACAACCCCTGTGAGTTTTCATATAAAGAGCTGTTCTGGCAAAGTAGAGAGGAAAGTCATGCATCAGTTAAGTATCATAGCAGAAGAAAAGAAGAACAAGCAGGAAAGTAGGACAGAGATAGCAAGAAGGGAGGCAGAAAGAAGAGCGTTGGTTACTTGGACTGATCCATGGCAATCTTCTTGATCTTCAGACTGTAGTCAGAACAAATGGGTGAGATGGACAGACGGTCAAATGAGTGGTACTGCATCCTGTAGCTGGAGGGGATATGGAGAGACAAGGGACATGGATGACACAAAATGTAACGAGATAGAGGTTGGTTTAAGATAAGAATATGGAGGGATGATAAACAAATGTCTCAGAAGAGTAAAGGTGTGTTTGAGAAAGGGGACAGAAAGTGTGTGAGTCAGACAACAGCAGCACATGTTCAGTGTCCCAGATGTCAGCACATGACCACATGGGAGAAAACTCCAGCACAAAAACACAGAGCTGGGTTTTTGTACATGTATGTAGGTTTTATGCAGTGCATTTGCTCAGAGAGTTGACATCATCTTCTTTAATCTAGAAAAACTAATAAAAAAGAGGTCAGCACTTCGTCTGTCAGCCATTTGAGTCTTGTTCCAACACTAAACCAGCACAGAGTGTAAATTCACCTTTACCAGCATTAATAGAGTTAGCTGATGACTTAGCACTCCACACTCGTCCAAATATGCAAACTAAAACTGAGGCTTAAATACAGGTCAACAAACAATTGGATGTTTTCATGGCAGGCTGGACTTAAATTAAAATAATGGACAGAATTTAACCCAATGATAGAATCAGACAAGAAGTTAAAGGAAAAGTTGTATTGCAATAGATTCTCTGCCCGCGAATCTCTGCAGAATTTCACAGTTTCATAGTAAATCCATCCACTCATTAACGTGATATTTCTGTCTAGAACATAGAGGTAGATCCTTTTACTAGCATGGCTAAAAAGCACCAGTATAATAAAAAATTCCCCTTATAAACCTCCTATTGTAAAGGTTTTTTTTCTGGAGAACAAAGGAGAGGGGAAAAAAAGCTTTAGTAAAGAAGTGGCATCGCTTCACACAGGGTGGTTCATCTTCCCGCACCACTCTGGTGCCTGGATGCCCCTCTCCTTTTCTCTTCCCAGGAAGGAAGGCCACAGGCCACAGTGAGTGAGGTAAAACATTTTAAAACCAACCCTCCGGTGGAGGAAAAGGCAAAGCTTTTCCAGTTGAAAAGCTAAGTTAAGTAAAGCTGTGAAAAGAATATAAACAGACAATTTTGATGTAGCCACGAGTGAGAGAGAGAGACAGAGAGCTTCAGAAAAGTAGAGAGACAGAGAAACGTCTCATCTGACACACTGATTATTCCTACGACTTTGCCAAAAACAGTTTGAAGCATCTCTTCAGTTGGTCTCCAAAAACAGGCCAGTTTATAGTTCAGTTAGTATGTGTTTAACCTTGTGGACAGAGGTGAAAGCTGCTTGCTTCTTCCAAAACACTGACCCACATCTGACTACATCATTCACATAATTACAAAAAAACAAGTAAAAGGACGCTCATAAAACCCTCTCAGAACACCCAGGTAATGGCAATATACACGATTGTGTGTGTTTGTGTTTGCAAGGGCACAAATACTGGCCGGAATAAATGTGCCCATGTTCGTAAAAATTTGATGGAGCTCAAACCAGTAAACAGTATTTCCCTGAGGATTTATGAGGCGCTTTAATCTGCACGGTAGCAATGAGCATGTACAGAATCTTCTTTCAATCTGTGTTTGTGAATGGATATTTGCATGTGTGAATGGTAAGACCTGATAGGTATGGAGGAGAATGGCTTCTTGTATATGTCAGCCAGCTTGTCCATGACCACGGTTGCTGTGGTGAAGATCCTGTATGTGTGCAGGAAGGTGTTGAGGAAGTCTATGGAGAGGAAGCGAAGGTCGGTCAGCCTCTCCAGCAGCCGCTCCACGCTGGCATAACGGATCTGGGGGACCTTGCAGGAGTTGAGCGTCTTGCTGAAGCAAATGTCAACATCATCTTTATGGAGACGCACATCGGATCTGATGGATACACACGTACACACACACACAAACTCATAACCAAGCATGGGTGACTGGGTTGCTAAGCTAGGCAAAGGTTGTGAAAGTAACTGAGCAAAAACAGCCAAGGAAGATAAAAAAATAATATAAAACCCACATATTTCAAAGAAAGGACGCAAATAAGGGAATACCGTCAAGCAGATTTCAGCAACAGCATAAATTAAAAGGAAACAAGCATAAAAAACCATATTTTTAACCAGATGTGCCATCACAGCTTATGTTCTGCGACACGTGCGTGGCATGAAGAGATAGCTTTCTCTTCACACACACAAAAATACTTACTTGATCATATAAGGCACTGTGACTTTTGAGTTTTCCTCAAACACACTGGTCATCAAGCCATTACAGCGAATATTATCTATGCACTGCAGAGACAGAGAGACGAGAGTAGCGAGATGAGCAAATGAAAAAAGAAAGAGAATTACATATATAATTATTATCATGTATTTTTTAAGCTACAGCATTTAAAGCAGATAAGTGTTCCAGATCTATTCTAAAATAATCTCGTACTGAACATCTGTTTTCTTCCTTTTTATTAACAGTAAATACAGCACACTCTTTGACACAGTTTCACAAGTCTCGTTGAAGGCACTAAAAAAAGGAAGTTATTTAAAACTGTCAGTGTATTTGTTTTTTTTGTGCCTGACTAGAATTAATGCAGAGTGACATGCTTGTTTGGTGTTACCCTGTTTGTGAAGTACTGAGGCACTGAGCTGAACTCGGCCCTGGGGAACTGCACCACAGTCTGTGTTTACTAAGCCATCTCAATGCCCACCGGAGACATGCCCTCGTTATTTGAAGGTCCTTATTTTTTGTCTTTGTCTGGGTGTATATTTGCATGATTTATGTAGTACCTGGCTAATATCACTAGTCCAGGCAGCTTTCTCCTGTCGTGACGGTGCCAGCAACACCACAGTAAAAGAAGACGAGTCTGACGGCTCTACGACAAGCTTAAAGTCCAGCTGACCAAACACCTGACCACCAGCTTTTGCTGTGATAGATGAAAAACAATGAGCTTTTTAAACTACAACGATCAATAATTCATAATTACTGTAAAAATAAAATGCTTGCACATACACAGTCATATTTTACACACACATACACACAGAGGGTTAATTAGGCAGACCTGCTATATTCCCTCTACACCCCCCTGAGGCTTGGGTGTAAAAATGAAGTGTACACATGTATGTGTTTGTCTCAACACTTTTTGTGTGTAGATGTTTCATCAGACTCCCTAATTGCAAAATGAAAAAATAAAAAAACCTAATGGATCTGTAATGTTAAAAGATCTAAACCTGACATTTAAAGGGGTGAGCGTTTGATAATTAAAGGGAAGTCACAGGCACTTATCACCTGACACCTAATTAACCTCAGTGAGTGGTAAGGGAACTAAATGAGCCATGAGCTGTGCATGTATTGATAGGATGGACATAGTACTTGATTGATGCGATATACTTACACTCTTCATCATTAGCGTCTGGTTCCTCAATAAGTGTGCAGTCAATAAGGGACAAAACTCCACCTTGCTGCAATAGTTTAAGAGAAAATATGCACAACTATTTATTGGTAATTTGGATGAAAATGAATGTTGATTTACAAAAGAAATGTCTTTGCTGAGGTATAGATACACTGCAAGGGTAACCCTGTTCTCACCTTGAGAAGGTGAAGTTTTCCCCCAGAGCTGCGTGTGCAAACAAGGAAGTGTTTGGTAAAGAGAAAACACTGCCTTTCCCCTTCCTTCTTCAGAGAGAGGGACCCCAGGCGGACTTTGCTTAGTTTCCCTCGCTCTACCGATGGCAGCTGGATCAGAGACCCTGTGGAGCGGGAGACACGCAGGATGCTACATTTGATGAAACCGGCAGTAAGATGAGGGATGTGTAGCATTTGCAATGCCACAAACACAGACATGAAAAAGTGTTGTTAAGTGTCTCAACATGACAGTGAATGAGATTAAAAAAAGGAGTCGATCTTTGAAACAGGCAGGTTTAGAGGCAAAAGTTAGTCTCTGTGGATTAAAAGCAGACAGGAACCATGGATCAGTAAAGTGCACTGTCAAAACTGGCATCAGGGCTACATTTTGTGATGTGTGATTCAGCTGCAGGAGAAAAATCTCTGTCTTCTCTACAGCGCATTTGTAAGAAAACTTGACATTTGTCTTCCACCTCCTGTACTAGCAGGTATTATGACCCAAAAATGCACACTTTAAGTGGAAAATTGCATCCGACTTTATCTGCATAATTTTGATTAAAAGGATTTAACTGTGACAGAAGCAAGATTACATATTAAGTCACAGTAATAGTTCTAATATCCATAGATGAATGCAGATATGTCACTTCAACAGTATTAAGATTTCCATTAAACTCTTATTTCTTGCTCTAGAATACTTTGGTATACAGAAGAGTTAATGGACCCCTTAATGACTGTAAAACACCCAGGTCCTGTGGCTGCAACAAACCCAAATCATCACCCCCTCACCACAATGGTGATGGTTGGTATGAGGTCTTGGTGCTGATATGCTGTGTTTGGTTTTCCGCAACTACTCTGAGAATTGCACAGTCTGACTTTGGAACGAATTTGCAGGGAGGTCCACTCCTGGGAAGACTGTGGCAACATAAACCTGAATGCTCCAGACCAGCAAACTGGCAAATTTTCTGCAGTTACAGAGGTAGCGTTTGGCTGTTATTTACCCTCTTAATTCCCACTGAAGCAGAAAAGGTGTACTACATTTTTCACAGGACTGTACATAGAGTCCTGTGAAACCTTTCTTTTTCTCATGACTGTAGCCTACACAGGTGATATTGACCAATCTATTTGTCTGCGCAGTGGGGAAAACTGTGGTCATGGTCTAAGTGCATCATGTAGGTGAGATGTGACTTAAAGGAATCATACACAGTATAACACTTAGTTAATAATCCATTAAGGCTTCTTTAGCAGTCAAACAGTGTAGACCAGGGGTGGCCAATTATTATCCCAAGGGGCCTTCTTGGTGCAGCCGTCCAACCAGTCACAGTCTGTTCTTGCTTAGCCCCTTGGGAAAATTAATTTCCCACCCTTGGTCCAGACAGTGTTGTTACTTTCTAATGCTCAGAAAAATATGTACCATTCAGTACCTCATCTACATTTTAACTGGAAAAGCTGACAGAGAGACAAACCTTGCCACATAGCCAAGGCCATGAGACAATGAAAGATTTCCAACTTCACCGAGTTACTGATAACAAGTTGACAGAAAAGGAATTTCTTACTATCCAGGAAACCTTCAAAGATTTGCTGTCGTTGAGGTTTGCTCTGCACTGATGAAGACTCACCCTGTCTGACGAATGTCTGGCTGGTGTCCAGCAGGATGTCACAACCTTCCACTATCATCCGTTCTATAGCCAGGTTCTTACGGATGTTTTCTGTGTCGCTCACCTCATCGTGCATTACTCTGGCCACACACACAAACACACAAGTTTGTTCAGGATTCAACAACAAGAATTTTAATAGAAGTAGACGACTCTGACACATACCTGGACAATTCCTCTAATTTGGACTTGGCAAATTCAAGACTCTTGCGCTCCACATGCTCATGAGGGGTGTGAGCCAGTAATTCATGCAAGGTGATGATGTAACGAGGAATCTTGTTGAAGGAAAGAGCACAATAGCACATGGAGACAAGAATTGAGAAAAACACACATGTTGGAGTCATGTTACGGTTTGTTTGTGAATACAAGAGGATGCTGGTGCTCGTTATCTACCTGGAACATGGGGTATGTGAGAAAGGTCTCGAGCATCCTCCCCTCACAGGCAGCATTGGACTCGTACTGCTTTAGCAGCTTGTCAAAGTCTCTGTTCTGCTTACAGTTGGCCAAAACCTGCAGGCTGTACTGATGGTTACGCACAAACTCCTGGTAGATGTTTAGCATCGGCAGCAGGATGTCAAATAGGTCAGCTAGAACAAGAACACACACAGTACATAAGCCACATGAAGGCACAGTAGTTATTAAATTATCATTTGTAGTGCTAACAGCAGTACAGTAACAGTAGCTGATGTTCACAAGTATCTTCCATCTCCACTGCAGTTGGAGTATTAGCTTGAGGTTTTTTCATAATTATTTGTGATTTTGAAAAATTAGCAGAGTTGCTCCTAACTGTGATTTTAAGGATTGTTATTCCTTTATCTGTACTTTGTGTGTACAGGTTTGTAATATATTCTTGTTTTGGTCTCTTAGATTTTTATGGATAGTACTTCATATGCTTGCATTTTTCCCACTGTTTATGTCTCCTTCTCTTTTGTCTTTGTATTAGTTCTCTCTCTGCTTTCCCCTTACAATTTTATTTTGACACTTGCTTTTCCTTGTGTATATCTTGTTCTTTTATTTCCTGCCTTTGTCTTCCCTCTTTTGTAATTTACTGCTCCCATCTGTGCGTCACTGTTCAATCACCCCTATGTGTTTATACAGTCCTGTCTTGCCTTTTGTCAGCTCATCTGTCCTCTGTTTTTATTTACCAACCTAATTTATTTCCAGTCCACATTCAGTAAGTCTCTTGAGATTCGTTTTTTCCTCTGGTTGAATGATTTTGCCAATGTTACTCTTTTTGTCTGGAATTAAAGTTATTTTATTTTTCCTAATTTTAATCTTTTAGGCACAGATTAGGCACCTGTCCACGTGTTTACAGGTAAACATAGTTTTTTTTTTTTGTGTGTGTGTGTGTGTGTGTGTGTGTTGTGGCCTTTTATCCACACGTAAATGTCATTTTAGGTCACTGACAATTGAACTTTTCAAAACGTACTTCCACTGTGAAGAGTTTCAGAAGTACCGTTTCTGGGTTTTCATGCAGACAAGAGGAAAATAAAGTCTTGGAAAGGTCCTTTTTTTTCAGACCGTGTATTGAGTTATCCTTTGAAAGCTTCAAATTGGCCAATATTTCTGCTGAGTTATGTTTATATCACCACCTGTTGCTTCAGCACACTCCTGACGTCAGTTTTCACAATGTCATGCTGAGGCATATGTTTTTCAAAAT
This sequence comes from Perissodus microlepis, assembly GCF_051167445.1. Taxonomy (NCBI): domain Eukaryota; kingdom Metazoa; phylum Chordata; class Actinopteri; order Cichliformes; family Cichlidae; genus Perissodus; species Perissodus microlepis. The sequence continues at coordinate 25,406,996 of NC_140472.1, forward strand.
TAAATTTGCTCTAATTGTTGATGACTGTACAGAGGATAGAGACATGAATCTTTACAAAGAAATTTATGGGAGAATCTCAAAACGGCAAAGATGTTGGCCGCCCTCAAAATGCCCACCAAATAGTGAAAGAAAAAGAAAGAATAAAGAAAAAGCAAAATCATGACTTCGGATGAAAATAAACTGCCAAATCAAACAGAAAGAAATGTATTTCTACAGCTGTCTCTGCAGAACCTATGTAGGTTAAACACACATTTTTCAGTTGGAATTGTAAGCATTTGAATAGTATTCATAGAAAACTGAAGAATCATAAATACTGATCGAAAATACTGCAGAATTTGTTGATATAAAACATATTATAGCTCAAAGGACTGCACTGAATCAGTCAGCAGGAAAGGGCGAGATAAGGCTTGCATGTTTAATCAGCAGACCCTGTTCTTTTTGAATTTGTCACAAGTAATTTGCTGCCACATCTTTCAGCAGTCCGTCTCCTAGGTGATGCTTATCTGATGGGGAGGGGTTGTTTTAGGAGGTGAAATGATGGGATGCCTTCTGGGTGGTCATTGTCTGTCAAGACAATAACTGCCCTTGTTGCCAAATGAGATAGGGAAACGTGCGTATGTATGAGTGAACAGAGCAGTAAGACGTCAAGTATGACGTCTGAATGAGACAAACTGGTTGCAGGGAACCACTGAAAGCCTGACCTTGATGTAACTGAATAGTTGCAGAGAGAGTGGGTTTGTGCGATTTTTGCGCTTTATGGGAGGACAAGTAACAGCTTACCCAGCACCAGAGTTGGCCAGTTGGCTATCCTCGCCTTCAGGCCTTGATGAAAAATCTCATGAAGGAACATGATGGTCTCACTGAAGACACGTTGCGAATACAGTGTGAAAACAGAAATGAAAAGAGGTTTCATCTATTTATTTATCTTCAGTCTCTGTCTCTGCTTGTGCACCATGCGTAATTAACACTCCAGAGATTAATTTGCACTCACAGATGGACAAAACATGTTTGTTAATCGCACACATACACACCTGTTGAGGAAGATGCTGCTGACGTCGTCATGGCTGATGGGGGGTTTCTTGGAGCTGGCAGCCATCCTCAAAGGTCTGAGGAAACAGTTGACCAGGATATAGAGCTGGTGGACGTACCTGTTATTCCACACATAGAAAAATTTTCAAACATTCAAATTAACCCATATTTTAATGATAATGTGTCATTAAAATAGTATTAATTGGGTGCCAACTTTGTAGTCAGATGATACAATTTCCTTTTATTTTGTTTTTAGCAGAAAGTTATACTCTGGTATACTTAGTTTTATTAATTCATTTTTTAGATTTGTAATTGTATTTTATATTTTTTTACATTGTATATTAGTATGTAGCACCCCCACCCCCACCACCCCTGCACAATGACGCAGGCTACTGGTCAAATGTCAGCTGTCAATCAACAGTCAACATGCAGTGAGCACCGACCCGATTATGGAAGAAAAGCACATCAGCAGGTCGGTAGAGCGTAAACTGTTAGCAGCTGTTCCAGTGCTATAGAGTCCTGCTTTTTGCGTAGGACATTGATGCAAATTATGCTAGCACATGTTCCTAAAAGGCCTGAAGCAATGAGCATCGAGTGATAGCACTGTCACACTGGGAACAGAGGAACTGATAAAATCCACTGACAAAAAAATGCAGTCCACTTTATTGTGGACTGCATTCATCATTTTCCCAACTTATGTAGTTAAGTCTGTTTAATGCTCCCTGGCAGCACCTGCCAAGCAGACAAGAAACTGATGCTAGAAGGATACAGATACATGAACAGCCAATCGCTGTCACTGATAACCACTAAATTTGAAAGCTGGAAAGAATCCCTCCAGAAAGGTGTGGCATTTTTACCGCAGTTTTATTTACCTTAAAATGTGTGCTTGAACTAATATTTAATATTGTGCTGTAGATGGCATGTATAAAAGAAAATGATAGGACCATGTAGGTTATGCACTCGCTGCTTAAGAAGCAAATAAACAGTCTTTGGATGAACAGGTCAGCTGGTTTATTTGTTTTTTAGGACGTGTGATCAACATAATCTGTCCATGACTTTGGCTAAAATTACGAATCCAGAGAAAATCTGGGTTATTTTCCTTTGTCAATCAGGGTGTGTAAATATGACTGTGATTCACTTTAGATTTGTTAAATCTAAAAAAAACAACATTAAAAAAAAATATAAAGTACTCTATATTTATCAGTAGAGTATATATTGTATATATGATATATATACCCTACAGCACAGTGCTTACAGTAGAAAAGATCATGACAGTCATTGTTTCCTGAGCTATAGTCAACACAACAAGTGAGATAACATCATGTGCTCTAAGGCTTAACAACAGTGACAACTTTTGTGCAGCGTGTGTGACTCGAGGCGTAATGCATTTGCATACTCGGTCTCTGCCTCCACCATATTGAAGACGATCTGGTTCCTCTTCCTCATGCTCTCAGCGTGAGGAGAGCAGATGTAGTCCTGAACAATGATCTTCCACTTCCTCCGACAGAGCCATCCCCGCATGAAACTCTGAACCTACAGATATAAAGATGTAGTAGTGCAGCAGATACAAATGAAAAAGCTTAGACAAGTTGGGTTATTTTTGTTTTTGTGACTGTACTATATTTATTCATTCACCTTTTTGATCTTTTTGATATCCGGGTCGTCGTTTTCATGGAAGACATGGTAAGGCCGCATGCGCTCCTTAGTTTTGTTCAGAGCTATAATCTATTGGAGAAATTCAGACACAAATATGAGCACAATGTAGATGGCTTGACAAAAAGATTTAAATTGTTAGGTAAGAAAAATATCCATAAGACTTAATATAAACTTTCTGCTTTTTCTAGAAGGACGTTATATTCCTGTAGGAATCACCATTGATCTTTTGTGTGTGCGATAATCATTGTTGGTGTGTTTTCACCAGATAAGCATTAGACTTCCTCATCTTTGACAATCTGCTGCCTTCATTCAGAAAGAGAAAATGAGAGAAGATGGAGGCTCTCAGCTGGTGATGGTAAACAAATTAAGGATTACATCATGCGCCTAATCACCTGAAGTGCATCGTAGGCCACAGAAAGTGCAATCTTCTCCTATTCTAAACTAATCGATATAAAGAATACTAGTCACTTTTTTTTTGTCTGATTTTACAGCTGTGAAATACTCAATGCAGACAACAGAGACAGATAAGCCTGTGACATTTACTCGCTGCAGGCAAGAAAAGACAACCACAAAGTTAATGCCATCTTCATTAGCTCTGAAAATGGAGGAAAGGGAATGAGCTGGACAGATGCCAGATCTCTTAGTGGAAAAACAGAAAATCAAATTTCACTACAATACAGAGGACCAGTTTTAAATACCAGAGATGACCAACTTCAAACATAGCCAGTAAAGGATTCTTCTTGCCAACACTACCATCTGTGCAGAAATAAACCCAGCAGAGGTTAGGACGAGCTGTAATACTGGTTTAGCCTCAACTTTGTTCATACCTTTAGGCTTCTGACAGGCGTCTGACAGTATAAGTTTATTACATAGTGAGTAAAGGATGAAAGATGAAACCCAAAACATTTTCAGCCACAGCGCTTCATCTTCATTTTCTTATTCACTAGCGTGATCATGCAAATGGCAGCAGAGAGGAGCATGTCTGCCAACTGTTGACAGTTACAGTGGCTAGTTGGTTTAATTATTCATAAACACGGAGCAACACACACACACACACAAACAAACAAACACGGGTAAGCTTTAATGAGATGGATCACCAACTGCACACTGGCTTTCTCTTTTTCCACGAGCAGTCCCATTGCACTGGCAGATGTTTCTTAACATAAAATTACTTTCTTTCACGTTTTCATTATCAGCCAGACTCCATGTATCCTGCCAATGACAAATAACACCAGTTGTTGTAGGGAGAAGTATCTGCCACACTTGTTGCTTCGAGGGAGCATTTCAAATAAAATCATCATTAGGTGCTAATTCGCTAAACAGAGTGCTGCTCCTGTCCCAAAGACAGAAATACCATATGCAAGTCAAATGTTTCTGCAAGTGGCTATTGACGCAAATGAGCAGAGCGCTGTCAAGTGACAATGACAGCAGAGCTTTGATTTGTGGAAATGTTTGCAGCCGGCCCAAATAAGCACATAACATCGCCTGGGGACAACTGCTGCACAGACAAGAATTCAATTTGAGTCGAGCAGCTGCACAATCAGAATAACTTTACAGTTCCTTCTGGTAATTCCTGTGCCACATAGAAGAACATAGCATTGGGAGAACAGCGCTCCATACATAGCATTCATTTCTTCTTTGATAGAAGAATCATGACAACTTAAATTGTTTAAAAAGGAAAACAATGCAATTACTTTCTCTTTATTTTTACAGGCTGATATTTTCTGAATAAAATAACTATAGATTTTGTATCACCTGATACACTACCAGTGAATAATTCTAATGAAATCAAGCATAGCTTAATTCAAGAAGGCCACAGATAACAATTTAGCCACAATGTCAGCTAAAGGTTTAGCTGTTGCCCTTTTACGCCATTTAAACTGCTTTAGTATGCCTACTGTTCCCGTGCATCTGCAAGTGGCTTTGCAACCCGCCTTTACCCCAGCTACTTCTTTTATGCTTTTTAACTCTTTCCCTCTTGTTTCCTTTTCTGAACTGAGTGGTTTCTGTCATATTTCAGGACTGCTTCTAGAACAAAATGACTGAGTGTGCATCAGAAGTTAGTAACTCCCCATTCCTGTGCAGCTTACTAGGGCTACCCTTGGAAAACTCAGGAATCTATTCTAATGGTTGTTAAAAATTGAGGTGTCAAAAATCATCATTGTGGATACTGGGGAGGTCGTCAAATGTTGGGGACAACGTTAATCAGTGTCATATGTACGGAATTGTCCGGAGGAACCCATCCGAGGGATTTAAAAAAAATGTTTTATCTAATCTAATCTATGTGTTGTCTAATCTGTGCTGGGGTCTTGCTGCACCTCACTTTGTTGGAGTTTTCTAGCTCCTGTAATTCTTTCTTATTAACAATGTTGCAGAGGTCACTTTTGTTTTGTATGTGAGCATGGGCATGTGATTTATCGCATGTGGGGTTGGCAGCTGTTTGCAATAAAACTGATGGACTGTCTTTATTGAACAGTGGGCTTCTCTTCCTACGCTCAGAGGTAACTGAAAACCATTCCCACTCGCACCTTTCCTGAGAAAAGACACACATAGTGAATACCAGCATGGTCTATGTACGCCCTCTACATATCTTTCTTGATTGAGTGACTTGCATTGTGATTTAGGCTGGGAGGGTAATCGCAGAATTAAAGTTTCTTAACATTTTCTTAAAATCAACTTGGTGGAAGGCTACAATCTGTCATGAGCAAAATACAATTTAAAGACATAGTGAAAAAAGTTAATACAATTTCCAAGACATAAGACATAAGACGCCTGTACAACTTCAAAAACTGTATGACTCATCCTGAAGGGCATCCAGATTCATCAACTCAAATATAATTTGTGGTGACTACCTAACTCTGCCTATCATATAAAACTGCATTGGCTGTTTTGCTCAGTTGCTGCATGAAGGTATTTGTTTGCTTAAAAATCCTAAAAATCCTTGCTTACAGTTCTTTTGAAAAAGCATGCATGATTTTAAATATTAGAGTCCTTAAGACTTCTGTCTCAAGAAGTCTTAAGAATTTGGCAATGCTATAATAGTACGCTGATTTTAATAATATAGTTCCTAGAGTTCCTTTCAAAGTAACCTGTGTAACAGAACACCTGCCTCCCAGAGCTAGCCTGTCAGAAGTACAGAGTACTGTGTGCTTTTTACTATGAAGACAGCTAGTCCAGAACCCAAGGGGTTATTTTAATAAAGAGGGCAGTTAAATGCAGAGAATCAGATGCTATCTTCTGAATTCTTTGAGATGTACTTGCTGAACTGTATCCAAGAGAAAGAATTTTACAATCTAAAAAAGAAAAAACATTTACAACAAAATTCCACAAACAATACAAATTGTCTGTGATATGAATAAAATGGACTATGTATATTTGTGCCGTGCGTTTTCACACATGCATAATGTACCTCTGCTTTAAGCCTCTCAATTTCAGTGTCCTGATCTTCTAGCTGAGTGCGCAGCTGATTGGCAGCCACCTTCTCAGTCTCCACGATCTGTACAAGGTGGATGTATTTCTGCATCAGCACCTCTCGTTCGATGATAATGTCAGAGTAACTGAAAAGTTCACAGAGGATAAAATGTCAATATAAACAGCTAAATAATATGCTGAAAACAGAATGTATACAAAAATAAAAAATGAATAAGTAGTCGCATGCATAAAACACAGCAGCTCTCACTGCTTGCTGCTGTAGTTTATATAGTGGGGGAAATGAGTATTTGAAAGAAAAGAATTGAACAGTCTCTAATTTTTATGGTAGTTTCATTTTAATGGAGAAACAGAATATCAACCAAAAATCCTAAGAAAAAAAACACATTACATAAAATTTATAAATGGATTTGCATTAAGTGAAATAAGTACTCGATACTCAAACAAAACATGACTTGTTTCATGTTTCTTGGCTACTGTATGGCAACTCAAGTAGCTCAAGAAACTCAAATGTCAGCTCCCCGCACAGATTTTCTACAGGACTGAGGACTTGGAGACAGGCTAAGCCACTCCATGACCTTAATGTACTTCTTCTTTAGCCACTCATTTGTTACCTTGGTGATATGTTTTGGTGCTTTAGGGTTCTTGTTGAGGTAAGAGGATTCTCCCTCAGCAATTAGAAGAAAAACAGCCCCAAAGCCTGAAAATATTTGCTTGATTGTGAGGATGGTGTTGTTTGGTTCATTAATTATTTCAGTCAGTGACATGTAAATCAATTTACAATTTTTTTTGTCTTTTTTGTCTTGATTTGTGGTTGATATTCTCTCTCTTTCCATTAAAACGAATCCACCATAAAATTAGAGGCTGTCAGCAAACTTACAATTTCAGCAGGAGATCAAATAATAATTTATCCCATTGATTATTGCTTCAAAGAATAACAAAAATCCATTTATGACAGAAATATATGCTACTGTGTAACTAAAAGTGTGTTTTCATTACAAGAGCACCCTGATGTTGATTTCATCAGGTTTATTTGTCCTATTAACTACAAAAGTGTTTACTATACATGCTAAAAAATTTAAAGTAGATATAATATAATAATATAATTTCCCTTTAAAACTGAAGCTCATAATCAGAATCATACATAGAGCACTGGTGCAATTATAAAGCACCAACCATAAAAAGCAACGCCCAAGATCCTTTAAAGCTATTAAATATTCTGTAACTTATAATTCCACCAAATTTAAGAATATTTTAAGTTTTACAGCTCTTATTTCTAAGCCATTTACGAATCCTGCAAATGCAAGCTGTAAAATGGTCAATATAATGTCAGTAAGTTATAGTGTGTTTGTCAGATTTAATGTTTGAACATTTTAGTGTCTTTTTGACTTGGGCTGTTTACTATATAAAGCTGATACATAAAGGATGACTTTTGTACAATACTGACAAGAGCTGAAAGTGATTTAAAAAATGCCAATATATTTTTAGAAGTACTCTTTATATAGTAATGTACTGTGCATACCTGGCCTGCTGGATGGCCTCCACCCATTCATCGCACTCACACTCTTCCTCTGTCCGTAGCTCCAGTGGTTTCTGTCCATCATGACCAAACATGATGAGGAAGTAGTGCTGACAGAGAGATAAAGAAGGAAAAAAAGATTTTTACATTATTGTGTGACCCTGAAACTGGACAGAAGGGTTTTTGTTGTACCTTTGCTAATAATACCAATGCTGCAACTTTAAAATATTTCTTTGTATTTGCTTTCTATCTTTTAATTGCACAGATTATTCCCACATAGAGTTCTGCACAACTTACACTAAGCAGCTATATCTATCCCATAGGGTGGAGAAAAAGGGACACAGTACGGGGGAGGATGGGTGGCTCAGCACGCTTAGCACACAGTTCTCATCTGTTGCTCCCTTCTCCACCAGCCTTTTGCCAATTATCTCGCTCGTTTCCTCCCTCTTTCCCTTCTCTCGTTTTCTGCCTGCCTCTCTTATTACTCTGATGAATTTCGCTATGTAACTGCCTTCAAAACACTTCCCCACACTTACACACAGACACATGCCAATACATGCAAGTGCAGAGGCACACACCTACAGCAGAGCACACACACACTAGGCATTATGTGAAGTGATAGAGGCTTTTATTCAAATGGTCATGTCCTGGGGCACTGGGTTACCAGAAGAGCTGCTATACTTAGTCAAGGAAAACAGAGACGACTGAGCTCTGCATTGGCTTTCTCTCTCCTCCTCTTCTCTTCTCTTTATCCCACCACCTCTTTCCTCCTCCCTCTCTCTCTTTGCACTTCACCTATCATCCCACTCCACCTCCTCTGCCCCGCTCAACCAGCATCCTCACTTTTCTTGTTTTCTAATCCCACTCCTCCTCCTCCACATCCCTTCGTACTTTCATCTCTTTGTGTCTCTCAGTAAGGACTCAGTGAACCAGATAGAGTCCAGAGGAGAGACGTTTGCCCTGCAGGAGGATGGTTGGGCTTTGGCCCCTGCAGTGGGGATGAGCTGGGGACTGAGGACAGGATATGTGAACACACACACACTCATAGACCCTCCTCCATTTCTATCCCCCTATCTCAGCTTTTTATGTATCTGTCATTTCGATTCACTGCCTGGCTGTATTTTATTATATCAACAATAATCTGTGCTCTAACAGCCTTTGACAGGGAGAAGGATGGGAGGAGAGAGGAAGAGAGAGACAGGAGAGGGAGGTGTTACATAACATTTCTTAACTGAGTACATATTTCTAAATTGTGTCACAACCCAACAAGATAACATTTCCATGGCAACAAAATATCTGCCGCTGCTGCCTTGTTTTGCACTTCCATTTTCTCCTTATGAGTGCTGCCTCTATTCATTTAAGGCTTTTATTTATCCATCATGCAATTTCAGGCATAAAAGGAAATAGTCTTCAACAGGAAGTGAAACATTGAGCTTAAATCTCTAGATGGATAACCTTTTGCACATCTAACGTAATAGCTGTTATGTATTTGACCAACTGTGGCACTATATGAGTCAGATGACAATAATCTATATTTGCATGCATGCAAATATTTCCACATCATGTTGATTCAAGATCCTTTGATCACACAGATGTCTGTGTTGTTATTTTCACATAGAACAAATCAATGTGCTTTTGACATGCTTGCTTAAATAATCACAGCTTTTAATTAAAGTGAAAGCAGGAACACAACAGTCTAAAATAAAAGTAAGAGTCTTGCATTAAAAATGTTAATTCAATAATTATATTTTCAGCATATAGTAGTTAAATATAAAAGTCTACATATAAGTAACAATCTACTAGTAAACAAACTTAAAGTTGTGTAGTACTCTATTGACTTTTGGACCAGTTGTAGCACCACAGACCTACTGTTTTCCCATTTTTCTTGTTTTGTTCATGAAACATGAATGCGGATGCACAAACGTGATTGGATGGATAGCGGCACAGTGCGCTTGTAATATGCAAGTTACAGCACAATTTAAAATATTAAAAAGAATAAGGTTTGTGGATGTTTATGTGGAAGGAAGCGCAATACCCTAGTTTCTTAGACTTCAGGCCTTTATAGAGCGATTTGGTGAGAAAAACTGAAGGTAAACATAACTTTTATTGTTTTTTAAAAAAAAACCTGTCAGGGCACCTTTAAGCAAAGTATAAATTTTCATGCTCAGTGCAGTTTATATTACATATTATCCTTTTTCCCTTTCAGGCATGCATGTAACTTATTACGCAATACAAACATTGCACTTCTTTGCACTAAATTTCTCTTTCAATGTAATTAACTACCTTTTGATTTATACCTGCTACTTAACAGATCCTAAAGATGGTATGTATGCTTGATATATATTTTTGTATCCTGCCTTAACATTTATATTCTACCATTCTGCCAAGTTTTTGCAGCAAATGTGACCCAATTGTCACCAGGCAATCATTAAAGTTTAATGTTACTGCATCCTTTACAGAAGATTCTGCATCACGCTGGACCCCTAAAGCATTCCAGTGAATTGCTCTGTAACATTGTACTGTGTCCTCATTAGTTGGAGGGATTTTTTAATTTTTTTTTTTTTGAGGACTTGACTGCTTCTACGAAACCTAAAAACAAAGCGAGAGCTCTGCACATCTCATGAATGGTACTCTGACTGTCTCTGAGCTATGACCACAGAGCTTCCCAACTTTACAGTACAGATCTGGACTCCTGGCTCAGTCTCCCTTCAAATCGGCTCAAGCGTACCCTTCATCCCTGAGGGCATTCGTTGTACTGTAAGAAATTTCATTTAGACAAATAAAGACAGCGAGGAAACAAAAGAGAAAAAAGACACTGAGCTTTTTTTGTGCTCTTTCACTCTTTATTTCACTTGCAACTAATTTAACAGTCACCTGATACACTCTTTAAATCCTGATGTGAGAAACAGCAGAAATAGGGCCATGACAGCATGACATAAAGTCTATTTTACTTTCACCAAAGCTTAGGAACAATGTAAGGCAAAAATGTTATTATGCAGAACCATTTTCACTTCAATCTTTAAAACTACCTGCTGTGAAAACAGAGGCGAGAAGCTCTTCGAACAAAAAAATGACTTTCACAGTCCAGCACAGCCTAAATGTTGGGGAATGAATGCTTGCCACACACATGTACAAGTTAATAATAGTGCAGATGATGAAATGCTTTTTCTCATTATTAAAGATTTATGAAAGCTTAAAATGAAATTTGTGTTAATAGATTTATTAGCCAAAAATGGCTGGCGGACCCAGAAATACTCATCTTTTTTAATAAATATTTAAAAGCAGAGATGGCAGAATCACTGTGATTGGGGACTGAAACAGCCAATAATGATGCAACACTACCGTCTGCTTTGGGATCTGCACCGATGAGAGCAAAAATTGCATTTTGCAGCACTACAAATGGACCTTATTTTTTCACTTCATTCTAAATATCAGAATTTAAAAGCTATTTTCTGCATCAGTGTTCTGTGCTTCAAAGAGACATTAAAACCCAAACTATTAGAAGTTTTAGCTTCACTGGAGTTAAATTAGTATGACCTCAGCACAGAAACTCCACAGTCACACATGCTGTAGTATATAACTTGTAGGGTAGTTTGGAATTCATGTCTCAAACACAAAGCCCAAAGAGACATTGAATTTTATCATGAAAGAAAGGCAGTTTTGCCAGCCTTGCTATCAAAAATCCAATATAATTTCATGACTAGGGTATGAGCCAGTTGTGTTTATGCACAAAAGCACACAACAGGTTTTTGTGACAGTTTCAGCTGCTAGAATAATGAAGCTGTAAGTAGGTCTGCTTGCTGTTTTTCTAGTTTAACTGTATACACAACCATTAGCACATCACTTGTTCAGTGGTATATGCACAGCAGAAGTGCAACTTGAGTCAAACCTTATTAGGTGGAAAAGTCATCAAAGTTTTTAAAAAATGGAATTAAAGTTATGACCATCACTTTAAACCTCTATAAAAACGGAGCTGAATCTCAGACGCTGCAGGCCTCAGTTAGCTGAGCTGTTGGCATTTATCATAGAAAAAGACTGAACACATTTTATATTTTTGGAATTTCCTTTGGACAGACAAGACCTAGGTAGAGGCACTTGTCTATAATGCACACCACCACTTTTGGAGCAAACCAAACACATTATATCAGCACAAACAAACAGCTAATAGCAACTGTCAGTTGGTGTCTATTGTCTATCTGTCCAAAAGCTAAAGTTTGGCTGAAACTGCATCATGCAACAGGACAATGATCCCAGGCACACCAGCAAAACTACAGCAGAAAGAAACAGAAAAAAAGGTGTTTCAATTGTGCGGTCAAAATTCAGACCTCATCCAAACCAAACTGTAATGTGCTTAGTTTTTTTTTTTTTTTTTTTACAGGACTTGGTGGAGTCCTCCCATGACCAAACTTTCTTTTTTAAAAATCAACACTTCATTACCTCATGACTTTATTTTTATGTTGGATGAACCTAATCCAGTAGCTCAACAGAAAAGGTACAGAACATTCAAATTCCTAAAAAGATTTAATATGGTTTGTAAATGGTTAACTGTGATGAGTAAGCAGCTGAAAAATGTTTATAAATATCAACACTACTGCTTTCACTTCTTAATCACAAATCTAATGCAAATGTGGCAGCGGAGCTAGCACACAGGTGCACAATTCACAAAAATAACGACCTCACACAGTGTGTGGAGTTGTGTGTCATAGAACTATCGAAAGCAAACCACTATGCTGAACTTAATTTCGACTTTAGGTATATGGAAACAAATAATAAAAAAAGAAACCAGTGCCACCATTGAGTCAAAAATGCTACAAGCGCAGATGCAACAGAACAAGCATTCAACAAAAAAAGGAAAATGTAGCTGAGTCTGTGACATGAGAGAAATAAAGAGAAGGGATTGACACGTAGATAATGAGAGAGAACAGTTTTTAAGGAAAACGCTAACAAAGGTTGGCTGAAAAGTGCTACTTAGCTGATACATCTGAAAATACAAGCAGGTGTTTGTCCGTCATTCTATAGACACACTGATTACATGGCAGAAAGACAAAATTATTAACAAGCAATTTCAGCACAGAGTATAATCTGTCTCTGTTGAGTCTTACTGCATGGTAATTACCATCACAGGGGGAAAAGAACGCAGACCAGAGTTGTGTATGCAAGACTCTTGTAATCTATAATCGTTTTTTCTAATATGCTTTTGAGGGTGTATATGTACAATCTTCAAAGATCAGAAGAAAAGAAAACTAAAGGACAAAAAAGCACATGCTGTGATTCTGTGAAACAGATATAATCTCATACCACGTGTTGTTGGCAGGTCTCGTGGTGGAAACAATCCCTCAAACACAACAGCAAGAAGTGATTGGCTGTGTGTGAATTAAAAGGTTATGTTGAAAACCTTTTAATAATTTGAACAACACATAACAAAGGTAATTAAGGGTAAGTAATATTTCATTGCTGGTATCGTCTATCAAAATATCATTGATCACATGATCAGCATTCATTCATACTTTTCATGAGCCCGAATATATTTTGCTATTACAAGATTCAAATCAGCTACTTAAACAATAAAAAATAATTTGTGAGAAGTAGTTTTGGAAGGATAAAAAAGGTTATTTTTTTCCCCACTAATCTTCTGGATCAGACTCATATCACTTCTTTATATTCCTCTCATTTCTCTCCTGTTGTGCTACCACGGGGCATTAATATTTTCTGCTCATAAAATGCTCCAAGGACAAGAGAGAAAAAAACAACTACTATTGTCATGGAAACCTTCTACACTCAATAATTCAGATTTGCTTTACCTTATAACTGTAAAGTTGTTTACATGCACAGCTATCCCTCTAAAAATGAAAACTTTTTAAATACATTTTTATTGTTATTCATCAGTAGATCCAAAGTACACTTTTGCTTGAGATCATTAAGCTATTGGCATAGAAAAGGAGGCTAAACAAATGTTACAAGTAGATTAGTGAACTTCAGAAAGCTGCTTGGTTGGGTCGGAGTTTGTTTTAGTCTAACACTAACCCTGTGCATTCATTGGAGGGAGTGTGTGTGAAAGTTTAGAAAAAGTACTTAGGTGTAGATAACAATGCTTGTAAAACTGTGTGAATGTGTTAATGGGTTTTGTGGTAAAAAAGCACTTTAAGTGCTCAATTAGAACAGAAAAGCACTATATAAATATTCATTAATTTACATTTAAGTCTGTATTTTGTCATTTTGGGCAGCGCTAACTTATCAGTTTCCCCTCAGATCCTAGCTTCCTTATGTCATCATCCTAACGCCTGAGAAGAAGATGTTTCTCTTCAACCTTCAAACTTAACCTTTCAGTTCTTTCTCCGTTTCTTTCACAATCAAAGTAAACAGTATGTCTCTCAACATGACAAAAAAAATGCTAGTTTTGACATGCTTCATTTTCTCACTTCAGTGGAAATGGCTTTCTTTCGATATTTTTGTAAGCCCCACTCTGTAATTTCAAAAAGCTTTAATTTACTATATAATACATGAACTTTTTTTTTTAATACACTTCCTGGAGACTTGTCATTGCAACGTGACACAAAACATTAATCTGACAGCAGCAGCGGCAGCAGCGGTACTTTATGTAACCACCGAATTCAGCTAATGATGTAGGCTACCAGCTAATGTGACAATCACTGAATCAACATCCCACATCCCGCTGTTTTTTCATTGCCCTCCATGCTGTTCACTTCCTTCAAAGAAGTTTGTATAATAAAGTGTGGGGCAGTCTTTTCCTCTCTCACATACACAAATAAAATATCCAGACTGTTCTCACACATATCTACCCACTGTATATATACTAATACACTAATAACTGTTGCCCCAGAAAACTCTGATTGGGGATTACCTGTCTATCTGAGATTTCTTTTAAAAGGGATTAATCAAATTGCTCCCCTCCTCCGCAGTTTATTTTCACTCCTATCCTCCTACTCTACTAGTTAAATACACACAAATTAAACATGCAAAAGCAAATCCCTCATATGAAGGCATCAACAGGCTTTTGGCCTCATCTTACACATTTGTTGCGTTATAGTGACTGTGTGACTTTATTGCCTTAATGCAGGAGATACTGAATTGGAGATTCCTCTGTAATTCCCAGAGAGCAACATCAGAGGCTTCCAAGCAGACAGTGGATCAGTTTTACTTTTTTCTTGAGAAAATTAACAGGATCTTGTAAAATCCAGTCCTCATAAGTAAAGACAACATATATGAAGGCACCAGGCGGTTGTATTCCTTCATGCTAAAGTTTGTCAGAGACACATCTCCTATATCTATACCTGTAGCTAGAAGGATCGCGTATAATAGATGGCAGCAGCTCCAGATATAACACCACTTGTGAATACAGAGGTTCAATTCCAAGAGCGTCAACAACCTATGGAGTAACCACAAACATTCTAAGCCCATCTGAGGAGAATGATGATCAGCCCAACATCGGCTGAGAAATACAATTTATATTATTGTACCCTGCCAAAAATGTAGCAGCATGGTGCCTGACAAATTTTATAAACAGGATTAGCCCTGTAAAATTAAAGGTACTCAGTATAGTGTAAGAAACAGCAGAGTGTTAATATTTGTACTCACCTGTTTCCTTTAATGATCTAATTTTGGAGAAAAACATTACATTTTAATGCAATATTTACCAGGTGAGTGAAACTACGCTGTTTGTAAGATGCTTTGCTACAGAACTCAAACTAAGTTTGAAAAAACAACAAAAATTGGCTGATACAATGTTATATAAAAATAAAACTAAGTTAAACAATACATCTCTCAGACGTTTGGGTCAATTTTGACATAATGGCTCGCACAGCTGCTGCAGATTTGTCGCCTGCACATCCATGATCTAAATCTGAATCATTTGAGTCATGTTCAAGACACTATTTTGGAATAGTCTGATGTTTGTGGCATGGCACAGAAGATGGGCACACTGTTGTCATAAAGGGACCGACATTGGGAGAAACAATATTCAGGTTGACAGCTGTGTTTAAAAGGTGATCAATTGCTACTAAGTGGCACAAAGTACGCCAAAAATATCCTCCTGACCATTACACCAACAACAGCCTGAAACTCTAGTATATCCTTTCTTTGCGTTTACAACAAATTCTGAGACTACCATCTATATGTTAGAGCAGAAATTAAGACTCGTCAGACCAGTTATTGTTTTTCCAAGCTTCTATTGTCTAATTTTGGAGAGCCTATGTGTGAATTGTACCCAGCGTAGCTTTCTGCTGCTATATCTCATCTGCTTCAAGGTTCCATGTGTTGGGCTTTCAGAGATTCTCTACGGCGATTGTAACAAGCGGTTACCTGTTACCTGCCGTTCGGCTCAAAGCAGTCTGACCATTCTCCTCTGACCCGTAACATCAGCAAACAATTTTTCCCCAAGAACTGCCATTCATTGGATATTTTCTCTTTTTTCCTGTAAAGCCTACAGATGGTTGTAGATCTGTAGTTTTTGACATACTCAGACATTTTCCACAGAAGTAAGAGTACTAGCTAAAAGCAGATACTGTTCACAGTTATTATAGTATAAGTGTTTTATTGTACATAAGGTCTGCTCCCATTGTTACCAAGACTTCAAACACAACAGACAGATTTTAAGCTAGATGCCAGCTTTAAATTCTGAAACTAATGAGGTTCATAATGGCTCTAACACTTGGCAAAAAACTTAACAGCAAAATGAAAATCAGCCCGCAGAGAAAAGCAAATCAGACTCAGGGTGTACAGGACGAATCGGTTCCAATTAATGCGCGCAATAGTGAAAACACAAGACCCAGAGAGGGGGACTTAGAGCTAGAGGAGCTTTCTAATGAGAACTAATTACACACACATGCATGAACATGAGGAAGTCAGCACTGACACTTCAACTCTAGTGTGTCGCCCCACCTTTTCACTTTTGTAAAAGGAAACCCATCTGTGAATATACTGTAGCTACACATGCACACTGTATTAAACTCAAACAGTACTCAATTAAATGATTGCACCATTCCCATGCATCTCATCCATTCTTATGAAATATTCAATCCCAATGTAGTCCAATTAGTATGTCTCCTTCAAAGCAAACGAACTATGCTGCAAACACAAATTGTACAAATATTCATGTTTAGAAGTCTCGTTCTCTCTGCAAAGGGAAACAATTTATTGTAACATTTCTTAAAATGTTGTGGTTTTAGAAAACATGTGAGGTTAGAAAACACAGTGCAACAAGCCACAATATTATATGATTCCTGATCAAAAAGTGAGAATTATTAGAGAATTATTTATTCCTTCACAGGCAAAAGATATTAACAGCAAGCTATTGTACAATTTTATGAAATTTTAAAAACCTTTTCATTTAAGTCAGTTTTGATTCTCTCTCAACGCTGTGCCATTTCATGGGATCTTCCCTGTGGTGTAAATGTAGGTGTAAATGTAGCAAGCAGTAAACATGATTTCCCAGTTTTTGTACAGTTAAACACGAGAATGTCAACGTTTACGAATGTTCTTCACGTACTTTAGGCCCTTTAGAACCAACTGAGCATTGGTAATGCCACAGCCTATCTGAGTGCTGGGCACAGTGTACTCATATTCTGATGGCTGCCTCCAGCAGGATAACACACCATGCCAAAAATCTCAGATGATTTCAAACTGGTTTCCTGAACATGGCACAAATGTTCTCCACAGTCACCAGATCTCAATCCACTGAGTCAGTCACATCACAATCTCAACCAGTGTTTCTCAAACCTCGATCAAGCCACACATTAGGTTTACTCAGTGTTATGTAAGGTAATGTTGTAAATTACAGGCACTTATTGTCGCATCTGGCAAATCTAGCCAATAGTGCCTAACTGCAGGGAAATTGTAGTTTGAGTGTAGTATGACTTGGGATTGTGGGAGGAAGCTGGAGTAGAAAGAAACAGAGAGAATCCACGCAAACATGGGGAGAACACGCAAACTCTGCACAGAGGGTGAAGCCAGATCGTGGACTCAAACTCAGGACCGTCTTGCTGTGCTAACCTCCACGCTGCCACCGCTGCCCTATCTAATACCATTTTTAGTCAAATCAAGGATGAACAAACATGTGGGACCACATGATAAATAAAAACAAACTGCCACAAATGTTCTGTTATAAACTTTTATTCAGCATAATCTTTTTTAAACATTGCCGCTGACTGTCTCACTTTCCCACTATGGCAAGTTTTGTTGAAGAAACTTCTCAAAGCTTCTAACAACTTTCGGTCCCTGCACCTGATCACCATTCCTGTTCTCTCTATTTTTTTTATTAGACCTTGGTGCAAACACAAAGGTTATAGCTTATTTGGTTTTACAACGGCCTTTACAGAACCAAACACAATGAGCTGCTCAGCAAAGTTTGACATATGGGTGACAAGCTGAAGAGAGACTCCACCAGTGACTAATGGTCATCTGGTTCTGGTTCATGGCCTCTAATGAATTGTGCTTCACTTTAAAATCAATAAACAACTGGCCGCTTAATGAAGGGGGGAGGGAGAGTTTGACAATTATACACAGCTGATTGTACCAGCCTTTTACACACATGCATGCATATTCACATAAGCAAAGCGGGTTCACAGTCGCTGTGGAAACCATTCAGACTGGTGTAAATGCTCTCCAAATTATTTGAAGGGTTTGTGTCTATCGGAGTACAACAGGGAGAAAAGAAGGGAGAGAGTTGTGTGTTCTTTGTGTGGTTCTATTGTGGCTCACTGTGGGGGTGTCATACTGCAGGTTTCTGGCAGATTCACTCCACTGCACAGACTAACAGTGAGGAGAAAGAGCAACTAATGGCAATATGGAAGGCTTTTCTCTGTCTTTCTGAACTAAACACTTACATAAGGGATAAAACTCGGGATCAAACTGAACATGGAAATCCTCCTTTACTGAAGTGTTGATCATCTGAAACACAAAAGCCCACACACGGCCTCATGAGCCAGACAAAATGTCAGAGTTATGTGGTTCCTCCTGTGTGCATAGCTATGTAGTTAAACAGTCACACACTAGCAGCAGTTGAGGTTTCAGCTGAGGGCAGATTGAAAATAACCCTAATTAAACATCACAGCTGTAGTATGAAAGTGAGACAGACAGGGAGAGAGTGAGACAGTCAGTGGGAATGTTTAAAAAGAAAAAAGGTTTAAATACAACATAATACTTGCCAAGCTTTCTAACATCAAAAGAGACAGGTTTTATGCCTACATCAATGCCAATATTAGCAGCTGGAACAACATGTAATTTTGCTCTTACAAAAGCAAGACTTATTCTCATTTAATCATCAATAGTAACAACATATTAATATGCAGAAAGACTCAAAGCGGCAGTGCTGGACCTACTCTCTATCCTTCTATTCCTACACATCTGGAATTAATTTTCTTCACACTGTATATTCAAATCAACTGTATTAGTAGGTGGAGATGGATATCGTTGAGTGATTATTATTGGTTGGCTTTTTTTGACCTCTCCTTACCTCTTACGTGATTAAATTTGCATCCACTCACTGTCTATTTAATACTTCCTCACAGAGTAAAAAGTCAGCACTCTCCAGTGTATCCCTCCCCCTCCATTTTTATGGCTATGACGCTGGCACACAGTCCCTGAGGTTTGCTAAAAACTGCAATCAGGAGCAGGAATTATTCTGCTTCCCTTTTCTTCCATAAAGCCAATGTAAGTCTGTCTTTTGTGTTATAACTTTTTCACCATAAGACTGACTCACTGATTGATATGGCCCTAAGATTAATCTGTGTATGACAAAAAACAGGCAATTTTTTAAATTAATTAATTAATTAATTTTTATCAATGAAATGCATTTTCAAATGTTAATTCAAATGTTTCCTAGCAACAAGATGTGCTAACTCTCGGAGCAACAATGCTGAGGCAACTTCCAAGAGCTCTGTCACAACAGTTTCCCCCTAAAATATTTCCCTGCTGCAAATGTATTAAACCTTAACCCTTTTCAGCCTTGAAGGATTCAGCAGTGAGTCCTGTATTGCAAATTAAAGTTGCATAGAAATAATTGACTTTAACTTGCAGAGGTTTATTTGAAATTGTAGTGCCAGTCACAGGAGGGCTGTTGCTCTGTCATTTAGCTGCATTTTGAAACAGATCCAGATCATCTGGTATTTGCAGCTGCATTCCAAGCATGAAGTCTGAAATGTAGATTTTCATTTTACCTCTTTTGCAGCCAAAATATGGACCCAACGTGTCTATATTTTCCAATTAATCCTCATCTGTCCATCTTTTTAACCAATTCGCAGAAGGTGGAGTGGGCTGTAGCCTATCCCATCTTTCATAAGGCAAGAGGTGGGGTACGCCCACCACATAGTCATAGGGCTACAATTTATCAGTTCAGCTGAATAATTAGGTCACTTGTGTTCCTGCTGCTTGTAATGACTTGATTGTTATTATTATTATTATTAAAACATTAATATATATGACATATATATGTATATGTATATATATATATATATATATATATACACAAGAGTTTCAATAAGTTACAGTAAAGCTATTCAAAGTTTCCAGTAGGCTAACAGTTGTGCAGGGATTAAATACACCTTTGGTCAAATGATCAGCAATTCAGTTGCAAATTTAGATGGACTTTATGTTTGTAGGACACAGCAGCCTGGTTGAGAGTAAACCAATAGTTCAGTTCAAATTGCAGCTTCTGGGCAACAGGTAATAAGTGATTGGCCAGGCTTGACCCAGACAACACAAGTCTAAATCCTTCCTAGAAACCAAACAACAGCGAAGCTAATGACAGCTTCACTGTTGTTTTGTTCAGCAATGAAGTAAAAAAAATGAACACACGATTTATAGAATATGTTCATTTTATGTTACACACATAAAACTTTACATGGGGTGGCTGTAGCCCAGGAGGTAGAGCAGGTCACCTACTGATCGGAAGGTTGGTGGTTTGATCCCGGGCTCCTCCTGACTGCATGCCAAGTATCCTTGGGCAAGATACTAACCCCAAGTTTCTCTCTGATGCATCCATCGGAGTATGAATGTGTGTGAATGTAGTTAGAAAGCACTAAGTATAGAGAACGTGCTTGTGAGAATGGGTGTGATTGGGTGAATGTGGTATGTTGTATAGAGCGCTTTGAGTACTCCATCAGTCCATTTACATCACAGTTATGAATGTTTATTAATCCTTAAGATTACACAGGTTTATTGAGTTGCTGTGGAACACAGAATAAAAATTAACTTGTTTAGACAAAGAACCTGTTGCTGCACTGTTTTGTTGGACTCTGTCAGACTGACATGAATTTGAGTTGAAGCTACATACATCTTTCAGTCTTGTGGTTTTCATAATTCATATTTGGAAACAAAAATAACCCATGTGTTGGAATAAATCCTTTAAACTGATGGGATTACTTGATTCATTCAGTTTTTGTCTTTGCAACTGGCAGCTTATGACCTCACGGAGACAGAAAGCTGTTTCAGCTATAGTGTCAAAGACAGCAAGAAGTACTTGACTTTTAAACTTGTGGACAAAGATATGAGGTGTGAAAGCTTTGTGCCCCCCACCAGCCTGCTCTCTATGGCACATCAGGGAATGGTGACCTGCTCTGGGAGGATGCACTCTGAGCTCTTCTCACTGCAGGGCTTTTTGAAGCGAGCAGAGAGGATGAGCTGCTGCAGGCACCTTAGTCTGAGGCTGCATGATCTCTTTGCTCTTTATATATTGCCGTCTGTAATAAAGCGAGGAAAAGATTTGATCGTGTAATTCTCATTAATATAAGAATGTGTAACACTCGACACAAGTAAGTCAATACAAAATATCACGACTGGTTTTGGTAATCTTCCTCTCTTTTGACACACTACTATACACTGAGTGCCTGGCTCAGTTTATGATGTTAGTGACGTCAGTGGGATTGGGATATGCAGCGTTTTTAAAAGTTGTGGCAGGTGACATAAGACGTTTGAACGCGCTCATTCACAGCAAGGTTCGGTGATTTGACTTCCCCTGTTGGCATTCAATCTCACCTGCTTCTCTAGCGCCTCCTTCCCAGTGGTGGACATCTTGGGAGCCGGCGCGCGCTCGCAGGTGCATCCTTCCAACAGGTAAATCCCAGCAGGGCGCGCGCTTTGCTCGTTCTCAAAGTAGAACAGTACATTCTGGTGAAGGGCGAAGAACTTCTCGTGCCATCGGCTATTCTCCGCCGTCTTCTTGCTCAGGTAGCCGCGCTTAGTCCCCTCTTTACGCGCGACCGCCGACAAAAATAGCGCATGCCCTTCGTTGTAGCGGACGCTCTTCTGCATGTTGTCGTACTGTTGTGTAGACAAAAGAAAGTGCGACAACCGGTGCGTTCACTGCGAGCCCATGTTCCCCGGGGCTTGCGTGGAAACTTTGCCACAGAGCGACGGGCGGCTCAGCGGCGCCGTGGTGCATAGAAAAGTTGCCCCGCTGACGGAAGCGCTTCTGCAGAGGAACTCATAGTAAAGATGCCCGAGTCCCGCATTCACTCAAATAAATCCATCCTTCGCTTTTAGAATCAAACAAATGAAAAGCGAGAGAAAGCGAAAGGCGTGCCGCTCACAGAGGGAAGAACCCTCTTAAGTGGACACAGAGTCGCAGTCCCGATACACTGTAATCGGCTTTGGCAGTGGTTTACTCTCTCTCTATCGCACACTCACTCTCACTAGATCTCTCTCGCTCTCTCTCTGGTGATGCGCGCTGATCTTGGAGTTGGCGGAATTAAAGGCGGAGCGACAGCGAGTTGGTCGATTTTGAGAGTGAGTGAGGTCTTTAAATATGTAGCTTACAGTGTAGCAAATGTGAATTATTTCTGTACTTTTTTCCAACAACAAATGTTTTGTAGTTTTGGGAATTCATTTTATATCCAAGTTAAGTTTACAGATATTTCGGGTTATTCCTATGCATGTTTTTTTTTTATTTTTTATCTTAAATAGATAAAACCTTTCGATGCTCCAGGGGGAGCTGCTGGGCGTGATAAACTCGGCGTCAGCTCAAGTTTGAAACGGAGAAAAATGTTACCAAAGTTCTGCAGTTTGCTTCTTGTCTTTGGCTGAGGGATGATGAAGGCTTTAGGCTACAGTAGACACTGTTAACACAGCTCATGTGTAACTTGAATCTCTGAGTAACTTGGGGTTGTTCTAGAGGTCCACAAATTTAGAATGAGCTTCAAAGCAATCTGTCTGTCTTTAAACGGACTTTAATACGACAGTTGCTAATAAAATGTTTGATTTTGAACCCTATATGGCAAGGATCCTTCAAAACCTACAGTGTATATATATATATATATATATATATATATATATATATATATATATATATATATATATATATATATATATATATATATACATACACACACACACACACCTTCTTGCAGCTGTTTCTTAGATTCATAGCGTACATATTATGTATTAATGCAATTTGCACTAATCTTTTGCAATGTCACTCTTACTTTTTATTCTTAACTTCATTTTTATTTTGTTTTTTTTTTTTTTAAATCACAGAGGCCCTTGCTATGCGCCTTGAATACTTTGACTTTAACTATGTTTTTTATTGTAGACGGTACTATTTTTATTCTTTATCCTGCTGCTGTAAGACAATAATTTCCCTTGTGGGAAATTGAAAGCATAGCTATTATTGTCATGTGTCACTGTGATACATTATGATATGAACCTACAGTGTATGTTAGGATAGGATATTGTATGTGTGTGTGTGTGTGTATATATATATATATATATATATATATATATATATATATATACATATATATATATATATACATATATATATATATATATATATATATATATATATATATATATATATATATATATATACATATATATATATATATATATATATATATATATATATATATATATATATATATATATATATATATACACACACACATATATTTGGTGCGTATTATCTGATGTTTGATAAGCTCTTTGATGGACTGTGGGTAGCTTTTAAGGAGACACATTTCACAAATTATTTTATACTTATTATTTAAAATATTAATCAGGTTTGAAGTTGAACTTTGATTGATTTGTGAATAAACATAACTAAACTAAACCTGCTATCATAAGCGAAGTTGCACAATTGGTTTTGTGGATGCCATATATGGACAGAAACCGAATGGAATTAAAAAATGCTAAATCAGCAGGGCGTCAAAGACCAGCAAGTAAGGCAGGTTTGAATTTATTTTTAATAATTATTAAATAACTACAATCTTGATCAGTTGGCATTATTGACATTATGACAGTTACAGTGGAAAATGTGATGACTGTCAAAACCTGAGATGGTTAAAATCCTTTTTTTTCCACAAATCCACACGTACACACTAGAAAAGGAGCAGCATCACGTACTCCATCAGGTCAGCATATTTGTACTTTTGTTCTTCTCAAAGTATTCCCGTTCACTGGTATTGGGACTTTTTTATTCATACAATGGTGTGAATAATGTTCCGGTGATGTCAAGAGTTTGACTGCAGCCATTTCATGAGGGACGATCTGTCGGAGATCCTCCAAAGATCTGAGAGAAGTTTCTTATTCTTTCTAAAGAGAAAGAGACAAAGAGACTTAAATGTTTCACACAGTATTGCATGTACAACATTGCCTGTCTTCACACTGCCCAATATGCTTACAGTCTAAACACACTGTTCTCTCACACATAGCTGTGTACAATAAAATCCATATTCCTAACCTGCAAGCTGCACCTCAAACTCCTCTGTGCGTGATTATTGTGCATTGTTTGGCTTCGCTCAAACAGAGGACAAACATTTCATATAGGGAGGATTACTCTGACAGGCGTTGTGTGAGTGATATTTCATAATGTGAGAATTACTTTGGAGAAAGCTAAGCAACACTCAGCTCCCAGCAGGCTGTCTGTTACACAGCGAGGATAGTGGCGTTTTACAAATTTACAGAGACAGAAGGACTGCTTTTGGAATAATGTGCAATATTCTGATAATTTGCTTGCAAAAAACAAAAAGAAAAAAACTTGCAATTGGTCATATTTCTACTTTTTAACTCGATTGTAGGCTAAACCTTTCTGATTTTGATCCTAAAAGAAAGTTCTCTGCATAAGCATTAAGGAACACAGTATTTTCACTTCCTTTCTGAAAGTGTCCAATAAAATTATCCAGTGGAAAATAGGACTGGACATATGACAAACTGTGACTAAGGCTTTTTTTTTTCCAGTTTCTTCAAATTTATGCACTGGCTGCATATATTCTGCCATGGATTTGCTTGTAGGTTTCCCTGTCTTGATGAAGGGGACAAAGTCTGCACTGATTTTCCAAGAATATTGGTACATTTTCTGATTGAGATGTGGCAGCCCAAGTATAAAATCTACCTCATTTGAGTGTTGAAGCTGAAGTAAACATTCAGTTTCATGTCTGTAGAGCTCCCTTGAGTTTTATTATTTCATGGCACACATTTCAACCCTAGTTTTCAGCTTCCAGGCTCTATTTTTTCATAAAACTCTCCAAAACACAGGACTGGGGCATTTTGTAATGTATTGGAAGACTTACAGGATACTCAAACAAAACAGTATCAGACTCACACAAAGTTAGAGGACATAAAAAAAAATTACTTAAAAAAATAGCAGCAGAAGCTCAGGTTTTCTGCCTTTTAGTTCTTAACAAAGCTGACACCAAAAACACTGGTTTCTAAAACTCCCATAATTCAACTTGGCAGTCTCACTTTACCCCTGCATGGGAAAAAAGCCCAGTTATTTAGCAACACTACAGGGGTGCCAATCATTTGAAAAAAAAAATCAAAGCAGGCATAAATAGTGCCACAAGTATACATCATCTGGGAACAAAAGGCTTATTTCCACAGTTCATGTTAGTATTAGAAAAGTCAATACAGTTTTTGGTCTCTTGTAAACCTTCACACACATATCTGTTACATGAATTGTACCTCTTGGATTTCACCACCCCACTGACAGCTGAACAAATTCAGGTTACTGCATTGTTTTAAAGTTGGGATGCGTCCATTCTGACTCTCCATGCTAATTTCTAAAGTAGGTTTTCAGCTGAAAAAAAATTGAATCCTTTTAGAATCTACTCCAGAACTACAGCATACATTGATCCTCATACTATTAAACTGATCTCAATGTGTAATTTAAGTGGAATCATGCCTTTACGAAATGGTTAAATGTGAACGCGTACCTTCTAGCGTCAACCACTTTCTCCAGCTCTCTGGCTTTGTGAGCAGCAGTGTGCAGTATAGGATCTGGGATGTCAGCCAGTCGGGCAACGTTCAGACCATAGCTCCGCCCTGCAGCTCCTTCAGTTAACTGGTATAAGAAGGTAATGAACTCTGGCTGAACTTCTCCATCTGTTAGTGCACATCATATACACGTAATGTATTACAATCTTAAAGTGTCAAGCATTTGCAAATGACCAATGTTAAAATCATTCCAATCATTCGAAGCAACAGGGAAACCAAAAATTAATGAAAACACTGAAAACAGGGTGTACATACCATCAGTGTCAGCAGAGATATCAGGTTCATTGAGCAAGAAAGCCATGTGGTAGTTAGACACATGTTCAGGATACACCCGTTCCAGCTCACACAGAGGAGGATAATGGGTTACAAACAGGGTTAGGGCTTTCACCTAAGAGAGAGAGTGAGATGGATAAGCAATAACATCCAGAAACATTGAGTACATGGCACCTCTGGAAACTTCTTCAGTCTTCTACACTTATTCTTTAAAATGTTAAGGATCAGGATAAAAGTCAAAGGAGCTTGCAAAGAAAAGCGTCTGGACTTCTTTAAGTTTACTTGAAGACGTTTCACCTCTCATTCGAGAAGCTTCTTCAGTTCTAAGGTCAAATGGTGGAGAGTCCCAGATATAAACCTAGTGGGAGTATCCCCCCACAGAGGGACAAAAGGACCCCCTGATGATCTTCTAATCGCCTGAGCCAAGGTGTGAAACTGGGTGTGGGTCCCAATCAGCCAGAGTTTCGGGTGTGTTCATTGTGAAACCTGGCCCCACCTTATCATGCGAATTCCTGAGGTCAGATGGCCCAGGATGTGAGTGGGCGTTAAGGCGTCTGGGAAGGGATCTCAAAACTGGATTATAGATGGCAGAGAGTTGGTGTCGTAAACCCCCGCCTCTGTTCAAAGATGGTCGCTCACAGTGGACATAGATGGCTTCTTTCACTCCTCTTTCAAACCATCTGTCCTCTCTGTCCAAAATGTGAACATTGTCATCCCCTATGTAGCCGGTGTATCAGAAAAACTTAGGAGAGTTTTCTCCAAGCATGACATCCCGGTGCATTTCAGACCCAGCAACACGCTCAGACAAAAACTGGTTCACCCGAAAGACAAAACGCCAAAACACAGACTTAACAATGTGGTGTATGCTGTACAGTGCAGCGAGGAATGCCCAGACCTCTACATTGGAGAGACCAAACAGCCACTTCACAAGCGCATGGCACAACACAGAAGAGCCACCTCCACAGGACAAGACTCAGCAGTCCATCTGCATCTTAAGGATAAAGGACACTCTTTTGAGGATGCCAATGTTCACATTTTGGACAGAGAGGACAGATGGTTTGAAAGAGGAGTGAAAGAAGCCATCTATGTCCACTGTGAGCGACCATCTTTGAACAGAGGCGGGGGTTTACGACACCAACTCTCTGCCATCTATAATCCAGTTTTGAGATCCCTTCCCAGACGCCTTAACGCCCACTCACATCCTGGGCCATCTGACCTCAGGAATTCGCATGATAAGGTGGGGCCAGGTTTCACAATGAACACACCCGAAACTCTGGCTGATTGGGACCCACACCCAGTTTCACACCTTGGCTCAGGCGATTAGAAGATCATCAGGGGGTCCTTTTGTCCCTCTGTGGGGGGATACTCCCACTAGGTTTATATCTGGGACTCTCCACCATTTGACCTTAGAACTGAAGAAGCTTCTCGGATGAGAGGTGAAACGTCTTCAAGTAAACTTAAAGAAGTCCAGACGCTTTTCTTTGCAAGCTCCTTTGACTACGATGACCTGGATGACTGAGAACCTTCACAGACGATCAGGATAAAAGCACAAACAGGGTCATCCATTTTCAAAAGCAACTGGTACACTGTGTGAGAAACTATTCAGTAAAAAACAGCAAGCTGCAGGTAGGGATGGCATCATTGCGCTTGAAGCTCTGCAGCCTCCCAGAAATGGTTGTCACTTTTGTTGCAGAAAATGTTCTTCATCTAGGTAAACTACAACAAAAAAAGTGAGCGCAGGCGATCCAGTGATAACATTATATGAGCCTCCAGCTGCCATGTCTGGCACGTTACTGTTTACTGACAATGCAACTACCACATTCACACCTACTCAGAAGCTCTACATAATGCCTATATATTACAAAAAAACATCTGACTGTGGTTTGCACAGAATGTATGCATGAACTCTATAAAATAAAGGTGCAAAAGCTTTCTGTGTGTTGTGGAAATTGCATGCTGCACTGAGCTCAGTAAAACCACAGCTACCTGATGACATCAACAGAACAAATTCTCCAACAATTCAAGGTGTTGTTGCTGGGACAGTCCACTCATAACTAGTATCTACTGAAGCTTCGAAAGTGCAAAAGTTAACTTCCAATTCTGATGTTGCAACAGCTTAAACAATCTCTGTCACACCTGCAGCCCACATGAAGAGTTCTGATTAGGATGACGTGATGCTTCCTCTGCTGCCAATAATAATATTTCCTAAACCCAAGCCATCACCTAGATTTGGCTCATTATTCCCAGCACCAATAATAATCCAAACCCAGCACATGTGGAGGCATAAAGGCAAGCAATCAGAAAAGCAGTGTGTATGGTAAAGCCATCACAACAGCCCTGACCTGGAGAATGACTGTACAGAAAAAAACAAGAATGATTCATTATTCAATCATTTTTATGTTGTGGTAGCATTTAGGGAAATCGTGTTATGTTATATTCATCATGGACCGTTTTTTCCTGAGAGTTGGACAGAGATTACCCTTTGCTTACGAAGGAGACCACCCACTTCTTCACTCCTTTCACACACGTTTATCACTGTGGCAGGACTGTAAAAGTGCCACATCATACCATTATCCTTAAGCTTGGGAGCACATTGGAACTCAGACTGAGTCAGCTTCATCTTATCTGATTGAAGCTTGGATACATTAAATGACCACAACAAAGGAGGGAAATTGGACTTAAAAGGGCAAAAGGAATCTTGAAATCTTTATCGACATGTTTCAAAATGAGTTCAGTTTCCAGTTTATGGAATTTATCTTATGTGCTCCATCTATAAAACAATGGTAAAATAGTTATTTTTGCACAGAGACCATTAAGTATGGTATCCACTGATTAATTAATGCTAGATCGTCAGTCTAGAGAGATAAGCGTTTTCATACCCACTGTGATGAAAATGGGCCTCCTAAAGACTAATGCACGTGTAAGGTACCCATTCGATTACTTTAAGATGGGCTGCAGATATTGAAAGGAAAGTGAAGGCTTGTGAAACGGGTGTCCAGAGGAAAGCTCTGATTATTAAGGCAGCTCTACTTGTAAACATCCAGACTTCTAGACTACAAAGCCTGTGAAGCTTTTCTTTTTTCCCCCCCACTAGGGCTGACCTTAAATACTACCATTCAAAAACTCTGCCTCTTACAAACCATACAGAAGATTATAAGCTTATAGGAAATTTGACATCCCACTATCACCAGACTATTTTTATTACATTAAAGGACTAAGCACAAAACAGCTAATCAACTAATCACTGTGCAAGAATAATGTTGCACTTGGCTTCTTAGAAAACAGTTATTTTGTTTGAGAGCAGCCTTCCTCTCTCTCTGCCCAGTGTGAAAAGATGAAAAAATGCAACATGCAAAAAAGTTAAAAAGCTGTTCTGAGGAAACCTACCAAGTAATCACTGTACTGGAAGTACAGTGATTACTTGACTACAAAACAAATGTGCAGCATGGAAACATATTAGATGAGACATTTATGTCCATCTCCAGCAATGCGCCTGATTCTAAGGCTAAACACAGTCACTTAAACCTGCCTCCATCAATGCCAAATAAGTTTCCAGCAGATGTAACAGCCTCACGCATCAGTCCTTTTTAATAGATAGGGAGTTGAAATATTGGTGAAATAAAAATGGATTCAAAAACAATCAGAGTGAGCAAAAATGAGTGACTCAAGAAGAGCCACAAACCATCAAATACACTCCACGTGGAATTTCTAGTGTGTTAAATCCCCTTGCCTAGAGTGTCAGTCTTGATTCTAAACTCTCCCAATTGATGGTGCCATTTCTATATTTGAGTTTACATTTTTAACATGCTAATATTGCTAACTGAGAGAAACAGAGTATACCCGAGGCTGCTGAGAATATCATTAATTTTGCAATCTCTGGACATGACTCAAAGTAATTTCCCTGGATGGAGAATTTAGGATGCATTTATTCTGAGCATGATGTGAAGATTTGTATTCAGTTTCATCAGAATTGTTAAATCACAAATGTGGTAATGAAGCTTATTTAGGGAATCACTTAAGTCAGTAGGAATCCTAAATGTCTACAGAATTTGTGATAATCCATGTATTAGATCAGCTGTATTTACACCGAGGCTCCCAGTGGGTCATGAAATGAATATGAGGGGTCACCAGAAAATTACTTTGATAGGAAACAATGAATAACAAAAATGAGATCACATGCGCATATGGATCACAGTTTAGGCTGACAACCACTGCGATCGAAGACAAAATATTAGAGGAGAAAATGGAAACTTGGAACTGCCAATAAGACCAGATGAAATTTAAGAACTGGAACTTTTGATGACCTTTAAGGCCTCTGCAATTCTTTTCTGGCATACTCACCAGTCTGTGTGCTGACATTTTTAACCACTTCAACAACAGCACTAATTTACCAACATCTGCATTTTGTTCTATCAAGTTTTTCTTTGTCTTTTGACTTAATAGTATATTTATCCATTAACTTACTTTTTTCATTTCTAAAAAAAAAAGAGGAAAAATAATAGAAAGACAAAAAGAAAAAGAAAAGAGATTAAGTAATACATACTGTGCACCAAATGGTAGGTATTACAACAAATGTTAAATTATGTAACACTGTGTTACTGCAACTAAGCCAAAGCAGTAGCTGAAAAACAAAGAACAGAGCATCAATATCAACTGTTCTTTGGCTTGGCATTACTTAAGTGCCTCTGTACCCTGCAGTATGCTGAATCAATACAAACTATTGTGTAAACCCCCCACCACCACCCTCTCCTAGTCTGTTTACTTTTTTCCCTTTGTCTTAAGGATTCACATTTTCAGTCACTTCAGTTTTGGGTTTTTTTTGCCTTTCACTGTAAATACCAAATTTAGGCATTTTAGGCTCTGGAGAGATATTCAGCAAAGTGAAGGCACGTCACTCCATCCTGTGATTCTTTAATCTCCGTCAATCCTGGGAGCT